>NC_143558.1:20662500-21912500 GCF_054136105.1 Typopeltis vanoorti | reverse complement strand
TATTAATTTTTATAATCTTAACAGATGAATATTTGTAATCTTTTCACAGACTCAGACCTTTAAGATATATTTGAGGTACAATAATAATAATAAATAATAAGCTAACCTACTCCCTATAAGAGAATAAGAGACGAGGCGTTTTCTTCCCTTATAGGGGGTAGTTTTGGCGACTGAGTGGGCAGATCAATCTCCATCGGTAGCCAATCAAAAATAGCTGATCCATGTCTATCACTAATTATAGACAGCCACCGATGAAGAGACAAGCAAGCAAGCGCTGCCATCTCTTGGTACTTAACCCTAATAGTATATGTTACTGTCTGAAATAACGTGGATTCTACGGTCGATTTTCTTGAGTTTGAGGGATGAAAAATCCGAGTTTCCAGGAGAAAAAAAACAGCTTTCCCGTGCCAGAGATCGACTAACTCGGGAACCAGACGAAGAAAGGCTTAGGAAAAAGTTCTTCCAGTCGACTAGACTTGAATCATAAGTCTATCTTCGTGCGGCCTAGTGCACAGGATGCAAGCGCCATTTCCACTGGGCTACACAGACTACTATATTTGAGGTATCGATACGTAACATTTGGTTTTGTTTATTATAATCGAATTCTTGCAGAAGTGGATTGTCATATTATTTTTTTAAATGTCTTCTTTCTTTCAGAGAAGGCAATGGTCTTAATGTATTCTTATAATGGGGTATCGTAATAGTAATAATGCTGAGTCATCTTCAATCCCAATAGCCAATAAACTGAGGTATGTAATCAAAAGAGAAACACAAAAAAGTCATAGAAATTAGTTCGATGATTGGCACAGAATATCACAAAAATGAAATAATTTTAAACCTCATATCACGATCATTGGTTTTATGAACTAGAAAAATTGAAAAAAATTTGAAAAAAAAAAGTATATAGATTCTTTTAGTCACAACAGAAATCGAACTTTTTGTTGCCAGCCAAAAGACGCAATGAATATCCTTGTTCCGATTAAAATACGGAGATTTTATTTATTTAATCATAAGCATTTTAAAAATTCCATGAGGTACTGAATCTAGACGGCGTCTGATTAAATTTCAATTATAAAAATATTTCGTCTGGTAAAACTGTTTAATCTACAAAATCCTTTTATTAAATATCATTAACTAAATCTAAATATAATTTAACTTTCAAGTCTCATATTTTACTTGCTAATTGCATTTCCCTAGGTGCAACATAGATGGCGTCACTTCGAGTCACAGTGTTGCGTGGCGCCATCTATAATCTGTAAATGAAACTATTGCTTCTCAGTAAGAAAAAAATTTTGTGGGGGAAATCGAATATTTTTAATTTATTGCAGATAAACTACAAAATATCTTATATATATATTAAATTATCTTATATATATATTATATATATCTTATATATATTATATGTATCTTATATATATATATTAAATATCTGCTTCTAATTTTTACATTATAAATACTTTATAAATATAGAGAAACAGACTATTTATTTCTGAATTGCAATAATAAATAAATACAGTTCATGCGGACATTATCTACAGCGATTAAAATTAAACTTAATTATTAGTAGTTGGAAGGGGTATAATCGTTCGATGCTGTTGGCACACCTCTCCCTCGATGAGTCCTTGGACTCCCTGGAGGGGTCACATAATAATAATAATAATAATGTGCTCCAGATGGAAACGCTGGATCACAGTCCAGTGGAATAAGATTTTAAAGGCATCGAAGACAGAGATCATTGATGAACTACACATAAACCAGTTTTCTTAGATGTATTCCTCAACGTTTAGAAATTTCAGACCTTATTATTTTTCGTGTACTATAAAAAAAAAATCAAAATAAAGGAGAGGAAGAAGGAATAGCGTCACGGTAGATGGGACGTACAAGACTTTGAGAAAGAGAGAATCGGAGATGATACGTATGACAAAAAAAAGTATTTATTACACACGTCATAACAATAATAGATATATATTAGGATAGAGTCACAAGATGGAGGCCGTTTCGCTCTCTTAGTGGAAAGCTTTGATTTACTGATAGCTAGCTAAGCTATCGCTGGTGGTTAAAGGATGGAGATTGGCTGCCCATTTGTCTTCAAAAAGTGTTAGTCAAGACTAAAGAAGTCCTCACTTTCTTTGGGAATAAAACACAGAAGATTTTTTATACATCGAAAAGTATAATAATTTTTTTATTAGTTAACTGATCCCATGCAGAAACTTGGGGTGTTTTTTATCACACAAAACAAGAAACACCAGCCAAAAGACCACACACGGTTAACAAACATAATACAATTTCGTAGCTTCAGTTGCTTCGACTACGATCATTCAAAACACTCTAAAACAAGTTTTTTTATTATTTTTTTTCTGTTTGTCTTTTTTCCCCTTCTTTTTTGTCACTAATGGGGAGATCAAGTCATAAGTGTGAATATACCCATGTTTGTCGCATGTGGGATGGTATTTGCGTTTTATTTTTAACCGCTGATGGATTTCGCTGATTTCCATGCAGATACTTTCTTCCTATAAAACAAGAAACACATTTTGATAGCAGTGCCATTACACGCAACTTAATACATTCATTAATTATATTTAGCGTCTCATTTAACTTTAACAAACTGGGCTTGAAGTTTAAAATCATATGTCCATTGTTAACTTTTAAATGCAGATATCCAACATGCATGCAGGTTTTCATTATTATTATTATTATTATTATTATTATTATTATTATTATTATTATTATTATTATTATTATTATTATTATTATTATTAGTGAAGGCTACGTCTATTTAAAGGCATCAAATGCCATGGTATCCCATAATGCAAAGCTCACACACCCTTTCAGATGTGTATAATACAATACATTATAGGAAAAGTTACTACACAAACTAGTTTCGACCTTTATTGAGGTCTCATCAATGACAACACTAGACCCATGGAGATTTTTTTCTTTCTCGTGGTCCTAAATGGACCGCTGGGTCATTCATGGCGTAGATGATGTTCTTTGTTAGCCTCCTCCGATCATCTCGGTGTCTTGTTCTTGATATCAGTTGAGAAAGGGATGAATTTGTCCATTTTTTGATGTTATCAGTTCATTTTAATCGAGGACGGCCCCTAACCCTTGATCCCGGAACAATTCCTTCTAGTGCTTGCTTTGGAATGCCATTAGCCCTCTTCACATGTCTGAACCATTCCATCTATCTCCTGGAGATACCGAAAGCTAAATCAATGTAGAAATAATATTTTTCTTCTACAAGTAGGAAAATACTGGATTAGACATGCCGAATTTTTTTCGCTTTGGTTACACAGTATATAATACTAAACAACACAATAAATGCATAATAATATACACATCCGAAAGGCAGTATGCGGTGCATTATGGGATACCAGGGATATCTGATGCGAAGCCATCTGCTTCCACATACAAATAACCTAGACATAAAGATACTCCATGAGCAAAATCTGTGTTCGTCCTTGGGTAGAGGATTAAAACAAGAATATAAGTTCTTGTCTAGGTATGATCTACATTGACCATATTTATTGAGCCATCATACAAGCAGCACTTCTATAGGTCCCGTTTTATTATCCCTTTCTGAACATTCATGTTCTTTTCTTTTTTTCAATTCAAACATTAGCATCTACCGCTTTATTTGGAAATATGAGTTCAGTTGATTGGAATTACGGTCGAAGCAAGTAACGGAGTTAATTGCGAACGGTATCCATCCGGTTGGCCTACTTTATAAGAAAAATCGGAGTTTACAGAAATTCTGCCACCTCCATTTGAGACCGATAATTCATTCTCAGCTGAAAATATTTTATTAAGGTTTCTTGCGTAATAAACAAGATTCAAACGAAGGTTTAAAATATTCCCTTCTTTGTCAATAAATATATTAAGACATTTCAATATCACCTGCTGAAGTGCCATTAGGTGTAGCGATATCAATCACTAACTTATTACAATTTCAAATTCACCTTTGGTTGTTGCAGATGAGTTTGAAAACGAAATCCAGGGATACTCCAGCTAGGAAAAGAGTTATAAAAATTTCTCGAATTTTGGATGGAATTTGAATCCAGGTCGTTTCAACTGAAGGGTACGTTTTTTTTTGCGACTCATACCGAGGGCACTGTTCCATATAAAAAAAAAAATCATCATCGTATTTGACGAAATTTGCCATAACTTCTTAAGACAATAATGGTCTGTGATAAATCTTAGCACCACTCATACGAACTTAAATGAAGGATTTCAATCATGCAGGTGATTTTCATCACTGCCTTGAGATACAACAGAAATCTTAAAAAATCATAAAAGATAAACTTCCTCGAAATATTCTTCCTTCCAGCATGATATTGCACGACATCGTGTTGCTAAAACACCCTCCTAAACTCGCTAGCGTCTGTGGGATTTCCCGGACTCGGAAACAGGAACTCAAAGAAAGCTTTTTCAAGTCGGATGAGAAAGCGAAGCAGCCCCGAATGTGTACTTTAACTTATATAAGGAATTATTTGAATAAGGAAGAAAAAATTATATTAAAAAAAATTAATAATTTAAAAATACATTACTAAAGTGTACCATCAAAAGAACCAAACGTTATGTAGGTTTTGGTGTCGAGACTAGCAGGTGAAACATCAAGGGAGGAATGGGGAAAATGTGTGTGAAAGTTCAGCTATGGGATACAAACGTGATAAAGATATAAATGCCTTTGAACATGGTTATGTATGTGGCGAAGGAGTGGAAAAATATGCTTTGGGTTCGAACCTTTTAAGTATGTCTGGGGAGGGAAAAGAGAAAATTCTAGAACAAGACCAAATACATTGCATATCTAATTATAAGAATAGGCTAGGTTGTAATTTATTATGTCTATACACAAATGCTAGGAGCATGAGAAACAAAGGGGGTGAGTTTGTTGCTTTATTGAATACGATGTGGCCTAAGATTGTTGGCATTAGTAAAACCTGACTATCAGAATCAGATATGGTAAGTGGGATCGAGTGTAACGGATATACCCTTTTTAGGAATGACAGAAGAGATAGGAGGAGGACTGTTACTAATAATATCAGATGACTTAAGCCAGTTAGGGTAGAAATACAAGAAAACAATGATGGTAACAACGTCCCATATAGTGATGAGTTTGAGTCTATCTGGTGTGAAGTGGAGGTTAACAGAATGAAATATATGATGGGGGTGTTGCTACAGACCTGGCAACTCAATTGTAGGGGACGAAGAAATGCATCGCCAATTTAGCCTTATGGGTACCAGGCGAATGATCATTATGGGTGACTTTAATTTTCGTAACATTGATTGGGTAGAAGAGAAATCCCATGATCAGAAAGAACATGAATTTATTGAATTGTTGAGAGACAACTTTCTCAAGTAGCATGTAAAAGAAGGAACGCGAGGTCAAAGAGTGTTGGATTTGCTCATTGAGTCAGAAGGGATGTCCGTCAAGAATATGGCTATTTTACCACCAATTGGTGACAGTGATCATGCTGTTCTTTCTTGGGAAGTATCTAATTGTATTGGAGCTCCGATTAAAACAGGCTACATGCTGAATTACAAAGCTGTAATTATGATCAACTTAGAAGAATATTAACTTTGGTCCTACGGTATCAGTTACAGAATGGAAAAAATGTCAGCAATGTATGGGAATCTTTGAAAAAGTACTTGAATGAGATGGTATCTCAATGTATCCCTAGTGTTCTAAGAATAAATAGGTTGAGAGTGAAATGGATGTGCAACCTTATTAAGCAAGAGATCCACAAAAAGAAGATGATGAGGAAAGAATATCGTGAGAATAAGAGTGAGAAGAGTTATGAAATATATAAAACTCAGGCCAGAAAAGTAACGAGTATTGTGAGAAAAACTAAATCGGAGTATGAAAAGAAATTGGCCATGCAAGCTAAAGGCAATCCAGAAGAATTTTATCGTTATGCCGCAAGCAAAAGAAAGAATGAATGTGGAAGAATAACTTGATTGAATGCAGATGGTACACGAGTGTCGGAAGCTAAGGAGATTGTTCAGTTAATGAGTGCTCACTTTGCTAAGATATATCAACCAGGTGTATGTAGCATGGTGTTACTGCTACGTTAGATGAAGAGTTACGGGTTCATGAAAATGAGGATGAAGAGCTGTTGCATAACGTGGAAGGGACAGATGGAATATCAGCCCGTTTGCTAAAGGAATGTTCAGCTGAATTGGCTAGGCCTTTCACACATTTGTACAACTTGAGTCTCAGCTCAGGAATGATACCACAGGAATGGAAGGAATGTATGATAGTTCCATTGCACAAGGGTGGTGCAAAAACGGATGTGTCTAACTACCGACCTATTAGTATCTCTGGTGTGGTAGTGAAGATTTTAGAGAAGTTGATAAGAACTCGCATACAGAAATGGGTAGACAAGCATTCTATACCCTGCAAGGAACAGCATGGGTTTACTAAAGGAAGGTCATGTTTTAGCAATTTACTGATATTTTATAACAACGTTAAGTCCGAGTTGGATAAAGAGAAGGATACACTATGATAATGTTGGATTTTTCTAAGACATTTGATAGGATACCACACAATAGGCTGTTGTGTAAACTGGAGAATATGGGATTAGAATATAAATTCTTGACTTGGATCGGGAGATGATTGACAGACAGATATCAAAAAGTAGTATACAGTGGGTGTGAATCTTCCAGATTTAAGGTAACCAGTGGTGTACCTCAGGGTTCAGTCCTTGGGTTATTATTGTTCAATCTATACATTGATGACATCAAGCAGGGTCTATCATGATTTTCAATTGATGCGAAGATAGGCAGGGCAATAAGGGATGCTACTGATATTCAGCAATTACGAAAGGATTTGAATAGACTTGAAATCTGGGCAAACGAAAATGGCTATCAGTTGAATGTTAGTAAGTGTAAAGTTATGCACTTTGGACTGATTAGAGTTCCAGCGGCATATTATATTAGCGGGTTATGCTACAAGAAACTGAAGAGGTAAGGGATCTTAGTGTATTAGTGGATATGAATTTAAAGTTCAAAGGTCGCATATTTAACATATTGCTATGTTAAATCATGGAAATCCAAAACAGCAAAATCATGGAAATTCAAAATCTTCCAGTCTACGAACACATCTCCAATCTTAACAGCAAAAAATCTTGCAGAGACAAGTTTCAACATGAAAGAGAGGTGGAAAGAGTCCTGGTGTAACACTTAAACAGGAGTCGTCCATGAATTGGTGAACCCAACACAGATGCCTTCGGGTTTTGACCTACCCCGGAAAACTTGGTTTGCACTTAACCGAATCCGTACCAACCATGGCAGATGTGCAGACCAGCTTTACAAATGGGGCATGACTGCCTCACTCAGGTGCGACTGTGGATCACCCCCACCAGACAATTAATCATGTTACAGCAGAATGTGCCAAACATGCATACAATGGAAACCTGTCAGACTTCATCCATGCTACACCAAGTGCAGTCGACTGGATAATAAACCTGGACATTCAGTTGTAGCCTATTCTTGAGTGTCTCTTTTATGACTGTATGATGTCTTCTTATTGTACATGTCTATTGCTATGTCCATATATATTAAGGATTAATGTAATGTAACTTTTCTCATAATGTTACGAAGGCATTCGTAACATTATGACAAATGCTAAAGGTCTGAATCCAGAACAAAGTCTGTAATTTTACTAGAATGAATTTCTTTTAAACACACTTTATATAATTGCCAACTCAAATTCCTGTTCCTCCTTTTTTTTTTCTTTTTTTTTTGAAGTTATTCATTCCAAATTACCGTATTGCTCTCCCACGCATCAAGAGAATTGTCTTTACTATTTGAACCGAAGCAGTTGACTCGATGTACACTTCGCGATCAATTACAGTGAAAGCAACTTAGCAAAAATGAAACAAATCAATGGATTGCAATGATGCGCAGACTTGACAGAACGCAGCCGAGTGGGGAGATCAAATCTCGAGAGGACACTCTAGAAGAAGAATTCTCAGAATTTTCTCAAACTTTCGTCATTTTCGTAATTACAATCAATCCTGTTGATGAACAGCAATCCCTTATTTATTTCCCGCTAGATTAAGCAGTGGAGGAACCAACCCGGACTTCGCTATTAGGGAATGAAAATTATCTGATAGCGAAACCCTTTCTCTACTTCCCCCTCCCCCAGGTCAAAATATGTCTTGATTAACGCGCTCATAAAATGACGTCTTAAAGCCAATGAGAGCTCCCTCCCCCCATATATATATATATATATATATATATATATACACACACACAATACACACACACACATATATATATATATACAGGGTGTCCCAAAATTCACGCAAGAAGTAATTTTGATAGAAAACACAGGTTTTTAATTAAAAATTGTAATTTCTTATTGATTCATAAAGTATACAGTATAGGGTTATGGATGGAATAGCATATCGGGTAAATGGCCTCCACGGCTTTGCTGGCACATACGCACTCTTTTGTCGAAATTTTCCATGACCGTTTTGCATAAATGTGGCTGAATTTCGTTGATACAGCGCTCAATTTCCTCCTTCAAGGCGTAGGTGGTCGTGGGCTTGTTGGCATAAACCTTAGACTTCAAAAAACTCCAAAGAAAAAAGTCCAACGGCGTTAAGTCACATGATCTGGGCGGCCAATTCTGATCACCAAAACGGGAAATTACACGACCAGGAAATGACTCATGCAGTAATTGAATTGTTTCTCGGGCTGTATGGAATGTGGCACCGTCTTGTTGAAACCACATGTCGTCCACATCCATATCTTGCAATTTAGGCACAAAAAACAGGATTATCATGTCACGATAGCGAGCACCATTAACTGTTATTGCCTTACCAGCCGCATTTTCGAAGAAGAATGGACCGATGATGCCTCCAACCCAAAATCCGCACCAAACAGTGACACGTTGTGGATGCATTTGTTTCTCAACAATCACTCGTGGATTTCTGATCCCCAAATGCGACAATTTTGTCGATTAACGAAGCCATCAAGATGAAAATGAGCCTCATCGCTGAAGATGATTTTGTTCGAAAAATAAGCATCCACTTGTTGTTGTTCCATAATCCATTCAACGAACTCTCTTCGCTGTGTGTGGTCAGTAGGCTTCAGTTCTTGAGTCAATTGAACTTTGTAAGCATAAAGATGCAAATCTTTCGTGAGAATACGCTGTAGAGAGCTTCTCGAAACGCCCAATTCAAGACCACGGTGCCGAATTGATGTTCCTGGACTCTCAGCAACACTCTCAAGAACTGCTTCGATGTTTTCTGTTGAACGACTTGTTGAAGGACGGCCAGAGTGTATAAGATCACTAATTGATCCAGTTTCCTTGAATTTTTTAATTACTCTTTTCAGAGTTGATGAAGTTAAATCACTATTCCGACCATATTTTGTACGAAAATTGCGAACTGTAGCTGCCAAACCTTCATTATTTTTAAAATATTGCTCAACAATGAAAATGCATCGTTCTTTCGTGTAGCGCTCCATTTTTTAATAACCCTGAACTGTCAGCTGTCACGCTGTCTTTTTTTTCCTCGTTGGCAACACTTTACCATCAATGCTGACATTTAGTTTCCTTTCTATTTATTTATTTTTCATTATTCCTCAGTGCTCCAAAAGAGTTGAAGATGAAGTACCAAGACCAATTTAATATTAAGGAAAACCTTGAGAAATATTTCACTGTCATTCGGTTTCACACATTACGTCAAAAAGCTCTTTGACGTGGAGCATAAATGCAATTAGATGTGCTAACCTCCCATGTAATAACGCGCACATTAACCATACCGTCGAATCTGTGAAATCAAAATCGATTGGTTCTACTTGGCCAACATGAATTTGTTCCACTCACTTCAACAATAACTTTCTGACCTTGAAGCTATGCTTCAACGCATGCTCAGTACATCCTGGTGGATTGCGCATGTGTGTATGCTATATATTGACAGATGTGGTTTGTGGTTGGCGCACACGTTTAATATTAATTTTCTCGATTCCAGTGTTGCTATAGTTTCTTAGTGATCGTTATTTAAACCTTCACAGGAAGAATCAAAAATAGATTGATAGAAATACAAAGAAGAGTTTTTTGGCCTACAATCTATCACAGGACTATACGAAAACGGTTATAGATAACTGAAAATGGAGAAACTAAAACCATAGAGGATTCAATCCACCATAACCACGTCGGACGAGATTACGTAAATACAAGGCTAAATTTTTAAATTAAAATTAATCTGGGTAGAGAGTATATAACATTTCTTGCCTAAACTCAACACACTTTGAGTAATTCAACCTTGGAATTACAACCGAAGCAAATAAGGCAACAAGGAGAGTGTATTAGGTCTATTAACTTCGTGTGTTCTTCGGCTGGTTTGTCTCTTTTTTGCGCTGATAGAAAATCAAGTTTCCGGGAAAGGGGGGGGGGGGCTCCGCCTGTGTACAGAGAGAGAGAGAGAGAGAGAGAAAGAGAGATATTAATTCTATAATGACAATTACCCGTGTAGTGTAGCCATTTTCTTTCTTCTTTTTTTTTTGTCTTTCTTCCAGCGTGGTCCCAAGTTAGTCGATCTTTGCACGCACAAGTGACTCTGGATCGTCATGTATAAAACAACCCCAGAACATCTTCTTAGCTGGGTGCTTAGGAGCTTGTTGATGGTGGGTGGGAGAAGTCTTCTCGGCCGCTAATTTGCGAACATAGGGTATTCGCCCTCCTTGGACAAAAGAAAAAGCTCTCATCTGAGAATATAACCTTCTTCTATTCTTCTAACGGTCCAATCTTTGTACACTTTTGTCGCTGGAGCCTCTTTTTCTGCTTAGCCTTTGTCCACAGTTTCTATTTTGGTCTGTGGGCAGTCCTCCCTGCTTCCAACAATCTTCAACGGACCATCATGTCAGAAACATTAATCCCATTAGCTACCAAGTCTCTATTTAAGTCTACAGCAGACAATCTTGGATTCATTTTGCTTTTCCTAACTAGTAAACGATCTTGAGTAAGTGTAGTTTTCCTTTTCTAGTAGGAGAAAAGGTCCTGCCTCCTTAAACCTCTTTAAAATTGCATTAACAGTAATCAAACCAATGCCACACTTATTGGCAATTTGTCTTTGAGTCATGTGCTGAGAAAGAGTATATGTTTTTTAATGCTTTCTTGGAGATGTATCCATTTTATAGCTACACAAAATGAATTCAACATCGAATGTCAAGTTGAAATTAATAAAACAAAGTAATTTTAAGTCATCATCATGCGTATCAAGGATTTAGGCCTAGCGTGGCCCTGTTCCGGCCTTAGAAGTCATCGTTGAATCCTTTAAGAGGACGTCCTGGTTTTCTTTTTCCTAATGGCTTGCACTTTAAGGCTTGTTTTGGTAATCTTTCTGTTTTCATTCTTTCAATTATGTTTTCATTCAATCATGAACATCCAATAGACTTTTAGGATTCCCACAAAGTAGTTGGTTAGGTTCTACATGTATCTGATCTGACGAAGCAGACATTTCAAATTTTTTTGCGTTGTCTTGAGAATGCAATGAACTTAATGCATATTAGCACGAACAATAAATAACAGCAGGATTTCCAAATTAAGTAAAATAAATAAAAATATATAAAAAATAATAAAATGAACAAAAAAAAAAACAAAAAAAAAACGCTAGCCCTGTCAAGATACTAATGTACTATAAGGTTCCAACTTTGCGTGCTTGGGAATTCGATTTTTTTTTTTTAAATCATATTTTATATCAGAGATTATAAGAATCAACTTGTTTGTATCTCTCGTATTTAGGCTACATTAACACACATCGGCATTACCAAGGTTGTCAAATCAATTAAGTTTTATTTTTATTTTTATTTTTAATTTGAAGAAGCCGTTCTTGAAAGAAATGCATGTAGCCAAAATGTTCGTTCAAATACACTAAATAAAAAAATCTAGAGTAAGAAGTCAAGTGGTATTTGCGCACGCAAAGACACACCTTTTTTTTTATTATTGCGATATTAGAAGTCCTTCATTATTAAAAAAAAAAAAAAACTTATTTATTATCAAAGTTTATTATTTATTATCAAAATTTATTACCAACTTATTATCAAAGCGTATAATAAATAAAAAAAAATAATAAATGATGAACCATTTTATTTCCATAAACAAGATCTCGGTGGCTTCCTTTTCCAATAACCCTGTTGATTTTCTATTGAAATTTTGGTTCATTAAAAAAAAAAAAAAAAAAGTTCCTAAAAGCAAACTTCTGAACTCGGTGCCGTTCCTCACCCGCTGGGATGGCGCCGAATACTTTTGTCCACGCGTTTTTCTTTTTTCTGGTCAAAAACGATCGTCGACAATTGTCCAGACTGAGGCGTGAGCAATCCACAGCTCGTGACCGACCCTATCTCCGCCTTTTCTCTTTGCGGGCCTATTCAAACGCACTACACGCTCGTCAAGGGGCTAACTTCGCCCCGTACTCAACCTGCCGATTGTTGAACGCGCTACGGCACCTTTGGCTCTCTCTCGACAACAATAAAGTTGTGTGTTCGATTTACAAAAGGCTAAAAATGTATGTGAATGGCTCTTGAAAACGTGTGAAAAAAGGCGATGCAACGTTTAGAGTTGTCACCAACACTCGTCAAAGGTCCCTTCACATGTTCCACCCCCCCCCCTCCTATTCACCCCCTCCCGTCAGTGTTTGACCCTACTCTCTCTTCACAAGACGCCGGCAGTCTTGTGCGCGGATCTGAAAATCCAGCTATGGTTTGGGTTCATAATTATAAAAGCAACAACCCCAAGAAAGTTAAGTTTGTTATGGTAGAAATAAATAAATGTAACTTAGCAACAGAACATTCATACGTCAATATCATTTAGCTCGGCTAAGAATATCTGACATGGGTGATGTATGGAGTCTTTTATGTATCCATACACCGTTTATCGGTCCAATCTAAACTCAGTGTGTGTGTGTGTGTGTGTGTGTGTGTGTGTCCTTAAACATCATTGGTTACTTATCACATAATCGAATATATCTTTAAAAAATTCTAATATCCCGGAAAAACAATCGATGATTTTAATTGTCTGGTGTGATACGACCATCCTGTTTACTGAAGAGTCTGAAGTGGTTTGAACTCGCGTTTGGGCTCTATGACAGGATTTTCAGATTATATAACCTGTAGCCTATCTTTGGTACTAACTAATGTAACTATGGGTACTATGTATATATATATATATTTTTTTTTTTTTTCTTCCCCCTACAAGACGTCCATCTTAAGAATATCTCTCACCAATGTGGAAAAATAAAAACTAGGAAATCTTACTTAGCATTTATCGTAGAATTATTAACTAATATTTAGAAACACAGAGCACGTGGTCTTATCCAAAATCGTAGCCTATTTTATTGAATGGCTCAAATAATTATCATGAATGGGATCGTAGAGATTGTTAGCTAGAATCGGGATGCGTAGGAGGATCCGGTTATATGTTGTACGTAAATGGAAGAAGACCAAGTGGTATAAAATGCTTTGATTGCAAACCACATCTAAAGCTTAAACACTGAACTTTAATGTTTTTGTCCTATAATGTCCCTGACAGTTTTTTTTTTTTTTAACCATATCAGGTTTTATATGTTGTTCTAGTCGAGTATGATGCAACTCCTACGTTTGCATGATTTTCTTCAACAAAACGACACGCGTTCAGTTTAATTGGTCCAATATTTTGTGATACTTGAGACCACTCATTGAATTTGAGAAAAACGAGTCCCTTCTTAACACGTTTTCTGTCTCTTTGATGACATTCTTATCTGTGGAGTATCGTTTTTGTAGTTAAGGAACACGAAGAGTGTGTGATAGTATCGGATGTGATGTCTTTGACATTCAAATTTTAAAACGACTTACGTTTCTATGGGAACCTCGACGAGTATATCGAGCGTTTAATAAGCCGTGTTATCCGATGAACACTCGTATAAAACCGCACTCGCTAAACCCCGCATAAAAACCCGAGCCAAAAGACAAACCTAAGAAAGAACGAAAAGTACACGAGCCAAGAACACGCTTTTGCTTCAATCTTCACTTCCGCATGTCATCAGCATAGAAACAGATCTTCGGCAGCATCCTTTGCCGCCGTCCGCTTTTACCTTTGACATCTGGATATTCGATGCCCGAGTGGAGAAAAACGGCCGCAAAGGCGTGAGGCGCAAATGATTATCAAATATTAATCATCATTAACCGCCGATAAAACGACTCGATGCGACACAAAAGCTCGCGACGGTGTCAAAGCAACGTCCAGAGAGGCGTGATTAATGGTTGGCAACCTCTCGCCCGCCGTAAACGTATCACAGAGCAGGTCGGCGGAAGCAAGCCAATCGCAGGCGGCGAGGCACAGTGACGCAGCCGACCGGCTACCACCAGCCCATCTCAGACGCCTCGGCCGACGCTTCGGTACGCTCTTAAGCGACAGGTTCGCATTTTCCCGGAGTACACACGCAAATACTCATCCATCAAAAAGCCGAAGAAAAATCCCCCCGTCGGAAATAAGAGCATGGCTTCCATCATCTCCGAATCGTCCGCACCCGTGTGTGGACCTCTGCCGACAGCGATACACATCCGTTCGACTCTCGATTCGGTGATCGAAGCGGCGACAGATGCGGGTCGAGCAGGCAGGGGTCTGCCGGTCGCCGTTGGAGAAAGGATGTACCGTTCGGCCCACTTGCAAACCCGGAACGACATGAACCACACGACGCCACACGGACCGAACGTCGCCGGCGGCAATATGAAAACTTCCCACGCCACGAGTGTGTCCGCGAACAGCGAAGTGGCCAACGACACTTCCTGCGACGTCCGAGGCGGCAGCTCTGAATACCAATCGGACGGGGTGGTGCTATCCGGCAATAATCCGAAGCTCGCGGATCTTCTCAGCGGTAAAAACCTCACCTTTTCACCCGAACAAGTGGCATGCGTCTGCGAAGCACTCCAACAAGCGGGAGACATCGATCGTTTGGCTCGTTTTTTGTGGTCTCTGCCACCCAGTGAACTTTTGCGCGGTAACGAATCCGTACTGAGGGCCCAAGCGGCCGTCGCATTCCACAGAGGCAACTACAAGGAACTGTACGCCATCCTGGAGAGTCACAGCTTCGATCCCCAACACCACCTCGACCTGCAGCAGATGTGGTACAAGGCCCACTACCGAGAAGCGGAAAAAATCAGGGGTCGACCACTTGGAGCCGTGGACAAATATCGACTCCGCCGGAAATACCCACTGCCCAAGACCATCTGGGACGGCGAAGAAACAGTGTATTGTTTCAAGGAGAAGTCGCGCATCGCTTTGAAAGAGTGCTATAAACAGAACCGCTACCCGACCCCCGACGAAAAACGAAATCTGGCTAAACAGACCGGACTGACTTTAACCCAGGTGAGCAATTGGTTCAAAAACAGAAGGCAAAGAGACAGGACGCCACACCATCGCAGGTAAGACACCATATTTGCATTCACCTCTTTTTTTTTTACAAGAGAGAGAGAGAGAGAGAGATTTGAAACGAACAATGAAGACCCTACTATAGTAAATCCAACCAGAACTTAACCTACAGTTCTCTTCATTGAAATCTAAACATGCATTTGGTAGTGCATCAATAACGAATCCATAAACTGCCACTTATTTGACGTGAAATATCTAATGTCACTTGCCAACTATTATTTAATTTATACAGACATTTTAGAATCGAGTTAAGGGTTATGGATTATCATTAACTTTAATATATGATATCGACAATCCACAAGAGATGTAAGCCATCTGGTATCCCATACAGTTCATGCATGACTTGTGAATTAACTCCATAACCAAGTGCAATAGTCACAAACACATAAGAAATTGTCAGAATTTGAACGATGAATGGAGGATGATATGCATATTGAGGGCATTACTTTATCAGCGATTCACGAAGTGATGGATGTATCGAATGAAGAAAGAATTGATCATGATGCGTGCGGATAAATAGGACCTAAATTATCTCAGAATACGTGGATCAATGTGGATAGTGAATTGACCATAGAATGCGGTCGGAACTTAAAATAACAAGGAGAATATCTACGATCAGTGTGTGTATGTCATATTCTGAATCTTTACATATAATGTCCCTCCCAGCAGCGATTCGGATTGTATATTTCAGCTAAGTATCTGAAATATACAATCTGAAACTGAAATATACAATCTGAAAAAAAGGATTGTATCTGAAAAAAAAAAAGATTGTAGATTTCAGATGTTAAGTAGGATTGTATCTGGAATAAAAGATTGTAGATTTCAGATGTTAAGTAGGATTGTATCTGGAATAAAAGATTGTAGATTTCAGATGTTAAGTAGGATCGTATCTGGAAAAAAAGATTGTAGATTTCAGACTAGGAATTATATATTTCACAATAGGATTGTATATTTTAGAGTAGGATGATATATTTCGGTTCGATTGTATGTTTCAGATATGAATCAGGATTGTATCTGAAAATGATTGTATATTTCGGATAAGGATTTCCAATCCAATCTCAGCCCCAATAGAAATTCACTTTAGCATCAACTGTAAGAAGAATATTAAGATCAATAAATGAAGTTATTTTGGTGTACGAAACAAATTTAAAGATAACTTTATGCATATATAAATTAAAAAATATATATTTTAAATGATTTGATACTGTTCTTAATAACTGCAGATCCAGAAACATACGGCAGCAGAATTTGCGATCTATTTTCAAGCGTTCTTAACATTTCAGAGGAAGAGAAACATTGTATTTTACAAATGTATAAATTCCGATCAATGTGTTTAGTGCTTTAATTATCCCTCTTGGCAAAAATCAAGCGTCAAATTGAAGACTTCATTGAACTAAAACTTCACAAAGCATCTAATCGTCTGGGTCAGGGAAGTTTGTCCCCCCCCCCCTCACATTATCCCGACCCCGTATAATGTATCTTAGAGGAAAGCTGATTCCTGGATTTGAATGGCAGGACAAACACTGTAACGATGATACTGTGATCAGATATCAATGTGTTATCAGATACTTAGGTAGAGGGGAGGGCCTTCCCCCTCTTGCAGTTAGCGAAATGTAACACCGGCAGCAAAAATGCAACACGTAACTTTTGTATGAAATCTCCGTCTATCTCTCTCTCTCACACTCCCTTCTCCTCATCCTTTTTCTCCAAAATGTCATTTGCGATGGCTCAATGGCTCATCGAGTAGAATCTTATATCTGAATTGACATATTTAATCCTGGCTACACAGTGTTGCTATTGAGTTTATGTTGCACCGTAGATAGTACACAAAAGGTGTTTATTCTTACTCATCATAGTGATGATAACAAAAACATAATTCAATCCTGGATAGCATTAGCTCTATAGAGTATATCGCCGTATACTCTTTATAATCAATATTAACCGGTCTCTTCCATACTGAATTTTGTTTTAACATTTTAACTGTTGGATGTCTATTATTTCGGACATACCTATAATCAGGTGACTAATTAGTAAATGGCTACGACTGGATGCTAATCCACCCGCGCTTTTGATTCTAAACGAGTCGCAAGCAGTTCAAAAAACCTGCATGACAATGTTTAATGCTGTTTCTTTCTTTTTTTTTTTTTAAACTCATTCTCTTTCGATGATTTATGACTTCGTTATTTTTCTTGGCACAACAGCTTACTAAGTACGATTAGAGCCAGTTTTTCTGAGCACTTGGCCACCCCACACTTCATCATTTAAATCGCACCAATTCATTTATTCACTTTTCACGCATCTCTATTTAAACTGATGCGGGAGGTCTTCTCTGAACTTTGCCGCACCTTCGGCCATGTCGTGTCTGTTTTGGATCGGAGTGATTTATTATGGCGGTGGTTTGAAGTTGTTATAGCGTACAAAGTTACATCTCCAACATAGTTCTCGTGTCTCCAAAAAAGAGGGCATCTCTCTGTATCGCCAACCATTGCTCCTCTTCAGAATAATTATAATAATGAGCCAGTGATCCGATGCACAATATCATAGAGCTATATTGATTCTCGCTTGCATTGCATTTGTATATACTACATATTAAGCCAGAGAGTCACAGACCTAATCTCGGATACTGCATCTGTTTAGGCTTTAAAATCTAATGTAAGTAGGATGGGATAGTTAGCCATAAAATGTCCGTAATCTTCTACGCTTGTCCTTATGTGTTTTGGTTGGATTGACTGCTTACGAGAAGAACACGGCTGAATCTTCCTTCGAAGTGATCTGAAAAAAATTATAAAATCCCCAAGGAATAATTCGAAATGACAGCTGAAAAGTAGGGTAAAGTTATAGTGTCAAGCACAGGACATTAAAACGGTCATATATTAGCCTGCTTGAGATAGATATAGACTCGAGGTTCTCAAACATTTTATAGATTGCGTCCCTTAAAATAATTAAAAAAAAAATCACATTCACTCCCCTCCCCAAATCAAGTACAAATAAATATATTTGACATGAAAATTAGCTATGAGTATAGATAACTTTTTTTTTATTAAAGAAAAAAAAACATATGTATATTCATACCTTTTTTTAAAACTAAGTATAAATACATTATTTTCTAAAACCTCCAAGACGCTTGTGTGTGTTTGAATTCTACGTACTGTATGCCAACTAAGCTACCAGAATCAAGCAAAGGATTTCAAAAATATCAACCCCCCCCCTCCTGTTCTCCAGAAAACAACTTGTAGCTCAAGCTGTTCTCCCTACTTTGGGAACTCTGGTGTAGAGAAAAAGTCCAGAAATGAATCTCATTTGAAAATAGTAAAACCACACCGTTTTGCAAGAAGAATTTTAACAACGTTATTCTAGAAACGTGATCTTTGAAAGAAAAGAAAAAAATGAAAGATAAGTATAGATGTATTTATTAATACTTTGTATAGAGTATTACATGTACTGAGAATTTAGTGAGAATATCACGATAATATTCAAAGTAGCTTAATTAAGCGCTTAGAAAAGAACGCTAATGATGGCGATGAGTTTTTGAGAATCCGCATGAAGAATGACGAAATCTTCATCCCGACCTAGAATTAAAGTAAGGCTTGGAGACCAACTATTTGTTGTTCTTGGAAGGCTAATATTAAGGCTAGAACCAACTACGTGTTGGGCTAGTATCCTATGTGAACAAAGAATTAAGTTTCTGGGACTCATATTTGGACAAGAGGAAATCATTTTCGTGTGAACCAATGTTTTCTTTCTCATTTCGCTACGTGCATTTATTCTCTCAAACTTAGATTGAGTCATAGGTTCTGCAAGGCCTTCTTTTATCCATTCAACCTTCTATAGAAGCCATCCAACATTAAAAGATAAGAACAGATAGCGCATATCGCTAATCATGCAAGCCTAGTCTTCAGAACACAGTTTAGCTGACAACTGGTTACGTAGAGGTGAATTGAAAAGAAATTAATAAAACAAATACTAATTTATCCTAGTCCAACATCATGGTAAGTAGAAACTACAAACAAAGAATTCACATGAACTCAGACATTGTCAGTCTAACTTGTGCAACTGCAGAGGGAAGTTTTGATTACATCTTACGTTCGATTACATCTAGTTAACGATTTATTTTTTAGCCTATATTAAACTGTAATGATGGCTGGTTTCCTCAACACTCAGTAATTCTACAAGAGTGTTCTGTGTGTAATTTTATTTTACAAGTGTTGCTGTAGCTTCTCTTTTTACAGAGCTAGAAAAATTAAAAATCTTAAATATCATAAATGAATAGCAAAACTGTTGGTATGTCAGGATACGATGTTAGCCATAGGTGGCAAGTAATTCCCTTTCGGCATCTAAAGGACTTCTTGATATAACTGAAGTCACATTTTCACGCTTCTTTTGATGTACCATAAATGCAGGTTGGATAAAATAATGAAGAGCTCAACCTAAAATACTGCTGTTGGAATTTTGTTAGAATTGGCACTCGTCTTTTACATGTATAGCAACATTTTGATGTATTTCAATGGAATTATTTCTGCAAATATTTTGATATATCTGTTTAGCACCAAAAAAAATCCACTAATGCCTTTTTTGTTCCCAAACAGAGTACGCGGATCTCTTTTAGTCTAACTTTTTGGGGGAAAATCTGACGGGAGCCAGTTTCTATCCTTAGACATCGAAAATAGCTGAGTTCAGGGTTAACAACGCTTTTCAAGACTTGAGACGCGATTAAGGCAGATAAATGCCGCCATCTCGTGACCTTAAACCCTAATACTTGCATTTTTGTTTGAAACAGTGTGAGTTCCACGGTCGATTTTCTTGAGATGCTGAATTAAAAACAGGAGTTTTCAGAAAGGGGGGGGGGGCTATATGGCTAAAGATCGACTGACTCAGGAACCCATTGAAAATATCTAGAAAACGTTTTTCTCGTAGGCGACTAGAATCGAACGAATTACTTTCTTTTGATGGCCTAGCACTATGGAATAAATCAAACTGCCATAAGGCTACACAGGCATATCTTACATTTACATGCTTCATAAGAATCATGTATATACATATGCTTATTATATTATCACACATTTTTACACGTTTCACTACATCGTACAATGCATGCTTATATTTTTATCACGTGTTCTTTGTTCACATATAAAAATCACGTGAAAATTCGGCGATTTCATATCTTTTATATGTCACATCAATTTCGCAAAATCCAACCAAACAAAATATATGACGTCATTAAGATATAAAAATTATTTATAATACCACGTGTGAATAAGAAGTGAGATCTCTCTTCCAACAGCCATACACAAAATGCTAAATCAACAATTGCACCATGAACAGCAACAACAGAACCCTGTAACTCACAAGTCCTACCACAAACTCACCATACAGCTGTGCTGGGAGAGCATATACAATACACGCCTGTAGTACACAAGGCATAGATCATGGAAGATGAATCATCATAACGCTTAATAAAAAATCAACGCACACACACACACGAAATCCCACCATTCCCATAACACACTTTACTAACTCAATATGCATAACTAGTCTATGTTTCGAAGATAGAATAATGCTTTAGAAGCCCCAATATATTTTAAGGTAATTTATTTCACAATGAAGTAAATTCCGAATTTACTGCAAGTCAAAAAAAAAAAAAAAAAAAAATTCAAACCAGTCAAAATAAAATAGTCTTAATTTTTTAATATTTTGTGTTACAAGCAATTAGTGCTTCGCCAGATTTTATTCATAACGTCTCTTGTGCACATATTATTATTATTATTATTATTATTATTATTATTATATACAGGCACTTGCATCGAGTCAGTAGACTCATCGTAGGAGATCCATTTTAAAAACATTAATCAACAATTGTCAATGCCTGAACAATATCTTCATATTTGCCTTCAAATCATGCACAATTCATTCTGGCAAACTATTCCACTCACTCACCACAAAAAATCTAGTCCTCACTCCCTTAATGGTCACGCCCTTACTCGGTTTACATGGATGACCTTAAGTTTTCCTCTCATTATTCAGGTACTAAAATATTTCGTCCGCATCGATCCTGTAAACCACCTCCAAGTAACTCATATATCTCTATTATATCTTTCCTTATCCGCCGATCAATCAACTTCTGTAACCCACAAATCTTCAATCTCTCTTCATATGGAGCATCACACAGGCCTGCCACCATCTTAGATACTCTTCATTGAATCTCATCCACATCTCCAAGAAACCCAGGTGACCAGATCTGCTCAATAATCGATGAGGCCTCATCAAAGCCTTATAAAGAGGAATGATAACCTTCTTATCGCTGCATATGAGGATGCTCTTCAATAACCAGGTAATCCTATGAACTGTTTTAATCACTTTTTTCAATATTCCCTTTAAACTTCAACTCTCCATGCACCCCCCACCCAAGTCCCCGCCTTCATCAAGTTCCTGGAGTACAGTCCTCTCAATATGGTAGATACGCAGCCGGAAATTTTTTTACTCAAATGTATAATTGTAACTTGCGCATTAAATTGCTATCTGTTCTCCTTTGCCCATACTGCTATATTTAAACCATCCTGTAAAATATCAACGTCTTCTCCGTTGACTATTGTTTACCTAATTTTGCATCATCTGCAAACAATTGAATATTTCCCCTTTATTTCCTATATCATTAACTAACAAATTAAACAGTAACGGTCCAAATAGAGTCCTGTGGCACGCCGCTAGTTGCAGGCCTTCTACAAGACTGTACCTGTATAGACTACTATCTAGTATCTCTCCATCAAACAATCTCTTATTTACATCAGCTTCATGTCCATACTCATTGGATGTAATTTATATCCGTATTCCATGCAATCTCCTAACAAATAGCTTTGCGAAGTTCAACAGTATGACCAGAACCCGCGCTAGGGTCTTTGCCGCCCGCATGCAATTTCTATCTAAGCGCCCCTGTAACGATCCGGGAGTGTGTGGTTCTTTTACGATAATAAAAATTTTAATTATTTGAAATTTCTTAAATAAATTTTGACAGAACAGCTACACGTTGGTTCGCTAAATGTAACGAACCGGCGGTGTTGACTAGGCAGGATAATCGTTAAAAACCCGAATATTCAAAAAATTCTCAAAAGTTAAAGCAAATTTTGATAAAGCCACTTCACTTTAATCGTTGAATATAATGATACAGGGATTATAGCCTTCTCACCGACCCGAATCGCTCACAAAATTAAAATGAATTTTAATTAAAGTTAAAATTTATTTGAACTAAAGTTTAAAAAATTCTTGCATTTTACAAGTTACTAAATTATTAGTAACTTGTAAAATATTTTTAATAATTTTTATAAGCGGAACTATCTTTTTGGAAAATAAAAGAAACTCAAGATAGATGAGAAAATAAGAAAAGAATTCAGAAATAATTAGAACGTTTAATATAAGTATTCAAAAAATGATATCTTTACAGAATAACAGAAAATAAATTAAATTACATAATTATACTTGAAATTTTTTTAATTAAAATTTTAGGGGTTTTGATTTCATATTCACAAAATTAGAAATAATGGTCTTAACGTCTAATTCCGTACATATATCATTTTCAATAGCTATTAACGCCAAACTAACAAGCTTTTTTGTGACATAATTGTTCTTAAGGAGTTTTAATTAATTTCAACTTGGAAAAGGAACGTTCGCCGCTCGCTACACTAACAGGTAAGGTTAATAGTATTCTTAAAGCAATTGAAAAGTTAGGGAAAGATAAATTACTGGACACAATAAAATTAAGAATATCGAAAGGTTTTTGAATATTTAAATTATCCTTCCGAAAAATATCCCGGAAAGCACATAACTCGTCATATAGTTCTATTGCATTTACGTCTTTATTGTTGCCGTCCTTCAAGAGAATCTCTAAATCGTCACAATTTTTTCATAAATCTTCGTTATTAATTTGTAGTAACCTATACAAGAAATTGAAATTATCATAATATGTTTTTAGCTGTTCAAAACGTTCTATTAACGAACACATTGCAACATCTAGAAGTGTATATAACACATTCACTCTAAATTTATCTTCTGGCGATTTCGTCGTGATGCTCGTAGTCAAATTGTCGTGTCTTCTATCGTCGTCGAACTTCCGTACCAGTTTTAAATTCTTTTTCTCCATCCACATCTTCCCTCAGTTCTTTTACCGTTTTAAGAACTTCTTTAAAATTTGTATCTGATCGATACTCTTGTAAGAATATTTTTAAGTTTTCGATAGATTCTAAAGCAAGTGTAATGTTCATATTTTTGTCTTGAAGCATTTTACTCACAGGGTTTATTCTGTTAAGTAAATCATGCCCAGTTATAAGAGAGCAAATAAATTTGTAGTAATTTATTTTAGCACATAATGTTTGTGCTTCATGCTGAGTTTCTTTATTAAAATTTTCATTATTTAAAATTTCAAAAAGTGTGTCGTAAATTTCTCCTAACTGATATCGTAGAGGGCGGATTGTATTAATTTTACTTTCCCATCGCGTTTCTGATGGCTGTTTCAATGTTAATTGTTTTACGAACTTTAAAAGGATTGCGTTTCTGATGGCTGTTTCAATGTTAAATTTCTTACGAACTTTAAAAGGATTGCCCAATGTTTATAAGAGAATGAAACGAAATTGTATATTTCTTGAATAATTGCAAAGAAACTAATTGTATCCGTATTCACTTTGGCTGCATCGTTAATGATTAAATTTATAGTATGAGCAGCACATGGCACGTAAAACGCTCGGGGATTTTTGTTTAAAAGCAAATTTTAGAGCCCATATTTTTTTCCCTTTCATATTTGCCCCATTGTCATACCTTTGACCTTGCATGTCTTCAATGGGAATGTTCCATTTTTCCAGTCGTTCCATTATTGTTGCACACAAACCACGTCCTGTGGAATCTGATATATCTGCAAAACCTTAGAAGTTTTCCCTGATATTGACAATTCCATTGTCACAGGAAACAAAGCGAATAATAATGGTCATTTGTTCTGTTTTACTTACATCAGGTGTGCAGTCTAAAATTATGGAATAATATTTAGATTTTCGAATTGATAATAAAATTCTATCCCTGATTGCGTTACTTAAAGTTTCCAATATTTCATTTTGACTGTCTTTACTCAAATAGTGTACTCTATTGTTTCGTTGTAGGGCCCTTTCAACATGATTTTCCATAACGGGATCAAACTTCGCAAACAGTTCGACTAATTTTTAAAAAAAATTGCTGTTATTCCTTTCATATAATTTAGCAGATGATCCGCGAAAAGCTAAATTTTGGCTACTAAGGAAGTTTATAATTTCAATCAAGCGTTTTAAAACACTCGTCCAATGTTTCTTTTCCATTTCATACATGCTTTGAGTCTGACAATCAATAGTAGTTCTGTTTTTTAAATTTTTATCAAGTTCCTTCCATTTTAAGAAACTTTTCATGTGAGTTAAACTAGTCTCATGTCTATCAAAGTTGTACTTACATTTCTCCAATCGTTATAACCTTCTACAAGACTACTTGATTCAGTAGGTGCGAAAAGTTTGCAACAGAATTTAAAGTTTCGAAATAAATGAGTCATGTTCTTGGCACGAGCTCCCCGTTTTCCATTTTTCTATTATAATGCGTGTCACCAAATTTACGACCACATGTATCTCTGGTATATATTATATTTTTCTTTTGAACAGGCACCATTTCAATTAAAGCAACTCGTAATTTTTCATCAATATTTCCCCATTCACCTGAATCTTCTAAATTTACAGACCTAACAATGTGTTAGTTTCGTGGTCAACTACAACTAAATCTTCTCCTAACTGTTTTTCACTTAAATCCTGCGTCTTGTTATCTTGTTCAATAGTTGCAATACTACTTTCATGAAAACTGGATAACGTGCACGGTTCTTCAACTCTGATTTCTGATGTATCGAGTTGGTTACAATCTGCATCAGAATATTTTAATATTTTAACAAATTTATTAAGAGCCCCAGTTTGTTTCTTAACATCTGCTTCTTTCGCAGCATGACGCTTACGATTTTGTGCACCGGATAACTTTTTTTTTTAATTTTTGATTCCATTTCTATTTTATACCCACAAGAAATTATTACACAACACGACACAGAGACGAAATAATAGTTCGCACTGCGCTACTGCAACAGCCTACTGAGATGCGTACCATATCACTGGTTAACTAGCAACAAATGTTTTGTACGAAAATTCGTTTCTGCGCATAAAAACCGTCCACTGTTTCACTTTAGATAGACTGCACAACATTCTGCAGGCAAGCATTTAGCCTGCTCTCGCTGTAAACAGCCGGCTGATCAAAGAGGCGGCAATACACAATTTTTTAAACTTTTTATTCGGTGTATCCGGCCTTATTTATTTTAATATTGATCATTCTAAGAATTTTTTTGTTTTTATGATAAAAATTTTGTTTCTTAAAAATGAACTTATGAACCGTGCCCCGGCGGCGGCGCCCCCTTCGTCCCCCAACTGTCATTCTATTATAGAAAGTGAGTAGGCTACTGAAACATGACCTATCCTTCACAGTGCAATGCTGTGCTCCCTCCCCCCCCCCACACACCATACAATATCACATTCCTATCCACCCATTCTTGAATTTTGTCATTAACTTCCCCAACTTCTCGAATACTTTGATCACCACTCCTGAAATGCTAAAATGGTCTATAATTAGTTACATCGATCTTGGAACCACCTTCATGGAATGGAACTATTTTTATCTCCTTCCATTCCTGGAGTTATATATATATATATATATATATATATATATATATATATATACAGGGTGTTCGGGATAAATTTGACAGTTTCGTAAGGAAAAAGGAAATCTTCTTTGTATCTATTAAATTTAATGAATTGACAAAAAAACATTACAGGCAGAGTTAATTACAATACTATCAACAAGATTTACTCAAAATAACCTCCATTAGCATCGATCACAGCTTCAATTCTGCTTCGGAACCTCGAACAAGCTGATGCTACAGTCTCCCTGGGAAGGGCCGCAAAAACTGTTTTAATTTTATCCATTAACTGGGCTTTTGTATTACTGGAAGTGCGATTGGTGTCTTTTTCAACTGCGCCCCATACAAAATAATCCATGGGGTTAAGGTCTGGGGAGTTTGGAGGCCAAACATTTGGACTGGTGAAGTCGTAGAAATTTTTAGACAACCATTTTTGACTTTTCCCAGAGGTGTGGCAAGGGGCCGAATCCTGCTGCCTTACATACGGCCTACCATTGGCTACCCTTGTTATCCAGGGCTTGACTACAGTTAGCAACTCCACGAACAAAGCCGGAATTCCAATGCCAGGGTTCTTCAACACCTGTTCCTGCAGATTTGCGAGGAATTCTGCTGTACGAACGCAATCAGATCGTCTGCTAGGGATCTTTCTTCTTGCTACATCCTCGTAGTCCCCATTGCAAGTCTCTAGTTCATTCCTGATTGTTTTTACTGTATTCGGGGAGCATTGGGCAGCAGTCGTAATATCCTTATTTTGATGGCGGGCACGAATCATCATGATACAAGTTATTCTCTTCCATGATTCAGGTGGGTTCCAGCTATCCATCCTTTCTGACATCTTGTATATGAATGAAGAAGGGTCCAAACTTTTAAATGAAGAGAAGTGTGTGTTAATACATGTAACTTACGGAAAAATATAATTAATTATAAATATGTCAAATTTATCCCGAACACCCTATATATATATATATATATATATATATATAGTTAAACATACCAAGCAATTTTATAAGCTAGGTTTTAATCCTTTTTCCCAAGTAAGCAAACAGACAAGTAAATCAAGTTTGCGCCTGCACGTAGTGCAAGTCTGAGGCAACTCGTTGCAAAGGTGGAGTAAGATCCGATCACTTTTCTTGGTATTTTCCCCTAATGCAAAGCACATTCCCTTGCGGAGATGTATGATGCTATGCATTAAAGGTAATGATCACTACCCAGACCAGTTTCGACCTTTATTGAGGTCTTTTAACCTTGGTATTTTTTAGGTCAAAGGTAATGGTCACTACCCTGGTCTGGGCAGTGATCATTACCTTTAATGCATGGCATCATACATCTCCGCAAGAGAATGTGCTTTGCATTAGGGGAAAATACCAAGAAAAGGGATCGGAACTTACTCCACCTTTGCAACGAGTTGCTTCAGACTTGCACTACGTGCAGGCGCAAACTTGATTTACTTGTCTGTTTGCTTACTTGGGAAAAAGGATTAAATACCTAGCTTATAAAATTGCTTGGTATGTTTAACATAGTATATACCCAAGGCATATTAGGTTTATATAAACTCAGTCATTGGAAGCAACAGGTGACTCTTTTTTTACATATTTAAGTGATTTTTTAGTCGCCTCTTGATAGTTGTCAACCATCACTCTAACATTTGTCAATCTTCCCTTTAACACTGTTAGATCCGCTAACTGCAAAATGATACCCGTAATCATAATAATAAAACCAAAAAAAAAAAAAAAATTCCCATTAGTGATCTTTTAACTAGATTAATCATAATTTGTAAATAATTGACGTCGATCTTGAAAAACAGATGATATCTTCAGTTAATGTCTGAGAAAGATATAACGGAGAACTAACTGTAAGTAGCGCAAATCATTTATAAGAAAGTTTATTTTTTTCTTTTTTCTTTTTTTTTTTTGGCGTTTTCTTTTTTTTAAATTCGGCTTCATCTGTCTTGTCTCTAGTTACTAGATTCGTGTGCCTTTCTTTTTTTTTATAATCTCAAGCACACGCCACTTAATCAGGAACGAGACGTGAAAAAGCATAAAAAAAATATATAAAAAAAAAAAAGCATCCCCAGCCAAAATTGACAGTAGTCTGCTCATTGTTGACATATCACATGTCTTGTACACGAAGGCGTCGGCACAATCTCTGGCCACTTTTCCCTCATCTAAGGATCAGTTTCCAAACAGCCTCTAGCGTCGTGGACTGTCATACGGGACCTCAAAAAGTTTTGCCTTAGAAGGTGGGCTCTTTGATGAGCGGCAATTTTCTATTTGACAAAAATCGGAAACAAGATCTGTTAAACGAATCGATTGACTTGGGCTACTAAGCAGTGCTTATCGTTGGCAATAAGGTGATTGTAGGAAATCTGTTAAGTTTATAGAAACCTATCGATTATTTTTTTTTTAAAAGATTAGTAAAAGGTTCAAAATGATACTTGGAGCGTTTAGAAGCTGAATACGGTTTGACATTACTGGGCGAGAAGCAAGACTTGGAATCTGACTTCATTATCTTCAGGAAATTTATAGTTTTACGGCATTGCATCCCTGAACTTAAAATTATTGATTATCCTCGATGGATAAGTATTAGATCAACTTTCCAGCATGATCTGAAGATTATTATCATGGCAATGATATCACACATCACCATCATCGCATCTTAAATGGAAATGGATGATGGTTTGCAAGTTTTTTTGTTTTTTTTTTAAGTAGAACACATTATATATAGATATTAAGCGCCTATTCTATCGGATTTAATTTCGAAAGCACACACACACACATTATTCTGTACATTTTTATGCAGGCCGGCATAAAGAGGCCGCCATTAATATTTTGATCCTAAATATTGGAGTTCAAAGAATGGAACTATTTTTAATCTCCTTCCATTCCTGGTCCATTCATTTTATAATTTAAGATTATAAAATGAATTTATAATCTTAAATTATAAATTCATTTCCTGTTGTTTTTTTTTGTTTACATTCATAGCGAAAATTAAAGCGTGAATTCCACTGTCAAATACCTCCACAGAATCCCATCATTCCACCAGGTCAAAAACACTGTTTTTTTTTGTTTTTTTTTAGTCATCTTCTTTTTTCTTCTTTACTGTTGCTAGCGAGTAAGGAAGGAAAAGGAGTCATAGTTTATAAAACTCAGGGTTATGCTGCGATCTACTGGCCTCTTCATTATCTGGAAAATGTTAAAATCTCGAGCCCATTCAGTACTACCACCGACCGAGAAAAGAGAAAAAAAAACGAGGGGATAACAAGTTTACTTTTGACATTACACAAATGCTCCCCTTACCCAAGCAAAATTTGTGTGGGCATCGAGACTTATCTCCGAACAAGACGTGTGCAGCACGGATTGCCAAACTTTTATCGCAGTTGCATACACACGATTCGACTCCGAAGACTTACTGCTGTAGTGGCACTTGACTGTCAAAAGAAGAGATAGTCAGCGAAAACTACTTGTGGACGTGAAATGCTTAGTGGAGGTGGGGAATGACAATGATCAAGACCATAACGACTTCTCATTAAAGATGAGAATGGCGAAAGACAAACGGAAGAATTAATGTCGAATCTAAATTGCTTAAAACTTTTTTTGTTTTGTTTTGCAAAATGCATGATGTTGAGGGAATTTCAGTGGATATTACATGACACATAGAGCGTTGAGCAAACTGCCTCCTTCAAATTTATTAAGACATCCAATTAGCCAACAAGTGTAATTATTTCTAGCATCTTTATGATACGATAAAATGTCAAAATAAAGACATTTATAGCGTGAACGAATTACATAGCCTTAGCTTTGTAATTTATGTTTTTGAAATATTTTAAACTTCTATTTTTTTGTACTTAACATCATTTTTCGATTTCATAACTTCGAAAAAAATTATTCCTAAAAAAAAGTTACACTTTGAATGACTAAAAACGTAATGAAGCTAATTTTTAACCATTTTTAATTACTGATCCAACGATGTCAAAATAAACTTACTTTATTCTGAATGAATTAGCGTGCGATCTTTACTATGTTTGTATTGACGAGCCATTTCAATACTTCTCGAAATTACTGGAGCTATTGGATCACCAATTCACTTTATTAGATCGATTTCTTCTCACTACTACTTATAGGAGGAAGTCTGTTAGCGAAATCTTGAAGAAAATCTAAGGCCTTAGAGAAGACCATTGGAGGAGAGTCAGAACAGTCATCATGTCTGCAAAATATTAAAGTCAAAGCCCTTTGTAAACATGCCGGTGTCATATTAGTTTCCCATAAATGACTTGGACTATGGATTCGTTAACAGTTATATGATGCCGTGTAGACTTAGATCTCGAATTGATTCTTTTTTTCATTCTTTATTTTAATGGATTCCATCAGTGTTTAGTCTGCATGATGTCAAATGATGCAATAAACGTTCTTAATAACAATTATCGTAGAAAAAAAGGCAACTTTTTTTATTTCTAGAAAAATGGCCAAGGATATCGATTGACAATTTTAAAAACAGTCCAATCACAGTTTGTTTTATCAATTTCCACGTTTGCCTACAACGTTTTTTGTCTTTATCCAGTCTCAGAAAAAGAAAAAAAAAAGATATTCAACACGTTTAAGTGTATATGGTGCGGTAAAGATTCAATACTTGCGATGAAGAATGCTTCGCACTGTCACCACCATCAACCGTATCAGGCGACGCAAATAAATACATTTCCATCTCGATTTGGGCTAATTTCCTCACCTCATCATCTCCAATTTCAGTAAGTTCCGAGCGTTGGGTTGAAAAGAAGCACGTTTCTTAAGTGAGGAGCCTAATATATTCTCTGGGCCATGACCTCATTAAGAACGAAGTATAAAAACTAGAGAAGACATAGCCCCATAGGAATGTAATGCAACAGGATCTGTCACATTGAGTTGAACTTTAAAACCATTTGCATTGTCTAATTATCCAGGTGGAAGCTGGTGATGATGTCACAGACGCACGCGCGCGCACACATATTGCAGAAGTAGAACGTGATATCATGATACTTGGGTTTTTCTTTCTTTTTTTTTTTTTTAAGTTCTTTTTCATCGTGGACGTGGAAATATAAAGCACCTAGAAGACAGCCATGTTCATTCTACACGCTTTTATGGAGTCATGTGAGTCCAAAGGTGGGCAATATTAATGTAAATACGACTAACTATAAAGTGAATTTATCTATAACTCAATTTCTGAATATGTAATACTAATAAATCAAGAGCAAGTTATAATACTAGGGTAAAAAAAAAAAGGAAAAATAAATTTTTGTTCGCATTTGAGTTCAAAAGACGAAACAATTAGCGACAAGATGAGGCCTCGCAGTTTAAATTCTGACAGTTTCATGATGTCGTGTGCTCCGTATTTGAGGTATTTAGTTCCCCGTAACAGAATCTGACCCTTCAGGTTATATACGAACCTGTACTGCCAGTTCATATGTGTGATAGTTTTGTCTCCGGTGATCTCTTTCTCAATTGTCCGCACTAGTGCTACATTCCTCACTTTTCTGATGTCAAACGAGACATTAAAGCCCTTTAACACAACTATGGATAGTACACGACCGGTGTAATCTGGACAGTTATCGTATTTGGTTATCAACGGGGGCGACTCTAAGCATTTTAAGCGTTAACTGAGTAGCAATTATTCGCAAACGAAGAGCACTTTACATCCTCGCTAATCTACTGTTCGTGAGTCGTTGACAGGAAATACGAACTTATGAAAAGAGAGAACCATCCCTTCATAATGAAAGCTATAATGGCGACGATAAATTTTCCGTAATGTTATTACGGAATTTAAATCATAAAGGGGTCATTTTCGGCGAATTTCAAAAGTATGATAATACGGTGAAGTGTTTGGGATGCAGTTTATCAATTCGAAAGATGGATCTTCTTACGCGAGGAAGCCAGCGTCTGATTCGTCTTATTCCTCTCTCAAACTACAACACGGCAGTTCGACTCTTTACAAATATAAATTATTCCTTTCCCACTGGACACTAAATAGGCAATAATTTCGATATCAAATCTGTCTGCGTTATTCTAAGTCTTATTTGATTGTTGCTTAGTTTGGTAAACATCCAATCTTTCGGCTGAGATTTTCAGGTATCCAAAAGGTTTTTTAAAAATCGAAAATTAATTATTGGAAAACTTTATATAAACAGGCAAGGGGTGAAAATGTGCTTCTCGTGTTTGTGTATTATTCACACTCATCGATTAAAAGTTTCATAGAATAATGTTAAAGCTAGAACAACGTAGGCCATTCACAACTCCGATCGGCAAGTTTCCGCCGGGGGAGTATAGGGATGGCGAGGTCTTCGAACGCGCATCGACAGCTAAGAGAGCTGAACGATGTGGTGGCGATGAGTGCAGCGAGTTACATACGCTGCGCATATTAATTGAAAAAAAAAATAATAAATTTTACACCTTAGCATTTACATTAAGATGAAAACACCCTTCAGTTTTTATTTATTTATAAAATGTGCTGCACATTTTTATCACATAATCTATAACGTTTGCAATCAACGGCCTTAAAAGAAATGTGAGCCATGTAGGTAAGGTTAACACTGAAGACAGGAAAAAGACTTGGACCGTTTGATTTTTTTTTTTAAATTTTCGTTATAGTTATTTTTTGTAATAATAATTATTTCGTTTAAAAAGAACCAAATCAAACTTCTACTTGGCTCCATAAACTCATGTTTGTTTTTTTTATCCCCCCCGACAAAAGGCAAATCGGTCAGAGAACACACGCATGAGGCACTATACTCATCGCCTTAATTGACTTCGACCAGAATACCAAACGACCTAATTCCAACCACTTAGTGCTCTGTTGACGAAGACATAGCTAGAATTTAGTATGATACGATAGCACATCGGTTTTCGCAATTCTCTTCTAAATTTTTGACATTCCAATCAAAATGGCTTCATAAAAGATGTGTGTACTCTTATATTTGTACAGAGAAGCCTGAAAGTAATTTTAAATCAACATTCATTGTTAAATCCTGAATGGTTTTATTTGTTTATTTATTTGGGAAAACATTTTCGCTTTTTTTTCTTCATCCGGGCATTCGTTGATAGATTAATTTATTTCATTCTACTCGAATTCTATAATACGATAGGATGATAACATTTGGGTCTAAATAAAAGTAAACAAAATCATATGTTCGGTAACCATAGCAACCGTGAACAAAATCATATATTCGGTAACCATAGCAACCGTGAATAAAATCATATGTCCGGTAACCATAGTAACCGTGAATAAAATCATATGTTCGGTAACCATAGTAACCGTGAATAAAATCATATGTTCGGTAACCATAGTAACCGTGAATAAAATTTCAGTGACTATAGCAACTGCGAATTTACTGTGAACAACAATCATTTTACATTAAGGGACAAAAATGCAGTGTCGAATATAATTACGATTATACGGCCTTTTCGAATTCTGCTGCGTCTGCATTCTTGGGCGAGAGGAGGGGGGGTGCACTGGGCTAAAAGAGGAAGGAGAGTTGTCATTTATATATGCTTGGAAAAATAAGGGGAAAAAAAAAGACTAAAAGAGATCAAGCCTTTTTTTAAAGTAGAATTTTTCTGTTCCCTTTTTGCTCTGAATCCTCCATTTAAGTAGTAGTCTGGCATGCTTCAAGTGCTCGTGCATTCGCTGATGTACTTCCCCCCTTGACGCTATTACCTCCGGCAGTTATTTAATAAACACGCCATCTCGTTATGTCCCCCCCCCCCCAAAAAAAAACGCGACTCTCATTTAAGCAGGCAAGATTTGGCGATGTGGAATTTGTTATCATTGGTGTCAAGGATGAGAAATGCACTCGGTCTTCACGCAGCTCCCTGCGTCTCCGAGAGCTCTTCGCAAACTAAATGGTACTTTAAGACCCTAACGAGAGAGAGAGAGAGGGAGAGGGTATGCGGGGCGGTGTCCCGACCTTCGCGCTGCTACTAATGAAAAGCCAGCCGTGGTCGCACGTGTTGTTCCCGTTGGTCTGTATGTGGGCTGTGTGAGGAACCAGCTTGTCGAACAGTGTCCTGGGTCCAGTGCCGCATCATTTCCTTCGACCCCACGCATGCCTGGCGTTCCAGCAGCAGCATGCAGTGAACAACCTTCTGCTCCCTGAACCGAGCTTTAGTGAGGGCTACTGCTTATGGGGGGAAGGGGGGGGGGAATGGCGATTGCAGAACGAACTTACAAACAGCGCATAGGTCATCTGATTTCGCAAGAACTAAGCACACCTTCTATAGTCTCTTCCTTATCGGAACAATAAACCTGAGCCAATGAAGCCAATATTTGTTTATATTGTGGAACGGAAGTCAAAAGACCAATGGAACCGCATTCAGGCCTGTCTGTACCCTTTACGAGACTGGCCAAGTAGGAATGCTAGAATCTACTTCTGCCTTTTGTACTTTGGCACTTTCGCGGGACCCAAATACTGTTGCAAATGTTAGCAATAAAAAAAAAAAAGTGATGTAATTCCGTTGTACTCTTACGGGGGGGATGCAAATTCCATTTATTTAGTCATCATACCACGAAAACTAGCGTTAAATCCCATGTGTTTGGCTGTATATCGAATCGTGGTCGTTATAATGAATACCGCATCCAGTCTTATAGGGCGATTGCTGTATATAAAATAACCGGAAATCACTATTTAAATAAAAACGTAGAGAGAAATGAAATAAAAATAATAATCCCAAAAAATTGTTTCAGGCCTACAAAAAATATAAAAAAGAAAAATGTAGCCTTATCCGGTTATTGAGGATTATTAGACAGTGGATGGTGGATTATGTAGTGTAGAGAGAGAGAATTGTGTGGTGTAGAGTGCCCTCCTGAGATTTTTCCCCCCTTTTAATATTTACTTCGATTGATTCATTCAATAATAATTTGCACATAATGGTAGCACCCTTTAAAAAATTACAGGAAAAATTTTAAATGCGATAATCATTCTTCAAATTTACAAGTGATAATATGTGCGCAGTCTAAAATGTAACAGTGCACAATTTTGCTATTTATTAAATTTTACAATACGGACACAATGGGACCTTTATCAACAAGCACTCGCCTTTAGGTGCTTATTGATAAATGTGTAGCGCATCATTGATCTAGCGTTAATTTCAGAGAAATAAATTTTAAAAAAATCTAAGCTTGCTAAATTAATATAAAATTTAAAATAACTAATAAACAGAATATAGAAAAAGAAAATAATGTGCTGCCCAAAATTTGAAGAAATTGAAATTGTCGAAATATATATATATATATATATATATTTTAAATACATTTTAAGGTTCCACTGTACAGATGGTACTTTTTAAAATATTTTGGTCTATTTCAATAGTACATACATATTTAAAAAAAATTACTTTTCTTTGTGAGAAAACTATCCATGGACGCCCGTGTTTGAGATATATAAATAAAAGAGTGTTAATCTGGTTGGTTTGTGTTCAAAAGGCTAAAACGACTTGGTCAACAGACTCCGAAGATTCAAGTTTTGTAGTCAGTGGTACTGCCTCTTATCTTTTGATCAAGCGGCTGTTCTACTGCCAGCTCCGTTTCAGCCAAGGGAAGTCGATGCACCAAAATATGTTGCCCCTTTTGGAAGGCCACAGAAAACATACTGAAAACTAATACATGGCGTGTGCTTTTGTAGCCTACGAAGGGTTAGCCAACAATAAAAAAAAAAAAAAAATAATAATAATAATTCCATCAGTCCGTAGTGAAAGTAGAAATGAAATCAACGGGTTGAAAAGGAAACTTCACACCATTAGTTTGCAAACCGTGAACTAATGGAGTGAAGTGGAATCGAATTGCATTTTAAAACGGCAAGACGTCCGCAAAGGACGTGCGGGACGTGTCTATTCTGTATAAACCACTTGCAGGGAGAGATTTTCTATATCAGGGACAGATGATATAGAAATGCTGCTCTATAGAAACTAAACGCAATTCTTTTAGGTTAATCAGGTCTTTGTTAAGCATAAGGGAAGATCTCCAGGAGAAGGAAGTTCGTATAGATTTGCCGTAGTGGAACATTTATTGATGGTAATACAACCCAATATTTTTTACTTAACTGTGACTGTCGACTAAATGTTGCTTTGAATAAATATTGAATCTTTTAAACGACTTTTGCCACGTAAAGCACTCATTTCAATATGCGAATCGATCGTCGAATATTGTGGTTTGAGTTAAGAATTTTAATGTCTAATACGGTGGTTCTTAACCTTTTCGAAGTCACGGAACACTTTTCATTATAAGAAAAATTCGGGGGAACACCGAAAGCATTAGGGTCATGAAACTAGCAATAAACATATGCATGGACTTTCTTTTTTGTAAAAATGGAACTTATTTTAATGCGATACTTGAGCTTGTCTGATTTTGCAGATTTCAGCAATATTAGGTTTAATATGTGATATAGCTATCCTCATCTCTGTCTATATTAGTAAGTCTTTCACGCTTTTTAGTTTTTATATTGGTTAATATTGAGAAATCGAGCTCATACAAATATCATGTTGGAAACTGTAACAATATTTTTAATGCCCTTGTAGAGAGAGAGAGAGCTGGGTATTTGGCTTGGACAAAAATCCAAAATGTCGTGTGACATCTTTCACAGACGGAACACTTATAACCAGTTCGCGGAACCCAAGTGTTCTGGGGAACACCGGTTAAGAACCACTAATACAATAAGACCCTTTAAAACAGCTTTATACCTTTCCCCCGTTGTCTTAAACCATTCCTTGTGTTTACGAATACGATTCTATTAAATCGGAATGGGTTCTATCTAACGTCTAATTCTTTGCAATGAAACAGGCGCTGCTATTATGGAAAGCAGGTCAAAGGATCAAAGCACGGAGGGAGGGGGGAGAGGGAGGGGGGAGAGGGAGGTGAATCGTTTGAGACAAAAAAAAAAGAAAGAAATCCCACACGCACCCACAGCTCCACGAGACAGTACAATAAATTTGACCATTTTTCCCCTCGTGTTTCCCAGGCACTGAAGCCACGCGTAGCACGTGGTTCCATTTTCGGGAAGAGTAGTCATAAACGAGTGATTACCCCAGCCCCCCTCGATGACGGGTATATTAGCCGTTTTTCCCCCTACTAGTAGATAGTCCCCCCGATTTGCCAGCACCGGTGTAAAATTGCTTTGACGTGAAGCCCAGTTTCGCACAGAATGCGGAACATTTCTCCTAGTCAGGGACGGGGGAAACGACTACGTTTGAAGGAGGGGCTTTTATTGGCCGTGAACGGTGCGTAGTGTCGCTGTGCCGAAATGGAAGGGACCCATTTCAGCGAAGCAACAAATACTCGGTCCAAGAAGGAGGTTAATTAATCTCGGCTGACCTTGTTGTGGAGGAGAATCGGTCCTTTCTACCCCACTATGGGTTTCTCACCCCTCCTTTACTCTTTGCACGCCTTTTGGTGCGTAGGTGGTCTTCGGAGGAGTTCGCAAGAATCAGAGCAAAGAAAAGTAAACGCGACGGATTGCCTTTTGGAGATCAATTTGTCAAAATATTCGATCAAAGCACGCTGTACTTCGTAAAACTTCTAATATAACACTAGGATCCATAAAAGGCCACTTCTGTATTGAAATGAGCGGAATACCATCTTGATAATTATTCATACAAAGTTCAGAAACGTCAGAAAAAGAACTATAGGCTTTGTGTGTGTGATCGCGCGCTTATATATTTAGACACATTCAGAATTTGGCAGAAAATAATACGAAAAATCAATAACTATGTAGGCCAATTTTGGTTTCATGCTATACACAGTCATTTTACTTTTTTTCCCCCCCTACAATCCAAACCTACCCGAAAATACAATACAAGCAGTTTCAACAGTAATTAAACTACAACAATAAGGGACATATTTTAAAGCCGTTTTTATGTCTTCTATCAACAACTAATATTAAAATATCTTTTAATATTTTCCCCTCGTATCTAAATATGAGGAAAAATATTTTAAAAAACGCGCATTCATATTTATACACTTACTCTTTTTTTCATTTTATTAACTGATTCCATTTTAATATTTTCCATTAAGTAATTATCTGTTTCATTATTTTTTACATTTTTTATTATTATCAGTCCTTGTAGTCTGAAATAATATATTCACGTTTTCAGAGAGTTTTTTTTTTTAAATTGATTATTCGTATATTTCATTCTTTTATAAAATCAGCCCTAATCTAGACCATAACCACAGATATTTTATAAATTATCTTTTATGGTTTTTCTGTGTTCCATTTACGTTATTGTTTTATTCCAACTTTATGCTTTTTTGAAAATTTTAACTGATGTTTTTGTTTTTCCTTTTTTTCCCCTGTATTCTTGTTTCTTTATTCTGTTGTCTTTATTTATATATTTAGTCATTCCGTAGGCAGTATTTTTGGTTTAAAATTTACGTTTTCCATTTCTTTATTGTACTGGCGTATACTTTTTTTATTTTTCCGTCTCCAATTACAATTCATTCTTAAGCTATGGAATCCAACGCTGCTATTTTTTTTTAGCTATATACATGTATATTAGATTTTCTCATTTTCTCTATAATATTTGCTTTTTCTCTCACTTGTATTTCATGGACACCCTGATGCAGCTGATTACCACCAGAATCTTGTAGTAGAGTAATGTTATCGAAGTCCTTTTTATTTATAGCCTTTATGTCACTGCAAGGAAATAAGTTTTGCAATTTCCACATAGCAATTACCAATTTAAATTTAATTCCTTTTAAACGTTATGGTCGCATCTTCGGAATGATCATATGTAATGATATTTCTTTATTATATTCTTTATTTAGAGTCTCCATAGTTGGTATAGACAAGCTTTCTGGTCGAAAGACCTAGGTTCGAACTCCCTTCTAGGACCTGAGGAACCTTTTTTCAGGTCTTTTCAATCAAATGGTAAGTTAGCCAGTCTCATACGGAAACTCGGGGTTTTGATCCCTCATAATATGTACGAAATTTACTGGTGACGATTGCTGTCTCCAAACGTTTCACTGAGAATAACATGTTCCTACTATCCATACCAAAGGTGTGGATAGTAGGAACACTAGCAACGTTAGTATAGATCGATTCAATTACTCACATGTGGGCATTTTTGATTTTTTTTTAAAAAAATTGTTTTAAAACAATTAAAACACTAAATGAAAAAATAACTACATATAACACCGCCCTATGTCTTGTGACATGGGGGGGGGGGGTACTTGCATAACACCAAGATTATGTTTGGTAATTCGTCCTAGCAGAAGGAGTTTCAGTTACTGATTTATGCTAGAAGGGAAAAAAATTAGCACGCTGTCCAGATTCATTGTGCCTAAAATACTACCGTAAGATGTAACAAATTCCCGAAAACCGATTTTTTTTTTTTTTAAATGTGAATTCAAAGCACAAAACATCTAAACTAATCTACATACGGCAGAGGTGGAGTATGGGTCACTTCTGTTCTAGAAACCAAAGACGACTCTTTCATGCTACTTGGCCTCTACTGAGCATGATGGTTCCAAATCATATGATGAAATTCATCGACCACATAAACAAATTCACAAATCATCCATGATGTTCGCTGTGAGATTGTACTACGACCCTGGTTGGAGAGCAGACAACTATTCTCTTTTTAGGTAATTCATTACGAGTAGGTTTACACTGACTTAATAAATATCCAGGTTTTAACTCCTAAACGGTTTTTTTTATTATTTTTTATTTTTTATTATCATTAACATTAAATGTTTCTTCGGCATGGTTCGCTGTCTATATAAGCCAAAACTAAAAAAAAAAATAAATAAATAAAATAAAAATAAAAATCAAGCATTTTCCAACAGTTGTTATTTCTATAAATTGAAAAAAAAAAAAAAAAAAAAACTGAAATGATAGCTCACGCACCAGTCTCTACATTGTTATGTAAACTCTGTATGGGATTGCTGGTATAGGGGAAGTCATGAATGTTACACATATGCCTAATGATACACGTGATTAAACTTTAAACTTTCATTCCAGGACAATATTTCTAAATAAAGTACATTCCATATTATCCTAAGATACTCGTATAGGAATCAACAACTTGAGCTTCACTATGCGAACAACTTGATGACGATTATTTTTACCGCTATCAACGAAATGACATTTAAAATTTCCGTAGCGTGTAAAACAGAAAACCATGCACTGACATGCAACCCGCAGCTTCCAGAAAAGTATCTTGCCATAGTAAAATTCATCACGCAATTTTTTTTGTTTTCAGTTGTAAACACACACACAACTTTACACACTTTATCTGAAGATATGTCGCCATCGGTGATTTACAGCTTCACTATTGCCATAGCAACATTTTGCATCAGTCCTAATGCCGAGTTTAATTGGTAATTGACAAAACAATCATATCGTTTAGGTGATGTGGAGAACAGTATCCTGTTTGATGTTATTATTGTTTTATTTTTTGTTACTTTGAACAAAAAATAAATAAACAATACAAATAATCTAACAAGATGGAAGGGAATGTGATGGGCGTGATGGTTAAATCCATTTTAGAATGGATTTCAACCATCTCAAATACCAGATTTCAATATCCGTCTAGCAAGATCGAAATTATTACATGCATACATGGAAGTAAAGGCAGACAAAATTATTTCGTATTTTGTATAACGTATTTTAAAAAATAACATGAAAAAGTCATGCGATTTTTTTAACGTAATTGCTAGTAAGACTGCAACATATACACACAATTAGACGCTTCTTAATCTTACAAGTTGATTTTCAATCATTGGCCTACCTCATGTTATTTCAGTTGCTTATTTTGACAATCAATATTATGCATGCCTAAGGAGACTGACCTATAAACAAGAACTGAATTAGCTGCTATAAAAGTCAGATAAATTAACAACAACAAAAAAAAGTTTAATTTCTTTATGTTGAACGTTCAATCCGAAAAATAGCTCACAATAACGATATATAATAAGTTTATTAATAAAATATCTTTGTTTAAATATCGATAGATGCAATTTAAACTCAACAGATTTAGCAGCAAATTAATAACAATAAAGTAATAAAATAAATATTTTTAATACAATTCATCAACAGACATTTATTTATAAGATACATAACTCTCTCCTAATCTATAAATAAAATAAAATAAAATAAATTCTATGACGTCTTTTATTTATTTATATTAAATAAATAAATAAATCCATTGTCTCTATATAAAACCGATTAATCTATATTATACAACCTATATTAAACCATGTGTATAATTTTATTAATATAAATCCAGTAAAATTATAAGTCTTTTCAAAATAATTAGCTAAAAATTAATTGAATTCACCTCACTTTTTAATTCTTGCAAAGCGCCATCTATTGTTGAACAGTAATAAATGAAGGGGGGAAAATGTTATAATATTAACCCAGAGGCTTTATGGGTCTCTGTTTGTTTAGAAGATTTAATATATTGCATGATGTTTTCTAATTCTTTCATGCACAATATAATGATGACCAAACATACTTATGTTCTTTTTTAAAATCAAGCTTATATCATTTTGCTAATTAAATAACTGACGGGGGACAGTTTTAAAAAAATCCACAACAACAATGTATCCTCATTTTCTTTCACGCAGTCTTTCATCAAATTATCTCAAGTCAGTGATTAATAAAAGCAGGGTCATATTTCATATTAAGTGGCTTTCGACTTTGGCCAGTTTTCGTTTCATACGAATATTTAATTACAATGTTAAACACCAATCTTCGATGAAACCGTAACCAAACGATAACCGTTATTATGACTTTTTCTTTAGAATTTACCTTAAATAAGACTGATGATTTTCGATTAATATTATTCTTCATTTAAATTGTGGATTCTGATATTCCACACATTAAACTATTAGATATGATATAGATCTACGCTTAATTCATTAAAAGGAACCAACTTACGCACTCCACTGTAACGCTAGCATTTAAGCTAATAATTGTTTTTCATTATAAGTTGAAGCATGCGCAGAACTGCGTGCGCTTGAATAAATAAAGTACCAAACGTTAAAGGTGGCGTTTCAATTTGTGATAATAATTTATACCAAAGGAAAAATAAATACGTTGAATATTAATAAATTAATGAAAGCAAAATGGCGATAAATAAGTTTCTCATGGAACCTATCTATATCATTATGTAAACTTATTAAAAAAATTTGACTTTCTCTGAGACATTAATTATATTACACAAATAATTGATAAATATTCCTACATTTTTAACAGCGTCTATTATCACGGTTTATTAGTCTTGTCTTTCCAAATGGTGTCCATTGGTGTTGGGAAAGTCTTGGGTTCGAATCTCGTTTACGATAAAAGGAACCTTTATAAAGGAATTTTAAAAGGGAGCTCAGCTAGTCTCATGGAAGGAAGAGAGTTTTTTCTACTAAACAAGCAGATGCTAATGAAGCATTTTTGAAAGATATTCATAATAAAATTTGTCTCTCTGAGATAGGGATGATATGAATGATTATCACGTCAACATAGTCCATTTGTTAGTTCACTAAATATTTGTCAAAGCGATATTTTCCTAGACGATACCAAAAACAAAGAATCTATGCTTTACTGAATCTATCTACAACACCTAAGGTGGATGAGAGTTGGAAGGTCTCTTTGGATCTGCGCTGATTCCATTCTTCAGATCATAAAAAAGATAGGATAGGATAAGATAAAGTTCTTCAAACCTTTAGCTAGAACTAATGACAAAAGAATAGCAACTGGATGAATTATATTTGTCGTCGTTTCGGAACAGACAGAACAATACGCTAATTTCCAAGCAGTGTGTGTGTGTGTATGTATATATATATATATATATATATATATATATGTGTGTGTGTGTGTGTGTGTGTGTACGAGAGTGATCTGAAAAGTTCTCGCCCTAACAATGAAAAAACGAATTTATAATTTCAAAATTATTTTTATTTTTCAACATAATCTCCCTTAAGACTAATCCATTTATTCCAGCGATGCTCCACCGCATTATTTTGTTCTCGGTAAGACCTGCTAAATATCCCTCTACAGCTGCAATCACCTCTTGATTCGAAGGAAAACGCTGACTAGCGAGGAACAGTTTTAGTTTTGGGAAGAGATAGAAGTCAGAAGGAGCCAAATCTGGGGAATAGGGTGGATGTTCCAGCAATTCATAGTGCAGATCCCTTAATTTTCCCATTGGCAAAACACCTTTGTGGGCAGGTGCATTGTCCTGATGAAAGATGATTTTTTTCTTCTGCAAACCGGTCCGAAATTTTTCGTCGGGTCTGGTTAAAAGATCGGAATAATATTCCCCGGTTATTGTTTTACCCTTTTCAAGATAATTAATAAACAAAATGCCTTTAGCATCCCAAAACACCAATGCCATGACCTTTCCTGCTGATAGTACCGACTTTGTCTTTGGCGCTGAACAACCGGCTTCTGTCCATTGTTTTGACTACTGTTTGGATTCTGGTGTGTGATGGTGAATCCAAGTCTCATCCATAGTAATAAATCGACGCAAAAAATCAGTTTAATTCTTGTTAAAACTTTCCAAGCACTATTCAGAGATTTTCATGCGAGTACGTTTTTGATCTGCTATGAGCAGCGCGGCACCCATCTTGCGTAAAGCTTTTTCATATGCAATTCTTCATACAAAATATACAATTCTTCATGCAAAATATATCCTACACATTCTTTTGAAATACCTATATTCTCAGCAATTTCACGCACTTTGACTCGCAAGTCATTCAATACCATATCGTGCACTTGATCAATGATTTCTGGTGTTGTTACACTTTGTGGACGTCCTTCACGTGGATCATCTTCAAGACTGGTATGGCCACGTTTAAACTCGGCAGCCCATTTCTTAATTGTCGAAAACGAAGGAGAAGTGTGCCCATAAACTTTTATGAACTTCGGATGTATTTCTTTTAGAGTTCAACCTTCTTTTACAAAGAATTTTAAACCTCATGATACTCAATTTTATCAATTTCAAGGGATACAAAACACTTTTGCTTCAGATAGCTGTATAAAACAAACTACTTGATAGAAAAAAACCAACTTAGAAAAAAAATCGTGAACTGTTTAGACCACCCTTATATAGAGGTCTGCAGTGTTGCTAAGGCATGACTCTCTGCAGACAGTTCTAGTGCTGACAAATGTCATCACTAGAACTGTCCGCCGCTGATGACGTGAGAGATGCTTGAACATTCCAAGACAGTTCTCGTCGACCTCGGTCTGTGGTAGCACCATCAACTTTCCATCTACGAACGACATAAGGAACAATGGATTTCGGTATACTCTGACCGGCAGCAATATTTCAGACAGAAATACCACTGATGTGACATTCAACTACCATCCCATGTTGGAAGTCTGTCAGTTCAGCTGAATATCACCATCATAATCAAATTCCTGAAATGTACCCTCAAAAGGTGTACAGGATATGATAGTACTATAGAAAACTTACATCATTACTAACATCCTATCTACAATTTTCCTCCAACTCAGTCTGTTACTTGTCAAGACTCCAACATCATCAGATCTTATATTTCTGTCTTCTGAGGCACTCTTTACTGTATCAATCTACCTATATCTTGGTCTTCCTCTGGGTCGTTTTCCTGCCAACCTGGCAGAGAACACTTGTTTTGCTAATCTTTCCTCGCCCATTCTGTTTAAGTGACCATACCACCTGAGATTAGCTCTGTAATGCATTCCTGGATGCTGACAATGTCAAGTTCTTTCCTAATATCCTTATTTTTAATATGATATTGCCATTGATGCCATCTGTTCACGCCTCTAATCTTTCTCAGGACTCTCATATCTGCAGTCTCTAGTCTTTGGTCAAGTGTTTTACTTCTGCACCAGCTCTCAGATCCATAAGTTAAAATTGGTTTGAACACAGTCTTGTATACAGCTAATTTAGTGTTCCGACTAATTTCTTTCTTATTCCATATGAATTTATTCAATTGACTTCCCACGATACCAGCTTTGCTGATTCTGTTGTCTATTTCTATATTTAATTTACCATCTTCACTAAAAATCATGCCTAAGTAGCTGAAATGTTTTACTTGTTCCACAGGTTCTCCATTCACAACACAGTTGACATTTTCAACGATTCTGCCTATTTTCATTGTCTTTGTCTTTTTATTGCTGACCTTCATACCATATCTATTACAACAGCTATTCAATTTAGTCAGAGAATCTTGCAGACTTGTAGCGGATTTATTTAGAAGTATAACATCATCCGCATAAAGCAAAGAGCTGACATTAACATCTCCAATTTCGATATCATGTTTAATACCACTTTCCTTCATAATGTGATCCATATAGATAATGAATAACAGAGGGGATAATGTACATCCTTGTCTCACACCAGATTTAACATTAAACCATCTTCCTGTACTTCCTTCCATTCTAACTGCTGACTTACAACTCAAATAAAGACTAAGTATTGCTTGATATAATGTCCCATTGACACCATATGACTGCAGCGTATTGAATAGCTTCTCTCTTGGCACCTTGTCACATGCCTTCAGCTGAATGTAGCCTATTGATATCAAGTAAAGTGCACTATATTGACACTATATTGACAAATACGTTTGTCAATATAGTGTGTGTGTATATATGGGGGGGGGTATACACATACACACACAATGTTGGTATGTGAAAATCAACGGACTCCCCTTCCCCCGTTGGATCAGAAGCATCGTGCCATGTAACGAGTCACGTGTTTGTATCCGACAAAAATTGGAGGAATATGATGCTTCCAAGTCAGTGCAACTGTGTGGATGAAATGGCCAAGAAGGGAGCTGACTGAGTTTGAAACCAGCGTTGTGATAGAATTCCATGTTTGCAGGCCTACCTGTTCACCAAATTGTTGACAAATTGGGCCATCTCAGATCAATAATCAGTACTACCATGCTGAGATAAAAGCGCAGGGAATCAACTGCAAGTGCTACCCGCAGTGGACGACTCACTACACTCACCAAACATAACCGTAGGGTGCCATGAAGGATAATATGTAAAAACCTCCATTCGTTGGCAGACACGTTGAGTGTGGAGTTCGGGGCAGCGACTGGAACACGAGTCTGCACAAAAATATTCCGAACCGAAGCTCACAACATGGGTTCCATGGTAGGACCGCAATATGCAAGCTCACATTAAAGCTGCATATTATCTGAACTAATATGCAGCTTTTAGTGGTGCAAAGAGCGTGTGTAGTGGGACATGGAAGCTTGGACAGCTGTGTTGTGGAGCGACGAATCTCTATACCCTCTACTGAGCAGATAGACAATGTGGATGTGGGCGATGTCCAGTGAATATCTCTTACCAGATTGCGCAACTCAACTATGAAATTCGGTAGAGGCGGCGTGGTGGCATGGTTGTGTTTTTCTTGGTTTGGCCTCAGACCTCTGCTTGTGGTTCCACAAACACTGAACTCCGAGAGATATCTGAACATTCTGGACAATGCAATGCTTCCAACTTTGTGGCGTTTTTACAGAACTGACCATTGTCTCTCTCAGCAAGACAATGTACAGAGTCATAAGGCTGCTGTAACTGCGTGGCTTGTGGATATGAATGTCAACACACTTAACTGGTTTCCACCTCGACTCTATTGAACATCTGTGGGATGAAGTGGAGCGTCGGCTGAAGTCAAGAGACGTCCACCTTACAATAGTCCAGGACCTCATTAAATGGCTACAGGAAGAATGGTCCAAAATTCCCATTGACTGCTATTGTACGCTTGTAGAAGGTACATCCCGTAGGATTGCTGCGGCCATCGCAGCAAAAGGAGGTCCACATCTTATTAAGGTGGGCGCCATGGCTGTTTGTTCCTCACACTATGGTGTCCATTGACTTCTTTCCAAGCAGTGTATATATAATAGCTAATAATAATAGGTGAAGAGGCAGCAAACTGAAGAGAAAGAGATACAATCAGAACCCGAAGACTTTTTTTTCTTATCAAAAGTTATACGTTTTTACTGCAAATTTCATCAGTGTATTAAAGCCCAAGGTGTAGAAAATTTACCAGAATTTATAAATTCTCCATAGTATCTTTCTATCTTTCCTTGTTTCTTGCTAAAGTACAAGGATAATCATGTTATAAGAATGATCTGATTCGAAAAAAAAGCTGATGTTGAGAGAGCAAGTAGGATTCTAGAGAATTCTGATGGATACGTGTACTAGGGCAAAAATAGCAGATATTTCCATCTCTTAGAACTGAGTCAGTGACAGTTGTGAATCCGGGTGAACTTGAAAGGAAGAACTGGTTTTTATTTAATTTTTTTTTTAAATGGACCTTTAAAGCAATGTGTTGAATTAGGGGGAGCAATACGAAACATAATGAAACCGGATTAAAAACTGATGAAAAATCTGCGTCATAAACAATAAAAAATGGGGGGGGGGATTTCTTCCACAGATATTTTATGCAATATCTCACTAGAGTGTACATAAGCATTTAAGTTGAATAAATGATGGATAAAGTAGTCTAAGAAACTGAGATGAGGGATCGGAAGATGATGTTCAATGATCTCATTGTATTGATTTTATCTGAAATTTTATTTTATAAAAAAAACTAAACGTTTAATTATTGTATGCTTTGTTTATATCACATTTGTAGTAGCAACAAATCTTCTTCTTTTCCTCTTATCCCATCTATTTGGGTTGGGCATTTTTACATGATGCGACTTTACGCGCGCGATCCCAACCGACTTATCGCAGAGAATTTGAACACTAGACGGGTGTGTTCAAGGGGGAGGTTTGTCTGTTCGAGAGACGAAAAACCCGAGTTTTCTAGAGGGAAAAAAAAACTCCACCTTCCTATGAGACTGGCTAATTCACTTTTCGTCAAAATAGACCAGATAAACGTTCCTCAAGACATGGACGGGGATTGAACCCAGGTCTTTCCTGGCCCAAAAGGTTCGTCTATACCGACTGAGCTACGAATGCTCTTGGTAGAAATAAACCATTCCAAATAATAACAGCCAGCTGATTTAGTAAAGGCTAATCTGTTTGGTCTGATATATTGTCTGACATCTGCTTTTCTTAAAATATCTTTTGCGGAAACAGAAATACAAGGAGGTGTGAATGACCATTGACAAAGCACGGCATATACGGAGTTTCAGGTGTCGATTTTCACCCCCTCTTTTGTTAAAAAAAATAATAAACATTAAGAAATTAAGAAATAATAAGATAATAATAATAAACGCAACTTCTGTTAAATAGTTTCCCATCGAATGATAAATTATTTAAAAAATTTTTCTGCTTCCATCCAAGTTTATGCGAATCAACATTCCTAGAGAGGCGTGTGTTCTCAGCTGTGTAACTTTGCACCTAAGGTTTAAATGTTGTCTCTCGTATCCGAGTAAAGGGGTGAAGTTATCAGGCTTTCAACAACTTCCAACGAGGGTCATCAGGTCATTTACTATCTAAAGTTTCATCACGTGTGTAAGAAATCTTACTCCTCACCTACCTCACCCTAGAAAAAGGTTACAAGGCGATCCAGCAGGAAAAGTGTTAAGGTTCCACTTGGGATCATAAAGCCATCAGCAGGCAAGCGAAATAGACGAAGTAATTAATACTTTCACTTCAGTCAAGTTCTATTGCGTCACTTTGTTGCGTACTTTAAAAAGACATTCGCCCAGCTGAAAGATGATAATTTTTCTACATTTTCTTCTTTGTTAGGATCTTTGTACTGGACCAGATGTGAGAAAAAACTGCAGAAGAAATGATCTTCAATAACCTCTGGAACGAGTCTCTGTAGCTCAGTCAGTATAGAAGCCCTTTGGTCGGATAAACCTGGTTTCGATTCCGGTCCATAACGTCTCTTTCGACTAAAGATGAGTTAGCCGGTCTGATAAGAAGGTAAAGGATTTTTTTTCACCCGGAAACTCGGATTTTTCGCCCCCCAGAACAGGCAAACCGGCCCCGTGAACACACACACATGGATTACAGTCATGAATACGTCCCAGCCATATGCCGGTCCCGATTCCGGATAAAATTGGAGGAGAGAGTTATGACATCCCCATATAGCTTCGCTAACATTATCGTCCGTCGTATGTAAATGAATAAATTCATTTTGGCTAGATGAATTCTTAATAAAATTTGGTGTTTGGTATGCTTAAAAATTTTTTTTCGAGCCATTTCAATGTTAGTTTAGTAAAAATGAGGCAACACGTATACAGAAATTATTATTATTATTATTATATCTCCCATTCTATATCTGTCCTATCTCCCATTCTATTTAACATATACACACACGACATAAGCCACCTTCCCCTAAAAAGTAAAATCTTCCAGTACGCAGACGACACGGCCATAGTATCCATTCACAAATATCGCTTACACAAATATGCAACACGACATCAATCAAATCACTAACTGGTTAACCGAAAACGGCATATATATAAACCCTGGAAATACAAAGCTAATGATATTCAAAAACTCCCAACCCTGCCCATAGAAACTAAATGTCTCACTATCCGACATTCATCCTCCTATACACAAAGCGCAGAACCTAAAACCACAACCATCACACAGGTGAAAACAACACGCTATCTCGGACTTCACTTCGATGCTGATCAAAATTGGAATAGCCGTACAAACTATCTGCATACCAAGCTTAGGATAATAGCAAGCAAACTATAGAGATTAAAAGACATTGTCCCAACCCACATAAAAATACTAATCTATAAAGCATTATGTGAAAACATTTTTAGATATGCAATCACATCATACGCATTCTGCGCAGACTAGACTTAACAGGCTACAATGGTTGCAAGATAAAATGGTAAGCCTGATATTCTGGGAACAACCCACTCTTATGCAGGAAGCACGGACAAAACACAAAATATTTAAGGTGAAACACTTATGCCACTACACAGTCATGTTAAAACATTACTACAGATCAACCTATAGAGTAACCAGAACAACATGTCAAATAACAAGACGATAGTCAACAAACTACATAACACAAAAGTACAATAATCAGTACGCAAAAGCCACCCGAAGCTTCTACGTACCTGACATGATAAACAAACTGCCGTTCGACGACAGAAACCTAAGAACATACAGAGAGCTGAAACAGGCGCTATATAAATATTATAGAAAGAATGAAAATTAGAGCAATTCCTGTTTCTCTCTCCCCCCCCACAAACCTATGACAAACCTCCCTCTCAAAAACCATCACTACAAGAATACAAGGAAACAAACACAGCATGTCTAAATCCAACCCTATCTAAATGCAAAAAAAAAAAAAAAATTGTAATAGCAGTTGAAGTCTTCCAAGCAGGTACGAACAAACAGTAAAATCAACACCTGACTTGCGACAGTATAGAAACACATAACCATGAAACCACCGCCATCTATCATCTATTATCTTCCTCAGATAAGCTCTGCTAAGCTTCGAGGAAGAAATCAGAAATGCCTCCCAAAGAAAGAATATAATACATTATACAGAAAAAAAAAATAAATAAAATAAAATAATAAAAAAATTTTTAAAAAATATTAGCTTGCAAGTATCTGTTATATATATATATATATATATATATATATATATTCATTTTTAATATTAACTGACTTAAAACCCGTCATCATGTCTCTATGTATGCAATTTATCTGAGACATTAAAAAAAATATTCACATAATTGATACACAATCAAAACAAGATTTAAACAACATTATATAAACAACAAATATTATTTAAACAACAACTTGACTGGTGATACAGAACAATTCAGATTCAACCCAACAATTTAAGAATGGTCTGTCAGGTAGCGTCGTAAAATATGGACTGTTCCAAGTAATGCTGTTTTTTAAGCCATAGCCTGCCAACTTCGATTGCCAGATCTCGATATTTAGTAATTTTTTCCAGTTCTTTGTTGTTAATGTTGTTATCACTGGGTACTGCAATATCGATAATCCAAACCTGTCGATGTTCGATCATTGTGATGTCAGGTCTATTGGGCTCCAAATGCCGATCAGTTTGTATTCTAAAGTCCCAGAGAATTTTTGCTGTTTGGTTTTCCAATACTGTCTCTATTTTATGCTGCCACCAGTTATCAGAAGAAGAAAAGCCATATTTTTTGCATACATGCCAAAATATTGGCCACTGGATCATGGCTGTATTTATAGTCAGTTTGAGCTATCTTGCTGCAAGCATTGATTAGATGTTCTACAGTCGCATCTTTCTGATCGCATAATCTGCATTTTGTGTTATTATTGATGTTCAAAATTTTTTGCTTTCATTTCATTAGTTTGTAATGCCTGTTCTTGAGCTGCTAGAATAAATCCTTCTGTTTCTTTTTTAATATGTCCATATTGTAGCCATTGCCACGTCTTGTTTACGTCAGTTTTGACTTAAGTATCTTGAAGAAATTTGCCATGCAAAGGTTTATTTTCTAGCGCACATATAGGTTATTTTGTTGTTCCTTTTTGTAATCGGATTTGTTTCCTGTTGATTTTAGAAGGCCCTCTTGTATAATTGCTTGAAGCATTGGCTCAGAGTTATTGTCAATGTAACGTTTCAAGCTAATTTCTTCTTCTTCCACAGTCTGTCTCACTTGCAGCAGACCCCGTCCACCTATTCTCCTTGGTAGGTACAACCCGTCAACATCACTTCGTGGATGTAATGCATGATGCATAGTCATTAGTTTTCTAGTTTTGCGGTCCAGTTTGTCCAGGTCTTCTTTTGTCCAATCTTTTATGCAGCTGTGTATCGGATCACTGGTATAGCCCAAGGATTCATTGCTCTAATTGTGTTTAATCCATTTAGTTTTGTTTTCGGAATATTTCTAACTCTTTTGGTGTATTCTGCGTCTGCCTGTTGTTTAACTTTCGAGTGGAGAATGTCACTGGCTTATATTCCTAGGTATTTATAGTGTTCGACAGCTGAAATTGCTTTTATATATTTTTCTTGATCAAAATTAAAACTGCTAGTGTCATTAATTTTTCCTCGTTTAGTAGATAAAATTGCGCATTTATCTAAACCAAATTCCATTTTGATGTCCTGACTGAAAATACGAACTGTGTGCAGTAAAGAATCTATTTGCTGTGCCGATTTTCCATACAGCTTCAAGTCATCCATATACAACAAATGGGAAATTTTAATATTATATTTAGGAATTTCATATCCAAGTTTTGTTTTGTTCAGAATCATGGATAAAGGTATCAAAGAAATGTTGAAGAGCAATGTTGATAAGGAATCACCTTGGAAAATTCCACGTTTAATGCTGATATCTTCGATTCGTTCATTATTCACTATTAAAGTTGTTTTCCATGATTTCATAGCAGCAGCTAGAAAGGAACGTATGTTTTTGTTAATTCCAAGTATTTACAGTGATTTTAGGAACCAGGAGTGTGGGAGGGAAGCGAATGCTTTCTTATAGTCTATCCATGCCATGTTTAAGTTAGTTTTTCGTCTTTTTGAATTTCTGAGAATCATTTTATTAACAAGGATCTGGTCTTTTGTTCCTCTGGATTTTTTGAAAATTGCCTTTTTGTTCAATCGGAAAAATCTGATTATCTGATAAATAACGGTATATGGCATTTGCTATGATTGCACTGAACAGCTTAAGCATAGTTGGTAGGCATGTTATTGGCCGATAGTTACTTGGGTCTGCAGTCCGACTCTGCACCCGTATCTTTCATGAAGAGAAAAGTGCGCCCAGATATCATCCAGTCTTCCACTGAGCCAGACTGCAACAAATAATTAAATTGTTCTGCCATTCGATCATGTAGACTGGTTAGGTGCTTTAACCAAAATCCATGTAGTTAGTCTTTGCCAGGTACACTCCAGTTTTTTAATTTTCTAGCTTGTGCGCTGACAATTTCTTTAGTGATAATGACAGTTTGCATTTGTTTTTGTTTCTTTCTGATTTTATTTCATTAATCCATAAAGCATCTTTATTGTGTTCAATAGGATTATCCCATATTGACTTCCAAAATTTGAGTGTTTCTTCTTTTCCGGGTGAATGATTGTTTGCATTTGTATTTCTCTGGAGAGACTGAAAGAACTGACGTTAGTTCTGTCCAAATTGCATATTTTGCAGATATTGGTTTATTCTTGCTTCAAATCTTTTAATTTTATGTGCAGTTGCTATAATTCTTTGTTTTAACTGTTCAGTAACTTCAGCAATTGTTTTGTTGGCCAAATTATATGTGGTAATCAGTTTGCTTTTGGTGTTATTATTTTTCAGCCGTCCTTCTTTAAAACTCTTTAAGTTGCTCAGATCAGCTAGAAGTTTGTTCACTTTTCGTTTCAACCGGATTTTCCATGCAGATTGTTTCATCCTCGGCTTTTGCTCTTGCGGTTTGCAACTCTAATGATATAGGTTGTCATTGGTTGTCATTTTAGCTTAAATTTATGGAAGCTTTGAATGGTGGTAGTCTTATACGGTCATTTATGGAGTTCATATGTTCCAATATCCCTGACTTCATTTTACACTGCACTTATATCAAAACATTCTGAGGTATGTCGTCAGTTTGGTGCTTATTGAATTGAATTCCAAAGTTTGATATAGCTACCTCCTGTTGATTTGCTGTTAGTGGAGTTGTTGGTTTATTACGTAACTCTTTCAGCTCTAGTTCAGTAAATATTTTGTTTCGGAAAATGAAATTCTTTTGGTTCATAAGTCTTTGTTCTGTTATTGCAGATTCTGGGAATTTTTGTTTCCAAATTAAATGCATACGCTTTCTTAAACCTCGTTTTTCTGGTGTCATCTGTAAAAACATTTCATAACTTCTGCAGTCCATTTTTTTACGTTTGGTTTCTTCCAGTCGCTTTTCAGCTTCCTGCCCTGATTGCCCAGCAAGGAGAGCTGGGTCCTGTAGCCCACTTGTCGCCTGATGCCCAAGATCCCCAACATCTAACGCAGTCCTTGATGACCCGGGTGTCGACTGATCCGGTATGAATCCCTTCTTACTTTTCACCATTAAGATAGGGATGGAACACTGTTAGTGTGGCTCTTCAGTTGAGACCTGTCTGACAAGAGTGGCCCTACTGGCAGCTATGCTACCGCCAGAATAGCTCTCAACATCACCGAAGCACGCAAGCCCCACTGCCACGACAAGGCCGTGTTCCTTCGGGGGGGGGGGGATTATTATTATAATAACAGTGTCTCCATGGAGTCAAAAGACTCATCGCGGGAGACCCAACATTGACATACTAACCGTAATTCACACAATACCTATCATACTTCCCCTTAAACTCATTCACAACCACCTCTGGCAACGCCTTCCACCAATTTACAACCCTCTAAGCAAAAATTCCAGTCCTAACACCCTTGTTAACCACACTCTTACACAATCTCCAGGGATGACCCCTCGTTTTCACCCTTCCTGCACTGGTCTTAAAAAAGTTATCAGTATATCCGATAAAACCCTTTTAATAATTTATATGCCTTTATCATACTTCTCTCCGACGTCTATCCACTAGTTTTTGAAGCCCACAGATCTTCAATCTATCCTCATAGGAGACATCCCACGCCTGCAACAATTTTTGTAACCCGCCTCTGAATCCTCTCCACCATTTCCTCATCACCAAGAAATCCAGGTGACCAGATCTGTGCCCAATAGTTCAAATGAGGTTCTTATTAATGCCTTATAAAGTGAGGACAATCACATCCTTATCCCTGCTTGCCAGTGTGTTGTTCAAAAATAGCGCGTTCTTCAGAAACTATATTAAATATTTCATTAATAACGATCATAAACAAACCATTTAAAGACTGAGCTACAAACGAGTCTAGATTCGATTTCGGTGGTAATAGATGAAAATTCGTCATTACCCTCTTTCTTTGCTATTTCTGATACCTTCGTTACATCACTATCATTGAAAAATCACCAGATGATTATTTTGAAGGTCGAGATAGTCACGATCCATGAAGCTACAGGAGAAAAAAAAAATAAAATAAACAAAACCTCCATGTTAACGTGTCTATAATTCTTACATAAATAAATGGCACGATGACATTTCTCTACCTTCATTTTTAACAATGAGCCCTAATACCAAAGACAATTTTCAAGCTTGGCCTTCTCTAGTATAGGAGGAGGAGGAGACAAGCTGTACGAATTGATCGGCAACGATAAGCCCACTCGAAAGGCATAAATCGATCAGCACTCTGTTAACTCCTAAGACATTACTCCATTGGCAGCCCTGCCGAGGTTACCATTGCTCCACTAGAAACGAATGGGATTGTGGAAGTCGTTAAACCACTGCGTCCCTGCTGTAAACAGAGTCGAAAAAAACATGTCTTTGATGACAAAATATATTGGAAGGGCTTGTTTAAATACACATACGTCTTTTTTTGAAGTGGTACTTGAGGTTCAAAGGAAGCGATAAAAGAAGTATGAAGAAACAGATATTTTCAAGAATGGACAGTGTAATGATTACTCTCTCCCCTGAAATCTTTTAAAATAAAAACAGATTCTGGGTTTAGTTTTTATTAGTATTTTTTAATTTCATTTATTTATATTTATTTTATTTGAATTAATTAATTCATTTTTATTTTCTTTATTTATTTTTAATTTTTTCGCTGAAAAAAGTTGAGCAATAACCTGAGATGCTTGTAGAAAAAACTGCGCACTTCCATATCAGAATCCAGGTCTTTCCAACAAAATGGCGTAGCTATGTTGTTTTTCAGTTCAAGATCAAACGGTGACGTCATAGGTGTAAATTTCAGTCTGTTGTCTGAAATAATAGTTTCAAAATAAAAATCTTTTTACAGTTTAAGATAATTTCACATACATGTTGTTATTTATTTTACTGTACTGTACAAAATATAACTTAAATATCATAGTTCACCCAATACTTAATTTAAAAATTAAACGGAGATTTCCTGGAGTAATAAAATTCAAATGGAATAATAATTATCAAATATTTTCTTTAGCAAGGTGTCGCTGTATCCATTAAGTAATAGAGTAAGTTTTATTTTATTCTTGTAATAGAAGAGTCTCAGAAGAACAAATTGTTTTCACACCTAAGACAATAATGTCAAGAAGCATGGATATATCGGCCTGCATAGGATGGCTTTCCTGTAAACAGAAAATTCAATATTACCAGCACAGTTACGATATATTCAAGTATACCCAAAAAAGGGGAAATTGTTGTCATATTCTGTTCAATAGTGAACTTGAATGCGAGTATATAATGAGTTAATTTTACCCAGAAACTCTACAGCTTCTACAAGTAGATTTTCCCTGATAACATCATCAAGACTATATTATATAAGACATTTATTATATAACTCTAAAGAGATCTATAACTCTATTTTTAGAGTATTGTATATAATTTTTTGGAATCTGAAGGCTCAGGTCTTGCTTCTTATGCTGATGCATAAGAAGCAAGTCAATTGTTTATCATTTTAATTAATTAATTATAAATCTATCCCCACGTCTCAAAACTCTGTTTCCATCTACTGTATACCAGCGATCTAGACACGCGATATTATATGCATGCTGTATAACTCGTTCTTGTATTCAGAATTTAAATTGTTACCATTTTTTTTTCCTTTTGTCTAAATGAAGCTCATGACATACTGAGCAAAATATATAAGAGTAATAAATTCTATTTCGTTTTGTTTTACATGTGTGAAGCTGTTAATTAAACAAATCGTACTATGCCTAACACGTCTATTAAACGTCTAGTAATGATATTTAAATTTGCTTTTATACATTTTTGGTTCAAGTAATTAGCTATGGGTGTTCATTAGCAATTATTGCGTGAATAAGAAAACGGACAGAATGTGCTTTTTTTTTCTTTTTTTTTTTTTTCTGATGTCCTAAACGGGAAGCCCAATTTAGTGCTGGTTCTTCGTTCACTTACGAATATAATTCGTAAGTGAACGAAGCTAAACTGTGTTCTATGCAAAGTTGCGTTGCAAAAATATTTAGCGAGGAGTTTATAGAAAATCAGGCATAAAAAATAAAATAGAAATATGCCAGTGAAGACCAAAATGATAACTGCATAGAAAACAGCTGTAGTAGGTCATAGGTCACATCGAGATTCATAAGGTCGCAACGTTATCCGTTTAAAACCTTTTTTCCTGTAATACATACAAACAAGCCATAGAACATATACATAAAGCAGAACTCTCTCTCAAAAGATTTATGCAGTTAACGATTGTATAACCTAGTTTTTTTTTTTTTTTTTCAAAGTGGGATATGTTTATTCATAGGGATACATTCTGAGGAGGACCATGGGACAATCAATGTGTCATATACTTATCTGAATACTTGTGTCAAGGCGATGCTTCTGTCGGTTGACTGAATTCAAGGGGGTATGCGCCCCAAAAGAAGCCTGAGAAATCCTTGCGTAGTCAAATCCCTTTTTTGTATCGTTGTAGCAGGAGTAGGCCGACTATCTGCTACTGAGATAAACGTAAACAGCTGCCAAACAAGTTACAAGCGCTACTGTTTATGCGAGTGTATTGAAAGCCGACATTAGCGACTTCTAGAGGGACAAGTCTTATCTCTTTTTGAAACCTACGTCACTAAAAGCAGCTAGGTTTGGCTTGTTCTTCGTTAAGATTTAGCCAAAGTAACTAAGGTTATAGAAGAGTGTATTATGTCTATAAATTGCACGGTTCAGAGGCCGCTGTATCTGTTTTGTACGTATAAACATCACAGTTTCTTCAAGAAAAAATGAAATAAATAAAACGCCATACAAGACCAACTCACTTTTAGTTGAACAGTCACAATGTTCATATTTGAGTACTTTCCATCCAAAAAAGCGTGTGTCTTCCGAAGAAAAATTACCTATAAAAACAAGAATGGTTAAGAATAAAAGTTGGGCAGTCAAAAATACAACTCCTGTTGAAAGAAGTTCGACTACAGAATTTAGGAGGATTTCGATGCGGATTACGGACCTTATATCAAGAGATTGTAGGCTAACTCAAAGAGATCATCACATACCAAATATAAAGCTAAAGGCATTTGGTGAGAAATAAACAAATAAATAAAAAAAGAACTGCTACGGAAGAGCCATCACAAATTCTTTGTTTGTAAATATAATTCAGTTCGTCGAAGTATTGTAAAGGTGTGTGTGTGTGGGGGTGGATTTGTCGAAAGCCAAAGAGTCACTTCATAGTTGACAGGTTTTTATATGTGCTACTTCTCTCGCAAATCAGTATAGATAGTAATATTATACACAGGAGCGATCAAATATTAAGTATACTGGTATACTGGAGCAATCAAATACTGTGTCGAGACTCATCTCCCCCAGCCGTTTAGCTCACCGGATTCATAACAGTTCACACACGTTTGGAATATGTTAAAGAATTATTTAAAAGATACTCGGTAATTAAATTACACCTTTACAATAATTTACACTCAACATAACATTCAATTTGGTATTTTAGCACATATCAAAATACATGGGCAATGATTTTTAAGTAGTTATAAAAAAAAATGCAATAAACCAGAAAACTAAATAACTAATATTAGATATCTTTGATATTTCAACGATACAAATAATAATAATAATAATAATAATAATAATAATAATAATAATAAATATATATATATATATATATATATATATATATATATATTTATTTATTTATGAATATATATATATATATATATATATATATATATATATATATATATATATATATATATATATATATATATATATTCATAAATATTAATAATTATAATAATGCATTTTACATTTTTCCACGTGCATATTTGCAATGGTTCATTTAATATGCTAAGAGTGAGCTTTTTCATTTTAACGATATTTGTTATGGAATAATTTTATATAAATATACACAGTGATAATAGTAATAATAATTTGTTCGGGTGGCATTTCTGCTTTCTTCCTCGAAGCTTTTGCAGGCTTATCTGAGGAAGATAATATAGTGGTGGTTCGTGGTTTTATTTCATTACTCGTCGCCAACCAGGTGAAGATTTAACTGTTTATATGTACGTGCTTGGAAATTTATATATGAAGATATATATATATATATATATATATATGCTTTTTTCCGGGTAGTGTGTAGAGGCGAGGACACGCGCCCACGGACTACCACTGCTTGAGCAGAGTTTAACGTTTTTTGGAAAAAAAAAAAGAGAGGGGGGCGAGTTGGATTTGGATATGGCGTATTAGTTGTGTGTGTGTGTGTGTGTGTGTGTGTGTGTGTGTGTGTGTGTGAGAGAGAGAGAGAGAGAGAGAGAGAGAGAGAGAGAGAGAGATTTCTCTCTAATTTTCAGTCTCGAATTAATAATAAAAATAATAATAATAAATAATCCATACTTGAAGTGGAAAAAGCCATCAAAGGTTTGAAATGTGGAAAGGATTCAGCAAGAGTAGATGATATTTGGCCAGAAATGCTGAAGTATGGTGGTATAAGAGTCTTACAGTGGCTGCACTGCGTAGCTTAGAATGCCTGGACAGAGGGACGAATTCCCGATGGTTGGAGTAGAGCTCTCATAGTACTCATATATGAAAAGGGAAATAAAACTGAATGTGAGAATTACAGAGGTATTTTCCTACCGAGTGTTCCTGGCAAGATCTATGTATACGGTTGAGAAGAATTGTGGAAGAAAAGCTTGGTGAAGAACAAGCTAGATTCAGGCCAAATGGAGGCTGTCAGGATCAGATTTTCACTTTACGACAAATAGTTGAGAAATTCTGGGAATATAACAAGGATTTGTATTTAAGTTTTCTTGATCTGGAAAAAGCACATGACAAGGTGCCAGGAAGAAAGCTCTTCAAAATGCTACAGTTATATGGTGTCAATGGGGCATTATATCAAGCAATACTTAGTCTTTATTTGAGTTGTAAGTCAGCAGTAATAGCGTAGTTAGGGCTTTTGCCTCCCCTCTCAATACACACATTAAAAATACTACAAAAAATCCAAACCACGTATAGGGAAATAAATTAAAACACTATGTTTATTTTAGTTGGAAGTATAGTTGTTAAAATTAACAATAATTTAACAACTATATAATTAATTTACAATTAATAATAGTAACTAAATTATCATAAATAAAAGAATCGTCGAAAAATAAAATTGTGTCTCACATGAAAAGTGTCGATCAGAGCGGACTGCCCCCACCAGCTACTCCACTGGTCAGCAGTTAAAATTGAAGGAGGCACAGGAGATGGTGTGATGTAAAATCAAGTGTACGACAAGGGGGGGGGGGGGTGCACATTATCTCCACTGTTATTCATTATCTATATGGATCACATTATGAACGAAAGTGGTATCAAACATGTTATCCAAATTGGAGATGTTAATGTCAGCTCTTTGCTTTATGTGGATGATGTTATACTTCAGAATAAATCCAGCACAAGTCTGCAAGATTCCCTGACTAAATTGAATAACTGTGGTAATAAATTTGGTAATAAAATCCTCTATAAAAAGGCAAAGACAATGAAAATAAGCCGAATCATTGAAAATATCAACTGCATCGTGAATGGAGAACCTATAGAACATTTCAGCTACTTAAGCACGATTTTTAGTGAAGATGGTAAATTAAATATGGAAATAGACAACGAAATCAACAAGATGGTGTGATAAGAAGTCAACTGAATAATTTTACATGGAATAAGAGAGAAATTAGCTGTATACAAGACATTGTTCAAAAACCAGTTTTAACTTATGGATCTGAGAGCTGGGTCAGAAGTAGAACACTTGACCAAAGACTAGAGACCGCAGATATGAGAGTCCTGAGAAAGATTAGGGGCGTGAACAGATAGCATCAATGGCAGTATCATATTAAAAACGAGGATATTAGGAAAGAACTTGACATTGTTAGCATCCAGGAATGCGTTAGCAGAGGTAATCTCAGGTGGTATGGTCACTTAAACAGAATGGGCGAGGAAAGATTAGCAAAACAAGTGTTCTTTGCCAGGTAGGTAGAAAAAAAGACTCAAAGAAAGACCAAGTTGTAGATGGATTGATACACTTAAAAAGTGCCTTAGAAGATAGAAATATAAGATCTAATAATGTTGGAGTCTTGACACATAACAGTTTGATTTGGAGGAAAACTGTCGATAGGAAGTTAGTAATGGTGTAACTTTTTCAAGTAGTACTATCATAATATCCTCTCTACCCCTCTGGGAATACATATCAGAAATTTGATGATGATGATGATTGATGTTGATTTTTAAATAGTTTCTTTTAAAAAAATATGGAAATATGCGATATCTAATATGCGATATCTTTGATATCGCCTATATTAGGTTTCAAATAATATATATATATATATATACTAGGAGGATCCTCCCCCTGACGCCTACTGCGCCCCCCCCCCCCTCGTGTTCCTGACTGGTAGGCCGGTTCTCCTTGAATTCCGATGACTCGAATTTTGAAGATTCGACACTCAGGGTAGCCCCCGAGTTTCACAACCTTTCAAATAACTTGACAAAAACGTTACACAAAAATGTTACAGCCTACATCCGTTTCAAGCCGACGTCACATCCGTTTCCAATTTCAGCTTATCATTTTATAGTATAGAGTAGATATATAAAAAATTAGTTTGAATGACTATATACCGAGAATGAAAAAACAACAAGGTTTAATATTAAGATACAACTAGTTTCGTTGAATGATTCAACTTCTTCAGGTATCAGAGGCAAAGAATTATACAACAAATGACAGAGACATAATAAAATTACATCAACAGATCTAGTATAAAAGACAATAGTACATTTAAAAACAGGAATGCGAGCTTGAGTTCCAATTAAAGTTGACTATGTGCGTGAGCTGCCACGAGTGCGACAGTACTGGACAGTGGCAATGTGTGCGTCAGAGAGAGAGATTGAAACTTTCTAGTGAAATTTTTCTGGATTCGATGATCTTTCTTTCGAGTTCATCATAACACACATGGATATTTGAAGTTTTTGGCTAGTCTACGAGGTGTTGGCGGCCTTCATCTGAGTTAATAGAGAAGAGAACGTGGCTAGAGAGAGCGCTGGCTCTGGTCCTATTGTAGGAAATGTCTCTCAGGTGTTCTTCCATACACAAAGGATGGATTTAGCTGTCTGGCCATAATATGGCTTTCCACAGTCACACAAAATCTTGTAGACTCCTGGATACAGAGTAGGAAGATGTTTCACTTTAGGTTTACTTAGTATGGAGCGAAGTTTGGGAAACGTAGTGAAGCAAGTTCTAATGTTGAAGTTCTTAATTTCTTCATTTTTTACCCTCCGCAAAAATTTGGTATTATTTCAACCCTAGCACATCGAGCGAGTTCATTACTTACAGATGAATCAGAAATTGAAAATGAACTCCATTTTCTTAATAGGACTTTTGTCAAAAATCGTTTCTTCTTCAAAGATTGATAAATTTTTCTCTTTCCATCGCTCTACTGCTACTGAAGATTCTCCCCCCCCCCCTAGAGCTTTTATTTTATTTCCATACATCAGCTCTCTCGCCCCCAAACTAGCAAAAATTCTTAAGAACTTCAACATTAGAACTTGCTTCACTACGTTTCCAAAACTTCGCTCCATACTAAGTAAACCTAAAGTGAAACATCTTCCTACTCAGTATCCAGGAATCTACAAGATTTTGTGTGATTGTGGAAAGCCATATTATGGCCAGACAGCTAAATCCATCCTTTTGTGTATGGAAGAACACCTGAGAGACATTTCCTACAATAGGAGCAGAGCCAGCGATCTCTCTAGCCAAGTTCTCTATTCCACGTTCATCTCTTCTCTATCAACTCGGATGAAGGCCGCCAACACCTCGTAGACTGGCCAAAAACTTCAAATATCCATGTATGTTATGATGAACTCGAAAGAAAGATCATCGAATCCAGAGAAATTTCACTAGATTCATCACATATTAACAACAGCCTTAGTTTCAATCTCTCTGACGCACACACTGCCACTGTTCAGTATTGGCGCACTCGTGGTAGCTCACGCACATAGTCAACTTTAATTGGAACTCAAGCTCGCATTCCTGTTTTTAAATGTACTATTGTATTTTATACTAGATCTGTTGATGTAATTTTATCATGTCTCTGTCATTTGTTGTATAATTCTTTGCCTGTGATACCTGAAGAAGTTGAATCTTTCAACGAAACTAGTTGTATCTTAATATTAAACCGTGTTGTTTTTTCATTCTCGGTATATAATCATTTAAACTAATTTTTTATAATATTTCCACCGAGTAAAGATAAACAATAATATATATACCGGTAGAGGGGTAGAGAGGATATTATGATAATACTACTTGAAAAGATACACCATTACTAACTTCTGCTAGCTAAATATCTCGCCCGTCTTTTGAAAGATAATATAAAAAAAAATCAGATTCCTTCATAAAGAATTCTATGTATTTCACTGAAAAATTAAAAGGCGTCTTCATTTTAAAAACAGACATCCTGCAAGCTTAGACGTGGTTACGTTATTCACCAATGTAGCTGTTGAAGAAGTTATCAAGATCATAGATCTTGATAACTTCTAATATCAAATCCAAAGCCATTGGTTTGGTGGAGATACGTAGATGATGTTTTCATAATTTGAAAAGGCACAGAAACTACTTTATTTGAATTCTTTACAAAAATAAATTCCTTCCGCCAAAAAATAAAGTTCACGTTACAGCTTGAAAAGAATAACCAATTGCCTTTTCTAGATACACTAATAAAGAAACAAGAGAATGGACAAATCCAGCTCACAATCTATCGAAAACCAACAGACACTGGACGTTACTTGCAATTCAAATCTTCTCACCATATTGTGCAAAAACTCAGCATAATACTTATGCTTAAGAATAGGGCGACCAATATTATCTCAGAAGAAAAAGATCTCCTTGATGAACTCACTCTCATATCTCAAGTACTAGTAAACAACGGTTACCCAAGAAATATAATCAAAAAGATTCTTCATAGAAACCCTCCACATCAACAACCACCTGTCACGCAATAGACATCGTCCATCGTCATTCCTTATGCAGGCTCAGTGTCAACAAAAATAGCCAAACTCGTGAGGTCTTTCAACGTCAGAGTTGCTCTCAAACCTGTCAAAACAATACGCCACATTTTAAGATCTCCTAAGGACATTAATGTCTTCTTCAAACCCGCTGTGTATACAACATCCCATGTTCCTGTGGATTAAATTACATAGGCCAAACATCAAGAAGCCTGGAAATTCGAAAAAAAGAACACACAGAGGACGTGAACAACATTAACAGAAAGACACTTCAGGATTAGCCCATCGCTTATCGATCTGTAACCACCATCGATTGGGATAACAGCTCCATGCCTCATATAGAAGAAGATTTTCGATGTAGAAACTTCAAAGAAGCCGCAGTTGTACTCTACTCTGGAGAAAATCTAAGCAGAACTCAAGGAATGATTCTTAAAGACATCTGGAAGAGCCTAATAAATGCACTCAGCTTACCAGAATTTCATTTCTCTAAAAACTAAACAACGCGCTCAATAAACAATGACTGAGATACCACGTTCCATGCTTATGATGTAACGCGCTGTTTTAATTTATACGATTATGTTACTCCATTCTTCTTTTTTACTAGCAATTACCATCCTCAAAGTTTAGGAAATTCTTATACTCAATTGCGTTAAACAGAGGGTATTATAAATAATTTAACTTAACTAATTATCATTTGTAGCTCAATAGTTTTTAAGTTAACAAACGAGCAACTACATGTAAAAACTACCTTGTTCAAATATTTTTACATTTTCTACTGTGACACACGTGTGAATGTTTAATTATGGAAACTCCACAGGTCTCGCTAGACAAGAAAGCATGCCATATTTTGGCGTAACCGCTATCTGTTATAGAATAATAATTATTTGTTCATTAAATTCGCTTACTTGACTAAGGCATGAGTTGGCATTACTAACAACAACAACAGCAAGTCTGTAATGCAACATATTGCTTACCTCTGTGAAATTTGTAATCCTTATTTTAATGAATAAGTTTTTAATATTAGAACGATCAAAAATAATCTTCGTATTTCTTTACAGCGATCCTACGATGTGTGGCCAGAGGACAAGTCCGCAACATCATCACCATCCTCCTCCTCCTTCTACTCCACAGTCTCTCCAGAGGTCTTCACCATCCTTATTTGGTCACTTTGGAGATGATCTCTCCCGAGAACTACCAATGGGTTATGGGCAGAAACCACTAGATGATAGTCTTTCTGTGATGACCATGGTTAAAGCCGAACCTGGCATTTATTCCACAGGAGTATTGTACTCCACGTGTTCCCCAACCTTTGATCCGACATCTATACACCATACTACTGTGAGCCGTTCATAGTGAAATGTTAAAAAAAAAAATAAATAACTCGACCAAAGCAAAGAAGAAGCTGAGATAGTAAACTGTTGAAAAAAGAGATTGTTCACCGAAAGGACAAGTTGAAGTAAGACTGAGAAGTGATTTTAATGTTTGTATATAAAAGTTGTAGACGAAGGCTTCTTGCCAATAAGTTCATGGACTGATTCGTTACCAGATAATGTTTTTTTTTATGCAAAGTCGACCACTGATTGTTCTTTTATTGTATACCTTTTTTCCTCATCTTTAGCTGTGGATAAAGAAGATACAGATTACGCCAATACTCTATTGTTTTCCCTGTGCCCCCATCAGATGTCCAGTCCAGTTTCATAGCTCCAAGTGTTGACACTTATTCCTGCAAAGGATGCGAGATCGTCAATGTTTTGTTTCTTTTGACAATAATTCTCACTAAAAGGTGACTTCTGTGTGTACAGGTGTAGGTAAAGCTACGTTGTCATCTATATTTCCTTTCACAATAAAATACGCTGCGAAATCATAATTCTGTCGTTTGATGTCTGGTGGTGGTGATGTTTAAGAGTTAACTATGGAAACGGTTGTCATAGCAAATGCAAATTTGCTATACTTCAATAAACGTTTTTGTTTTATTATCATTTTAATCTTTCAACTCTGCTGTGAGATGTGGGTGTATAGGTTTTTCTCAAATGTTCTACCGCCAATTCTGATTTTTTAAAAAAAGTCATATACTGTAAATGCTTTCCTACAGAAATAGTCTGTATTTCAAGACATGTAGCACAGCATCTGAGCCATTCCAAAATACATTCCAGAAGTCCGGGGGGGGGGGATTCCGCATTGTCATACAACCATCCACGATCCTTTGACGAAGAGCCTGTTCATTAGGCACCAGCACTGCATAAACATTTGCATTTATGCCCAACACCGGATGACATGTAGATAATGTTTATTTCCATAGCACCGTGCCTGAAACATAATTGTCCATACCCAGAGTTTGGCTAAACACTTTAGAAATCTTGTATCAGTCCCTTGGACTGATACAGAATTTCTAAAACTTCATCCGTAGCAGTTATGAAAGTTATTAGGAAATGCATGATCTCTTCTACTAAATAATAAGTTAAAAAATTAAGATTTTTTTCTGTCAACAGAACATTTGGCAATACCAAAGAAAATGCATCCCATAAAATATGAACCATGGAATGCAGAGGTGGACTACAAGCGAAAAAAATTGCTGGTGAAAAATAAAAAGAATAGTTGCTTTACAAAAAATATAATTACATTCCCTGGATTATAATTAAGGATCATCAATTATATAAATGACACTTAATTATTGTTTGCCTTAGGTACCTAAATTAGCGACAGTCTGAAAGCTGTGTTACGACGAAGTGACAAAGACAAATGGCGCTGTTATTCAATCCATAGATCGATGCAACTACTTTCAAAGACCTCAGAAATTTTTAAAAAGTTTCAAGATTATAGAATGACATTTCTACTTCGCGAGTCTATATATATATATAAGGCTGGTCTCATACGAAGATGGATGCATTTTTCTCCCAGAAACTCGAGATTTTCATTCCACCATACAAGGAAACTGGTCAGAAGAGCAAGTGCAAACAACAGACCAAGGTAGCCTTGGTTGCTTCGGATAATCCCAAATACCACCACGAACAACAGCGTTGACAACTTAATATTCAGGTGAAGAGTTAGATTTATGCTCCTTCAAAAACTTTATCTCTCGCAATTAGATAAAAGGCTTCCAATGGTCAGGAGGAATATCGCTTTTGGATTGGTCATCAATAACAGAATCTGGAAAGTCTTTTGTCCGAACGCACCTTTTGATAAGGGTTTAACCGTGCATGCGAAGTTGCGATGTTTATCCAACCATATTCATTCTTCTATTGAAATATTCTCGCCTACAAAGCTATTCAAGAGATTACTGACTACCATTATCTAATTCTGTGTGGTTACTGTAACTGTATCTTTGATAATTAGAGAAGGGCATGTTAGTAATTTTAGTTTATTCTCCTGTAGTTGACTAACATCTGTTCATACTACGTCAATAAAATCTGCATAGAGAAAGTAGAGAATTAACAATGAAAACAAAAACAAAAGAAAGGCAATTAAAGAGAAAAAAAATACAAGTTATAGGTGCACAACATCAATTATTATAATCTATTTTTTTTTTGTTTTCTGTCAGTACTCATAAATTCTGCTAAGGTCGGATGAATTCTATTCACATTTGACATTAAAAATCTTTACGAAAAGATGTCTAGTAAATCTCGGTTTTTTATTAAATTTAAATTACAAGAAATATCATACAATAAAAAAAGTATATTCCAAAAACAGTCAACTATGAACAGATTTCTTCTTCTCATACCATTCTTATTTGAGGTCGATGCGTATTCTGGACACACACGCTTCTCTGTTTTCTAAACCCTAAATTAAGATGCATTTCTTATTCCCATCTATTTTCTGATGTCCTTTTACTTCCATTATCCTTAATCCTCTTTCATTATTAATTACATGTAGTTAAGATAAGCTAACTTATGTTTCATAACCTTTTTATACTTTTTTTTTCGATATTTCAAGGTTTTACCTGCAGAAAACTTTGGTGTTTCATCTCGCAAAAATAGGCAAATCGACTAGAAGGACACACGCAATTAACAGCCATAACACGACTGTCTCAAAGCCTTCTTCAAACAACGTAAATAACCTGAACTGTCTGAATATATGATAAATCAAAACAGATGGGAAAAAAAAAGAAAAAAGAAAGAAAGAAAGAGGCATTGAATCATCACAAGCCAAATAAAGAGACTATTAAAGGTTGTGATCGAGAGCAGAGTCTAGGGACTCCTTGGAGTTGCCCGTAACACTTTCTTCCAACCTATTATCATAAGTTGGAAGAAAGTTCTTTATCGAAAGAGATCAGCTCTTTCATTTTGAAATTCAGATAATGCTCTCCTAACTTTCTGATGATAAACATCTGAAAAGATTGCAAACCTGTCATGCATTAGTTCATGGGTAAGCTAAGGATAATTGGAAAACCATTGCAAGCTTCTTCACATCTCTACCGAGCAGTCTCACGGCCGGTGACGAACATCGGCAACCATGTAAACACCTCATAAACATTTATGCCACATTGGAATTCAAACTCACATCTCGTTGGTTGGAAAACGGACACGCTATCCACTCATTCCACCAGGCCGAATGATCAACCAACCTACGTGTTTGTCTTTTTATAGTGTTTCAATGTTTTTGCTTCAAATACTCGTTCATTTCCCATTCTATTTTAAATGACCACACCATCTTTATAAAACAACAGGGAAATTAGTCGAAGACCATGATAGGAGTAAAATTCCCAGCATGGTCTTTGATTGATTCCCCTCTTGTTTCATATAAACTTATTGAACTGGTTTTTCCTAATACTGCTTTACTTATCCTATCGCCTTTTTTTTTTCATATTAAATTTGCTCACAGTTCCCAACAATTTGTGCCTAAATAAATAAAAATGTGTAACCCGCTTTGTAAGTTCGCTAATAAGAATGTACTTCTTTTCGATTTTTGACAATTACTAAATTACGAAATTATTTAATTTCGTGAAGCACTCTTGAAAATTTACAGCAGCTTCTTTGAAAGGATACTATCGTCCACATAAAGTAAAGAACTTACCGCAATATACCCATCCTATTGAAGAAGATCTAATACCAATTCCCTACCGCTCATCTGATTTAACACCAAACTATCTATCCTTCATTCCTAATTGTAATTTCAATATAAGCTACGTATCGCCCTATCGAAGGTTCTGTTTACATCAAATCGATTTAATGTTTTAAACAATTCTCTTGGTATCTTAGCATATGAATTTCCCAGATCTACAGAACTTAAATATACATCTTTGTTATATCGCCATGATTTCTAAACAACCTGTTGTCAAGTAACAATCTGAACTTGACAACCACTATTTGTTCTGAACCAAGTTTGTTCTTTCCTAAATGTCTCTTCTCAAGTACGCTTGCATGAACATTACTGGAATAACTAGAAGGGAAATTCTTCTATAATTCTTAAATTCAGTTTTATTTCCCTTTTATATTTTACAGATAGATACTAGGTGAGTCTACTGCAATCAAATCATCCATTAGATCTTCCCTAATAACTCCTGTTTTGTTTTCAATGATACTTCTTACGTTGATCTTCAATTCCATTTTCGCTGCTCGTCATATAAAACAGTCTTGTATAATTAGATTCTGAGCTTATTACGGAAGAGAGATTTTGTAAAATACATACCATGTAGGCAATTCGAACATGAAATCACCGACTACTCCACAGAAAGCAGGTAAAAATACAAATTCTTCTGACGCTAAATATATATTAATTATTGTTTATATTATATTATAGTTATATTAATTATTGTTTGAAGTATAAATTAAGTGTTTTTCAACGAGAAATTATGGTTAAATGTATCATTAATTATGGTTAAATGTATTTACATTTATTGATTGTTAGCAATTACGGTGTGAAATAAATACATTAAAAACAAATAAAAAAAATACGGATAAATAATAACCTTCGCACTATGCAGTAAGAAAGATTTAAACAGAAAAAGAATATATATCCTCATTTTTAATTAATATAGACAAAGAAACAAAGGAAGAGTTTACTTAGACACAGTGACGTAATCCTTGTCTATTTAAATAATAAAACTATATTGTTTATAAACTGAAAAGACACAGAGCGCTACATAAATATAGCGATTATAGTGTGAATTAATGTATCAGCAGATTTTTGAATAAAAACTGAAAAAAACACAGAGCGTCATTAAAGTAATTATACTGTAAATTAACGTTTCAGCAGATTTTTGAATAAATGCTGACATATAAGTTAATTTCAGCCAGTTAATGAATTTTTATACAATTTAGGCTTAGATTCAAATCTTCTGCACTTTTTGTATCTTTTTTGGCCTCTTATTTTCAATTAATTACTGGACAGTGCACTTTCTGTTCGATTTCGATGTTGTTATATAACAACATCGAAATCGCTATAGCCTAAATAAATATAATTTGTCTCCATATTACTCCGAACTCTCTAAAATCGAGTAAGTCATGTTTCCCAACCCTTTATCCACCTGCAGGAATAGCGCTGTTCACATCCTATCCCACTAATCAGTGTATTTGCCTCTTATCTTTCAATCGTTGCCATCAATGCCGGTCTATCGAAGCGATCTTCGCTAGCCATTGTACGTATAGGCCAAAGGTCTGGTAGATTTAATAATCGTTGTGTCCGTAACGAGTCTCGGGGGATGGAAAACTCGAGTGTGTCGCAGAGGAGGCGCGTTGGTACGAACCAGGTGGAGAAGGAGAGCGAGAGATGAGGGAGGGAGGGGGGGGGAAGGGGGAAGGAGGCAGAAGATCGCCATGCGTCGTGCGGTTCGTCTGTTAGTGCTTCATGTAGCGTGGTAAAGGCTGATGATTCCAGCCGTATGCACCGCCTGTAAGTAATACACGACGGGGCGTCATTATCCGCCTGCTTTTGCCATTAATAATCATTATTATTCATAACAGCAGGTACAGTGTGGACCATGAGTGGGGATGGAACATCCACGTCACGGAGACGGACGATATCCCCCCCCCCCATTTTTTTCATTATTATTATTATTCCGTCAAGGGAAATGGAACAGATCGGATAGACAGACAAACAGACGGACACCAGCGAGTTCACTGCGCGCATGCACGCCAGCCGCAACCAATCAGACAAAAGCAACCTTGCGGAGAAGATGATAAGCTTGGCATCGTCAATCTAGGAGTTCCTTGGGGACGCTATTCGACACCCCGTTTGATGCTAACGAACCAATTTAGGGACATAAATTACCAGGAGAAAATTGGCGGCGGCTGTCGCCATCGTTTGGCATACACACAATGATCACCGGGTGGGAGATTCTTTGGTCGTCACCTACAGACAGCGAATTTTCTTGTCATCCTAAAGTTGGAGTTGGAGAGAGCGCTGCTTTCTTCCTCTGTCTTGTTCTGTTTAAACCAATTTCGTCCTTATTTGTCTAACCACTGTTTTGAATTTCTCTTCTGGATGAACTCTTTCTTAGCGCTTGACAATCTCGGAGTTCGTGGAGAACGAGAGAGAGAGAGAGGGGTGGGAGTCACTTTACTGATTGAGCCTTTTCGGGATCGCAATTTTGATCGGGTACTCTTTTTGGTGTTCTGATGGCATACTGGAAACATTAAAATTACGAACAATCTTTTTTTTAAAAGAAAAGAATTATTGGAAAGGAAGTGTGTTTGGACTATCGTAGCTACTGTAACACTACTTTGAATACCTCATCGACGTCTTCGCATATTTGCCTAACCTGGAAATTACTACTTTGTAAAATAATAAACCCGATTATTCTGTTATTATTATTATTAACTGTCACAATATTGTCGTGTCGCGTGTTAACTTATATCCTCACTGTCAGAATAATTAGCACTACATTCCTCACTCCTACATGCGTTCTTCTAATGACTCCTTTCAGCAGTGGCGCACCAGATGGGGGGGGCCAAGGGGGCTCTGGCCCCCCAAAAAAGAAAAAGAAAAAAAAAAACACTAGAAAATTTTCCAAAAATCTTTTCCTAATTAAAATTAATTTTTTATTTATTATTTATTTCCGCTGTGTCGTGTCTTCTATTTCTATACTACTTATGAATTAGCAGTCGCATAAGGTGGGAATACCCTATAGCTCTGGAATCACGCCCGCTGCGAACGCAAGGCGAACGAAGTAGTGTCCCCCCCCCCCCCCCCCAAGATTAAATCATGAGTGCGCCACTGCCTTTCAGTATATCCCCAGCTTGAATACAGCTTTATTGTTGCGTGTAAGAATAATTTGGCGTCGTTTACAATCGTCTTGACAACACAGTTGAAAATTTTATCATAAAAAAGTCCCTAAACGAAAATAAACTCTGAAGCAAAACTGAAATAACCCAAAACATATTAGTACCGAATCCTAAGTTATTTCTTTTGCATTAGATTGAACTGAGAAAATGCATGTTTCAGGATTTCCATCGCTCGATATGAGTCCACCAACCTGCTGAGTGTGGTTTTATAGGGCTTTCTTAATGACCTTTTACCACCCACGGGACTAATATGCCACAGGTTTGCAACCTTTCTTAGGGTGAGATTCAAATGGCATCGCTTCAAAACGTTTTGTTAAATGGCATTTAAAAAAAATTGATGGTAAAAGTAAAGCTCTCATAATTTGATCGATATAGATGATGAATAACAGTGGAGATAGTACGTATTTTACATCGAACTATCTCCCAATACTTCCTTGAATTCGAATCTCAACTTAAATACACGATTATTATTATTACTATTGATAGAACTAATTCTCAATATCCACGTTTCTAAGTAAATGTATTGCTCTGAAAAAATCACAATAGAGCGAGGTATTTACTTCATTTCATTGATTACATAAGGATCGATGGATTCATTGTACAACAAGCCCTCCCTCTGCCGACCGACAATTGTTTATTCTTAAAAAAAACATTCTCAGTCCGGGAGTACGTTCTTCAATCCCCAGCTGTATTTATTTTCCTTTTGTAAGGTTATATTTACGTTTTCAAAGTTTATTTTAAATGTATTCCATTATTTATATTTTCTTTGCTTAAGCTTTATCCGTGTTTTTTGGCGTTTCTGTGAACCTTCGCAGGGTGGGTCGTTCCCTGGACAAAAGCCCGCATTGCAAACATCCATAAATCATTTTTGATCCTTTCCCAGTGACAAGCAAATCGTTGGTCCTTTTTGTAAAGATGGCGCTTCTTGTAGAAGTTTCAAACAGTTTTGAAAGAATTTTTTTTTTTTTTTTTTTTTTAGTATTTCAGAGTTCGCTTTTTTTCTCTGAAATGTGTAGATAATAACTTCAAAAGAAAAAAAAAGTAACATTCGAGATTTTGCCAAAAAAAAAAAAAAAAAAAGAAGAATTCTAAATATTGAAGCATTTTGTAACAAATGAACAATAAAGTGTTAGATCTATCACAAATAAACCAAGTTTTAACTCATAACTGTTTAAAATATCTCCTATTCTTTCACTAGAAGAATTCAAACTCATATTCGCGTATGATAAATCTAAGTTATTTCGATCGTCTGCTAGAAAATTGCAGCACATAAAATCGGTATTTTCAATTTATCCGATGGACTATTTTTCATTGTAATTTGTGCAGTTATAAAAGTGATATTTCCGAATTTTTGAAAGAAAAACTTTTTATTATTTCCATCTGTCGTGTACCATCTCATTTTTGAAGCACTGGACCAACTAATAGGTTGTTATCTATTCAAACAAATTATGCAATACTATAAGTATCAGGTTTTAGTGGAAATATGCATCTATAGACCGCTAGTGTTGAACAGATTTTAAGAATATTTGAATACTGGTCTCCACGAAATATTGCCTCTAAAAAAATTTATATTTCACAAAAAAGCATGCATTATTCTAAAGTAAATAAGAAAACTATACAAAATATCATGGAAAATAAATGAAGCAGAGGTGAAAATATAGAAAAAAATCGACATGAACATGAAAATGTAGTTGTTATTTTAACCATTAAATATTTGTTTTGAAAAAAAATGTAATAGTGAATTCTTTTCAAAACAAAACGTTTTTTTTTTAAATAATTCATTTAAATTGAACATGATTCATGAACTTTACTGCTATTATGGAGTCCTCTGCATCTCAATCGACAGTGATAATGATGAATAACATTGGAGATAGTACGGACTTATCTGACAACTTATTTTACATCGAACTATCTCCCAATACTTATTTGCTTTAGCAGTAATTCCAAACTCAACTACTCTTTTACTGATTTTTATGAGGTTCTTGTGTCAAACGAGAATAAAATATACTTATAGAGATTGTTAGGGTTAGCAAAATAATGCCATTGTTTTCATAAAGAATCAAAACATGTTGATTAAAATGTTGACTATTTTCACCTGTTTTTGCTCGCTCCAACGTCTTAATTTTGTCCGTAACATGACCGACTGGCGAAGTGCAATTAATACTTTCGATTCGATGCATCGTTTCACTTCTAATGCGTTCCAAGAGGATATACAAAAATGACTAGGTTCCCCTCACTTCAGAAACTTAGGTTTGACATCCCCTAAAAGAGGGGGATCCGACCAAAGAGGAACAGACAAATTAACATATAATAATTTGCTTGTTTCGTAGACTTAGCCTCAACCCTAATACCAAATGAACGAAAACCAACCGGTTACTCTGGTTCGTAGGGTATCTTTCCTCTATTTGAGACTGGCCAACTCGGTTATGACTAAAAAGTGTTCATGCTGATACCTCTTTTAATTTTCAACACCTGAACACAGATCATCAAAAACATCTTACTCCTTTACATTAACTCCTCACCTCAACACGACATTCCAATTAAATAGCGGTTTGTCAAGCCACTTCAGGCCTCCAGTAAGAAGAGGAGGAAGACGAAATTCACCTCCTACTTAATGGCAATTAAAAACAGCTATGCTCACGGCGAAATATGAACTCGCAGCCTGTTCTATTGGAGAATGGACAAGCTAACTATTCGGCCAACCAAGCCGTAGAGAGAAATTATTACTGATTTGTAAGGTATATATTTTTTATCATTTTGCCAAATTTCACCACTGACTGCAATATTATAAATCTAATCTTCAAGCTTGCATAACAAAACTTCCAGTGTGGAATTCTGTCAAATGCCTTTGTAAAATCTAGAAACATCGTCGTATATCCATTTCCTTTATTGCTAAAGTAGGGTTTACTTTTAACAAACTCAGACTGCCCTCTGTAGGGAATCCTAGAACTGTCTACCTACCTTTAGATACGGATTTTAATCAGGCTTTTTAATATCTTAATAATCACTCCAGAAATATTGACTGGTTTGTCATTAGTTGCTTGCTTCTTTCCTAGTTCCACATATGTCTCTTATAAATTCCTTATTTAGTTATTTATTTGTGACTCCTATTCATGAAAGATTATAAACTTATAGTACGTTAGTACCCTGGAAGTTTTTTTTTTTTAACTTATTATTTGAAGCCATTAACCATTAATTATTTGAAAACCACTAAAACTTCCATGCTGGCAGGGCAGGCGTCACCATTTAGGCAAACTAAGGCAACCGCCTAGGGCGCAAGCCATGAAGAGGCGCAAAACTTCAAGCTATGCTTTATTCATACTTTACTAAAATATCAAAATTAAATAGTGATATATGATTTAGGTATCGATTCTTTCTTTCCTTATCACACATCACACTATTTTACTATTTAACTCCTGTTCTTTTTTTTTACTTAATATTTTTAATATTTAATATTTTAAAACGTTAATATTTCAAAATATTAAATTTCGGTATTTTATAACTTTTTTTTTTTGTAAATGAATTATAACAGAGAATTTTCAAAGTAATTAAAAAATAAAATAAAAAAGCTCTATTAATTTATCTATTAATTTAACCTGAAAGACAATTTTATTTTGTTTAATGTCAATTAAAAACATTTTAGTTTATGTGGGGATTTAGTGGGGATTTTCCAAACAAAGTGGGGATTTTCGGGAAAGAAGCCCTGCGACCCGAACTTTGCCGAGTCGTGTGACGTCATGGCACAGCGATACTAGGTCTACTCTATTTGGCGCCTGGAACAAAAACAAAATAAATAAAAAATATCTTTTGTTTCAAATATCTTTGAAAAATAATCTGTTCAGAATATTTGTGAAAGACGAACATGTAACGTGTTTCAATATCTCCATAAGTTGTTCCAAGTATCGAGCGATTGACTCAGGTGAGTTCATTTTATTTTCAATAATCAATTATTAAAAATTAATTTGTTAAAAATAATTAAAAAAACATTTATTAATTTTTCGAGTTAATTTTAGTGTCCAAAACGAATTAACGATAAATTAATTAATAATAAGGGGTAATTAATAATAAGCCTGTGACTTTTTTAAAAATACTTTTATTTAAAAGTGATTTAAAAAAACCACACTATACTTTGACGAATTCAAAAACTTCTACAAATGGTTACAACATTGATGCGCTAAGCATCATGGGAACTACATCGAAGGAAACAGTATACAATGGCAGGTAAATCATGTTGCTCTGAGATTAAAAATACAATCCGAAAAGCTTTTGATTAGATATAGTATTAATGCATTTTACACAGGATATTAAATGTATCATACGAATACGAATATTATAATTGTGCAAACGAGGCAACGTATTTGCAGATTCTTTAATCGCGCTATTTTAATTCATTGAATTTTATTCCATTACATTATAATTTACTATTTATTCCATCCTACTACTTTATTTATACTGCAAAGCGTGTAATGAAATATATGTTATTATTGACATGTGAATTATATTCATTCGTATTTTATTTTTCATACTTCAATCATTCTTTAATATTTCTTAAACAAAATCGTTTGGTTTTTACATTGCATAATCAGTCTAGAATAGAAACGGGAACAGTAAATAAACATGAGGTGTCTGCGTTTGTTCAAACAGATCTTTATTATTAATAATAAGCAATTATTATAATTATTAATAAACGGACTATAGTATATTTGTGCCCGCAAATTTTAATATTAAAAATAGCCATATAGTTTTCGACGTATATGGCCATTTTTAATATATGTTTTATGTCTACATTTTCCTAAAAAGTTATTTTAATTGAGAAAATAAACACCGAAGTTTCTAAAATATATATAGACTAAATAGAGTCGAACAACTTATTTTTATTCATGATTTGATTTCTTTTTCTTCTTACTATTATTTTGTGCATATTTTATCAATTCGATTTATGGTAATTTTGACAATATGAATCCTCAAATAACAAAAGAGTAAAATGGCCATTTATGTGAATTCTGCTAATACGTGCGGCGCACGTAAGCGGGAGTGGTGGTGGTGGGGGGGGGTTGTCACATGCCGCGTATATGCCAGTTGTTCATATGATTTTCCTTTCGGATATACAATAAAAAATGCAATAAATGAATCAACATTACAGTTCAGCATCACTTTTAGTTATTCTTCAGCTGACGTGTATTGTCGTCGTCAATCCAGAACAGGGTACCAGTTGGATTCCACTCCTCTATGAATTTCGCGACAGTTCTTGTTTCTTTGTAGTAATCAAGTTCCAGTGAAAGTCTGCTTTGTAGTTTCCGACGTAGGCTACATGAGGGTTTGTGCCGATTCGGTGATGGTTATTTCTTGTGTGTTTTAGGTAGAAGCTGTAGATGACGGCCTTAGCGTAGATGAAGAGGATATTGCATATTCTGTGTCTGTTTTCTTCTGTATGGACCAAATTCCAGTAGTCTTCTTGGCTGTGTGTGTGTAGTTACAAGTGCTAGAGGCAGTATTCGGGACATAGGCGATCATCGCTTTGTTTGCGGGACAGGTCGTGTGTGCTCCAAGATACCTGAAACTTCACAGAATAGACACAGATCCGATCCTCGAAACTGAAATTTGTAGAGCTTAGAAGGAGTTGGCAAGATGTTACGCCATAGTCTCCACTATATATATGTCGGAATCTGGTTTGGCACACTTCGATTTATATGGAAGATCCCACTGAAAACTGAAGTGTCATGTGCAGCCTTGTAGATGAGAGGGTTAAGGATGAATATACGAAGGGCGAAGTTGGAGGCACTGACATGAGGAAGTGGCATTTTTTTTTTGTGGTTGGAGGGAAGAATTGGAAGTGAGGTTTCAGACGATACAAGATGAAATATCGGCTCTGAGCTGTTTCTAGAAGGAATACGGATTTCCTGAGGTGTAGAGATATCTGGACAGGCTTTTATAATGGAGGCTTGCAACTGTTGATATTGCTTTTCAGTTTTTGGGTTTTTCAGTGGTGGACGTGTGAATGTTTTCCACTTTAGGGTCTGGGTCAGGAGGTCCTCTATGATTCTTATTCCTGCCCAGTTCCATGTAGGGAAAAGAAAGGGCTGGCCAGTTGTGAGACTTGTTATGTTTCTGTTCGAAAATAGTGGTTCTGTAAGTTCAGCCGACTCTGTTGATCCTGTCAGTGTGTGATAAAGTTCTGCGTTTTTCCACCGCTGCAGAACATCTTTGTAAAAATGAGGTAGTTTATGAGGAGATGGTGCAGGACTGCTCATTCGGTGGATCGTGGAAAGTGTAAGTCCTCTGGTGGATGATTTCGTGATGTAATTGAAAGTGGTTACATAAGTATGATTGCACTGAAGTGTCTTTAATAGGAAGATTATCCTGAAGGATCTAATTTTGTTGTCAAGGGAAATCAGGCCTTGACCTCCCTTACTGAGTGGCTTGCAGAGTTCAGAGTATGTTGTCCAGTTAGTATTGTTCCAGAGGAAACGTTTGATTGCTTTTTGAATGTGATGGAGAAATTCTTCAGGGGGTGTGAGTACTTTGAGGGTATGCCATAACACACTCGCAGCCATCTGGTAAACTATTAGTACTCTTCCTCTAAGTGAAGACATGGAACGAACGCTGTTCCATTTACCTAGCACCTGTTTAAAACGGTTGTGCAGCTGTGTCCAGTTCAGTGTGTTATATGTATATTTTGGTGTTGCCAAAGTGCACACCTGAGTATCTTTGTCCTTCGCTTGACCAGGTTCATTCGATTGAAGAATCATTTCTAGCCTTCCATCTGCCTGACGACAAACCGGTGGTTTTTTGCAGAATTTAATTTGGCCCCTGAGGCTTGTGGATATAGTCTGTGTGCTTCCTCGGTTACTGTCATTTCTTCTTCATTTCGAATTATTACAGTGACGTCATCGGCATATGCTGGTAGGGTTATTTTTTGATGTGGCTCTATTATGCTGGTTCGTTTGGAGATGATGGTGTCGTGTACTCTTTTTAAGAAGGATTCTATGACCAGTGTGTATAATTGTCCAGAAAGAGGACATCCTTGCTTGATCCCTCGAGAGTATGACAAAGTGCGAGTGAGCCTGTTGCTGATTTTTAAACAGAAGAGTGCATCTCTGTATAGCAATTGCACTGTTTCAATGATGAGAGAACCATAGCCAAATAAATACCTTTAGGACTTCATGAAGGTACTTCTACCCTGTCGAAAGCCTTCTCCTGATCAAGGCTGACGAGTGCTAAGTTTTCATGTTGGCTGTTTGCGATGTGGATGAGATCTCTTATTAAATGGAGGTTTTCATGTATTGATCTTCCTGGGACAGAGTACGTTTGATGTTGGCCAATAACTTCAGGCAGTGTTGGCTTTATTCGGTTTGCCATAACTTTGGAAATGATTTTGCAATCAGTATTAATTAGAGAGCTTTGTTCCCAAAGTGAAATTCCTAATTAATTACTTATCTTGTGAAACGTTCAAAAATAAACTGTAATTAGGAATATCATGTCGGTAACAACTGACTAGATAGCGTGTCCTCTCCCACCAATGAGCTGTGGATTCGAAACTCGCAAGGGACAAGGATGTTTGTAATTGTTTTTAGTTAACAGATGAATGTCGTCGTCTGATGTGAGACCACAGCACTGCTTACTGGAGGCCTGAAGTGGCTTGAGTGGTTTCCTTGTTTGGTCATGGAATGTGAGCAGGATTTCCGATCCAGGTTAAAATGAATAACATTACAGCGAAATTGAACTGAAATTAGGAAACTCACCGATCAATAAATATATTACTTTCATTGTAAAAGAATAAAAATATCGTGAAAATCTATCAATGCAATATTTCAATTTTTTAGCGAATTTTTTCCGCGATGAAAATTGTCAGTGAACCATTTGAAATTCATAAGCTCTGTCGTCAGCTAGACATTACAACAGATATTTAATGTCCATTATTATTTTATATCAAATCATCAAAGGATGTTTATACTTTTAAAAATGATTAAAGGCTTATATGGTTTCAAAGCTCGCAGCATTCTTTGCAATACTTGAAACCCATATTTAAAGAGTCCACACATTCGCATTTATGTTATTTTCGTATGTTTTGTCTTCCTTGAAATATAGAAAAACTCTTTTTTTTTTTTTGATCCACAACAGAGAGAGAGAGAGAGAGAGAGAGAAAAATGGAAACTACCACAGCGTTTTTAACAAGTTCACTTCACAACAGTGGCAGTTCGTGGCTTGAAATAGTGGGGGTGCTGTAACTTTCGAAATATACATACACACTGTAAGTACAGTGTATACGTGTTTGGATGAAATATCAAAATTGTGGTAAAAACTAAAAAATAAATAAACATGAAAAAATATTGTTTATTATCATCATCATCATCATCATACGTATCAAGGATTTAGGCCTAGTATGGCCTGTTCCGGCCTTAGAAGTCATCGTTGAATCGTTTAAGAGGACGTCCTGGTTTTCTTTTTCCTAATGGCTTGTACTTTAAGGCTTGTTTTGGTAATCTTTCTGTTTTCATTCTTTGAACGTGTTCCATCCATTTATGTTTATATTTTTTAATTTTTTCAATTACTGGTTCTTGGTTTAATTCTTTCATAATATCTTCGTTTCTTTTGTGATCAAATAGAGTATACTTTGCAGTTTTTCTCATAAACTTCATTTCTGCTGTTGTTAATCTTTGTTTGTCTTTTTGTTTTATTGTCCAGATTTCGCTTCCATACATTAAGACCGGTAGGGCTAATGTATTGTATACTTTTAGCCTGGTTTGTTTTTGAACTGGGTTTGGTTTAAATATAGAGTTAATTACTCCTGTTATTTTTAAATATTTTGCAATTTTTATGTTTATATCTTTTTCATTTTCATAAGTGATCATACATCCTAGATAGTTAAATGAATTCACCTGTTCTAAGATCTTGTTATCTAATACTATTTTAGTTCTTGCTGGATCTTGTCCTTTAAAGGCCATAGTTTTTGATTTTTCCGTTGATATTATCATACCATAATCTTTGGATATCTCATTTAGATTTAAAATAGCTTTCTGTAAGTTATCTTCAGAATTTGTAATTATTATTTGGTCGTCTGCAAAGAGGAGAGTGTTTAAGTTAACTGTAGGTGAAAGTTTAATTCCATGATGTAAATTTTTACTCCATTTTATTATTATTTCATTTAAGTAGATATTAAAAAGAGTTGCTGAGAGGGGATATCCCTGTCGGACCCCTTGGTTTATCTCTCTTGTATATGATAGCTCATGATTTAATCTTATTTGTATTTGATTATTTTCATATATACTTGTGACAGCTTTTAGGATATTATTTGGTATTTGTCTTTCTTTTAATATGTTAAATAATATGTTTCTTTTAACTTTGTCAAATGCTTTTTCAAAGTCAATAAATGCAATATGTGTTTCTAAATTATATTCTCTTCTTTTCTCTATTATTAATTTTAGGCAGAAGGCTGGGTCTATACATGATCGTCCTTTTTTAAATCCATTTTGTTCCTCTAGAATAAAGTTTTCGGAATATTTCATTAGTTTGTTATTTAAGATTCTGCTGTATATTTTGTAACATGAATTTAGTATACTGATACCTCTATAGTTTTTAGGGTCATCTCTATTACCTTTCTTAAAGATAGGGATCACAATTGCTTTTTTCCATTCTATTGGGGGGATACCAGTTGAGTAAATTTTATTTAAAAATAATAAGAGTCTTCCTTTGAATCTTGTTCCTGCGTATTTATATAGTTCTGAACCTAGCTTATCTTCTCCAGGTGATTTTCCGTTTCTTGTTTCTTTCAGGTTGATTTCTAATTCTTCTTCAGTTATTTCCTTTTCATTTTTGTTAATTGTTTGCCAGTTGTCTTTTTTAAAATATTTGTCTGTCCACAGTTCTGTGTAGTAATTTAGAAATTCTTCTAATTTCAATTCAGTGTTTAATTTTATGTTTTCTTTGGTATCTGCATTTAAGTGTTTCAAAATCTTATATACATTGGGTCTTATTTTATATAAATCATGTTCTAAATTAGAAACAAATTTATTCCACGATTCTCTATGTCTTTTTCTGACTTCTCTTTTAGCTATGGCTCTTATTCTTTTCTATTCTATTTCATCTTCTAATCTTTTACTGCTTAACCATTTGTGGTAGGCTTCTTTTTTCTTTTTGATTATTTCTTTGATTGTATCATCCCAGATCTTCAGTTTTTTCTTTTATTGAATTTTTTGGTCTTTCCTAAGCTTTCATTTGCTGCTGCATTTAGTATCGTTTTTATATTAAGCCATTCTATTTCTATTTCTTCATTTTGTTTTATTTTATCTAGATACTGGTTAATTCTTTGGTCATATAGCCATTGTGCATTTGTGTCATTCAATAGTCTAGTTTTATAAACAAATGTTTCAATTTTTCTTTCTGTTCTTGTTACTTGTAGCCATTTAGGTGGTAATCTTAATTTTATTTTAACAAGGAAGTGGTCACTGCTTATTTCATATCCTCTGTGAACTCTAACATCTAGTGAAAATTTTGATGTCTTTTCATTTAATATGAAGTAATCTAATATTGATTTCCATCCTCTTGCTGCCCAAGTATATTTATGTATGTCTTTATGTTTATAGAAGGAATTCATTATTTTTAGGTTATTATAAACTACAAAGTCGATCAATTTTTTACCATTTCTGTTTAGAGTGTGTTCTCCATGTATTCTTATATTATTATTAATTTTCGTGTTTCCAATTCTTGCATTTAAGTCTCCTACTAAAATTATGTAATCATTTTTATTTATTTTATTATATATGTTTTGTAGCTGATTATAAAAATCAATATTATCCTGTTCTCTTCCTTCTTCTGGGGCATATAAACCAATTATTGTTAAATAGCCTCTATCTATTTTTATTCTAGCTTCTATTATTCTTTCATTCCATAATTTATAATGTTTTAACTGTTTTGAAAAGGAGTTATGAATCCAAATCATGACTCCTGCTTGTGCTCTTTGGTCTCTGTCGACTCCACTGTATATCACATTAAAATTTTCAGTTCTCATAGTTCCTTTTAATTTCTTTTTTGTTTCAGTGATTACTGCTATTTTAAAATTTCTTTCATTTAATAACTGGTCTAATTCTATTTCTTTATATGCTGTTCCTCTTACATTCCAGTTTGCTATGTGTATTATATTTTGTCGTTTCCATTTTCGTTTTCCCTTTTCCATTCCAGGGTCGTTTCCCATAGATTCAATCCGATTATCTTTTTCTGTCAGCTTACAAGTATGGTTACGTTCTCCATGTCAGGGGGCTAGCCTGACGATGGAATAGTTCAGTGGTAGGGCTGCTACCTTAAGGCTTCTGAACTCGCCTTCTTCCGAATTTAAACCCATAGGAGGAATAGGGTATATTGAAGGGGAAAGGGTAGATTATAGAAGAAATATAGTAAGGTTTATAGAGAGGACATAGTTGTAAGGCCAGAAATGAAAAGACCCCATGGCCTTCGAGTACTCTAATAGCACAAGGGTCATAAAGTAAGAAGAGTTGACTGATAAGCCTTATAGGAAAGATTAAAGTAAGTGGGTCTTCCTCAAAGTAGAAGAAGGAGAGGATAGATCCAGCTAGGGGTCCATGGGAGTGCTGCTTCCCTTACAATCAAGATGATTGCCCCTTATGGCCCTGTTGGTCCACGAGTCCTTATTCAGTATATTCGGACCACCCCACCATATATATATATATATATACACACACACGCACGCGCATGTACACACACACAGATGGTGGGCTCCCCTATCCGCCACCCAGGGGACGTGCTCTCTAAGGGCTACAGGTTCCCCTGAGAGATTGTTTATTATCGATAAAATTATACAGTTTGGTATAATTCAAAATTACTTAAAAATAAAATCCATTCCTTTAATTGTAATGTCCAAATATTTAAAGAGACGGAGTAAACACGATAAGCACTACGAACACTCTACTACTGGCGCAAACTACATACAAACAACAGTGGAACTGCGCCACGGACAGTGCCGTATTATGCTAATAGCTCGCATCTCATCATGTGCATATGCTTGCGCGCGTAGCAATATGACACTGTGGTAAACACGGTGCCGCTAGCGTCCTTCGCCCTCCTAAGTGCTACAAGATGGATTTTTATTATTTTTTATACAAAATAAGAGAATTGTATACGATTGTTGATGATAAAATTAAATATTACACGCAAATATAAATAAATGAATAAATATATTTATATATCGAGAAAAATTGGGGTGCTGCAGTTCCGCAGTGCCTATGCACGAGCTGCCCCTGCTTATTACATTATAATGCGATCGCATTAGTATAACTAAACAGTGGGATTAAATTATAATGGAAAAACTTCATTAGAGAAGTACCAAACTTTGCTGTTAAGGTGTGAGACTGTTCTGAATAATGACCGAATTATGTCCATTAATTGCATGCATTTCTGTAGCTGATTTGCCTGTTTTCGAGAATAAAAAACTTATTTTTTTAAAAGAGAAAAAAATCTTTTCCCCCGCCGTGCCTGACTAACTCAGTTCTTCAGCTGAAAAAAATCGTAACTTAAAAAAAAAAAAAAAAAAAAAAAAAGAAGAAAATCGTAACTGATTATGATTTGGTGTGAACCATCACTAAACTTCTGTTTGTCAGCGGGCTTCTCAATATTTTGAAATGCATGAAACGAAAACTTGAAACTATAGATACTAGTTTGTAAAATACAAGTTCTGAAAAACAAGAGAAAACAAAGAATACAAAGCTTGCGCTATATTTCTCTTTACTTGGTATTTATATTTTTTTTATAAATAAAAAATAAAAATATATAATCTTTTTATCCGATCACAGAATACCGGATCGGGTAGAAATAAAAGAATATCAAGGCTATTAATTACTTTTAAACAAGTCAATCAATCAATCATGAATTTAAAAATAAAAAAAAAATGCTTTATCTATATATGGGACTAACGCTGAGCATCAAAACCAGCTCTTTATCTATTCCTCTCAAACTACCTTAAATAAATAAAACTTACGGGTCTTTGATTCACAAGTCAACTGACCTACAATGTGGGTGTTTATGCCGTCTGTTCGTGTTGGTTGTCTTCAATCCCCCGTCCCACGACAGTATATGACCATGACAACACAAAGACAGTTCAGCAACATTTATTATTTTCATTTCATTTATTTTACCAGTGAAAGTTGTCAAGTACTGGATGTGTGTTTCTATATGCATTTGATATTTTCAGAGTGATTGTGATATTTTTTAGTATTTTTCTTTTAATTATCACACACGCATTAATCATTTGTTTTCTTCTGTCAGCTACTGTTCAGTGAGCTCGTAAACTGTTGTTTAAGGGAGATTATTTTATGTTTAGAACTGTGCAGGATGTCTATGTAGCGCCCTGTATGGAAATGGCGTTTGCTTCCATAGTGCTAGATAGTCAGAAGAAAAGAACGTAGTAGGTTCGATTCTAATTGCATTAGAGAAACTTTTTCTAAGTCTTTCTTCGGCTGGTTCCCAGTTAATCGCTCTAGGGCATAAGGAAATAGGAGTTTACTCCCCGAAACTAGGGATTTTAAACCTAGAATTCAAATCAAGGGGATTTGGCACTTGTCTGCAGTAATCTCTTTCTTGAAAGCCTTGATTCACTGATAACTTGAGCTCACTATCAGTAATAGCTGAAGGGTGGAGTTCATGACAGATACTATATTTTTGAGTTGGCATAACTCTAGTTTTCGATATATCTAACAATTATTTATCTCTTCGAGGCAAAGTGAAAATGACTCTTCTCCGCCACCCCCCCCACCTTCCCAGGAAATCCACTGTAATCTTGAATCAAAAGCAGGATAAGCTTGTAAGTGAGTTTTATTTAATAACTGATGATTTCACTAAGTAGTGTACAAACGACTAATGCAGAGCTACCCTACCAACCAAAAGTCTCTCCATAATCATATAAATATGTAAAAGGTTCTCCAATAACATGAATCATCCTATCAGGCTATTTTTTAAGCCATTCCGATCAAGGAAAGGTTGTAAACTCATAGCACATTAGTTTCGTGGAAGAGTTATGGTTGAAAAACTCCTAATAATCTACAAAACGGAACTATTTCAAGGTACTACAGTTTCTGCCCTCAATACACACCAAAAATACTACAAAAAGTCAAAACGACGTATAGGGAAATAAATTAAAACGCTATGTTTATTTTTAAAGTAAAACTTTAATTTCAACATTTTAAAATGTTATTTTTTTTGCTTTTCTGTTAGCAAAATCATCGATGACATTGGCGAAGTCTATTTCATAGTAATGTAGGTAATTCTTAATCAATTTTATTTAGAAAAACTTCTCTCACAACTAGCAACACTTACAGCAATCGTGAGGAAATTTCAAGTGTCGCCCAGGGTGGACTGCCCCCTCTAGCTACGCCACTGATTTATATATAACACAAAAATCTAGAAACGAATAAATAAATAAAACAACATAAACATATAAATAAACACAGAAAATAATATACCACCACTCGTGGCGCCATCTGTTGATCAAAATATAAATTATTAACTAGTCTTCCATTACTCTCGATCCTTATATATATATATATATATATATGAATAGATAAAATATAATTTTCATTTATGAATCAACCCTATTTTTCTGCTGGTGTAAACGAAGGTAAGTTAATAAAAACAATTCCAAGAATTGACATGTAAACGAATACAAAAATGCAACTCACAGTGGAAAGTTTAAGATCTAAATTGCAAATATAAATCGCAGAATTACCAAATGAAACAAACATCTTACGCCTTCTTAAGCTGAAAAGTGAAGATAGGTTGGTAAGAAGTGAAAAAAACAAAAAAAAAACAATATAAACAATGGCTAGTTTTGGCAAACATTAGTGCGCAGAATCCGTAATGAGTGTAATGATGTCGATAATTTGTATACAGCCTACTGCCCATGTTATAATTGTTTTATAAATAAAACATTTTAGTAGTATCTATAATTTTTTATAAAAATTCTTAAAAAACAATATATATATAACTCGACATGGTGGTATATAGGTCGCTTTAAATGAGTGAGTAAATTAAAATAAAATAAAAATAAAAATAAAAATAAATAAATAAATCGTACTAAGCTATATTATTGATCATTATAAGAAAACAAGTACAAAGTCAAAATATACTTTAAGTAAACTGGAAAGAGAAATAAAATAAAAAGAACTAAAACATAACTCGCAGTACCAAATTGTATGGTAAAAAAATAAAAACAGTTTTGGGGAAAAAATATATCGCTGCTTAACTGTCCCTGGAATATGCGGACGTAGTGAGGGATATGAAGTGATGAAAGAGCAAAATGTCGGCCGGAAATAAATCAACATAATTCTTCGCGTAATTGCAGAAAGTATTCAAAACAGCCACGATTCGAAATTAAGCTAAGGGAATCAATCAATCTCGAGTAAGCTTATCAGGAATTTCTTGATTTCGTTAATACAGGGAGGGGAAATCTTTTTTATGAAATTATTTATGAAATTATATTTTTAAATTCAATTTTGTATTGGAGTTATCTGTGGATTGATAGCAGCAATTGTGATAATTCAGGAAATATATGTGCGAGTCGAGTATGGGAAGTTGTCTCGGAGGCATCGAATTTCTTGCTCTTTATACTGTAATGGTGTTAAATTTAGCGGTGATGATATATATTAAAAAAAAAAAAAATATTAGCGCGCGCGCACACACAGGTGTGTTTCAAAACCATAGGAGTCCTTCCTCTCCCATTCTTAAGTTTTGTAGAAAGTTCATATATTAATAACGAAATTAAAAAAAAAAATAGAGACAAAATTAATACATTGCGGCTTTTTTAAAACACAGATTTGGATTAATAATTTAATTAATAAAATTAATATGTTAAATTATCAATATAACAAAACGTTTATAATATAATATGAAAAATCGCGATAATATATTACCAGCCGTAGAAGGAATGCTATTCTACAAAGACTCTCAGTGAAGTAGGGAATTTAATTAGCTTACTTATATGCTATACTAAATTATTTATTTATTTTTATTTTATTTTGCGAGTCGTCAAAGCAAGACCCTGAACTTAATATTTACTAAACAGCAAGAAAAAAGCAATTCAATTAATGACATTGATAACTTTAGCTGTTTGATGTAAAAGTTTAGCCTTCTTTTATTACAGAAATTTTTGATTTCATAATAGGAGATTGGAAATTTCTATTTTTCTACGCTACCAGAGGAATCGGGTATTGAATTACAGACAGCGTCAGTTCCGGAAGAATAGAAGAGTCTGAATGACGTTCAGCTAATTAAGACGATCGGTGCTCATTAGTTACATAAAGGAAAAAAAAAAAAAAAATCCTCGGTTGATTGGCATGCGGTAATGTTCGTTACATGCAAAGGGTTTATGACCGTCTGCTCTATAGTCGACAGTCAAAATATATATTTTTTCTTTTAAAAATAAAATATGCTCCGTTTTTAATTTAAATTTAAGAACAATTGTTATATTAACACTAACAATTTCTTCGTTTATTTATAAAATATAAAATATTACGTGAAAAACAAATCTGAAAATAAAGAATTATATTTATCGTCGCTATCTATTTTGTTTTTTCAATAATTATTTACAAATTGTCAAGAACTTAGAGTTAGAGTGAAGCTGCAGTACAAGTTTATTTATTTGCAACAACTACGTTTTTTTTTTTTTTTTTTTTTTTTTGCAGGCATAGAAAGTATAATGTATGCGTATCTTACATTTAACAGAACCAATATTCAAAAGGGAATGAATAATAATAATAATAAACGATATTGAAAAAAAAATTACACTGATTTATAATAATAAAAAAAAACAATGTTATAGCCAATCTTCCTCTCAGGTTACTGCAGTGATATCGATCAACTCCCTAAAGTTGTTGAGGTTATTAATAATAAATGATTCATTTGAAATCCAAAAATAGAAATTCTATAACATATCTATAAAATATCTAGATTTAATGTATTTAAAAAAAAAAAAAACACTTACATAAACACTTACTGCAATGAAATTTTGATAATATACCAATTTAATTATGGAAATGGTTCCCAAAAATGGAAGGCGGAGTACAAAAAGATTTAAGATAAGATATATTCTATAAAATTTATTTTGTCTTAAAAAAAAAGTTCTATCTCAAAATCACAAGAAGATTCTTCACTGCGTATATAAAATTACAGTCAGAAGATATAACCCTTTAAAAACGAGCTCGTAAGTAGTTGTCTCGAACGTATGATTTCGTGAATACAGAGTTTGCTATTTCCTGATAGTAGCTCTCACAGTAATTGGCTGGCTAGATTAAGGTAAGAAACGAGGCGTTAGAGAGTAAAGAGTAAGCAGACGACAAACTACCAACTTACGTAGGCAAAATAAACAAACGTAAAGGTACGTCATTTCAAATTTTATATTCTAAAAGAGAGTGAGTAGCATATCGAATTACAAAAATTAGTATTATTATTTTATTTTTAAATAAAACTATAAGAGAATTTACAGTGCAAATATATTTCATCTATTTAAGGAACAAAAAAAGGTATGGAGTCCTTAATTTATTTTGCACGAATTAGAGCTGGATTATTCTTTTGCGTTTAAAATATTGCTTTACATTTCCTACACGATTTTAATATCATCGAAATCTAACCCAAAAAGTTTGTTAAACAAAATCTTTAAAGTAGTTGTTACCGATCAACATCGGATTAAGAAATATTTAAAGAGTTTTCAGCCTTTCATTCAAACTGAACATTTAGTTGTCTGGTGTTTATTTTTCGAACTTGGGTGCTAGGTTTAACTCGCGACTACTACAAAGACGATTTTTGCAGTTCATGCCGCCTATATAGACCTTCTCTCTTTTCGCATCCGGAAGACAATAATGTCAAAGCAGCAGGCCACTGTAAATAGAACTAAGCCTTTGGATTGCTGAGCTAAAGTCAGGAGTTTCAGACCCAGCACAACAATCTGTGGCTCCACTGCACGAGCTAGGCTTGACAACACAGTATCGCCTAGAGAGACTCAGGAGTAGTCGTTACGAAGAGAGCGTAGTGCTAAAAGAAGTGCATGCACTGTAACCGGAGACGAGGTATAGCAACAGGAGTGATTACGGGAGGAAACCTGAGCCTGTAATGACTGCAGTCCGCTGAAACCCGAGCCTAGAACGATTTAATAACAGTCGGAGAGCTCGTGCTCTTTGTGCTGCCTGTTGAGATAAACTGCGTCACTGCCAACATTTTTATTACCGGCTGCCGCAGTACGGAGGCTTTTCTGGCCGTCGTACTGTCGAAGAAAGGACAACCTGCCCACGAAGGGGCGAAAACTTATTACCTTTCGTAGTTTGCTTTTATTGTCTTGAAAAGGTGGATTGAACAGAAGTACGACTTAGGAAAAGAGTTGGAAAACTAACAAAAATCGTTAGCGACATGGCAAAGTTTTGTCCGTCTTAGTTTTGATGGGAAATGAAGTATTTAACCAATTTCGTTGAAAATAATCAACTTACATTGTGATATACCGACAAAATAGACGCTAATGCTTCGGTCTCAAAATCGGCTGCTATTTTAAGCTGTTTGTTGGTGAATTATAGATTATAATCAATTCCTTTTAATTTTAGTACAATATTTTCAGAATTCGTGCTAAATTTATTCTTTCATTGTCGTTTGAATTCAATTTATCGAACTTGACTTTATGAAAATAATTACAATGCAAAAATCAGTAATCACTTTGTAATAACCACTACTTTGGTTTAATTATTATTATTTAGTTTATAGATAGCCCTTATGTTAGTCTCATAAAATCGCAGGAAGTTATATGTCTATTTTAATGAAACACTTGTGCCTAATTTATTTACAAGACCAATGTTTACGGTTGTATTTTTAAATCATGTTTTACAACATAATTTGTCCATTGATTTCCATTCGACCCCTTAGCATATATCGATTGGTTTTTGGAAAATATCTAATAATAGATAAGCAATATTTACTCTGAATTTTGACAAAAAAAAATAGTATGCTCAAAAATAAACTTTTTTTCTGAAATCGGTAACTAGCTAGATTTCACTTTTAATCGTTACGTATAGTGGAGGTCATAGCTTCCGATGAATATGAATATTCAGGAAGAGAGCATGACGGATCTACTGCCATCTATTGTTCAAATCGGTAAGTATTACTGTTTGACGGTGCGAATTCTACGGTTAATTTTTCTGACTTGAGGAGTTAAAGTGTATTTGCCAGTGTAGAGATCAGTTAATTCATGAACCAGCTGGAATAAGAAAATAATAATAATAAAAAAAAAAAGGCCTAGAAAAAGTTCATTTAGTCGGAGACCAGAATGGAGCGTATACCGGATTTCTTTTGACAGTATAACTATACGAAACTAAAAAAGAATTATAAAATCCATATTTGAAAAATCTCTAAGATGTAGACCTTTAAGATTTTTAATTGATTACCCATATTTCTGTTAAAAATATACTACTCTCTGGAGCCTTTGCAGCCCAGTCGGTATCAACGACATTCGTTGGTTGGAAAAACCTGGATTCAAATCCCCTCTAGGACGCAAAGACAATTTATAAGGACTTTTCAACTGAAGGTGAGTTAGCCTCGTACTCACCAATATGAGTCTTAGAATTAAATTTCCAAATCAAATGAAATGCTATCTTTTTTCAAAAAATTAAATAACAAGTACTTCGTTGCTCTCCAGTAAAATAATAAGTGTGGTTGTAATTATTTTGAAGATCTCATATTTTGTAATAATGATTGCGTTAGTTTCCTACTGGGTGTTCAAAGTGCATGAATAATAACCACTCAAACAACCAGATCTAGTTTCATAACATGTATTACACACATTTTTTTTTATTCTTTATTTTCATGGATAGATATTAGCTCGTCTAAAAAGTAGTCTCAAAGAATGAACATTGACACCGAACAACAACTGAAATATGAGTTTGATAAAATTACAAATATATATTTATAATAAACAGTAAAGAGGAAAAAATGCTGGCACACTATTAAGGTTTTTAAAATTCAGCAAACATAGAGAGAGCGTGGAATACGTTTCCCAATTTCTTCACCTACTTAAGTCCAGGGGCGAATGCTGGTCTTGAAATTCACGTTTGCTCTTGTTATCATTCAGGGAATGAGAGGTGTGATTGAAGTCTGATTAGCGGAATAATGAATTACTGACCATTTAAAACTATGTACAGGTAACCCTCGTATAACGTGGATGTTAGGTTCCGTAGAAATGCCGCGTTATATAAATCGCGTTATGCGAGTCTCAGATCATATAGAAAAAGTAGGGTTAGGTTCCGAAATCGTTTTTTTTTTTTTTTTTAATTATATAAACAACAATGACATATCCAACAAAAAAATTTTTTTTTATTTAATTCAGGTAATTCATGTAAGTTAAGAAAACATAAACTATGAAACAAATACATAATATAAAAGTATAAAATTACAAATTGTACTTAAACTTCATTGCACATAATGCATAAATGTTTTAGGCAAAATAAAATAGTGCATATTTTAATCTTTCATAGCACGAAGATTTGAGGATTGGTTAATAAACACGGTTTTTGTCATATAATCACCTGATGCATTACTACAAAATAGTAGAGTAATTCTATCTTTGGAAACTTTGAATCCAGGAGCTGATCTTTCATTTTTCGAAATATAGGTGCGTTTTTGCACTGTTTTCCAATATAACCCGGATTCATCCGCATTGAACACCTGGTCTGCACTATAAGTGTTTATAAACTTTGAGAGTTTTTTGTTTAATAAGATTTCCATCCATAGGAATTTTCTTTTGAGGTGCAATCTTCTATCCAAATCATTAGAGATTTCTCCATTTTTCCATTAGAATATCGCGTACACGAGCAACGGGCTTTGCACTTATCGTTGACCCAGCAATAAACCCTTTCTCGGATTTTATGTTCATTTTGTTTGATTGTTCAAATTGTTGATCCATTTAAATTCAAAGTCCCTGCAAAAACTCCTGGTTTTTCTCCATTTTTCAACCGATCCAAGATTTTGAATATTTTTCTTCGAGAGAAATTAATTTTGTTTTCAATTGGTTTTTCCCTTTCGTTGCAGTTTGTGGCCATTACTATAAAAATATTTTTTTACACAAAAAAGCAAGCATTACATATTGTCTGTAACTCACCAGAAAATAAAGTGCTGAGCTTGAGATGAACACACTTATGATTTTTAATGCACTTTCGTGGCAGAAACGAGGACAATTTTCAAAATAAACGTTTTATGCGGTAAACAATTGAGGTACATGCGTGCTAAAGGGTATTTCCCCTAATATAAATCCGCTACTTATAATTACATGCGGGATACAGGCAGACACAAATTTAACGAAGATAAAATTTGATTTTTAAGTCGCGCGGTGAAAAACATGTGAAAAGATAAAGGGTTACTACAATTTGTAGACCGTGTTTTTATTGGAACCGTGCTGTATAAGTACCGCGTCATACGAGGGTTACCTGTATTTAGAAATTTATGTACATTTAATCATACAAATATAACATTTATTTTACAAATGATGTTCTATCTTTTTCAATTTAGCCACTTGAAATACAAATTCTACCCTACGGTTCTTCTTTATGAACTGGTCAATAACATCATCATAAAAAGTTAGTTGTAACTTAATTTTTCCAAGCAACACGCACACTTGTAAAGGGTGGCTGAAGCTCACTGGCTAGAGCTACGTTGACTGCGTATGGCCTATGTTTAAGCAACAGAGTGAGACGACGTGAAGTGGCTATGCGCACATGAAATCACAGTGCTGAAGCGAGGACCTGGATGCTCCCACAACCGAGCAAGCCTAGCTTGATTAGCGTCGGCCTTCGATACACAACGCAAAGCTCAATTATTGCCGCGCAAGTTTAAAACGTCTTCTGCCTACAAAAATAAAAGCCTAAATGGAATGCATATAAATGCATCCATTTATTAACAAATAAATATTACTTCTTTCTCAATTAATGAGCTTGCGCAGCAAGCATGGAGAATTCGCCACTGCTTAAGTCATATTCGGTTTTCTAAAATCAACCCCAAAATTAAGCCCGCAGGCAGGCTTCTTCAAGAGTTTTAGAGATATCAACAACAAATGTAGAGCAGTGAATACAGTTTGCGGACTTGCAAAAAATATAAATAAATAAAATAATATAAAATCAATAAAAATGAAAAAAAAAAAAAAATCCTTAGCCCGCCTACAATACGAATGTACTACGGGGTTTACGAATAAACGTTTCGTAGGTGGGACCAACATAAAAAAAAAAAAAAAAAAAAAAAATATATATATATATATATATATATATATATATATATATATATATATATATATAAACAACACGTTAATTTAACTGTAATGATTTCTTGTTCTTCTTCCAAATTGCAGACTAACTATCAGTGGAATACTACCATAAAGATCAACATGGGAGCAGAAATCTTTAGAACAATAACAAGAAATGCCATCTTGACCATGAAAAATTTTTAGCATTGAGATTGAGTACACTTATCATCCCTGAGCCAAACGAAAGCTAGCATTTTACAGTTAGAAATCAGTGACATGCGCAGTATTCTGCTAAGGTATGGTCACATGTTCTTATTTTCTAAGCAGAGAGAATGTATGTAATTAAAAAAAAAAAAAAAAAAAAAAATCAGCTAACGCCTTTTTCATGTATGTAATTTTTAACTAATAAACAAATTTTGCTATCTACTAATATGTTCATTAGTTAATCCTTTGGAATCCCCCCCCATCATTTCCTGGACAGTTAATTAAGATAGGTTAGTTAATTAATATTATATTTATAGTAAATATTGTCCTTAATAAGATAGTTATTAAGGACATTGTCCTTAATAACTATGTTATTAAAGATTATTATTATGTTATTACTATGTTATTATTAAGGACATTGTCCTTAATAACATAGTTCGGCTTTTTTTTTTTTTTTTCCCAAAAGCATTTTTCAGTCTGAAATCACGTGCCTAACGGGAAATGTTTAATATATTTTAAATGCTTGATAAGATATTTACCTCTTTCTATATCGATACAAACGAAGAATACATTTCCACACAGTACATAGGATACTGCTGATACACTGATTACAAAGATTTAAAAAAAAAAAAGACAAAAAAAAGAAAGAATGCATTTCAGATAGGAAGAAAGTCATTTACATATTAACTTCTACCAGCAACAGAGTGATACATTTTCTTGATAATTATTGATCGCTGCTGAGTACTAAAACCGCACTGCAGTTATTCAAACGAATATTTACAATTCAAGAAGGAAATGGCGAATATAACAAAGCATCCAAACGACATAACAGAAACGTCATTTACAAGTAAAAACGTCTGTAAAATATTATTTGGAATTTATCAGATGTGTATGAAAATAATACAACTACACTGATGTTTGCTATAATCATATATTTGTAATATTGTGCGATTTATATTTAATGAGTGAAGAAATGCGTTCGTTTTTATATTATATATATAATATTATATATATATATATATATATATATATTTTTTTTTTTTTTAATATTTATGATCACAAACGAAGGATGGAAAAATTTAATAGAGACACCAGAGACAGCAAACATAACGAGGAAGCAAACTGCGCCATCTATTTATTGAGCAGTACGTAACATGTTATTGTCACTTTAGGAGAAACAATCGTAGTCTGCATGGATGTTATCCTCCTATACAGGTAACTGGAAACTTTATTATCAACTGAAGCATATTTAGAAACAGCTCTTTAGCTTCAAGAGACGATATGTAAAGATAATGGGAATTTAATAACCGACAGGATTTTTTTCTATATATACTGTATTTATGTAACAAAAAAAAAAAAAAAAAAAAAAAAAAAAAAAAAAAAAAAAGATGTGCATAGATCACGAACAAGATTAAAAAGTTATTTGATTAATTTTATTCTTGCATCTTAAATAATGATACCGTCAGAAGATAATTTTACTTCAAGAGCATGCGATACGTAAGACTGACTGGGCATGCGTAGATCGTAGCTTATTATAAAACTATCGGTAGGCACCAATAGGTGGCGGCATAATAAACGGGTGGGTTAGTTAGTTTTTGATACTAAGTGCTGCGTTATGTGTTAATATGGCGAGAAGAGAGAGAGAGTGCAAATTTGTAATAAAAATAAATTAAAAGCATATTCATGCCACAGAAACGATCGCAACATTGTGTGAAATTATAATTTGAGGCACCCAATTTTACTCAATGCTCGAAATTTATGAAAAAAAAAATAATGAAACTAAAAAATTAATTTCAAAATTAGTTTTTTAAAAGTTATCAAGTCCATAAAATACTGACATCCTAGGCTGCAGCGAATCAGTCTGTAAGTAAATTCGACACTATAAACAGAGGCAACTGAAATAAGACTTAAAAGAAAAATTCGGGAATGTGTATCCTGACAAACAAACCATAATAATAATAATAATTATAATTATTATTATAAATTCCTCATTTAGAGCTTCTTAGAATTGCGCCCCAATTATATAATTTAAACTTTTTTTTTTTTAATCAGCTAACGCCTATGTTGTTCCCGTATAGGGAGTAGGCGGGGCCGTTTACCCTGTCTAACTTTTGGAGACTAAGTGGGCAGTTCAATCTCCACTGGTAGCCAATCAGAGAGATAGTGGCCCAAGGCTATCACTGATTCATCGGTACGCAGTGAAGAAGGCTGCAAGCTAGTGCTGCCATCTCGTGGTCTCTAACCCTAACACAATATTTTTAATGTCTGAAAATAGTGTGGGTTCTACGGTCGATTTTCTTGAGTTTACGGGACGAAAAACCCGAGTTTCCGGGAGAATAAACCCGCTAGCCCGTGCCAGAGATCGACTAACTCGGGAACCGGCCGAAAAAAGAAAAATTTCCTCTAGTCGGCGACTAGATTTGAACCACCAAATCCTTTCTTCATGCGGTCAAGTGCTGAGAGTGCAAACTGCACAGGCTATCATATAATTTTAAATATGAAAAGCATAAAGGTCAAATGAACAACAGCTATACTTTAGGAGCGCTATTTATGGGAGAATCAAAAAAGATTTATGCTTCGTGGTGAGATAAACACCTAGAACAAAATGATATTAAAGCAGCTGATATAACCACATGAAAGAACATACTAGTAGCAGAGTTATGAAGGCAACTTTCGCCCCCCCCCCTCGTAGATTATCAATGGCAAATACTAGAGTGAGACATGGATAATTTGAATTTTTATAGGATAATTTTCTGGATTGAACCAAAGAAAGGCTGAAAAAACTCGTTTTACTTACTTATTTATACACAAGTTCCAATTTCTTTCGACTATGATCATACAATCCCCGAAAGATCTGGCAGAAAACGGGACATTCAGTAGATGGTAAACATTGTTTCCCCTTGTAAACGCAGGCAAAAAAAATTATAGATAATTATATATTAAAAACTTGTCGATATCGTTGTCCTAAGCACGCTAGTTAAAACCTGACACATGCAAAATAGATGAAACTCAGAAAACAATAACAGCAACTCATGAGAAATGACAACTTTCAATTGGATTGGTTGACACAATAACCAATCACAACCACTGATCTCTGGGTTCTATCGTCTCAGCACACACCTAACCTCACTTTCTGGGTGGTTTAAAACCACTATAACGCTAATAATTTGACCCGCCTGCGCCATCTGTACGTGTGTTCACAGGGCTCAAAAGTGTCCGTATTTGTGACCGCACACCCTGGCTCTTAACGCAAATATGATGCAATGTTTATGAGGTCAAAAAGTGTCCTCTTAAATAAAATAAAAGTAAATCGGTTAACACCTTTTATTCCCTTATAGTGAGTAGGAAGGCTTTTATTCCCTATCTAGCTTTTGGAAACTGAGTGGGCAGTTCAATCTCCACCAGTAGCTAATCAGAGATAGCTAACCCATGTCTATCACTAACTATAGGCGGCCACTGATGAAGAAATCGGAAAACAAGTGCTGCCATCTCTTGGTACCTAACCCTAACAGGATATGTTACTGTCTGAAACAATGTGGGTACTATAGTCGATTTTTATGAGTTTATGGGACGAAAAACCCGAATTTTCGGGAGAAAAAACCCGCTTGCTCGTGACAGAGATCGACTAACCTGGGAACCGGTCAAAGTTAGTCGATCTCTGGCACGGACAAATGGCCCCTTCATGAATCGTGAAGCCAGGAAACAATTAGGGGAGCTTTTAACAGGAAGAAATGCAAAAATATATCGGTGATATTGGTATTGATATTGTATAGATCTGCACTTCACACACCTAGCACACCACACCCGGAATATACACCCCTGATATATATATATATATATATATATATATATATATATATATATATATATATATATATATATATATATATATATATATATATATATATATATATATATATATATATATATATATATATATATATATATATATATATATAAAGCAAATTATATTGTCGATATCATTTACACAGGCACTCTATAAAGTCAAAAGACTCATCGCGGGAGACCCACTCTATCCATTAACACAATGCCTATCATACATCACTTTAAACCTATTCACTGTTGAGGCATTCACAATCACCTCTGGCAATCCATTCCACTCATTCACCACTCTCTAAGTAAAGAACCCAGCCTGCACACTCTTCCTAACCACACTCTTGGACGACTCCCAAGTGTGACCCTTGTTTTTCCCCTACTCCAAATGCATTGTAAAAAATTTTGTGTCAATCTTATAGAATTCCTTTAGTAACTTATAAGTTTCTGTGATGTCCCCTCTCCTCTGCTAAACTCTGTAACACCCACACCCTCAATCTATTCTCATAGGGAACATTCCACAGACTGTCACCAGCTTGGTCACTCATATCTGAATCCTCTCTACTACCTTCTGATCCCCAACAAACTACAAACTAGTTATGCATCATCGGCAAACAACTGAATATCCCCTTCAAATTTTCTGCACTCATTAATGTACAAATTAAAGAATAGCAGTCCTAGTACAAAGTCCTGGGACACTTCACTAGTCACCCTCATTAGCCTTGATTATGCAATACGCTTTTTATCACTATTCTAGCAGGCCCAGATTTTCCCCCAGGCTAACCCAATTGCCACTCAACAGACATCATGACTTGCCCATTTGCTTTTCTTGGCTTAGACAGAACGTAGCGCTACCGAATTCTCAGAGGAAGCCTTTAATCCATAAATCGTCAGAAGAGATGAAGAATACATTACTTAGGAACTAGTGCTGCCAAAAGTCAAGACTAAAAGAATTGAGCATATAATTAATCACACAAATGTTTAAACATGGTCTATAATTGGAGCAGATGATATCGCCAGTCAATTCGTTTCTCCAAATGGCGCTTTTGTTGGTTCTTTTTATACGTTATCATGAAGTTGACGTTTTATTTTATTCTGTTTTGAACTATCCATTCTTAAATACTCCAGAAAAGGAAAAGTTTTGAAAAATAATAAAACAAGTTAGAATAGAGTTATGTTTGAAATTTCGAAAGAAGAGTAATCAGAGGAACTTAGGAGTGCCCACTGAAAAGTGTGAAGCCCGACTCTAGGCTTCCCAAAAGTGATGGCATCTCTCTTGGGGCGCAGAGGGAATAAGTGGTTTTCTGGGAAGGGGACATGTTATTAATATTAAAAACTTTTTTCCCTAAAACTATTATTATTATTATTTGACACCTCGAAGGAGTCCAAAGACTCATCGAGGGAGGGCATCTACTCTAAAACTCTCTGTCTCCATCACTCAACCTGATCCACCTGCTGCATCATCTACACCAACGCCATCTACTGTCCACCACCACTAGTATTTTCACAGACAATCACAAACATTCATGCCCACGGCGAGATTCGAATCGGCAGCCTTTTGGCTGTAGAGCGGATACGCTAACTACTCGGCTAACCAGTGGAGAAAAATTTTTACATACTTTTCTTGTTGAGGTAGTTTACTTGTTATATATTACAGCAGAATAACAAACTCACAGGGCCTTGGAAGTTCAAAAAGTAAACACTGCTTGGAAAGAAGTCGTCAGTCATCCCTATTGGGCAAGGCACATTATGCCATGTAGCGAGTCGAGTGTTTGTAGCTGTATAAATTGGAGGAATATGATGCTTTCAAGTCAGTGCAACTGTGTGGGGATAAAATGGCTGCGAGAAGAGAAGGGAACTGACGGAGTCTGAAAGAGGCGATGTGATAGGATGTTATGTTGCAGGCCTATCTCTTCGGCAAATTATTGACAAATTGGGCCATCCCAAGTCAACGATCAGGGATACCATACTGAGATGGACGCGCAGGGAGTCAGTTGAAAGTGATGCCCGCAATAGACGACTCACCAAATTCGTTGGGCGACAAGGTGAATGCGAAGTTCCGGGCATTGACTGGAACACGAATCTGCACAAAAACATTCAGAGGGAATGTTTTTGTGTCTGACGACATTGGTTTCCATGGTAGGACCGCAATATGCAAGCGCTAAATTACCCGAACCAACATGCAGCGTTGTCTTGAGTGGTGCAAAGAGCGTCTACAGTGGGACGTGGAAGCTCGGAAAGCTGTGTTATGGAGCGAAGGACCATGCCACACACACCCTTAGCCGAGCAGATGAACAAGCATGGGTGTATGTGTATTAGCGGATGCCCCGGTGAACGTTTCTTACCAAGGTGCGTACTCCAACTTGAAATTCGGAGGTGGTGGTGTGATGATATAGTCATGATTTTCCTGGTTTGGCTTCGGACCTCTGTTTATCGTGCTACGAACATCGAACTCCGAGAAGTATCTGAACATTCTGGATAATGCAATGCTCCCTACTTTGTGGCATTTCTATAGAACTGACCATTGTATCTTCCAGCAAGATAATGCACTGTTCATAAGGCTGCTGTAACTGTGTAATTTGTGAACATGAAGGTCACCATATTTGACTGGCCGCCACAGAACCCTGATCTCAACACTACTGAACATCTATGAGATGAACTCGAGCACCGGATGAGGTCAAGGGACGCCACCCCCCCACAATATGTAGAATCTCATTACATGTCTATAGGAAGAGTGGCGCAAAATTTCCATTGATTGCTATCTTACGCTGTGGAAAATATGTTCCGTAGGATTGCTATAGTCATTGCCACGAAAGGAGACCTACATCTTATTAAGGTGGGAGCCATGGCTGGTTGTTCCTCACACTGGGGTTCCATTGACTTCTTTTCAATCAGTAAACGCGCTTAGATAAGATAAAGTTCAAGCGTATATTTAAAATTTAAATTAGCCAAAAATATAATATACAAGAAGCATACACTTTGCTGCAATACTTTATCTTTAATCCGATTTGTTCTCTCAAAACAGTAGGCGACACCGTGTAGCCTCATCTAACATTTGAAGTCTGGAGATATCCAGAATTGAAATCCTTGGTTCATCATAAGTAGATGAACCAGGGCCATTAATAATTTTAATGGTTATCTATGGTCGATTGTCTTGAGTTTGCCATTACAAAACGAGTTTACGGGATGAGGAGGGGGAAAAAAAAACCCTATTTGCTCAGCAAGAGATTAGCTAACTAGGGAAAAGCCAAAGAAAGGCTTAGAAAAAGTTCTTGGAGTTGGCGACTAGAATCGAACTTAAAATAGTCTTTCATCGGGAGGCCTGATGCAAATCCCGTTTCCACAGACCTATGGAAATTGTATGTGTGTGTGTGTGCGCGCATGAAATAACGATTTCGAAGTCACTAATTCGGTATAAGATCTAATAATTACTTTAACTAAAAGCACAACGTTTCATCTTACATAAGATTTCTTCAGGTGTGTAAAAAAAGAGACTAAAAGATTAATAAGATGGCAACTATTATTGAGTATATACGAATCATATTATTTGAAAGTATGTCTGATGTGTGTTATATTATTCAGCACACATTGCATGTTGCTTTCACTTTTGCATGTTTGGCTAGCTATAGTCAGATGCATAAGTCAATACTAGGATTTATGTTTAGGTGCATTTGATTCAAAGATTCCCAAATTCTTCTCTCGGTTATGTTATAAGATCGGTGTAACATTTCGGACTTATGTCTCTCTGCCGAGGCGTATTGTGTCAGCTGAAGAGAGTACATCTGAAGACAGAGCTGATGCCTAAATTGTTTGGTGTTTAATATCTCTGATATTCTTCAGTACGTTCTTCAATCAATTCGGTCTGTTCGTAGTATGGTTCGAAGCACTCACACCATAATCTGACATTAATGAAGAGCGTCCATCTTCTTTTCATTTTATGTTCTTTAAGGATCTTTAGCTAGTTCATCCTTATTTGTAATTGGGCAGGTTTCCCCTCTCCTAGTGGCGAAACAATAGCCAATTAGTGAAGTCAGTAATGGTGCGAGAAGGCATGTAAATACCTGTCAGTGTGTATTGGTTTTCGAAAGATGGATCCAGAAATGGAAGCGAACCATTTGATTAAAGCTTATAGGTAAATTTTATCTCAAGATTAATATGGCTGCACTCAAAGATATTCAAAAGTGAAGATTGTCTGTGGCTTCTTATTAAGAAGATATCGACATACCTTTGCCATAATTTAGACTGGGGATGCTATTCTTCTAGGACCTTACTTTTAAATGTGTCCATAAAATGATTTGCTAAAACTGTATGTTTGTGTGTATTATCCATAACATTATGACCGCCCGTTCTGGTTCTGGTCAATCGAACTGGATGATTGGCCAGAAACTTGATATAGGAATTGTTCTCTGGGACATCATTTCATCATCTCATTCACACTGAGCATAGCTTGTCGCTAATTCTTATCTGGAGATTGTTTTGGACCAGGTATTGTCCCACACAATGGCAATGTGGCCAGATGGTTATGGGCTGATCCAACAAGACATCATCTTGTCTCATCAGCATGACTTGAAGAGCATATGCAAACATTCCGAGAGCTCTCTCCTGGTGACCTAATTCTTCTGATTTGAACCCCAGTGAACATTTGTATTTTGTGAAACAAAGCATCCGCAAGTTGACGGCAGTGCCTCATTCAATCGTTGATGTCCAGTACGTTATTCTGTCTGGTTGGTCTAGAAAATTTCAGTGTCCTGAAATTTTCTAGACCAACTTTCAAATGTGTCCAAAAAATGATTTCCTAAAACTGTATGTGTGTGTGTGTGTGTGTATTAGCCATAACATTATGACCGCCCGTCCTCTTTCCGGTCAACCGAACTGTACTAAAACATTATGGTCTAGTGAAGTCAATGCCACAGTGCGTAAAAGTCGTTATATAGAATATAGGGACCCAACACGTTATTAAATATGCGACCATAATGTTTGAACTTGAATGTGCATAAATATACTAGTGTCCAAAACCTAAGGACGTACGTACACTATTTCTGAAGATTACAACAAATTCAGACGAATCAACTTGTGGCTATTTGTATAACTGACGATTTCGATCAGAAAGCGGGTAAACATTCAAATTTTTGAATCGCGAGCAAAGGGTAGCACTCAACATGATAAAAGGCAAACGACTGCGCTAAGCGAATTGTATTTGAAGGAAACTTTTTTTTCGTGAAGGAATAAAGTTTGCAAACTTCGATGTCTAGTAATGTTTCAAATACATCGTCTACATGATTTTATGCGGGAAAGAATTATTGGAAAGCTTGAAGCTACAGAATTACTGATATTGCCAGAGAGTTTGGAATCTAACATAGCATTGTATCTAGGCTCTGGACAGCGTTTCAAACCAATGGAAAGTATTCAAGATATTTGCTAAAAGATCGCCCTCACTCTACCACGGAGTATGAAGACAGATTTTTGGTTATAACAGCAAAACGTAATCGACGCATTACAGCAAGTAAGCTTACAAGTCGGCTCCATTCAGGCACAGGTAGGCGGTATCTCGACAAACTGTGACAAGACGTCTGAGACAAGTAAGCTTATATGTCCGAAGGCCTGTAGTCTGCGTCCCTTTATTCACAGCTAATCGTAGAGCACATATTCGGTGGCACTGTATCTTACAACTCTATTGAATATACTAGTATCCAATTTTTATGGATACTTGTATCCATAAAAATTGGACAAGACACCAATGGGCTAATGTACTCTTTACAGTCTATCCTCTGATTCTAGATGACATTTGATCTACGGCACTGGGGAGGCATTATGCTTAACGGACACACCGAGTTACAAGCACTGGAAAAAGGGACTATGACAGGAAAACGATATTGCGACGAAATTCTTCAACGTCATGTTCGATTGTTTTGTGGTGCAAAGAATCCATTTTTATGGATGACAATGCCATACATTGTACACAAGCAGTGCAGATACATCTGGAGATGGAGGACATTAATCGACTCGAATGGCCAGCACTCTTCCCAGATCTCAACCCCATAGAACATGTTTGAGATGGAATAGAAAGGCATCGTTGCTCGAAATTCCTCTCCTGAAAATAAACAATGCCTTGCTCTGAAGGAGAAGTAAGCTAGTTTGCCTCAAGAACTCATGAATCACTTGGTGCTAATCATGGTGCAACATTGTGAGAGTTGCATTGCAGCTCAGGGTGGACATATTCCATACTGAAATGTATCTTCACATAGTATTCGGTAAGTACTGTACATTAATTCCTTAACTACATTCTTAGGAAATTTGTAACTTTTGTCAAAAAGTATTGCAATTTAATTTGTACGAAATTTAGAATAAATTTTTTGGGCAATATAATTCATTAGTATGACGGCAAATTTATGACCACATTTGGCTGTAGTGCCAAGAAAAATTTTTCATATTTGCCGGCCTGGTTGGCTGAGTGGTTAGCATATCCACTCTCCACCCAAAAGGCTGCAGGTTCGAATCCCGCCACAGGCATGGATGTTTGTGATTGTCTGTGATACTAGTGGTGGTAGATGGCATTGGTGTAGATAATGAAGGTAGTTGCCGTTGGTGAAGACGAAGAGTTGTAGAGTAGGTGCCCTCTCTGGAAGTGTTATGTAATAATAATAATAATATTCAGGTAAAAATGTAGTTCATCCTTAGCTTTTGGACACCAATGTATATGGGGGAAGACATATGCAATTTTTTAAGTAATCTAGATGGCATCCAAGTGAATCTTCCAGGCACCTCAAGCAAAAATTAACAGGTACATTTTAAATCACATAAATTAGAGCATTTTATAAATCGGTGTTTAGGAGAAAATCACATTTATTAAAAATTCAAAGGAATGAGGATGCATAGTGCAGTGACTCAGGACTCTGTACTAACCAGGATCACTAATGTTTAATTTGTATACCCTCGAATTATGTCCGTGATCCCATACGGGAATAAATAACATTTTGGGCTATACTTTTGAGCAAGATGCAAGTGAGCATAAGGGAAAGCATATACATCGGCTACAGCGCTTTCAACGCCAACCAACCTCGGCAGTCGGAACGTGTCTTCTGCAGTTCCTCTATTGATTTTCTGTTTGAGAAATGAGTTATTTGAGTATTTATCTTTAAATATTTCGAATGTTTTGTGAAACATGCCCCCCTCCTACATGCACAATCAAAAAACCTAGTGAAGAATCACAGAAAAAGAGGCAAGCAATTGATCTTGAAACGAAGTTGCAAAATATGGAAACGCTACTTGCATCACAGATAGAGGACCTGAACCAAAAGTGCATACCCCTTAGTACTATGACCATAACCACTAAGGCACTAAGTCTCTTCAACATGTTGAAGGAGAAAGCAAAGCCCGATTGCGATTTCAAATTCAAAGCTTCTTCTGGTTGATCCATGAGATTCAAGCAGAGTTTTGTGATGCATAATGTGAAAATGTATGATAAATCTGCAAGTGCCGATGAGAAGCCTGCCATAGAGTTTGTGGAGAAATTGAATAAAATTATTACAGAGGAAAATTATTTGCCACAGCAAATATTTAATATGGATGAAACCTCCTTCCTTTTTTTAGAAAAAAATGCCCAAGCGGACATTCATTCACAAAAAGCTAAACTCTATGCCTGGTTTCAAAACTCTTAAAGCCTGCATTACGATTCTGTTAGGGAATAATGTGGCTGGATATAAACTGAAACCATTTGTGAAACGGTACAGCGAGAATTCACGAGCCTTCAAAAACATTAGGAAGCATATTCCTGATATTTTTGAAGCAATAAGAAGTCTTGGATGACTCAAAAATTGTTTGAGGATGCCTTAATCAACTATTATGTGAGTGAAATGGAAAGCTATTATGTGAAAGAAAATGTAGAATTTAAAATTTTATTAATTCTAGATAATGTTCCAAAGCAATTTTATAAGCTAGGTTTAATGACTCAAAAAAAGAACTAATGACATAATGACTTAAAAAAAAAAACGTTCTAAATGGTCATGTCTTATAATGGTGATCTTCAAGTTCAAGGTCATGTTTCTCCTTCCAAACACTATTCATTGATCCATCACGTAGTTCTTTCTTTTAGTGTTTAAGGCTTATTATCTTCGGAGAACTTTTTCACAAGCCATTTCTGCTACTGGAGGAAATGATCAGAGTTTCATGGAATTCTGGAAAACATTCAATATTTATCATACTATTAAAAATATTATTGTGGTTTAGGACAAAGTGACCTCAAAGTATGAGTGACATATAGAAAAGAGACATTAAAATAGTTTGTGCATGATTTTGGAAGTTTGTAATAGTGGGCCTAGCAAACGATCTGAATGTCGGAGTGATGATGACATAATTCAACTCATAGAAATTGCCCCAACAAAGAATTGGTTGAATTGGAGGAACAACCTCTTGCAGAAGAGGAAAAATGCAAAAAGGAAGAAGGAAAAGAGAAACAAGAAGAGGAAGTTAAACAATTGACAGCAATGGGTCTTGCAGAAATGTTCTCTGAAGTTAGCAATGTTCTCAAAATGGCTGAAAACATGGATCCCAATGTTGAACGTTACTTATTAGTAGAAACGAAAGTAAATGATGCATTTGCTTGCTATAAACAAATTTATGATGAAAAGACAAAGAGGAATAAGCAAAGCACAATGAACATTTTCATCAAAAAACAAAGATTACACCAGAAGACATGCAAGTCAAAATAAATGAAACTGTGTCAACCAGACGCAAGGTCCTGGCGAGAGTGCCGCAGGGCTCACTCCTGGCCCCCTTGCTGTTTTCTATCTATATAGCTGATATCCCTCAAAATCCAAGCTCAACAATCACTGCATTATATGCAGATGATACTGCATTATTAGCAAGATCTCTCAGCATCAAAAGACTATCAAAAGACTCCAAAACAGTATTCACATGCTAGAGAAATGGTTGATGGACTGGAGAATCCAAGCAAACCCACAGAAGAGTTCAGCCATACTATTCACTAGAAAAAAGCCTCAAATCAAGGAAGATATACATTTACTAGGAGTTAAAATTTCATGGCAGAATACAGTCAAATATCGTGGCGTAATTCTCGATAAAAAACTACAATTCACCAATCATATAAAACACATAAGCTCAAAGACATCCAAAGTAATAGCGCAGCTCTACCCTATGATCAACAGAAGAAGTAAACTGGATACTCAGAACAAACTACTCATATACAAGATGGTAATACGCCCAGTCATCACTCACGCATCTCCTGCATGGAGTCATACCTCAAACACAAATATTCAAAAGCTACAAAGAATACAGGACAAATGTCTGAGAATGAGTTTAGATGCCTCATGGTTTATCAGAAACTCCCAGATTCACAGAGAAGTCAACATTCCCTACATCGCATCCCTCTTTCACGACCTAGCTGAAAAGTTCATCAAGACAATTAATCATCTGAACTCACTGATCAAGCAAGCTTCAGACTAGAATGAGGCAGATTTCTGCAAATACAAAAGACCCAAATCAATTCTATGCTCAGCTGAACACAACTAATCTCACTGCCCTTTCAGGGTGAGCTTAAAGCTCAATAATTCTCCCCTCAAAGAACTTTCCTTTTCAAACAAAGGGGAATATGAAAAGCATTTATGCTTCACCCATCAAGTCAGTATCGTTCTGCTCTATGGGTTCTCCCCTTTCACCACCCCTTGCCAATTTTTTTTAAGGAAATATTTTGAAAAATAAGCTCTTGACTCAGCCCTTCTCAAACCTTCTATCTGGTTAAGATATGTGGATATGTTTTCTATCTGGCTTTATGGCCCAGACACATTAGACTCTTTCCTCTCTCTTCTCAATAGTCTTCACTCAAGAATACTGTTTACTATGTAAAAGTAAACTAATAACAGTTTAGCCTTTCTAGACACCTTGATAACACGACTACCCACCGGTAACCTGTCCTTTTCAATATACAGGAAGCCCACTCACACAGGCAGATACATTCACAAACTCCCCCCCCCCCCAACAATATGGTATCATTGAAACACTAACCAATAGTGCCTACAAGGGGGGGGGAGCTAAAAAGTTCTGATTAACACCTAGAACAAAAATGGCTGGTTTGTGCAACAAGGGAAAGACTTTTTTTTTTTCTCAGAGGACTGCAAATGATGCAGCAGCATTGTAACAAGTGTAAAACACTTCATGGGGAATTTGTAGAATAATGTGTAAGTTATGTGGTTCTACCTCAGTTCCTTTATGGTGATTTTCACAACTTCTCAGCACACCCTTGTGCTGAGAAGTTGTGAAAATTATTTATGTACATAAATTATTTATGTACAAATTAAACAGTAGTGGTACTAGCACTGAACTTTGCAGTACACCACTAGTCACCAAATTTCACCTGGATTCTACTCCTCTGTAGACTACTTTTTGATATCTGTCCAGCAGCCATTCTCTTATTCACATAACCACTGTCATGTACATTCCCATTTGTTCTAATTCATGCAACAGAGTTCCATGTGGAATTTGGTCAATGTCAGTGCAAAATCTAGCAGAATCATCATGTAGCCATTTCCCTTATCCAACTCAGCTATCACTCCATATAAAAAGTTAGTAAATTACTAAGGCATGACTGAGCCTTCACAAATCCATATTGCTTTTCATAGAGTCATATTCCTATCCACCCATTTCTGAATTCTCTTTTTGACCAATTTTTCAATACTTTTACCTTCACTCCTGAGATACTGATTGGTCTATAATTTGCTACTGCAGTCTTAGAGCCTCCCTTATGCAAGGGAATTATTTTGCTTTCTTTTCACTTTTTTAGAACTTTAGAGTGCTTAGACTTAAATTAAAGAGCCTAGTCAGAGGCATTGCCATTTCTCTTGCACATTCCCTCAAAATGCAAGCTAATACCCCATCTAATCCCAAAGCTGTGTCGATGTAAATACATCGAGATTCTGCAATATCCCAAGAACCTCCAATTCACCCACCTCTGTTCCCACATAAGTTTCTGTCACATATGTCACAGCATTAACCTCACTTGTATGACATATATCTTTGCAAAGTGGTCACTCAGTAATTCAACTATTTTATCTGCTTCTATCATCTCTTGGTCATCAGTACTCATAAAAGTTATTCTTCCTTTTACTTGCCTTATAGCGAAAGAAATCTTTGGGATTTCCCTTGACCTGCTAGTTTCTTCTCATAATCTGATTTTGTCTTCCTTACTATACTGGTGACCACCCTTCTTGCCCTTGTACTGTTCATAAGTTTGATGGTCATCTTTCTCCTTATATACCCTCCACAGCATTTTCTTTTTCTGAAGCTCAAGCTAAATGATATTACTCATCCATCTAACTCTAACCTGATTAACTTTCCTTATCACAGGTATACAATTTAATATAGCTTCCTCTAGATGCCCCTTAACTATCTCCCATCCTCTTCTTGACAAAATATTCCTAATTTTTTACAGTCTCAAGACCACATGGTCACTTTCAACAATTGTAGGCAATGTGGCTACCTTAGTTATGGATAACTCTTCTGATCCTATAACTAGGTTCAATACTCTTGCCCCTCGAGTTCTCTCCATCACATACTGGCTCAAGTAATTATATCTCAGTAGGTATATAAATACTGATCCTTGGATGGACCATGCCATCAACTCTGCTGTGCTAAATCTGACTAAGCAAAAATCATCATCATCATGAACCATGGGCTCACTGCCTGTTGGTGTCTGATGCCTCCTTCACTATCTTCTTCCACCTTTCTTTGTCCAATACACAGTGTTGCAGTTTCTGTACACCCATTCTACACCAGTCCTTTATGTCTTCTATCCATTCTCTATATGGTCTACCTCTTCTGTTTACACCATCCATAATACCAAACATGAAAGTCTTTATCTTCTGGTCCTCACTCATTCTGCAGATGTGTCCAAATAATTGCAACTTCTGTTTTATAATCTTCTGCATTAGATTCTTCTTTGGTTGTATCTTCCAATAGAGCTCTTCATTTGTAATTTTCTGTACCCATCCTGTTCTTTCAAATGCCAAAATGTTTTTCTTGATTCCTTATTTATCACCCATGTTTCAGATCCATTCAGCACACCAGTAAAGATGCATGTTTCCAGCACTCTTATTTTGTTTGCAGGCTGATCATTTTACTTTTCCAGATGTTATCCATGGTCTTCAGATTTGTTCTTTCTTTTGCAATTCTGATTTTTATTTCTTTTTACATTCCAAATCATGTCATTTCACTTCCCAAATATGTGAATTGTTCTACATTTTCTATATCAGTTCCATTCACTTCTATCTTTTGTTTCAGTTCTTCTCACCAAATATCATTGTCTTTGTTTTTTCCAAGTTCATAACAAGTCCAAATCTCTTTCCTCCCTCATTTAACGGTTTCAATGTTTTTTGTAGTTCTCTTTCGTCTTCTTTAATAATAACAATGTCATCTGCAAATCTCGGATTGCTAATTTTCATCCCACGTACTGATATTCCTTTTGCATCTTCCGTCATTTTATCCATTACTCTTTCTAAATGTGCAATGAAAATGCTTGGTGATATTGGGTACCCCTGTCTAGTACATCTGCTTGTTCTAAACCATTTTCCCAAATCATCACCTATTCTAACTGCTGCAACTGCATTCTTATATACATCTTTCAATATAGTTATTAGTTTTCTATCTCCATAGGATTCTAGCACTGCTAATGTCACTTTCTGGTCGATACTGTCAAATGCCTTCTGAAAATAAACAAAGCAAGTATATATGTTTTTGTTTTTTCTCCTAGCTTTCTCTGCTATTAACTACATTGTCAAAATCTATTGAATTGTACTTCTTTTCCTAAATCCTGCTTGCTTGTCTGCAGGGTATGCTTCCAATTGTGTTCTCAATCTTTCTGTCAGTATCATCATCATCACCTTACCAAGGTGACTTGTCAAAGCAATTGTTCTATAATTTTTACATTCTAGCTTATTTCCTTTCTTGTATAATGTCACTAATATCGATTTCACCCACTCCTCTGGCACTTTCCCTTCTTTTCATACCATATTACATAGTTTGTGCATTTCTGTAACCATACTTTTACCACCATATTTAATCATTTCTCCAGTGATGTTATCACTACCAGGATTCTTATTAGCCGTCTTATTGCTTTTTCTACCTTTCCTCTTAAAATGTCCATATTATACTCATTACCTGGTGGTGAAATCTGCTTCAATTCCTCAGTCAGCATCCCAACACTATCTGAATCTAGTTTTTCTTCATATAACTCACTACAGTATCTTGTCCACCGCTGTACAATTTTATCTTTATTAATCAATACTTTGCCTTTTTCATCTTTAATTGTGGTCTGTTTTGGTTGTCACCTTCTATTAATAATTCTAATCATTTTGTACACCTCCCTAGTTTTATGCTGTCCATAATGCTGTTCTATATTATTGCATTGGGCTTCTAACCATTTCATCTTATCCATTCTGACTGCTTTTTTCCACCTCATTACACCTTCTTCTATTTGTTCTGATGTATCCCTTCTTATCTTCAACATTCTCTTCTCCTATATTAACTTCAGTATTTCCTGTCTAATCCACTTCTTCTTGATTTTCTCTTCTTCTGGTACTGTTTCAACTGCATCTTCTGTTGCCTTCATTACTCCTTTCGCTCTTAGATTCAAATTTTTTTCTTTGTCCACACTTTTAAGTTTCTCTTCTAACACTGTTCTGTACCCTCATCCTCTTTCTGGTTCACTTATTCTTGCTTGTGTCTCTTGGTTTCTGATGATGGAGTTCATATTTTCATTTTAGTTTCAACTTGATGTTTGCAATCACTAAACTATGATCCGAGTCTATATCCACTCCTTGAAAAGTTCGATAAGAATCATTTGTCAATATAGTCAAAAAACAACAACTGAGATGGCTTCGACATCAACTCAAATATCCTGAAGTCTCACCTTTTTTGGAATCCCTCATCTTGTACAAACCAGAAGATGGCAATCGCAGCAGCGGAAGATCATGCAAACAATTTTGGCAACACATACGTGAAACCATCAATAGGCTGAACTGTAAAACTCCATCTGACATCTACCAGTTAGTTCAAGATAGAGAGACTTGGAAGACCATAATTTGCAATCGTTAATGTAAATCTCTTTTCCCTTTTCACATTGTATCATATTGTGAATAAACTATAATGAAGTATATAAATTCCAATTCCTTCCTGCAATGTGATCTCTCTTCCTTCCAATTTATATCTTCATAGTTGAAGTTCCCCATAATAATTACTTGACCTGCACACTCATTGTGCTAATTTGCCGATGCATGTCTTCCAGATCATTCCTGGAACCTCCGGGCATATAGCAGCAACCAACTATATATTTTGTCTTATTGGCCTTGATCTCACACCGGAGTGCTTCAAATGAACAGCCACTCTCCTCCCTATCTCTTATTCTTTTTGGCTGCAATACATCTGCTATCATCAGCAGTACCCCCTCCCCCAATCCTATCTTCCCTGAAAATACTAAACCCTTCACATTCTATCCCTGTAACTACATTATCTGCTGTTAGCTCTCAAGTCTCACTAATGTCTATAACTTTTGGTGAGGTTGCACTAACCAGTGCCAAAAATTTGTCCCTCTTATTCCTGATACTTCTGGCATTAGTATATAGAAACTGCATTCCCCCCCCCCCCACTTTTACTTCCTGAATTGACTATCCTATTCATTTTTTTTGCTTCAGAGACTACATTCTGCACTTGTCTCACAGGTGCCTTTATACACATTCACCTGCATCTTCCCTGAATGCTTAAGTTTCCTGAATTTGCACTTTAGTATGGTCAGTGAAAGCTCTCTCTAGACACCTAATGACAAAACCATTTACATGCAGTTTGTCAGCTTTATTGAAATTCTTCTTTCCATCAAACACAGGCCATAGGCCCACAAACTGTACATCATTTCTACTCCAAAACCTGTGCATTGATTCACTTGCTATCAGTGCCCTCCTCCTTAATTTGCATCTTTCATAGCTTATAATTTTTACCTGCTTGAACTTCATTCCTGCTTCATCCAACACTTCCTTTGCATCCAAATGGAGGAAAGAGTATACTGTAAAAGAAATCAAAGATGATAAAGGTAACACGAAAACTGAGGATAAGGTTATCCTAGATGTGTGGAGTAATTACTTCGAAAGACTTAAATGAAATATGCATTGATTTGCAGAGAACCATAGTAGAAGAGGAGATTAGCTTAAGATCCAAAGAAAATCCTAGGGAATTTTTTAGATATGTGGCCAGTAGGAGGAGAAATGACTGTGGAAGAATGATATTGTGGGATAAAAATGGGAATAGAGTGACCGATGCAGAGGACATAGTAGAATTGTTCAATGACTACTTTATTGGAGTATTTCATCATGGAGGAGTCAGTTTTAATGCTAGAGGGATAGGGCAGGTTCAAGGTTTAGAGGTACAGGAGGAGAGTGTGTTTCAAATACTGAGTACTCTGAATGTTAGTAAAGCTGTGGGACTGGATGGTATTTCACCACGCATTTTGAGAGAATGTGCTAGGGAACTGACAGTGCCTTTGACCTGCTTTTCAATGAAAGTCTGGCTACTGGAAAGGTGCCCACGGAATGGAAGGAAGGTAAGATAGTGCCATTGCATAAGGGCGGTAGCAGACTGGAAGTGTCTAATTATAGAGCAGTTTGTGTGTCATCAATAGTTAGTAAGATCTTGGAGAAAGTAGTGAAGGACCGTATACAGCACTGGGCAGATGAGGGTAATGTTATATGTGAGAGTCAACATGGATTTGTGAAGGGGTGCTCTTGTTTTAGCAATAGGTTGGCCTTTTATGATAAAGTTACAAGAGCATTAGATGAGGGAAAGGCATATACTGCCATTTTCTTAGACTTAGCGAAGGCATTTGACAGGGTGCCACATGATAAGCTGATATTTAAGTTGCAGCACATGGGTCTGAATGTCAGATTGGTCAACTGGATTCAGGATTGGCTGTCTGATAGGTATCGAAGAGTTGTGTATGGTGGGGCAGTTTCAAGGAAGCAGAGGGTTACAAGTGGGGTCCCACAGGGCTCAGTACTGGGACCTATATTGTTTAACCTTTATATCAATGACATTCAGTGGTTGCAAGGGGATATTTAGATGTTTGCAGATGATGCGAAGCTGGGAAGAATTATTAGTAATAGTGCAGATGTGGCAGCCCTGCAAGAGGATTTGAATAAGCTAGATAGATGGGCAAATGAATGGGGCGTCGGTTTAATGCAGCAAAATGTAAGGTCTTGAGGTTTGGGAAACATCGATGGGATGCTGCATACTCTATGGGAGGAGTTATACTGGAGGAAGTAAGGGAGACAAGAGATCTGGGGTTGATGATTGATAGAAACCTGAAGTTTAGGGGACATATTGCAAAGGTGGTGAAGGTAACACAGAGGATTGCTGCTATTATGAGAAGGACACTGACCTGCAGAGATAAGAGGGTTATCATTCCGTTGTATAAGTCTCTGATCAGACCACACTTGGACTATTGTTCTCCGATTTGGTCCCCAGGATTTGAAGGGGATAAATTAACTGTGGAAAGGATACAAAGATGGTTTCAGGACTGTACAATGATAGTTATGAGGATTGGTTGAGGGAATGTGGACTGCAGAGTTTGGTGGATAGAAGAAGAAGGACAGGTGATGTGATTGAGACTTTTAAACTGTTGAAAGGTGGTTACAGGATTGACTGGGAAGTTCTTTCGCTTGGTTGAACAGTGGGAAGGAGTGATGACAAGAGGCCATCCCTGGAAGTTACGAAAGGAAACTGTGAGCAAGAGGGTGAGGAGTGGTTTCTTTGCATGGAGGGTGGTTGAACCGTGGAATGCATTGCCTGATGGAGTGGTGAGAGCGAGAACAGTCAATGAGTTCAAGGAGTGGTATGATAGACTTTGTGTTTCTTAGGGAGGGACTTTCCCTTAACGAGTCTTGATAGACTTTGTGTTTCTTAGAAAGGACCTCCCACGATGAGTCTTTTGACTCCATGGAGGCCTGAATAATAATAATAATTATAAATGCAAAACAGGAGTACATATCAATATTTCAGGTAGAAAAAGCCACCAAAAACTTGAAATATGGAAAGATGAGATTCTACCAGGAATGCTCAAATATGAAGGTTTTTGTAAAAGGTTTACAGTGGCTATACTGCATAATTCAGAAGGCCTGGTTAAAAGGTCGAACTCCAGAAGATTGGAGTAGAGTTCTCATAGTTCTAGTTCCCATGTATAAAAAAGAGAATAAAGTTGAATGTGAGAATTACAGAAGAATTTCTCTACTAAGTGTTCCAGGTAAGATTTATTCAAGCATACTTGATTGAAAAAGATCTGTGGAAGAGAAACTGGGAGAACAAGCTAGATTCAGGCCAAACAGAGGCTGTCAGGATCAGATTTTCCCTTTACAACAAACAGTTAAGAAATAATTGGAATATAACAAGGATCTGTACTTAGGTTTTGTAGACATGGAAAAGCTTTTCATAACACTAGTCATGGGGTAAATGGAACATTATACAAAGCAATACATGGTCTATATTTTAGTTGTAAGTCAGTTAAAAGTGAAAGGAATACAAGAAGATGGTTTGATGTAAAATCAAGCATAAGACAAGGATGCACATTATCTCCAGTCTTATTCATCACCTATGTGGATCACATTATGAAAGAAAGTGGTGTTAAACCTGATATTACTTCTAAACACATCCATTGCAAATCTGTAGGGTTCTTTAACTAAATTATATAACAGCTGTAAAAATTTGGCACAAAAATCATCAATGAAAAGACCAAACTATGAAAACAGGCAGGACCATAGAAAACTTTAGCTGCATTCTGAATGGAGAGTTCTATAATGCAAGTAAAACATTTCAGCTGTTTAGGCAGTTTTAGTAAAGATGGCAAATTAAATTTGGAAATATATAATAAAATAAGCAAAGTTGGTATGTTGAGAGCCAGGCATATAAATTCATATGGAATAAGAGAGAAATTAGCCAAAACACTAAACTAGCAGTATACATGACAGTGCTCAAACCAGTTTTAAATTATGGATCTGAGAGTTGGATTAGTAATCTTTGACCAAATGCTTTATTTCTAATAAAGATATAAGAGTTCTTAGAAAAAACAGAGGGCTGAACAGATGGCATCAATGGCAATATCATATTAAAAACGAAGACATTAGAAGGGAACTTGGCATTGTTAGCATTCAAGAAGCAGAGCTAATCTAAGGTGGTATGGGCACTTAAATAGACTGGGAGAGAGGAAAGGTTAGCAAAATAGTGTTTGTGCCAAGATGGCAGGAAAAAGATCCAGAGAAGGGCCAAGTTCTAGGTGGATTGATTCAGTCAGAAGTGCCTTCGAAGGACGAAATGTTAGATATGACAATCTTGGAGTGCTTACAAGTGATAAGACTAATTTGGAAGAAAACTGTTGATAGTAGATTATTAATAATGTAATGTTTATTATATAGTGCTGTAATAATAACCTGAACACTCCTTGATGGTACATATCAGGAAATTGTTGATGATGAAGAATAAAATATTATTATTATTATTATTATTGAGAGGTCTCCAGGGAGTCAGAGACTCATCAAGGGAGGTCACATACTACACGCACCAGCTATCATACTTATTCTTGAATTCATTCACACTGCTTGCACTCACAACATCCAAAGGCAATCCATTCCAATCACGCACCACCCTCTGAGAGAAAAATCTAGCCCTCACACCCTTCTTGGTGGCCTTCATTCTCAGCTTTCAAGGATGCCCTCTCGTTCTATCTCCACCCCTCTGTAAATTGAAAAATTCCATCAATTGAAATCTAATATGATCCTTTCAGAAGTTTGTAAGTCTCAATCATATAACCCCTCTTTCTCCTGTTTGCTAGCATCTGCAGTCTATAAATTCTCAATCTGTCTTCATAATCAGTATTCCAGAATTCTGATATCATTTTTAACACTCTCCTTTGTACTCTCTGCAATATATCAGAATCACAACGGAAACCAGGAGACCAGACCTGCACACAATAGTCCAAGTGAGGTCTTATCAAGGCCTTGTAAAGGGGCAAAATAACCAAAATAACATCCTTATCTTTACATGTGAACGTTCGTTTCAACATTGCAATGATCTTTTGAGTTGTATTTGCAATCTTTGCCACATGGCCCCTAAACTTCATCTTCCTATCTATTAACACTCCAAGATCCCTAGCCTCATCAGTTTCTTCTAGCCTAATCCCACCAATATAATACGACATTGAATATCTAATCATGATCTGTATGTACTGCATATCAGCAACATTCCTAATTACCCTACCTGTCTTTGCATCATCAACAAATAGCTGTATGTCATTTGTCAAATCTTTCCCAATATCATTAATGTACAGATTGAATAACAGTGGACCAAGTACTGATCCTTGTGGTCAGGCCTGGCTGGTGGCGTGTGGGAAGTGTGCAATATACACAGGCACCGCAGAAGAAAAGGCACATAAAAGATGTCAAAAAATATGAGATAAGAGTTTAAACGAACAACGAATGGTACAGAATGGTACATATAATTATGAATGTATGTCGTCTTCTGTTCGGGCCTTTCAGATCTTCCTGGGAACGAACAAATAAATTCTGAAATTGTATCCTGGATCCGATTATATCACTGTAATTTTTGATTAAAATTTATGAAAATATACCTAAAATAGTTCTTTATTTTTTGGTGTATCATAAATCAACTTATGATTAATTGTTGAGTTCTGTGTAAGGGCCGTATCCTAATTTTAATCGGATCGGATGCATGTGGCCCAGCCCTAAAAGTCGGTTTGTTTTGATTCATTTAGTAGCGTTTTGGAGCCCTTTGAATTTTTGTACAACATTACGGAATGTGATAACATGGAAGACCAACAATTGGAAGAAAAATGTAGTTCGTTAGAAAAAGCATTAAGTGACAAAGAAAACAAGGACATTGAAGTAGAAGAACTGCAAATAGAGCTGAAATTATTATCTAGAAAAATTGAAGAAAATAGTACACCAGAAATGGCTTTGAAGCAGATTTATAACAACCTGCAAATTTACTGATTGCATTGAGAATATTATTGACTTTGCCCGTTTCAGTTGCTAAGGGAGAGAGAGAACATTTTCTAAATTACAATTAATAAAGAACTACCTGCGATCAAGCATGAGTCAAGATAAACTTGACTTGGGCACTAATTTCAATAGAAAATAATATTCATCAGTCTATCAATATTGATGTACTGCGACAGGATTTCGCTAAAATGAAAGCCAGATGAGTCCCTTTTAGCAAAATTAATGTAAAGAATATTTGAATAAATCTCTTAGCTTTATATTACTATTTTATATTATTTTGAAAATTTATATAACTTGAAAAAATTTATATAAGCAGGACTAATCCGTAAGTAACGTTATACTGTAAAGTAGTTTTCATTTGTTTTTCATTTCCTGTTCGTTTTATTCACACTTTAATCGCATTAACCGGACATTAATCGCACACACAAGAAAAATACTATGCGCCGGTCCTGCTTGTGGTACACCACTTGTTACCTTAAACCTTGCGTACTCAGATCCCCATATACCAATTTTTAATATCTGTCGGTCAGCCATCATCTTATCTATGCTAATATTGTATAACCCAAATCCATTTTCTCCAATTTATGCAACAGTCTACCATGCTGTATTCTGTCAGAAGCCTTAGCAAAATCCAAAACTATCATGGTGTATCCATTCCCCTGGTCTAGTTCAATGGTAACATTGTTATAGAATAGAATGTGAGCAAGCTGCTAAGACATGACCTTCCCTTAGTAAACCCATGTTGTTCATTGCAAAGTAGAGATTCACTGTCAACCCATTTTTGAATTCGAGCCCTAACCAATTTTTCCAAAATCTTCACCACCACTACTGATTGGTTGATAGTTGGATATATCGATCTTTGCATCACCGTTGTGCAATGGAATTACCATACATTCCTGCAGAATCTTCCCTGTTCTGAGACTCACATTAAATAGCCTGGTGAAAGGAATGGCCAGTTCAACTGAACACTCTTTTAGCACACGTGCTGATATTCCATCAGTCTCTATTGCTGAATTCTTATTCAATTTGTGCAACAGTTCTAAAACCTCAGCCTCACACACCTGCATTTCTTCATCTAGTGAAGAAGTAACAGTGAGCTCAATGTTGCGGTTCACCAGGTTGATAGCTTTTAACAAAATGGGCACTCATTAACTGAACAACCTCTTCTGCATCTGTAACTGTCATGCCATCTGAATTTAAGGGTTATTCTTTCATATTCATTCTTTCTTTTACTTGGAGCATATCGATAAATTCTTGTGGATTGTCTTTAGCATGCAGTGCCAGTTTCTTTTCATACTCAGACTTTGCTTTACGTACAACAATTGTGATTATTCTAGCCTGCTGCTTATAACATTCATAACAGACTTCATCCTTATGCAAACAGTATTCCTTCCACATCGTCCTTTTCTTACGAATTTCCTGCTTAATAAGATTACACATCCATTTGACTCCTACTCTATTTATTCTACGAACTCTCATGACACATTCTGATATTGCATCATTTAAGTATTGTTTAAATGCTTCCCATGCACTGTTGATATTCTTTCCATCCAGCAGCCGATCCCATTCCACTGAACTCAGTTGGTCATAATTTCCTGCTTTGTAGTTCAGCATGTAACCTTTTCTGAACGGAACATTCATAAACTTAGTCACTTCCCAAGTGAGTACTGCATGATCACTGTCACCAACTGGAGGCAGAATAGTTACATCTTTAACTGAAACATCCTCTGACACTATAATCAAATCTAGCACTCTTTGACCCCGGAGTTCCTTCTGTCGCATGTTTCTTGAGGAAGTTGTCCCGCAGCAGCTCAATAAATGCATTTTCATTCTTCTCGTGAGATTCTACTGCTACCCAATCAATATTTGGATAATTAACGTCTCCCATCATGATTACTCTTTTTGTGCTCTTCTTTTCTATTTCGTAATGCATTTCTTCATCACTAGCAACCGATCCACCAGGTCTAACAACACCCCGCTATGTAATAAATTACTATCATACACAGAGATGCGATCGCACCCCACTATGTAATTGATCTTGTTAAATTCCACCTCACACCAGATGGCTTAACTCAGTACCACATGAAATATTGTTAGCAGTAGTACTACAATCATAGGCCTCAACTTTAACTAGATTCAAATCATCCGATATCATTAGCAGCACACCCCTCCTCTCCTATTCTTCCTAAAAATACTGTATCCTTGACACTCCATACCAGTTAGTATGTCTGATTCTGATAGCTAGGTCTCACTAATACTCACAATCTGAGGTTGCAACATATTGACAAAGGCAACAAATTCTATCCCTTTGTTTCTGATACTCCTAGCAATTCGTGTACCGACATAATAATCTACCTGCTTGTTTTTTGTTTTGTCTTGTCTGCAGTCTGCCTGACACAGTTGGACAACTTGCAGATCTCTATTCTCTAACTAATGCAGTGTTTCTCAAAGTGTGGTATGCATACCCCGGGGGTACGTGGCATTTTCGGCTATGCATAATTAAAGGAGTCATTATATTTTTCAACAAACAGTGCAATTAGAGACAACCAGTATAAAAACAGCACTAACTAATGAATCACATCTCCCCTCCAACAGAAACTGCTGTGTAGACACAAGCAAAGCCATATTGTTTTGGTGGGGATAGTATGCATAGGCAAATAGAAGAAATGAGTGGAAGGAAGGTAATTATTATGGGTGATTTCAATTATGGTAACATTGACTGGAAAGAGGAGAGGGCACATGGGAGGAAGGAATTGGATTTTATGCGGTTATTAAGGGACAACTATCTACGGCAACATGTAGTGGAAAATACCAGGGGGGCAGAGAGTGCTGGACCTTGTAATTGCAACTGAGAATGTGGCTGTAACGATGTTGCCACCAATTGGTGAGAGTGACCATAAGGTCATAACTTGGGAGGTGGCTAAAGGAGTGGAATTTACAATTAAGACAGGGTACATGTGGAATTACCGGGCTGGTAAGTATGACAAGCTTAGGTGTGTGTGTGTGCTTGGCTCAGTGCCAAGGCATGTAAAACTGCAAGGGATGGATGTTGATAGTGCATGGGAGGTGGTTAAGAACTGTTTGCAGGAGGCAATGGTTGACTGTATACCAAGAGTCCGAATAATAAATCAAGTAGGGGTTAAATGGATGAATAACACTATTAAGCTTGAGCTGCAAAAAAAGAAACAATTGTGGAGGGAATTTAAGGAGAAAGGTGACCATCAGGCACAGGAACAGTATAAAGCTCAGGTCAAGATGGTAACAAGGGTGGTAAGAAAAGCAAAAGCGGATTACAAAAGAAAATTGGCCATGCAAGCTAAAGAGAATCCCAAACGGTTTTTTCAATATGTTGCAAGTAAAAGGAAAAATGCTCATGGTAGAATGATCTTAAAAAATGCTGAGGGTAGGGAGGTAACCGAATCAGTTGATATTGTGGAATTACTGAGCGAGCACTTTGCAAGAGTATATCATCCAGGTGGTGACTTTGCAGGAACGGAAGAACCAATAGCTTATACTGGAATTGTGTTGAATGAAGTAGCGGTAACTAGTCTATTACAGAACCTCAATGTCAATACATCTGTGGGATTGGATGGTATACCAGCTCTTGTCGTATGTGAAGCGGCTAAAGAATTGTCAGTGCCCTTGACCATTTTGTTTAATTTGAGCCTCGGGTCTGGGTCAGTCCCAAGGGGGTGGAAAGAGGGGAAAATAGTTCCACTGCATAAAGGAGGATCCAAGACTACTGTTGCAAATTACCGACCGATCAGCATATCAGGAGTCATTGTCAAGGTTTTAGAGAAAATAGTCAAGAGGAAAATACAAGATTGGATAGAAGAAAATGGGATACTGTATCGGAGACAGCATGGTTTTGTGAAGGGTAGGTCATGCCTCAATAACTTGCTCACGTATTATAACACAGTGACAGCTGAACTGGATAAGGGTAATGGGTTTACAGTGATTCTACTGGACCTTGCTAAGGCCTTTGACAGGATACCACATGGAATTCTAGTCAGTAAATTCATATGGGGATGGACATAGGGTTGGTGATATGGATAGGAGGGTGGTTGACAGAGAGATATCAGAGAGTGGTTTACTCAAGAGTAGAGTCCACAAGATGGCCTGTGACTAGTGGTGTGTCACAAGGATCTGTTCTTGGACCACTGCTGTTTAATTTGTTCATTAATGATATAGGATCTGAGAGGAACAGTTCATTTGTTTGTGGATGATGCGAATTTGGGTAGGGCAATAGTGAATGCAGATGACGTTAAAATTTTGCAGGATGATTTGGATAGATTGGAGGTCTGGGCTAAGGAGAATGGATGTCAATTTAATGTGGCAAAATGTAAGGTTATGGATTTTGTGGTGAAAAGATTGGCGGCAGTTTACTGCATGTGGAACTGTGCTCCAGGAAATTGATGAGGCACGAGATTTAGGAGTGTTGGTGGATAAGGAATTGAAATTTAGGGGACACATTGCAAAAGTGGCCAAATCAGCTCATCAAATCACTTGGTTGCTGAAGAATACGTTGACAAGCAGGTTATTGTTCCTCTGTATCGAGCCTTGATAAGACCCCATCTCGACTACTGTGCCCAGATTTGGTCACCTAGGTTTCTTCTTGATGGGGAGGAGGTGGAGAGGATCCAGAGGCGAGTGACCAAGATGATAGCAGGTCTGTGGAATGAACCTTATGAGAACAGGTTGAGGATTTGTGGGTTGCAAAAATTGGTTGATAGGCGGAGGAGGGGAGATATGATTGAGACATTCAAATTACTGAAGGGTTTCTATAAAATTAATTCGGAAGATATTTTTGAGAACAGGGCTGGTTTTGGGAGGACTAGGGGACATCCATGGAAACTGGGCAAAAGTGTGGTTAGTAAAGGTGTTAGAGCTGAGTTCTTTACTTTTAGAGTAGTGAATGAGTGGAATGCGCTCCCTGAGTCTGTGGTGGATGCTGTGACAGTGAATGAGTTTAAGGCGAGGTATGATAGATACTGTATGAATGTCGAATAGTTGTGATGAATATGATTTGGGGCCTCCCTCGATGAGTCTAATGACTCCCTGGAGTTGCCCGTAATAATAATAATAGTAATATGTTGCCGGTGGAACATATGGTTTTGCTTGACACCACCCTGTCATGAACGTGTTAAAACTAAGAAATATATAGTTTTCAACAATATATAGTTGAAATGCTAAAACAATTTTTAGCATTTCAACTAAACTGTTGAAATGCTAATTGTCTTTGGTTCGCGCAGTGTTTTGTTAATACCGCACCAATCATATGCAGTTCTTCGCTGCTCTACGTATCTCAAGTCTTGTAAATGACTGGTAATTTTTGCTTGAAATAATGGGAAAAAAAATGGTGCTATTTGGGTAGATGACTTTGATGATGCACACAAGGAAACTGTTCTCGATGCCAAAAGTAGTGATAGCGAGTAGGAGCTTCTTAGTAAGTCGCACCATTTACAGTTTTTTTCTGAAAACTTTAGTTTCCAAAAATACCCGCACATATCTCGCACGATTTTTTTAGCTTTAATTTTGGGAAAAAAGTGAGAATTATATTCGAGTAAATAGGGTAATTTTTTTAAGCTTTCAAGTTCTTATATATGGATCATTGGTTAAAGATTGGATTTATAAAATCCCCAAAAGAGAGAAATATAGCAAATACAAGTAGCTGTAAGCAACAAGAAAACGTTGATATTGCATCTGGATCAAATGAAATAAGGGTGTGTTGTCTGATATCTCTAGAGAACCAACTAGGAAGAGGATGAAACTCTTCATGAGTATGATATGAATTACTTGAAATGTGGATTTTCATGGACAGGAAATGAAGAGAAACCTATTCCAAATTTTGTTCTATTAAAAATAAATCATATTTGTTGTTTACATGAACATATAAGTTCAAATAAAATAGACATTTACAATGAAATATACTTTATTTATTTATTATTATTTTGATAAGGGAGTACTTGGTCATAATGAAAATTTAAGAAGGGGTACGTGGATATCTGAAGTTTGAGAAACACTGCTCTAATGCTTTACACATGTGACATCTTTGCAAACATTTGATGTGCCTGAACCGGATGAACACAAACCCAAAATCGTTCTCTCCTCATCAACATTTCCATGACAAAGCCCATTCACATCAATAACACAGTTATATAACATTGTCGCACTTACACTCATATTCACACTGTTCCTCCCTTTATAATTTAGTTTCCCTGACTCTCTATGTTATGTCTCATACCAGTTATTAGTTTTCCCAGAATCCTGATACCAAATGCATTCAGGTGTAGGCCATCCCTCTTATACAAATCCAGTCTTCCCTCAAACTCACTCCACACATCCAAAAACTCGCATCATTCCTTCTACACAGCCTACACATGGAATGTTTCCATCATAACCCTTCTTCTAAATTCGTTTTTATCATAGTGCAGTAAAATACTAACGATTTTCACTTTCTCACTCTTCACTCTTACTTTTTCCAACAACCCTTTCATGTCCTCTCTCATATTGAACTTATCGCCAGTTAAATCGTTCGTACCCACTATAACTATGATTTCATTTACTTTTCTTTTTCTGTTTTTGAATTGCTTGTGTTATATTTTTAATTTTCGCTCCAGGAAAATTCGATGTTATAACTCTCTCATCTATAGCATATTTAATTCTATAGTATATAATTTATTATTTTGCTGCATTCAAACAAGCATTTCTGACTACAAAAGTCCTTGTCACAAAAGTATGGTGCAATTAGTGGATTGTTATTTTCAAAGCTGTAAAAGAAAAAATAATCTTCCAAATTTTGGATAAATTAATGCAGCTATATTGCTGAGATTAGGGGTTTGTTGTTTCAATGCAGATGCTGATTCCAAAAAGCTTTTCAGGTTTGTCATGATATCTATGTAGCAATGGTATTTTGTTCCATTTAATTCCACATGAAGGGTTCTCCAATGCATGATATAATAGTCCTAATTTGCCAATATATTTTAATAGCATATTTTATTTCCTTTTCTTATGTTCTTCAAGCCAGATGTTAACTGTTCTTTCCCTTAATCCATAGTAGACCAAGATGTAGGCACAGTGCACATTTTACACTTTGGATTTGTCCTTAGGAGAAGACATAAAGGTCATTAGTTTGATATATGATATAATAAATTTAGTGTAATTCTTTATCCAAGTGTAAGCAAACAAATAACTTAGAATAAGAATTTGGGTCAGCCTTCCACTGACGAGACCTCAATAAAGGTCGAAACCAGTCTGGGTAGTGGCCCTTCCCTTAATGCATAGCAGTATACATGTCAGCAAGGAGATGTGCTTTGCATTATGGGAGATACTGAGACAAGGAGTGATGAGAGCTTGGTCCACCTTTGCTCGCAGTTGCCTGGTGTTGCACTACCTTAACCCAGTCCTGAAGATATTTTCAGGTGCAAACTTTGTTTGCTTACACTTGGATAAAGGATTAAACTACATTTATTATAGTCTAACCAAGTGAAAAATAAACTTCCAACAGTTTGATATATGGTTTAACCATCCATTAGTTCTTACAGATAATAAATGTATCACCCATTTTATGCTTTGTACTAAGTTATTTCAATCGGTATCTGAAGGTTATTTCAATTTTAACAGACATTTCACATCCTTCTTTCATAGAAACATCATAGCTGGTACAGTGGTTAAAAGTGATGTGAATATCATATTTTTGTAATACTTTAGTTGTATACTTACGAGGGAGGGTCTTTAAAGTTCTGATAAACACCTAGAACAAAATGATATAACCACAAGAAAGAACATACTAGTAGCAGAGTTATGAAGGTAACTAATATTCTTATATTCTCATATGTTCTTTCTTGTGGTTATATCAGTTGCTCTAATATCATTTTGTTCCAGATGTTTATCAGAACTCCCCCCCCCCTCGTATTTTCAATCCTTATTAATCAGATAAACAGAGATCTGAATAATTTTGTTATGATACCTATGTCAATAGGACAGGGAGGACTTTAATATTTTATATATATTAGCAGAGTTGTAGCCATCAGCTGAAAAAAGTATGTCAGATTGCCATTGAATTCAGTAGTAATAGCTTTGCCATTAGAACCTTGTCCCTATATGTGAGTGTTTTAGGATCCTGTACATTTGGGATGGATGATGGTATGCAACTGTTAATTTATCTTCCAGTGAACATATTATTATTACATTAACTCTCCTGGGCTCAAACACTCATCGAGAGAGAGGTTTATATATATATATATATATATATATGTAGAAAGTATTTTTACCTTGGGTATAAATATGTTAAAGATACCAAGTAATTTTAAACATTTTAATTTTACTTGGGAAATGGAGTAAAACCATGTTTAAAATTACTTGGTATCTTTAACATATATATATATATATATATGTATATACTATATATATATATATATATATATATATATATATATATATATATATATATATATATATATATATATATATATATATATATATATGTATATATATACTATATACAGGGTGTTCGGGATAAATTTGACAGTTTCGTAAGGAAAAAGAAAATCTTCTTTGTATCTATTAAATTTAATGAATTGACAAAAAAACATTACAGGCAGAGTTAATTACAATACTATCAACAAGATTTACTCAAAATAACCACCATTAGCATCGATCACAGCTTCAATTCTGCTTCGGAACCTCGAACAAGCTGATGCTACAGTCTCCCTGGGAAGGGCCGCAAAAACTGTTTTAATTTTATCCATTAACTGGGCTTTTGTATTACTGGAAGTGCGATTGGTGTCTTTTTCAACTGCGCCCCATACAAAATAATCCATGGGGTTAAGGTCTGGGGAGTTTGGAGGCCAAACATTTGGACTGGTGAAGTTGTAGAAATTTTCAGACAACCATTTTTGACTTTTCCCAGAGGTGTGGCAAGGGGCCGAATCCTGCTGCCATACATACGGCCTACCATTGGCTACCCTTGTTATCCAGGGCTTGACTACAGTTAGCAACTCCACGAACAAAGCCCGAATTCCAATGCCAGGGTTCTTCAACACCTGTTCCTGCAGATTTGCGAGGAATTCTGCTGTACGAACGCAATCAGATCGTCTGCTAGGGATCTTTCTTCTTGCTACATCCTCGTAGTCACCATTGCAAGTCTCTAGTTCATGCCTGATTGTTTTTACTGTATTCAGGGAGCATTGGGCAGCAGTCGTAATATCCTTATTTTGATGGCGGGCACGAATCATCATGATACAAGTTATTCTCTTCCATGATTCAGGTGGGTTCCAGCTATCCATCCTTTCTGACATCTTGTATATGAATGAAGAAGGGTCCAAACTTTTAAATGAAGAGAAGTGTGTGTTAATACATGTAACTTACGGAAAAATATAATTAATTATAAATATGTCAAATTTATCCCGAACACCCTGTATATATATATATATACTATATATATATATGTGTGTGTATATATATATATATATATATATATATATATATATATATATATATATATATATATATATATATATATACTATATATACTATATATATATATATATATATATATATATATATAGTATATATAGTATATATACTATATATACTATATATATATATATATATAGTATATATACTATATATATATAGTATATATACTATATATACTATATATACTATATATATATATATATATATACTATATATACTATATATATATATATATACTATATATATACTATATATACTATATATATATATATATATACTATATATATACTATATATACTATATATATATATATATATATAGTATATATAGTATATATACTATATATACTATATATATATATATATATATATATATATAGTATATATATATATATATATAGTATATATAGTATATATATAGTATATATATATATATATAGTATATATATATATATATATAGTATATATAGTATATATATATATATATATATATATATACTGTAATTATTTAGTATGAAAATAAAAATACAGACATTTTCCAAACAAACATCTGGGTAACTTTGCATTTATATATAAGAATTATTATATATAAAGATTTATATAAAATGTCATCCCAAAGTGATACTAAATAATTTTTGTGCATGTGTAATCAACACACATGCTAGTTTTCTATAAACTGAGAATGGCAGTTAGCAATTTGAAAGACTTGAAAACAGTTATTTGATTATTTTTGTCAGCAAATGGTATTTTGGAATGTTGGCTGTTTAAATGCACTTAAATATCACAACTCTCTTCAGTCTTGACCTTATGTTTCTTATTTTTTTATGTTCTTTAGGGCAGATGTTAAATGTTCTCTCTCTTAATCCACAGCACACCAATACATAGGCACAATCAGTGGTGAGCTATGGAAATTTTAACAAAGGGCTCGCATCCTCGAGGAAAAAAAAAAAAAAAGCTATATTTCACACCAAAACTTTTATTAATACAGTTTGTGTACAAATTCCAAACAAAAAGTATGAGAAAACAATCAACCTCTAAAGGGTATAATTTCTAAACAAATTATACCCTTTAGAGGTTGATTGTTTTCTCATACTTTTTGTTTGGAATTTGTTTAGACCATATTTCATGATCTAAACATGAAATATTTGCACAAAATGAACTGTGTTAATTTATCTTACACAAGAAAAACATTTTTTAACTACCAAAATATAATAAGAATGAAATATTTTATAATCTTTTATAAAATATTTGATTCGCTACTAGTTTTATATGATTGGCTACGATAAGGGTAAAGATAGAGCATGCACTTATTTTATTTTCAAACTTGGGACACATTCGTTATAGAGGCGTTGAAACAATAATTCCAACTAATCTACAGTATACCACTGCCGAATAGACTAAATTTTGTTAGGTTACCGTATGAGTTTGTCGCATAATATGTTTAAAAAAAAATTTTTTTTTTTTTTGAAAAAATAAAAAAGAAAACAAGAACTAGGGGCTCCCAAATTTGAGAAAAATTAAACAAAGGGCCCCCGCAAGCCCCTTATTGCTCACTACTGGACACAATGCACTTTATACCCTTCTGGATGTGTATAAGTACTATTATACAGATAGTACTATATAATAATTCTTACAATAACTTTCAAGATGAAGGTGAAATATCAGCTTAATTACTGATAAATAGCAATTCTTTTCATATGTATATTATTGGTAGTATATATATATATATATTTTTTTTTATTTAATAATATTGTCTAACTTTTCACAAGTCACTCTCTCTCTCTCTCTTGGTCATGTATGTAGTTTGCCATTTAGTTTTTCACAATGGTATTCTAAAAATTTCAACACTGTAGATCCTTGTTTCATTCCAGGTTTTTAAATTATGCATTTTTTATCTTATTTTTTTAACATGAAAAATCCTTCCAAAAAAAAAAAAAAAAAAGGTTGTAAACTTACAGTACATTAGTATTATGGTGAGCTAAGTTTAGTTAGTCTGGAAATACTGCTCTAGAGAACAAATATGAAACTTTTATCAAGCTACTTCAGGACTCCAGTGCACCTAGATTGGGTTCTCACATCGGATACTGCAGTTCATAAACATTCAAGTTGCAGTGTAACTGAAACCCACAGCCTGCTGATTAAAGAACAGAGACACTATCTGTTAATGGGATAAAAATCCCTTATTGTTTTTCAGCCAGTAACCGAAACAACGATCGAAAACTACGATCTGAACGTTTCACGCCGACGAACTGTCAGCGTATCCAAGCGTAAGTGACCACTTGGTAGTGCCACACCACGGCAACTCGTTGCAAAGGTGGAGCAAGATCCCTCACTGTTCTTGATATTTTCTCCTCATAATGTAAAACATACAGCTCTTAGGAGATGTAATACTGTTTTACATTACGATTTTCTCATAATGTAAAACACACAGCTCTTAGGAGATATAATACTGTTTTACATTACGAGGAGAGGTCACTACCCAGACCGGTTTCAACCTTTTTTGAGGTAGAATGGGAGTTCATGTCTCTCATCATTGGCCTTTGGAGAATAAAGCATGCTGAGGATCAGCAGACAGTAAAAGAGGAGTATGATATAAGATAGAGTAGAATAGTAGGAGGTAAAAAGAGGCCTCAGTCAACCTGTTTAGCCTTATTGGCTAATTGGTCTGTAACATATAATCTCAATTTATCTGTTCAGAAAAAAAGGTTAAACATAGACTTTTGTCTATAGTTCACATATTATTTTATCTAAAGTAATGATTTACTCCAGTGTTAATGGAGGTTCTTTTTATGTTACTAGATATAATATCCTTATTTTTATTCCAGGTAAATAATTTTTTTTTTTTTTTTTTAAGACAAGATGTAAATAATAGGACTTATTTAAATATTTATTTTAAATCTAAAATAACAGGACTTAAGGTCCTGTAAGTAGGAGTGAAGAGGAACTTACTGAGGATCGTGTAGACTGGCCCGGGAGATGCCGCTCACGAGGAGCGGCACCGCCTCGCAGTAAGCCTTCGCCGCCCGGGTTCTCAGCTCTCCCCCTCTTGTTTGGAGTAAAGAAACCGTGCCAGCGAAAGCTTTGTGGCTAGGGGAGACAGAGTGGTTATTCTTTTTCCTGGGGTGGGGGGGGATGGTGGGTTTTTTGGGTTCTAAAGAGATATACAGGGCCTCGTCCCTGTATAAGAAAGCATATTGTCGGTGGTTTGCAGTATTGATTCACAAATTTAAAGTCTCCTAGTAAGTGCCTTTCTTGTGCAAGAAATTTGGGTAAGTAGAAAAAGAAACCTTTTCTTATTCTTGCATACATTAAATTTGCGTCTCGTACCTGGGATTTTTTCCGTACTTTCCAGATGTGATATTTTAGTACATTGATTAGGAAGATAGCGAACTTTTGGGTTTTTTGGACTGGTGGCGGGAATTGTAGTCGTACGACCTCTTCTACTGTCAGCATGGGGATTCCCAATGCTGTGCTGAGTCTCCGCCAGATGCGTTGGGCTGGTGGGCAAAAATAAAAGAAGTGGTCCACCGTTTCCACGTCCCGGCAGACATCGCAGAATGGGTCGCACGGGTTAGGTGCATACCAGGATTTCACCTGTTTCACCGGGAGCCACCCGTAGGCTATTCTCCAGGCTAGATCCCGATGAAAAGGCTGTCCCCAGCTATTTTTGATGTTTCTGAAGAGAATTTCATTATTTGTACTAAGATTGGGTGTATCACGCCTGGAAAGATGGAAGAAATCCCAGTATACTGCTTTGGGTTTGTGTGTGAGGATTGCTATTCCTCTGTCTCTGAGTGTTGTGATCGATTTCACTACTGTACGGTACCACTTGGGCACCCCCCTTGCGCGGGGCCCAGCATAGTCCGTGATCCCAAAGAGGGGGAGGAAAAGTCCTATAAAATATCTAATTAGTAGGCCAGAAATGTGGTTGGAGTTTAAGGCCTTCCGTACAGTTTTGAACGTGTTTGCTTGTAGCAAGCTTTTGTGATCGGGCAGAGCATAACCCCCTTCTTCCTGTTTGAGTTGTAGGTATTCTTTCCTTACTTCTCGTTTTCTCCCATTCCAGAAGAAATCCAGGAGTTCTTTTGATAACTTATTTTCTTGTGCCAGTGTGATGCCTGTGATATTGACAGTGTGCATCAGCATTGGGGTGACGATTGTTTTTATTACTGTCGCTCTGCCATAAAAGGAGAAGAAGGTTGGTTTGAACAGCCTTATCCTTTCCCTGCTTGTCTCCTGCAATTTTTGGATTGGTAGTGCTAGGGTGTCTGAAAAGGGCACGCCTAGTATAGTTAGGGGCTGTGTCTGTAGCGTTAAACCGTAGGGAAGTCCAGTGCTATGGAAATTTCCGAAACTTTTGATTTTGGTTTTTTGTGCGTTAACGCGAAGACCACTGACTATGCTGAATTTTTGCAGCGTGTGCAGATAGATATAGATGGACTCAGAGTCTCTGAGTGTAGCCACTACATCGTCTGCATATGCCACTATTTTGCATTGTCTGGAGCCTTGGGGCAGTGGAATACCGTTAATTGCGGGGGTGTTATCAATTCTTTTGATTAGGGGTTCTAATACTAGGGAGAAGAGGAGGGGGGCTTAGCGGGCAGCCTTGCCTAACCCCTCTCTTTATGCGGATTGGTTCTGTCAGAAACCCATTAATAGATAGTTGGGTCGTGGCTTCCGCGTACATGTTTTTAATTGTACGCCGAAGTCTCGGGCCCACGCCTGTTTTTTGTAGGATGTTCTGCAAGTACCTGTGGTTGACGCTGTCAAACGCATTCTCCAGGTCGGTGGAGAGAAGTGCCAGGGGGTATTTTTTTTCCTTAGCCAGTCCGATCAAGTCTCTTAACAAGAAGAGATTGAGTTCCATAGATCTACCGGGGATCCCGTAGACCTGTGAGCTTGTTATTATATTTTCAATACCACCCTTAAGGCGTGTGCAGATAATTTTTGCAAAGATCTTATAGTCTAAATTGGTTAAGGAGATTGGACGCCAGTTATTCGACAAAGTCCGATCTCGGTCTTTCTTGGGGATAAATATGGTATAGCTCTTAACGAATTCCTCGGGGATATTTCCCGAAGTGAGGAATTCGTTAAAGATGTTTATTAATGCTGCCACTGCAAATTCCCAGATAGATCTATAGAATTCTATCCCCAGTCCATCTGGCCCTGGGGTCTTCTTTGTTTTCATCGTTTTGCACGTAGCCTTTATTTCGGCTGCAGTTATCGGCCTATCATGCAGGGCACTGAGATGATCGGGAAAACGTGTTGAGTCCCACTCACTGAAGTCATCTGTGCGCTGCTGATCAGAGAAGATGCCGATATACTGCTGATGAAAGTGACGGAGTATTTCGTGGGATGAGCGTAGAATCTGGCCCTTCTCTTCGATCTGCTAAATCGTTTTCTCGTCATTAGCCGCCACCCGTTGTTGGTTGTAGAATGCGGCGGAAGGTGTTTCCAAATTTCTGAGATAGAATCTCGTTCGAAAATCGAGGTCCTCGACTCTACTCTGCCGCTCTTGCTGCAGCTCTATTTCTACTTGCCTGATAAGATGTCCGCAGGGAACTCCGCTCCGTTCGTTTGTCCGGTACCAGCCGAGTTCCCTGTAGAGATCCCTCAGCCGTTTGCGTTGTTGGTAGGCCCTTTCGCGCCCGCATTTTTGGAACAGTTCCCTAGCCTGCCACTTGAAGCTCAGCCAGTTTTCCCAGTCCCAGTTGGTATTTGTCCATCTGTCATAGAGGTTCTGTAGCTGGTCGCTAAAAAGACTGGGAAAGGTGGGAGGAAGCCACCAAGGCCCTCTGGCTGTTTCCATAACCTCCGGGAGCGTGATTTTGAGTATGACCATTTTGTGGTCAGTTGTCATGTTGTGCACTGCGGTGTGACGTATCCTCTGAACATATTGTTCCAAGTTTTGGGACACGTACACCCTGTCTAGTCTTGTCGCTATCTGGCCACAGCACCACGTAGTTTCTACTTTGGAGGAGTTATTCCGCCTCCAGATATCGACGAGATCAAAATTAGTACAGCATCGTTTTAAAGCGTCAATGCCGCCAGTTCCGGTGTTTGGATTCCCACCGATTTTGTCTACTGATAACAAACACTGATAACAAACTACGGATCTACAAAACAATTATCAGACCATCGTTAACTTACGGATCACCAGCCTGGGGGCACACTTCCCCCACAAACATCAACAAGCTACAAGTTATACAAAACAAGTGCCTCCGTATGATCTTCAACGCTCCGTGGTTTGTCCGAAATACTCTCTTACATCGAGATGCCGATATTCTAGATATTCCCACTTTCCTCCATAACAGTGCTACTGCTTATTTTGCCAACGCAGCTGTTCATCCAAATCAACTCATTCAAGAGTCATCAAATTATGACGAACACGATAGGTGGAAACACAAGCGCCCGAAAGCTGCTTTGCTTATCGATTCTGGTACCTCCATACAACCCTAAATAGGGTGAGCCAGGTGCTCGCTAACACTTAATTCATGACTACTCATACAGATTAAGGGATCGAAGTCCACGGGACTGTAATCCATCTAGCCAAATCAGGTTATCAGGTTATCATCATCAAAAATTTGGGCATGCACAAAAGTTATGTAAAGCAGATTACAAGTGTGTAAAGTGTGGTGACAACCATCCCTCGCACACTTGCACAAAATCATCGTCTACACCTGCTAAATGTGCGAATTGTGGCGGCCCCCATCCAGCAAATTTTAAAGGCTGCTCAATTCACCCATCTAACCAACGGAAGATTAGAGCGGCGTTGGCTCCGCCCACTGAGATTCAAGACACGAAACCTTCGCCGGAAGTCACAGTGCGGAGTGTTCCCGCCGATAAAACATACGCTTCTGCGGTCTCTCCCCGGATTTTACCCGTAGCCTCGACAGATCACAATGAAAATTCTGCACAGATTCTTGCTGCCTCACTTGGGGAGATGCTAATAGCCTTTAGCAAGATGAACCCCAGCCAAGCCGACACTAAGAAATTCCTCAGGAATGCTCAAGTCATCTTCTCCATGATCACCCAATGACATGCTCCTGCATCTCGATGCTGATATCCCAGATATTTCCACATTGCTTCGTAACACTACCGCTACTTTTCACCTAAGCAGCTTCTCATTCCGAGCAACTCATTCAGGAGTTTTCTAAGCGCCCGAAAGCTGCACTACCTTTCGGCTCAGGCGCTTCCGCAATGCCCTAATCAGGGTGAGCCGAGTGCTCGCTAACCTTTAAAATAAGACTTTTTCATACCGATGACGGGATCAGAATCCACGGGATTGACATCCATCAAGCCACAGAAGTTAACAGTTAACAGTTCTGTCGATGTCGATATTGAGGTCTCTTCAGTGGGAGAGATTTTACTATCGGAGGCGGATTATTCTGGGTTGCGATTTACTGTCTGTGATCTTGATTGAGTACAGATGTGTTTATCAGCGCTCCTTGTAGTATTACAGCAGTGAGTTAAGTTTTGTTTTTAATGCTTAATTCAGAGTTACTTTCAACATTAAAATTAAATAGTGATTATTTGATGCGTCAACAGCGTGCTCGATCATCAGAGCAGGTAAGACTTTTTATTTTCACCTTCAAAAACATCTTCCAGGTTCTCTCCTGTTCCCCGCTCAGTACAACACTCGGTGGTTGAAGGGACAAGGCAGGTCCTTCCCCCACTTCAAGTCTAGATTATGGATTCACCATATGAAGATCTCTCCTTCAAAGAACTTCTAGCTATCTTTCGGCAAATTGGTAACATCTTACACACAAAATGGCCAGGAAAGGTAGAAGTTCATCAGATTATGGAGGTCGAGAAAGAAGACCCTCAAACCTCCGAACACTCTCCTCGCCCTACACATGACAGCGTAATTTCCTCCGCTACAACTGACATAGACTCTAATGATTACCAGGAAGTCAGCAGAAAGAAGAGAAAGAAAGAGTCTCTTGCTGCAGAACATGAATTTTCACCTCAAATGGACACATCAGCACAATCTAGTGCAAGCACTGAGACAAATATACCGATACAGCCCAAAGAGAGGATCCCACCAGTAGTCCTGCGATCTAAGGAAAAATGGTCGTTGCTTGCAGAGACGATGAAGAAAAGTAACATCAAGTTCTCGTCAGCCAAAAACACAGATGACGGAGTACGCATACAGCCTGAAGGAACAACGGACTACCGCCAGCTCACCAGACTTATGGACGATCATAAATTTCCATACCATATTTACCAACTTAAAAGTGAAAAGAACCTCAAGGTAATGATCAGAGGATTGGTAGAAAACATAACAACAGACGAAATAGCTACTGACCTTAGATTACAAGGCTTGGAGCCAGTCAAGATTTCGCGAATGTATCGCGCAGACAAGCGCCCCATGCCTCTGGTCTTAGTAGAGATCAGTAAAGACCAGAGGGAAATTTATGATCTTAAAATAGTCTGCAACTTGGTCATCAAGACCGAGCCACTACGAAGAAAGGCATCGGCTGGTCAATGCCATCGCTGCCAAAAATTTGGGCATGCACAAATGTTATGCAGAGCAGACTACAAGTGTGTGAAGTGCGGAGGCAAACATCCCTCGCACACTTGCGTCAAGCCAAAGACCACACCTGCTAAATGTGCGAACTGCAGTGGCCCACATCCTGCAAACTACAAGGGTTGCTCTCTCCACCCATCAAACCTTCAAAAGCCTAGACAGGAATTAACCCAGCCCACTCAGAAAAATATTGTGAGATCTGTGCCTGAAATCCAAGTGCAAAAAGTCACACCAGATAAATCATATGCTTCTGTGGTTTCCTCGAGTAACATTAAGGTACTCCCTGCAACTAGCTGTCAAAATTCCTCAGCAATACTCGCTGCCTCACTTGGGGAGATGCTAATGGCCTTCAGCAAAACAAATCCAAGCCAGGCCGACACCAGCAAATTCCTTAGGAATACTCAAGCCATCTTCTCCATGATTAATGACTAACCCGGCTTTAACATCAAATTCTATGCAGATAATATTCTGGAATGCAAACGGTCTAAACAGCAAAATTTTGGAACTACAGGAGCTTACAGATCATTTGCAAATTGATATTCTCCTCATTAACGAGACACACCTACGTCCCTGCGATAATCCCAAACTCAGAAACTACTCGTTACTTAGAAATGACAGACTAAATGCCAGAGGTGGTGGCACTGCCATCTTTGTCAGAAAAAACATTCGTTATAATGAGACTAAGAAGATTACTACATCTAACCTCGAGGTGACAGGCATAGAAATTCTTACCAACCATGCAGGCAGCTTAAAGATGTATTCTGTATACAACCCCCCTGGCAAACCTCTACTCCCCTCTGATCTCTCTCAGCTACTGGATACAAATGAAGCAGTAATAGTAGCAGGAGACCTCAATTCCAAGCATCCTTTATGGAACAGCAAAAGCTGTAACAACAACGGAATGATCCTCTACAACTTTGCCTTGCAGAGAAATATCGTTATTGCAGGCCCGATTGAGCCAACACATTACGGAGCGACCGGCAGACCTGATGTTTTGGATATTGCTATTTTTAACAATATTTCTCATCAATTCAGACTTCAAGTAGTTGACGAGCTAAGCTCAGATCACAATCCAGTACTCTTAAGTCTAGGGGAGGAACCTGAGCTCATTCCCGGCCAATCCCACACAAACTTTGCAAAATTCAAGACTAAAATGAACACTATTATAGACTCAGTACCGACTATTTCCACCCGTGAAGAAATCGACGCGGCAGTCAACAATCTTGAATGTAAAATACAGGCTGGCTTATCCGCAGCTTGCTCTACTTCTACCCCAGCTCAAGTAAACTTACTTCCTGCAGAAATCCTTGCTCTGATAAGGAACAAAAATAGGCTCAGACGCCGCTATCACAACACGCTATCTCCGCAAGACCGTCAAGAACTAAACAGAGCGTCCAACCTCGTCCGTTACGCTCTAAAAGATCACAGAAACCAGCAATGGGAAAGAAAACTCTGTTCTCTCAAAACCGAAGATAATTCTCTGTGGAAGTTGACTAAAGCTCTCCGTACAGATCGCTCTAACATCCAGCCCATTCACGGAGAAAGTGGTCTTGTTTACAGAGATGACGAAAAAGCAGAAGCACTCGTTCAATCCCTCCAACTTCAGTGCCGTCCTAATTATGCACAAGCGGATCTAGTCTTCATAGAAAAAATACACCGTAAGGTACGCTCTGTGCTTCGGAGACCTTGTAGCTGTGAAAATATCTGCCCCACCTCACCTAAAGAGGTCTATTCAATCATCAAGAAGCTCAAAAACAAAAAAGCCTCTGGTCCAGACGAAATTACCAACAAAACAATCAAGGCCCTCCCACACAAAGCTGTCATGCATTTAGTAGCCATTATTAATGCAATTCTGAGAATTAATTATTTCCCCTCAAGATGGAAACAAGCCGATATTTTCCTTATTCTCAAGCCTGGTAAAGCGCCACAGAGCTATAGACCCATCAGTCTTCTATCATGCCTAGGAAAAATAGCAGAAAGAGTCATTCTCAACCGACTTAATGAGGAGGTGAATAAAAATAACATAATTCCGAAAGAACAATTTGGTTCCCGTACTGGACATAGCACTACACAGCAAATTCACAGACTGACTGAGTTCATCACTACAGGCTTTAACTGGAAACAGCACACAGGAGCTATCTTTCTAGATGTTGCAAAAGCTTTCGATACGGTCTGGCATAAAGGTCTCATCTACAAATTAATTGCAGCCAACATCCCTCTTTATCTTACCAAAATTATTAACTCCTTTCTACAGGACCGTAAAATTCAGGTTAAGTTGCGTGGAATTAGATCCTCACTGAAAAAAATCACTGCTGGTGTCCCTCAAGGCTCGCTGCTCTCACCGCTGCTTTTTAACATCTTTGTTTCTGATGTTCCTAGCACATCACTAACCACTATAGCTAGTTATGCGGATGATATGGCTATTCTTAACAGATCTCTCAGGCCTAATATAGCTACTCAGCGATTACAAACTGCAGCAACAAATTTAGAGGACTGGTTCAAAAAATGGAGAATATCTGTAAATGCCGATAAAAGCACTGCCATTCTATTCACAAGAAGACAAGCATCTCACTTTGGAGAAGTTAAACTTTTTAACACAGCCATCCCATGGAGATCTAGCACCAAATATCTAGGCATTCAACTTGATAACCGTTTAAACTTTAACTCCCACATAGTTTATGCATGCAAAAAAGCAAACTCTGCAATTGTACAACTCTATTCTCTCCTCAATAAAAGAAGTCAAGTCAGCACTGATAATAAACTACGGATCTACAAAACAATTATCAGACCATCATTAACTTACGGATCGCCAGCCTGGGGTCACACTTCCCCCACTAACATCAAAAAGCTACAAGTTATACAAAACAAGTGCCTCCGTATGATCTTCAACGTTCCGTGGTTTGTCAGAAATACTCTCTTACATCGAGATGCCGATATTCCAGATATTCCCACTTTCCTCCATGACAGTGCTGCTGCTTATTTTGCCAAAGCAGCTGTTCATCCAAATCAACTCATTCAAGAGTCATCTAATTATGACGAACACGATAGGTGGAAACATAAGCGCCCGAAAGCTGCTTTGCTCGATTCTGGTACCTCCGTACAACCCTAAATAGGGTGAGCCAGGTGCTCGCTAACATTTAATACACGACTATTTCATACCGATTAAGGGATCGAAGTCCACGGGACTGTAATCCATCAAGCCATATCAGGTTATCGGGAGCCAGGCCCAAGCCATTTTTGAGGTCTCATCAGTGAGTAGCTAGACCTAGAATATCAGAGTTTAAGTGAAAAGAACTTACATACTTTTGCTATACGATTGCCAGAAAGGTGTGTCACTATATTATATTATTATAACATAGTATAACTAAGATGAAAAGCCAAACGGCTATTTTTTTCTGGCGAAGTTGATCAGTTAATGGGATAAAAATCCTTTATTGTTTTTCAGCCAGTAAGCGAAACAACGATGGAAAACTACGATCTGAACGTTTCATGCCGACGAACTGTCAGGGTATCCAAGCGTAAGTGACCACTTGGTAGTGCCACACCACGGCAACTCGTTGCAAAGGTGGAGCAAGTTCTCTCACTGTTCTTGATATTTTCTCATAATGTAACACAAACAGTATTACATCTCCAAGAGCTGTGTGTTTTACATTATGAGAAAATATCAAGAACAGTGAGAGAACTTGCTCCACCTTTGCAACGAGTTGCCGTGGTGTGGCACTACCAAGTGGTCACTTACGCTTGGATACGCTGACAGTTCGTCGGCATGAAACGTTCAGATCGTAGTTTTCGATCGTTGTTTCGCTTACTGGCTGAAAAACAATAAGGGATTTTTATCCCATTAACTGATCAACTTCGCCAGAAAAAAATAGCCGTTTGGCTTTTCATCTTAGAGACACTATCTATTTGCCTAATCAAGTTGGTGAAGTTTGGAATTCCATATATTGTTTATCTTTACGTAAATGTAACAAATCTTTGTTAATAATTATCTAATTTATTATTAACAAAACATATCATATAGATCTGTTATTGTAACAGATCTATATGATATGCTTTCTACTATTGTTGTTCTTTTAAAAATATGCCATTAGAATGAATAATCTTACATGGCATGCCTACATGGAAGAACATAATTTCAAACTGTGATATGCTATTCAAATTTGAGGCTAATTCTATGTTAGTTCAGATTACCACTATTTTTATGTGTTTTATATTTCAAGACTATAGCCTTTTTTTGAAATCAGAAATTAAAAAAATGGTGCATTTTCCATAAGCACAATTTTTTTTAATTATTCTAATGAGATTCATATTGATAAATTATGGAAACTACTTTCGTGATAAGAATAGTTACTTTAATTTCCTGATGTTTCAACTTTCATATTAAAGTCCATCATTTGGAGTATATATATATATACAGAGGCATAGCTAGGGAGGAGTGGAGGGAATGATCCGCACGGGCGACACTTGAAACCTTTTTGAACTTTTGCAGTTAATTCTAAAATACAGTCTCGAGAACTCATTTCCAAATATTGTAATACTACTGCGAATTTTCCTCACAATCTCTGTTAAGTGTTGCTAGTTGTGAGAGGGGTTTTTCTAAATAAAACTGATTAAGAATTACCTACATTATTATGAAATAGACTTCGCCGATATCATCGACGATTGGACTAACAAAAAAAGCAAGAAAAATAATATTTCAGAATGTTGAAATTAAAGTTTTACTTAAAAAATAAACATAGTGTTTTAATTTATTTCCCTATACGTTGTTTGTAGTATTTTTGGTGTGTATTGAGAGGGGCGGCAAAAGCTCTAGCTACACCACTGTATATGTATATGTATATATATATAGTAAAAATTCAATAATTTGAAAAGTATAGACAGTAGAACGATGCGGTTTTCACAGAAAGTCATGGGATTTTTTTAATAACGAAAAATTTTATTACCATAATACTTACATTTGCCACCGAGAGGTGGCGCTTTAGTTCTGCCAGTAGTTTGTGCAGTGGCGCAGCACAATTCGCAACGCAGCTAGGATTACAAATGTTCAGTGTGACGGCCGTCATTCATGAGAATGGAAGTCAGATGTGGCACGACACCCTGCACAGCATCGAAGAGGGTTTCAGCTGTCACATGATGGCGAATAGCTTCTTTCAACATGGCCAATGACGTCGGCCGACCTCTGTACACCTTTGACTTCAAGTAGCCCCATAACCAAAAGTCACAAGGTATAAGGTCTGGAGATCTTGGTGGCCATTCATGGGGAAAGAGCGACTGAGGATATGGTCATCGCCAAATGTCGATCGCAGCAGGTGCTGGACAGGACCTGTGATGTGCAGAGGTGCTCCATCCTGCATGAATGTTACACTATGGAGCGCTTGCCTCTCTTGCAAGGAGGGAATGATGTTGTCTCTTAAAAGCACTGCATAACGCTCGCCTGTGACAGAAACAGTTCGAAATGTACCGCTGTGGACTTCCTCAAAGAAAAAGGGGCCTATAATTAATGATGCAGTGAACCCACACCATGCTGTCACCTTTGGCCGATGCAAAGGGGTTTCCACAATCGCGTGTGGGTTCTCTCTCTCTCGCCCAGGTGTGGCAGTTGTGCGCATTTACACCTCCATTAAGCGAAAAGTGCGCCTCGTCAGTCCACAGGACGTTTGACAGCCAGTCCGCATTGTTTTCCATCTGTTGAAAAGCCCAATTTGCAAATTCATGACGTCTCTCGAAATCGGCTGGTTTCAGTTCCTGTACGTGTTGGATTTTGTAAGGATACTTCTTGACGATGATCCTGAGTGATCGCCACACAGTACCGTACGAAATTCCAGTTCGTCTTGAAATTTCACGTGCACTGCATTCTCCATGTGCGGAAGCTGCCGATTGTGTGTTGGTCTTGTGCACAACTGCAATAGTTATTTTGGGTCTCCCGCTTCTTGCACGTGCTTCCAAACTGCCAGCGTCCTCAAACCTTTTCATCGTAGCTATCAGTGAGGAAAAAGACATCGGTCCCTTTCCACTTCTAACACCCCGCATCGAACGATAGGTGCACAAAGCCACATTTGCACATTCGGAGTTCTGATAATACAGCTTAACTAAAAGTGATTTATCTCGTAACACCTTGGCAGAACGTTTAACTTCAGTAATAAACGTTAAATGCTGAAAGTTTAACTTCAGTATTCACTACATCTGCAATTTACATACCTCACGGTTTAAATAGTGACAGGTAGCAGCTCCGGGACCGCTACAGCGCCACCAGCTACATGTCGGTGACAAATGTAACTATTCTGGCAATAAAATTTTTCGTTATTAAAAAAAAAAATCCCATGTTTTTCTGTGCATTTCTGTGAAAACTGCATCGTGCTACTGTCTATACTTTTCGAATTATTGAATTTTTACTTTTTCTGTAACTTTTGGATCACTCAGTATACATATACACACACACACACACGGAGAGAAGTTACATTACATTTCAAACAGTAGGCCAAAATGACAATGATTTGATCAACCATTATTATACTGGCCTGACCTCTAATGGAAAAAAAAAAAGTCTTTTAATACAGCAATACTGGTGGTGTAATCACTTTAGGCTGGTTGATTAGAATTTAACAGGCCTCTTTAAAGTTTTGATGTAACGAACAGGTGTCTCTCCAGTCAATTCAAAGAAGAGTATTCAGGGCATGATCGGAAAAACCAAATTTACCATAGTTATTATGTATCATTTATGTTCCTTTTTTTTTCTGATTAGAACTGTGCATCCAGGATGGGCCAGTTCTTTAATTTTGGGGTTTAAAGGTAGCATTAAGGTTGTATTTGTGTAATCTGTTTATTTTATCTAATATCCCTTTAATATACGGCATGACTACAATTTTATTGTAATCTAGTTTATTTTTTATTAGTGGGTACAGTTTTGTGAAGAATTATGTTTATAGTACTACTTATGCTGATGTCGAAAGTTTTTTCATTTGATTATATTATAAATTTGTGCTATGCTATATACCAATGTTTCTCAAACTTCAGATATCCGCGGACCCCTTCTTAAATTTTCATTATTATCAAGTACCCCCTAATTAATTAATTAAAACGAATAAATTAATTTAAAATATTAAATATCTATTTTATTTGAATTTATATGTTCATGTAAACAAAAAATATGATTTATTTTTAATAGAACAAATTTTATAAAGTTTTACTTACTTGAAATAATTTATCATCAATGAGAGGAGGTGAGATAAAATTTCAGCAAAATTTGGCTCTATAGTTGTTAATTTCAATCTCAGATGGGGTTTGACATCTATAATGCGATTCCTCTTCTTCGTCTTAATATCTACAAGAGCCGAAAATCCTACTTCGCACAGATATGAACTTGGAAATAGAAAAACGAACCTTAGAGCTTTATCTGTTAATTCAGGAAATTCATTCTGTATTTGTAGCAAAAATGATGATAACGTATTCTCGCTGTATTTATTTTTTAGGAAACCATCAGAAGCTAGTTCTAAAAGTTGTTCTTCTTCTATTGACGATAGACCCCTTGGCATAATTTTTTTTTTTTATTGAAAGGGTATCTTATCTACTCAATATTAATGGCATAATTTTTTTTTTTTATTGAAAGGGTATCTTATCCACTCAATATTAATGTTCAATTCAGGGAAATACTTTTCTAGATTCATTTGTAAGCTTTTTAAATGCTGCATGATAGTAATTTTCACATCATCAATTTGTTCATTTCAACTTGCAATTCATGAAGCGATGGAAACGCATCAAATTCTCCATTACCAACCCGCTTTTGCCAACGTGGCGTTCACTTTATCTTGGACATGACATATAGAAATTTCCTTGCCTTGTAAAGATAAATTAAGACTATTTAATACAGCAAATATATCTGCCAGGTATGCTAATTGACTGAGCCATTTCCAATTATGTAAATACTTTTTCAATTCAAACTTTTCATCAAGAAAAACTTGTAGTTCATTCCGAAGTTCAAATAAACGAGTAAGGACTTTTCCACGAGAAAGCCAACGAACATCGGTATGGAAAAGAAGTTGTGTATAATTGCTTCCCATTTCTTTGCAAAGCTGAGAGAAAAGTCTGGCGTTTAGAGGACGGCCTTTAATATAATTTATGATTTTTACAGCTTCATCAAGAACTTTTCTTAGGTCTGTAGACATATGTGTAGCCAGATCCTCCCTGTGTATGCAGCAGTGTGTCGACTTTGCATTTGGTGCAACAGCTTGAATCCTTGAAACAAGCCCATTTTTAGATCCGACCATGGATTTCGCTCCGTCCGTGCTTATTCCAACACAACTTTTCCAATCAAGGCTTGTTTTGACGCATAAAGGTATTTATACTATTGAATATTTCTTCTCCTGTTGTATGTTCTGGCAAGGGTTGGCAATATAAAAGGTCGTCATGAATTTTTTGATTTTTTTCGTACCTAACGAACACTAGATTTGCAAAATTTGTAATGTTGGTGGATTCATCTATCTGCAACGCATAATAACGACTCTTACGTATATCGGATAACAATGTTTGTTTTATATTTTCAGCCATTCTTCGATGTACGGTACTATTTGAAAGGCAAATCCGATCAAAAGATCTTTTTGCATTATCTCCGATCATAATTTCAGCTATTATTTTTGCTGCAGGCTTGACCAGTTTCACCCAATTGTTTCTGCTGCTTTTCTATTAATAGCGACACACGATATGAAGCTTCTAAAGCCTTCATGTTTTCACTTTTTGAGATTCTTTTAAATTTTTTAGTTTATTTTGAAAAAATTCGACAGGTTTGTCCTTGCATTCAAAATGGCGATTTAAATTACATGGTTTCATTTTTCAAAGTTTCACCGAAAATTACACATAATGGAATAGGTTCCTCAGTTGAATTGCTAATTCTCTTCAACCGAATTCCTTATATAATATCTGAAACACATTCACTATATATTTCTTAGTTTTAACACGTTCACTCAAACAAAACCATATGTTGCCAGTGTACCATATGGTTTTCAGAAAAGAAGAAAACATCATCCTATCAAAATTATAAGATAGCTCAAACAAAAGCCGATTTTTAGAACAGATGTGCTTGAAATTAAAATCCTCCATCTTCCAGAATAGTGGAAAATACTGGGAAGAAGGAAAAGAAATAGTGTTATCAATTGCAAAAGACACTAGATAGCAAACCCAAAATAAACAAACAGTGGATAACCCAAGAAATTGTAGCTACAATAGAAGAGAAAAGAGAGGCCAAGATACTTGTAAACCAACAAAACTGAAGAGAATAGAGAAAAAATACAGAGCACTAAAAAATAAAGTTGTAACTTATGCAAAAAAAAAAGCCAAAGAAAAATGGTTAGAAGAAAAAGCTAAGAAATGCCAAGAAACATACCAACAAAACAAACTAAAAGTCTTCCATGACACTATAAGAGAAATTACAAAGGAATTCTCAGCAAAATCATATTTGTAAATTTAGAGACATAAAAACGCACGTGTTGAACAGATTATTTTATTAATTGCTAATAAAATAAAACTTGACGTTTCGACCCCTGTATCGAGGTCATCATCGGAAGAATACAAGTGCATAAGGAACCAAGCTACATGCTCATGCCCTGTATACCGGTAAACTAAATCTATGTAGTTAATTAATCCTTTTCCCTAGCCTGACCTCTAGTGATAAAAAAAATAAAAATAAATAAATTAAAAAAAAAATTAAATTAAATTAAATACAACTACAATAAACTGCTAAAGTCCTCATGTATTAATATTCTTCTGGATAGTTCTGATTGTTATAATATGATTTCTTTCAGTTGCTGTTGAATGTTACAAACACTTCACCAGGTTGTCTTCTTGTAGTGGGATTTTTCTATGGCTAGTTTAGGTTGTTATACAGGTTGTAGATGGGTCCTCCACATTCTTGAAATGGTTAGGCCATCATTTTTGTTGAGATTTGGGTTGTGTTTGAGCATTTCACAAGACTCTTTAAATTTTCTCTCAAACCAGGTTTTGGTGCAGTGTTGGGACTTGGTATTTTTCCAATCAATTCTGTGGTATGTTTGGAGTGCATGGTCAGAAAGGCCGGTTATCCTGGGCGAACTATCCCAATCAGACAAGACGAACACAAACGACACATTAAATACCTCCATTTTGGAAAAATACCAAATATTTATTATTTTTTTTTAATTTATTTAATTAATTTATTTTTATCACTAGAGGTCAGGCTAGGGAAAAGGATTAATTAACTACTTAGATTTAGTTTACCGGTATACAGGGCATGAGCATGTAGCTTGGTTCCTTATACACTTGTATTCTTCCGATGATGACCTCGATACAATGGTCGAAACGTCAAGTTTTATTTTATTAGCAATTAATAAAATAATACGTTCAACACGTGTGTTTTTGTGTCCCTAAATTTACAAATATGAGTGCTGATCACCATGTAACCTTAAAAGAAAGAATCAGCAAAATCAGTAACAATGATAAACAACAAGATGACTGAAACCAAGAATATTGAAGATATGAAAAATCTGGTCAAACCATTTTAAGACTATCTTTCACCAAGGAAACAATAGAAAAAAATAACGACCACCCATAAATTTTACAAGAAGAAGTTAGATACACAATAAAACAGATGAAAAACAATAAAGCACCAGGCATTGATACTATCCCTACTGAACTGTGGTCATATGGAAGCAGCACATCAATAGAATATTTAACAACCCTATTCAATAAAATACTACAAACAGGAGAGATCCCAGATGATTGGAGAACCGGAAAGATCATCCCAATATACAAGAAAGGAGACAAAAGAAACTGCAGAAATTACAGACCAATCAATTTACTCTTCCACACCTATAAAATATTCGTAAGAATTATACAAAATAGATTAAAAAACACCTATGAAGAACTGATAGGCACAGAACAAGCTGATTTCCAAGGAAACTATTCAACAATAGACTAGATTTTCACATTGCACCAACTAGCAGAGATGACCATAAAGAACTATATTATTGTTTTGTGGACTTTAAACAAGCTTTCGATATCATCAACAGAGAAATCCTTTTTAAAGTTCTACTAGAAAAAGCAACGGACAAATATATAATACAGTTTTTGATAAAATATTATTCTAAGACAAATGCAATAATTTAAAAGGACACACTCACAACAGAACCCATAGAGATCCAAAAAGGAGTAATGCAAGGATGCCCATTATCCCCATGCCTATTCAACATATATCTAGAAAAAGTTGTAAAGAAGGCAATAAAATACTACAAACAGACAATGAGCCTGGAATTGATGTCAATGGTTTAAACATAAATAATATCAAATATGCAGATGATCTCATCCTTATTGCAAGAACCCCAAATGAAGTACAAAGATTGATAAACAAGCTAAATGAAACCTGTAAAACATATGACATGACAATAAATATACAAAAGTGATGAAAATAGAGAGGAACGAAACTAACATCTCAGCCACCCTAAATGTTAAACAAATAAACAACTTCATATATCTTGGATCAAAAGTAACAGAAACAATAGATGTACTCAAAACAATCAAACACAGAATAGCAATAGGATGGACCGCCATGGGAAAATTACAAAAAATCTGGAAAATAAACAAGATATCTAAGCAAGCCAAAATCAAATTATATGAATCAATAATTATACCAACAGTCATTTATGGAGCAGAAGCATGGACAGTTAAGAAAAATATACAATTTTTTATATATACAGCACAGTCAGACAAGAATTATTGTATAAAAAGACAATAATAGAAAAAATTAGAAAACAACAACTAAGATGGTTTGGCCACACTGTACACATTGATGCTTTTCCAACCGAAAAAAAAAAGAAGAAGATCTGGAAGACCAAGAACCTGGCTGAAATTAATAAAGAACATCTTGGGATCAGAACATATAAGGAACTTTTTCTAACAGCAAGGAATAGAGAAGACTCAACCAGTCTTATACAGAAGAGAAGAAGATACTATAAATTAAAAATGACAAGAAATTATATTCTTGGTTTCATCCTTTATCAAAGTTTGCGTGTTTAGTTACTTCACGTTTGGGCTACTTGTATATATAGTGGCCAACGACTTCACATCAATTGCCTTGGTATCCCATAATGCAATGCACATAACCTTATGGATATGTATAATGAAGTCATCAACCTCTATATACAAGTAGCCCAGTCATAAAGTAACTTCAGGCGCAAACTGTTTTCTTACACTTGGATAAAGGGTGAAACCAAAAATATAATTTCTTGGCATGAAATTATATTTATAGTTAAATATAAATATTTAAATTTATATTTAAATTTATAGTATTTTTACTGTAGTCATTTTTAGGAAATTATTGCTAATTATTCTTAATTCATGCTTAAGTGCTTGTACATTGGAGCAAATCTTTAAAGCCCTATTTTTTAGTGTGTTAATGACACCTAGTTTTTGTGTTGGGTGGTTGTTAGAGTTTATGTGTAGGCATACGGTAAACAGTGAAGGCAAAACTTTGCTGTTTACCGTAAAGGAAAATGTGTGATAAGTGCATCTAGGAAGCATGTTCTGATTTCAGTCGTGAACTGTATGTGTTTAGGTGGCTGAGGAAGGCGTCCAAAGTCTGGCAGCCATGATGCCAGATAACGGAGATACTTTCAATGTACATTAGCTGACTCTGGGTTTTAAAGTAAAGGAATCTGGAGCACATTGCTCAAATGCTTTCATATAAAAGACATCAATTGAGGGGATAATGGTAGGCCCATGGCTGCGTTTTTTATTATTATTATTATTATGATTCAGGCATCCATGGAGTCACAAGACTCATCATGGGAGGTCTACCCTTAAAAACACAAAGTCTATCACCTGCCTTATAATTTTACCTACATTCCTTTCTCTTTGAAACTCCTACATATCTTCCAAGTCAAAACCACATGGTTATTCTCTGCAACTGAGGGCAGAGACGCCATCTCAGTTATAATCAGCTCTTCTGATGCTATGACCAAATCTAAAATTCTTGAAACCTGTGTTCCTTCTACAATGTTGCCTAAGATAATTGTCATTCAAGAATTCTACAAATTCCATTCTCGTATTACTACATCAGTTTTGTCTTCCCATTTTATACTAATGTAGTTAAAATCTCCCATAACAATCATTCTTCTTGCATTTGCCAAGCTCATCTGTCTAAACTTTTCCTTCTTATGCTCCTTGGCTTGTAGCAACACTGCACTAAATGTCCTGTCCACCTCTACCTCACACCTATGCTTTCAAAAACCATTAGTGCCATTGCCCTCCAAATCCTCCACTCTGAGAGGACATAAGTCATCACTTGTTATAAGCAGTACTCCACCACCACGACACGTTTTTTTCCTCTCTATCCTGTTGAAAAATGCTGTACTCTGATACTTCTATTCCTATTAGTATATCATCTTCTGTCAATCACATCTCAGAGATCCCAATAATCTTTGGACAGGCTGATGCTATCAGCACTACCAATTCATCTCCTTTATTCCAGATACTCCCGGTATTAGTGTAAAGAATACAAATGTCACTGTTCCTATACCTATCATTATCCCCTCCAGACTCCACTGGATTCAGCATTATCTGATGTATTCCCCCTTCTCCCAAGCACCTATTCCTATAAGAGGCCACTCCTGCTACTATCCATCCTGATAATTCTAGTTTCCCTGCAATGACATACTGACCTATTCAGAGAACAGCATTCTCTCCAGATGCCTATGTCCTTCTTCATTCAAATGCAAGCTGTCTCTAACATACAGTTCCTTTCTATCCTCAAGTGCCCTCCAAGCATCATGTATTCCAAGCTTCTCTTTCAACACATTCTGGCTGTTATAGTATTCATTATTAATGCTCTTCTCCACAGCTTTGCATTATCATACCTGGGCAACACATACACACCTTCCATACAGCCTCAACCATGAACCTCAGATTTCTTGCCACCTGATTCACACTGCATCTCAAGCCATTCGTGCTCACCATCACAATAATTTCATCCACCGTTTCATCTCACTTAATTGCCACAAGCCACATCACTTTCTGTTGTTCCTCCAAGCAAACACTCCTTAGGCATTCTATCTTGCACACCACAGATAATCGAGTCTCCATACATCGCACCTCTTACCACTCTGTTCCTTCCTTCCTTGCTCACCTGCATCCCTCACTCTCTCCTCTAACACTTTCTTTCTTTGTTCTTCTACTTACCTATTGTTCTGACATTTCTCCATCCCTGATTCTAGCACTCCCTGAATTTTTTTTCATTTCCTCTCTTCTACTGGTTCTATTCTGTCCTCTTCTATCATTCCCATGATAGAAGATCTTCTATCATCACTCCTACTCTGATTCACTTTGTTGCATTTGTTGGTACTGGTCGCTTAATCTCTTCTTTCACACTTCTCAACTCATTCCCAAGAACATTCACCTCCTCTTTCAACACCTCTCTCTCTCTGCAAGTTACTCACTCTTGCTCGCCATTCATCCTCCCAATTAACACCATCTTTGAAAACTCATCCTTGAATGACTGTCATTGTGAACAACACTCCCTAATTTTATGTTTTCATTTATATTTTGCTTGTTATCCTCACCCTCAATCATGCTACTCATCTCTCTCTCTCTCTCTCAGTTGGTATTCTCCCGCTTCTGATGCAATGTTGCTGAGGTACATTATACTAATCTCCAAATCACAAAGTTCTTCCCATTTTCTACATTAAGAAAAATGTTCTCACTTTAGCCACATAAAATAACCAGAATGTAGTATATGGGCAAAGAGTACCATGATATCAGGCAGAAATTTGTCCTGTAAAAGAACTATGTCATTGATTGGAACATTTGTGAAAAGGGCAGATACGTCAAAACTGACTTTTATCACTTGGGGGGGGGGGGATAATGGTAAACCTGTGGCTGTGCCTTCTTTTTTTATTATTATTATGATGATTCAGGCATTTTTATCACTTAATAAAAATCATTTTTATCATATGGGAATCCCTTAATTTTATTTACAAAGTGTTGCATATTTTTTATATAGGAGGGGGAATGACCTACCAACTCCTTGAGTGATTAGACTAGTTTCTTGGTTAGATGATAATTGGAACTATTGATACCTTCAACTATTGGCCAAAGTGGTATGTTTTGCTTATGAATCTTAGGTAAACTGTAAATTTTCGGGAAACTAGTGTAGTGTGGAAGTAGTTTTTTTAACTGTGTTTACAGACCAGATAGTGAGTGATTTAAGTAATTCTCTGTTTTCTTTTTAATCCAATTAGTTGAGTTATATTTCACAAGTTGATAGGTGCTGTTGTCTGAGAATAATTGATTTATTTTTTAAAGTAAGCTGTTTGGTTTAAGACAATTGTAACACTCCCTTTATCCATCTCTAATAATTACAATATCCTGACTTGCTTTCAAAGATTTCACAGATTTCATAGTACTCTAGTATCTTAATCTGGGATGAAATATCCCTTAACTTAAATAAGTTCATGTCACCGAATTGAAGCCTTTGGCTCTTCATATAATTAGTAGCTCTGATATAGTTTTTTTCCAACAGAGGTCAGCCCAGTAGAATAATGGTTGATCAAATCATTGTCACTTTGGCATACTGTTTGAAATGTAACGAAGGTTGTCTCTGTGTGTGTACTCCGGATAATTATTATTATTAAATGAGCCCTCCAGGGAGTCCAAAGATTCATAAAGGGAGGGCACCTACTCTACTACAGCTCTCCGTCTCCACCACTCAAACCACCAACTACAACTACTTTCATCATCTACACCAACGCCATCTACCGCCGACCACTACCACCACCACTAGTATTTTCACAAACATCCATGCCCATGGCGAGATTCGAACCCACAGCCTTTTGGCTGGAGGGTGGATACACTAACAACTCGGCCAACCAGGCCGGCATAATAATTTTAATATGGTCAAAACAATAGGAAATTAAAGTAATTATTCTTAACACAGGTAGTCTCAATAATTTATCAAAATGAATGCTGATCACCATGTAACATTAAAGGAAAGTATTCTCATGAAAGTTCAGAAACCTGTTATGCATTTTAGTAAAGTGGATGGGCAGTTGCCTTTATCCTGTTGTAAAATTAAGCTTGCTCTCTACTTCAATGTTTCTTTAATTACAAGCATACCAGATCACATGTGTAGAAAATGTGCCTTAAATTATTATGATTTTATCTGGCAAGGAGTCACTGGACATCGTGAGAAGCTGCTCTACACTGTACTAATCCATTACCTCATCTGGCCATTATGTCTTCCACTGCCGGCCTGGTTGGCCGAGTGGTTAGCGTATCCACTCTCCAGTCAAAAGGCTGCAGGTTCGAATCCCACCGTGGACATGGATGTTTGTGACTGTCTGTGAAAATGCTAGTGGTGATGGTCGGCGGTAGATGGTTTTGGTGTAGAGGAAGGTAGTCGCAGTTAGTAGAGTGGTGGAGACGGAGAGTTGTAGATCAGGTGCCCTCCCTCGATGAATCATTGGACTCCCTGGAGGTGTTAGATGATGATAATAATAATAATCTACCTCATAAATGCAGTTTTGTCTGTTAATTTTATATAAAAAAGACTAACTCACCTTTAGTTGAAATCTGAACATACAGATCTTGCTTATGGGAAATTTATTCCTAATTTCCTGCAGCAATCAGTGTTGCAGGAAATTAGGAATAAACTTTCGTATAAATATATGTTTCTAACTAGGAGATGAATTCTTCAAGGATGTTTTTTAACAATTAGGATTTTTTTCATTCAAAATAAAAGTTTCCATGCTTGAGCAGTTAGACCATATCATTTGCTGTGAAAGAGACAGGAAGTCTCTCTCAACCAGAAACTTGTCATGTTTACTTTCGGTTCGTTCACACTCAGCATCAGCAACACTCTAAAAATACATTCTTTCCACTCACTTTCTATGAAAAAAAACAAAAACAAAAAAACGTTACATCCTATCAGTTTTTTTTAGCTAAGTTCTATTATTTTTTTACATGGCTCCTACCCACGAAAGGTCTATTTGTGAACCTATAGTACATTCGTATACTGTGGATAGGCTAAAGATTTTTATATATATATAATTTTTATACTTTCACCCATGACTTTTTTCCCTTAAATCCCTCCTCTTCCCCCCAAAAATAATTTCTATCTTCAGATCCTTCTCTCACCCCTTCCCAAAATGTTCTCTACCTACCCTTAATAATAATATTTATACATATATTAAAAACGCCCAGTTTTTTTTAAATAATTCCCCCCACATTACTTTACTCCCCCTTCCTTTAACAACTTAGTGGCATATGAAGGCACATCGCCAGAATAAGGACACAGAAAACAACATCCAAAAGGTGTCTAAAATTTCTCCTATTCTTTATTCTTCATATATTAGTTTTACAACACTTCAGTAATGCCCTAGAATTCTGGGAAAGAGCCAATGACATTATAAAAAAGGGGCCCTCCTAAACGAAAATAGGCTATATTAGCCATTAAAATAATAGTTTATTTTTTAGGAGTAACATGGGAATTTTCCCAGAAATAATACCTATTATTTTTATTTATTTTTTTACCTGGTCTGGAAATCATGCTCTAGAGACCAAACATGGAACTTTTTCAAGCCCTTTCAGGTCTCCAATAAGCAGGGCAGTGGTCTCACACCAGATTTCATCTCCCACCTAAAGAGAATCAGAAACATCCATGCCGACGGCAGGATTCTAACATACAGCCTGTTAGTTGGAGAGCATATAAGCTAACCATATGGCCAACCAGGCTGGCTAAAGTTAGCCACTCTTACTCAAAGATGGTACAATTTTTCTCCTGAAATATATGAAAACCTTATTAATCACCTTATCTTAAAACTGAATGATCATGACTTTGAATAAATACTCTGAGGATAAACAAAATATAAAAAAACAAAGATTTGTGTTTATTATTCATCTTCTTCGGGCTCTTTCCATCCGCTACTAGATATAGGCCTCCCATAAATTTCCAGTTGTTTCTGGCTTTAGCTAATGTCCATCATCTTATATCACACCTTTGTAGATTATCTCTCGATTTTGTTTTCATGACTTTTACTTTCCTTTCTTGGTATCTATTCAGCAGAGAAGATACCACGAGATGGAACATTTTCATCAGTTAATCTGATAATATGGCCAACCCATCTACATGCTTTACAATACTTCACAGTATCCAATACTCTAGTCACTTCTCTAATTTTTTTTTTTTTTTTTGTTATTATGTGGAGCATTCTTCTCTCTAAGGGTCTTTTCGCCACATGCAACCTGTCTTCCTTATTTTTAGTTGTTGCCTAAGTCTCACTTCCATAAGTAAACACCAGAATAATGCACATATTAAATATCTTTTCTTTTAAACATACAGGTAAATTTCCTAATAGATAAATTTTATGTAGTCTAAATGTTTTGTTTCCTAGTGTGATTCTTCTATTTATTTCTTTATCTTTGTTTTTTTTTCCTGAGCTAACTAATTGTCAGAGGTGAATATAGTCATCCACAGTTTCAATAGGATTACCTGCTAATTCTAGTTCAATCTGTTCTGAATTTGTCATAAATTTTGTTTTATTATTATTATTTTTATTATTATTATTTCGGGTGACTCCAGGAGTACTTAGACTCATCGAGGGAGGCCCTAAACATCATGTCCACACAACTATGCGATTACATTCTCACAGTATCTATCATACCTTGTCTTGAACTCGTTCACCGTCATAGCACCCACAACAGACTCTGGCAGCTTATTCCACTCATTTACCACTCTAAAAGTAAAGAACCCAGCTCTAACACCCCTGCTAACCACACTCATACCCAGCTTCCATAGGTGTCCCCTAGTTCTCCCACCACCAGTCCTGATCTCAAAAATATCCTCTGAATTAATCCTATAGAATCCCTTTCGCAATTTGAATGTCTCAATCATATCTCCCCTCCTCCGCCTATCAACTAGTTTCTGCAACCCACAAATCTTCAACCTGTTCTCATATGGTTCATTCCATAGACCTGTTATCATCTTAGTCACTCGCCTCTGGATCCTCCCCATCAAGAAGGAACCGAGGTGACCAAATCTGGGCACAGTAATCGAGATGAGGTCTTATCAAGGCTCGGTACAGAGGTACAATAACTTGCTTGTCTCTGCTCGTCAAGGTATTTTTCAACAACCAAGTGAGTTGATGAGCTGATTTAGCTACTTTTGCAGTGTGTCCCCTAAACTTCATCTCCTTATCCACCAACACTCCCAAGTCCCTGGCCTCATCAATCTCTTGGAGTACAGTTCCACCTATGTGGTATACTGCTGCTAATCTTTTCACCCCAAAATGCATAACCTTATATTTTGTCACATTAAATTGACATCCATTCTCCTTAGCCCAGAACTCCAATCTATCTAAGTCATCCTGCAAGACTTTGACATCTTCTGCATTCACTATTGCCCTACCCAACTTTGCATCATCAGCGAACAAATGAATTGTTCCACTTAGATCCTTCCCTATATCGTTAATGAACAGATTAAACAGCAGTGGTCCAAGAACAGAACCCTGCGGCACACCACTAGTCAAAGGCCGTCTTTTGGACTCTGCTCCTGAATAAACTACTCTTTCATATCTCTCCATCAACCAACCACCTATCCATCCCACCAACCCTATATCCATTCCCATATGTTGTAGTTTACAGATTAGTATTACATGTGGTATCCTGTCAAACACCTTTGCCAGGTCCAGCAGTATCACTGTAAATCCATTTCCCTTATCCAGTTCAGCCGTCACCTTGTTATAAAACTTGAGCAAGTTACTGAAGCATAATCTACCCTTCACAAAGCCATGCTGTCCCCTGTACAGTATCTCGTTTTCATCAATCCATTCCTGTATTTTTCCCTTGACTACTTTCTCTAAGACCTTGACAACGACTCCTGATATGCTGATCGGTCGGTAATTTGCAACCGTAGTCTTGGATCCTCCTTTATGCAGTGAAACTATTTTCCCCTCTTTCCACACCTTCGGGACTAAGCCAGACCTGAGACTCAGATTAAACAACATGGTCAAGGGCATTGATAATTCTTTAGCCGCTTCATGCAAGACCCGTGCCGGTATACCATCCAATCCCACAGATGTGTTCACATTAAGGTTCTGTAATAAACTAGTCACCTCCACTTCATTCATCACTATTCCCGTATAAACTAATGGTTCCTTCACTTTTTCAATGTCACCACCTGGATGATATGCTTTTGCAAAGTGCGCGCTCAGTAACTCCACTATATCGACTGATTTAGTGACCTCCTTACCATCGTCATTCCTTAAAATCATTTTGCCGTGTACAGTTTTTTTCTTGCTTGCAAAGCTAGTTTCCTTTCATAATCCGCTTTTGCTTTTTTTACCACACTCATTACCTTCCTGGCCTGCACTTTATACCGTTCGTGTGCCTGCAGGTCACCCATTTCTTTAAATTCTCTCCACAGTTGTTTATTTTTTTGCAGCTCAAGCTTAATGGTGTTATTCATCCATTTAACCCCTACTTGTTTTACTATTCGGACCCTAGGTATACAATCAGCCATTACCTCCTGTAAATGCTCCTTGACCACTTCCCATGCTCTATCGACGTCCAGCCCTTGCAGTTGTACATGCCATGGCACTGATCCAAGCAATCTCCTAAGCTTGTCATACTTGCCAGCACGGTAATTACACATATACCCTGTCTTAATCGAAAATTCCACACCTTTAGCCACCTCCCAGGTCAAGACCTTATGATCACTCTCACCAATAGGTGGCAACATGGTCATATTCATTACAGTCAAATTCTCAGATGCTATTACCAGGTCAAGCACTCTCACACCCCTAGTATTTTCAATTACATGCTGTCTCAGATAGTTATCCCTTAATAATTGAATAAAATCCTTTTCCTTCCTCACATGTGTCCTCTTCTCCTTCCAATCAATGTTACCATAGTTGAAATCCCCCATAATAATTACCCTCCTTCCACTCATTTCATCAATTTCCCTATGCATACTATCTCCACCATCTATTCCATCACCTGGTCTATAGCAGCACCCAACTGTATATTTTATTCTGCCAGTCTCAATCTCACACCAAATAGCCTCAAATGAGCTCCTTTCACTATCCTGCGATACAACTTCAATTCTCCTTGGCTGCAGTTCATCAGCTATCATCAATAATACCCCTCTCCCCATTTTATTCTCTCTGTCCCTCCTAAACACACTATAACCTACACATTCTATCCCACTAACTATATCTTCTTCCGTCAGCCATGTTTCACTAATGCCAATAACCTGTGGCCAGGAAGAGCCAATCAAGGTCAAAAATTCTTCCTTCTTGTTCCTAATACTCCTGGCATTAGTATACATGAAATGCAGTGATCCCTTAGTCCCACCCCTATATTGATACGTTATTCTAAATGACCCATTCCCATTTTTTGTCCTTAGTACTGGCTCGGGTACATTATATACATTCTTACACTCATCTGTCTCACTAATGTCTGCATATCCATTCCCCCCCCCCCCCCCCTTGGTAGTTCTAGTTTCCCTGGTTTTGCACATCCATTTTCACTTCGTTCAGCAACACTCTTTCCAGTCTCCGCACACCAAGTCCATTCAAATGCAGGCCATTCCATCTTGTATAAGTCCTTTCGCCCTTCAAACTCATTCCACACGTCCACGAATTCCACACCACACCGTCTGCATAACCTACGCATAATGTCATTTGCGATTATGGCCCTCCTCCTAAACTCCTCTCTGTCATACCGCGGCAACAGACTAACCATTCTAACTCTGTCATGCTTTTCTTTCGCTACCTTTAACAATACTTTCAAGTCCTCTCTCATAAAAAATTTATCACCTTTCAATTCATTCGTACCCGCCACAATTATTAATTCTTTCACCCTCTGTTTTTGCACTCTAATACTCTCACTTACATCCTTAAATTTCGCACCCGGTAAGTACGATTTAGTTACACTGCCATCTATCACCCCTCTTAATAATGAATCACCATACAACACTCTTACCTTCATTTCAGAAACTAAACTTTTTTCTTTTTAAACTTTTTAAACTTTTTTCCCTCTTTTCTGTGTCCAAGTCATTTAACATTTTCTGATTTTTCTAATTTTTACTGACAGAACAATATCATCTGCAAAATAAATAATGTAAATTTAGATTTTTTCCATTGATGTTAATTCTATAGTTTTCTTATGATACTTTCATAAGAAAGTATCATAAGAAAACCTCTAATGTATGTAGCAGAAAACAATTTGGATGTTGTTAGTTCTTGCCTCACTCCTCTCTCAATGCTGAATTCCTTTCCCCTGATGTAGTAACTTTGTACTGGCTATTGAGTTTTGATATACTTTCTAATAATCTGATATATGAATTGGAAGGGTAGAGAGGGCTACATGGTGTGTAGAGTTTTCAGAGAGCTCCCGAAAGCTAAGTATAATTTTGAGTGAAAATTGGAATATTGGTTTAAATCTTAATGTAGTATTGTTTAATTTTGGTAGCTTGTTGTGTCTGTGTGATTTTGGTATGAATTCCATTTATTTAACTTAGTATTTTAACGATACGTTTCATAGAATAGCACATGGCGCCAATGTGACATAAGATAATGGCGTCCAAAAATAACGGCTTTGTTCAAAAACTGTAATGTGAGGGAGTTTGTCCAATGTGATGTGTGTGGGATGTATGCTTTCGCGAAGAAGGCTGGATTTTGGATGGAAGGTGATAGTGGTGGGAGAATGTGCAGAAAGCGAGAAAGTGTAAGCAAAGTGAAGAATTGAAGTATGTGTCGGGTTGCGAGATAGTTATGATTGAAGAAAGCCAGAATGTGAGTGAAAATAGTGGCTTGATAGGGAATTGCAATGTTGTACAAGATGGCAATGGGAGCGGTGATCAGAGAGAGAGTGAAAGCAACTATACAGAGAGAGAAAATGGTTTAAATGATGAAAAAAATGAGGAATTATTTGTAGGGAGTGAGATTGCTAGGTTGTGCGGAATGATACACAGTACGCAGCTTCAGTTGGAGCACCTGCAAAACTCTTTCCAGAGTGGCTCGGCTAACGGAAATAAACAAGTGTTTGAAAGGAAAAATAAGCGTAAGAGTGGGAGAGTTTCAGAAATGAAGGAAAGAGTGTTGTATGGTGACTTGTCATTAAGAGGAGTGATAGATGGGAGTTTAACTAAATCGTACTTACCAGGTGAGAAATTTAAGGATGTAAGTGAGAGTATTAGAGCGCAAAAACAGAGGGTGAAAGAATTGATAGTTGTGGCGGGTATGAATGAATTGAAAGGAGATACATTTTTTATGAGAGAGGACTTGAAAGTATTGTTAAAGTTAGCGAAAGAAAAGAGTGACAGAGTTAGGATGGTGAGTCTGTTGCACGGTACGACAGAGAGGAGTTTAGAAGGAGGGCCATAATCGCAAATGACTTTATGCGCAGGTTATGCAGATGGTGTGGTGTGGAATTCGTGGACGTGTGGAATGAGTTTGATGGGCGAAAGGATGTATACAAGATGGATGGCCTGCATTTGAATGGATTTGGTGTGCGGAGACTGAAAAAAGTATGTTGCTGAATGAAGTGAAAATGGATGTGCAGAACCAGGGAAACTAGAACTACCAAGGATGGGGGTGGAGTGGATATGTGGCCATCAGTGAGACAGTTGAGTGTAAGAATGTATATAATGTACCTGAGCCAGTACTAAGGACAAGAAATCGGAATGGGATAGTTAGAATAATGCATCAAGATAGGGGTGGGACAAAGGGACCTCTGCATTTCATGTATACTAATGCCAGGAGTATTAGGAACAAGAAGGAAGAATTTTTGACCTTGATTGGCTCTTCCTGGCCACAGGTTATTGGCATTAGTGAAACATGGCTGACGGAAGATGATATAGTTAGTGGGATAGAATGTGTAGGTTATAGTGTGTTTAGGAGGGACAGAGAGAATAAAATGGGGTGGGGGGGAGTGTTATTGATGATAGCTGATGAACTGCAACCAAGGAGAATTGAAGTTGTATTGCAGGATAGTGAAAAGAGCTCATTTGAGGCTATTTGGTGTGAGATTAAGACTGGCAGAACAAAATATACAGTTGGGTGCTGCTATAGAGCCGGTGATGGAATAGATGGTGGAGATAGTATGCATAAATAAATTGATGAAATGAGTGGAAGGAGGGTAATTATTATGGGGATTTCAACTATGGTAACATTGATTGGAAGTAGGAGAGGACAGATATGAGGAAGGAAACGGATTTTATTCAATTATTAAGGGATAACTATCTGAGACAGCATGTAATTGAAAATCTAGGGGTTTGAGAGTGCTTGAACTGGTAATAGCATCTGAGAATTTGACTGTAATGAATATGACCATGTTGCCACCTATTGGTGAGAGTGATCATAAGGTCTTTAGCCACCTCCACCTGGGAGGTGGCTAAAGGTGTGGAATTTTCGATTAAGACAGGGTATATGTGGAAATACCATGCTGGCAAGTATGACAAGCTTAGGAGATTGCTTGGATCAGTGCCATGGCATGTAAAACTGCAAAGGCTGGATGTCGATAGAGCATGGGAAGTGGTCAAGGAGCATTTACAGGAGGTTATGGCTGATTGTATACCTAGGGTCCAAATAGTAAAACAAGTAGGGGTTAAATGGATGAATAACACCATTAAGCTTGAGCTGCAAAAAAAAGAAACAACTGTAGAGGAAATTTAAAGAGAAAGGTGACCTGCAGGCACACGAATGGTATAAAGCGCAGGCCAGATGGGTAATGAGTGTGGTAAAAAAAGCAAAAGCAGATTATGAAAGGAAACAAGCTATGCAAACTAAAGAGAATCCCAAACAGTTCTTTCAATATGCTGCAAGCAAAAAAAAACTGTACATGGCAGAATGATTTTAAGGAATGCCGATGGTAAGGAGGTCACTGAATCAGTCGATATAGTGGAATTACTGAGCGAGCACTTTGCAAGAGTATATCATCCAGGTGGTGACATTGAAAAAATGAAGGAACCATTAGTTTATATGGGAATTGTGATGAATGACGTGGAGGTGAATAGTCTATTACAGAACCTTAATGTGAATACATCTGTGGGATTGGATGGTATACCGGAATGAGTCTTACGTGAAGTGGCTAAAGAATTATCAGTGCCTTGACCATGTTGTTTAATCTGTGTCTTGGGTCTGGTTTAGTCCCGAAGGTGTGGAAAGAGGGGAAAATAGTTCCACTGCATAAAGGAGGATCCAAGACTACTGTTGCAAATTACCGACCGATCAGCATATCAGGAGTCATTGTCAGGGTCTTGGAGAAAGTAGTTAAGCGAAAAATACAGGAATGGATTGATGAAAACGATATACTGTACGGGGTACAGCATGGCTTTGTGAAGGGTAGATCATGCCTCAGTAACTTGCTCAAGTTTTATAACACAGTGACAGCTGAATTGGATAAGGGTAATGGGTTTACAGTGATACTGCTGGACCTGGCTAAGGCATTTGACAGGATACCACATGGAATTCTAATCCGTAAACTGCAACATATGGGAATGGATAGGTGGCTGGTTGATGGAGAGATATCAGAGAGTAGTTTATTCAGGAGTAGAGTCCAAAAGATGGCCTGTGACTAGTGGTGTGCCACAGGGTTCTGTTCTTGGACCACTGCTGTTTAATTTGTTCATTAACGATGTAGGGAAGGATCTAAGAGGAACGGTTCATTTGTTCGCTGATGATACAAAGTTGGGTAGGGCAATAGTGAATGCAGAAGATGTCAAAATCTTGCAGGACGACTTGGATAGATTGGAGTTCTGGGCTAAGGAGAATGGATGTCAATTTAATGTGACAAAATGTAAGGTTATGCATTTTGGGATGAAAAGATTAGCAGCAGTATACCACATAGGTGGAACTGTACTCCAGGAGATTGATGAGGCCAGGGACTTGGGAGTGTTGGTGGATAGGGAGATGAAGTTTAGGGGGCACATTGCAAAAGTGGCTAAATCAGCTCATCAACTCACTTGGTTGTTGAAAAATACTTTGACGAGCAGAGACAAACTCTCGACTACTGTGCCCAGATTTGGTCACCTAGATTTCTTCTTGATGGGGAGGAGGTAGAGAGGATCCAGAAGCAAGTGACCAAGATGATAGAAGGTCTATGGAATGAACCTTATGAGAACAGGTTGAAGATTTGTGGGTTGCAGAAATTGATTGATAGGCGGAAAAGGGGAGATATGATTGAGACATTCAAATTGCTAAAAGGTTTCTATAGGATTAATTCAGAGGATTATTCAAATTAAGGGGATATTAAATCCCACATTGTTTTAAAACCGAATAAGAAACTCAAAGATTGGAATCAGAGAGCTTCATGCCGAATATAGTAAACTATAAAAGTATCGGCGATTACTAGCGTGAGCTAATGCAAGTAGTCTTAGTACGTAGTACCATCTCGGGCAACTCGTTGCAAAGGTGGGGAAAGTTCTGATCGCTATTCTTGGTATTTCCCATAATGTGAAAACACATTTCCTAGGAAATGTATGCTGTTATTACATCATGGTGGGAGGTCACTACCCAGACCGGTTTCAGCCTTTTTTGAGGCTGAAACCGTTCTGGGTAGTGAGTAGCTAGACCAAATAGATACCAAAGGGTATATAGAAAAAAGAACTTATATACTCTGCTATACGAGTTGTCAAACAGGTGCAACCATTAAGTTACTTAAATATAAAGAGCCAATAGGCTTCATTTCGGCGATATAAACATTATTCAAATTAAGGGTATATTAAATCCCACATTGTTTTAAAACCGAATAAGAAACTCAAAGATTGGAATCAGAGAGTTTCATGCTGAATATAGTAAACTATAAAAGTATCAGCGATTACTAGTGTGAGCTAATGCAAGTAGTCCTAGTACATAGTACAATCTCAGGCAACTCATTGCAAAGGGTAGCGACCTCCCACCATAATGTAATAACAGCATACATTTCCTAGGAAATGTGTTTTCACATTATGGGAAATACCAAGAATAGCGATCAGAACTTTCCCCACCTTTGCAACGAGTTGCCCGAGATTGTACTACGTACTACTTGCATTAGCTCACGCTAGTAATCGCCAATACTTTTATAGTTTACTATATTCGGCATGAAACTCTGATTCCAATCTTTGAGTTTCTTATTCAGTTTTAAAACAATGTGGGATTTAATATCCCCTTAATTTGAATAATGTTTATATCGCCGAAATGAAGCCTATTGGCTCTTTATATTTAAGTAATTCAGAGGATATTTTTTGAGATCAGGACTGGTGGTGGGAGAACTAGGGAATACCTATGGAAGCTGGGCAAGAGTGTGGTTAGCAAGGGTGTTAGAGCTGGATTCTTTACTTTTAGAGTGGTAAATGAGTGGAATAAGCTGCCAGAGTCTGTTATGGGTGCTATGACAGTGAGTGAGTTCAAGGCAAGGTATGATAGATACTGTGAGAATGTCGTATAGTTGTGTGGACATGATGTTTAGGGTCTCCGTCGATGAGTCTAAGGACTCCCTGGAGTCGCCCGTAATAATAATAATAATAATAATATATTTCCTAGGATGTCCTGTTTCTTTTTTTAAGCTGTTTATTATTTCTGATTGGCATAAACAATCAAAAGCTTTCTCAAAATCACAAAACTAAATATGCAGGAAGATGATATTCATTTATATTTGTAGAAATATATGGACAGCCCATCTACATATTCATGTGCTTTATGATAACCATATCAATTACTCTAGTCATCTCTCTGTTTTTTTATTTTTTGCCTTTTTATGTGGAGCATTCTTCTCTCCAAGACTTTCTTTGGCCACATGCAACCTCTTCCTGTTTTTCAGTTGTTGTTGAAGCAAAGGCATAGCTAGGGGGTTGTAGGTAATTCTTAAGTAAAATTAAGAATTACCTGCATTACTATGAAATAGACCGCCAATGTCATTGACGATTTTGCTAACAGAAAAGCAAGAAAAATAACATTTTAGTATGTTGAAATTAAAGTTTTACTTCAAAAATAAACATAGTGTTTAATTTATTTCCCTATATGTCGTTTTGACTTTTTGTAGTGTTTTTGGTGTGTATTGAGAGGGGCAGCAAAAGCTCCAGCTACACCACTGTGTTTAAGTCTCACTTCCATAGACAAACACTGGAATAATGCATATATTAAATATCTTCATTTTTTTTAAACATGCAGATAAATCATCTACAGGAATCAACAGGTTTAAAGGATTAAACAAGAAAATAATTTCCTGGCAAGTTTAATTTAACGATATTCATTTACGTGTTCTATTACTTTGTTGTTGACAGGGTGGATATGATCTAACTGTAGAGAAACTTGTTCTAAAGCCTGCTTGCACATAATATCATAAGAAATCTTCTGATTCTATTTAAAATAGTGGATATAAAAATTCTATACAATTGCAAAAATAACTGATTTACCTAGTTATTGCTATCTCTGCTGCCTTTTTTTATATAAGATAATCACAGATTCATGCCATTGCTGCAATTTTTTTTGTACTTAAAATATCATTAATTAAGAATTACCTGCATTTTATATATAAGGTCATTTCATAAATGACCTTATGAAACTGTGAACCTCCTAATTTTATGTGTTCTGTTAATATACAATTTACTCCAGGTCTTTTATCATTGTTTGCTGAATTGAGGACCTTACATAATTCTTCTATTATGATTGGTGGTTTAATATCTACCTCATCTTTGTATAGGGCCCAATAAAAACCACTGCATATTTCCATTTTTTTTTTCCTGCTACTCCTCGCTTAATTTTCAGTTTTGGAACCCATTTTTTTCATCCTATGCAACCTTTGTTTTCATCAATTTTGGTGATTTTTTGTTTGTTTTGTCATGCATTGAGTTGTTCTCATATTTTCTGATATCATCTGTGAGTTCTTTTCTAACTTTTGAATTTCTATAAACTGTATATTGTCTGTGTTACTTTTGTCTCCTTTTTCTTAATTTTTTTTTTGATTAGATTAATTGTCCATACAGTAAGTTTTTCTTTTTTCTATAGATGATCTGTTTGCTGGTAATGATTTTCTTAAACCTTTACTAACGTCTATTAATATTGAAGCTATTTCCTCTATTCTCTCAGACGGTTGGCATTGTGTGGTTAGCCTATCCGATCTCCAGTCAAAAAGTTGCAGTTTCGAATTCCACCGTGGGCATGGATGTTTGCGATTGTCTGTGAAAATGCTAGTGGCATTTTCACAGGTGGGCAGTAGATGACATTGATGTAGATGATGATGGTAGTTGTGATTTGCTGTAGTTGGTGGAGACTGAGAGCTGTAGAGTAGGTGCCCTCCCCTCCTTGAGTCTTTGGACTCCTTGGAGGTGTCACGTAATAATAATAATAATAATAATAATGTCTGATTAATACACATTTCTTTCTTTCAACTTTACTTCTATATTTCCTGAAACTTTTCTTTATGACTTACTTATCTTCACATTGTGTTGAAGGTTTTTTTTTCATTACCAATTTCAGTTTTTACTCTCTCCCTAACCTATGGTCACTATCATAGTAAACTGGTTGACAACAGATATATCTTTTAATATTTTTATGTTTCATTTTCATGATCTGGATTTCTGAAAAACTCCAAACTCTTGGAAAAAGAGTATTGGTTATCCAAATTTATAAAAAAAAAAAAAAAAATAAAGATGACTGGATTAACCATAGGGGATAAATCTGGTAAATGAAGGGTACAAAATATATGCAGGAATATTAAAAGAAAAACTAAACCGTTGTAGAGGAGAAAATACTACAAGAACAGAATGGATTCCGAAAAGGCTGATCTTGCATTGACTTTAAATTTAATTTTTCAAAAAGAAACATATTGGCCAGCCTGGCTGGCTGAATGGTTAGTGTATCTGCTCTCCAGCCAAAAGGCTGTGGGTTCGAATTCCGCCGTGGACATGGATGTTTGTCATTGTCTGTGGAAATATTAGTGGTGATGGTCGGTGGTAGATGGTGTTGGTGTGGTTGCAGCCAGTTGGTGGATTGAGTGGTGGAGACAGAGTTGTAAATCAGGTGCCCTCCCTCGATGAGTCTTTGGACTCCCTGAAGGTGTCAAATAATAATAATAATATTTGGCCTTCCCTGATTATGAAAAGCCTTTGATAAAATTAATAGACAAAAATGATTTAAAATATTAACTGATCTAAATATACCAAACCAAATGTTACAGTCTATTCAAGAAATGTACACAGGAAATAAAATAGCAGTCAAATTAGAACAAATATCTGAATGAAAAGACATATCAAGAGGACTATGGCAAGGATGTACCTTATCACCTCTACTTTTTAATATAAATATATGTGTGTATATATATATATATATATATATACACAGGAATACCTTTCTGTGTGTGTGTATATATACATATATATATACACAGTTCCAAGAAGCGTCCACGCTATGCAAAACCGTGTTGTTCGAGGTCTATTTATAAAGGTTTTCAATTTAATTTGTTTATTGCAAAAATTTAGGATAATAAAAATGTTTAAAAATGAAAAAAAAAATGTTATTTTTATTAACTAAATAACAAATTAAATCCTTTTAAACTGATATAAAAGTTGTAGAAAACAAAACAAATATTGCTTCAATTTTAGCATACAGTAATTTAATTTTTTTACTAAAGTAGCCTTTTAGTGTTCTCTGAACCATCCTTGTCTTCTTTATCTCTTCAAGTACTAGATCTCTATAGCATTTGATGGCATTATTGAGACTTTGTCTCTCTTTGATGCTTCTTTCCAAATTCGGTTCGGCATTTATGATAAAGTCGGAAGCTTCATCGATTTTTCTCACAAAAGTTGAAAGGTCAGCAAAGGAAAATTCTTCAACCACGACATCAGTGGGGTCATTTTCGTCTTCTTCTGCTTCATAGGCTCATTGTTGTTCGAACTCCAAAAGGGTTTCATCATCCAGATCATTTGAATGAGAATCAATACATTCGTTCACATTGTTACAATCTAAACTTGTAAAACCAAGATCTTTGCCCATCTGCATAATTTCTGTTGAGATTTCCTCTTTCTGTGTTGCAAAGGCAACAAAGTCCTTTGAACAATGTGACAAGATATTATGCCATACGGCTCTCATGTTGCTTTGAGTCACCTCTTGCCAAGATTCATAAATATTTTGAATGGCATCTTTTATGTTAAATTTCTTCCAAAATTCACTCAAAGTCCAAGAATCTTCTTCTGCTGCAGCTTTAATAGCTTGAGCAAAAGTTCGTCTTAAATAGTAAGCCTTGAAAGTGGAGATAATGCCTTGATCCATCGGCTGCAGAATTGATGTTGTGTTTGGAGGGAAAAAATGAATCTTCACATTTTCATCTAAGTCAGTCAATAGAGTTGGATGGCCTGGCGCATTGTCTAATAAAAGCAAAATTTTGAAAGGAATATCATTCTTTTTACAATAGCTTTTAACTTCAGGGCAAAAACAAGTTTTAAACCAGTCTTCGAAAACTGAACGAGTCACCCATGCAAATTCAAATGCCAATGAACAGGTAAATTGTTCTTTGTAAAGCCCTTAAGAGCTCTTGGGTTTTCCGTTCTGTACACTAACAGTGGCTTCGATTTTAAATCACCTGATGCATTACCTCCTAGTAAAAGTGTCAATCGTCTTTGGACTTTATATACCCAGCTTGTGTTTTTTTTTCCTTCTCTGCTAGAAATGTGCATGATGGCATTCTTTTCCAGAACAAGCCAGTCTCGTCAGCGTTAAAAATTTAATCATCTGTGTAGCCTTCCTTCTCAATAAGCTCCTTCAATTCATTGGGAAATAATTCTGCAGTTTTAGTGTCAGCGCTTGTGCTTTCATCTTGGATTCTTATGTAATGGAATCCCACATGCTTTTTGAAATTGTAGAACCACCCACGACTTGCTATAAAAGTTACACTGGTTGTAATTCCTTCATTTTCTTTTATTTTGTCATATAGACTTGTTGCTTTTGCCTGGGTTATTGTTTCACTCAAAGGAATCTTTTTCTGATTACAATCTTCAATCCAGATCATTAGAAGGCGTTCCACATTTTCTATTGTAGAAGATCGACTTCTCATGATCACTTTTGACATATAAGAAGCGGTGCTCATTCCATGTTGTTTAATCTTTTCTTTGCTCTGAATAACTGTTCGTACAGATGACTCATTCATTGAATTCTCACGTGCTATTTTAGCAAACGAAGCGCCATTCTTGTGACATTTTATAATTTCAAGTTTCTTCTCTAATGTCAACCACTTGCATTTTTTTGTTACTCCAACAGTGTCTTCTTTGTTTCGTCTCTTTTCACTCATACTTAAATAATAAAAAAATATTAAATACTAATATTAACGTAAATAATAAAATGCCGCAGGGAAAGAACCTGTCTACGTGAGAGCCAATTGAATAACTATTGCATAAATGTGGCTCTCGACTGTCACTTGCGGTGCCCGGGAGTCGCCGGTCAGTGTTGACATTGTTAAATGATAAATGTAATAATAAAACCCGCGTTGTTCAAAACCTCGCTATACAAGGTATTCCTGTATATCTACCCTAAATATATAAAATGATAAGCCTTTTTATGTCATGTTTTTTGAGACGTTTTGAAACTCAGGGGCTATCCTGAGTGTCGAGTCTTCAAAATTTGAGTCATCAGAATTCAAGGAGAACTGGCCTACCAGTCCGGAACTCAGGGGGGGGTGTAGGTGCTGGGGGGCGAACCCCCTTTCGAGTTTTCAAAATTCGAGTCATCAGAATTCAAGAAGAACCGGCCTACCAGTTAGGAACACGGGGGAGTTGAGTGCCATAGGGGGCATAGCCCCCCCTAGTATATATATAAAATTGTAACAATTTGGAAACAGCATAATCCATTTGGTATACAAATAAACCCACAAATAGAGATAGATACACTATTATTTACTGGTGATCAAGTTGAATTAGCTACATCAGATGATCTACAGAGATCAGTAAATCATTAAATAAGATTTCAGAACAATATAATATAATATAATATCAAAAGTAAAGACAAAAATAATGATTTTCAAAGAAGAAAACCCAATAAGAAGTAAAATAGTGATAGATAATAAAATATTAGATCAAGTAAAATACTTTCAAATACTTGGGATGGTATAGACATATCAAATTTTGTTAAAGATAAAAAAATAACATATCAAAATATGTTATTGTTAAAAATTACATATAAAATTTTGTTAAAGTAAAGAGCATAATAAACAATATATTTCCTTGGAGTTGTCACATAATAATAATAATAATATTTCAGCCATCTCTGGTAAAAAACACACATACCAGAAACAGACTAGATAATAGCCTCATTCTGATCCTGTCTAAATTAACTTTATTATATGGAAGTGAAACATGGACCATAAAAAAGAAGAATGAAAAATGGAATCAAACAGCAGAAATGAAATTTCTCAGAAAATCAGCTGAGATATACCATAAAAGAAATGAGGATATTTTACAATCCCTGATTATAAAAAAAAAAACAATTAACTACTATCTGGATCAAATGGATAATAGCAAACTGCCAAATATACTACACAGATATAAAATAATGGAAAAAGAAGAACTGTAAGACAGTGATGGCATGAGACCAAAACAGGCCACTTGGTCTAAAATCCATGATAGGAAGAAGAAGAGAATATTTCTATGTTGTTCACTATAATATAATAAATTTCTATTGTGTTTATTAATGCAAGAATAAATCACTTAGGATTTAGAAGAACCAGTTAATGATTTGAAATCTTTTAAAGCATATATAACAAAGTAAATTAAGAATAAAGAATGTATAGTTTGTGTTCAGGAAAATAAATAAATAGCAGATATAATTCACGTCACAGACATAAGCAAACAGCATAATCTTATCCAATCTGGTTTCACCATGAAGAGAACTGCTTTGTTATCCTTTTTTGATGTTCTATTATTTCAGCAATAATATTTTTTCTGTTGTTGTCCATGATTCAAAACCCAAAGTACCAGAGAAAATAGCAATTGAAATGTCATCTCAGCAAATAAATAACTAACCTGGTGCTTTCAAACATATTTAGTTAACCATGGCTTGATTATTTCAAGAAAGTACCTTCATATAACTATTTATCATATTCATATGAATGAGATCATGCACTGTGAAAATTCCATAGTCATAACAAGATATGATTCAAGATAAATATTATTATTATTATGTGACACCTCCAGGAAGTACAAGGGACTCATCGAGGGAGGGTAACTACTCTACAACTCTTTGTCTCCAGCACTCAATCTACCAACTACAACAAACTGCAACTACCATCGCCATCTACCGCCCACCACCATCAGTATTTTCACAGACAATCACAAACATTCATGCCCACGGTGGGATTTGAACCCGCAGCCTTTTGGCTGGAGAACGGATATGCTAACCATTTGACCAACCAGGCCAGCAAACATCATTAAGTATCATAACAAGCCCATGATTACAGGAAATCATGTCCAAAACGAGTGTATAAATAAAATTTTAACCATAATGTAAACCAAGTGTAAAGCAGAAACAACTGTGTTGTGTACAGCATATGATGAGATAGCCTGTCTATTTGGTAAAATATACAATATAGAAAGTGCTCTAGCATATTACAGAATTGCTTCCCAACTAATTGTTCCTTTCTCTCTTTGATTCATAAAAGCAAAATGTGAATAATATGCAATGAACAATTACTAAACTGCAAAAATTATATTCTACAGTTATTTCTATAGACTGCTTTACACATTTATTCAGTACTTGGCAAACTTTTAAGGAAGTTTGCCAAGGACTGAATTATTCCCCATTCAACACTATTATTTCTCAATATTCAAATATTAGATAAAATCAGAAAGAAGGCCTGATTGACTATTTTGTTCTATGCATAAAGCAGTCCTGGTCTTTTCTATGATGAATGTGTGTGTGTGTGTGTGTGTGTGTGTGTGTGTGTGTGTGTGTGTACATACATGGTTTGCTATGAATACTGCAATCAAGAAGATAAAAACTGAAATAATTATAAACCTCTTTAAATTTCATAAATATAAATACTGTTAATATAAGAACAATGTTTTTTTTCCCTCAATACAGTGAGTATTAATCATGATATGGAAATTCATTCTGCATATCGTGTATAATGCATATGTACAATATCCTAATAATATGGATGGCAAGGGCAGTGGGAGAGCTAATGTCACTGGAAGCATCAAACTGCACAAAGCTCTTTATGGTACTCATATTTGTTTCATCAAACATAAGTTCCTTTATACCAGTGCATTAATACAGAAATTATTTTCAAGCTGGCTGGATTTACTTTGATCCTTAGTGTCGATCTATGATTCTCATTTTTTGCAACTGATTTAACAAAAGATCCATCTGGCGACCATCTGAAAAATATGAAAATGAAACTGTTTTCTAACCTTAAACCTTTCAAGTTTTAAGAAAGACATTATATGAAGCTGTTAACTAAGATATTTTAATTTAAAAAAATTAAGTTAATAATGAAATATTTACAGAAAAGTGGGAAAATGAAATTCACCAAAAAGACTTTAATGGCATACAGTAAAAGGAAGTAACATATGAATGACATGCAAATTAAATTTATATATATATTTAACTACATCTGAGAGAGTGGTGTATCTCATGTTACTAAATGTGGTCCACTCATACAAAATTATAAATGTGTAAGATGTCATTTGCTTTTACATGAATCTTGCCAACAATGGCTGTAGTATGTCTACCAAGACTATAGTAGACATGCACTGCCAATAAAGAACAAATGGGAACAAGAATCAGAAAATGAAAGAATGTGAAACAGATCTATACTGAATGTTTGCTTTAAGTTGAATTTTGTATGGAAAGAAAAACTATGATATTTAAATCAATAGGGTCTATAATCAATACTAACTTCTGCAATGTTTTTGCAATACAGCAATTTCAAGATGATCTTACATGCCATGTGCATATAATTACTTATTTTAGTCTGTTTACTATAAATTTTCTTATGTTTTATTTATTTATTATTTTTTAAATAAAATGTCAATCCCATCCATTTTAGGCCTCCAATAAACAGAGTGGTGGTTTAACAATGGAATGATCATCTGCTACCTAAAGACTTGCACAAACTTTCATGACACAGTGGAATTAAGCAATTCAAAAACATACTCTGTTGGTTGGAGAGTGAAAATGATATCCACAAATGATGTCGACCAACTAGGAGGACAGCAAGAATGATACCTAAAAAATTTCTCTCTCTCCTGCACTTTATGTCAACTATAATTTTTCTACAAGATGAGTGCAACGACCTTTTTTTCAATAGATGGAAGTGAGTAAGTAAGGAGAGAAAGGATTCACATCTCTGTTTACTATCATCTATTCAAAAGAAAAAAAAAAAAGTTTTTTTGAAAAATAAACCAGGCATAACTATAAAAGAAAATCAATGTTTTTCGTTGTTAAATGTGAATATAGCTTTATCCCTCTTCTAATAGTAGTTTTGTCATTGTTTTTAATACTTTTCTCTCATAATTAATTTTCACAATTTCTTATAGCACTTATGCCCATATTACTTTGTGTGCTGTGCTACTCAAATTTGATTTCCTGAAAATATCAAACATAATATGAGAGTAGGAGAGAGAATGTGAGTGAGACATTGCATACTTTGAAATCCTGGCAATTTGAAAGGATTAAAAGTGTATATATACAGTGCATCATTTCAAATTTATGAAAATCAATCAATTAAACACAACGCATATGAGGCTAAGTGTAATCATGTCTATTTCAGGAAATTGAAGAGATTCTCTGTTGCTATGCTTCCACCAGTGGCAAGGTCTAAATCATACCTTGTGCATCCTGATATGCTCCTCTGTACACCACTGTTGTGACACACTGTCCTTTGACCGACTATGCTTGTCATCGGACTGCATGATTCTAATAATCCAAAATCTAATAATAAATCAGAATGCACAGGATCAAAACCTGTCAATGGTAGAAGTATAGCAACAGCAGATGTCCTCTCCAATTTCCATTCCTGTCAGTTATGGGGATGGTGGGAGTAGGCACACTGACACAGATGTGACAACACTCAATCTCACATGCATTATGTTTAACTGGTTCATTTCCATAATGAATTGATAAACTGTATGTATACACTTTTAAATTCTTTCATATTGTTGAAATTTCACAATTTGTGATGCTACTATCTAGCGTATCTACTTACTCATGTTATTTTGATATCTCAAGTAAATCACACATAAAGTAATATAATAGTGGGTCATATGCACTTGTATATGAAATTGTGAAAGTTAATGCTGAGAGAAAAGTATCAAAACTTATAGAAGAGTGATGATGAAAGCATAAGAGGAATAAAGCTATATCAAAATTTAATAACTGGACATATCGATTTTCTATCATTAGTTATATCTGGCTTTGAAGTGCAATGTTGCGACCTAATCGACAACATTTAGATAGAAATAAGTAAGGAAATAACTGCTATTTAAGAAAAATAATAATAATAAGTGCAGTTACTAATAGCATTTTTGTATAAGATGCTATTCATTATTACAATGACTAATTGCACATAGGCCATTTTCAGCATGCATAGGTACTGCAGACATAATTTTGTTTTGTTTAATTACTTCCTTCCTGTTTTTATGCTTATGTATAGACCATACAGGCTTCCAAAACCAGATCTGAATGGAATGAATAGGGTAGTTAATTCTTATTCCCTTAATATTCTTTGTCTGTAAATTGCCTATGTTCTTTTGACTGATTTGCCTGTTTTACAAGATTAAAAACCTAATTTTCTGGTAGGAAAACTCTGCTACTTCCATATGAGATCAGCTAACTTCCCTTCAGCTGAAAAGTCCTGATACAAGTTTTTTGCATGCTAAACGGATTCAAACCTAGGTATTTCTGATCATCAAAACTAAGTGAACCATGGAGGCACTTTGCCTAATTATGCCATTGGAGTGGTCAAACAGAAATAACTTCACAAATTTTAATAGTGATACTAAAATACTAAATTTCATTAAATTCCATCAAGGGAGAGAGGAATTATTATTATCATTTTTGAATTGTTTTCCTAAAAGGTTAGGATGTTAGTAATGCATAGGATATAGTTAAGTATCATCTAGAGGAAGCAATATTAAATTGCATACCTAAGGTAAGGAGGATTAATCAGATAGGAGTTAGATGGATGAGTAATATCATTAAACATTTTCTTCTTCTACTGCTTGTGCTTAATGATATTACTCACAGTATATAAAGAGAAAGGCGACTATTAAACTCATGAACAGTAGAAGGCTCAGGCAAGAAAGGTGACCAGCATGGAAAGGTAGGCAAAATCAGATTATGAAAAGAATCTAGCCAAGCAGGCCAAAGGAAATCCCAGAGTTCTTTCATTATGTGGCAAGTAAGAGGAAGAATGACTATGAAAGATTAACCTTAATGAGCGATGATGATCACGAGAATACAGAAGCAGATAAAATACTTGAATTACTGAGCGACCACTTTGCAAGGGTATATCATCCTGGTGAGGTTACTGCTTTAACATGTTACAGACACTGATATGGGAACAGACGTGGATGAATTGGAGGTTCTTAGGATAGGAAATAAAAATCTCAATCTAAATACAAATGTGGAGATTAGATGGGATATCACCTAGGGTTTTGCGAGAATGTGCAAAGGAACTGGCAATGCCTCTGTCTACACTCTTTAAGTCTCAGCTCTAGTTGAGTTCCAAGGGAGTGCAAAGAGGGCAAAATAATTCCCTTGCATAAGAGAAGTTCTAAGAACTGCAGTAGCAAATTATAGACCAATCAGTATCTCGGGTGTGGTGGTAAAAGTATCAGAAAAATTAGTCAAAAATAGAATTCAAGAATGGCTAGATAAAAATATGATACTCTATAAGGGTCAACATGGCTTAGTGAAGGGGCAGCCTTAGTAATTTACTGTCTTTTTATAATAGACAAACAGCAGAGTTGGAGAAAGGAAATAGCTATAGGATGAATTTGCTAGATTTTGCAAAAGCATCTGACAGAATACCGCATGGAGCTCTGTTATGCAAAGTAGAATAAATGGGGATGGACATACACTGGTTTGATATCTATCCAGCAGCTATCCTCTTATTTACTGAAAGTGGATAAGAGGATGGCTGCTCAACAGATATCAAAAAAGTGGTATATGGAGGGGCAGAATTGAGGTGATAACAGGTGACTAGTGGTGTACCACAAGGTTCAATGCTAGGACCACTGCTGTTTAATTTGTACATAAATGATATAGGAAATAACCCGAAAGGAAATATTAAGTTGTTTGCTGATGATGTGAAATTGGGTATGTGAAATAGTTAATCAAGGTGATGCAGAGAGGTTGCAGGACGATTTAAATAGGCTGTGGATATGGCAGCCTATTTAAAGTGATTATGGGTATCAGTTTAATGTGCAAAAATGTAAAGTTATGCGTTTGGGGAAAAATAGATTACAAACCATGTATCACACTTGGCATTGTACTCAAGTAAATAGATGAAGCTAGAGATGTAGGGGTGGTGGTAGATAGAGAGTTAAAGTTTAGAGGACATATTGCTAAGGTAGCCCATAAGATTACTTGTCTTTTGAAGAACACATTAAGAAGTAGACATAATTAAGTTGTTATTCTGGTTTATAAGGCCTTGATACATCCACATCCAGATTACTGTGCTCAAGTCTGGTCCCCTGGGTTTCTTGGGGATGAGGAAGTGGTGGAGAGGATTCAGAGGTGACTGACCAAGATAGTGATCGGCCTGTGGAATGTTCCCTATGAGGATAGATTTAGGATGTGTTGATTGCAGAAGTTCGTTGATAGGAAAAAAAGAGGGGATATGATACAAACATTTAAGTTGCTTAAAGAGTTTTATAGGATTGATGCAGAAGAAATGTTTCAGCACTTTGCTAGAGGGAGCAAATCAAGGGGGGTCATCCCTATAAATTGAATAAAGGTGTGGTTAGTAAGGGTGTGAGGACTAGATTTTTTGCTTGGAGAGTTGTAAATGACACATTCACAACTCTCCAAATTGTGGAATGGATTGCTAGAGTCAGTTGTGTGCTTTGCCTGTTAATAGGTAAAGTAAAGGAGAGGTATGATAAATTGGGTCTCCTATGATGAGTCTTTGGACTCCATAGAGGTGCCCATATAATAATAATCATCATCATCATCAAATTCCTGACATATATCCTCAAGGGGTGTACAGGATATGATAGTACTACATGAAAAATTTACATCATTACTAACTTCCTATCTACAATTTTCCTCCAAATCAGTCTGTTACTTGTCAAGACTCCAACATTATCAGATCTTATATTTCTATCGTCTAAGGCACTTTGTACCGTATCAAGCCACCTATATCTTGGTCTTCCTCTGGGTCGTTTTTCTGCCAACCTGGCAGAGAACACTTGTTTTTCTAATCTTTCCTTGCCCATTCTGTTTAAGTGACCATACCACCTCAGATTAGCTCTGCTAACGCATTCCTGGATGCTGACAATGTCAAGTTTTTTCCTAATATCCTCGTTTTTAATATGATATTGCCATTGATGCCATCTGTTCACGCCTCTAATCTTTCTCAGGACTCTCATATCTGCGGTCTCTAGTCTTTGGTCAAGTAATATAATAATAATAATAGTCCCATTATATATGAACAAAAAAAAAAGAAAGAAAAAGGCCATTTCAAAATAGCTTGTCTATAAAAATGTAATTTATAAGAGGGAGAGGGAAAAAAAAAGTATCTTTAATCAACCTGACTTGAGACTAAGACTGGTTGAAGAATGAAAATTATTCAATCACAAAATATCCATATGACCAAATGCACACCATGCAAGCAGGTTCTTATAAATTTTACATATAATGCACTTTGAAACTATTCAGAAGCAAAGTTTCAATTATTGTTATATTTTCATTGTTTTTGTGAAAACGATCATGATATCTCAGTGACACATTTACATTACTAGAGTTCTAATAAATGTTGGTACTTTTGTAAACACTGAATGTTGCAAATGCTATTTAATTTTTTATAAATCATTGATCCATTTTTAGCTTGTGAACTCTAGACTTACAATTTTGTTTAGTCCCTACAAATGGTCTGACTGAAACCAAAAAGGAAAAAGTCTAACAAATTCTAATAGATATCCTAGATACAAATTTCCTATTTCTATTCAGCCAGTGTAAAATTCATGATTTCATTTCATGAAATCATGCCAACATACCAAAACTAAATCACCTAAATATATTCTTATATGCATCCAAAAGCCCAAATTTGATTAAATTCCATTTAGCCACATCAGAGTTACTGCTGTGGTTTGCTGGCCTGGTTGGCTGAGTGGTTAGCGTATCCGCTCTCCAGCCAAAAAGTTGTGGGTTTGAATCCCACCATAGGCATGAATGTTTGTGATTTTCTGTGAAATTACTAGTGTTGGTGGTGGGCAGTAGATGGTATTGGTGATGATGAGGTTTGCTGTAATTGGTGGAGATGGAGAGTTGTAGAGGTTGGTGCACTCCCTCGATGAGTCTTTGGACTCCCTGAAGGTGTCATGTACTACTAATAAAAATATATATAATTCTGATATGTTTTGCCCCTTTTGTGTCCCTACAAAGGACCAATATTTGCAAATTGAGATGGCTTAACAAATTTCTATAAGGATTCCAAATACCTAATTTCAATAAAATCCATCAGCCCAGAGTCATGGAATAACTTGCACATGAGTAGATAGACAAAACGAATCCTACAGATTCTTACACATTTTACAAAGTGCACTGTGATATCATCCACTAGGATAATTGCATTATCACAAATATAAGTCAAGTATACATATTGTGTCAACTTAAAATAACATAAGACAAATCAAATTTACTAACGTGAACATATGAAATAGTACAACCTCTAGTGTAAACTAAAATGAAGAAACAAGAAAATAAAAATTTTATTAAAAATATAAAATAAAAATACACTTTCTTCTTTTTTAGAATTCCTGGAATGGTTCCACTAGCATCATGATAATGTAGCAATGAAGCCAAGCAAAAGAGAATGCTAGTATGATGGAAAACTTTCAGTTTCTTTCTTTAAAGAAACACATGCACAATAGATGCTTATAGGAGGAAATAAAATACTCAATAAATACTTCTAATTTTTTATTTATTCATTTATTTTTTTATTTCTAACAATTTTTAAAATTTTCTTAATTATTGTAAAGAGAGTAAAATTGCAAATACCCGAATTTTGGCTGTTTATATTCATTTTATTTTGTTTTTAATTGACAATCTCTCTTGCTCCCTCTCTCTCATACACACATTAACTTTTATTATTAACTATACTTCAACTTATGTTCTGGCTTTGTAAGAAATAATCCTGACAAACTGGCAAAAAAAAAAAGAAGTTTCATTTTTAAAATCAACAGCTTAAAACACACAGAATTCATTAATTTTGATCCTAGTTAAAAATCCTTGTTGAACAGTGTTACTAGTCCTGCCTTTTTCTCTAAATTTTTCCAGAATATTTCTTTACATTTGTGATTCATTTCCAACTCCACTAATATAGCTTTTTAAACTTTCCTCTTTAATAACTCAGAATCATTATACATCTTCACTATTGGTATCTTCTTCAGAACCATCAGTACAAATAAGTTACATTTTCCAATTTGCATTTTAGGTGGCCATATCTCTATGTGAAATTGCCTGCCATTTAAGAAGTTTATATTTAGTGTTGAACACTACAGTTATTCCTTGATTACTGTTGCCAGAATAAATCATCAATAACACCAGTTATATCAATGTGCTATTTCTGTAATTCCTCTGCCAGCTCTATCTCTTTTCCTGATGTTTATTATGATGATTAAGCCTATCTTCAATTCCATTGAGTTTTAAGTTGTTCAAGTAGTTGGCATTTTATTGTATGCATGTGTCCTGGTTCTCTGTATGCAAGGTAATGTTAATCAAATGGCCAGGCCAACATGGCATTTGATTATGTTAGCCAGCCTGGTTGGCTGAGTAGTTAATAATTCTGCTCTCCATCCAACAAGCTGTGCATTCAAATCCCACTGTGGACATGGATGTTTGTGATTGTCTTTAGGTGAGAGATGAATTTCAATGCCCACCAATACCACTTCCCTGCTTATTGGAGGCCTAAAGTGGCTGAAAAAAGTTCCATACTTGGTTTCTAGATTATGGAAAATAAATAAATAAATATAAAAAATTAATAAAAATAGAAAAATCCTTACCCCTTACCAACCTTTAATGGGTTGGGAGTTACATAAAAAAAAATGCTGTACAAGGGTGTGCTGAAAAATTGTGATAATTACCATGAAAGAATTGAGGTAAAACCATGTTCTAGGTGTTTATCAGAACTTTACAGCCCCCCCCCCCCCCCAGTATGTGTGGCACATCAGTATCATGTGTGGATAAAGAGGGCAAGAAGAAGAAATCTTATGTGTTTCTTGGAACACTGTAGCCTTCAGGGAAGACAAAGTGATTGAAGGAGGCTGTTCCAAATGAATTGGAACTAGCTGCTCTTATTACAGTTTTGGAAGAAAGAAAAGGAAAGATAGTAGTCAGTTCTGCAAACCAGCATCATGACTGGAGTGAATCTGTGAAAAAAAAAAAGGGGGGGGTCAATCAATTGGACTGGCTACCTTGAATAAGGATAACATCGAGCAATCTTAAAGAGGTTTTGGGTGCACCACCCCAAATGGCGAGCAGTATTCCATGATTGGATGAATTTGGCATTTACAGCAACAAATGCCATACAAGTGAGAAGTAGCATCTTCATTATCAAAGAAACATCAAGTTTCTCAGAAGCTGAAGAAGTTATGACTGAGATGTGTTAATAGCCCAAGTAAAGAAAGTGGATCATGTTTGGAGAACTGCATATTAACAAAGGTAAGGTGAAGTGAAGCAAGATGTTTCTTGTCAGAAATTAAGCAGGACTGCATTTTGGCGGCATTGAAGTTCACAAAATTATTCTCATTCCACTGAAGAATAGTAAAAAAGATCTGTTCAGTTATAGATCTTGAGGCTTCTAATGACAGGATACTTCAAGGTTTGTCAGATGAAAAGGAATGGAGTATACTGTCATCAGCAAAGCTATGAATATGAAGTCAGTGAGAGTAGAAAGCCCAGAGCATTCCTTCATTGGTGGGGAAATCTGAGGAGAAGAAACTATCTACCACGATGCACAGTGAGTGGCCAGAGATGACTGCAAAAGGTAGAAGGCAGACCATGGGGAGTAGTTTGCTAAGCAGGCCTCTGTATCAGACTTGATCAAATGTTCTAGAAACATCGAGGGCAACCATGCGAGTTTCTTTGAGTCTATCCATAGCTTGTGTCCAAAAGCAAGTGCTACTGAATGGTAGAAGATCAGTTGCAAATTGATGGTGGTAAAATCTATATTGCTGGCTACTAATTAGCCATTGGACCCCCAAGTAATGAAGATGGTGACTGCTGATGATCTTCTCCAGGTTTTTGAGAGAATCAAAGTAAAAGCAGTGAGAAAGTAGTTTGTTGGTTGACTTTTATCATCTTTCTTGGAATGGGCTGAATGTAAGCTTGTTTCTTTCCATACTGTAGGTAGATGCCAAAGGCAAATGGTGTTAGTTCTGGAGCACAGGTTTTTAGCATAACAGGAGTGATACTGTCAGGACTAGATGCCTTCTTGGTGCTCAAGTTATTCAGGATTTTCCTGATTTCTTTATGAGGAAAGATTAGGGGTATCATGGAACAAGAAGTTCTTGATCAAGTGGAGATGCTTTACTTGGTGCTCTATGCAAGATTTGGCAGAAGAGTGATGCCAGTAAGGCATCACCTTGTCTTTGGCTGATGTTACAATGGCACCATCTGGAGAGAGAAAGAGAGGGAAACATGGATGGACAAAAAAGTTGCAACCAATGGCTTTAGCAAAGAACCTAAAGCCAATTTGAATTGTTGACACTGAAGTCTCTGAGGAAAATAACTGCACTATATGCATATTTCAGAAAATCCAACTTTAACACTATGAGTCCTATCGATGTAAATATACATTGATCGCACATGAACCCAGAATCCCATCGATGTATATTTATATCGGTAAATTAAAAATTTCGAAAATAATAATATATGCTTGAAATTTATTATCAGACTGTACTGTAGTTAAATCTGAACCTTCAGCTTCATTATACATGAAGATGGTTGACTTTTATCAATAAAAAAGGGGATTTATATTAGTATATTGTAATGCCTGCCCATCAGTTGCGTCACGTACGATTGCACATGTTCATGTTTATATTATATCGCACCGTCATAACTCTGGCTGCTCCAATCTAAACAATATAAGGGATTCACAACTCTCTTCTTGTGACCTGAGTGATCAGTTTGAATTTCTCTGTCACCATGGACAGATCAGGACCCAGTGATGCCCAAAGGCAGGAGTGTAAAACAGTTCTTGAGTGAATTCGAATTAGAACAAATGCTCGAGGAAATACTCGATAATGAAGGATCTGAATTAAACGATTGGGCAGACAGTGATCTAGAAAGAAGAAGCAGATCTCCCCACAAATGTGTGCTCTGAGTCAAGCAACAGTGATGCAGAACTTTGAATAAGGTGACCAATTTGAGGCCGTCTAGCAAGCCATGTTCACAATCGCACGCAAGGTCATTGCATTTCAAAAACTGAATGGCCTAATTCAATAATTTATCACTTGACTTTTGTGGCCAATAGTGGATAATTATAGTGATGTAAACCTTATGTAAAATGATATTTTCATCATAATAATAACACACATAAATTTTATTTATAATTTTCATTATTTATGTAACATAAAAGCAATATTTTGACTGAATTTGTTGAATTTTGAACACGAAAGAAGTAAATATAAGTAAAAACTAATAAAAAGTTAACTTTTTATTTTTGTCAAAAACCTTGATTTCTTGCAACCATTTCTGGAGACCATACCACATGTATAACTAAAATTTTTGTTCCAATTAATTGTCAAAAATGCTAACTAAAACACAAAAAAGAATTATTTGGATATTCCATAGAAATACTGCACAGCAATTTTTTAAATAGAGATAAAAATGGTCAGGACACAGGATTCTTTAAGTCCCAGTAGGTCTAGGACTCAAAGTATTAAAGAGCAGTAGTTAAAGAGATCCTGAATGGTTAACAGCATTTGGAGAGTGGCAGAGACAACAAATGAATGCAAACAACTTAACAAGAGGGAAGTTTGCATCATTTGGTCCTTTCAAAATATTTTTTTTTTCAGTTGTTGTTGTAAGTTGCAGTATGAGCTGAGTACAATTCGAAGTTTTTGTGTAAAGTCATAGGTTAGAGAGTGGTTGGATATTTTGGGTGGAATGGTGGTATGAAGAGCTTCATTCTAGTAAGAATTATTTTTGTTATTCAATCTGATTTGGAGAACATTCCTCATGGGCTCACTTTAGTGAGTACGGGCATGGCAAACCCAAGGTACCTGATGTTGGACCATGCCTTACTTCATGTAATATACATCTGTTATATTATCTGTAGACTGGTCCTCTCCCCCTTCTTTCTTCTCTTCTTGCTCTTTACCCCTAATGCTATTAGAGTATTCAAGGGCTAGGGATGAATCTTTCGTATCTTGCTATGTTATTTTGCCTATTGCAGCCACCGAAGGGGCAAGCTAGCCCCAATAGGTGCCGGTCCCAAGCCCGGATAAATGGTGAAGGTTGATGTCAGGAAGGGCATCTGGTCATAAAACTTCATCGCCAGCTCTAGCGCTATGATCAAATGAGTTGAAAAAAAAGTGATACAAGGGCTAGGGCATCCCCCTTAAGCGATGCGCAGCCACATCGCCCTACAGATGCGAGAAGTGGACGAGGGTTGCTGCATCAAGGGCAGGTGCAGTTATAGAAGCGACCCCACAAGTGGAGAGAATGCTGTGAGTGGGAACATTGAATGTTGGAAGCATGACTGGAAGGGGAAAGAGAGGTGGCAGACATGATGAGGAAGAGGAAGTTGGACATTTTATGCATGCAGGAGACAAGGTGGAAGTGGGGAAAGGCAAAGGAACTAGGAGACAGGTATAAATCGTTCTACTCTGGAGTGAATAAAGAGGGAAGAAATGGTGTTGGAATTGTGGTGTTGGCAGAATGAAAGGCAAAGTATTGAAAGTGGGTAGGAGAAATGACAGGATCATGCGAATGAAACTGGGTCTTGGAGAAGAGCAATTGGTCGTCTTATGTGTATATGCCCCACAAGTTGGCTGTACAGCAGAAGAGAAAGATGAATTTTGGAATGTGCTAGATGAAGAAATGAGGGAACTGGAAGAAAATGAGATGGTGGTTGTTGCGGGAGACTTGAATGGACACATAGGGAGACAGAATAGGGACTGTGAAAGGGTGCATGGTGGCCATGGAGTGGAAATGATGAACCAGGAAGGAGAGAGGATTTTGGACTTTGCAGTAGCATTTGATCTGGCAATTGTGAACTCCTTTTTCTGTAAGAGGGAAGAGCATTTGATAACATTTAGAAGTGGGAACAATAGTTCACAGATTGACTACACCTTGACTAGAAGAAAACATCTTAAGGCAGTAACAAATTGTAAGGTAATCCCAACAGATCAAGTAGTGCAGCAACACCAACTGCTGTGCGCAGACTTTAAAATAAAGTCGAAGACAAGAACTATGGAAGCCATGGGAGGAAGAAAATTAAGTGGTTTTGTTTAAAAGAAGAGAGTGTGTGAGGAAACGTTTCAGGGAGAAGGTGTTAGAGAGGATTTCAGATGGACTGTAAAGTGTACAAGATTGGTGAAGACATAATTCCAAAGCAATTCTAAGCTGTGCAGTTGAGGTGCTTGGTGAAACATCTGGAAAGATCAGAGAGCAGAAGGAGGGTTGGTGGTGGTGGAATAATAATGTACAAGAAGCAGTGATGGCTAAGAGGAAGGCAAAGCAGAAGTGGGACAAGTCAAGAGTGGAAGAGGACAGAGAGAAAAAGCGAGAAGCCAAGAGAGTTGTTGCACAGGCGAAGGCCATGGCATATCAAGACCTTTATGATCAATTAGAAACAAAGGAAGGACAGAGAAGGATTTACTGATTGGCAAAATGTAGAAATAAGGCATCAAAGGACAACATACATGTGAGACAGATCAAAGACTCTGGAAGAAGGGTATTAAGGAGGGATGTGGATATAAAAAACAGATGGAGAATATAATTTGAAGGGCTTTTGAATGAAGAAAATGCAAGGACTCACAGAGAAGATGGGCAGCCTTATGAGGGATGGTGCAGAACATTAGTAGAGCGGAAGTGAAGCAAGCCATAAAGAGGATGAAGAATGGAAAATCGGTGGGCTCTGACAGGATCCCAGTGGAGGCATGGCAGGCAATGGGGGGAGAGGGAATTGACCTGCTGTGGGATCTGTTAATAAAAGTTTGTCAACAGGAAAATATACCTGAGGAATGGAGGGGAAGTACTCATCCCCATCTACAAGAGTAAAGGGGATGCACAAGACTGTAAGAATTACAGAGGAATAAAGTCGATGTCCCACACAATGAAAATCCTAGAGATGGTTCTTGATGGAAGACTGAGGAAGGAGGTGGAGATTGAAAAGAAGCAATTTGGCTTTGTGCCTGGTCGATTGATGACAGATGCTATCTTTGGGTTACGACAAATGATGGAAAAGTTTCGAGAGAAGCAACAGGAGCTACATCTGGTATTTATTGATCTGGAAAAAGCAAACGATAGAGTGCCAAGGCAAGAAGTCTGGAGGTGTCTGAAGGAGAAGAAGGTACGGGAGAAACATGTCAGGTTGGTGCAGAAGATGTACAGAAATGTGAAGACGAGAGTTTGAACCTGCCTCGGAGAGACAGAAAGTTTTCCTGTGACAGTTGGCTTGCATAAAGGTTCAGCATTAAGTCCATTCCTGTTTAATATTGTGATGGAGGTGGTGATGAGGAAGTGAGAGAAGACGTGCCTTGGACTATGTTGTATGCAGATGACATCGTGCTGTGTGCAGAATCAAGAGAAGAAGTGGCAGCTAAACTGGAAAGTTGTAGGAAGGTACTGGAAGAGAGAGGTATGAGACTGAGCAGAGTAAGACAGAGTATGTGTTGCAAAGTGAATGGCAGCCAGGAGACAGATATGGAGCTGGAAGGAAATGTCATCAGAAGGGTCAGTGACTTTAGATACTTAGGTTCAACAATGAAAGAGGATGGTGAGGCTGAGAAGGAAGTGGGATGCAGGATACAAGCAGGATGGAGGAACTGGAGAGAGAGAGACAGAGATGGCTGGAATGCTATGCGATAAGAGGGTGCCGATCAATCTAAAAGGCAAAATCTACAAGACAGTAGCAAGACCAGCTATGATGTATGCTATGGAAACTGTGGCCCTGAGGAAAAATAACATCAACAGGATAGAGGTACCAGAGATGTAAATGCTTAGGTGGATGTGCTGTGTCACCAGAAAGGATCGCCTGAGAAATGACTATGTAAGGGGAACAGTGAAAGTTACGAACTTAGGAGCAAAGATACAGGAGGCAAGGTTGAGATGGTTTAGTCATGTAATGAGGAGGGAGGAAGAGTATGTGGGAAGAAAGGTCATGCAGATGGATGTGCAGGGGAGGAGGAAGCACAGATGGCTGAAGAAGAGATGGAGGAAGATGGTGGAGGAGGACTTGAGGATGAAGAACTTGGATGTGGCTACAGCCCAAGACAGGAAGTTGTGGAGGAGACTCACCACAAACAGCAACCCTACTTAAGTGGGAAAAGCTGAAGAAGAAGAAGAATCTGATTTGGAGAATAGAAATAGTAGTTAGACCATAGAAAGAAGGAGTATAAATCATGAAGATACTCCATTTGTCACCCCTGCAATGCCAGAAGATACAGGTGTTAAAGGGAAGGGGTGCGAGACCCAGCCATTCTCAGTCTTATGTCTTGGATAAAGTTGTGGTCTGTAGAGATAAGTAGTCAAAGAAGTTTTGGGTGATTATCAGCATTTGGAGATCTTGAACCACAGTGGATCAAATTGGGGGATGGGGAGATTTGAAGGTTTGGGTTTTCTGGAATGGAATGTTAGTTCAGATCAGTGGAGGCTAAGTATACTAGCCAGTATTACTCCCTAGTATACTCAACATTGGAGCTGCATTCAATGCAACCCTCAGCCCTTATGGACGAGCCGCCACTGATTCAGATGAATTCCTTCTGATGGAATGAACTGTGTAAAGTGTAATTTGGACAGTTGAGAGGTTGCCAGCTAAGATACCATTAGGAATTTGGTCTGGTTTGAATGACTTGAAGTGATAGCAGTTCATTTCATTTCTGTTAAGCTAACTTACTTGACAGAAACGTTTGATATTTTTTCTTTTTTTCTTTGCTTCTTTAACTTTCTGAGTCTGCTATGGAGTTCTGATTTTTCTAACCTTGCAGATAAATCAATCAATGTTTTCTTTAGTGTCTGCCATTGAATCTCCAAGATTTGTTCTTGTATTCAAACTCTTTCATTTTTTTTTTCTTGAATAATATTTGTGTATTTGAATCCTCAATAGATTGTATTCAATAGATACCAATTAACTTTGACAAATTAATTGGTATCAATTGAGTACAAGCAAATAGTTAACATAACTGAATGTTGTTTACTATAATATCAGATTCAAGAATGCCATTAAGAACCAGACTACAATATGCATGCAGTCAGGCAGTGGTGCAATTACTTATGAGTGATCAAATCATGAAATATTCTCGCCCATCAAAAAACATGTAACCTTTAGTATGATATGGTATTACATTACTCAAAACATGATTTCTGAAGATATACAATTATATAACCAGAATTTTAATTTAAATCCATTACTCAATTCCATTAAAACATTATACAATATAATTGTACAATCATGGAATACTTTACCACATTCCCGTACTATATCTTGGTTGTGCCATAGAGAAGCATTGGGATTCCACAATTTTTTAACTTCTGGTGTTTTGCTAAAATACAACAGAGTATGCGAAGTAAATATTCTATTTTATAAATGTTATTTGAATTTGATAAACATTTGAAATTGACTGTATATAGTTCAACAATTTTGAGCATTAATTAAATAGCTAAAAAAGAAAAACATTTACTTTTTATGTTATCTTTGCAACTGAAAACAAGTTTTTATATAAAATAAAGTTTTCATCTATTTGGAAACATGCTGATACCAAAAACCCTCAAAAAAATTTCAAAAGGCTGAGTTTACCATTCATTTATTTTCTTTTACAGTTATCAGACTTTACTATAACAGACTGATTATTATGTTATACCAGTGTTTTTCAACGTGGGACATACACTCCACAGGGCAACAATTTGAATATTTTGGGAGGCAATTAGAAATCGACTTTGTCGGAGATAAATTATCGATGTTGCAATTCTGAATTTCCGAGAAAAAGAAAAACGCTGGCAACACTAGTATAGTACGCCCACAGATACGAGACCCTTCAACACTTCTCCACATGTCAAAAGAAAGAGAATCCATTCTGATAATAGGGTAATAAATCCGTATTGTGGGATGAGTGTTTATTATTACACGTTGGAAAATTAACTTCTCTTTTATGATCATTGTAGTTTTTAAATCAGTAACTATTTTCCTTGTATAACAGTTGCAAAATTTTACATATAAAGCACGTGATTAGTCACATGTTGGTGACCAATTCGTACATCGCCTTATTTCTTTCTCCCCTTCAACATGAATTGACTCTTCTTGGCAGTACGTCACCGGTAGCTCTCACTTTTGGGGTCGGACTATACAGCAGTCAACATAAATAATTGGTGCCGTAAGTGTGTTAAGGTTAGATCGTAGCACCCATCACTTCTGAAAAGTAAACAGTGCCAATTTAACATTATGCAGTTTTTGTTGCAGAAACAACTAGGCAAGTTTGTTTAATTTTTTTATGTACTGTCAATGTTTTTTATGCTAGCAGGCATTTTTATGTAACATTTTTACATGTTTTTAGTTTTATGGTTAGCCAAAAGTTGCTACGAACCTAATACAATTGCCACAAGTGTATTAGGTTTGTTTGACAGGTGAAAACATGAACATAAGCTCTCATATTTCATTGTTGTTTTTTTCTCTGCTTGTGACAGTAGACTTTTAAAATTTTACGTTTTTATTATGTAAACTTTTTATTTATTATATGTCTTTGTAGAACTTGTAATATAAATACATGTTATGCACCATTAATTTCCTTATATAATCCACATATGCGTAGTATACTTTATAGACCTATTTTTTTCCTTTCAGTTGTTAATCCCATGCATCATCATCATCAAATGCCTGCCATGTACCCTCAAGGGTTGTACAGGATATGATAGTACTACATCAAAAATTTACATCATTACTAACTTCTTATCTACAATTTTCCTCCAAATCAGTCTGTTACTTGTCAAGACTCCAACATTATCAGATCTTATATTTCTATCGTCTAAGGCACTTTGTACCGTATCAATCTTGGTCTTCCTCTGGGTCGTTTTCCTGCCAACTTGGCAGATAACACTTGTTTTGCTAATCTTTCCTCGCCCATTCTGTTTAAGTGACCAAACCACCTGAGATTAGCTCTGCTAACACAATCTTGAATGTCAAGTTCTTTCCTAATATCCTGATTTTTAATATGATATTACCATTGATGCCATCTGTTCATGCCTATAATCTTTCTCAGGACTCTCATATCTGCAGTCTGTAGTCGTTCGTTAAGTGTTTTATTTCTGACCCAGCTCTCAGATCCATAAGTTAAAACTAGTTGAAACACTGTCTTGTATACAGCTAATTTAGTGTTCCTACTAATTTCTCTCTTATTCCATATGAAAATATTCAATTGACTTCCTACCATACCAGCTTTGTTAATTCTGTTGTCTATTTCTATATTTAATTTACCATCTTCACTACAAATCGTGCTTAAGTAGCTGAAATGTTTTACTTGTTCCACAGGTTCTCCTTTCACAATGCAGTTGACAATTTCAATGATTCTGCCTATTTTCATTGTCTTTGTCTTTTTATTGCTGACCTTCATACTATATCTATTACAACAGTTATTCAATTTAGTCAGAGAATCTTGCACACTTGTAATGGATTTATTTAGAAGTATAACATCATCTGCATAAAGCAAAGAGCTAACATTAACATCTCCAATTTTGATATCATGTTTAATACCACTTTTCTTCATAATGTGATCCATGTAGATAATGAATAACAGAGGGGATAATGTACACCCTTGTCTCATACCAGATTTAAAATTAAACCATCTTCCTGTACTTCCTTCAATTCTAACTGCTGACTTACAACTCTAATAAAGACTAAGTATTGCTTGATATAATGCCCCATTGACACCATATAACTGCAGCGTATTGAATAGCTTCTCTCTTGGCACCTTGTCATATGTCTTTTCCAAATCAACAAAACTTAAATACAGATCTCTGTTATATTCCCTTGATTTTTCCACTATTTGTCGTAAAGTGAAGATCTGATCCTGACAGCCTCTATTTGACCTGAATTCAGCTTTTTCTTCACCAAGCATTTCTTCCACGATTCTTCTCAACCGTTTTTCTCAAGTATACTTGCATATATCTTACCAGGAACACTCGTAATTCTCACGTTCAGTTTTATTTCCCTTTTTATATATGGGTACTATTAGAGCTCTACTCCAATCATTGGGAATTCGTACCTCTGTCCAGGCATTCTGAACTACGCAGTGCAGCCACTGTAAGACTTTTATACCTCCATACTTCAGCATTTCTGGTCGAATATCATCTACTTCTGCTGCCTTTCCACATTTCAAGCCTTTGATGGCTTTTTCTACTTCAAGTATGGATATATATTCCTGACTGTATGCCTGTTGAGTGTTTTTTACCACTGTGCTATCACTGCTTGCTTCATTTAGCAATTTTTCAAAGTAATTACTCCATACTTCAAGGATATCTCTTTCTCCTGTTTTCATGTCACCTTTATCATCTCCAATTCTTTTTACAGCACTGTTTCCTCCATTTCTGAGCTTCTTCAACAACCTCTAGAATATTTTGCCATCATCTTGATATTTATTTTGTATGTTCTTGCCAAAGTCCTCCCAAGACTTGTGTTTAGCTAGTTTTACACAGTGTTTAGCTTTCTTACTGTCTCTGTATTCTCTAAGAGCACAAGCTGACTTATTTGCCAGGAACTTTTGATATGCTTTCTTCTTTTCCTTCACTGCCTCTTTTACTTCCTGTATCCACCATAGAGTTCTGATTTTTCTATCCTTGCAGACAACCTCACTCTGGCTGAATCAATCAGGGTTTTCTTCAAGGTTTGCCACTGAATCTCCAAGGTTTGGTTCCTGTTCTGAATCTCCTTCATTTTTTCTTCAATAATCTTTGTGTATTTTAGTCTACATTTCATATCTGAGAGCTGCTCAACTTTGATTCACTTTAAAACTTTCTTACATGTTATTCTTTTCAATATGAAATTCAATTTTATCCTGCTCAAGACTAAATAGCGATCACTTCCAATTTCAAATTCTCTGTACACTCTGGTGTCCTGCACCAGGGAGAAAACATCACTATCAACAATAACATAGCAATGAGACTTTTCTTATTCCTTGCCTCTTCTGTCCATGTGAATTTGTGCACATTTTCATGTTGGAACATTGTGTTAGTAATAACCAGTCCATGTCCTGATCAGAAATCCAACAGGTATTTGCCATTATTATTAGCTTTGCTCTTTTCTCCAAATTTTCCCCAAATATTTTTGTATGTCTGACAATCATTTCCTACTCTGCTATTTAGATCCCAAACAAGGACCAACTTTTCCTTTTTCATTGTGTCAGTTGCTTTTTCTAAAGCATCGAAAAATTTCTCCACTTCTAACTTAGTAGAACCTTCTGTGGGACCATAGGCACAAATAAGTCTCATTGTCCAGTTCCCCATTCTGATATTTGCCCACATTACGCTACTTGAGACTGCCTGCCATTCAATAAGATTAGCCTCATATTTTGTGTTGAATACTTTGGCTACTCCTTCTTTTCCTTGATTGTCATTGGCTGAATATAACATTTTGTATTTATTGCTCAGAAAGATCTCATCAGTTTTTGTCTTTTTTGTTTCAGTCACCCCTATTATGTCGATCTGGTACTTATCTAATTCCTCAGCTAGCTCCATTTCTTTGCCATTCAGGCTTCTTACATTGATAGTACTGATCTTTTACTCTAGCGATGTTGAGTTGGGGTGTGTTTTCAGATTTGTTCCAGTAGCTGACTTTTCGCTGTTCACCCTGGTTTTCATGTTGGAACATTGTGTTAGTAATAACCAGTCCATGTCCTGATCAGAAATCCAACAGGTATTTGCCATTATTATTAGCTTTGCTCTTTTCTCCAAATTTTCCCCAAATATTTTTGTATGTCTGACAATCATTTCCTACTCTGCTATTTAGATCCCAAACAAGGACCAACTTTTCCTTTTTCATTGTGTCAGTTGCTTTTTCTAAAGCATCGAAAAATTTCTCCACTTCTAACTTAGTAGAACCTTCTGTGGGACCATAGGCACAAATAAGTCTCATTGTCCAGTTCCCCATTCTGATATTTGCCCACATTACGCTACTTGAGACTGCCTGCCATTCAATAAGATTAGCCTCATATTTTGTGTTGAATACTTTGGCTACTCCTTCTTTTCCTTGATTGTCATTGGCTGAATATAACATTTTGTATTTATTGCTCAGAAAGATCTCATCAGTTTTTGTCTTTTTTGTTTCAGTCACCCCTATTATGTCGATCTGGTACTTATCTAATTCCTCAGCTAGCTCCATTTCTTTGCCATTCAGGCTTCTTACATTGATAGTACTGATCTTTAACTCTAGCGATGTTGAGTTGGGGTGTGTTTTCAGATTTGTTCCAGTAGCTGACTTTTCGCTGTTCACCCTGGTTTTCATGTTGGAACATTGTGTTAGTAATAACCAGTCCATGTCCTGATCAGAAATCCAACAGGTATTTGCCATTATTATTAGCTTTGCTCTTTTCTCCAAATTTTCCCCAAATATTTTTGTATGTCTGACAATCATTTCCTACTCTGCTATTTAGATCCCAAACAAGGACCAACTTTTCCTTTTTCATTGTGTCAGTTGCTTTTTCTAAAGCATCGAAAAATTTCTCCACTTCTAACTTAGTAGAACCTTCTGTGGGACCATAGGCACAAATAAGTCTCATTGTCCAGTTCCCCATTCTGATATTTGCCCACATTACGCTACTTGAGACTGCCTGCCATTCAATAAGATTAGCCTCATATTTTGTGTTGAATACTTTGGCTACTCCTTCTTTTCCTTGATTGTCATTGGCTGAATATAACATTTTGTATTTATTGCTCAGAAAGATCTCATCAGTTTTTGTCTTTTTTGTTTCAGTCACCCCTATTATGTCGATCTGGTACTTATCTAATTCCTCAGCTAGCTCCATTTCTTTGCCATTCAGGCTTCTTACATTGATAGTACTGATCTTTAACTCTAGCGATGTTGAGTTGGGGTGTGTTTTCAGATTTGTTCCAGTAGCTGACTTTTCGCTGTTCACCCTGGTTCCTTGGCGAAAACAACAGAGGCCTTGTTTAACCGGGCAATGCCACAGCCGGCATGAAATTTTGTCATGTTGTACTATCATTTTGTATTTTGGTTTAACCAATAAGAATACAATTTGGTTGGGTAAATCCCAAATTGCCAGCCCATCCTCGTTCGTTCAGTATCCAGGTAGATACCCACCAGGGTGCACCATGAGAAGGTGAAGATTGGACATTAGGTCAGAAGCCCTGGTCGGTTCTCCGCATTCCTTTAAAGGCTATGTGGAGATCTCTTCTCAGTTATACAGCTTTGACCCAATGCAAGCAAGAAAAAAGTTTGTTAGTATTCAGATGAGTATTTGAAGTTTGGTTTCCTACCCACCCCTCAGGATGAACGGTCACCACTCTGTCTATTGTGCGAACATTGCTTGACCAACGAATCAATGAAAAAAGGTCATCTCGAAGCACTTTTGAAGGCAAAACATAGCGCTTATGTGAACTATGATTGAACCAATTTAAGTCTCTAAAGGAGAAGTTTGAGAAAAGATCAACAACAGATTCATTGTTCTCTGTACGCTACCCAAAATCGTATTCTTGGAGCTAGTTATGAAATTTCTCTGCTCATAGCTAAATCTGGAAAAAATCATACTATAGGGGAGGATTTAATTAAACCAGCGATATCAACATTTTTCAAAACAGTTCTGGAGAAAGATGACAAAGTTATCAAAGGAATGACATTGAGCAATGACACTCTTCGCAGAAGAATAGATGAGATGGCTAAAGATGTGGAAACACAACTTATTGAAAAGTTGAGATCAAGGAAATTCTCAATACAGTTGAATGAATCAACTGTAAGAGACAGTGAGGCTGTATTGATGGCCTATATAAGATATATTGATAATGGTGAATTTACTGAAGAGTTGTTCTGTGAAGCATTGGAAACCACCACTACTACCATTGATGTATATACAATAAACTCAAAAATTATTTAGATGAAGCTCAAATATCAATGAAAAATATTACATCTTGTGCTACAGATGGTGCGCCTGTTATGATGGGCAAGAAACGTGGCTGTTTAAAATTAATGAAGGATAACAATCCTGAAATGTTGCTTGTGCATTGTGTTATTCACAGAGAAAATTTAGTTTTAAAAAAAACTTTCACCTGTTCTAAATGAGATATGAATTCGATTATAAAATGTATCAACACTATCAAAGCTAATGCCAAATGTGAGCATCTCTTCAAACAATTTTGCGAGGATAAAGCTGCTGACCATGTAAGACTACTGCTTCACACCGAGGTGAGGTGGCTGTCGCAAGGAAGTTTTTGAATGACAAACTTGAAATGAAACTCTTACAAACAGTTGATGGTCATGCATTTGTGAGTTATTTGACAGATATCTTTGAAAAACTGAATATGTTAAATAAGCAACTACAAGAAGCAAATAAGACCCTTTTTGATGCAAAGGCCAAGAAATTGGGTTTCATTGCATTTCTGCAATCATATCAAAATAATGTTTTAGTCAAAAAAATCTGACCAATTTTATTGGCTGAATAAGTGTGAGGTAACTGATGCTGCTGTACTTGTTATTGTTAATCACCTAAGCAAAATGGTCTGTGATTTAAATGACAGATTTGCTGATTTAAAAGAAATTAATTTCCATCTTGAATAACTCAGCCAATGCTAGTGGACCTAACTGTTGTGGCCATGCTGTATCAAGAAATGCAAAATGATGAGTCTATTAGAACTTTATTCCGCATAAAAGGAACAATGGTGTGGCTTTATGATGAGACAGAAACGAAATACCCAAATTCAACTAGTTTTGCAAGAAAATTACTGTTGCCCTTCCCATCGTCATATTTAGTTGAATGTGGCTTTAGTGCTGTAAATGATTTGTTACTGAAAAAAAGAAATCATCTGGATATCACAAACCGTGGTGATTTGAGATTGAAATTGACTACTGACTAAATTAGTACCTCAAATAAAAACTCTTTGCAGCAGACATCAAACTCAAGGATCACATTAACTTGGATTTTATTTTCCCCGAGTTGAGTTCGATTTATGTTTATAATATACAAAGTATAATATAAAATTTATATTCATTGAAGAAAGTCAAATTAAAAGCAGTTTTACCTATGTTCCTTTTTTATTTAAAATACCTATTCATATTATGCATTTTCAGAACTTGGTTGACTATTATGCTGGGGGGGGGGAGATCAAAATCTTTGAGGTGTTGAGGTGGGGCACGATCCAAAAAAGGTTTAGAACTACTGGGTTATACAAACTTAATATTACATTTATATTTATATCAGATAAGCACTGAAGTATTCACATGTGGTAGACAACTAGATGTTCCCACCAACTGACCAGAGAGCATTTTAGAAGCACTTCCTACCAATTCCATAATGACTACTGTGGTGCAAAAAAAATGAAAGCAATGGACCTTCTCTCTCTCCCTCCCCCCCCCCTTATCTACAAATTCAATTAGATATTATAGCTTTCACTTGTACTTAGATGTTTTTGAATCATTTATGATTTTAAATTTCTTATTATATCCAACGTAAAAATAGTATGGTGAGAAAGGAACCGAGAAGCAGATTTTTTACGTGAAGAACGGTAAGTGGAATTTATTTCCAAAGTGGTTTGTGAAGAGAGAGAAAATGAGTTTCAAGAGCAATATGACAGATATCTTATTTGGCTCAGTGGTTCTGACAGGAATGATTTTTTTTTGATTCCATGGAGGTCTACAATATCAATAATAATAATAACAACGACCAAAAAAGGAAAACCATTTTTATTTGCTGAAATTAATTTATGTGATTTTAATGTATGGAGGTGCTGAGTACAAATCTGCAATAAAATAAATCTTCTCTGTTGTGTTATGCACAATCACCTGTCAGCCAAGTAACTTGACTTCTCAAAACTTGATGCTGCTTATAATAGGGAAGTTAATCCTATCTACGTTTTAAGTGAACCGAAACTATTAAAACCTTGATATTCCAGGTCTACCTACTCACTGATGAGACCTCAAAAAAGGTTGAAACCGGTCTGGGTAGTGACCTCTTCTCATAATGTAAAACAGTATTTATACATCTCTTAATCCTATCTACATTATGTACCATGGTTATAAATTGTATGTATTTTCTTTGAGCTGATTTGCCTGTTATGTAAGATGAAAAAAAAAAAAAAAACCTGCCACCACCTCCATATCGAGACAGAGTTATGTTTTTTAGTATTATTAATAATTACTTAATAATAATATTAAAATTCCAAAGTACTATTTTAATATTTACTATAATTTCATATTAATAATATGAATATTTTGAAGTACTAAGCTTTAAAATTTCAAAGTTTGAAATTTCAGTAAAAATATTAAAATGTAAAAGTTTGAAAAGTTCAGGAAAATATTTTCCTGAACCTGTCCTATGATTGATACTATAATACAAACTCAGTTTATCAGAAGAGTTGTCACTTGCGCTCAGATGTTTTCAAAAGTCAGATGCTGTAAATGCAAGCTGCTTTTGTTATGTCTGTTGTGTGTGATTCATTTACGAGCATCAGGCAGCAATGCAACATCCCTCATGTAGCAAGAACCGTATCCTTTCTTTAGTCTTGGTGTGAAATAAAGGACAAAGATGAAAACTGGACTCCACAATATTGCAATAAGCATTGTAAAGTAAATTTGATTCAATGGATTCAGAAAATAAAAAATATTGGCATCCCAGTCTATGATCAGGATACCAGTGATTTGGAGAGAACCAAAAGATTATGTAACTTTATTTCTGTTTAACTAACATATATGGATTTTCTATGAAAAACAAACATTAATATCCTATGAAAATTTAGAATTTGTCATAAGAGTACTTTTTCACTTTTCAAATCTTCCAGTATTTGCTCCACCATCACAGCAAGATACTCTGGTACTCATGGATGCCAGACCTTCTGGTGTGGTTAGGACTTTCATCTTATGATGATAGCATTTAAGAACTATCAGTAAGACTCATTGACTGAATAGAAGAATACAAAAAATCTTGTTAGAATGAATTTATCTATAGAACAATCTAGACTGCCTAAATCTAATTTTCATCCTTTTTATAAAATCTTATTTTACAAACAAAATTTTGAAGCATTCCTGTGACAAACAGGGTGAATGGTACTATGGAAAATGGAATGTAAGGATGTAACAGAGAAAAATGGAATGATGGATTCTTTTTTTTTTTAATCTCATTTCTACATAAGACAGACCACAAGACCTATAGCAAATAAACACCATCTGTTGGCTAAGGCGAAAGAGCAATGCAATCTGTTGATATTCTTTTTGAATAGCTGGAGGTTGTAGCTTTTGGGAATATTTCATGGGAGAAAAACACTGTTCCACAGAAGCGAGGTAGAGAGAATAGCAGGTTTGGTGAATCAGAAGTTCAACTCATATTGATGTAGATTTAGCAGAGATGGGAGGGGGGGGGGGGCAAGAAAAAACTAGTCTTGTTGAAGAGTTGTCCATGAAAATATCTCTGACCATCTATGAAACATTGGCTTCTGAAGAGAGTCCGTAAGAAAGGGGGAAGGAGTCAATCAACTGAACCACTTCCTTCTAAACAGCACATTAAGAATTTTTAGAGATTTTAAATGCACCAATCCAATGTGAGAACAGTATCCCAAGGTTGGATGAATTTGAGATTTCTAAAGAATAAGTAATTGGCAGATGAAAAGGATTGCACAATGATGCCTATGTTTTTTTTTTTTTAATTTATTTTTTTAAATTCAAGAGTGCTACAGAAGTCACACTTGAATTATGCCAGAAAAGTCTAGGAGCAAAATCCAGTCTTAGAAGAGATCTGGTCTTAACTGTTAAGCTGAGCATTATTAACCACCCAACAGGCAAAGACATATATACGTGGGCTGTTCAATAAATAATAAGACTAATTTTACTGTGGCAAAACCACTATCATAATATTAATTTCTGTGGAATAAAGAAATGCTGCTGTATGTATTAACAAACAAGGTTGATAGATGGTGTATACGGGCTGATGTGCCAGAGTGTCACGTGACTAAATGCAAGTGCTCATCGCACGCCTACGAGGTGTGACCAGTCTTCGAAATGGAAGTGTCCTTGGAACCACTATCACAATATTAATTTCTGTGGAATAAAGAAATGCTGCTGTATGTATTAACAAAAGAGGTTGATAGATGGCATATACAGGCTGATGTGCCAGAGTGTCACGTGACTAAACGCAAGTACTCATCGGCGTGCCTACGAGGTGCGACCAGTCTTCGAAATGGAAGCGTCCTTGGAACAGCGTTATGTGATTAAATTTTGTGTGCATTTGCAAAAATCGGCATCAGACACTTTTAACATGATACGCGAAGCTTTTCACAATGAAGCAATGTCGAGGGCAAGTGTTTTTTGCTGGCATAAAACTTTTAAGGAAGGAAAGCAAAATGTGGAAGATCTTGAATGTGAGGAAAGACCCTCAACGTTCATCACAGAGACAATGATCAACACAGCAGCGATTATCATCAAGCACAGCAAAAGGAAGTGTCCATTGCTGAAGAATGGCTTCTTATTGCACCACAATAATGCAAGGCCACATATTGCAGAACAACAACATATAGAAGAACAACACAGATATCCTACCACATCCTCCATACAGTCCTGATCTCACACCGTGTGATTTCTGGCTGTTTCCTCAGCTCAAGAAACTACTAAGAGGCTGTCATTTTGAAAGCAACAAAGCACGTGTGAAAGCTGCGGAGGTGGTTTTGAAAGAACTCTCAAAAAACGGACTTTCACGTGTTTAAGAAGTGGACGCAACATTGGGACAAATGCATCGCGTCTCACAGTCGTTACTTCGAAAAAGACCATGTAAATGATGACGATTAAAGGTAATCTGTTTTCTGTATAAATATAGTCTTATTACTTATTGAACAGCCTACGTATACGTCCAGGTAACCATGGATGCGAAGTGCATATTAAAATTGTAACACTATTGATATTACATTGAAATATATGATGGATACAAAGTGTAGAGGAGTGATGTATTTTATCCATATTGACAGCAATGTGGTTAAAGGTAAGGAGAGAAGAACTATGTTGTTTTCCCTGAGCAAAAAGACCAAACCATGTTGTGGAACCCTGAAAGCAACTAGGTTGTTATTGCCTCATGAGATGGATAATCATGAAGCTTGAGATGATGGAGAGTGAGTGGAAAGCACTATCATCATTTGAGGTCAGTAAGAGAAGTTCATCTATGTATATGAGGAAGAGTGTGCACAAAATAACAGACTAAAGAACATCTGCATCAGTTGGAAAATATGAAAAGATTACCTTCTTCACTATAACGTGCAGTGAACGACTCTAAAGAAAAAAAATTGACAGTTCAACTACAAAGGAAGGAAGGAAAGTAGATTATGATGGCAATTTTCTGAGATACCCTTGATGCTAAACCTTCGAATGAATTTTAAACATGAAGTGCAACAGCACAGGTATCACCAAACTTATCTTTGGGCATATGTCCAGAAGGAGATCTGTTATGGATCTTGGTTGGCAAAATTCATTTTGGTGGTCACTGATTAGTTGCTAGTTCTTCAGGTATCAAAGAGTTTGACTGTTAATAACCTTTTCCATTACATTAAACAACACAGAGGTGAGAACAATGGGTTATAGTTTGATGATAGTTATTTATCACCCAACTTTTGGAATTTGCTCTATATGGGCTTTATACCATGCTGTAGAATGGAGGCTAGCTGAGTATAACATAGTGCAGAGATGATAAAGGACAGCTGTTCAAAAGCACATCTCTTGAGCACAACCAACTCATGAGATATTAGAAACAGGGCATTTTTGGTATCCGGATTGTTGAGGACTTTTCCAATGTTGTCTTTTTGGCGGAAGGCCACAGAATGCATGCAATGAAATGCTCTAAGTCAAGAAGGAGGTGACTGCTTGGTAATCTATGGAGCACTGGATGAGAAGGTTGATGCTAAGAGGTCAGCTTTATTCTTAGCTGATATTGCAACATTACCATGTGGGTGGGTGGGTGGGTGAGAATAAGAGAGATGGAGCACAGATGGAAATAAATTGCATCTAACAGTTTTTATAAGCAACTAGAAGGCATGACTGCCATTGGCAGAAGTGGTGATTTTTCTATGTTTAGCCTTTTCAAAGTCAGACTCAGTCCAGTGAATGATAGTTCTGCAAGTGTTGCAGACTTCAGTGTTGGCTGTGAATGAAACTGGAAGCTGAATGAAGCCATTTATGATAAGCTGTTTTTTTTTTTTTCCATTGGACTGGAAAAATACTTTTTTGGAAACCATTGCCAGGATATCGCATAGGAATTTTGAACAGAGTGAGAGTGAAGGTCCTCATTTCAACATAGATAATTTATGTAAGAAGATGACAACAAGTATCTGGATCTGAACTGGAAACAGTAGTCTGACTATGGAAAGAGGGAGTAAAAAACCTCAGAGATCTTCCCACTTAACACTGTTGCAGTGTCAAAATACTTGAATTTGTGAATTGCTGAGGGAAGAGTGCTCCACTAGAGTTGAAACTAGGATGAGAAGATGGTGATCTGAATTACCAAAAAGAGCAGTCACATTGGTAGTATATTCAAAAGGTGGACTGGTTAAGAAAAGATCCAGAGTGTTGGGTTGAGTAGTTTCTTCATAGAGAGAGAGAGAGATACAAGAAGAATTATAAAAGGAAACAAAACACTTATAAGTATTATTTCTGGGCTTCCATGGAATCAGAAGATACATCATGTGAGATTAATTTCTTATATACATACATATATATATATATATATACATATATGTGTGTGTGTGTGTGTGTGTGTGTGTGTGTATATTTATTTATTTATTTTTAATCGTTATCAATATGCAGGTGCTTGAATTCTGGCTATTTAGATGCATTTTACAAAATAAATTTTTCCCCTTATTGACATTTTCACTTTTATTACTGGCTGATACTTAACTAAGCTTTTGTTATATAATCACAAAATCTATGTTACTAATATAATAATAATAAATACAGCTGATATTAGAAATAAGGCAAGCAAACCTGCTATACTGATGAACAGAGGAAAGAAGTGAAGATGGCACTGAATGCTGTCTGGTAAGTACAGCATTCCTTTTGGGTTTAATCTCAGCTCCATCAGATTTGGGATGTGTGCCTATTTAAATAGGTTATATTAATAAACATAAACTATTTATAAAGAATTTAAATGTATATAATTAAAAGATATTTTATTAGTAAGAAAATTTTATAAGTAGGATGAATTTTATAACTAATTAATTTATAACTTTACACACTTTTTTTTGGAAAACTGTCATTTCTGTTTATCTAGATTAATAGTTCAATAGAAACAACAGTTAAACTGCTTGTCAAGCTAAGTTAAATTATTATTTAAAAAATAAATTCTTTAAATAAATTAATTAAGCAAAAATATGCATGTATAGCACCCCAAACTACTATTTCAAAATATTGAGCATGCTTCTTGAATTAATGAATATTTTGCTTTTATCTTTTACTATATTTATAGCTCAGATTGCTGAAAATGTTTTAATAGCTGCATATAGTTCAAAGTGGCACCCCCCCCACACACACACCTCATAATATGCTAGTATGCTATTTGCCTTGCTTTGCTATATTCAAAAAGGTTCCATGAAAATTCACCGAAAACGGTTAATCATAAAACAGTTTGCCAAATGGCAATTCATCGAATAACAATTTAAAGAATGGTAATTAATCCAAAAGGTAATTTATCGAATAAACAATTTGTCGAACCACAGTTAATTGCACGAGAATTTGTTACAAATGCGATTGATTCAAAAAACTATTCACCAATAATTTTTCTTGCAAACTATTATTAAAAGTGTTTGGTCTAACGTTACTCAAGATACAGACAACATGCATAAGTAGTCATTAAGATGTAATAATTATTTTGTTGTATTTTAGAACAAATTTTCTGTAAGTATATATATTGCTTGATTGTGTTCATAGTGATTTTCTATATCATAGTGATGATTATAACATAGTGATCATATTATATCATAAGATATCATAGTGATCTCTGGACAACAAATTTTATTCTACCTAATTTTTTCACAACAACAACAATGGTCAGATTGAAATCAAAACAGCCTGGTTGGCCGAGTGGATAGCGTATCTGCTCTCCAGCCAAAAGGCTGCAGGTTCGAATCCCACCGTGGGTATGGATGTTTGGGATTGTCTGTGGAAATGCTAGTAGTGGTTGGCAGTAGATGGCATTGGCATAGTTGTGGTCAGTTGGTGATTGAATAGTGGAGACGGAATTGTAGAGCAGGTGCCCTCTTGATGAGTCCTTAGACTCCCTGGAGGTGTCAAATAATAATAATAAGAAGAAACTGACAAATTGTAATATAGATCTTAACTATAAAATTTCATCTGGCCAGAGCAAAATTACTAATATAATTTTTCTTTGTGAAAATGTAATAATAAAAGTGATCCAGTTGGAACTAAAACTGAACTGCACAGACAACTTCTTCAAATTCCACTAAGTCTAAGAGTTATTGTAATATATAATTTCGACACGTTGTCCAAAATATAGCTGAACTAAAAACTGAAATAGTTCGAAAAATTTTTGTAAAAATTTCAAATACCAAATATGAGTAAAATTCATCCCATATCACTGGTGTGTGTGTGTGTAGAAGTCACATACTAATACTACTACTACTAATAGTAATAATAATAATGGAGCCTTTGTAGTTCAGTCAGTATAAATGAAGCCCTTTAGTTAAAAGACTTGGGTTGGAATCCCATCTATGGCACGAATAATTATTATCGGTCCTCTTCAGCTGAAGGCAAGTTAGCAGGCTTTATACAGAGATGGTGGGGTTTTTCCTCTCGGAAACAGGCAAACCAGTCCCATGAACACATATTTACAGACAGGAAACACTTATTGGACAAGAAAGACAATAGGAAACCATGTTGTTCTACAATTATTCAACAAATTGTGTTTTCAATTAACTGTTGTTCAATGAACTGTCTTTCAATTTATGGTTTATTCAATTAATTGTTTTTCGATAAATTGTCATTCATTATTGTCTTTTGATAAATTGTTGTCGGTAAATTTTCTGGATACCATTCAAAAATTATGAGCAGTCATACTTTTCCTCTTCTTTTAATCCTTTAAAAAACTCTTGCTGAAATTCCCTTCTTTTGATATTTACTAGTTTTTCCCATGCATAAGTGACATCGCTTTACTTTTGAACATTCTGTTTTGTCCATGTAAGCTTCAAAGTCTAATTCTTCATTTGAACTTGAAGAGAATGATTCTAAGTTACCAATGCTTCTAGCTTCATCCAGTAGTTCAGATATTTCAGGTAGTACTTGTGCTACTAATTTTACATCCCTACAATTAGGAGTAGGGATGTAAAGCAAGAGCTGCAAAAAAAGGAAACATTGTGGAGGAAATATAAAGAAAACAGCGATCAGCATACTCATGAGCCCAGCAAGAAAGGTGACTAGTATGGTAAGGACGGCCAAATCAGATTATGAGAGAGAATTAGCCAAAGTAACCCAAAAGAGTTTTTTTGTTATGTAGTAAGAGGAAAAATGACTATGGTAAATGACTTTAAATATACAAATAAACACTGCTCAAGGTAGGAAGGTAACTGAGCCAAAAGAAATAGTTCAGTTGCTGAACAATCATTTTGTAAAGGTGTATCATCCAGATGGAGATTTTACAGTTGCTGATGTTACAGAGATACGTATCAAAATTGAGGTAGATGAACAGGTGTTCAGCATTCTTGTGTAGAGGCTTAAGTGCTGTGAGTACATTATGTTGGAGGTTTAATGGATTTTTTACAACACTCAAAAAGAATTAAAATAGAATTTAATACTTCCTATATTTCGTCCTAGTCACTAGGACATCTACGGGGATTACAAAAACAATTAATGTAACATGTACACAAAAACTTACAATACTAAGCCCAACCATGTGGGTGACGCTAAAGTCCTATCTAGGTGGAGCGCCCTCTAAGGGCAGTAGTAGGTGGCCTGGAATGTAAGGTGGGACCTCTGGTGATGAGTGTTTCCCAAATCTTCGGAAGCTTAATTCAACTGTATTTATTAAGATTTGGTTGGTTTCTGAGCACTGCTGTTGCTTCTAAGAAAAGTCTCTCTTTCTTGAATTTGCTGTGGTGGAGCATGGTGGTTTTCTTCCATGATACTCTGTGGGTGGTGTCCAAAACATGGTCAGCCAAGCCTGAATGGCCATAGTTGTGTTTAACGATGTACGACTTGTGTTCCTCCAGGTGGATGGATCTGTGTATGTGGTTAAGCTCAGTAGTGAGGGCGGTTCCACTGGAACAAAAGATTGTGGGCTCTCTTGGTAAGAGTTTTAATGATGCCATATTGTTGTGAGGGGTGGTGGTGGGAGAGCAGGCAGATACATTCACAAACTCTCCCACCACCACCACCCCTCGCAACAATATGGCATCATTAAAACTCTTACCAAGAGAGCCCACAATCTTTGTTCCAGTGGAACCGCCCTCACTAGTGAGCTTAACCACATACACAGAACTTTCCTCTCCAATGGCTACAGCGAACACAGTATCAAAAAAATAATCAATTCTTCCCCCATTCCCCATCCCTCTCGTCAACAAGATTTTAAAACTGCCATCACCATACCCTACATCCGTGGCACTTCGGAAAAAATAGCCAAGATACTAAAAAAGTATAACCTACACACAGCATATAAGCCCTACCGCAAACTTGCTATCCTTATCCGTTCTACGAAAGATCAGCTCCCTCCTCTCTCTCTGCCTGGAGTTTACAAAGTACCCGGTTCCTGTAAGCTTGCGTACTTTGGATAGACAGGCAGATCAGCATCCATCCGCCTGGAGGAACACAAGTCGTACATCGTTAAACACAACTATGGCCATTCAGGCTTGGCTGACTATGTTTTGGACACCACCCACAGAGTATCATGGAAGAAAACCACCATGCTCCACCACAGCAAATTCAAGAAAGAGAGACTTTTCTTAGAAGCAGCAGCAGCTCTCAGAAACCAACCAAATCTTAATAAATACGGTTGCATTAAGCTTCCGAAGATTTGGGAAACACTCATCACCAGAAGTCTCATCTTACATTCCAGGCCACCTACTACTGCCCTTAGAGGGCGCTCCACCTAGATAGGACTTTAGTGTCACCCACGTGGTTGGGCTTAGTATTGTAAGTTTTTGTGTGCATGTTACATTAATTGTTTTTGTAATCCCCGTAGATGTCCTAGTGACTAGGACGAAATATAGGAAGTATTAAATTCTATTTTAATTCTTTTTGAGTGTTGTAAAAAATCCATTAAACCTCCAACATAAGGTGTTCAGCATATTAAAAAATATGAACGTGAACACAAGCCGTAGGACTGGATAACATAGCCTGTGTACTATGTGAATGTGCAAGAGAATTGACATTTCCTCTGACAAAGTTGTTCAAATCTAAGTCTCATCTCTGGCAGGGTTCCAAGGGAGTGGAAAAAGGGTAAGATAGTATACCATTACATAAAGATGGCTCCAAGACAGAAGTAGCAAACTACAGACTAATTAATATATTGCGAGTTGTTGTTAAAGTAGTACTGGAAAAGTTGATAAAAGGTAAAATACAACAATGAGTGGATGGGGATGCGATACTCTATAGTGTTGAACGGCTTTGTAAATGGTAGGTCCTGTCTTAGTAACTTATTCACATTTATAATAATGTGACAGCAGAACTAGATAAATGTAATGTTACACCATGATACTGCTCGACTTTGTCAAGGCATTTAAACAGAATACCACATGGAAAATATTACAAAAGCTGGTTTAGAGGTTTGTGCCATATTACGGTTACAACTATACATAGGCAGTTAAAGAAAATTCTAAATAATATGTTTGTACAAAAATTAGGTTCCACAAAGAAGCATCTACACAGAAACAGAATTGCTGCAGAGGGCACAGCAATACACAAGGTTAAGGCTACAGTAGTACAAAATTGTCAATAATACAAGTTAAATAAACAAAATGCGTGTACAAGACATCAAGCCAAGGAATGCAGTATCTACATATAGTTAAAATTATAACGTTTTTACAGCCATACATAAATAGGCAAAAAGGAAATATTATACAACATGTATGCATAAAAATAAAATTTGGCAATGTGGCACCTACATATAAACAAAATTACAAGAAGGTTACACAAATATACAAGGTGTCCTATAACAATACATAATTAGTCAAAAAAAAAAAAAGTAAATAATATGTATGCACAAAAGTTAAGCTGGGAAATGCAGTATCTACATACAAATAAAATTACTGCAGCTTTTAAGGCAGTACATAATTAGACAACAATACAAGTTAATAAACAAAATGCATATACAATGCCAAACCAAGGAATGCAGTATCTACATATAAGATTACTATAATAAATTTAGTTTAATCCTTTATCCAAGTGTTAGCAAACAAAGTTTGCACCCGAAGTATCTTCAGGACTGAGGCAACTCGTAGCAAAAGTATACCAAGCTCTTATCACTCTTGAAGATACTTCAGGTGCAAACTTTGTTTGCTAACACTTGGATAAAGGAAAACTTTCAAGATTACTACAATAAGATTACAACAAATGTTATTACAGTAATACATAGAGTTAAAGAGGAATTATTATACAATATGTATGTAAAAATAAAGTTTAGCAGTTTGGTATTTACATATTAACAAATTTACAACAAGATTAGCATTCAACTCCTGCACATATACATCACAAAACATTACATATTTTGTAATATATACATACAAAAGTTAAGTGAAGCAATACAGTATTTACATATAAAGTTAAAATTACAGTCAAAATGTGTTTATATAAATTAATTCTTTGTAAAAAATTAAAAATATCATGCAATCTGCCTGAGTGTATATGGTCTGTCCAGGTAGGCAAAAATTTCATTCCTCTCTCGTGCAAAGTGCCGGCACTCTACCAGTATATGATAAATAGTGAGATGTGTATTGCATTTTTCACACATGGGAGGGTCATTAGCTCTTAGTAAATAAGAATGTGTAAGATGACTATGACCTATGCGGAGCCTAGTGAGAACAACTTCCTCTCTTCTCTTTATTCGTTGACTAGAATGCCAATGCTTAATTATGAACAAGTACAAGCTGAATGGCATGTAACTTTGCTGTATAATTACTGCAATCAGGTGGGATCTGGTTGGAGATAATAATGTCAGAAAACAAGTAGCACAGCCAACAGAGGTATCAGTTCTTGAACCATCAGTACAGATAGGCAAGAAATCAGAGTGTGCATTAAACAATTGGAGGTAGACAGATGATGGAGTATGAGATTTCTGTAGTTGGCAAAGTGAGAATTTGCAGGATGATGTGCAAACCTGCCATGGAGGGATGCTGTTATGTTTAGTGTAGGCAATGTTGCCAACATTCATACCAAGAGCTTGCATAGTCTCTTTAACATGGATACCAAACAGACATATGGTAGTTTGAAGTGTGTGGTATTGAGCTTCCCAGTGCAGAGAAAAGAAACCAGTCCATGTAGGATGATGTGGGAGAGACTTTATCTTTAGGGCATAATTAAGAGACAACTGTTTCTGTTGAAGTGATAGAGCTGGTTCATTTTCTCAACATAAAGACTCTGAGTAGGTGATGTGCGAAAGGCACCAGTAGCTATCCATATACCCTGATGATGGATGGAATCCAACCATCGCAGGTTATTCTTGTTGCAGAATCATAGACTTGAGACCCATAATCCAGCTTTGAATGTATAAGTGCATGATAAAGATGGAGCAATGAAGCTCGATCAGCACCCCTCAGTAGAGGATAGAGTGCGAAAAGATTCAATGCTCTCTTGCACTTTTCTCTTAGTTGATGAATGTGTGCTAGAAATATAAATTTACTGTCAAATATCAGTCCCAAGATCTTGGCTTCTGTAGCTACTGGAATAATAGTGTGTCCCATTCTTAATTCAGGATCTGGGTGAAGAGTGCGTTTTCGACAGAAGAGTACACAGACACTTTTTTTCTGTTGAAAACCTAAACCCATTACTAAGACCCCACAGAGAAACATGATCAATTGCTTGCTGAAGTTGTCTTTCAGTTACCCTCATGTTATGGGAGTGGCAGTAAATTGTTAAATCATCAACATATAGAGCATTGTCTACAGTGGGAGAAAGCTGTTCGGTGATTGAGTTAATTTTAACAGCGAAAAGTATCACACTTAAGAGCCTTGGGAACACCCTGTTCATAAATGATATGATCGAGATAGCGTATTTCCCACTCTGACTTGGAAAATTTGCCTGGAAAGAAAGTTTTTAATAAATACAGGAAGGTGTCCTTTAAGACCCCTATGGAGCTCTTTTAGTATGCCACATCTCCAGGCTGTGTCATAAGCTTTTTCCATGTCAAAATAAACTGAAACAAGGTGTTCTTGCTTCAGAAATGCATCTTTTATACAAGTTTTTAAACAAACCGAATGGTCTAAAGTTGAGCGATATCTACAGAACCCACATTGTGTATTGGAGAGAAGATTGTTACTTTCTAAATACCAGAGAAGTCTGGCATTAACCATTTTCTCTAGTATCTTACAAAGGTCAGAGAAATGGATCGATAATTATTTACTTGTGTTAGATATTTTCCTGGTTTTAGGATAGCAATGACAATTGACTTATGCCAAGAATTTGGAAACTCTTCCTCTGCAAGTATTATATAGTAAGAGAAGGAAATCCATAGAAGATGATGGTAGATGTTTTATTATTTCATAATGGATGTCATCAGAACCTACTGTGCTAAGGTGAGATAGTAGGAGAGTTCTTTTTAGTTCCTCCTTAACAAATGGCTGCTTGTATGGTTCAAGAACATTGGAAGAAAAATTTAGCCTTTGTTTCTCTTGCTGTTCTTTCAGAATTAAACATTGAGGAGGATATGAAGCTATTGCTAAGATTCTGGCAAAAGTTTCTCCCAGAGTGTCTGCAATGGCTTTGGGATCAGCAATAACACTTCCATTATGTCTAAGGTAGACAAACAATGTGTTCTATATCTGCCTTTTATTTTCTGGATTTTATCCCATACAATTTTTGGACTGGTCATTTGATTAATTGATGTAGTAAATTGGATCCATGGTTGTTTTTGACTCTGACATAGCATGCTTGAAAGCTATAAGGTTTGATGTGGTGGGATATCTACGAAATATATTTCATGCGCTGTGTTGATCTTTTTTGGCTGTCTGACATTCTGGGTTCCACCAAGGCTTTGGATAGAGTAGAAACCGAGATGATGTTTTTTGGGATGGAGACTGTTTCTGCCTGGACAATGCACTCTGTTATATATTTTACCACTTCATTGATAGGCATTTGACTGATGGCATCAGCATTAAATTTTGTAAGATGAGAGAAAGTGTTCCAGTCAGCCTGGAACATTTTCCATATAGGTATCCATGTGGGTGAACATGGTTCCTGTGAAGACATTGTGCAGAGAACAGGAAAGTGAAATTTTCAATATATGACAAATGGTCAGAGGACTAGGGGCCATCCATGGAAGTTGTGCAAGAGTGTGGTTAGTAAGGAGTGTGTGGACCAGATTTTTTCTATGGAGAATGGTAAGTGAGTGAAATGGATTGCCAGAATTGGCTGTGAGTTCCCTGACAGTGAATGGATTCAAGGAGAGGGATGATAGGATTTGTGTATGGTGGTTGATTTGGGTCTCCCACAATGTCTCCAGATTCCATGGAGATGCTGTAAATAATAATAAATTTACTAAAATAAAGAGCTAAAAGGCTTCAATTCAGTGATGCAAAATTATATAAATTAAGTGGATATTAAATCCAACATAATTTCAGAGCCTAACACAGAAACTATAAGTTTCGTATTTGAAAGTTGACCAGAGAGCTTGCGGGAATACGCTCGCCACCATACTATGAGTTGTCATGGCTGAACCTAATAGCAAGCACACATGGTGACGCACCTGTATATTCGCCTACTATTGGTCAATTTTAATAAGGTTTTTAATAAGGTTTCACTGATCTGACAGCTGTTTCAAACTCATTGGTTTTCATTAGAGATTAGGCAGAAACCTAAGAGAGCAAAAACTCTCAGTACTAAGGAACTTGAAGCGTCGAAGAGGTGTATTTTCCGTAAACGAACTCTCGGTCGGTGCATAAAGTATTTACTAAAATAAAGAGCCAAAGGGCTTCAATTCAGCGATGCAAAATTATATAAATTAAGTGGATATTAAATCCAACATAATTTCAGAGCAGAATACAGAAACAACAATAATAAATAATAATAAATATTTATATGCATTATTTTTAATCCATCATAAATATAAAAAAATATGGCATATAATAAAGCAAAAACTTTCACACCGACCTGAAGTAGAGCTACTGCTACTTGAGGATGAGGTGGTGTCTGCACGTGTAAGTCTTCCTGGTGAAGTCTAAAGAATTTAACTGAGTTTAGTTTTCTCTTTATAACTTATTTCAAGACATAATCATCTGGCAATTACATATCTTTCATTAAAAAACTGCTCTTCAATATTATTATTTATTTATTATTATGTATTTTTATTATCTTGATTGAATAATAAAATACAAATATATGGTTAAAATATTGAGGATTACAAAACACAAGAGAGAAAAAAATCTCAAAAATGTTTATGTATATACTATAAGGGACATCCAGAAAGTAAGTTCCAATGGGCTGTCAGAGAAAACTTTTTTTGGAAATTAAAGCAGACATCTTTCACTACTTTTCTACATAATTTCCGCCATTGTTCAGACACTTATCATAAGAGGGCACCAAGAGTTGTATACCTTCATCGTAGAAGGTTGCCACCTGTGATGCAAACCACGTATTGACTGCTTCTTTGACCTCATCGTCATCTTGAAACCGCTGGCTACCATGGAAAGATTTCAGATGTTTGAACAGGTGAAAGTCACTTGGTGAAGGTCAGGACTATATGGGAGATGATGGAATTGTTCCCAGTGAAGGTGGTGAGAAGTTATGTTACGCCAGCCATGTGTGCGCAGGTGTTATCATGAATCAAAACAACGCCCCTAGTAGCCAGTATTGAACAAGTGCAGTATGGCTATCAGGGATGTTGTAACTTAAATTGCTGTTCAAATGTTCAGGATTAAGGAGGATTTCCCTGGATTCCATGATTTTCCTTTCAAGCTCATCACTGCAGCAAAAAATGTTTTCGGATTTATCCCAGCCAACGACTTACCTTTTTTGCATCATATATATATATATATATATATATATATATATATATATATATTATTATTCTTCAGGCCTCCAAGGAGTCAAAAGACTCGTCGAGGGAGGTCCTTCCTAAGACATAAATTCTGTCAAGACTCATCGAGGGGAGGTCCCCCCCCCTGAGAAACACAAAGTCTATCATACCACTCTTTAAACTCACTGACCGTTCTCGCTCCCACCACTCCATCAGGCAATGCATTCCATGGCTCAACCACCCTCCACACAAAGAAACCACTCCTTACCCTCTTGCTCACAGTTTCCTTTAGTAACTTCCGGGGATGGCTTCTTGTCATCACTCCTTCCCGCTGTTCAGCCAAGCGAAAGAACTCCCCAGTGTCAACCCTGTAACCACCTCTCAACAGTTTAAAAGTCTCAATCATATCACCTCTCCTTCTTCTATCCACCAAACTCTGCAGTCCACATTCTCTCAGCCGATCCTCATAACTATCCTTGTACAGTCCTGAAACCATCTTTGTCATCCGTCTTTGTATCCTTTCCACAGTTAATTTATCCCCTTCAAATCCTGGGGACCAAATCTGAGAACAATAGTCCAAGTGTGGTCTGATCAGAGACTTATACAACGGAATGATAACCCTCTTATCTCTGCAGGTCAGTGTCCTTCTCCTAATAGCAGCAATCCTCTGTGTTACCTTCACCACCTTTGCAATATGTCCCCTAAACTTCAGGTTTCTATCAATCATCAACCCCAGATCTCTTCTCTCCCCTACTTCCTCCAGTATAACTCCTCCCATAGAGTATGCAGCATCCCATCGATGTTTCCCAAACCTCAAGACCTTACATTTTGCTGCATTAAACTGACACCCCCATTCATTTGCCCATCTATCTAGCTTATTTAAATCCTCTTGCAGGGCTACCACATCTGCACTATTACTAATAATCCTTCCCAGCTTCGCATCACCCGCAAACAACTGTATATCCCCCCTGCAATCCACTGGCTATGTCATTGATATAAAGGTTAAACAATATAGGTCCTAGTACTGAGCCCTGTGGGACCCCACTTGTAACCCTCTGCCTCCTGGAAACTGCTCCACCATACACAACTCTCTGATACCTATCAGACAGCCAATCCTGAATCCAGTTGACCAATCTGACATCCAGTCAGATTGGTCAACTTAAATATCAGCTTATCATGTGGCACCCTGTCAAATGCCTTCGCCAAGTCTAAGAAAATTGCAGTATATGCCTTTCCCTCATCTAATGTTCTTGTAACTTTATTATAAAAGGCTAGCATATTGCTAAAACAAGAGCGTCCTTTCACAAGTCCATGTTGATTCTCACAGATAACATTACCCTCATCTGCCCAATGCTGTATACAGTCCCTCACTACTTTCTCCAAGATCTTAACAACTACTGATGACACACAGACTGGCCTATAATTAGACACTTCCAGTCTTCTACCACCCTTATGCAATGGCACTATCTTACCTTCCTTCCATTCCATGGGCACCTTTGCCAAAGCCAGACTTTCATTGAAAAGCCACGTTAAAGGCACTGTCAATTCCCTAGTACATTCTCTCAAAACTCGTGGTGAAATACCATCCAGTCCCACAGCTTTACTGACATCCAGAGTACTCAGTATCTGAAACACACTCTCCTCCTGTACCTCCAGACCTCGAACCAGTCCTATCCCTCTAGCATTAAAACTGACTCCTCTAGGATGAAATACTCCAATAAAGTGTTCATTGAGCAATTCCACTATGTCCTCTGCATCAGTCACTCTATTCCCATTTTTATCCCACAATATCATTCTTCCACAGTCATTTCTCCTCCTACTGGCCACATAGCTAAAAAAGTCCCTAGGATTTTCTTTGGATCTTAGGGCCAATCTCCTCTCATATTCCAGTTTCGCTTTCCTTACCACACTAGTCACTCTTCTGGCCTGTGTCTTATATTCCTCATGCATCTCTTCACCTGTCTCCTTATATCTCTTCTATAGCCTCTTTTTCGCATGCAATTCCTGTTTAATATTGTTTGTCATCCACTTTACTCCAAATTGCATCCTCTTTTTCACTCGTGGTATACAACTTACCATTGCTGATAACAAATATTCTTTCACAATTTCCCACGCACTAGTGATATCTCGGCCTTCCAATTCTTCCCTCCATGAAACTTTCCGAAGTTGACATCTAAGACTATTATAATCACCTGCCTTATAATTCCACATAAGTTCCCGTCTCTTTGATACTCCTGCATGTCTATTCATTTTACAAGTCAACACCATATGGTCACACTCTCCAACTGGTGGGAGAGACGTCAACTCAGTTATTATCAACTCTTCTGATGCTATAACCAAATCCAAAACTTTTGAACCTCTTGTTCCCTCTGTTACATGTTGCCTAAGACATTTGTCCCTCAAGAATTCTAGAAATTCCATTCCCCTATTGCTACATGCATCTTCCTCTCTCCAATTTATACTACTGAATTTAAAATCTCCCATAACAATCATTCTTCTTGCACTTGCCAAACTTAGCTGTCTAAACATCTCCTGGTCCCCATCCTCTGTGCTCCTGGGTCTGTAGCAACACCCCACTAAATATCTTGTCTTGCCTACCTCTACCTCACACCATACGCTCTCAAAATCATTTGTCTCACTTCCTTCCAAATTCTCCACTCTTAGAGGACATAGGTCATCACTTATCATAAGCAATACCCCACCACCACGCTTTCCCCTCCTATCCTGACAAAAAATGCTATACCCAGCGACTTCTATTCCTGTTGTTATATCCCCTTCTGTCAACCACGTCTCAGTGATCGCAATAATTTTTGGCCAGGCTGATGATATCTGCGCCACCAATTCCTCTCCCTTATTCATATATATATATGATGCAAAAAGGTAAGTCGAAGGAAATGATTGTCTTGGTTGGCACAAATTATTTGAGAGATAAGAAGTATTCTATGAGGGAGGATGTAAAGGAGTTCTTAGAAGAGGCAAAACTGAAGAGCAAGAAGCTGAAGATTGTAAGTCTCCTACCACGCTAATGAGTCTATACATAAGTTATGCAGAAAGAATGATGTAGGATTTGTGGATCTGTGGTCTGTATTTGATGGAGAGAAGGATTTGTACAATGCTGATGGACTGTATCTAAATGGTTTTGATGTTAGGTATCTAGAGAGAACTTTGTTCACTGAGTATGCTGAAGTGCAAATTCAGGAAAACTTAAGGAATTAGAGTGGAAGCGGTGAGTATGTGTGAAGGCACCCATGAGACGAATGAGTGTGAGAATGACCAAGTACAGAATCTAGTCTCTCAAGTAAAAATATTGAATAGGATAGTCAATTCAGGAAGTAAAGGTGGGTGGGAGCCTAAAGGGATGCTACAATTTATATATACTAATGTCAAAAGTATTAAGAACAAGAGAGAGAAGTTTTTGGAATTGGTTAGTGCAACCTTGCCAAAAGTTATAGGCATTGGTGAGACTTGGCTAACAGCAGATGATGTAGTTACAGAAACAGAATGTGAAATGGTTTAGTATTATCAGAGAAGATGGGATTGGGAGGAGGAGTACTGCTAATAATAGTAGATGAATTGCAGGCCAAAAAAAAAAGAACAGAAGATAGGGAGGGAGGTGGCTGTTCATTTAAAGCAGTCTGGTATGAAATTAAGGCTAATAAGAGAAAATATACAGTTGTTATTGCTGTAGGCCAGTGAGTTCTGCAGATCATCTGGAAGACATGCATTGCCAAGTTAGTAGAATGATTATAGGTTGAGTGATTATTACTGGGAACTTGAACTATGGAGATATAGACTGGAAGGAAGAAAGAACACATGACAGGAAGGAAATGGAATTTATACACCTACTGAGAGATAATTATTTGAGGCAGCATGTGATGGAGGGCCATAGGGGCAGGAGAGTATTAGACCTGGTCATAGGATAAGAAGAGCAATTCATAACCAAGGTAACCACAACATTGCCTCTGATTGTGAAAGTGACCATGATGCAGTCTTGACTTGGGAGATCGTACAACAAGAGGAATATTCTGTCAAGAACGGGGGCATATGTGAAACTAAAAGGCAGGTGATTATAACAAAAGGCAGGTGATTATAACAAACTTAAGATGAAGCTTAAATCTGTGCCATGGCATAAAACACTGCTGGATAAGGATGTTAGTAGTGCATGAGATATTTAAGGGTCGTCTACAGGAAGCAAACTCATGAACAATGAGTTTGGTGAGAAGAATTATGAAAAGATTATTAGAAAAATCTAGCCAAGCAGGCCAAAGGAAGTCCCAGAATTCTTTCATTATGTGGTAAGAGGAAGAATGATTATGAAAGATTAACCTTAATCAGTGATCATAGTCACAAGGTGACTGATGCAGATAAAACAGTTGCGTTATTGAGCAACCACCTTGCAAGGGTATATCATCCTAGTGAGGTTACTACTTTAATATATGTGACAGACACTAATGTGGAAACAGAGGTGGATGAATTGGAGGTTCTTAGGATATTGCAAAATCTCAATGTAAATACAGTTGTAGGATTAGATGGGATATCAGTTTGGATTTTGCAAGAATGTACAAGGGAACTGGCAATGCCACTGCCTAGGCCAGTGATGGCGAACCTTTTTACTCAGGTGTGTCAAACATCTTTTTGTTTTAAATATTGACATTGTTGATGTGCCACTTGCATACATGCATTATAAATTTAACTACATAATCATAGATGGTGACTTATACATATCATATTAGGCTATTTATTTAATAGAACATTGATATAAAATCTATGAATTCATATTATACAATTAATTTAATAAAGTGAAATTACAAACTTACATTACATTTAATGACTTGTCTGTTTCTGAGTACTGGTAGAAAGTTGCTTTATAGAAAGGCTATAGTGTGTACATTTTAATGCTACACAGGCAGTGCTCAACCTATTTCTACCTTTGGATATGATATTATTTAAGGCAGAAAATAGAGTTTCACAAGAGTAGGTAGAAGAGAAAATTGTTAGAAGAGCTTTAGCAAAGATTTTAAGAGCATGAAAGTTTTCAGGAAGGCTATTCCACACACTTAGAATTTCACAGTCTGAATTTTTACATGTGGTATCATGCAGACTTTCCACTTAAGTTCTTCTAATTCATTTCTAAGCGCAATAAACTTTCTTTTCCAGATAGGATTACACTGGAAGTTGGCTAGTTGCATTTCTAGATCTTTTAAATCTAACCACTCAAAGCCATCTAATTTAAGATCCATGAATTCTGTTTCATCAGGATACTTTATGAATTGGATTGTTTGTTCCAACATTCGAAATTGCTCAAATCTAGAAGAAAACTGCTAAGTTACTGACTTTAGAACTTCGATAGATTGGTTGATATGTTGTTCATGATTTTTGGGACTGGTTTCGTTAAAAAAATTTTCACTCTTGGGAAATACTTAAAATTGTTACTTTCTAAATCACGTTGAAATATTTTGAGTTTATTCTCAAAGCTCTTGATCATGCCAAACATAACATCAACAGATTTTTCGAAACCTTGCAATTGTATATTAAGTTCATTCAGGTGCAATGAAAAATTTGTGAAAAACATCAGCTTACCGAGCCAAGCAGAATTGTTCAACTGAGGAAATTCGTGCTCTGCCCTTGGTATTTAAATATAATTTAATTTCATTTAAACATTCAACAAATCGTTCAAGTACTTGGCCACGACTCAACCATCGAATATTATTGTACATTAATAGACCATTGTACACTGATTCAACTTCGCCTAAAAGTGAATTAAATTCTCATTTGTTTAAAGCTCTGGCAGCAATAAAATTAGTTACCTTTGTCACAATTCTCATCACATCATCCAAATCCTTTAAGCCTGATTTCACAGTGTCTTCTAATGTATAATACAATGGAAACAAACCAGGGGATGACCAACATATTCTGTAAATTGTTTGATAAAACCGACATTATGGCCAACCATATTAGACACGTCATCAGTTGTAATGGAAAAAATTTTCGATAAATCTATCTGTTTCTCACAGAACACTTTAACAACAATTTTTAGGTAAATATGCAACACAGTTGCATATTTACCTCAAAACACGATAGTGTTTTGAGATAAATTTTCTAACTTTATCAATTCCTCATGCATAGAATCACCGTGAACATACCTTGCAATAATAGCCAATCAAGCTGATGATGTAATATCTGTAGTTTTGTTGAGACAAATGGAGAAACAATGGTATGAGTTCAAGTCTTGTTGTATTTGATTTTCTATACTAGCATTCATTGATATAACTGTCTTTAATAGTATTCCTACTTAATGGTAACTCTTTCATGTTCTTTACAATAGCTTCCTTATTATGAAAGTCCTCAAATAAAAATGGTGCGCACTTTACGAAAGCTTCTTTAATATAACCCCATCACTAAGTGGTTTCCCATGTTCAACAATAGTATGTGAAATACTGTAACTTGCAGCTACTAAATTTGAAGGTCCTGAAACAAATTTAATTAAAGTCCCTGATTGTGATTCTGCCAGTTGTAGGTGTTGCGATATGTATTCTTTGCGTTCTTCAAAAGTTTTTTCTAGGAGCCATTTGTGCTTAGTTTCAAAATGTCTTCTTACATTCCAAGTTCTATTCACAGATAGCTCACCACACAATTTACAGAGAACTTTATCGCCTCTGTCAATAACACCATATTGTTCAGTCCAGGCATCTTGGAAATTTCTTCCACTTCCTTTCTGCAATAATTTTAGTTTTTATCAGTGCTAGCTGATATTGTAAAAGGGTTCAAAATTAAAAAAGAGCACAATTATATACAGCGGTAATTAAACAATAATAATTAATAAGAACTAACAATTACTGGAAATGAATTATACACCAGCAACTCATATTACTTAAGTGGCAGACCATGCAAGACTATCACTACTTCTTTCAGCAGGGTTGCCAGATTTATTACCGGTACGTTTGTAGCAACATTGTTACGTTTTACTCTCTACCATGCTACTAAATAGCAGCTATTTAGTAGGTTTTGTTGCAATGTCATCGCAAGTTGTTACTACTTGCATTATTTAACAAAATTTACTGAATTTATTGCAACTATAAAAATGTTTTCATTATTTATTCAGATAAATTCAATATTTAATGCTGCGAATTATATTTTCTGTAAAGTGGTTTTAAATATGTTAGAACTTGTATTACTCAGTCGAGAGATTTGGAATGCATGCATGAATAAATTTCACACAGAAGTCAAATGAAAACTTTAAGTTTATAATATATAAAGCACATATTTATAAGTTTTTATAATATCATATGACTATGCAGAAATTTTAATGATAAAGAAAGAAAACGTAAACTTAAAACGCTCATTGTTTATAGACTAGTTACAAAATAAAATAGAAATAGGCTAACTATAAAATATAATTCTTTCAATGAACCGAAACCTACCTTCACCTTAACTGAGAGTGATCTTACACGATTTATCACAGTTTTTTCATCAGAATACCAATATCTTTCAAAATCCAAGGTGTGTCACCTGAAACCCTCAAGTGTGTCAGTGCTGACACGCATGTCATAGGTTTGCCATCACTGGCCTAGGCTCTTTAAGTCTCACCTCTGATAGAGTTCCAAGGAAGGAGGACAAAATAATAGCCTTGCATAAGGGAGGTTCTAAGACTTCAGTAGCAAATTATATACCAATCAGTATCTCAGGTGTGGTGGTAAAAGTACTAGAAAATTGGTCAAAAAGAAAATTGAAGAATGGGTGGATAAGAATATGATGTCATGCCTTAGTAATTTACTATCTTCTTATAATAGACGAACAACAGAGTTGGATAAAGGAAATGGCTACATGATGATTCTGCTGGATTTTGGAAAGGCATCTGACAGAATACCACATAGAACTCTGTTACACAAATTAGAACAAATGGGGATGGATATGACACTGGTTAAGTGGATAAAAGGGTGGCTGCTAAACAGATATCAAAAAAGTGGTATGTGGAGATGCAGAATCGAGGCAAAACAGATGACTAGTGGTGTGCCGAAGGTTCAGTGCTGGGACCATTGCTGTTTAATTTGTACATAAATGATATAAAAAAATAACGTGAAAGGAAATATTCAGTTTTTTGCTGATGATGTGAAATTAGGTAATACAGTAATAATTAATGAAGGCAATGTTTAGAGCTTACAGGATGATTTAAATAGGCTGTCAGCATGGCAAAAGATAATGGGTATCAGTTGAATGTGCAAAAATGTAAAAGTTATTCATTTTGGGTAAACAGATTACAAGCTGTGTATCAAATTGATGGCACTGTACTTACTCCAGGAAATAGATGAAACAGAGATTTAGGGGTAGTTGTAGATGGAGAGTTAAAGTTTAGAGGACATTTTGGTAAGGTTGCTAAGGTAGCCCATAACGTTGCTTGGCTATTGAAGAACACATTAACAATTAGATATAAGGAAGTCATTATTCCTCTTTATAAGGCCTTGATATATCCACATCTGGATTGCTGTGCTCAAGTCTTGCTCCTGGGTTTCTTGGGGATGAGGAAGCAGTGGAGAGGATTCAGAGGTGTCGAATGTTCCCTATAAAGATAGATGGATGGTGTGTGGAATGCAAAAGTTGGCTGATAGGAGAAAAAGATGGAATATGATAGAAACATTTAAGTTGCTTAAAGGGTTTTATAGGATTGATGCAGGGAAAGTGTTTCAGCACTTGGCTAGAGAGAACAGAACAAGAGGTCATCACTGGAAGTTGAATAAAGGTATGGCTAGTAGGGGTGAGGACTAGATTTTTTGCTTGGAGAGTTGTGAATGAGTGAAATGGGTTGCTAGCATCAGTTGTGAGTGCTTTGTCTGTTAATGGGTTCAAGGAGAGGTATGGATAGTTTTGGGCTTCCTGCAATGAGTATTCAGACTCCATGGAGGTGCCCATACAATAATGGTGATAATAATAATATATATATATACCCTCCTCTTTCAGCCTGTTAGATAAAAGACTTGGTAATTTAAAACAAAGATATTTAAAATATTCACTATTCTTCTTTAAATAAACAGTTTCTTTAAACTTTTAGATGAAGTAGCATTTTATTTGGATTCCATAAACTTTTACAGAGAATACTTTTTGAGCCTGAAGGAACCTTCATTTTTCAAATGAAGGTTCCTTTTCTTGACTAAACTTTTTATTTAAAACCAATACTGAATAAGGCCCCTGCTGCCCTCTTCACAAAAAAATATGGTATTTTCATGGAGAATTTTCAATCTCTAAAAATTAACTAATCACACTCTTTATATTTCAGTTTATCAAAAAGAATAAGTTTAATATTTTCATAAGTCTCTTTCAATTGAACAGCATGAGCAACTCCAACCAGAGTAAAAAATATTACTATTGCCATTTCTGTTCTGCTTAAAAACAGTTCTACTTCAAAGCAGAACAATTTTCAATCTTCTTTTAGATGAGTCAACATATAAACTCCATCTACTGGGATTATATAAGTCCAGAAATGTTGTTGAATACACAGTGAAGATTGCTTCTAAATCTTTCTCAAGATCAACTAAAAATAAAGATTTTATTATAGTTGCCCCTTTATTTCAGCCTATAGGCTGCAAATTAAGTTTTACTAATTCACATTTATTATATTAAAAAGTGTACCAAATGGACATACACAGGGCATCTTCCACATATTTGCTGCAGGAAGATATGTCAGTGGGGAAGAGAGAGAGAGAGAGAGAGAGAGAGAGAGAGAGAGAGAAGATAGAAATTATATGTCCAAAAGATATCTTCAGTTTTTGACACTATGTCTGTCTGTGTTCACTGGGCATCTACAGATGCCGTATGGTCACTCCAATGCTCGATGATTTTCCACACTAGGCCTCGCCATGTAGTCCTGTTGTTTGCCCTTCTGGCAGCCTCAACTCTCTGAAGATCAGACACTCCACACGCCATCCATCCATCTCATTGATGGTCTACCCCTGCCTCTTTTTCCAGGAACTTTACCTTCTATTACTGTTCTGAGAAGTCCTCCTTCCATCCTTTCTATGTGTCCAAAATATTTTAATTTTCTTTTGTCAATATCCTTAAGGAGCCTTAAAGTTCTACTAATCTTTTCTAACACCCATTCATTTGTATGCCTTTCAGTGTATGATATCCTCAACAGTCTTCTGTAACACCACATCTCAAAAGCAGATATCCGTTTCTTATCTGACTTCTTTAGGTTCCAAGTCTCGCATCCATAAGTTGCTGTTGGAAAAACAACTGCATCCAAAATCCTCAACTTTGTTCCCATGGAGATAGATCCATCCTTCCAGATTTTAGACAGGTCTCTGACTGTTGTTTTAGCCATTCCTAACCTTTTTCTGACATCTTCTGAACAGCAATTCTTCACATTAATAATGGATCCCAGGTACTCAAACTTGCTGACTTCCTCAATTGACACTATCCCCAACAACTAATAGATTATGCACTTCACTTGGCCCAAAACATGTGACCTCTTCTCAGAGCAACATATCTAAAATTACCATAATTTTTCAGCTTTTTACTTCATACATGTGCTATAGGTTCTTGTACCTTTCATTTGGGGGATAATATATATATATATATATACACACATCTACAAAGCTATCAAATGGATCATCAAATATTCTGATTGCACATTGTTTAATCATTAGTAATAAACTACAAAAATTACTAAAACATAAAACCACAATAGTGCCAACTGAAATATTATGTAATTTATAAATTTATCTTTCAATCTGGCATAATGTAATTTATAAATTTATCTTTCAATCTAGTTGAAATATGTGCTCCATATGATTTGCTATTTATTCCTTCAAGTTTAATTGAAGAATGTACGTTCATATACCAGACTGTTAATATTCGACCACAAAGAACCACTACTGAAATTCATTACGTGCAATATGATCAAAACATACTCCTTATATCAAAGAAGGTCACCATTATTGATTTTTCAAGAAAATAAACTAAATTATGTTGCTCTGATCTCTAGCAATAAAAATCAACCAATAAAAAAAACAGAAAAAAAAGATGATTTAGTTTCTCCTTTCTGGAAATTAAACAAGATAACTTAGTATCCTTATTCTTGAACAAACCAATCTCCACTGAATACCTCATTATTTTATGGATCATAAAATAATGAGTTTTCTATTTCTAAAATCTGAAGACAAATCCAATGAAATGGCATACCATCATTCATCATGCTGACATGTTGTACATATTAAGGTTTTCAGTTTATTAATTTTAATTCTTAACCATTTATAATCTATAGTTTTTTAATAATTATCTTCATCATCATATTTTCCATGGTTTATTTCTACTATTTAACATACATCTAAGTTCACACTGGTTATTCACCTTTTAACATTTCCAAAAGCATATTATTTTTTATTTAATTATGGAGTTTATCTCTATTATCTGTGTCATTTCTACCTTCTCAAATATTCAGAAATGGCTAATTAGTATTCTTTCTAATATAACAAATTTTAATTCTTAGCCTACAGGTTGCAATAAAAGGAAAATTCCATTACCATAAAAGCACTGCTATTTTCAGTTGATTATTGACTATCAAGAGCTACACAATAATTTCAGAAAATCCTACATATTAATTTCACCAGCAGATCATTTAACTTGCTTTGTGTGTTTAAATTGTTGTGGTTCACTTATGGAGAATTGCTTCTCTTTGAGCAATGAAGCACTCCTCCATTGGTGGTGACCAGTGGAGTGCTCCTCCTCATCTATCCTCTTTCTATGATACGTAAATTACCTATTCCTAATCACCACTAATGAGAGTATTCTTTATTCATCCTACTCATATGACAAACAATGCTTAGACATCCCAGGCTTCAAAATTATCTTCAACCAGCACCTTGTAGAGAGGATGGCAACCTTCAATGCCACCAAAACACAGTTTTTATTTTCTCTCACAAAAATGATCCCAGCTCACCTATCCTTTCCATCAATAATACACAAATCACAGGATCAGATCTCTCTGCTTGGACTAACATTAACATCCAGCTCTCCTGGCATAAACACATTACATCTTTCTGTTAGATCAGTTAAAACAAGAGTGGCAGCAGCAGTGTTCCAGCATTATTTTTAAGTGCAACTGAAAACACACTGAACCTGTTTCTTCTCTTCCTCTTTTATTCCACCTACCTCTGTCCTTTGGAACAGCCTTCCTCATGAAGTGTTCTCAAAAAGCTAGAACCTGCAAGTCTTTAAGAAAAATGTTAATAAACTTTTTCAATCCTCACTTAAATCCCAAACCCACAGCACACTGATGTGGTTATAGGTTTTTTGATCTTGTATGTATGGAGTCATAAGTTTCAGGCTAGCAGGAGTCACGTTCCAGATTGGATGACGCAGCTGTATATTAAGCAATTCTGAACGTAAAAGTATAGAAAGATCATGCTTGTGATTTACAAGCCTTATGGCAGATAGAAGATTTGGATATTATTATTATTTGGTAACCTCCATGAAATCATCATCATCAAATTCCTGATATGTACCCTCAAGGGGTTACAGGATATCATAGTACTACATGAAAAATTTACATCATTACTAACTTCCTATCTACAATTTTCCTACAAATCAGTCTGTTACTTGTCAAAACTCCAACATTATCAGATCGTATATTTCTATCGTCTAAGGCACTTTGTAGTATATCAATCCACCTATATCTTGGTCTTCCTCTGGGTCGTTTTCTTGCCAACCTGGCAGAGAACACTTGTTTTGCTAATCTTTCCTCGCCCATTCTGTTTAAGTGACCATACCACCTGAGATTAGCTCTGCTAATGCATTTTTGGATGCCGACAATGTCAAGTTCTTTCCTAATATCCTCATTTTTAACATGATATTGCCATTGATGCCATCTGTTCATGCCTCGAATCTTTCTAATGACTCTCATATCTGCGGTCTCTTGTCTTTTACATCTGACCCAGCTCTCATATCCATAAGTTTAAACTGGTTTGAACACTGTCTTGTATACAGCTAATTTAGTGTTTTGACTAATTTCTCCCTTATTCCATATAAATTTATTCAGTTGATTTCCTATGATACCAGCTTTGTTGATTCTGTTGTCTATTTCCATATTTAACTTACCATCTTCACTGAAAATCGTGCCTAAGCAGCTGAAATGTTTTACTTGTTCCACAGGTTCTCCTTTCACAATGCAGTTGACATGCTCAACGATTCTGCCTATTTTCATTGTCTTTGTCTTTTTATTGCTGAACTTCATACCATATCTATTACAACAGTTATTCAATTTAGTCAGAGAATCTTGCAGACTTGTAGCCGATTTATTTAGAAGTATAACATCATCCCCATAAAGCAAAGAGCTGACATTAACATCTCCAATTTTGATATCATGTTTAATACCACATTCCTTCATAATGTGATCCATATAGATAATGAATAACAGAGGGGATAATGTACATCCTTGTCTCACACCAGATTTAACATTAAACCATCTTCCTGTACTTCCTTCCATTCTAACTGCTGATTTGCAACTCAAATAAAGACTAAGTATTGCTTGATATAATGCCCCATTGACACCATATAACTGTACTAATAGTTTCTCTCTTGGCACCTTGTCATATGCCTTTTCCAAATCGACAAAACTTAAATACAGATCTTTGTTATATCAGTGGTGAGTTGGTAAATTTTTAACAACTGGCTCGCTTTATGAAAAATTTGATTCTTCACAAAGTTCTATTGTATCTTCAGATGTCTTTGTTTCTGTTTCTCCAAATTTTGTCCTTTTAATGTTTAAGAACTTTCGTTCTATTTCATTTTTTCAAGTAATGGCTATCCGCTTTTTCGACCGCAAAACTCTAACCCTAATTAAAATTATTTTAATTATTAAAAAAAAGAAAAGAAAAAACAGAAATAAAAACATATATTATTATATATTTTTATAATAAATAATATATAATAAATTCTATATTACCCACAACTTACCTATTATCAAGTGAAATCCTGAACAAAAAAAATGTAAGACTAATATTACCACCCGTAGTCGATCAAATGACCAGAGACTGTAGCCGTCACGATGAATTTTTGTATTTATCGATAGTGCAACAATGTTGCATTTTTAAGAACTTAATGTTGCAAGTTCTTGGAAATTCGCCGAAAAATAAGGCATTATTGTTTATTCAAATATCCAGTTCGGGAGTTTTGATAACGTGTTTATGTTTTAATGAATACAGACATTGTTTAGTAAATAAAATCGTTATCCAATTCCCATTCATAAATTGAGTTTTGAGTTTGTGTTTTGTGAATTCTCCTTTAGGCATTTATTTTTAATAATTATAATAATATATGTAAGTATTTATTATACAATTTCAAAATATTTACGAGAAAAAGTATATACCACCATTCATCATCTATCCTTTCATAAAGAATTTTAATAACTGGCTCGCCCGACTTAAAAACATTAACAACCAGCTGGTTAAATTTGAAAAATTTTAACAAATCCCAACACACCACTGGTTATATTCCCATGATTTCTCAACTATTTGTCGTCAAGTGAAGATCTGATACTGACAGCCACTATTTGGCCTGAATTCAGCTTGTTCTTCCACAATTATTTCAACTGTTTCTCAAGTATACTTGCATAAATCTTACCAGAAACACTCAATAGGGAAATACCTCTATAATTCTCATATTCAGTTTTATTTCCCTTTTTATATATGGGTACTATGAGAGCTCTACTTCAATCATTCAAAATTCATCCCTCTGTCCAGGCCTTCTGAACTATGCAGTGCAACCACTGTAAGACTTTTATACCTCCATACTTGAGCTGGTCAAATATCATCTACTCCTGCTGCCTTTCCACATTTCAAGCCTTTGATGGCTTTTTCTACTTCAAGTATGGATATGTATTCTTGACTGTATGCCTGTTGAGTGTTTTTACCACTGTGCTATCACTGCTTGTTTCATTTAGCAATTTTTCGAAGTAATTACTCCATACTTCAAGGATATCTTTTTCTCCTGTTTTCATGTCGCCTTTATTATCTCTAATTCCTTTTACAGCACTCTTTCTTCCATAACTGAACACATGGTGTTTAGCTTTCTTACATTTGTCTCCGTATTCTCTAAGAGCACAAGCTGATTTATTTGCCAGGAACTTTTGATATGCTTTCTTCTTTTCCATCATTGCCTCTTTAACTTCCTGTGTCCACCATGGAGTTCTGATTTTTCTATTCTTGCAGACAACCTCACCACATGCTTCTTTGGCTGAATCAATCAGCGTTTTCTTCAAGGCTTGCTACTGAATCTCTAAGGTTTGGTTCCTATTCTCAAACTTTCATTTTTTCTTCAATAATCTTTGTGTATTTTAGTCTACAGTTCACATCTGAGAGCTGCTCAACTTTTATTCGCTTTAAAACGTTCTTACATGTTATTCTTTTCAATATGAAATTTAATTTTATCCTGCTCAAGACTAAATAGTGATCACTTCCAATTTCAAATCCTCTGTACACTCTGGTACAGAGGATTTGAAATTGATAGTGATGTTTTCTCCCTGGTGCAGGGAGAAAACATCACTATCAACAATAACATAACCAATGAGACTTTTCTTATGCCTTGCCTCTTCTCTCCATGTGAATTTGTGTACATTTTTATGTTGGAACATGGTGTTAGTAATAACCAGTCCATGTCCTGAGCAGAAATCCAACAGGTATTTGCCATTTTTATTAGCTTTGCTCTTTTCTCCAAATTTTCCCCAAATATTTTTGTATGTCTGACAATCATTTCATCATCATCATCATCATCAAATTCCTGCCATGTACCCTCAAGGGGTGTACAGGATATGACAGTACTACATGAAAAAATTACATCATTATTAACTTCCTATCTACAATTTTCCTCCAAATCAGTCTGTTACTTGTCAAGACTCCAACATTATCAGATCTTATATTTCTATCGTCTAAGGCACTCTGTACCGTATCAATCCACCTATATCTTGGTCTTCCTCTGGGTCGTTTTCCTGCCAACCCGGCAGAGAACACTTGTTTTGCTAATCTTTCCTCTCCCATTCTATTTAAGTGACCATACCATCTGAGATTAGCTCTGCTAACGCATTCCTGGATGCTGACAATGTCAAGTTCTTTCCTAATATCCTCATTTTTAATATGATATTGCCATTGATGCCATCTGTTCACGCCTATAATCTTTCTCAGGACTCTCATATCTGCGGTCTCTAGTCTTTGGTCAAGTGTTTTACTTCTGACCCAGCTCTCAGATCCATAAGTTAAAATTGGTTTGAACACAGTCTTGTATACAGCTAATTTAGTGTTCCGACTAATTTCTTTCTTATTCCATATGAATTTATTCAATTGACTTCCCACGATACCAGCTTTGCTGATTCTGTTGTCTATTTCTATATTTAGTTTACCATCTTCAGTAAAAATTGTGCCTAAGTAGCTGAAATGTTTTACTTGTTCCACAGGTTCTCCATTCACAACACAGTTGACATTTTCAATGATTCTGCCTATTTTCATTGTCTTTGTCTTTTTATTGCTGACCTTCATACCATATCTATTACAACAGCTATTCAATTTAGTCAGAGAATCTTGCAGACTTGTAGCAGATTTATTTAGAAGTATAACATCATCCGCATAAAGCAAAGACAATCATTTCCTACTCTGCTATTTAGATCCCCAAGGACCAACTTTTCCTTTTTCATTGTGTCAGTTGCTTTCTCTGAAGCCTCAAATAATTCCTCCACTTCTACCTTAGTAGAACCTTCTGTGGGATCATAGGCACAAATAACCAGTTCCCCATTCTGATATGTGCCCACATCACTCTACTTGAGACAGCCTGCCATTCAAGAAGATTAGCCTTGTATTTTGTGTTGAATACGATGGCTACCCCTTCTTTTCCTTGATTGTCATTGCCTGAATATAACATTTTGTATTTATTGCTCAGAAAGATCTCACTAGTTTTGGTCTTTTTTATTTCAGTCACCTCTATTATGTCGATCTGGTACTTATCTAATTCCTCAGCTAGCTCCATTTCTTTGCCATTCAGGCTTCTTATGTTGATAGTACCGATCTTTAACTCTGGTGATGTTGAGTTGGGGGTGTGTTTTCAGATTTGTTCCAGTAGCTGACTTTTCACTGTTTTCTCTGGTTCCCTGGTGAAAAAACGGGGGGCCTTGTTTAACCAGGCAAAGCCCCAGCTGGCATGAAATTTTGTCATGTTTTACCATCAATAAGAATACAATTTGGTCTGTTAAATCCAAAATTGCCAGCCCATCCTCATTTGTTCAGTATCCAGGTAGATACAAAACAGGGTGCACCACGAGAATTTAAGAATTGGACATTAGGTCAGAAGCCCTGGTCAGTTCTCCGCATTCCTTTAAAGGTATGTGGAGGTCTCCTCTCAGTTATACAGGTTTGACCCTTAAGCACCCCTCCATGGAGTCAACAGACTCAATGTGGGAGGCCCACTCAACCTGCAACATGTTTATCATAATGAGCTTTGAAGTTATTTAGACTACCTACACTCAAAACACACTGAGGCAATGCATTCCACTCACTAACAGCTCTCCACATAAATAATGTACTCCTCACACACTTCTTCACGACATCTTTACACAACTTCTAGGGATGACCTCTCATTCTTCCCATCTTAACATCCACTCTATTTCATTTCTTCTGTATTAATCTGATAGAATCCCTTAACTAACTTGAAAGCCCCTAGCATATGTCCTTTTTTCCTCCTATCCACCAATCTCTAATCTACATTCTCTCAAACACTCTTCATAGACACCCACTCTAATGTTTCCACATCATAATGAAAACTAGGTGACCAAATCTGAGCACTATAGTACATATGTGGTCTGACCAATGCCTTATATAGAGGCACCACCACCACCACTACTACCTCCTTAACCCTGCATGTCAACGTACTTTTTATCATAACAGCAATATGATGTACAGTTTTTGTAACATGTGCAATGTGCACAAGGAACTTCAGACCACTGTCTACCATCACTCTGAGATCCAGAATCTCATCCACTTCCTGAAGTACAGCTCCACTAACACAGTATGTAGCCTTATATCTCTGTATCTCAAAGTGTAACACCTTACATTTATTAATATTAAAACTTCAACCCCACTCATCTGTCCAAGCTAAAAGTCTATTCAAATCTTTCTTTAGAGAATTAACATCAGCACTACTCCTGATAATTCTACCTAACTTTTCATCATCGGCAAACATTTGAAGATCCCAGTCAATCTACATGAAATATCATTAACAAATAAGTTAAACAATAGGGGCCCAAGAACAGAACCCTGAGGCATGCCACTGGTCACCTTCCTTTTCTAAGACATGGCTCCATCATACACAACTCGGATAGAAAATCAGAGAGTTGTGTATGGTGGAGCAATATCAAAGAGGCAGAAGGTTACGAGTGGGGGTTCCACAGGGCTCAGTACTGGGACCTATATTATTTAACCTTTATATCAATGACATTGTCCATGGATTGCAAGGGGATATTTAGTTGTTTGCGGATGATGCAAAGCTGGGAAGGTTTATTAGTAATAGTGCAGATGTGGTAGCCCTGCAAGAGGATTTGAATAAGCTAGATAGATGGGCAAATGAATGGAGGTATCAGTTTAATGCAACAAAATGTAAGGTCTTGAGGTTTGGGAAACATCGATGGGACGCTGCATACTTCCTCCAGTATAACTCCTCTATGGGAGGAGTTATACTGGAGGAAGTAGGGGAGACAAGAGATCTGGGGTTGATGATTGATAGAAACCTGAAATTTAGGGGACATATTGCAAAGGTAGTGAAGGTAACACAGAGGATTGCTGCTATTATGAGAAGGACACTGACCTGCAGAGATAAGAGGGTTATCATTCCGTTGTATAAGTCTCTGATCAGACCACACTTGGACTATTGTTCTCAGATTTGGTCCCGAGGATTTGAAGGGGATAAATTAACTGTGGAAAGGATACAAAGACGGATGACAAAGATGGTTTCAGGACTGTACAAGGATAGTTATGAGGATCAGCTGAGAGAATGTGGACTGCAGAGTGTGGATAGAAGGAGGAGAGGTGATATGATTGAGACTTTTAAACTGTTGAGAGGTGGTTACAGGGTTGACACTGGGGAGTTCTTTCGCTTGGTTGAACAGCGGGAAGGAGTGATGACAAGAGGCCATCCCTGGAAGTTACGAAAGGAAACTGTGAGCAAGAGGGTGAGGAGTGGTTTCTTTGCATGGAGGGTGGTTGAACCATGGAATGCATTGCCTGATGGAGTGGTGAGAATGGTCAATGCATTTAAGGAGTGGTATGATAGACTTTGTGTTCCCGTGGAGGGACCTCCCTCGATGAGTCTTGATAGACGTGTCTCTTAAAAAGGACCTCCCACGATGAGTCTTTTGACTCCATGGAGCCTGAATAATAATAATAATCTTCTCCATAGCTGAAATAGCAGAAGGAAGAGACTTCTTGTCTCTTCGATTTCTTTAACTGTTCAATGTGTTTGTGTGTGCATGAACACATGTATGACGAACATTATGTATTGCCCATGGTTAATTATGTCTCCAAGTTTCATCTGAAAATATGCATTTCTTAAAAAAATGTGTAAAAGTTTTGCTGTCTCTTATTTTATTTGAAAATTACCAAAGATGTAACAAAACATGTCTATACTATTTGCATGCTCTTGATGACATGATATATAGCCAAAACTTAAACACAAAATAAAGAAAAGATTATGTGCCCAAAGAGAAAACAGTATTTTCCACATCATCACCTATCATTTTGACTTCTTGGCAGAATTGTGTAAACATGCTAAATACTTCCATAATATGTGGTTTTTAATTTTGCCACTAAGAAATAAAAATTATATTACACTAACTGTTTTATTTTAGTATATGAAAGAGACTATAGTATTTTGTGAAGAATTCATATACAATAGAGAAAAATAGCTCTTGTTTTTTGCTTTGCGTACTACATTTACTAAATGACAGCAAGTCTTCATATCCCATGAAACTCTATAGGCTCTTGTTATTATCAGTTACCATTATTTGTAGCTCAAAAAGGCAGCCTGGTTGGCCGAGAGGTTAACATATCTGCTTTCCATCCAAAAGGCTGCAGGTGCAAATCCTGCTGTAGGCATGGATGTTTGTGATTGTCTTTCATCTTTATACATTCATTCATACAGGTATATCACTCTCCCAAGATGGGATGAGTCACCATGGGAGAAGTAGACCCAACCCTCCTGCAATGGGAGAGGCCTTTACCCAACAGTAGGGAATATATAGGCTGAGGGGGAAAAAAAAGCTCAAAAGAAATAACTATAAATGTAATCTTTAAAGGTACCTGTTATATAACTATAAAACAAAAAAATTAAATGATATCACAGTAATAAACTTTAATGAAATACAGCTATTCCATACCGAAATGGATGTGGTGCTAGTGAACGTGGCGGTCGTGTTGAGTTATGCTAGAAAACGTGTTTTTAAGTTAAAGTATGTGTGGCTTTTTGTCTCAAATTGTGCTGTAGTTGTGCTTCAGTTGACTACAAGTGTCCTTCAGTGGTGTTATTGTTTGAAACTCTGTTGTATATATATATTGTGTTTTCACTGCTGTTTGTTTCACTTCTTCAGCATCTAAAGATGGCATCCAACAAGAGATGTACGTCAGCGGCTCGGAGGACTTCTATACAAAAGTCTGGCTCTGCCTTGAATTTTTCACAATGGATGCGTTGTAGAAACTGTTATATGTATGCGCTGAAGAATGTGAAGGATCTACAGACTGTTTGGCTAAATGAGAAGAATGAAAAATGTCAATGTATGTGAGAAGTGTCAGGATAGACTGGAGCAATTAGGAATGGAAGCAGATGTCGAGACCACAGCAGAAGAACTTCGGCAGGAGTTCATGAAAATGAAAAGTGACCTTCATCTTCTGCAAGAGGAATTGGAAGTGATCAGTAAGGAGGTTCAGGAAATTAAAACTGAGTTAAATGTGTTGAATAGAGAAATTAGGACTATGGAGATTACTTCAGCTGAAGTAACTAGAGCAGGATTAAGTATGGGAGAGTCTTTGGTGGTTGATGAAGTGATAAATAGTATGGGAGTGATTGGGAATTGACAGAATGAAAGCACAAGCGGTCTAGAAGAAATGAGATGTCATGAGAGTGAGGGAGTAAGTAAAAGAGCGTTGAGGGAAAGTAATGAAACTGGGAGAGTCATGCTGAATAGTGCAGAAAATGAACCTGTGAGTGAATGCTTGTCCAGACTTGAATGAAGTTATGAGTGGTACGATATATAGTGATTCTATGATTAAGGGTATGAAGAGTGGTATGCCTGAGAAGTGCTTGGCTGGTGGAACAAAGAGAGAGAGAGAGTGGCTTTAGCAATAAAGAGAGGGCATGATGCAGAAAAGATGATAGTTATGGTGGGTACAAATGACCTCAGTGGTAGTATTAATCAGGTGGCAAAATATTTAAGAACATTGTTAGATATTGTGAAGCAGAAAAGTGTCAAAGGGAGGATACTACATGTGCTGTCTCGTTTTGACAATTATAAGTTAAGCAGACGAGTGGTGATAATGAATGATATGATTGCAAGAATGTGCAAAAAAAAAGAGCTCTGTAATTTGTTATTGTCTGGAGTGTGTTTGAAGGCAAAAGACAGCTGTATGCAAGAGATGGGTTGCATCTGAACATGGAAGGTCATAAGCGATTGAAGAAGTTACTGTTTTCTGAACAAGTTGAAGTAATTGGACAGGGAAACTAAAATTGAAAAGGTTGAGTGTAACAGGGAGAAACTTAAGAGGCAGTGAGTGTAAGAGACAGTGATTGTATATTTGTTGATCCTTATTCGCAGAATAAACTGCAGAATAGAGTGGATAAAAAATGGCATGGGACTACTGAAATTAGTGACATGTATATCACTTCTAAAGCTGGTACAAGAAGTAAAGGGAATCTGCAATTTTTGTATACTAATGCGAGAAGCATTCAAAATAAGGAGGAGGAATTTTTGGCATTAGTCAGTGCAATCTCATCAAAAGTTGTAGGCATTAGTGAAACTTGGCTGTCAGCAGAAGATATGGTTAATGGAATTGACCATATCTTCTGCTGACAAGGGTGTGAGAACTACGTGTTTTGCCTGGAGGGTGGTGAATGAGGAATGCATTGCCTGACTAGTTGTGAGTGTTCTTCATCTGTAAATGAATTCAAGAAGAGATATGATAGATCTCTGAGTTTCTTATTCGGTTTTAAAACTATGTGGGATTTAATATCCCCTTAATTTAAGTAATGTTTTCATTGCCAAAATGAAGCTTATTAGCTCTTTATACTTAAGATATGATAGATATTGTTTTGATAGTTTGGGTCTCCCACGATGAGTCTACTAACTCCATGGAGATACCCATAATAATAATAATAATAATTAACAGTACATCATCTTGTAGAAACAACAAGCAAATCAAAGAACAGGAATATAAGTATACATACAACAATAGGTTTTACCAATTAAAATTGTTGCGCAATGCTAAAAATGAATAAATAATATTAAACTATTATTTTTACGGCTATTTTGCCTGCTTTTGTTTAGGAGCACCCCTTTTTTTAATGTCATTGGCTTTTTTACTCAAGAATTTTTAGGGCATTGCAGATGTATTTTAGAGACAAATATATGTATAAAAATAGAAGAAAATTCACACATACCATTTCTTGGATATTGTTGCCTGTTGTCTTCTTTCTGTGGTGTGCATACATCTGCTGTTATGGTGTTGAAAGGGGAGTAGTGGGGGGGGGGGCTTAGGCAATGTGGGAGAATTAATTGAAAAAACCCAGGTTTATTTATATAATATATACATATATTATTTTGAAGATGGGTGGAACGCTTTTTTTGTAGGGTGGGAAAAAGATGAAAAAGGGGGCTGAAATTAGAAACTGTTTTTTAGAGGAAGGGGAAGGGTTCAAGGGAAAAGGGGGCGCTGGGAGAGGGTTGATGGGGTGCGAGCCATTTCAATCATGTGGGTCATCATCTGAACTCATGGAGGAAGTGGATACTATGTCGTGTCAGCTTGGTGTTTTTGCCTTTGAAATGTTCGTGTTATCGTCTATTGGTCGGAGTTGTGACCTAACTTTTATGTTGTGGAGCTTCCAACACTCGGAGATTATGTAGGGTCGGTGGACGTTGATTGAGTTCTTGTCACATTTTATGGCTATTGTTTCCAATATTCTAAGCATTGTTTTGTTGTCTTGTCTGTCTATTATGATGGCCTTGTCGATTTGCAGGGTATGTTTCTGTTCAAGGGTGTGAACTGCTATTTCTGTTTTCCCTGTACTTTGTATTTTATTTTTAATGTTACATTTATTAGTGTTTAAATGTTCTGGAATAGAGATGTTACAGTCATGGAAGTGTTCTTGTAGTCTTGCCCATAAAGACCTGATGGTAGAACCTGCGTAGGGGATATCACAGTCTTTTTGGCAGGGAAATTTGTATCACCTACACAGGTTCTACCATTAAAAAAAAAAAAAAAAAAAAAAAAGGATATTCAAGTACAAGAGTCAGCTTTAACACCATTTCTCTATTTACCAACATTCCGTTATCTGACATCAAGTCATTTACTATATAACGATTTTCTCCTGATGTTGTGAAGATTTTTGAATTTGTTATACAATCAAGATATTTCAGCTAGAAATATCTCTAGAAATACAGCTCTGTCTCCACCTTTGGTGATAACTGTTTTTTGAACCATCTAGAACAGTGCTTCCCAAACTTATGGATGTAAAGTCCATAAGTCCAAATTTAAATATTTCACGACCCCCATCGAAAAAAAAATCATAATACAGACATATATTATTATAATATTTATTGTATTTATATTCGATACAAAACATACCCAGAGAATATCGCAAAAATCAAATGCAAATATTACATTTTTAGCATCTTACACACACATTCAACATGGCACACTTAGTCTTAAAACATTTTAAATTTGTTTTCATTATTTCACGCCCCCAACAAAACCAATGGTCCCCTTGGGGGCCTCAGCCCACAGTTCAGGAGGCGCTGATCTAGAAGATATCTTCTTTTCATTCATTCATCTTCAATCCTCTCTTTGGTTTCTATAAATTATATATTTAGTTTAATCCTTTATCCAAGTATAAGCAAACAAAGTTTGCACCTGAAGCATCTTCAGGACTAGGGCAACTCGTGGCAAAGGTGGACTAACTTCTTATCACTTGCCTTAGTATCCCATAATGCAAAGCACACCTTCTTGCGGACATGTATAATGCTATGCATTATGGGAAGGGTCACTACCCAGACTGGTTTTGACCTTTATTGAGGTCTCTTCAGTGGGAGCCAGACCCAGAGGTGATACCAAGGTTGAAGCAATGCAGAAATCATATTTCCATATAAGAGTTGCCAAAAGGTGTCATACCTTATTATTAAATTACTCTGGATTAGAGAAAGACGTTGGAAGTTTTTTCACTTGATTAGACTATAAATTATATATTTAGTTTAATCCTTTATCCATGAGTTGCCGCAGTCCTGAAGATACTTCAGGTGCAAACTTTATTTGTTTACACTTGGATCAAGGATTAAACTAAATATATGATTTATAGTCTAACCAAGTGAAAAACTTAAACTTCCAATCTCTTTGGTTTTGTTACATTGAAGACATTTTTTGTAGTTTGGCCTTATTCTAAAAATGAACTTACCATGTTCCTACATTGGATCAATAGCCTTCCCCCACACATTCAACTCACCATAGAAAAAGAAAATGTTGGTAGTTTACTATTCTTGAATATCCTCCTTACTGGCACAGCCTCTGGTACTTTATTAACCAGTGTTTATTGCAATCTAATATTACTGGCGGATACATTCATAAAAAGTCTGCTCATCACACTACTCAAGATAATTGGTGTTATCAAGTCATTAATTAATAGAGCAAATAACATGTGCCCCTCTTCCTCAAGCTTACAACAAGAACTCATTTCAAAACTTCAATGGAAATGGAATTAAACGGTTACAACCGTCATCAAATCCAACAGTAATAGACTCCTATGTTCCAATACCTAAGGATTCTTCGATAGACTACAGGGTTCCAATCATCTCTTATATTTCTAGTATCTGTGAGCCTGTTGGTAGAATTTTGAAGAAGTATCACCTTAATCCCACATATTTTCCTATCAACAACATTTCTCATCTCTTACCATCTACAAAAGACAAACTGTCATCTCTATCTTTAGTTGGTGTTTACTAGATCCCTTGTGTAATTTGACATACTTTGGACAGACAGACCATTCTGTGAAAAAAATTATTAATGAACATCAGTACCACATATAATACAAGAAACCTCAAAAGTCTCGTCTGGCACAGCATAGTACTGACATTAAACACAGTATCCTGTGAGATGAAGCTCATCTTCTCCATTGAAGCAGTTTTAAACATGAGCACTTTTCAAAGAAAGTTGTGAAGCACTTTTATGGGCTCTTCCAAACGTTTTCCAAAAGTTTGGAAGATTCTCATTTTATGTAACACCAAAAATAGTTTTAATATTATTAATTAATATTAATTTCTAGCATACAACAACCATTTTTAATTGGTAAAACGATTGTTATAGGTACCTTGTATTCCTGTTCTATGATTTGCTTGTTGTTTCTACACACTGATGATGTACTGTTATTTTCAGTATGAAATATCCGTACTTTCATTAATGTTTATTATTACTGTGGTTATCATATAATTTTGTTGTTTTAAAAACTAAAAGAAATATAACCCAAACAGAATAAAAATTCTGACCACCCATTTATGATAACTTCAACATACATAAAGAATGTTGTTTATTATTTTAACGGTATAATAGAACACAGAAACTAAGTAAATAATTAATTTATTAACTAGATGCTGATATTTCGCTGGTATTATAACCAGTATCTTCAGAGCACAAAAACACTGTTTGTCACAATATGCGAGACTAAAACAACATGGTGTACTTCAACAAAACTGTAGCAGCAACACAAAGACTAGAGTCCTGATTTTGGCGCCCTCTATCTGAAAAAAAAAAAAAAAAAAAAACGCTATCATATATTACTAGAGTCCTAGAAAAGTGCTAGTTTTTTCTTAATATGACTGTCTCCCAGATCTTCGGCAAGTTAATACAGCCATATTTGTTGAGATTTGGAGTGTGTTTTAGGGCTTCTGTCGCCTCTAAGAACAATCTCTCTGATTTATATGGGTTTCTGTGTAGTACTTTTGTGTCCTTCCAGTTGATCCTGTGTGCAGGGGTATCCAGAGCATGGTCTGCTAGGCCCGACTTCCCATAATGATATTTCCGGACGTATCGTTTATGTTCGCTGATGCGGATATTCACAGTTCTTCCTGTTTGACCGTAGTAGGCTTGATTGCATGAGCAGGGTACTTGGTAGACTCCTGGATGTGATAAAGGAGGAATGCTGTCCTTGGGTGAGCGGATGAGGGTGGCTAATTTGCTACATGGTCTGAATGTAGTGCGTAGTTTATGTTTATTGAGAATTCTTGAGATCTTTTCGGATGTGCCTTTAATGTAAGGGATGGTGACTGTTTTGTTGTAGTTCTCTGTGGTGGATGGTGGGAGGGGTTTCTTAGGAGTGTTTAGTATTTTGTTTATTTTTTGTGGATTGTAGCCGTTGGCCAAGAAGGTGTGGCGTAGGTGAGTCAGTTCAGCAGTAAGAGCCTTGTCATTTGAACAGATTGCTCTCGCTCTATGGGTTAACGTTTTTAATATGCCATATTGTTGAGAAGGATGATGGTGTGATTGTTTGTGTAAGTATCTGCCTGTATGTGTGGGTTTTCTAAAAACTGAAAATGATAAGGAACCATCTGGGAGACGTGTGATGAGTGTATCCAGGAAGGGCAGACAGTTGTTGGCTTCCAGTTCCATAGTAAAGTGGATTTTTGGATGTTGGCTATTTAAATGTGCTAAGAATGTTTTCAATGTCTCAGGGCCATGTGGCCAAATAGCAAGCACATTATCAACATAGCGTAGCCAAAGTGTTGGTTTGAGAGTGGCTGTATTGATTGCTTGTTTTTCCAGGTGTTCTATGTAAAAGTTGGCTAGGGGGGGAGAAAGGGGGAGCCCATGGCTGTCCCATCAATTTGTTTGTATATTTTCCCTTTCCATGTGAAATATCCTGCATGTATTGTGAATTTGAATAGTTCAAATATATCAGGGGGGAAGTGTGACTTCAGTAGATTGAGGGTTTCTATTAGTGGTACATTTGTGAATAGTGAAGTGATGTCAAAGCTTACTATTAAGTCTGAGCTTTTTAGGGTGAGGTGTTGTAAGATGCTTTTTAGGTGTGCTGAATTTTTGATAAAGGAGGGAGAATTGTTAGTGAGAGTGGCTAGTAGCTTCGCTAAATGTCTAGCTAGTTTGTATGTGGGACTATTTATACTGTCCACAATTGGGCGTAGGGGTGTGCCAGGTTTGTGAATTTTTGGTGATCCATAGATCCTAGGTGTTTTAACATGGAAGGGTTTGAGTTTGTTAACTGTGTCTTTGGGCCAGGAAGTGACTTTTTTTAATAATTTTCGTGCCTTATTCTTTTGTGTGTTGGTGGGATTGCGATCTATAATTTTGTATGTTGACTGATCTTGTAATAGTGTGTGCATTTTGTTTTCATATTCAGTTGTGTCCATCACCACGGTTGCATTTCCTTTGTCTGCTTTTGTTATGGTAATCTGGCTGTTGTTGTGTAGCTCTTTTATAGCAATGAATTCCTTATGTGGGATATTATTTTTTGGAGGCTTGGACTTGATTAGGATGTTGGCCACATCTAAACGTATGTTGTTAGCTATTATCTATTATACCGTTAAAATAATAAACAACATGTTCGACGAACACATAAGTCTGTCCACACATACATAAAGAATATCTAATAGTTTTAGAACTTACTTTTGATGTCGTTGATGATTGTGATGATGATGATGAAGATATTTTTGTCCATCGAGTTGCTCTGTTATCTCCAAAGCAAGGTGATGCTCTCTCAAAACTCTCACTATGTGAAGGAGTATCTGCTTTATTTAGAAATAGCTCTTGGTAAGCCAATAAATCTTGGAACACCTGAGTATTTTTTTTGTTTGGATCCACTGTGTGATATCGATAACGGCACCCCTATTTAAAAAATAAATGTTTTTGTAACATTTTGCATGTATGATAAATGAAACATAAGTAATGATGACAAATAACGGATGCAAGAAAACTTATATTATTAATGCAAGTATGCAATAAGCATTAGAAGTATTAATCCATTGCACAATATTCAAGAAATATGGTGTTATTCTGCTCCTGTATTTGACAGGAAGAAGTAGACGAGACACAAATTTGAGAAAATGTTAGGATGCAAAAGGAGGAGGGGGAGGGAGAGATCAAAATTTTGATAAAATTGCAAGTATTCTTCTAATGTTTTTAAAAGAATGGAGTTAAGAAGAAGAAGAACAGATAGATTTAGCCAGTTCTATACTAAAAATCACTGTTTACCAAGAAGATATTTAGTGTTCTTTTTTTGGTAAAAAAAAAAGGCTTGTTTACAAAAGATAATTGCATCAAATTTTCATCAAACATTTAGAAAAGTGATATCTATATTAGGGTGATATGTTGAGAGTCATAATAAAGCAGGATATGGAGAAAATGCACAGAAAATTCATCATAAAAGAGAGTTCATCGAAAACAAAAAAAAACAAGAAAGAAAGAAAGAAAAGAAAAAAAGATGAAAAAAAAGAAGAAAACAAAAAACTAACCAACAAAGCAATTCTTCAAACAACAATTAATTGAAAAACCAATTCAGTTATTAATAATCAATAAAAAAAACTCACCAAAATAACAAATCACAGAAAACAATTTACCAAAAAAATTAAATAAAAGTTAATTTCATCAAAACATTGTTTGATTGAGAACTATAAACCTTATCAGCACTATTTAAATCATTCAGTGTGTTATTAAATGTCAACAACTGTATTCTTTTCCAAATTATTTTCTAAAAAAAAAAAAAAAAAGTTACATTCCTTCTTTTCTGGTTGTAAAAGCATTCATTTTGTTATACTCAGTAATTACCAACTCACTATCACTGCATGTTCACTTTGGTGCACGTCTTTTTTTTTTTTATTATTATTATTTTTTTTTTTTTATAAAGCACATTTATTAAAAGCTCATTGATAACTCCTGCTCCTTCATTAAAAAATCATTCTAGATAAAGTAAAAAATCTTTCCTTCCAACTTACTCATTTAATGGTCAATTTTGATATTGAATCACTTTTCACTAATGTATTTCTAGAAGATATGCTACATCTGCTTTCACAAACTTTTCCACAGGATTAATAATAATATTTTTGGTTTACAGATCAAGTGTTGATCAATTTTATTAACTTAACCAAAATTAATAAAATTGATCAACACTTGATCTGTAAACCAAAAATATTATTATTAATTCTCAGGATCAAGAAAATAAACCTTCGTTATTTTCCACAGGATATAGTGAAATTAACAAAGTTATTAATTTCACTATATCCACATACCTCCAACAAGTTGAAGGAACCATCATGGGGAGTCCACTCTCTCCTTTTCCCATCAACTTTTATTTCAAACATTTAGATGAAACATTTATTTTCAAACATCCTTTTCTCATCCATATACCCCCAACCTTCATTTTGAGTGTATTATATAATACACACTATTTTTGCTATCTGGTCCCACAAGGAAGAAACATTACCTAGCTTTCTAACTAACATAAATAATCTACCTCCACAAATTAATTTCACTATGGAAATAGGGAAAGAAAAATTATCCTTCCTAGACATCCTACTCTGCCACTCATCAGCCGGCTCATCATTCTGTCAAAAGACTGGAATTATTAAAACTTTATTATGTTGTGCTCACACTATATGTTCTACACCGCAACAAGTGTAGAACACTATATGTTGTACACTACAGCAAGGAATTTTAAACATCAAATGATGTATGAATCACATTGGCTTTTCAAAGTGGACAACACAGTGTATTTTTGATGATTATAACCCTGGCTTAACAAGAAAACAGTACATAGAATCTCTATTTAGTATATTTCTGGCATCTCGGAACGAATCTCTAGAATTCTCAATAAACATAATCTAGTGGAAACATTTATCCTATTCAACAAATTGTCATCATGATTACCATCCTCTAAAGATAAATGCTCCCCTCTGGCTCTTCCTGGCATCTACCAAATTCCATGTGATTGTACCCTCTTTTATTTCAGACATACTGAATGTTTGGCAGAGAAAATAATGCAAGAACACTAGTCCTGCATCATCAATGGGAAACCTTGGCCTTGTACAACATAAAGAGATACCAACCACAATATCCTATGATCTGAATAGTTCTGAAGGTTTATTTTAAAGAAAGCACTGAAGCCTTGCTCCATCTGGATGATGGAGTTGAATTGCAATGATTGCCTCTCACTTTCAAAAATATGGAAAAGTCTTATTCTAATCACACATAATTAAAGGATTTTTAAATAATTAACAGTACAAATTAATTAATAACTAATAACTAATAACAGCAAAAACTGTGTTTCCTCAGTTTTTGCTGTTTTATGAATGATATTACATTGCTCTCACTGTTTTAAATTAGTCCACTGACAGAATACAAGGTAGATTGTTCCAATCCTATCTTGTATTCTTATTACCTATTGTCACTGATGATGATCAGTAATTTTCAGATAGAAATATATGACCTTTTAATAAATATTATTGATCCTTTTCTTGTGTTATTGTAACACAAAATAACAAATGGAGTTTTTCTCCCAGTTATGTAGCTTTGCTGCTCCTTGAAGCACCCCATCAACTCTTAAGGGTTGCTCTATTCCTATTTGATCTACACGCTATCCATGGAGTTATATAATTCTTGTTATCTAGAGCAGTGCTTCCCAAACTTCTGGATGTCAGGGGCCCCCGTTGCAAAAATTAAAATATTTCACGGGCCCCCTCGAAAAAAAATCGTAATAGAGAGATATATTATTATAATATTTATTGTATTTATATTCAATACAAAACATACACAGCGAATATTGCAAAAATCAAATGCATATATTACATTTTTTGCCTCTTACCGTTTGGTTCTGAAGACGATGCGGGCTGTTCTGGTAAAATATGAAATACTGTCCTTTTTTTTTTTTTAAGTATGTTTCTGCTTCTTCTGATTGTGTGCAGTATTTTTTATCAGCCACTTCTCCATCTCAGGGTTACATTTTTTAACGTAGAATAGATCAACTAATATCACCACTTACCGATACTGGCACACCACAGACTGATAACATGAAATTAGTGAATATTACCTGAATAAGGGAATCCCCGGACCAGGAATATTTTTCTCTTTTGTGACTTTTCTCCCTTTAAGGTAATTAATCCTAACGCGAAACAGACAGCAAAGGCAGGTTATTAAAACGTGCATATGATTGGTGCGGTATTAACAAAAGATCGCGCAACCGAAAGATAAAAGCGTAGCTGACAATTGAGTTGAAATGTTAACTCTCTTCAACCAAATTCCATATGTGAAACTGCCATAACATTCATTATATATATTTTAACACTTTTACGAATTTTAACACGTTCGGTTGAATTTTATTGCTGCCTTGGGAAATCGAACTCACACACATCTAATTAATAACAATAGTTTTTAGTTAGATACTGTGTTTGCCCATGCAACATATGGTTTTGTTTCAGTCTATACAGCATAGTTTCTGTATGAGGGGACATGTGATTCATTAATTAGTGTGTTTTTATCCCAGTTGTCTCTAATTGCACTATTTGTTGAGAAATATATTACACAGACTCCTCATACTTTATTCACTGGCATAATAAAAGTACTTGTTTTTATTGCCTCTGCAGTATAGTGGTTGTTAGGGAGGGGTGTTGTTTACCATTGCAAGTGAGTTACTATCTCCCCACATGAACTTGTTTAAGCTTTTTTTCATGTGTGAAGTATATGCGAAACTTTTATTGGTAACAGAAAACTAGCTGGATGACAGTGATAATATAAAACGAGTTTTGATATGTATATAAAGTCAATATCAACAGTCCCTGATTACGAATGCATGATGAAAGGGACAGGAAGATTTGGAGCTTCCCTGGAGAGCATTCGAAGTAAATACAATTAACCACTGCTTTGAAATGAAACATATGAATAAACAATATTTACTAATATTTATTAAGCGCCGAAATACGCAGGAAGCAAAGTTTGTGAACCAACACCAATGTGTGAATTTTTGCATTAAAATATAAAAAATAACAAAAAATAAATAATAAAAAAGTTAAATACGTTTCTTTTAAAATAAAAAAGCTACTTAGTTTTAAAACATTTTAAATTTGTTTTCATTATTTCCTGGCCCCCCTCAACAAAACCTACGGCCCCCAAGGGGGCCGTGGCCCACAGTTTGGGAAGCGCTGATCTAGAGCACAAATAAAATTTGCTTGTCTCTTCATGAGAAACCAGAACACATGGCTCTATTAACTGTTATAACCTAAGAATGACACAAAAATTATTGACAGTTTCCCTCAACATATTCCAAGGAAAAACGTCTGCAGAACTTCTATATTAATATAAGACTCATATTATGTCTTATATTAAACATTTCTGAAAATGAAGAAAAATGATTTTGAAGAAATTAAATTATAACTCATTTTCACCTTCAACTTCCCATCCTATGAATAAAATCTGCAATTGCTTACTATCTCCGAAAGTCAAAATAACACCGTTGCTGCTATATGGTGTTTACTAGATGGTGTAGATGTGGCCTGGGATAACATGGAATTGACAACACTAGCCATGAGATCCAATGGGATAACAACAAGCTTGTGTATAACTGTAGTTTTTAAATTTGAATTATACTTGATGAGAAATTTTTCTAGAATATGAAGTATATTCACAACTAAGCTACATTAAAAGGAAGTGTGCTCTGCATTATGGATTACTAGAAGGCAGCTGATGTGAAGTTAACAGCCTCTATCTAAAAGTAGCTTAGTTGTGAAGATACTTCATATGCAACTTGGATAAAGAATAAAATAAGAATATAATTTCTTGTCAAGTATAATTTACTTTATAAATAAGTGAAAAACTTGTCTATAGCTATCACTGATCCACAGTATTTTTATAACAAGATGATATACCTTCTGCTACTTGTATATTCAAAATATATGATTTTTATATTAATTCAACCTTGGTATTGCTTTCAGATCTGGCTCCCACAGATGAGACCTCACTACAAAATACAGTTTCAAAATCCATAAAATGTTGCAGACCTTCTCCTGTATGACTTAGATTTTCATCTTCTGCCTTCACAGTTGCATACTGAAAACCACACTTGTTTCATAAATTACTGAAGTTCCAAGGATACCCTAACGGGGGGGGGGGGTCATGCTTGGAGAATTGCATATTGTTACTTTCCAGTCAAATAAAGGTACTTGAACATGAGATATCCAATCTGTGACCTCTGTTACCGATTGGAAATAGTAGAACATCCATTTTACAACTGCCCTTTTGCCCTGTGTATTGAGAAGAGATTAAGTAATATGTTGGGTATTCTATTACTTACAACAGAAGAGGTTTTTCTTTTGCAATACTCACAACCTGCCAGCAATGAGAAGAGAATTTTGATTTTTATAATAATTATTATTATTATTATTATTCAGGCCTCCATGGAGTCAAAAGACTCTCCGTGGGTAGTCCTTTCTAAGAAACACAAGTCTATCAAGACTCATCGAGGGAGGTCCCTCCTAGGAAACACAAAGTCTATCATACCACTCCTTAATTAATGAACTAAAATACCATTTATGGAAGGTTAAGAAGAAACATGGATTTGAAAAACCAGCAATATGATATACAAATGCTTTACAGTACTGTACTGAGGAAATTTTATTGTTCAGTCAGACAATTTTTGTATTTAGAAAGAAACATCCTAGCCAAAAATATCAAATTTTTACCAGGTGAGAGGGATGAAATTCTGTCTATTTTTACTATGAGAGGTTTTTGTAAATGGGTCCATCCTTTTAGTTTAATGTGGTCTTATGGTCAATTGCAAGGATGACTGGAGAGCAATCAGATAAGGCTACCATCTAAGTATTAGTCATCTTTGGGCTTTAGTTTTCAATTGATCTTTTGGATGTTCATCTACATGAGACCGGTGAAAAAAGAAAAATGATAGTCTTTGGTTAAATTATTATTATTACTATTAAGAGAGACCTTGAGGGCATCAGGGACTCATCAAGGGAGGCCACATTCTACACACACACCAGCTATCATACTTACTCTTGAATTCATTCATACTGCTTGCACTCACAACATCTAATGACAATCTATTGCAATCATGCACCACCCTATGAGAGAAAAATCTAGCCCTCACCCACCTCTTAGCAGCATTCATTCTCGGCTTCCAAGGATGCCCTCATGTCCTTTCCCCACCATCAATAAATTGAAAAATTCTATCAATTGAAATCCTGTGTGACCTTTTCGGAAGTTTGTGAGTCTTCTCAATCTTATCACTCCTCTTTCTCCTGTTTGCTAGTGTGCGCAGTCTACAAATTCTCGATCTGTCTTCATATCCTATAATCCCGATATCATTTTTAACACTCTCCTTTGCACTCTCTCCAATATATCAAATTAACGGAAACCAGGAGACAAGATCTGCACACAAGAGTCCAAGTGAGGTCTTATCAAGGCTTTATAAATAGGCAAAATGACATCCTTCTCTTTACATATGAACGTTCATTTCAGTATTGCAATCATCTTTTGAATTGTTATTTGCGATCTTTGCTACATGGTCCCTGAACTTCAACTTCCTATCTACTAACACTCCAAGATCCCTAGCCTCATCAGTTTCTTCAAGCATAATCCCACCAATATAATACAACACTGGATATCTAACACACCGAAGTGAATGACTTTACATTTACTGACATCCATTTTCCCATGCCCACAATTCCAGCCTATTCAAATCATTCTGCAAGTACTGCATATCAGAAGCATTCATGATTACCCTACCTATCTTTCATCATCAGCAAATAGCTGCATGTCGCTTGTCAAATTCTTCCCAATATCATAAATGTATCCACTGTTATTCAGTCTATACATTAATGATATTGGGAAGGATTGGACCAAGGGTATACTTGTGGTACACAGCTAGTTACCTTAAATCTTGCAGGCTCACATCTCCCATATGTCACTTTTTGATGTCTGTCAGTCAGCCATCCTCTTATCCATGCTAATATTCTATAATCCAAACCCATATTCTCCAATTTATGCAACAGTCTATCAGGTTGTATTCTGTCAAAAAGCCTTAGCAAAATCCAAAAGTATCATGGTGCATCCATTCTTCTTGTCTAGTTCAATGGTAACACTGTTACAGAATGTGAGCAAGTTGCTAAAACATGAACTTTCCTTAGTAAACCCATGTTGCTCATTGCAAAATAGAGATTCGCTGTCAACCCATTTCTGAATGCGAGCCCTAACCAATTTTTCCAAAATCTTCACCACCACTCCTGAAATACTAATTGGTCAATAGTTGGATACATCGGTCTTTGCATCATGCTTGTGCAATGGAATTATCATACATTCTTTCCATTCCTGTGGAATCTTTCCTGTTCTGAGACTCATATTAAACAGCCTGGTCAATGGAATAGCCAGTTCAGCTGAACATTCTTTTAGCTCACATGCTGACAACCCAGTCCCTATTGCTGAATTCTTATTCAGTTTTTGCAACAGCTCTAATACCTCATCCTCATACACCTGAGTTTCTTCATCCAGCGAACAGGTAGCCGTGAGCTCAATGTCGCATACACCAGGTTGATAGCTTTTAACAAACTGAGCACTCATTAGTTGAATAACTTCTGCATCTGTAACCCTCATGCCATCTGCATTTAGAAAAGTTATTCTTTCATATTCATTCTTTCTTTTACTTGCAGCATATCGATAGAATTCTTGTGGGTTGTCTTTAGCATGCAGAGCCAGTTTCTTTTCATACTCAGACTTTGCTTTCTGATGATGTAATGATATAAAAAAAGGGGAGGCCTTTTTCTGTATCTCTCATACCATCTATTTGTCTTTTCTTTCTCCTAATACTATCAGGCTCTCTTTCACCCCTATACTAATTACTCTAATCATATGATGAACACTGTTTTACTTTTTCACTTCAGTACATAGCAATGTGCACATCCAAGAGGAAGTGTGCTCTGCATTATTGGATAAAGCAACTGATGTGAAATTAAATTTGAATGTTTGTTCAAGGTGCTGAAGCCTTACTCTTTCAGCCTGAAAGCATAATGATGGGCTTTTTATTTCAAAAGTTTGGGAAATTATCATTCCAATTGTATTAAATAATTTTTTAATATAATATATACATATATATATCTGCATGCTTATCTGTTCCCCTAAATACCAACTCTCTCGTTGCTCATTTATAGTGAATGTGCAATGTTTATTATTATGAACAAACTGCAGGATTTGCCAATGTATATCTGGAAAACAAAAGAAATATCTTGACTGTCACAATTATGGTCAGCAGTTTAGAAGGCCATGCTATAGAAATGCACAGAATCACTACTACGTAGATACAAACATGAGATAAATATAGTTGTATGAAGTTCTCCCAAATATGGGAAACTAATTCTTACACCTCTGTCCATTAACCAATGCTACCCTAGCACCCTAAAGGTTGTCCTTTCTATAACTTTAGACTTTTATTCTAACAATTTCCAGTTTGTTTTTGTGCTGCTTATGTTCATGTTATAATTCTTATATTGTATATGTATCTAGTAATGTCTCTGTGACAAAATACTGGAGTCATAAAACCACTGATTAATTTCTTCCACATATTCTCTTTATTCCATTAAACAAGAATTGAAGGATGTACAGGGCAGATGGTGTGATGTAAAATCAGATGAAAGAGAAGGATGTACACTATCTCCACTGTTATTCATCAGTTGAAAGCTGTTGTTATATTTTATTTATTCATTATTACTTTTTTTTTGAAGTGGGGCAGAAGTAACTAAGACTACAAGGCAAGTGTTTTGCATAATTTAATTGCATGTGTTTTCTGGCTGGTCTGACAGTTTTATGTTATGATAAACCCAAGTTTCTAGGAGGGAAAAGGAGGAGGATAGGCTAACTCACCTTCAATTGAGAAGTCCTCATAAATGTTTTTGATATTCCAGAAAGGATTATTCAAATCTAATTAAAATAACTAAACAATGGGTTTATTGGTCATAAAGATTTAATATTAGTCACCTACTATTTTCACCACATAACCTAGTGGCTTCATCTGGGTTTTGATGGACATACAAATATGAATATACAACACAACAAGCATTAATTATGAATCAATGCATTACTAAAAAAATACCAAATGTGTTGGAACCGTTACACAAGTACAACAGAAACATGTGGAGAGTGGATGCTGGCATGTGGTCAGTCATTGTTCAGCAGGTGCATCTGATAGTCAGCAGAGAAAATAAATTCTGCTGTGTTTAGAGATCTAATGAGTGATTTCCAAATGCCATACAAAATCATCCCTTGGTTTCTGTTTAGAGTACCTTGTGAGTGGATTACCACTGTAACCTCTACATGCCATATATAGAAGAAGACTACAGCTTCTGCAACATCAAAGAGGCTACAATGGTAATCCATTCACAAGGTACTCTAAACAGAAACCAAGTGATGATTTTTGTGACATCTGGAAATCACTCATTAGATCTCTAAATACAGCAGAGTTTAATTTCTTTGCTAACTACTGGATGCACCTGTGCCAGCATCCATGCTCCATGTGTTTCTGTTGTACTTGTGTAACAGTTTCTACACATTCAGTATTTTTTTAGTAATGTATTGATTCATAATTAAAGTTTTTTGTGTTGTATATCCATATTTGTATGTCCATCAAAACCCAGATGAAGCCACTAAGTCAGTGGTTCTTAACCTTTTAGTAGTCACGGCTCCCTAAGTATCCTAAAATATTTTTTCAGACCCCTAATTTGTAGTAACATAATAATAATAATAATAATTAAACTTTTTTTTTAAAAAACAGTGATTTTACTTACTGATTATAATGACAAAAAAAAATCAGAAAACAGAAATCAACTTTACTTAAATATTACTATAAAAACTTTACTGTATTTATATTTAGGAAATCAAATAATGTTCTTTGTTTGTTCATTTTATAAGTGGGTAAATTTTAAGAAATAACAAATCAGTATTACAGCACTGAAAATTTCGAAAAGTAATTGCATTCAAGTAGCACTTATCAATGTTAAGTTCTATGCATTCTTACTAATATTGTTTAAAACGGCAGAGAATCACTTCTATCACACATCCAGTAGGCAGATGTCACGACTTGCAGTGTTGCCAGCAGCAAAAAGTCAACTTGTAGTGCCACCACAAAAGAAACTACTGCATTAAACTGCATAATTCAGATTACTAATATAAAATGATACAAGTTTGAAACAAAGTAAAATAAAGAGCAAAAAATAATTATTTTAAGAGATTTCAAAATTTTAAAAACTAGAAACGTTCTATAAATTTTCCACGGTCCCCTGGTTAAGAATAACTGCACTAGGTTTTGTAGCAAAACTAGTAGTATTAAATCTTTATGACCAATAAACCGTATTTAGTTATTTTAATTACCTTAGTTTTATGGTCGAAAATAATATACTTATCATGATTATTCAAATCTTTACAACTGAAGGATATTACTGATAACAACTAAGCTATGGATGGGCTCCACTGTATGAATAAAACTAGTATTAAACTTGATATAAAAACTGGAAATATCAATCTCAGTTCTTTATACAGATGATGTTACAGTCCTAAATAAATTGACTACTATTCTTCAGGATTATTTAACTAAACTGAATAACTGCTATGACAAGTTTGGTATGAAAAACCACCAAAAGGACAAAAACTATAAAAATAGGCAGGAACCATAAAACATCAATTATAATATCAATGTTGGCTTACAGAACAAGTATTCAGGAATTTAGGCACAATTTTTAGACCATTATCCCACTTATTGAAGGGGCTTGAAAAAAAAATGTTCCAGGTTTGTTCTCTAAGGCAGGTCTTCTGAATTATCTAATCCTCAGCTCAGCTGTGATATACTAATACATACTGAAAGTTTATTTTTCACTTGGTCAGACTGTAATAAATTTAGCTTAATCCTTTATCCAAGTGTGTGCAAACAAAGTATCTTCAGGACTGGTAAAGTGGTACAACATCGGGCAACTCCTTGCAAAGGTGGAGCAAGTTACCAACACTCCTATCTCAGTATCTCCCATAATGCAAAACACATCTCCTTGCAGATATGTATAATGATATGCATTAAGGGAAGGGCCACAACCCAGACTAGTTTCGACCTTTATTGAGGTCTCTTCAGTGGGAGCCAGGCTCAAGTGGAGATATCAGGCAGAAGCAATAGCAGGTCATCTCCTCCTATAGGAGTTGCCAAACGGTGTGTCACCTTTTTATTAAATTACTCTGGATTTAGAGAAAGATGTTGAAAGTTTATTTTTCACTTGGTCAGACTATAATAAATTTAGTTTAACCCAGTGTGTGCAAACAAAGTTTGCGCCTGAAAGTATCTTCAGGACTGGGGTAAAGTGGTACAACTCCTTGCAAAGGTGGAGCAAGCTACCAACACTCCTATCTCAGTATCTCCCATAATGCAAAACACATCTCCTTGCCACTTGGGCCTGGCTCCCACTGAAGAGACCTCAATAAAGGTTGAAACTAGTCTGGGTTGTGGCCCTTCCCTTAATGCATAACATTATACATATCCGCAAGGAGATGTGTTTTGCATTATGGGAGATACTGAGATAGGAGTGTTGGTAGCTTGCTCCACCTTTGCAAGGAGTTGCCCGGTGTTGTACCGCTTTACCCCAGTCCTGAAGATACTTTCAGGCGCAAACTTTGTTTGCACACACTTGGATAAAGGATTAAACTAAATTTATTATACTAATACATACTGTGGGCCAGCAGCATTTTGTGAGCGTGATTCATAAAAAAGATAGCATCAAAGCATAAATGAGATATTACTGTATAGTACTATGATATCCAGCATCCTTGTAAATACATATCAGGGATTCAAGATGATAATGAAGTCACATTAATTTGTTAGCACAATAGCCATGACAGGCTATTGTGCTAACAAATTATGGTTAAGAAATGATCTATTTATAATTACTTAAAATATATATAGTATTCGAAATATATACACGTTAGCACAAGAATAATGTTTAATTTGCCAAATATTTCGGTCTGAATATTACAGACCATCTTCAGTGGCTACATAGGAATAGTTTTTAAAAACTATTCCTATGTAGGAATAGTAATAGTTTTTAAAAAACAAAGTGGAATACGAACAATTGATCATTCATACATAGAACGAGTTGCATGATGTCATATCGCTAAGTATTAGAAGAGTAAACATTTTTAAAACATAATTAAAGATATTAATTCAAAAATTCATATAACGATCTTAAATAACATTAGACTGATAAAAAAATAAATAAATAAAAAAATAATAATAATTTAATGTGTTATCCTAATTAAACTTTCTCAAATTTTTGATATAGATATACAGTCATTACGATTCAAGTTAGGACGTTGAAGTACGGCCTCTATACTTTCTTTAAATAAACATTCAAATTTGCAGTGACATCTGTGTAGGAGGAGAGTCTTGGACCAAAGGATGTTGTGGTTTGTTTCTAATCCGTGCTGAGCTAATCCAGATTTCTCAGGTTTGTTGTGTTAAATTGATGACTGATGCTCTTGAATTCTTTTTTTTTTTCTATGGAACGTCCAGTTTGTCCAAAGTAAGAAAGATTACAATTACAAGGAACTTGATACACACCAGGTAGACAAGGTTGAGCATTTATCTTTAGATGAAGGGAAATGGTTGGATAATTTGTTAATAGGTGTATAAGTGGATGTTAGATCATATTTCTTTAAAATTCTCGAAATTGGTTCTGAAATCCCAGAAATGTAAGGAATTGGAACTCGACGTATTGAATCTTGGTTGTTCTGTGTTGGTTTGTAAGAATCGAAAAGATGTTGTGTACTCTTTTCGGAGAAGCTATTTAGTTTCAAGTGATGTTTGATAGTCGAACGTTCCTTCTGTAATAAATGAGAAGTTGAACAGTTAGTTTTGGCTTGTCGGAGTAAACATTTTGTGACTCCTGTTTTTTGACAAGGGTGATGAGCAGATTCTTTGAGAATATAATGACCTGTGAAAGTTGGTTTTCTGTAAACTGTTGTAAGAATACCAGAAGGTGAACGGATGAGAAGGACGTCTAAAAAGGATAACTTGTCGTCTTTTTAAATTTCCATGGTAAACTTTATACGAGGATGTAAGGAATTGATACTGCTTAAAAAGGAAGGTAAGGAGTCTCTGTCATGAGGTCATACAGCAAAGATGTCATCTATATATCTAACCCAAAAGAATGGTTGAGGGAATAGATGAGAACAGGACTTCTTCTAGATGTTCTAAATAAAAGTTTGCAAGAGCAGGAGAGAGTGGACTTCCCATAGCTGTTCCTTCCACTTGGTTGTAAAATTTATTTTGACATAAGAAATATCCAGAGTGCATTACGAAATCAAATAGTTTTATAATATCTTGTGGGAAGATGTCAGCTAGTAATTCCAAAGTCTCTTTGAGAGGTACATTCGTATATAAAGATTCTATATCAAAGGCAACCATAAGATCTGTAGGTTGTAAAGAGAAGTTTTTTAATTTATTTAAGAAATCAGAAGAGTTTTTCAAAAAAAGTGTGAGTTGCCAATGTGTGACTTCAATAATTTAGATGGATATTTGGCTATGCGATAGGTAGGAGAATCAATACAATCCACTATAGGGCAAAGAGGAATATCTGTCTTATGTATTTTTGGTAGACCATAAAACCTCGGAGGCCTTGCAAAATGAGTTTTTTGTCTTTCAATAGTGTCTATATCTAAACTTATGACCTCATCTAGAAGGGAATTTAATTTCTTCAGTTGTCTGTTGGTTGGATCGTAATTGAGTTCCTGGTATGTTGAGTGATCTCGAAGTAAAAGGGAAAGTTTTCTTTTATAGTTTGAAGAGTCCATAATTTCGCTTTTCCCTTGTCAGCTTTGGTAATGATGAGGTGACTGTTGTTTCTTAAGGAATGTATAGCTTTCTTTTCAGAAGGAGATATGTTCGAAGGAGGAAGCTTGGCTTTAAGTAGCGAAGAAGCAACTTCTAGCCAGAGAGCATTAGCTTTTTTCACTTGACAGATGAATGAATGAATGAAGTTCCATTCGATGTTAACTAAAAAATCTAGATATGGAATCTTTTTAGGGACAATAGAGAAATCATGTTCTTTTGAGAGGTTGAGTGTTTCATTATCGGTTAAAGGCCAACCGGATACGTTGATTATCCAATTATCTGGAACTTGGAAAGGCTTGATTTGTTTAGAAACAAGAACATCATATTTGTGGTTTAGATGTTGATTCTGTTTTTTATAAGAACGTTGTAAAGAGCGTTTAGCTACATTCAGAACTATGTTTGAAAGATGTGGTTCTAAGTTTGTGGAGATATAGATATGGAGATCAGAAATTAGCTGACTGTTAATAGCCAGATCATGTTTAGTTGACTGTTAATAGCCAGATCATGTTTAGCTGCTTTGAGTTGATTACGGATTAAAGATAAACTGGTGTTCCTGTAAATATTATGAGCTCCAGGAGATTTAATGGTTTCTTTAATCTTAGCAAAATTAGGAATTATCTTGTTGTCACAGCATTTTTTTAAAAAGATGATCCTCGCTCGTAACTTACCTTGAGTTACTGATAGTTTGCCTAATTTACTGGTTTTTTTGGTGAAGTTTTCCCCGTGAAGGAATAAAATTTGATTTTTTAACGATACTTGTGACATAATGATTAGAAATATATACACGTTAGCACAAGAATAATGTTTAATTTGCCAAATATTTCGGTCTGAATATTACAGCCCATCTTCAGTGGCTACATAGGAACAGTTTTTAAAAAACAAAGTGGAATACGAACAATTGATCGTTCATACATAGAATGAGCTGCGTGATGTCATATCGCTAAGTATTAGAAGAGTAAACATTTTTAAAACATAATTAAAGATATTAATTCAAAAATTCATATAATGATCTTAAATAACATTAGACTGATAAAAAAAAATAATAATAATAATAATTTAATGTGAAATATTTGGCAAATTAAACATTATTCTTGTGCTAACGTGTATATATTTCTAATCATTATGTCACAAGTATCGTTAAAAAATCAAATTTTATTTCTTCATGGGAAAAACTTCAAAAAAAACCGATTAGGCAAACTATTAGTAACTCAAGGTAAGTTACAAGCGAGGATCATTTTTTTAAAAAAATGCCGTGACAACAAGATAATTGATACAATTATCTTGTTGACAAAAATATTACAAGACAGTAACAAGTGCTGAAGCCTACTTCATAGACCAAATCTAAACTGTAATGATGTTCTTGCTATTCCTAAAGTATGGGAAATTGTCATACAAAATTGTGTAAAATAATTTTTATATATGTTATCTTATTTTAATGTAATCTTTTTTTTTCCCTCCAGGAATATTTTAATTTAATTCTATGCTACTTCATACATATTGGGATTCCACTGTAATCATGGCCCTAACTGTACATCATTCTTAGTATTGTTTGAATTAACAGTACTTACAATGTCCTAAGATACTTAGGATGAAATATTTACTTATTAAAACTTATTACTGTTGTTATTACATGTGTTTGTTTAGTCATATAGCATACATTATCATAGTGACTGAGATTATATAGATGATATTTTAATGGAGTATTTGTGAAATGTTCACTTAAGAACATGAATGAATGGAATGGAATGTCTTTGTAGCTTCTATAAAACCATTTCTATTCATTTTAATCCCTGTTCCAACAACAACATTCTGTGATATTAATGCACAGACCCATTAACAATGAAAATAATATTAGTACTTACCGTTGCTACACCCAAAGGATCAAGGGGATCAAATTTCCAGTTTTTCTTACCACAACACGGAAATTTACCAGAAGATGAAGCTTTCAATTGGTCAAGTAAGTGACAAAATGCAACAGGTTCTGGATGGAAACGGCACTTAGCATAATCAGAACAACAAAAGAGCTTTTCACAAGAAGTACAATATAGATATGTAACTAAGCCCCAAATTTTCCAGTATACACTTCTCCACAAACCCAGTTCTCTAAATAGACTGTCAATATAATGTTGTATATTAAAGTTAGGATCCCTAATGGGAAAAAAAAAACCTGTAAATAATTGTGTTTAAAAAATATATTACTTAAAAGCAAATATATTTTCTTTATTAAATAAAATATCAAGTTACACTATCATATTAATATAATGCAACCTGTTTTATAATGATATCTTGATACTATACAACCTCTGTCCAAAAAGAAACCAAACTTTTCGAAAATAGAAGAAACTAGTGGTGCCACCTGTTGTATCTTTTTGTTGTCGAAAGGAGCAACCTTCATTAGTGTTGTGTCAACTGTTTATGACATTTGTTTCATTAGAAGCCGAGTTATAGTGCCAAGAGTGACAGTGTGTTTTGACGATCTATATTCATGCTGTATGCGACGAATTCTATCAATCTCTTCAAAACCTCGAGATAAAACTCACCACTGACCATTTGGCCAGGCGGAACAAATTCTTTGTGGATAATGCATGCCCTTGGAATCGTAGAAACAAATCAGCATTGTCTTTACTTTTGACTTCTCCAAGCAACTTTTTTTCGGATGCCCCTCTTCTGGTGGTCTCTACCCAGCACTCTGCCGCTTTGTTTCGGGCTCATACTCAAAACACAGTTTCATCACCGGTAATGGTCATTTCAAGGAAGTTTCAGTCCTTACGAGCAGTTTTAATGAGGTCCTTGCGGTGTTCAATTCGATACATTTTTTTGGTTGTCGGTCAACTTGTGGGGAACAAATTGTTAATTCAATTTACGAAGGCCCAAACTCTCAGTCAAAATATTGTACACAGTTGATTTTGGAATCCCCAATTCATCTTCAATCAATCTTATAGACGGGTTCGGGTTTTCTTTGATGAAATCACGCACTTTTTGGATGTTAACTTCGCTCAGTCCAGTTTTTGACGGCCCGGCTTTTAGTCGTCCTCAAGAGTCTCACGACCACTTTGAAATCGCTAAACCCACTCGTAAACTTGAGTACAGGATAAACATTCATCACTATATGCTTTTTGAAGCATTTGATTCTGGTAAAACGTTTACCAAGTTTAACACCAAAGTCAATTGCAGCTCTCTGTTTGAAACTCATTTTCTGACAGTTCGTCAAAACACACTGTCACTCTTGGCACTATAACTCGGCTTCTAATGAAATGCCATAAACAGTTGACACAACACTAATGAAGGTTGCTGCTTTCAACAATGAAAAGATACAACAGGTGGCACCACTAGTTTCTTCTATTTTCGAAAAGTTCAGTTTCTTTTTGCACAGAGGGTGTATATGTTATATATTATAAATGTACGATTAATATTACAATAAAAATTTTTTCTACATTTCACATTTTAAATGTTCAAATATTTTCTACGAATTTAGAGAATAGGAACAACTTTTAGACACATTCGGGATGCAGAATGTATTAGCTGTGGTAATTATAGAATTTTTTGTTTGTTTATTTTAACAGATTGTTAGTGCATAAGGACACACGTGGTTATTCCATAATTAAACATCATGGCTGGATTTGAGATTGGCTATATGAGAGAGAAAGTTGTGTATGGGGGAGCAGTATCAAGAAGGCAGAACATTACAAATTGGGTTTCATCCCACAGGGCTTAGTACTGGGGTCTATATTGTTTAACCTTTATATCAATGACACTGTCAGTGGATTGCAGGGGGGGAGGAGGGATATTCAGTTGTTTGCAGAAGAAATGAAGCTAGGAAGGGTTATTAGTAATACTGCAGATGTGGTAGCCCAGCAAGAGGATTTGAATAAACTGGACAGATGGGCAAATGAATGGGGCTCAGTTTAATTCAGCAAAATGTAAAGTCTTGAAGTTTGAGATTACATCAATGGGAGGCATACTCTGTTGGAGGAAGTGGTGATGACTGATAGAAACTCTGAGAAGCAATACTGACCTACAGAGATAAAAGAGTTGTCATTCCATTGTATAAATCCTTCAGACTACACCTGGACCACTGTACTCAAATTTGGTCCCCAGGATTTGAAAGGGATAAATTAACTGCAGAAAGAGTGCAGAGGTGGGTTAACAAGATGATATCAGGACAGTACCACATTAGTTACGAGGATAGGCTGAAGGAATGTGGACTGCAGAATTTGGTATATAGAAGAGATGATATGATTGAGACTTAACCTGTTGAGAGGTAGTTATAGGATTGACACTAGGGAAATCCTTCATTTGATGGAACAGGGTGAAGGAGTGAGGACAAGGAGCTATCCCTGGAAGTTATGAAAGGAAGCTGTAAGCAAGAGGGTAAGGACTGGTTTCTTTGCATGGAGGATGGTTGAACCATGGAATGCATTGCCTAATAGAGTGGTGAGAGCATGAACAGTCAATGGGTTCAAGGAGTGGTATGATAGACTTCACATTTTCTAAGGTGGGTCTCCCATGATGAATCTTGTGACTCCATGGAAGCCTAAATCATCATAATAATAAATTCTGCAATGTTGCATAGATCTTAGTCTCCCTCTGGGACCTTTTCCTGCTATCCTGGTATCAAACACCTGTTGTTATTATTATTTGTGAATACTGCCAAGTATTATGGAACTTCCATGTAATTTAGCTAGTTGCCCTAATCACACTAAATGTAAAAATACTAAGATCTAAAAAACTAGGTATTCTTTTCTACTCAAGATGCTATTTTTCACCCACTCATATAATTAACTTTATACAAATTCCAAATCTTCCCATTCTTAGAATACTGTTCAAATTTAGGGTGGTGCACCTAAAACCTCCCTAAAAATTCTCAATGCTGTTCAGAGGGGAGCAATTCAATTCATGGATTATCCCTTCATTACACAGTTCAACTATTATCTCACAGATTTTTTTAAGTGATTCTCAATCAGAAAAAGTTCATTAGTTCTGTGAGTAGGCTAAGGATTTTTTTTATTTCTTTATTAATTTTTATTGATCTCCTACACAGTCTGAAAATCCTACTCTAGAGAACAAACATGGAATTTTTTCAAGCCACTTCAGACCACCAATAAGTGGAATGCACTATTTCATCTCTGTCTTTTCTACAAACACTCCCATGTCATCACTGTTGCACTGAACTGACAACCAGCATTCCTCCACTTTCTTTTGGGCCTATTCACACAAGAGAGCAGCTGCCCAACATTCCTTTCAGTACAAATAAACACATATCAAACCTGCTTGCTTTCCTATTGCTCTTTTATTCCATCTCTCTCTCTCTCTCTCCCTCCCTCTGAAGCACCTTTGTATTGAAGTGTTTTTGAACACTACAACTTCCAACTCATTAATTAAAATGTTGACAAACTTCTTTTCCAACTGCTACCTGTTATACCTCACACACAACATAAGTTCTACCTCTCAAGTATGGGATCTGTGCAAAAAAAAAATTAAAATTACTTAATTTAAAATAATTATTTGATGTTTGAACTTTCATATTAAAGTCATCCTCAGGAGTACAAATATACACACACAAAGAGACACAAGTTATATTGTGATTCACTATATTATACTACAACAGTGCTACTATGGTCAACTGTTGACCCTGGCCTGAACTCTGGCAATGGAAAATATAATTGAAACAAAAAAATAAATAAATAAAACTGCATCATTATCTATTGGCTAGAGTTTAATTCTATAAATTTCTGTTATTTTAGATTCCTATGATCTTGCTTAAAGAGCTCTGGAACCCTGCATGATGGAGGATCAATAGTTCTGAAAGGCCCAATTTCTCATAATTACTAAATTTGATGTATTGTTTTGTTTTCTTATTGGAAATGTGCGCTGTTTCATGTATGGAAAGTTGCAGGTGCAATGGATTTGGTATACACCTGGCTGGGCAGGAAATCCTTGGAGGAGCTCGAGTAGCACTTTAATTTTGTGGATGGTTTAAAATGTAATATAAACACCATGTTTGTGTAGTATTCTCTGTATTTTTCCAAAATTCCTTTAACACATAGAATGGCTATGGTCTTACTATAATTTTTTTAATTATTTTTGGATGTATTCTTGTAGAGAATTCTGCTAACCAAAGTCCAGCTCAGATAGGTTGATGATGTATTCATTATTTGGTCCTACATCTGCCAAACATTAAACACCACTGAAAAACGAAATGCACTTTCATTACTGGATACATTTGTCATATATCTTTCCTCAGATGGTATCTTTCATTGTCTATCATAAGTACTCCCCCCCCCCCCACACACACCATGAACAGACCAATGCCTATGTATAGATTACCACCATCCAACACAAAAACTAGGTGTCATCAGCAACCTCAAAAACAGAGCCTTGACAATTTGCTCTGATAAGCAAGCATTAAAGAATGCCCATAGCAGAAAACAATCAACAGAATTCTCCACAACAATACATAAAAAAATAATAATAATAATAATAATAATAAAAAGATTACCATAAGGCCATTGCTATTCTGTATGCTAAAGGAATAGTGGTAAAAATTAAATAAAATACTAAATAAATGCAATGTTTTTACTACATTTAAACATCATCCACAAAATTAAAGAACCACCTACTCAACTCGTTCAAGGATATCCATCTCAGCCCACTTAGGTGTATTAATAAATCTAATGCACCTATAACTTGCTATATATAAGTAACAGGATGACTAATTGCAATAAGCAAAGAATAACACACACATAGCACATTAAATTCAATAATTATAAAAAATCAGTTCTTTCAAATCATGCACTCGAAATATGCAAATTGATTAGAAAACACCCATTCCATATACTATACTGAAAAATGATTATGATGGTCTTAGAATCTCCAGAATATGGATGGCCCCATTTACAACCATAACATCTAGTTCAAGTGACAAAAGGATAACATAACTCTTAAACCAACCAAACTAACAAATACAAAATTAGAACTGCAGATTTTAACAACTGGTTCCAGTACTCATAAAGCATGACAATATGACTCTACAATAACAGAGCTCCAGAGAATTAAACTTTAGTCAATAGCTAATGATGCAATTATATTTTAATTATTTTTTATTTTATTTATTTATTGATTGATTTTTGTCTCTAACCAGAGGTCAGACTAGTACTGGTGAATCACAATGACGTTTTTGTCTCTTGGTGTGTGTGTGTGTGTGTGTGTGCAATCATGATGTTAAACTTGATATGAAGGTTGAAATGTCAAGTAATTATTTTATTTTAAATTAATGTTACAACTTCATGAATGGTAAATGAATTAAGGTACTGGAGAAGTTGGTCAATGGCAGAATTCAGGAATAGGTGGATAGGATTACTTGCCTTAGTAACTTTCTATAATAAAATGACAGAGTTGGATAAAGGAAATGGCTACATGATAATAGTGCTGAACTTTACTAAGGAATTTGACAGAATATTCTATTACTTAAACTGGATTAAATGGGAGATGATTACGAAGCCAGTGATATCGATAAGAGTATGTGGCTGGCAGACAGACAAATAGGAGTATATATAGTAGGATGAGCCTCTGTAGCTCAGTCCATATAACGAAGCCCTTTGGTCAGAAAGACCTGGGTTCAATTCCTATTAGTGACATGAGGAACCTTTATCTGGTCTCTTTCAGCGAAGGTGGGTTAGCCAGTCTCGTATGGAGGTAGAGGGTTTTTTTTCTCCCAGAAACTCGAGTTTTTTGTCTCTCAAAACAGACAAACCAGCCAGTGGAACATAAGTAATTTATAGACAAGAATACTTTGAGCCATAGTGGTAATCACCTTATTCTTATATTATGGTTAGGAAGTCCAAGAATATTTGGAAGGCCATGGGCGCTTAAATACCTGTTAAAGCCGCTGATGGATGAATGGATGGATGATATGGTAAGGTGGAATGCAGGAGAAGACAGGTGACCATTAGTGTACTACAGGCTCAGTACTTGGATCACTGCCATCCAATTTGTTCATTAATGATAAAGGAAAATGTTTGACAGTTGTTTGTTAATGATGCAAAAACTAGGTAGGCTGATGGTTAATAAATATGATGTAGTGAGCCAGCAGGATGATTTAAACAATGTAAACACAGGATGATGGTTGCTAATTTAATGCAGCAAAATGTAAGGTTATGCATTTTAGAATAAAAATTGTAGTACATGATATGTACTACACTGGAGGATGTGATAGCAGTCTGCAAAAGTTGGCAAAATAGGATCACATGGAAGTTGAATGAATTTAACAAATATTATGCACATTGTGTGAATAATGGTTAGTGTGATTCTTTACCATGATGAGTCTTCATTCACACATGCAGTTTCATTGAGATGCTTATGTAATAAAAATAATAATAAATTCTAGGAACACTTCAAGTTTAATAGTTATGAAATTAATTGTATGCTCCCTGTTGGTTTCAAGTGGTTTCAGTTCTGCATAGGTGCACTCCCTTGATGAATCTTTGGACTCCTTGGAGGTCTCATGTAATAATATGATAATAATAATTAATGTTTCTACAAATGAGATTAAGTGGAGCTAACTTAAATGGACAAGCATTATTTACTGTTTTTGAATAGTTCAATGATATATCTGAATGAATATGTTACTATGGATCAAAATGGAATTCACCTGATCTGTATATTAACACATCTTCAATAGCTGTCAGTTTGGATTCCATTTTCCCAATTATCAGCTAAAAGTATATAATATTAATAAAATAATCCAAAATGGCAGTTTTTTTGAGTTTTATAATCTTTTATTGAATATATATTTAAATCAGTGGAAACTCCACAGGATCAAATAATATGATATGTAAGTTTTTTAATGCACCTGGACATAGTGAAGTTTTCAAAGGAAAAAATAACAGAGGCATGTAAAAACTATATACTTATTTCATTTCAATTAAGTCTAACTCATAAATAGAGTAAGCAGTAAAATTCCAACTTTCATCAAATAAAAGAAAAACAAAGGTAAGAAGGTGGACAATTATAATAAAACAGTGAAATTTTATGCAATAAATAAATGAATTTTACCTTTTGTGACAAAATACAAGTTGTCCTCTTTGATTTAAATCATACCTGAAAATTTTAAAATAAAACTACAATATTCCATAACATTCATGTTATGATATGTGATTATGAATAAAATTCATTGTTATTATAGAGATCACAAGATAACATTTGGATTACAGAATTCTGAAGTACAATATATATATATATATTTTTTTTTTTTGGATGCAAGTTAAATATTTGATGATTAGTTAAAACCAGTAAGAATTTCACTTTCACTGCTTTAATGGAAGATATATATTGAATCAATTAAACTAGATGACATTCATTAAAAAAAAAATATATATATATATACATATTATTGAAATTATTGCTAATATTTCAGTTCTGTATCAGAACCATTTTCAAAACAAACAAATAAACTAGTAAAAGTTTTAATGCCATTAAATTGGACTAGTCACTACTAACATCAGGTTCAACAAAAATGTTCACAAATTCATGTGAAGAGAAGACACAAGAAATAAGAAAAGTCTCATTGATTATGTTATCTTCATGCTGGCTCAGGACAAAAGAACAGATATGCAAGGGATTTGAAATAGGAAGTAATCATCAGTTTGGGCAGGATAAAATTGAATACCATATTGAAAAGAAAAGTAAGACAAGAATCAAACCTTACAGACTCAGTGGCAAACTTTGAAGAAAACACTGAGTATTCCAACCAGAGAAACATGGTGAAGTTGTCTGCAATAATAGAAAAATGAAAACTCCATGGTGGACTCAGAAAGAAAAGAGTCAATCATGGAAAAGAAGAAATCATCCAAATTTAGGGGACAGGTGAGTGTAGGTCCAGGTAACACAGACATGAGCAAGTAGGAGAGTGATCACATGATGCTGAACATAAGATTGTGAAAGAATGAAAATGTGAGTAGAGTGGCTGATGGAGAAGACATGGTGGAGTAGTTTAATGATCACTTTATTAGGTATTTCATTCTGGAAAAGTAGATTTTATTCATACAGAGATGGGGAGGATTCAAATTTATTCATAAAGAGCTTTTGCCGCCTGGGGTGGTCCCTGAGTTTGCCGCCCTTCTCAATACACACCAAAAATACTACAAAAAAGTCAAAAAGACGTATGGCAATCTTAGTCACCATCACCACTGATCAGACTGGCGGGTGTTTTCCCGCAGCTCCTTGATCGCTGTAAACTCCCAAACATGCAGCAGTATGATAGAGTTGTTTAAATCTGAACTCTAGACCATAGGTGAGCAACTTATTTTTGTGGGCATGCCAAAATTGCCAAATCTTTGATGCAAAATTTTCTCACGTGCCAACCAAAATTTTGGGGAACATATTATTATTTGGTGTCTTTTAAGTATTGGGAAGACCTTTTCAAATAATCATACTAGAATGGTAAAATCAAAGAATATTATAAGAGTGATTATTGTAAGACATGTAAGATTGAATGAATGTAAAAATTAGTGACGGAATTTTTACTTATGTCCTTCTACCCTGTTGATAGCGTGAATATTTTTTTATTTGCATTTAAGTGTATTTCTAGCTGCCATATAAAGCTGCAATTTTAACATCAGCAAGAGTAAAACAATAATTCTGATTTCTTTTTTTTTCATAAAGATCAGTTAGACACACGGTTTTTAAAGTTTTTCCAATATATTGCAGTGCACAATCGTTTTACTTGACTAAAGCATAATAAAAGAAAATAAAATTAAAGATATAATTTTATTACTTCTTAATCCTTTACAAGTAATACATAAAAATTACAGATAAATTGTTATTTTACCTACATAATATATTAAAAGAAATTAATCTTTACCATTTTTAGCAGAAAATATCAAATCAAAACTAGAGAAAGAAAAATAGTGGACATTTTATTTATTTAGCATCAATGAGACTTCTGCTGTTACTACATCACTAATGAAAGATAATTTATATCAGGTTTATATTTTGTAACCTGTAGAGATATGTAGGCGCTACTAGTTTCATCTGTAAGGCTACTCCTGTTACGAGACTTAACAAAGTTCATCACTGAGAACAATGATTCACAAGAATATGTAGATGCAAAAATGGATAATAATGCTGTTGCAAGGGTTTTTAAACATGCAAAAGTTTTGGGAATACCATTCCAAATTCTTGATACCTCTTTTTCTGCACTTCTCTCTGTTACTCCCATCTCTAATCGCTCCTTTTCAATCAATTCTGAGATCAACAAATTTCTGCATCCGAATTGAGCTACAATGAAAATCAATCAACTGCATTTCAAAATCATCCATATTTATCCACGAAAGCATCTGCAAGTTCATTTGAATATATTTTCGTGTCCTGTAGTTTGAGATTCAAGTTATTTAAATATTCACAAAAATCTGCAAAAACACATCAGTTTACAAACCCACATGATGTCATACATTTCTTTATAACACATTTGTTGATTAGTCAAAAAGAGATTTATCTCATCCAGGCATTCAACAAATCGTTTCTGAACAAGCCCTCGACTAAGCCAATGAACATTGTTGTACATTATTAGTCCTTTGTACACCGAATCCACCTCATTCAATAGATTCTGAAATTGTCTTTTATTCAAAACAAGTGCAGAAATGTAATTAACAACCTTGGTTACTGTTTACATCACTTCTTGAAGTTCCTTTATCCCAGCGTTTGCACATAAATTCTCCTCATGTAGGATGCAATGAAAACCTATCAGTTGGATGACCAACATGTTTTGCAAATAGATTTACAAATTCTGTTTCCTTACCTATCATGCTGGGCACACCATCTTTTGTGACGGATACCACTTTTGAAATATCAATTTGCCCAAATAGATAATTCGTTCATAACTGCTTAACATATTTCACACCATTGGTACGCTCAGGTAGTGTAACAAGGTTAATCCTCTCTTTGCATACTTCGTCATCTCTACAAAATTGAGCAAAGATTGCCAGCCTAGTTGATGTAATGTCTGTACTCTCATCAACACAAATAGAAAAGAACTTACATGAAGCCAAACTTTTGTTAATCGTTCTGCTGTATTCCTTTCCAACTTGAGTATCCTACCCTTAATTGTTTTTCTACTCACAGACAATTCTTTAATGGACTGAATAATTTTTACCTTTTCTGAAAGGTTGTCAAAAAGGAAAGGAGCACATTCTACCCATGCTTATTTAATATATTCCCCATCACCGAGTGGTTTCCATGTTGGGCAATAACTTTTAAATTAATTAACAACCTTGTTGATGAAATAAATCAAATAAATTTTTTTCATCAACAACCTTGTTGATGAAAAAAATCAAGGTTCGATATGTTGATGAAGTAAATTTCATCAACATATCGAACTGTTTTTTTGTCTTGCTCAGTTCACGAGAAATTAATTCTCTCTGTTCTTGCTCACTTTTATGACTTAATTTCTTATGAACAGTTGCAAAATGTCTCTTTACAGAAAAAGTCTTACAAACAACTGATTCGGAACATAAAATGCATAATGCTTTATTATCTTTCTTAATTATGCAAAATTTTTCAGTCCAGCATTCTTTAAATTGTCTAATATCATTTTCATTTGAATGTCTGTTTCTTTGCTGGTGGTTGTGATATTTTGCTCAATGTGTAAAGAGCAGGTAGCAAATAAATAAATAAATATATATATATATATATAATTGAATAATTATTAAATAGTTGCTTTCTTCATACAGCTGTTAACTTTAATGAAAATCGGATTATGGGGTGTAAAAACGTGGACAGAGACATACACACACTGACAAAAATTATAATTTGGATTCGGAAAATCTCATCATAATCACTCTCTGCATATACCAACCAAGTTTAAGCAAACCAAAAATTAGTACAATTATAAGCTGACCTACACACATGCAAACGAAAGAGAAGGGTACACATGCAATCTAATCACATGCAGATAACACTTCATAATCCTGAATATTAATAATACATTTCACATAGCTTTAAAAATAACTTACCGTATTTACTCGAATATAACTCGCATTCCTGCTTTCACTTTACGAAAAAAGAAATTGAAAAGTTTTGCGTATACCTCGCACAGAAAAAAAAAAAAGTTTAAACACATTTCAGGGTGATAGTAACTCACTACCCATGGTAAACCACACGCCCTCCCCCAGTAGCCAATAGTGACTGCAGACAGAAGTATAAACAGGTCGTTTTATTCTATCACTGAATACAGTGGCATAGCTATTTGCCGCCCTTTTCAATACCCACCAAAAATACTAAAACAAGTCAAAAAGACATAGCATTTTTCACAATCTGAGGCTTAGTCACTGTCACCGCTGGTAAGACTGGCTGGCATATTCACCGCAGCTCCCTGATCGCCATAAACTCCCAAACACACAGCAGTATGATCGATTTGTTTAAATCTAGACTCTAAACCAGGGGTGAGCAACTTGTGCATATCAAAATCGCGAAATCTTTGATGCAAAATTTTCTCACGTGCCAACCGAAATTTTTGGGAACATATTATTATTTGATGTCTTTTAAGTATTGGAAAGACCTTTTCAAATAATCAAAAATCACACTAGAATGGTAAAATAAAAGAATATTGTAAGAGTGGTTATTGTAAATATTGAATGAATATAATAATTAGTGATGGAATTTTTACTTACGTCCTTCTACCCTGTTGATAGCATGAAAATTTTTTATTTGCATTTAAGTGTAATTCTAGCTGCCATATAAAGCCACACAATTTAAAGACACAATTTTTAACATCAGCAAAAGAGTAAACAATAATTCTGATTTTTTAAAAAAAATTTCTTTTTTTTAAAGATCAATCAGACATAAGTTTATTCAAGTTTTCCCAATATATTGCAGCGCACAATCTCATAATCATTTTACTTGACTAAACCACAATAAAAGAAAATAAAATTAAAGATATGATTATATTACTTCTTAATCCCTTACAAGTTATACATAAAAATTACAAACAAAATAAATTGTTATTTTACCTACATAATATATTAAACAGAAGTTAATCTTTACAATTTTTAGCAAAAAACATCAAATCAAAACTAAAGAAAAATAGTGGACATTTTATTTATTTAGTATCAATGAGACTTTTGCTGCTACTGCATCATTAATGACAATTAATTTATATCAGGTTTATATTTTGTAACCTTAAAAGATATGTAGGCGCTACTAGTTTCATCTGTAAGGCTACTCCTGTTACGAGACTTAACAAAGTTCATCACTGAGAACAATGATTCACAAGAATATATAGATGCAAAAATGGATAATAATGCTGTTGCAAGGGTTTTTAAACATACAAAAGTTTTGGGAATAGCATTCCAAGTTCTTATCTGCACTTTTCTCTGTTACTCCCATCTCTAATCATTCTTTTTCAATATTTTCCAAGTCAACTCTGAGGTCAACAAATTTCTGCCTCCAAATTGAGCTACTTTGAAAATCAATGAACTGCATTTCAAAATCATCCATATTTATCCACGAAAACATCTGCAAGTTTATTTGAAGATGTTTTCGTGTCCTGTAGTTTGAGGTTCAAGTCATTTAAATATTCGCAAAAATCTGTAATAAACATGAGTTTACAAACCCACACGATGTCATACATTTCTTTATAAGGCATTTGTTGATTAGTCAAAAAGAGATTTATCTCATCCAGGCATTCAACAAATCATTTCTGAACAAGACCTCAACTAAGCCAACGAACATTGTTGTATGTTATTAGTCCTTTGTACACCAAATCCACTTCATTCAATACATTCTGAAATTGTATTTTATTCAAAGCAATGGCAGAAATGTAATTAACAACCTTGGTTACTGTTTGCATCACTTCTTGAAGTTCCTTTAGGCCAGCGTTTGCACATAAATTCTCCTCATGTAGGATGCAATGAAAAACTATTAGTGGATGACCAACATGTTTTGCAAATAGATTTACAAATTCTGTTTCCTTACCAATCATGCTGGGTGCACCATCCGTGTGGTGCACCCAGCATGATTGAAATATCAGTTTTCTGAATAAATAATTCGTTCCTAACTGCTTTACATATTTCAACCCCAAGTATGCTCAGGTAGTGTTACAAGGTTAATCATCTCTTTGCATACATCGTCATCCGTACAAAATCGAGCAAAGATTGCCAGCCTAGCTGATGATGTAATGTCTGTGCTCTCATCAACACAAATAGAAAAGAACTTACATGAAGCCAAATCTTTTGTTAATTGCTCTGCTGTATTCCTTTCCAACTTAAGTATTCTATCCTTAATTGTTTTTCTACTCAGACAATTCTTTAACGTGCCGAATAATTTTTACCTTTTCTGAAAGATTGTCAGAAAGGAACGGAGCACATTCTAGCCATGCTTCCCTAATATACTCCCCATCACTGAGTGGTTTTCCACGTTGGATAATAATTATTGAAACCTCAAAACTAGCAGCAACTAGGCCTACTTGAAATAAATTTCAAAATATTGGACTATTTTTTTATCTTGCTCAGTTCACGAGAAATTAATTCTCTCTGTTCTTGCTCACTTTTATTACTTAATTTCTTCTGAACAGTTTGAAAATGTCTATTTACAGAAGAAGTCTTACAAACAACTGATTCGGAACTAATGCTTGATTATCTTTCTTAATCATGCCACATTTTTCAGTCCAGTATTCTTTAAATTGTCTAATATCCTTTTCATTTGAATGTCTATGTTTCTTTGCTGGTGGTGGTGACATTCTGCTCAATCTGTAAAGAGCAGGAAGCAAATAAATATATATATATATATATATATATATATAAGAAAACAATTAAATAATTGCTTTATTCATACAGCTCTTAACTTTAATGAAAATCTGATTATGGGGTGTAAAAATGGACAGAGACATATAGACACTGACAAAAATTATAATTTGGACTCGATTTCATCATAATCTCTCTGCATATACCAACAAGTTTAAGCAAACCAAAAATTTGTACAATTATAAGCCGATTTACACATGCAAATGAAAGAGAAGGGTACGCATGCAATCTAATCACGTGCAGATAACACTTCATAATCCTGAATATTGATAATACATTTCACATAGCTATAAAAATAACTTACCATATAACTCGCCTTCGCGTATAACTTACAACCCTGATTTTACTTTGCGAAAAAAGAAATTGAAAAATTTCGCGTATACCTCGCACAGGAAAGATAAAAGTTTAATCACATTCATGTCAGGGCGATAGTGACTCCATGGCAAACCACGCTCCCTCCCCAGTAGCCAATAATGACTGCAGACACAAGTAAATCACTGAATAAGGTACAGACATTTGCAGTCTGTGTATTATATTTCTCAACAGATAGTGCAATTAGAGACATCTGGGATAAAAATGGCACTGACTAATGAATCACATGTCCCCTTCCCACAGAAACCATGCTATTTAGACTCAAGCAAAACCATATGCTGCACCGGCAAACTAAAAACTACATGTGTGGGAGTCTTCCCCCCAGCTCAAATGCAAAGTAACAATAAAAATCAATGGAAAGTGTTAAAATTCGTAAACGTGTTAAAGCTAAGAAATATATAGTGAATATTTTAAGGGGATAAAAATCCCTTATTGTTTTTCAGCCAGTAAGCGAAACTAAGATCGAAAACTACGATCTGAACGTTTCATGCCGACGAACTGTCGGCGGATCCAAGCGTAAGTGACCACTTAGTAGTGCCACACCAAGGCAACTCGTTGCAAAGGTGATAGGCTGTTAGGCTGTTCATCTTAGTTATAATACAGTGAATATTGTTATGGCACTTTCAGATATTGAATTTGGTTGAAGAGAATTACCATTTCAATTCAAAAATTATCTGCTGGCTTTTATCTTTGACTCGCGCGATCTTTTGTTAACACCACACCAGTCATATGCACATCTTCACAGCCGCTATATCTTTACTGGCCTAGTACCATAGCTGTCTGTTCATTAGTCATTCATGAAGGATTGTTCATTAAGTATCTCGAGTCTTGCAAATTACTGGTAATTTTTGCTTGAAATAATGGGAAAGATGCTATTTGGGTAGGATGCACACAAGGAAACTGCTCTCTAGGTAGGAAATAGCAATTGCAATCGTGGTACGAGATATATGCGCGAATTTTACGAAAAAGAAACTGAAAACTTTAGTTTCCGAAAATCCCCACACATACATTAATTGACAATAAATACTTCCAATCCATATTTTAATGACTTTTGATTTAATAAAATCCAAATCCACGTAGATACAGACTTTAGAAAATACGTTAGCTACATTATTTACGAAACATGAAAAGATATATCAAATGATGTTAAAGGAGTCACGCCACGTTTGGATGGCTGACAAATGATGCAACAACTGAACTGTACGAAACTTTTACATCAGTATATCACGAAAATATAGATGGCTTGGAAATAGGATGTTTGTTTCTAATTTTCTTATTACTTATTATTACTCAAACAGTTAGTAGGGTTTGCTTATTTATTGTATTTTTATTTGATATCACTGTACTTAATAAAATTGTATTATATTAATATAAAACATACAAGTCAGCGAAGATATTTGAAATGTATTTTTTTATTTAATTATTTTTTAAGATGAGCCCTGAGTTACGTACCAGAAAAGTCATTGATGTGCCATGTTTGGCAGGCATGCCAAGGGTTGTCCACCCCTGCTCTAGACTAACCATAGATAAAGAATACAATAAATATGTTTTCAACTGTTTCGACAATGACCAAATGATATAAATGTGTAACAGATTAAAAAAAAACGTAGACTAACCATAAATATTTAACCAAGGGTTGTCCACCCCTGCTCTAGACTAACCATACATAAAGAATATAATAAATATTTTTTCAACGGTTTCGATAACAAGCCAAATCATATAAATGTGTAACAGATTAAAAAAAAAAAAAAAACTAATGATGAATCAGGCATTTTAGCATTTTTAGGGTAAAAACGGAATCGTGTTTGTTAATTTTTATACACTGCATAAAGGCATCAAAAGGGTTAAGCAAAAACTCTAATATAATAGGGAACCACATAGATATTATATTACTGGGCCCTAAAATTCTGTCAATGGCCTTAGTTATATGCAAAATTAGAAGAAGAAATAAAAAAATAATACGTTTTTGCAAATGTGTACTGACTGTGTGGTGCCAGCTGCTGAGAAGCAGTCACCACAGTATAAGCAATAAACAAATAAAGCAATGCCATGCGTTTTATTATTTTTAAGAATTTGGATTATAGTATGATAGGGATATGTAATGGTTTTGTTATTTTTATATTTTATTTATTATGTTGCAATGGCTCCCCACTTTCATCCCCATTGCCAACTTATACATGAAATCATTTGGATTTCTGGTACTTAATTCTCCCCCCCCCCCCTCAAGCCCAAAGTATGGTTGAGGTATATAGACAATGTCTTTGCCATTTGGCTGAATGGCCCACAGGTTTTGTCTCATTTTGTACATTTCCTCAATAATATCAATTCTTGAATCAGTTTCACTGTGGAAAAAAGACAAAGGAGCTCTTGCCTTCTTGGAAACTTTACAAGGCAAGCAGATGGGTCCCTCATATATTCAGTTTACTATAAGCTCTCTCTCTCTCTCTCTCTCTCACACACACACACACACACACACACACACACACACACACACACACACACACACACAGGAAGATACCTACATGCCACCATTCTTCCCAAACCCTTGGAATTTTAAAAACCTTAGCCTCCAGGACAGAGTGAATTTTGTCATCAGGATAAGCACTGCACCTGGCACACAACAGGCTCTACTCATATTATTACTATTATTACATAACCCCTTCAGGAAGACCAAAGACTCATCGAGGAAGGGCAACTACTCTACAACTCGGTTTCCACCACTCCACCAATCACAACTACCTTCATCTACACCAACGCCACCTACTGCTGATACCACCACTAGTATTTTCACAGACAATCACAAACATCCATGCCCATGGTGGGTTTGCTCTCCAGCCTTTTGCCTGGAGAACAGATACGCTAACCACTCAGCCAACCAGGCTGGCATTATTCCAACGAAATGGATGCAACAAAAAAACTCTGGCCAAACTCCTTAAAAAGAACAACAAATATCCACCCTCTTAAATCAGAATATACATACACTATATTTTTCCCTTACAAAGACACAACAAATAAACTGGGCTTCCTCCTGAAATGACACAGAATCAGAACTATATACAAACCTCTAAACAAGATTTCTACCTGTCTAAGACAAATTTTCCCAGACTCCTCTCAACTTTCCAGGTTTCTACAGCATCTTCTGCCAGTGTGGAACTCAGTAATTTGGAGAGACAAAACAAACTACTTTAGTCAGGAAAACAGAACACAAAAAATACATCCAGAATGGAGAACCAAAAAGCAGACTATAGTTCACCCACAGTTTGTAGATCTCTGCTTGGTGTCTTGCCAAGAATAGTCGATTCATGCTGAAGGGGAGAAAGAAATGAAGGATGTACGAATTGGTTGCCAACAGGAGAAATCACATGCTTCATAGGTAAAATTGTCCAACTGTTATACAAGCAACATAGTTAACTACAATGATCATAAAAGAGAAGTTAATTTTCCGATGTGTAATAATAAACAACTCATCCCACAATATGGACTGATTACCCTATTATTGGAATGGATTCTCCTCCTGTTGACATGTGCAGAAGTGTCAAAGGGTCTTGAATCTGTGGGCATACTATATCTCAACATGCCATAGAGAAAGACTAAGATGGAAGAAAGCCAGGCTACTTCACAAATCTGTTTCAAATCGCAGAGACTGTTCCTGGAAGCGGCACAAGTTTTACAGAACCCGATTAACTGCAACAGAATAGACAGCATGATTAACAGGTGCAAAGAAAGTTGAAGCATGATTGTTGCCAATATGCTGCAGCAATGACCATGAAAGTACCCACAGTGTTGAAACACTGCACCTGTAAGATAGAGACTAAAGTGAGTCTGTAAGAGAGAGGAATCATTTATGAGCCTAATTGCTTGCCTCTAGACAGCATCAAGGATTTTAAGGGAAGTACACTTCAGTGTAGTAAATATGTATTATCTAAACTCTCTGATAACTGGGAGATAAGCAATTCAGCTGAAGGAAAAATAAAAACAGTCAAGGCTATGCATAACAAGATAATGTACTTTCATAATTATAGTCTGCCACAAAAATTTTTATTCAAATTAGGACTATTCAAAACAGTTTCACTAAAATAAATATGGTAAATTCTATTCTTTGTATAGCTTTTCATTTAAATATTTTGATATGTATACATATTTAAATGAATGAAAATATATCAAAACATTTAAATGAAAAGCTGAGTTCAAATTTTACTAATATTAGTGGTAACATAAACATTCATAAAAATAATTAAATGCATTCCATTACCTTTTGGATTTACAGACAAATTGTGATTTCAGTCTCATCGCAAAAATTTTATTACAAACAGAACATTTAAATATCTTAGCACTTCCTGAATATCCTTTAAAACTAGCTCCTTCTGGTCTTAGTAAATTATCAGTTAACTTTTTATACATTCTTCTGAAATATAAATAAAAAAAAAATATGAATAAGATATCTGGCATTATCTTGAAAATTTCAATGTTATTAAAAGATTAGGACAAGCCTATTAAAGCTGACAGTTTATGTAATGTTATTATCTCTAATATTCATGATAACTGTCAATTAATAAATTATAGGATTGTTGAAAATTATACCAAAAAGTGTGAGAATGAAAAAAAAAAAAAAGATGAATGAAAATATTCTTCCTAAGCTCTGGTACTGAGATATGGATATTTTCCCAGTTATTATTGACTTTTATTTTCATGAGAAAAATAAAACATATATTTAGAAATCTCTTTAAATTCATTATTATTGCTGTTGTTATTATCATTATCTGACCCCCCCCCCCCCATGGAATCAAAGACCTGTTGTGAGAGGTCTACACTATCAAATATAATACTCATCAAACCTGTGCCTTAAACTAGTTCACTGTTTCTACACCAACATCATTCAGGCAATGCATTCCACTCATAAACCACTCCCAATAAGAAATCTCCTTGACTCCCAACTTCCAGAAATGATTCTTGTTCTGTTCCCATTCTCTTTTTAGTTCATTTTGTGAAAAATCTTTTCTGCATTCATCTCATAAAATTAAATCACTGACCACTTATACATTTCAGTCATATCTTTCCTTCAGCTCCTATCCATCAGATTTGGATAGAATTTCCTCATTCTATTCTCATACATAACAATCCAATGACCTCACTTTCTTAGTCATTCTTTTCTGGAAGATTTCCTACATCCATTCCACTCCTCAAAATCCTGGCAATTAAATCTGCACACAGATTTAAAAAAAAAATTTAGTAATGCATCAAAATAATGTGCATACCAACTTACGATTTTATTTTGTCCAAAGGATCTTCAAGACTCTCCAGTTCAAATGCAGCGTGATCAAGGTCTGTATACAAAGAAATCTATTTCTCATAAACTCACACAAACTACTAGCTCACAGATTATCTGTTTCTGCCTTAAATCTTTTCTACAAGTATTTCCATGACGGCTATTCTCCTGAACTGGCATCTATCATTACCTCCATCCATTTTCCCGTAAACCAATAAAAATGTGAACAGCAGCTGGTAAACATCTGTTCATAGTTCAGCTACAAACTCACCAAACTAACTTCTTCTCTTTTATTCCCCGGAATAACCTTCCACACCTGGTGTTCTTCAAGGACTATGATTTCCAGCTGTTGAAAAAGAACATAATATTTTAAGATGTACTTTCTGTCTGCTCTATTGCAAGCTTTCATAGAACACTAATGTGTTATAAAGTGTGCAATTTTTCATGTGTGAATGTCATCATCATCATCATCAAATTCCTGACATGTACCCTCAAGGGGTGTACAGGATATGATAGTACTACATGAAAAAATTCATGTAGTACTGAATTCATAAAAAAAAATTCATCACTATTAATTTCCTATCTACAATTTTCCTCCAAATCAGTCTGTTACTTGTCAAGACTACAACATTAACAGATCTTATATTTCTATCGTCTAAGGCACTTTGTACCGTATCAATCCACCTATATCTTGGTCTTCCTCTGGGTCATTTTGCTGCCAACCTGGCAGTGAACACTTGTTTTGCTAATCTTTCCTCGCCCATTCTGTTTAAGTGACCATACCACCTGAGATTAGCTCTGCTAACGCATTCCTGGATGCTGACAATGTCAAGTTCTTTCCTAATATCCTCGTTTTTAATATGATATTGCCATTGATGCCATCTGTTCACGCCTATAATCTTTCTCAGGACTCTCATATCTGTGGTCTCTAGTCTTTGGTCAAGTGTTTTACTTCTGACCCGGCTCTCAGATCCATAAGTTAAAACTGGTTTGAACACTGTCTTGTATACAGCTAATTTAGTGTTCCGACTAATTTCTCTCTTATTCCATATGAATTTATTCAATTGACTTCCCACCATACCAGCTTTGTTAATTCTGTTGTCTATTTCTATATTTAATTTACCATCTTCAGTAAAAATCGTGCCTAAATAGCTGAAATGTTTTACTTGTTCCACAGGTTCTCCATTCACAACACAGTTGACATTTTCAATGATTCTGCCTATTTTCATTGTCTTTGTCTTTTTATTGCTGACCTTCATACCATATCTATTACAACAGTTATTCAATTTAGTCAGAGAATCTTGCAGACTTGTAGCGGATTTATTTAGAAGTATAACATCATTCCCATAAAGCAAAGAGTTGACATTAACATCTCCAATTTTGATATCATGCTTAATACCACTTTCCTTCATAATGTGATCCATATAGATAATGAATAACAGAGGGGATAATGTACATCCTTGTCTGACACCAGATTTAACATTAAACCATCTTCCTGTACTTCCTTCAATTCTAACTGCCGACTTACAACTCAAATAAAGACTAAGTATTGCTTGATATAATGCCCCATTCACACCATATAACTGCAGCGTATTGAATAGCTTCTCTCTTGGCACCTTGTCATATGCCTTTTCCAAATCGACAAAACTTAAATACAGATCTTTGTTATATTCCCATGCTTTCTCGACTATTTGTCGTAAAGTGAAGATCTGATCCTGACAGCCTCTATTTGGCCTGAATGCAGCTTGTTCTTCACCAAGCTTTTCTTCCACAATTCTTCTCAACCATTTCTCAAGTATACTTGCATAGATCTTGCCAGTAACACTCAGTAGGGAAATACCTCTGAAATTCTCACATGCAGTTTTATTTCCCTTTTTATATATGGGTACTATGAGAGCTCTACTCCAATCATCGGGAATTCGTCCCTCTGCCCAGGCTTTCTGAAATATGCAGTGCAGCCACTGTAAGACTCTTATACCACCATACTTCAGCATTTCTGGTCGAATATCATATACTCCTGCTGCCTTTCCACATTTCAAGCCTTTGATGGCTTTTTCTACTTCAAGTATGGATATGTATTCCTGACTGCATGCCTGGTCAGTATTTTTTATCACTGTGCTGTCATCACTGCTTGTTTCATTTAGCAGTTTTTCAAAGTAATTACTCCATACTTCAAGGATATCTTTTCTCCCATTTTCATGTCACCTTTATCATCTCTAACTCCTTTTACAGCACTCTTTTCTCCATTCCTAAGCTTCTTCAACAACCTCCAGAATATTTTGCCACCTTCTTGATATTTATTTTCTATATTCTTGCCAAAGTCCTCCCATGACTTTTGTTTAGCTAGTTTTACACAGTGTTTAGCATTCTTGCATTTGTCTCTATATTCTCTAAGAGCACAAGCTGACTTATTTGACAGGAACTTTTGATATGCTTTCTTCTTTTCCTTCACTGCCTCTTTAACTTCCTGTGTCCACCAGGGAGTTCTGATTTTTTTATCCTTACAGACAACCTCACCACATGTCTCTCTGGCAGAATCAATCAATGTTTTCTTCAGAGTTTGCCACTGAATCTCCAAGGTTTGATTCCTGTTATCAAACTCTTTCATTTTTTCTTCAATAATCTTTGTGTATTTTAGTCTACAGTTCACATCTGAGAGCTGCTCAACTTTTATTCGCTTTAAAAACTTTCTTACATGTTATTCTTTTCAATATGAAATTCAATTTTATCCTGCTCAAGACTAAATAGTGATCGCTTCCAATTTCAAATTCTCTGTACACTCTGGTGTCCTGCACAAGGGAGAAAACATCAGTATCAACAATAACATAGTCAATGAGACTTTTCTTATTCCTAGCCTCTTCTCTCCATGTGAATTTGTGCACATTTTTATGTTGGAACATGGTGTTAGTAATAACCAGTCCATGTCCTGAGCAGAAATCCAACAGATATTTGCCATTATTATTAGCTTTGCTCTTTTCTCCAAATTTTTCCAAAATATTTTTGTATGTCTCACAATCATTTCCTACTCTGCTATTTAGATCCCCAACAATGACCAACTTTTCATTTTTCATTGTGTCAGTTGCTTTTTCTAAAGCCTCAAAAAATTCCTCCACTTCTACCTTAGTAGAACCTTCTGTAGGACCATAGGCACAAATAAGTCTCATTGTCCAGTTCCCCATTCTCATATTTGCCCACATTACTCTACTTGAGACTGACTGCCATTCAAAAAGATTAGCCTCGTATTTTGTGTTGAATACTATGGCTACTCCTTCTTTTCCTTGATTGTCATTGCCTGAATATAACATTTTGTATTTATTGCTCAGAAAGATCTCACCAGTTTTGGTCTTTTTTGTTTCAGTCACCCCTATTATGTCGATCTGGTACTTATCTAATTCCTCAGCTAGCTCCATTTCTTTGCATTCAGGCTTCTTACATTGATAGTACAGATCTTTAACTCTGGTGATGTTGAGTTGGGGTTTGTTTTCAGATTTGTTCCAGTAGCTGACTTTTCGCTGTTCGCCCTGGTTCCCTGGCGAAAACAACGGGGGCCTTGTTTAACCGGGCGACGCACCAGCCGGCATGAAATTTTGTCATGTTGTACCATCATTTTTTATTTTGGTTTAACCAATAAGAATACAATTTGGTCGGCTAAATCCCAAATTGCCAGCCCATCCTCGTTCGTTCAGTATCCAAGTAGATACCCAACAGGGTGCACTACGAGAAGGTGAGGATTGGACATTAGGTCAGAAGCCCTGGTTGGTTCTCCGCATTCCTTTAAAGGCTATGTGGAGGTCTCCTCTCAGTTATACAGCTTTGACCCTTAAGCACCCCATGTGTGAATGTGATATATATAAATACAGTAAAAAGAATGGAAATAACCTAATTGAATAATGCATTCAGTGAAATATTATGAACTGATTCTGAAAGCAAAAAATCATATCTTTAATCCCTAGTTAAGAAGTGCACAAAGTAAAGGGAGTATTTTTTATTTATTTATGTAGCTCCTCATGACAGTTTATTTGCAAACCTATAATACATTTGTACAATGGGTGGGCCAATGATTTTTTTAATCATTTTTATATATTTTTATTTAAATTGTCTAGAAACCATGCTCCAGAGGTGAAACACAGAACTTTTTCAAGCCACTTCAGGCCTCCAATAAACAGAGTAGTGGTCTCTCACACAGGGTGATGAAATTCTTCTACCACCAAAACACCAAACATCCATGTCCATGGCAAGATTTGAACCTTCAGCCTGTTGAGTGGAAAGCAGATATGCACCACTTGGCCAACCAGGGCAGCTAATTCTAATTCATGTTTTATTAATAATGATTATTTTACACTCCAAATTTAACCAATCTATGTGTGTATATAAATATATGAATAACACATAAAGCTTATTAATAATACTTTATAAATATAATATATGAACATATACTGTATATGTTGAAGAACTAATTAAAAGTTGTCAACTTTGCAAGGGCTGTATTAATATCCTTTTAAAAAAAAATTTTAGTAATGCATCAAAATAATGTGCATACCAACTTACGATTTTATTTTGTCCAAAGGATCTTCAAGACTCTCCACTTCATTATGAGTAAACAAAGTCGTTATCCTAAAGTGAAGAAGTCTCACAATTATAAACTGGATATCTTCACCATGTTATGAATATTAATTTTTTGGCTAAGTGATCAGAAAAAACATAACATTAAAGATATATAATGCTGAGAATTATAATCAGTCCAGATATTTATTTTCTTATATATATATATATACACACACATACATATGAGATGCTGTAATATACTAAAATGCAAATCATTTTATAAACTGGAATAAAGACCACCATAGAATACACGAGGTGTACATTGTCAGGAACTGAAAATATGTCAATATCAGCACAATTAAACACAGATGATAATTACAGGGCTAGAGGAATGCTATCTAATTATCATTTATCATGAGTTACTTGTTATTTCTTATTCTCACTTATTTATTTAAAATTTTTGTATTAAAACATACACATATATACTTTTCAACTTTCCAGATTGCAAAATCAGAACAATGCCTGTTCAAAATATTCTCTCTCAATTATCTAACCTTCAAACAAATCAGCCTTCAAAGAACCAATCCTTGAATGGTTTGTGTGTCATTTCTGGTACAGCAACATGCTGTACTAGAAATCACTTGACACACACAAACCATTATCTGGACCTTCAGTTATTCGACCAGGAAATTGCTTTCCTGCTGTGGGATTATTGTATTATTATCATCAGACTTCCAAAAGTCAAGGAGTCATTGAGAGAAGAAAGGCCATACATCACCCCAGCTCTCATACCTTTTCTTAAAATCCCTTTCATACTAGATGCACTCACCACTTCAACCGAGAGACCGTTCCACTTACTCACTGCTCTGATGGGGGAAAATTGGTTCTCACTACTTTCTCAAATACACACAACTTCTGTAAGTGCCCTTTGTCCTCTCCCTCACCTTCCATATAATGAAAAATTCCACCAACCTGCATCATATAACAATGTTTTAGAAGTTTATGGGCCTCTCGCATATCACCCCATCTTTCTCCTGTTTAATAGCGTCAGCAGTCCACATATTCTCAAGTTCTGTATTCCATAATCACAATAGCATCTTGGAAACTATTCTTTGCACTCTCTCCACAGCTTATTCATTCCCTTAGAAACCAGGAGACCAAATTTATGCAAGGTAGGTAAAGTCACATTGAAACCTTGTAAAGAGGTGAAATGACTAACTTATCCTTAATTTACAATTTACCTTAATTTTATTTATATATCTTAATAATACTTTATTAAGATATATAAATATATTTGATGAAAGTAGTGATAGAACGTGTTAGATGAAGAAATGAGGGAATTGGAAGAAAATGAGATGGTGATTGTCGGAGGAGACTTGAACGGGCACATAGGAAGACAGAATAGAGACTGTGAAAGGGTGCATGGTGGCCACGGAGTGGGAATGATGAACCAGGAAGGAGAGAGGGTTGTGGACTTTGCAGTAGCGTTTGATCTGGCAATTGTGAACTCGTTTTTCTTCAAGAGGGAAGAACATTTGATAACATTTAGAAGTGGTAACAACAGCTCACAAATTGACTACATTTTGACTAGAAGAAAACATCTTAAGGTTGTGACAAATTGTAAAGTAAGAATGAATGATATAATCACGTAATCACAAGAAAGATATTTATTTAACCAAATATTTCGGTCTGGAAATAGCAGACCATCGTCGGTGGTATTACAAGAACAGTTTAAAAAATATACAAGCTAGAATACTAACAATAGATCGTTGAAATTAGAACATGCCGCGTGATGTTATATCACTAAGTATGAAACGAAATATTTTGAAGTAGAAACATGATTGAATTTGCTATTAAAAAAAAAAAAAAAAAAAAAAAAAAAAAAAAAAAAAAAATTAATGAGTAATCTTGATTAGGATTTCCCAGATTTTTGATATAGATATGCAGTCATTACGATTCAGGTTGGGATGATGGAGCAAGGCCTCCACGCTTTCCTTGAACAAACGTTCGAACCTATAACGGGATCTATGTAAGAGGCGCGTTTTGGACCAAAGGATGCTGTGGTCAGTTTCAATCTCGTGTTGAGCCAAACCAGACTTTTCAGGTTTATTGTGAAGAATGGATGATTGATGTTCTTGGATTCTTTTTTCAAGAGAACGTCCAGTCTGTCCAAAGTAAGAGAGATCACAGTTGCAAGGAATTTGATAAACTCCAGGAAGAGATAAAGTTGAGCGTTTGTCTTTAGGAGAAGGAAAATGAGAAGACAATTTGTTAATAGGAGAATACGTAGCTGTTAAATCATATTTCTTCAAAATTCTTGCGATAGGTTCTGAAATACCGGAGATATAAGGAATAGGTACTCGACGTATTGAATCTTTGTTGTTTTGTGGAGGATTATAAGATGTAAGAAGACGTTGAATACTTTTTTCAGAAAAGCCATTGAGTTTCATGTGTTGCTGGATAGTAGAAAGTTCTTTCTGTAGATAATCAAAAGTAGAACAATTAGTTTTGGCTCTTTTGATGAGACATTTTATAATTCCTGTTTTATGACATGGATGATGGGCTGATTCTTTCAGAATATAACGACCTGTGAATGTTGGTTTCCTTGAACGTTTGTTCAAGGAAAGCGTGGAGGCCTTGCTCCATCATCCCAACCTGAATCGTAATGACTGCATATCTATATCAAAAATCTGGGAAAGCCTAATAAAGATTACTCATTAAATTTTTTTTTTTTTTTTTTTTTTTTTTTTTTTTTTTTTTTTTTTTTTTTTAATAGCAAATTCAATCATGTTTCTACTTCAAAATATTTCGTTTCATACTTAGTGATATAACATCACGCGGCATGTTCTAATTTCAACGATCTATTGTTAGTATTCTAGCTTGTATATTTTTTAAACTGTTCTTGTAATACCACCGACGATGGTCTGCTATTTCCAGACCGAAATATTTGGTTAAATAAATATCTTTCTTGTGATTACGTGATTATATCATTCAGTCTTATGTCGCAAGTATCCTTAAAACAACAAATTGTAAAGTAATTCCAACAGATCAAGTAGCACAACAACACCGACTGCTGTGCGCATACTTTAAAATAAGATCGAAGATAAGAACTTCTGGTTGCCATGGGATGAAGACAATTAAGTGGTTTCGCTTAAAAGAGGAGAGTGTGAGGAATCGTTTCAGGGATAGAGTGTTAGAGAGGATTTTGGATGGACTGGAAAGTGTACAAGATTGGTGGAAACATAATTCAAAAGTAATCCTGAGCTGTGCAATCGAGGTGCTTGGTGAGACATCTGGAAAGATTAGAGAGCAGAAGGAGGGTTGGTGGTGGAATAATGATGTACAAGTGGCAGTGACAGCTAAGAGGAAGGCAAAGCAGAAGTGGGATGAGTCAAGAGTGGAAGAGGATAGAGAGGTGTACAAAGAGAGAAAGCAAGAAGCCAAGAGAGTTGTGGCACAGGCGAAGGCCATGGCATATCAAGATCTGTATGATCAATTAGAAACAAAGGAAGGACAGAGAAAAATTTACCAACTAGCGAAATGTAGAAATAAAGCAGCTAAGGACATCTTACATGTGAGGCAGATCAAAGATGCTGAAGGAAGAGTATTATGGAGGGATGTGGACATAAGAAACAGATGGAAAATATACTTTGAGGGACTTTTGAATGAGGAAAATGCAAGGACTCACAGAGGAGATGGGCAGCCTTCTGAGGGGATGGTGCAGAACATCAGTAGAATGGAAGTGACAGAGGTCATGAAGAGGATGAGGAATGGAAAAGCGGTGGGCCCCGACAGAATTCCAGTGGAGGCATGGAAGGCACTGGGGGAAGAGGGAATTGACCTGCTGTGGGACCTGTTCATGAAAGTTTGCCAACAGGAAAATATACCCGAGGAATGGAGGGAGAGTACTCTTGTTCCCATCTACAAGGGTAAAGGGGATGCACAAGACTGTAAAAATTACAGGGGAATAAAGTTGATGTCCCACACAATGAAGATCCTAGAAAGGGTTCTTGATGGTAGATTGAGGGAGGAGGTGGAGATTGCAAAGGAACAATTTGGCTTCATGCCTGGTAGATCAACAACAGATGCTATCTTTGGGTTACGACAGATGATGGAAAAATATCGAGAGAAACAAAGGGAGCTACATCTGGTATTTATTGATCTGGAGAAAGCATACGATAGAGTGCCAAGGCAAGAAGTCTGGAGGTGTCTGAGGGAGAAGAAGGTGCTGGAGAAATATGTCAGGTTGGTGCGGGAAATGTACAGAAATGTGAAGACAAGTGTTCGGACCTGTTTGGGACAGACAGAAAGTTTTCAAGTAACAGTTGGCTTACATCAAGGGTCAGCATTAAGTCCGTTTCTGTTTAATATTGTGATGGAGGTGGTAACAGAGGAGGTGAGAGAAGATGCACCTTGGACAATGTTGTATGCAGATGACATCTTGCTGTGTGTAGATTCAAGAGAAGAAGCGGAAACTAAACTGGAAAGATGGAGAAAAGTACTGGAAGAGAGAGGTATGAGACTGAGCAGAAGTAAGACAGAGTATACGTGTTGCGCAGTGGGCGGTGGCCAGGAGACAGATCTGGAGCTGGAAGGAAATGTCATCAGGAAGGTGAGAGACTTTAGATACTTAGGTTCAACAGTGGAAGAAGATGGAGGAGCTGAGAAGGAAGTGGGATGCAGGATACAAGCGGGTTGGAGGAACTGGAGGGAGATGGCTGGAGTGTTATGCGATAAGAAGGTGCCGATCAATCTGAAAGGCAAAATTTATAGGACAGTAGTGAGGCCAGCTATGACATATGCTATAGAAACTGTAGCCCTGAGAAAAAATAACATCAGCAGGATGGAAGTAGCAGAGATGAGAATGCTTAGGTGGATGTGTGGTGTGACCAGAAAGGATCATCTGAGAAATGACTATGTCAGGGGAACAGTGAAAGTTACGAACTTAGGAGCGAAAATACAGGAAGCAAGGTTGAGATGGTTTGGTCATGTGATGAGGAGGGAGGACGAATATGTGGGAAGAAGGGTCATGCAGATGGATGTGCAAGGAAGGCGGAAGCGTGGGTGGCCAAAGAAGAGATGGAGGGAGCTGGTAGAAGAGGACTTGAAGATGAAGAACTTGGATGTGGTGACAGCCCAAGACAGGAAGGTGTGGAGGAGACTCATAAGAAACAGTGACCCCACTTAAGTGGGAGAAGCTGTAGAAGAAGAAGAAGAAGATCTTAATAATACTTTAATTTACCCCAGAACAGATGTAACACAGATGATGGATATATTTTTTTAGCTGTTCTCTGGAAGAACATAGAAAATATGTCCATCATCTGCACTACAACAATTCTGGGGTAGCAGACCATGCCATGGATAGATCACCAGATCCAATGGGGAAAAACTTCCCTCTTATACAGAAACAAATACCAATCAGAGAAACTGTTTCCGAAATCTGCCACAGCACTACAAAATTCTCCAAACCTTAACAATTTCAGCTGCATCATATTGTCAAAAATCTGGGAGACCATAATGTTCAGCAAGATTCCATCATCACATCCATAAAAGGCACCAGTTGGGTGTGTAGGAATCATGCTGGTGCCTGCATTCATGTGCTCAGTATTTCTTTGTGCCCATGAAGATGTAATGAACCAAGGCAAAATATTGGCTTATAAACTAATTAGTTAAATAAATTTAACTGCATTTAACATTAATTATTATATTTAGACATGTGTCTTCTCCCTTAAACATTAACATAAGTAATAATCAATGTCTATGCATCCATACCAAATTGCTCAATCATGACTTCCCTTTATTTCCCTTTCGGATCGTGAGTGTGATATTTTTGTCAACCTTCAAAATGAAGGAAATAGGGATATGACAAGAAACGGCAAGGTTGTACATGAAAATTGTGAGAGTGTGAATGTAGAAAGTGTGAATGATAGTATAAATGGTTTCTCAGAGAACAAAAAAGATGAGATAGATGCATTGAGTGAGATCGCATTGTTGAATAGTGCGATAGAAAGAGCAAAACAGCAGCTAGAGTGCATGAACAAAAGTAGACTGAATGAACCAAGCAATAATAAAAGGTATGACAGGAAAAATAGACGTATGAATGTGAACATGAACAAAATGAAGGATAGAGTGCTGTATGGAGACTCGTTAGTACGAGGTGTGTTAGTAGAGGATTTGACAAAATCGTACCAACCTGGTGCGACCATAAAGGACGTAACTGCGTCTATTAGAGAGCAAAAGGAAAGGGTGAAAGAAATGATTGTTGTGGCAGGTACGAATGATTTGAAAGGAGATAAAATGGAAATGATAGAAGACCTGAATGAATTGTTTGAGGTAGCAAAAGAAAAGAGTGAGAGAGTTAGAATGATTAGTCTTTTGCCACGGTATGACAGTGAAATGTTTAAAAGGAGGGCTATAATTGCAAATGACTTTATGCGTGGGTTATGTATGACGAGTGGTGTGGAATTTGTGGATGTGTGGAGTGAGTTTGATGGGCGAAAGGATCTATATAAGATGGATGGCTTGCATTTGAATGGTTACGGTGTAAGAAGACTTGAGAAAGTGTTGCTGAATGTAGTGGATGTGCAAATTCAGGGAAACTAGATTTGTTAGGGGGGGGGGAGTAGAGATACAGTCCTTATGGAGGCAGTTGAATGTAAGAATGAATATAATATGCCAGAGCAAATAAGGACAACAAATCTGAGTGGGATAGTTAATATAAGGCATCAAGGTGGGGTAGGGGCTAATGGGGGTCTTAAATTCATGTACACTAATACTAGGAGTATTAGGAACAAGAAGGAAGAGTTTTTGGCCATGGTTGGCACTTCCAGACCACAGGTTATAGGTATTAGTGAAACATGGCTGACTGTAGATGACATAACTAGTGGGATTGAATGTGATGGGTATAGTGTGTTCAGGAATGACAGAGAGAATAAAATGGGGGGAGGAGTATTGTTGATGATAGCTGATGAGCTCCAGCCAAGGAGAATAGAAGTTGAATTGCAGGATAGAGAAAAGAGCACATTTGAGGCCATTTGGTGGGGGATTGTGGCTAGCAGAACTAAATATACAATTGGGTGCTGCTATAGACCAGGTGATGGAAAAGATGGTGGTGACAGTATGCACAAGCAAATAGAAGAAATGGGTGGAAGGAGGGTGATTATTATGGGAGATTTCAACTATGGTCGCATTGATTGGAGTGAGGAGAGGACACACGGGAGGAAGGAACTGGATTTTATGCGGTTATTAAGGGATAACTATCTGCGACAGCATGTAATGGAAAATACTAGGGATCAGAGAGTGCTTGACCTAGTAATTACATCTGAGGATTTGGCTGTAACAAATATGACCACATTGCCACCAATCGGTGAGAGTGATCAGAGGGTCTTAACTTGGGAGGTGGCTAAAGGTGTAGAATTTTCAATTAAGACAGGGTACATGTGGAATTATCGGGCGGGAAAGTATGACAAGCTTAGGAGTTTGATTGGTTCAGTGCCATGGCATGTACAACTGCAAGGACTAGAAGTTGATAGTGCATGGGAGGTAGTTAAGAAGTGCTTGCATGAAGCAATGGCTGACTGTATACCTAGAGTCCGAATAATAAATCAAGTAGGGGTTAAATGGATGAATAACACCATTAAGCTTGAGTTGCAAAAAAAGAAACAACTATGGAGGGAATTTAAGGAGAAGGGTGACCGGCAGGCACATGAACGGTATAAAGCGCAGGCCAGAAGGGTGACGAGTGTGGTAAGAAAAGCAAAAAAGGATTACGAAAGAACATTGGCCATGCAGGCTAAAGAGAATCCTAAACAGTTTTTTAGATATGTAGCAAGTAAAAGAAAAAATGTACATGGCATATTGATTTTAAAGAATGCCGATGGTAGGGAGGTAACTGAATCAGTTGAGATAGTTGAGTTACTGAGTGAGCACTTTGCAAAAGTATATCATCCAGGTTGTGACATTGCAGAAACGAATAAACCAGTAGATTATACGGGAATTGTGGTTAATGAAGTGGAGGTGAGTAGTCTATTGCATAACCTCAATGTCAATACATCTGTGGGATTGGATGGTATACCAGCTCGTGTTGTACGAGAAGCAGCTAAAGAATTGTCAGTACCCTTGACCATTTTGTTTAATTTGAGTCTCGGGTCTGGGTTAGTCCCGAGCGGGTGGAAAGAGGGGAAAATAGTTCCACTGCATAAAGGTGGTTCCAAGACTGCTGTTGTAAATTACCGACCGATTAGCATATCAGGAATCATTGTCAAGGTCTTAGAGAAAATAGTCAAGAGGAAAATACAAGATTGGATAGAAGAAAATGGGATACTGTATCGGGGACAGCATGGTTTTGTGAAGGGTAGGTCATGCCTCAGTAACTTGCTCACGTATTATAACACAGTGACGGCTGAACTGGATAAGGGTAATGGGTTTACGGTGATTCTACTGGACCTTGCCAAGGCCTTTGACAGGATTCCACATGGAATTCTAATCAGTAAATTGCAGCATATGGGAATGGACATAGGGTTGGTGAGATGGATAGGAGGGTGGTTGACGGAGAGATATCAGAGAGTGGTTTACTCGGGAGTAGAGTCCACAAGACGGCCTGTGACTAGTGGTGTGCCACAAGGATCTGTTCTTGGACCACTGCTGTTTAATTTGTTCATAAATGATATAGGAAATGATCTGAGAGGAACAGTACATTTGTTTGCGGATGATGCAAAGTTGGGTAGGGCAATAGTGAATGCAGATGACGTCAAAATTTTGCAGGATGATTTGGATAGATTGGAGGTCTGGGCTAAGGAGAATGGATGTCAGTTTAATGTGGCAAAATGTAAGGTTATGCATTTTGGAATGAAAAGATTGGCGGCAGTTTACTGCATTGGTGGAACCCTGCTCCAGGAAATTGATGAGGCACGAGATTTAGGAGTGTTGGTGGATAAGGAATTGAAATTTAGGGGACACATTGCAAAAGTGACCAAAATAGCTCATCAAATCACTTGGTTGCTGAAGAATACGTTGACAAGCAGAGACAAGCAGGTTATTGTTCCTCTCTATCGAGCCTTGATAAGACCCCATCTAGACTACTGTGCTCAGATTTGGTCACCTAGGTTTCTTCTTGATGGGGAGGAGGTGGAGAGGATCCAGAGGCGAGTGACCAAGATGATAGCAGGTCTGTGGAATGAACCGTATGAGAACAGGTTGAGGATTTGTGGGTTGCAAAAATTGGTTGATAGGCGGAGGAGGGGAGATATGATTGAGACATTCAAATTACTGAAGGGTTTCTATAAAATTAATTCAGAAGATATTTTTGAGAACAGGGCTGGTTGTGGGAGGAGTAGGGGACATCCATGGAAACTGGGCAAAAGTGTGGTTAGTAAAGGTGTTAGAGCTGGGTTCTTTACTTTTAGAGTAGTGAATGAGTGGAATGCGCTCCCTGAGTCTGTAGTGGATGCTGTGACAGTGAATGAGTTTAAGGCGAGGTATGATAGATACTGTATGAATGTCAAATAGTTGTGAGGAATATGATTTGGGGCCTCCCTCGATGAGTCTAATGACTCCCTGGAGTTGCCCGTAATAATAGTAATAGTAATAGTAATTTATTAAACCCATGCTGTTCCCTGCAAAGAATACCTTGTTTGTCAACCCATTTCTGTATGCAAGTTCTTACCAACTTCTCTAAAATCTTCACCAATTTCCAGAGATACTGGTAAGTTGGTAGTTAGACACATCAGTTTTTACACTACCTTTGTACAAAGGACCTATCATATGTGGGACTTTCCTGAGCTGAGATTTATAAATTATAAATCATGTCAAGGGCCTAATCAGTTCACCTGAACATTCCTTTAACATGTGTGCTGATATCCCCACTGTCCCTACTGCCAAATTCTTAACATTATGCAACAGCTCTTGAACCTCTTTCTTATGCACTCCTATCTCTTCATCCACAGAATGGGCACCAGGTTGAAAGTCTTAGCAAAGTGAGCATTCATTATTTGAACAATCATATCTGCTTCTCACACAAGCATATTTATCTGCATTCAGTGAGGTTATTATGATAAATTTTGAATCCTCCCAATCTTATTTAAATCATTTTCTTCTTATGGATCTCTTGCTTAATAAGACTATACATCTACTTCACTTTCACTCTATTTATTCTTTTCCATTTAGTACCAAAGATAATAATTCTCCTGAGCTTGTCATTCTTCAGCTTAGTAGTTCAACATTTCACCTGTCCTAATTGGAACATCCATATAGTTGGCTACTTCCCAGCACAGTATGGCATGATCACCAACTGGTGACAAAACCAATCACATTCTTAATTCAAAAAATCAAAAGATTCCATTCTGATGCTATGATCAAATCTAACACTCTTTGACCTTGAGTTCCTTCTTTCGCATGCTACTGAAGGAAGTTGTCTCACAACAGTTTATTTTCCTTCATTCTTATCATGAATTTTCTCTGCTGCACAATCAATGTTTTTATATGAAGACAGTGGATATTAAAGATCCAACATTATTTCCAAGCTGAAATAAAGAAAATTATGAAAATTTCTTAATATGACCAGAGCTTATAAGAATACAATGTAACCCCCCCCTCATTCAATACTAAAGCAATCCAATGTCAGAGAAATGTTCTTAGAGAAACTTTGTCAGAGACTTTCATAGTTTCTACATACATTTGGCTTTGAAATAACGTTAGATCTTTAATATCCACTATGTACATATAATTTACATTGTTGAAATGAAGCTATATGACTCTTTCTTTATTAATGTTCTGGTAATTTAAATCATCCATAACAATTACTTGTTTAGTACCCATCAGGATAATTGGAGGAGATGAGGTACTACTAATATTGTCACTAGTACCTCACTCTTCCTCTCCTGTCTCTTCTGTTCCTACTGAAAATACTATTTAAACCTTTTACACTCAATTCTAATTACTACATCTGATTCTGAGAGCCAAATTTCACCAATGCAATATACTCAACCCCTTTGTTTCTGCTCCTGGCATTTGTGTATAGATGTAACACGTTACCTCCTGGCTTTTTCATATACTTACATTAGCAGTTCCTCCCCCCAACACACACACACACACACACTCAAAAAGCCCAAACCCAAAGCATACAGGTCCACAATCTTCATCAGATTCATAACTATATTCATCATCATCATCATCATCATCATCATCATCATCAAATTCCTGCCATGTACCCTCAAGGGGTGTACAGGATATGACAGTACTACATGAAAAAAATTACATCATTACTAACTTCCTATCTACAATTTTCCTCCAAATCAGTCTGTTACTTGTCAAGACTCCAACATTATCAGATCTTATATTTCTATCGTCTAAGGCACTTTGTACCGTATCAATCCACCTATATCTTGGTCTTCCTCTGGGTCGTTTTCCTGCCAACCTGGCAGAGAACACTTGTTTTGCTAATCTTTCCTCTCCCATTCTATTTAAGTGACCATACCATCTGAGATTAGCTCTGCTAACGCATTCCTGGATGCTGACAATGTCAAGTTCTTTCCTAATATCCTCATTTTTAATATGATATTGCCATTGATGCCATCTGTTCACGCCTCTAATCTTTCTCAGGACTCTCATATCTGCGGTCTCTAGTCTTTGGTCAAGTGTTTTACTTCTGACCCAGCTCTCAGATCCATAAGTTAAAATTGGTTTGAACACAGTCTTGTATACAGCTAATTTAGTGTTCCGACTAATTTCTTTCTTATTCCATATGAATTTATTCAACTGACTTCCCACGATACCAGCTTTGCTGATTCTGTTGTCTATTTCTATATTTAGTTTACCATCTTCAGTAAAAATTGTGCCTAAGTAGCTGAAATGTTTTACTTGTTCCACAGGTTTTCCATTCACAACACAGTTGACATTTTCAATGATTCTGCCTATTTTCATTGTCTTTGTCTTTTTATTGCTGACCTTCATACCATATCTATTACAACAGCTATTCAATTTAGTCAGAGAATCTTGCAGACTTGTAGCGGATTTATTTAGAAGTATAACATCATCCGCATAAAGCAAAGAGCTGACATTAACATCTCCAATTTTGATATCAGGTTTAATACCACATTCCTTCATAATGTGATCCATATAGATAATGAATAACAGAGGGGATAACGTACATCCTTGTCTCACACCAGATTTAACATTAAACCATCTTCCTGTACTTCCTTCAATTCTAACTGCAGACTCACAACTCAAATAAAGACTAAGTATTGCTTGATATAATGCCCCATTGACACCATATAACTGCAGCGTATTGAATAGCTTCTCTCTTGGCACCTTGTCATATGCCTTTTCCAAATCGACAAAACTTAAATACAGATCTTTGTTATATTCCCATGCTTTCTCGACTATTTGTCGTAAAGTGAAGATCTGATCCTGACAGCCTCTATTTGGCCTGAATCCAGCTTGTTCTTCACCAAGCTTTTCTTCCACAATTCTTCTCAACCGTTTCTCAAGTATACTTGCATAGATCTTGCCAGGAACACTCAGTAGGGAAATACCTCTGTAATTCTCACATTCAGTTTTATTTCCCTTTTTATATATGGGTACTATCAGAGCTCTACTCCAATCATCGGGAATTCGTCCCTCTGTCCAGGCTTTCTGAACTATGCAGTGCAGCCACTGTAAGACTCTTATACCACCATACTTCAGCATTTCTGGTCGAATATCATCTACTCCTGCTGCCTTTCCACATTTCAAGCCTTTGATGGCTTTTTCTACTTCAAGTATGGATATGTATTCCTGACTGCATGCCTGGTCAGTGTTTTTTATCACTGTGCTGTCATCACTGCTTGTTTCATTTAGCAGTTTTTCAAAGTAATTACTCCATACTTCAAGGATATCTTTTTCTCCTGTTTTCATTTCACCTTTATCATCTCTAATTCCTTTTACAGCACTCTTTCCTCCATTCCTAAGCTTCTTCAACAACCTCCAGAATATTTTGCCACCTTCTTGATATTTATTTTCTATATTCTTGCCAAAGTCCTCCCATGACTTTTGTTTAGCTAGTTTTACACACTGTTTAGCTTTCTTACATTTGTCTCTGTATTCTGTAAGAGTAAAAGCTGACTTATTTGCCAGGAACTTTTGATATGCTTTCTTCTTTTCCTTCACTGCCTCTTTAACTTCCTGTGTCCACCAGGGAGTTCTGATTTTTTTATCTTTGCACACAACCTCACCACATGCCTCTCTGGCAGAATCAATCAATGTTTCCTTTAGAGTTTGCCACTGAATCTCCAAGGTTTGATTCCTGTTCTCAAACTCTTTCATTTTCTTTTCAATAATATTTCTGTATTTTAGTCTACAGTTTACATCTGAGAGCTGCTCAACTTTTATTCGCTTTAAAACTTTCTTACATGTTATTCTTTTCAATATGAAATTCAATTTTATCCTGCTCAAGACTAAATAGTGATCACTTCCAATTTCAAATCCTCTGTACACTCTGGTGTCCTGCACCAGGGAGAAAACATCACTATCAACAATAACATAGTCAATGAGACTTTTCTTATTCCTAGCCTCTTCTCTCCATGTGAATTTGTGCACATTTTTATGTTGGAACATGGTGTTAGTAATAACCAGTCCATGTCCTGAGCAGAAATCCAACAGATATTTGCCATTATTATTAGCTTTGCTCTTTTCTCCAAATTTTCCCAAAATATTTTTGTATGTCTCACAATCATTTCCTACTCTACTATTTAGATCCCCAACAAGGACCAACTTTTCCTTTTTCATTGTGTCAGTTGCTTTTTCTAAAGCCTCAAAAAATTCCTCCACTTCTACCTTAGTAGAACCTTCTGTGGGACCATAGGCACAAATAAGTCTCATTGTCCAGTTCCCCATTCTCATATTTGCCCACATTACTCTACTTGAGACTGACTGCCATTCAAGAAGATTAGCCTCGTATTTTGTGTTGAATACTATGGCTACTCCTTCTTTTCCTTGATTGTTATTGCCTGAATATAACATTTTGTATTTATTGCTCAGAAAGATCTCACCAGTTTTGGTCTTTTTTGTTTCAGTCACCCCTATTATGTCGATCTGGTACTTATCTAATTCCTCAGCTAGCTCCATTTCTTTGCCATTCAGGCTTCTTACGTTGATAGTACCGATCTTTAACTCTGGTGATGTTGAGTTGGGGTTTGTTTTCAGATTTGTTCCAGTAGCTGACTTTTCGCTGTTCGCCCTGGTTCCCTGGCGAAAACAACGGGGGCCTTGTTTAACCGGGCGACGCCCCAGCCGGCATGAAATTTTGTCATGTTGTACCATCATTTTTTATTTTGGTTTAACCAATAAGAATACAATTTGGTCGGCTAAATCCCAAATTGCCAGCCCATCCTCGTTCGTTCAGTATCAAAGTAGATACCCAACAGGGTGCACCACGAGAAGGTGAGGATTGGACATTAGGTCAGAAGCCCTGGTCGGTTCTCCGCATTCCTTTAAAGGCTATGTGGAGGTCTCCTCTCAGTTATACAGCTTTGACCCTTAAGCACTCACATTTCCATACCTTAGCTGAACTTACACACACATTCTCACCATTCCTCCATGATGATGATCTAGATTCCCTGACTTTCTGCATTAGGTCTCATCCCAATAAATAATTTCTCCAGGCTCATGATGCCAAATCCATTCAAGTGCAGGTCATCCCTCTTATAGAGGGTGGCCTGCATTTGAATGGATGCTATGTAGAACTATTATGGTATCCTGTACATCCTTTGATATTTGCCATTAGAGGGTGAACAGTTCAGTCTCCTGCAATGTATAGTTTGCAAAAAAAGATAAATTTCAACATTAATTGATAATGATATATTATAACTTTAGTGTAATTTTAGCATAATTTTAGTCTGGTTTTGTTCTGACGGAGTGTGGTGTGTTAACATTTTGAAATTAATCAATTTGAAGCACTTTTGCAGAATAACAATTAACAACAGTGCTAATAACAAGGACAAAGTCAAGTGTGTTGAGTGGTGTGGATTTTATCAAGATGGTTCATTGCTGGGAATGTAATATGTAAGCTTGGGCAAACGTGACAAATATGTTTGTTGAGAGATTAAACAAGAGATGCAAGAGAGAGTGAAGGTCTAGAAAGTATGATATGTTAATGATTGTAGTGATCTGAATGAAAGTTGGGAACTGAAAGTGGAGAATACCAGATGAAAAGCAAAAAGCAGCAATGGATGTATGACTAAGAATGATAGCCAGAAGAGTGAGCATGTGAATATGAGTGTGGAAAATGTGATTGCGAATATGAAATTAAAAAATTTTGTATTCACAATCAGTACAAAATTACTGAAGAAAATTCTACTTCAGTAAAAAATTACTGAAGTAGCAGTGTGCCTGACTGATGAAGCAAGACCTGACGTGACTGTGGAAGAGTGATTGATGGAATGCAAGAGTTGAAGAATGAAATTATTCAGATGAGGAATGAAATGAGTCATGTACAGAATGAAATTAGATGTATGGCAGATATGAAACATGAATGGAAGAGTGTGAAAGAATAAAAAGCAAGAGAGTGGAGAGAAAGAAGTAGCAGCAAATGATTCCTGAATAGCACTAAGGGAATTCTATCATAAAAGGTGTGGTGGATGAGAGGATGCACAAGGTATGTTTTCCAGGAGGGAGAATGAACAGGGTGGTTGAGGCACTAGATATGAGAAGTAAGCATGTGAGGGAGTTAGTGGTTGTAGTTGGCATAAATGATTTGATTGGGCATAAGAAGAATGTGAGATTGGATATCAGCAGGTTATTAAGGAGAATGAAGGACTACAGTGTGATAAAAGGGTAGTTTGTGTGTTATCCAAGTATGACAATGATGAGTTGTGGCAGAGAGCAAAGATCTTTAATGGAACATTAGTGGAAATGTGTGAAGAGAAAGGAGTGCAGTTTGTGAACATGGGGTATGAGTTTGAGGGATAAATGAAGCTGTATAAGAGTGATGGACTGCATATGAATGGTTCTGGAGTAAGTAATTTGGGAAAGTTGCTGCTGGAGGGGAGGGTAATGAGTGATGCAAACAAGGCATCAGGGGAAGTCAAAGATGATGATGTGTATGAGCAGGAGGACTAGGTGAGACTGATGTGGTTGTGAATGGAGAAGAGAATGTGAGAACAAGAAAGCAAGTTGGACAGGAAAATTAGGGGAACAGGGTGTAAGAAGAGTGGATTATGAAAGTGGTAATGAATACCTATATGTGGATGATCAGCATAGAAATGGAATAGCCAGGAATATATGAGGGATGGAGGTGGGATTGAGTCTGAGAGGCTATGTGGGGCAAAAGATGAACAGACAGGAACAGGCAGAGAGAAGCCACAAATGGGGGGACAGCATGAGTAGGACTGGCTGTAAACCAAGAAATGAATAGTTATGTTATTTGTGAATGCTAGGAGTGTCAGAAACAAGGGAGATGAAAAACTGTTGCATTGATTGGGTTTATGTGTCCAAAAATAGTTGGAATAAGTGAAACATGGTTGGATGAGAATACATCGTGATGGGATAGAAATGGAGAGATATGATGTTTTTCATGAAGACAGGAAAAGCAAGAAGGGAGGGGAGGATGCTGCTTATAATAGCAGGGGAATTATATCTGTGCAAGATTGAGATACAAGAAGAAAAAATCGGCAGTGGTTTTGAAGCAGTATGATGTGAAGTGGAGGTTGATAGAATGAGATATTTGGTGGGGTGTTGCTACAGGCCAAGGAATATAGAAGGTAAAGACAAAGAAATGTATAGGCAACTTGGATTAGTGAGCAAGCAAAAGAGTGATCTTCGTGGATGATTTCAACTACAGAAATACTGATGGAATGAAGAGATAACATCAGGGAATAAGGAGAGTGAATTTCTCGAGTTCTTAAGGACAACAATCTAAGGCGGTACATAACGGAAGACACACAAGGGTTAAGAGTCTTAGATCTGGTTATATCATAAGAGGATGTAATTGTGTATTATAATTGTTCAGTGTCTAATCTTCTCTTGGGTGGAGAGAGAGTGACCATGAAGTGATTACATGGGTTGCAGCCAGTCGCATGAGAACTTCTATAAAGAAGTGATATATATGGAATTACAATGCTGGTGATTATGGAACACTCAGAAGACAACTAGGAGCTATAGCACGGAAAGAGTACTTGGGTATTGATCAAGTGTTATTTAACAGCAGCAATGTGTGAGTGTATTCCAAAGTTGAAAAGGCTAAACAAAGTTAGAGTAAAATGGATAAATGAAGAGATTAAGTGTGAAATCTGGAAGAAGAAGAAGATGAAGGTATTGTGGAGGCAACACAAGATGAATGTTGATAATGTTCAGTTACATGAAGGTAGGTAACTCAGTTGCAAAAGTACAGCATGAGAAGAAATTAGCTAATAATAATTCTTTCGATATATGGCAAATAGAAGGAAAAATGACTATGGGAAGATGATGCTAGTTGATGACACTGGCAGATTGGTAACAGTGAAGAGGATATAGTTGAATTATTCAATGATCAGATCAGGGGTGTGTTTCATCCTCATGAAGGCAACATCAGGAGAAGGTGGAGTGTAGAATGTATGGCAAAACAGGAACTGATGATGAATGAGCAGGAAGTCTATGAGGAATTAAGCAAACTTGATGTTAATAAGGCTGTCAGATTTGACAGTATATCACTGCATGTGTTGAGGGAATTTCCTATAAAATTAATGCCACCTTTGGTGCAACTATTTAACATGAGTGGTCAGCATGGGTTGTTATGGGGAGGTCATGTATCAGCTTATGTATTACAACAAGGTGACAAACTCGCTTGATAAAGGAGATGCATATATGGTGGTGTACTTGGATTTTTCAAATGCCTTTGACAGACTGCCACATGATGGGATTAGATAACAGAGAAGTAAGCTGGATAGCTGATTGGCTGTCAGACAGGTATCAGCAGGTTGTATATTGAAGACTGGTATCCCAAAAGAGGAAGGTCACTAGTGCAGTACCACAGGGATCTGTTTTGGGACCAACTTGTATGCTAATGACATTGGGACTGGTTTAACTGGAGATGTGCAGATTTTTGCTGATGATGCTAAGTTGGGAAGGGCTATAAGAAGTAGAGCAAACGTTGTGACCTTGCAGAAGAATCTGAATAGATTATGTGAGTGGGAAAGTGACTGGAGCTAACAGTTTAATGTTGCAAAGTACAAGGTCTTAAAAAGGTAGACAAGGTTGAGATGCAAAGTTTCTAATTAATGCAGAAAATTTGAAGGATGTGGAGGAGATGAGAGATCTGGAAGTGATGGTAGACAGACGTTTACAGTTGCGGGGTCACATTGCTAAAATTGTAAGCACATCCCAACAGATTATGGCAATAATGATAAGGACATTGACATGCAGAAGTGAAGAAGTTACATATGGACTACTGTGCACAGATTTGGTTGCCTAGTTTTCAGGGGAATGAGGATGTATTGGAGAAGATCCAGAGAAGGTGTACTGAGTTAGTGTCAGGTCTATGAAATGGAGAGATTGAGGGAATGCAACTTACAGAGCTTTGTGAATAGAAGAGTGAGATATGATTGAAACATATAAGTTGGTGAGGGATTGTTACCAGATTAATGTGGAGATATTTCAAATAGTAGAGTAGAGGGAGGCAAAGGTAAAACTAGAGGCTATCCATGGAAACTGTATAAGGAGGATGTGAGCAGGGGAATGAAAAGCAGGTTCTTTGAATAGAGCATGACTGATGAGTGGAATGCATTGCCTGAAAGTGTGGTGAGTTCGGAACTGTGAAGGTTCAAGGCAGGACTCGCTCTTTTGCCATAAAAGAGTACAGACCTCCCATGAGGAGTCGTTTGACTCCACGGAGGTCAGATGATGATGGTAATAATAATCCCATGAGAGTATATGCCAGGAAATGACAATGGTGAAGTTTTTTAGTTTTCAATTTATTGAAAAAAAAAAAAAAAAATTGATTTTCACCAGGAACTCTTTCAGATTTAATAAATAATCTTTGAAATACAAAGAGGTCTAAGCACACAGTTAAAAAATATTTCATCAAATTACCTTCCCAACAATGAATCATTAAGAGCAGTCACAGGACAGCTGGTTTCTAAAATAGAAGACATATTTTCATGGCAATATTCCAAACATTCTTCAACAAGTTGTTTCATCTGCAGGAATTCTGCTGAGACTAAAAGATGGATGGCATATTTTGAATCTAGAATGGAAAAGTTGTTTTATGTATAATATCAGTTTATTTGTTAATGATATATACTTCTCAATTAAATATGTACATAAATTACTATATGAATTTTAAGAGGACTTGTGCCATAGAAATAATATATAAACATGAAGACACAAGAAAGTTTATTATTAAAATATATAACCAAATATTTCATGTTGAAACTTAGAGATCATCCTTGGTGTAACTGACACAAAAAAAAAAACAGTAAAATAACAACAACGGATTTGAAAAGAGATCCAGTAGTAAACACCTTGACAATGAAAAGATTCGCTATAACAAACTACAGAAAAGTCCCAGTATAAGTCCCATTAGAAGTAATGCTGTTTGAAGCTTGATATTAAAAAAACAGTAAAAGCTATAATCCTTCACTAGAGTGAAATGAACTTCCTAGCAACTAACATCATATCAGGAAACAATGAAAATCACAGGAAATATAAAATAAAATTATAAGAAATATAACAGAAAAAGTAAAATTGTGAGAAATAAACAAAAGAACATTTTCTATTTCTTTGATTTTCTTTATTTCCCACAATTTCCAATCACCTGTTCCTGGTGATTGGTTTTATTTCATGTGATTTTTTTTGTTCTGTTTATTAATAATTATTATTATTATTAACACCAGTCCTCCTTCGAGTCAAAAGACTCATTGCATTTCCCATGATTTCATTTGTTAAATTTTTTTTACATTTTCTTTTATGTTATTTCCTGTGATCTTTTTGAATTTAGGATAAAAATACTAATCCACTATAGCAAGCCTATTACGATGAACAATGTCTCTGGTCACTAGGGGTTAAGAACAGCAATCATCTAGTGTATAAGTTACAGTAGAGTGTTATAGTAAAGCAGATATAAAGGTTTTTTTTAGTCATATACAGGGTGTTCGGGATAAATTTGACATATTTATAATTAATTATATTTTTCCGTAAGTTACATGTATTAACACACACTTCTCTTCATTTAAAAGTTTGGACCCTTCTTCATTCATATACAAGATGTCAGAAAGGATGGATAGCTGGAACCCACCTGAATCATGGAAGAGAATAACTTGTATCATGATGATTCGTGCCCGCCATCAAAATAAGGATATTACGACTGCTGCCCAATGCTCCCTGAATACAGTAAAAACAATCAGGCATGAACTAGAGACTTGCAATGGTGACTACGAGGATGTAGCAAGAAGAAAGATCCCTAGCAGGCGATCTGATTGCGTTCGTACAGCAGAATTCCTCGCAAATCTGCAGGAACAGGTGTTGAAGAACCCTGGCATTGGAATTCGGGCTTTGTTCGTGGAGTTGCTAACTGTAGTCAAGCCCTGGATAACAAGGGTAGCCAATGGTAGGCCGTATGTATGGCAGCAGGATTCGGCCCCTTGCCACACCTCTGGGAAAAGTCAAAAATGGTTGTCTGAAAATTTCTACGACTTCACCAGTCCAAATGTTTGGCCTCCAAACTCCCCAGACCTTAACCCCATGGATTATTTTGTATGGGGCGCAGTTGAAAAAGACATCAATCGCACTTCCAGTAATACAAAAGCCCAGTTAATGGATAAAATTAAAACAGTTTTTGCGGCCCTTCCCAGGGAGACTGTAGCATCAGCTTGTTCGAGGTTCCGAAGCAGAATTGAAGCTGTGATCGATGCTAATGGTGGTTATTTTGAGTAAATCTTGTTGATAGTATTGTAATTAACTCTGCCTGTAATGTTTTTTTGTCAATTCATTAAATTTAATAGATACAAAGAAGATTTTCTTTTTCCTTACGAAACTGTCAAATTTATCCCGAACACCCTGTATATGTATATAAGATTATATATGTTCTATATATACAGTGTGTATATATATATATATACAGTGTGTATATATATATATATACAGTGTGTGTATATATATATATACAGTGTGTGTATATATATATATATACAGTGTGTGTGTATATATATATATATATATATATAAAATGCAGAAGAGATTTTTATTCTTTTAAAAAATAAGTTATCACAAAAAGTTATGTCAATCCTGATCCATTCCATTGCATAAATTTTGGTTACTTTCTTTTTAAAAATACTATTTACAAACAGAACTTTGGCTTGGCCATGGGCAACCCATTATCTCCTATATTAGCAAATTTATATTTAGAAAACTTTGAGGGAAAAGCAATCAATTCCTTCCTGTTAAAGCAAAGGTTATGGAAATGGTATATTGATGATGTTTTCTTAATTTGGAGTCATGGACCAGATTCATTAAAGGAGTTCCTGAACCATCTCAACAATCAACACCCAATAATACAATTTACTTCAGAATTGGAAGTTAACGGTTCTCTCCCATTCCTGGATGTAAAACTCAGTTCAGAAAAACTGAAGATCTCTATTTATAGAAAACCCACCCACCCAAACCAACAGATACTTGAATGTGCAATTCCATCATTTTCTGCCCCCAAAGCTCAGCATCATTTCTACTTTGGGTAAACATGCTCACTCCCTTCTCAGTGAAGAAAAAAATCACCAAAGAACTACGATTTCTTCTTACAACAAACCTTTCAGAAAAGTGGCTATTCTAAACAGACTGTTTGTAAGCTACTTTTTAATCCACTTGCTCACCGTACTGAAGATACTGATGTTTTACATCTTTACCATACATCAGCTCTGTTTCACCAAAGTTAGCTAAAATTCTCAAAAATTTAAAATCTTCACTTCTTTTATTTCTCTTTCCAAACTCCATTCCTTATTCAGTACGCCTAAACTGAAACATGATGGCCTAAAGTATCTAGAAGTTTATCATCACTGGTGTAACTGCAATGCACCCTATTTTGGTCAGATGGAGAAATCCATTGAGTTGTGTATGGAAGCGCATGTGAGAGACATTACGTATGGCAGAACTACAACCGGTGCACTATCTGATCATGTTCTTAATTTTGTTTGCCCTAATGAGGAAGATTTTGTCATTCATCCAGTAATCTGGAACAAATCAGATGTTTAGATGCTATGATGAACTGAAGAGAAGAATTGTGGAATCAACAGAAATCCTTAACGCAGAAGAGATATAGTTGTTAGCTATAACCTATCTGATTGTCACTCTTCAGCTACCCAACTTGGCAGACATGAGATCATGCCTGCATGAATGTGCCCAACAATACTATGGCATCAGAATACCTTCAAGGGTCAGCAATACATTTGCAAGTTAATTTATAGCTGCCTCTTGTGATACATATTTTTGTATTTCTCTTTTCATGTTATGCACCCAATGAAGTGTTCTTAGAAAATGAAACGTGTGCTCAAAAAATAAATAGTATTTTTTCTATTTTGATATCTCTCGGCTTCTAGTCACTAAATTTATTTGATCATGTCATATAGCCAAGTAAATCCATTGAATCAAATATATAAGACTATATACATTGACGTGCCATTGATTTGGCATTGGCTTTCCCAAGCATTCGTCATGAGAAGAGTAATAGGAAAGGTGAAGGATTTAGATACATTTGACAAACAGCAGATTGTAGGTGCCCAATGGATGGGTCACTCTCTCCGAAATTGTCAACGAACTTGGGTTATCTCGTATGACAGTTTCAAGAGTGTTCCGGGAATATGAAAATTCCAGCTAAAAAACAAGCACCTGGACAAACTGAAAAGGGGAACCAGTCTTGAATGATCATGGGCTTTGCCATCTGACTCATCTGAATGAGGGTTCCAGCTGGAAAGTCAGTGCAAGGGCTGTGCAACATTCACTTCGCCCTCTCAGCTTCGAGAGCCACCGATCTATAAGAGTCAGACTTCTAATGGCACAACACCAAGCTGAATGCCCTGCCTGGGCTAAAGAACATCGAAACTGGATGAAAACTGTCAATGCATAGCCTGCAGTGATGAATCACAATTTAAACTTCATAGCACTGATGGGAGACTGAAGATATGGTGTCAATTCCATGAAGCCATGGATCCTGCATGTCAGGTCGGAACTGTATAAGATGGTGGTGGATCAGTGATGGCTTGGGGTGTCTTCAGTTGAACCACCCATTTGTCAATGGATTGCAGAGGATATATTCAGTTGTTTGCAGATGATGTGAAGCTGAGAAGAGTTAGTAATAGTGCAGATGTGGTATCCCTGCAAGAGGATTTGAATAAACTGAACAAATGGACAAAAAAACGGGAGTTAGTTTAATTAAGCTAAATGTAAAGTCTTGAAGTTTGGGATTACATCGATGGGAGGCTGCCTACTTTGTTGGAGTGGGAAGAGGCAAGAGATATGGATGATGATTGATAGAAACCCAAAATTCAGGAAACATATTGCAAAGGTGGTGAAGGTAACCCAGGAGATTGCTGCAATACTGAGAAGGATGCTGACCTGCAGAGATAAAAGAGCTGTTATTCCATTGTATAAAGCCCTGATCAGACAACACTTCAGATGTCTTATTGTTCTGAAATTTGGTCCCCAGGATTTGAAGGGGATAAATTAACCATGGAAAGAATGCAGAAGCAGAACAAAATGATATAAGGACTGTACAATATTAGTTATGATGATAAGCTGAGGGAATGTGGACTGCAGAGCTTGGTAGATAGAAGGAGAGGTGATATGATTGAGACTTTTAAACTGTTGAGAGGTAGTTACAGGATTGACACCAGGAGTTCTTTCATTTGGTAGAACAGATGGAAGGAGTGAGGATAAGGGTTCATTCCTGGAAGTTATGAAAGGAAGTTGTGAGCAAGATAGTGAGGAGTGGTTTCTTTGCATGGAGGGCAGTTAAACAGTGGAATGCATTACCTGATAGAGTGGTGAGAGCACGAATGGTCAATGGGTTCAAGGAGTGATATGATAGCCTTTGTGTTATCTAGCGTGGGCCTCCCATGATGAGTTTTGTGATACCATGGAGGCCTGAATCATCATAATAATAATAATTATTATTTGCATGCTTTTAAATTAATTTATCACATTTGAAGAGAAAATGTAGTCTCACTGTCCATTTAATTTTGATTGGGAGTTAATTTGATATCCTACAACTTATTAGGTAGCAGTTTCATTCTGCAACCTGCTAATACATCAAGTGAATACAAGTAAGACTCCTCCATATATGTACAACTGTGGTATATAGCACCTGTTTCATAAAATAAATGTTTTTAATTATAAGTTTCATTTTTCTAGCTATTTATTCATTTTCAGTATCTTTGTGAAATGGGAGAAAACAGTGAACTGCTGATGATAACAAAGAATTTAAATATGAGCAAATCCAAAACTCTTGATCCTCCTGTGCTCTCTATTACATGTTGTCTAAGACATTTGTCCCACAAGAATTCTAGAAATTCCATTCCCTTATTACTACATACATTTTCCTCTTCCCAGCTTATACTGCTGTAGTTAAAATCTCCCATAACAATCATTCTTCTTGCACTTGCCAAGCTCAACTGCCTAAACATCTCCAGCTCCCCACCCTCTGTACTCCTTGGCTTGTAGCAACACCCATTAAATATCCTGTCTTTCCCACCTCTACCTCACACCATATGCTTTCAAAACCATTAGTGTCACTGCCTTCCAAAGACTCCATCCACTCTTAGAGGATATAGGTCATCACTTATCATAAGCAGTACTCCACCATCACATTTTCCCCTCCTATCCTGCTGAAAAATGCTGTACCCTGCTACTTCTATTCCAGTTACTATATCATCTTCCATCAACCACGTCTCAGCGATCCCAATAATCTTTGAGGCTAATGCTATCAGTGCCATCAATTCATCTCCTTTATTCTGGATATTCCTGACATTAGTATAAAGCATAAAAATGTCACTGCTTCTATACTTATCATTATCTCCTCCAGACACCACTGGACTCAGTGTTATCTCATGTCATCCAGCTCCCCCAAGCACCCATTCCCACAAGAGGCCACCCCTGCTACCATCCAACTTGGGAACTCCAGTTTCCCTGCATTGACACACCGACTCATTCAGAAAACAGCAATCTCTCCAGATGTCTACATTCTTCCTCATTCAAATACAAGTGGTCTCTTGCATACAGTTACTTTCTGTTCTCAAATGCCCTCCAAGCATCCACATATTCCAATCCTCTCTTTTGACACATTCTGGCTATTATGCTATTCATTATTACTGCTCTTCTGCTAAGCTCCTCATTATCATACCTGGGTAACACACGCACAATATCTTTCCTCTCTGCATTTTCTTTTATACAACCTCAAGCATGAATCTCAGATCTCTCACCACTTGATTTACACTGCCTCTCAAGTCATTCATGCCCGCCATCACAATGATTTCATCCATCCTTTCATCCTGCTTAATTGCCATAGCCACACTTTCTATCATTCCTTCAGGCGAACACTCCTCTGGCATCCTATCTTGCACACCACAGATCATCGAGCCTCCATACATCACACCTCTTACCACTCTGTTCCTTGATTGCTCACCTGCATCCCTCTCTCTCTCTCCCCTCTAACCCTTTCTTTCAGTGTTCCCCTATTTACCTCACCTGTCCTGGCATCACTATCCCTGGTTTCAGCACTCCCTCACATTCTTCTCACTTCCTCTCTCTCTCTATTTCCATTCTCTCCTCTTCTATCATTCCCATAACTCTCTCATTCCCTCTCCTCTACTGTTTCTATTCTCTCCTCTTCTATCCTTCCCATACCTCTCTCTTATTCCCTCTCTTCTACTGCTCCTATTCTCTACTCTTCTATCCTTTCCATATCTCTCTCTCATTTCCTCTCTTCTACTGTTTCTATTCTCTCCGTTTCTATCATTCCCCTATCTCTCTCTCATCCCTGTTTCTATTATCTCCAATCCCTCTCTTCTACTATGTGCAGGGAATTGAAGAGGATTGGTAGTGGCAGAGAAGAGACAAGGTTAGAGAAGAAGCAAGGAATAAGGAAGTCTCATTGACTATGTTATTGTTGATAGTGATGTTTTCTTACTGGCCCAGGACACTAGAGTGTACAGAGGATTTGAAATCGGAAGTGATCACCATTTAGTCTTGAGTGGGATAAAACTGAATTTCATGTTGAAAAGAAGAACATATAAAAAAGTTTTAAAGTGAATAAAAGTTGAGCAGCTCTCAGATGTGAACTGTAGACTAAAATACACAAACATTCTTCAAGAAAAAATGAAAGAGTTTGAGGACAGGAACCAAACCTTGGGGATTCAGTGGCAAGCCCTGAAGAAAACATTGGTGAGGTTGTCTGCAAGGACAAAAAAATCAGAACTCCAGTGGACACAGGAAGTTAAAGAGGTAGTGAAGGAAAAGAAGGAAACATATCAAAAGTTCCTGTCCATATTATGCTACTGTCCATCATGCAATAATTTTTAGCAGTGGTTCAGCGAGCATAACAGCAATTTCCACCATCTTCCCTGGCCACCACAAAGCTTGGATCCGAACCCCATTGATAATGTATAGAGTATGTTAGAAAAACAAAGCCAGGAGCAAAGTCCTCTTCTACCAAATCTGAGCCAGTTAAAAGGACTGTGTGGTAAATCCTGGTATGTTGTAGACATAGATGCAATCCAACACCTTGCCGAATCTATGCCAAACTACATGTGCTGTAATTCATGCTAAAGGAGGTCCAACACAGTATTAAATAAAAGTTTCTAATTCAGTATGTGTATATTAGATGTTTACATACCACAAAACACACCTACACTGTTTTCTGTTCTAAAAGTAATCGAGCAATTAAATGTTAATAAGTTTTAGCATGCAGTTATTTAAACATTATTGCAGTTTAATGTATATTTAATAGTATAATCTCCTTTCCTTAGAAAAGTGAAGGCACATCTACTACTCTTCTCTGATAACACTCAGTATGCTATAAGCTTCCAAAGACAGCATGCATCAATATCTATTATTAGCACCTCTTGCTTACTAGTGTTTACATAGAAAATACTGAGAAGGGATTGATATTAGTTCTTCTGAGCATTTTGAAACTTAATGAGTATTCACTCCTCAGTGTGAAAAGGCACACTTAAAAACTGATTCTGAGTTTTGTTTTAGTTGTAATGTAATTATCAAAAGGACTTTTTTGATAAGAGTTGACTGAAATAGACAAAGAAAGGTTCTTCTATCTAAAAGAAACTTCTATTATGAAGAATATATTTTTACACTAAGGAATTTTGATTTTATAGAAAAACTCAATTGCCATGCTTGAGTGAGTGACCTTATTTAAATTGCTTGGATGATTTTAGTTGGTCATCATCTAGTAATTTCTTTTTTGTGACTATATAAAAGAAATTCAAGTAATGCTTTAAAACTTCAGTGATTTTGTTCTGAATTCCCACTGTGAATGTGTTTAAGAAATACATAGCCATTACTTACAAATAAAAATGGACTGCATACAGTGAAATTACTTTGTTTACTAAATTAAGAGGGAGATGTTAAATCCCATTTTATTTTATAGCTGGGTACGAAACTCGGGTCGAAATCCATCAACATCCATAGAGTTTCAATGCCGAAAAAACTATCGGCGGAACCAAGCGAAAATTATCACTTGCCACCTGGTGTTGTACTTGGATAGTACAACACCAGGGCAACTCCATGCAAAGGTGGAGCAAGCTCCCTTACTAACTTTAATATTCTTTCATAATGTAAAACCCAGCTCCTAAGAGATGTATATATATTTTTTTACATTATGAGAAAAGGTCACTATCCAGACCGGTTTCAACCTTTTTTGAGGTCTCATCAGTGAGTAGGTAGACCTGGAATATCAAGATTTTAAGTGAACAGGAACTTACATACCTCTACTATCGAATTGCCGAAGTGGTGTACTATATAATGTAAAATATTGTTAACTACAAAGATAATAAACCAAAAGGCTATTTTACTGGCAAATTTGTTAATTAAGATGGAGATGTTAAATCCCGTTTTATTTTATAGCCGGGTACGAAACTCAGGTCGAAATCCATCGACATCCATAAAGTTTCAATGCCGAAATCTCTTAGGAGCTGGGTTTTACATTATGAAAGAATATTAAAGTTAGTGAGGGAGCTTGCTCCACCTTTGTATGGAGTTGCCCTGGTGTTGTACTATCCAAGTGATAATTTTCGCTTGGTTCCGCCGATAGTTTTTTCGGCATTGAAACTCTATGGATGTCGATGGATTTCGACCCGAGTTTCGTACCCGGCTATAAAATAAAACGGGACTTAACATCTCCCTCTTAATTAACAAATTCGCCGGTAAAATAGCCTTTTGGTTTATTATCTTTGTACTTTGTTTACTGTTTGCAAGAAGCATATTATGTTCTTTGTTTGAATGCAAGAAATTTGTGAGAAAGCTGCAATGTAAACATCATGCTTCTGCAATTACCATATTTACTAGCGTATAAGATGCACTTTTTTTCTTTGAAAATAGGTCTGAAAAACAGGGTGCGTCTTATACGCCGATACTCAGTTTTTTTATTATTTTCATTTCTGGAAATTTTCTCTCCAAGTTATGTGATTTCTTTATTGCTTCCTTGAGGTGTGTGTGTGTGTGTGTGTGTGAGAGAGAGCATTCCGGTTACATAGAGCACTGTTTCTCAAACTTCAGACATCCACGTTCATATGATTGATGCAGTATTAACAAGAGATCATGCCACTAAATGACAAATACAAGCTGACAATTGAGTTGAAATGCTAATTCTCTTCAACCGAATTCCTTATATAATATCTGAAACACATTCACTATATCTTTCTTCGTTTTAACACGTTCATTCAAACAAAACCATATGTTGCACCAGCAACATATGGTTTTGCTTGGACATGCGAGTCAGTAGTTAGTGCCGTTTTTATCCCAGTTTTCTCTAATTGCACTGCTTGTTGAGAAACATATTGCATGGCCTGCAGATGTTTCTGTACCTTATTCAGTGATACAATAGGAACGTTTTACGATCTCAAACTTCACGGATACATTGAATTTTATTCTATGCGTTAATGATACATCGCCGAAAATTACCACGGACCCCCGGGGGTATGTGTACCACACTTTGAGAAACACTGACGTAGAGTTCAGTGGATGCGCATGCACTGTCATCGACAATCACAGCTGTGTCCTGTTCGTTTAAACTTTCCAATTGTTGTCGCAGTTGTGAACGGTGATAAATTTCTACCGTTAAATTTTCTCTAAATTTCTTGGCAAATTATGGCTGAAAAACGTCAGCATTGTTACAATATTGCATACAAGCCAAGTGTGATTGCGTATGCTAAAGAACATGGAAACAGGGCTGCAGAGAGGCATTTCAGACCATCCCCAACTGAGAAAATGATAAGAACTTGGCGGAATCAGGAAGAGGATTTAAAAAAAGCAACTCACAGTAAACATAACCTACGAAGTGGAACTGCAAAATGGCCAGAACTTGAGGCAGAACTGAATACTTGGATTTTAGACTACAGAAAAGCGGGACTTTCAGTGTCTACAAAAATGATTATTCATCAAGCGAAAGTGATAGCCACTAACAGAGGAATCACCAACTTTACTGGATCAACATCATGGTGTTCAAGATTCATGAAGAGAAACCAGCTATGTATGCAGACTAAAACAAAAATATCACAAAAGATGCCAGCTGAATATGAAGAAAAAATGATTGAATTTTATCGATTCATCATTAATGCAAGGAATCAAGAAAATTTTGAATTTGTGCAAATAGGAAACATGGACGAGGTTCCGATGACTTCTGATGTGCCCTCAAACAAAACTGTAGATTCCAAGGGCACTAAAAGTGTTACTATTAAAACTCTGGGGCATGAAAAAACTCACTACACGGTTGTTTTATCCTGCTGTGCTGATGGGAAAAAATTGCCGCCACTATTGATTTTTAAAAGGAAGACGCTACCCAAAGAAAAACTGCTTAAAGGAGCGTTTGTACATGTTCATGCAAAAGGCTGGATGGATGGAGGAGGAATGAAGTTATGGATAGATAAAATTTGGTCTAGGTGTCCTGATGGACTGTTGAAGAAGCCTGCCATGCTAGTATGGGATCAGTTTCATTCTCACAGAACAGACGATGTTACAAATAAACTCAAGGAATTGAAAACTCAGTTAGCTGTAATTCCAGGAGGTCTAACTAGTCAGCTACAACCTTTAGATGTCTGTATTAATAAACCATTTAAGGGATTTATGAAGGAGAAATGGAACAGCTGGATGCAGTCTTCAGATTTTGAGGTTATGCCATCAGGAAGAAGGAAGAGGCCTAGCATTTTGCAAGTTTGTGAGTGGGGTCATTCATGAGATGCTGTGAAAACTGAGACAGTGGTTAAATCATTTAAGAAGTGTGGAATTAGTAATGCACTGGATGGTACAGAGGACAATTTGTTGTATGAGGACTCAGATTCTGATTTAGAAGAGGTTTCAAGTGTCTCTTCATTTAGCTCTGGAGATGAATTTCTGGGTTTTTGACGAAGAAGATTAAAAGGTGGGTACTCTTTTCTAGTTAGATTAGGTATTTGTTGAAAGTAGACCTACTTATTACTTTATATTTGAAATACTGTAAATTGATTATAATATTCAGTGATAAAGTTTTTTTCCTAAAAAATGTGTACAAAAAATGGGGAGCGTCTTATACGCCAGCAAATATGGTATATATTTCTCAAATGTGAAAAATGTCATAATCCAGGGGTTTCAGGAAAGTAAGCTGGTGGGGAGAGATGGGGACAGGTATGACTAAAACAATGTCATGTCACATCACAAAATTAAAAAAAAAATAAAATAAAACATTCTTTGAAAATTTAGAATTTTTCAGAATAGAAAAACAGCAAATAAGTCTTTATAAAAAAGATCATTTATTAAAGAATAAAAAGAATTGTTGAAGCCAAAAAGAATCAAGTAAACATTAACAAACCTAATTACTGAAGTTACAAAAAAAAGAAATAGATTTATCTACATTATAAAAATCAAGTGGATATCAGATCCAGCATTATTTCAAAGTTGAATCCTCATGGAAAGGCTTAGACATTGGTTATGCATTTTCACTATATAATTTAAGGAAATTGCAACGTACTAGGATATACATTAAAATTAAATTTTAATATATTTCTATATTTCGGCAACGTCACGTTGCCATTTTCAAGAACTTAAGTACAAGACACGTGCACGCAGGCACAACAAACAGTAAGTGAGGAAGAAGTAGGAAGCTCATTATTTCTCCTAAAGTCCTGATGGTTCCCTCTAGTGGGCAATGTTGGTATTCTTGGGCGATTGGGCTGAAGGTCTTCTGATGTAGGTTTCCCAAATTTGAGGAAGTCTCATGCAGTCAAATTTGTTGAGGTTTGGATCGTTTCTTAGGGCTGAAGCTGATTCCATGAAAAGCCTATCATATTTGTATTTGCTACAGTGTATTATCCTGGCTTTCTTACACCATATTCTATGGCAGGTATTCAGAGCATGGTCAGCAAGACCCGAGTGGCTGTATTGATGAAACCGGATGTAGTCCTTGTAGGTCTAGGAGGGAAGGTTGGTCTTTAGTAGAGCGGATAAGGGATGCCAATTTTTTATATGGTCTGTAACAAGAAGTTATGTTTTTTTTAGGATTTTTGTGATTGTTTCCGAGGTGCCTCGGATATAGGGTATGGTGATGGATTTAGAGTAATCCTTGTTGTGAGGGGGGGTGGGGGGTTGTGGTTTACTGGTTTCAAAATTTTTTGGATTTTTTGTGGGGGGATAGCCATTGGTTGAGAATGTGTTGAGAATGTGGTTTAGTTCTGTGGTTAGGGCATTGTCATTCGAGCAGATAAGTTTAGCCCTGTTGTGTAGTGTCTTAATGACTCCATATTGTTGTGAGGAGGGGGTGGTGGGATTGTTGGTGAATGTATCTGCCTGTATGGGTGGGTTTTCTATATATTGAGAAAACCAAGGTTCCATCAGGCTGGCTACATTAAAATTAAATTTTAATATATTTCTATATTTCGGCAACGTCAATTGCCATTTTCAAGAACTTAAGTACTAGACACGTGCACTCAGGCACAACAAACAGTAAGTGAAGAAGAAGTAGGAAGCTCATTATTTCTCCTAAAGTCCTGATGGTGCCCTCTAGCGGACAACGTTGGTATTCTTGGGCGACTGGGCTGAAGGTCCTCTGATGTAGGTTTCCCAAAGGTTCCATCAAGGTTCCATCAGGTCAGCCTGATGGAACCTTGGTTTTCTCAATATATAGAAAACCCACCCATACAGGCAGATACATTCACCAACAATCCCACCAGCCCTCCTCACAACAATATGGAGTCATTAAGACACTACACAACAGGGCTAAACTTATCTGCTCGAATGACAATGCCCTAACCACAGAACTAAACCACATTCTCAACCAATGGCTATCCCCCCCAAAAAAATCCAAAAAATATTGAAACCAGTAAACCACAACCCCCCCCACCCCCTCACAACAAGGATTACTCTAAATCCATCACCATACCCTATATCCGAGGCACCTTGGAAAAAATCACAAAAATCCTAAAAAAACATAACTTAACTTCTTGTTACGGACCATATAAGAAATTGGCATCCCTTATCCGCTCTACTAAAGACCAACCTTCCCCCCTAGACCTACCTGGTGTATACCAGGTCCCTTGCAGTTGTAAGCTGTCCTACTTTGACCAAACAGGCAGGACAGCAAATATCAGAATTTCAGAACACAAGGACTACATCCGGTTTCATCAATACAGCCACTCGGGTCTTGCTGACCATGCTCTGGATACCTGCCATAGAATACAGTGGAAGAAAGCCAGGATAATACACCGTAGCAAATACAGATATGAAAGGCTTTTCATGGAATCAGCTTCAGCCCTAAGAAACGATCCAAACCTCAACAAATTTGGCTGCATGAGACTTCCTCAAATTTGGGAAACCTATATCAGAAGACCTTCAGCCCAATCGCCCAAGAATACCAACATTGCCCGCTAGAGGGCACCATCAGGACTTTAGGAGAAATAATGAGCTTCCTACTTCTTCCTCACTTACTGTTTGTTGTGCCTGCATGCACGTGTCTTGTACTTAAGTTCTTGAAAATGGCAACGTGACGTCACCGAAATATAGAAATATATTAAAATTTAATTTTAATGTATATCCTAGTACGTTGCAATTTCCTTAAATTATATAGTGAAAATTCAAAGCTGAATGTACAAACTATGAAAGTTTCATAAAAATAAGTTGACCAGAGATGTCCATATATTCTAATTTGGTCCATTTTTTTAAGGTTTCAAAATGGAACAAATCAGAAAGTGAATATAGGACGCTTTTTTAATGTGCATATTTTCTAAAGTGATCCGCACTAGGGCAACTTGTAAATGCTGGCAGGCGTATTCCTGTAAGCTCTCTGGTCAACTTATTTTTACAAAACCTTCATAGTTTCTACATTCGGCTTTGAAATAATGTTGCATCTAATACCCACTTGATTTTTATAATTTTTGCATCACCAAACTGAAGCCTTTTGGCTCTTTATTTTAGTAATTCTATATAATTCTTCAATTATTTAAGTACAGCCTCAACAGCTCAGTCAACAACGAATGATTATGTTGTTTAGATGGAAAGATCTGCATTCTGGGATGTGAAGAACCTATATATGGGCATTTTAAATGAAGTTGAATTAGTTGATCTTACACAGTGGTGACATTTTTCTTCCTACTAGAAACTCAGGTCGTTTATCCCACAACCCAGACAAATGCCAGAAATATATATAACAGATAGATTAGAATATCCCCCCCCCCATAACAAAGCAATAGATACCTCTTTCTCTTCTATCCCTAGCTTAAAAATTTCATCATTATTTTTTCCTTGATGTGGTAGGATAAGCAGCTTGTCATGGTGAAATAACGATTTTGTAAAATGCCAGTTATAGCATTAATTGTATCAAAAGCAGCACTAGCAGTATCAAAAAGTGACATCATTTATCACAATGTGATAAGTGTTGAAAGTTTATTTCTCACTTGGTTATACTATAATAAATTTAGTTTAATCCTTTATCCAAGTGTGAGCAAACAAAGTTTGCGCCTGAAAGTATCTTCAGGACTGGGGTAAGGTAGTACAACATCAGACAACTCGTTGCAAAGGTGGACCAAGCTAACATCACTCCTATCTCAGTATCTCCAATAATGCAAAACCCATCTCCTTGCGGATACGTATAATGTTATTATGCATTAAGGGAAGGGCCACTACCCAGACTAGTTTCGACCTTTATTGAGGTCTCTTCAGTGAGAGCCAGGCCCAGAAGTGGAGATACTGGGCAGAAGCAATAGCGAGGTCATCTTTACCTATAGGAGTTGCCAAAAAGTGTGCCACCTTTTTATTAAATTACTCTGGATTTAGAGAAAGATGTTGAAAGTTTATTTTTCACTTGGTTAGACTATAATTAATTTAGTTTAATTCTTTATCCAAGTATCTTCAGGACAGGGGTAAGGTAGTACAACACCGGGCAAGTAGTTGTAAAGATGATCTCGCTATTGCTTCTGCCTGGTATCTCCTCTTCTGGGCCTGGCTCCCACTGAAGATACCTCAATAAAGGTCGAAACTAGTCTGGGTAGTGGCCCTTCCCTTAATGCATAACATTATACATATCTGCAAGGAGATGGGTTTTGCATTATGGGAGATACTGAGATAGGAGTGATGTTAGTTTGGTCCACCTTTGCAACGAGTTGCCTGGTGTTGTACTACCTTACCCCAGTCCTGAAGATACTTTCAGGCGCAAACTTTGTTTACTCACACTTGGATAAAGGATTAAACTAAATTTATTATAATGTGATAAGTGGGTGTGAATTATATTCAATTAGCATTTGGCCTTTGATCTTCTGTTTTATAGAAGAATTTTTAATAACTATTTTGCGTCTAAGTCTCAAGTTTTAATGAAGTTAAAATCTGTTTAGCGATTGAGTACAGTTTATGTGAATATGTCATGTTCTTCAATACAAAGTATATTAACTTTAGAGAATTAAGCTATAAACAACATGACCTCTAGGTGTACAGTTTATCACTGACAGATAAAATATGCACTTTTCCCAACCTGAAGGAGCAAACTGCATATCTGTTGTTCCTGAGTAAAGCTACATACAATGATAATGAGGCATTTGTTGTAATGAGAGTTTAGGGTATTGGGAGCGATGCCCATGACTTACCGAGCAATCCTGAGTATTTGACAGTAATTTATTTTTCTTTTTTTTTTTTTTGAGGGTAAGGATAAATATAAACAAATGCCGATTTGAGAATAAATATTACAGTGACCTTTTTGTAAATACTTGTAATACCTGTTTTTTGTAGTGCCTTTCACCTCATCTCCTTCAACCTTTATGGGGAAATAAGAAGAGCAGAACTAAGTGAGCATGAACAAACTTTATGGAAATACTTTCTGAACAAACATTATGGAAATAATTTTAATTCTTTAATTGAGCTTCAAATTAACCAGAATTTACAGCACACTCACACCTCTCAGTGTGGATAACTATAAGTATAGATAATGAAATATATATATACATATATTTACAGTAATTTTCATTGCTGTGCCATGAAAAATTCTATGCTATGAACCATGCATTAAAAAATTAATAAATTATCTTTCATATTATTTACCAAATGAAAAAGCTTCTTGTGGTCCACTTCCTCTTGTAATGTAAGCCATAAGTTTCTTAAAAACTGATAAATCACAGTGAACTGAAATTTGTACTTCACCTTCAGGCTGTTCAGAGTTTACACACTGATCAAAATATGGCATCTCTTTTGTCAACAGTTCCCAAGAGCAAGAAAATGTTTCCTGGCTACCTCTAGCATCATCCAAAACACATATACTAACATCTTTCCTATAAAATTATTTATAAGAAGGGTCAGATGTAAGATATAATAGCTACTATAATTAATAACTGTAAAATAAACATATCTACAAAGTTTGAAATTTCAAATGTATTTGTTACTTGATCATGCCTCTTTTTTTTTTAAAATAAAGTTATCCTGTAAGTATAATTGAAAGAAAATAGCATCATCAAGACATGGGTTGTTTTCTTTGCCCATCATCCCAATGATGCATTAAGATTTCTTTTTATTCATGGAGATCTTTCAAACACATACTGTACTATACTACCAAATGCCATTAAAACATAACATATTAGTGTTTCATGAAAGATATTATAACGATTAGAAGTAAGGATTCTAGGGAAAAAATTTAGATTCTGGAAAAGGAGTTACTATCCAACTGCCTGTATAAAAAAGTAATAAACAAAAATTTTAATTTTTGCATTGGTATTATTGCTGATAGCTATCCTGTATCCTAATGTAAAAGAGGTGATCATTGTAATTAGTCTCAATCCATCAAATATGCACTTTAAATGGATTAGACTTACGGAACATTATAATGAGGAAGAGGTGAACTCACCATCACCACCTCCACAATTTGATCATGTCCCTTTTTTCTCTTTCTCTCTCTTGCAAATCATTCATTCTTTCTTTACTTCATTTATTCTTCAAACTCATAAAATATTCACATTCTTTTAGCACTCTACTTATATTGACTTTGGTTGCTTAGTAATACAATAAGGCAGCTGACAAATGCAAAAGCAATGAGTATTTATGTCTGTCAATTGCATGAGTTCTCAGACCTGTCTATTCTGCAGAAATAATAATAGCTATCAATTATTCTAATGTAAAAGAAGTGATCATTGTAATTGGTCTTCATCCATTGAGATTTACACTTTACTTATGACCATAAGGTGATCACCTAGGCAGTGGTGGTGGCCAGCTGGTGATTATGAGCTGAGAGACAGCTTGGTGCTATAGCATGGAATGAGGAGTTAAGCAGGAGGGAGAATGCTGCATGGAAACTGCATGGATACTGCAGAAATTTGCGTATTTCTGCAGTATGAGCAGAAAGTACGAGCTGCTAAATAAACTGAAATGGATGGAGTTGGATAACAGAATAGTGAGTTGGATCTATGACTGACTGCCAGAAAGGTGTTAAAAAGTTATATATGGGGTGCAATATTCAAAGGAAGGAAAGCCACTTTTGGTCTGCCACAAGGATCTGTATTAGTGCAGTTGTTGTTCATCTTGTATATTAATGATATTGAGGCAGGTTTAACTGATGACAGGCAATTTTTTTTGCAGATGATGCAAAACTGGAGAGAACAATGTGGAGTCAAGCATTGTTATGCTTTACAGGACTTGAATATATTGTATGAATGGGCAGGTAAGTAGAACTATTAGTTTAGTGTTGCAAAGTGTAAGGTATTGAAATTTCACCAGCAAGAATGGAAGGCAAGGTATACACTAGTTGGGAAAACTTTGGGTAGAGAAGATGAGAGAGCTGGAAGTGGTGGTGGACAAAAAAAAAAAGAAACTGAAGTTCAAGGGCCAGACTGCAAATTCATGAAGTTATCACATCGGAAAATGGCAATGATTCAGAGGACCTTGGCATGCAGAAATAAAGAGGTTATGATTTCATTGTATAAGGCTGTGATCAGGTCTCATGGATTATTGTGCACAATTTTGATCACTGTTTTCATAGTAACAAGAATATGAGAGTATGTTAGAAAGGGTCCAGAGAAGATTCACAAAGATAGCAACTGGTCTTTGGAATGTGGGGTATGAAGACCAATTGAGAGAATCTAGTTTGCAAAGCTTGTGAATAGGAGGAGGAGGACAAGAGACATGATTGAGACAAAATGTTGGTCAGAGGTTCTTACCAGGTTAAGATGGAAGAAATTGTTAACAGCACAACAAGAGGCCATCCCTGGAAACTGTATAAGGGGTGAGCAAGGAGTGAGGAGAATGTTCTTTGTATGGAAAGTGGAGTGCAATGCTTGAGTGTGCTTTGAATGCACGCACATTGAATGAGTTTGAGGCACAGTTTTATGAGATATCTGTGTGATAGTGCATGCCTCCTGTAATGAGTCCCTGACTCCATGGAGGTCAGTTAATAATAACCTACTAATCTCTACAAAAGCAGCCGCCTCCCCTTCATTTGAAATGCTTTTGGAAGTGCTCTGTACATTACTTATACTACTGATAATCTAATCTTAATAACTATATTTTCCATTCTTTACTTTGCTCATTGTCAAGGTAAAGAATGAAATCATTCATATTGCTGATATCACATTCTCTCTCTCTCTCTCTCTCACACACACACACACACACACATTTTTTCATCTCTACACTCTCCAATTCCCCTTTCTATCGTTCACAAATTTTCCGTCTCGGTAGTACAATAATTATGTATTATACATCCATATTTTTAATTTCTTTTAAATTATACTCGACATGAAATTATTTTCTTGTATATTTCTTTATCCAGGTGTATACAAACAAAGTTTGCAGGTGAAGTATCTTCACAACTTTTACTTGAATATAGAGGCTGTTGACTTCACATCAATTGTCTTAGTATCCTATAATGCATTATGGGAGAGTTCACTACTCAGTCTGGTTTTGACCTTTACTGAGGTTTCATCAGTGGAAGCCACACCCAGAGACCAAGGCTGAATTAATATGGAAATCATGTTTTCTATATACAAGTAGTAAAAAAAAAAGTGTATCACCTTATTATTAAATTTGGGGCAAGCAAGAGATAAAGTTTTTTCACTTGGACTTGACAAGTAAGCAAAAAAGTGTAAACAAAGTCATGAAGATACTTTACACACAAACTTTGCTTTCACTTGGATAAAGGATTAAACAAGAATATAATTTCTTGTTGAGTATAATTTACTTTTTAACCAAGTGAAAAAGCTTTCTACATAAGTTTCTTTCCCTATCTATGTTCATCAATCACTATTACCTCCTCTTCTTGAACTCTGAAAAAAATCTCTGATAATAAAACATTATTCTTACATCTTCACTTCCTTCATTTACTGCTTATTCCCTATTAATGGACACTCTTTTTGCTCCATATTTCTATGGAGAACTGAAACCATGAGGTGCCTATATGATGCATAATTACATACAGCATTACTTATTAAGAATTTCTTACTAATAATAGCTGCAAAAACTGAAATCAAAGGACAAAAACACAACATTTCTAAAGAAATGTTGAAAAACACTACCACACACTAATTTCAGTGTACCTATATGTTAATTATTATTATTATTTAATCTTACTTTTCTGCATTTGAAGAAGCTCCTTTCCTTTCCTTAGTTTTGGTACAGTTAATAATGACTTTGTTTTCCTGTAATCCAGCTTCTGAAATAAGTATTATTGTAATTATATGCCTGAGATACATCTCAAGAGACATAACATACTGATATATTTTATTTCTAAAAAAAAAAAAAAAAAAAGATTACAATAATAATAATATATGGCATAACAGATTTACTCGAAGAGACATATTTTTTTTTTAAAAAGATTAAATGATTGAAAGTCGAGAGATAAAAGTAAAAAATAGTATTTAATTAGGTAGATTGCATGACTAGTTTCATCTTCATAGAAGACTTCTTTGGGTACATAACAAGAGGGAACAACCAACAAAAACTTGCGAAAGAACAAAAAATTTATACATTAAAGTGTTAGCGTATTAACATTTGAAGCTGTTTCGCGTATCTCCTCATTGTTGGGCGTGCGCATGCATTCAACATCTGGTGAACGCTAAAGTTGGATGGCAATGCAATGGCAGTTTGAGAGATTATAGCTGAGGTTGGTGTTGAAATACGTTTGATTGAGGACATTTCTTTTGAATTCCACAATTCTTCTTTCCAGTTCATCATAGCATCGAAAGATATTTTCATATTTGTCCCATAAGACTGGATGAATGAAGTTTTCCTCATTAACATTCAACAGAATTCAGGACATAGTTCGAAAGAGCACTAGCTCTGGTTTTGCCGTATGTGACATTTCTTTTATGATCCTCAAGATGTAATTCGATGGATTTTTCCATCTATCCAAAATAAAGTTAATTGCAGTTGCACCAAATTCGGTAAATGTCAGGATATTTCAGGTTGTTATGTTTTTGTTTGGGCCTACTAAGCAAGGAACAGAGTTTCTGAAGAGGAGTGAAAGAAGTCTGGATGTTGTATTTTTTAAGAACTTTGGCCAATTTTGGCAAAACGGAACTCATATATATATTGGTAGGGACATGTAGTCTTTTTCACTATGAAAAAGACTTTTTCACTATCTTCAAGTATGGCAAGGAGGTGGATTGAAAAATAACTTATTACTGTTTGTTTTGAATAACCATTTTGTTGAAAGGTTGTAAGAAGAAACTGAAGTTCTTTGTTAATATCTTCTTCTTCACACAGGAGTGAGTGGCATATTTGACTAGCGTAGAGATAATACCAAGTTTTTGAGGTGGATAGTGATGAGACTGTGCATGGCCATATCTAAATATAAATTAGTTAAAGTAACTCTGCAGATGGTACAAAATTGGTGAGAACTAGAAGGAATGGAGCAGATTTAGTTCTACAAGAGGATATGAATAGAATATCTGTAATATTAAGTGAGAATACAAATTTAGTGTTGTAAATATAAGGTTTTGAAATTTGGAAGGTAAGAGTAAGATTGTCGAGGGTATTTTGAAGAAGGCAGAGGAGTATCAGGACCTTGAAGTAATGGTAGATCCTTCCTATCCACTGGGCCCTGCAGCTGACATCCCTTAATCTTTTCTCATACTGAGCTTTCTGGAGTGCTAAGTTGGTTACACTTTGGCAAACCCTTTCCAATATCTCTTCATTTCTTCAAAAATCAGTGTTTTTCCTTTTTTTTTTTTTTTATATGTCAATGTTCTTCTCATCATGCCTTAATCCACTGTTTTGTCCTCACAATTCTTACAACGTAGCCCTTGAATTTTAAGTTCTTGTCTACTGCCATTCCCTTGTTTTTTATTCTCTAAAACATACCCTTATAGTACACTATTAATGCTTTCTTAATCTGGGATATTGCTCCTCTGCACAAAACTCCAATACAATCTATCACCCTATTGTAAAGGTAAGTAAACAGCTAAATGTGATTTTCCTCCAAACAGATCTGTGCTGACATGTGTGCAGATCATCCTTACTTACTGTCCTCTTCCATTGGAGATGGGTTGAGTCTTCCGTGTTTCCACAGCAACCTCCAGGAGTCTTGATTTCTTGCATGGGTGGTAAGCTGTCTATAGGTTTGTAATCTGGAGTTAACCTTTATTGATGTTATCCATTTTGTTCTTGATCTTCCTTTTTTTTTTCTTTTTTCTTCTAATCTCGCATACCAAGCAGGATGGATAGCCTTTTTGGTGGCATTCTCTCAATATGTCCATACCAATGAAGTTGTCTTCTTTTGATCTTGTCTATTACAGAATCCTACAGTTACCAAACAAATTGTGGCTCCTACTGCTTATTACCTTATTACCATTCCAGAAACTCTCCTTTAGAAAGAATACTGTTAAATATGCATTTCAAGTGTGACATTAATTCCAGAATATTTCTGTAAAGCACATCACAGTGATATCATCACACTCTACTATCTTATGACATTGGGCTTACTTATATAACCACTGCTCACTTAGTTTACAAATATAAACAAATAAAACAACTCATTGTGGGGTCCATAATTAGTCCAAACCACCTCTCAGCTCTGAATCCTGTACACTAGACTTCGAAGTCTCCCCTATATCCCCATATATGATTACTTTAAACATATATTCATCACTGCTTCCATACCATATCTTCCTAACGATACAATATTAATAACGGAAAAATCTCACGTACAAAGATTATTTAATAGTATAATTTTCGCCTGTGTGTCACAGGCATCTCACAAGCGAAAATTATACTATTAAATCTTTGTACATGAGTTTTTTCCGTTATTTATTTTGTATCGATATGTCTACTCACAGTATACCTCTTTTAAAACTTACCATATCTTCCTGTCTACCCTGATTCCCTTCGCCATTTTGCTATCCATCTTGCATGCCCATTCTCTCCTTCCTCACTCTTCTACTAACCATCACTGTTATTCTCTCCCTGCTGATTTGCCACCACCACCACCATCACATTTCAGACTCACCTCTCTTATTCTCTTGCTTTTTCACATCTATCTTACTTCTTGAAATCTTTCATTCACCATTAACTTTCTTGTTTCTCTATAATTTCATTGAGGCTGCTGCTCAATAAATTAAAATCACTGTTATTGACTCATAAGTCATTCAAATACTTCTTGGCTAATTTATTTTATTTTTTATATTTTAATTTAAACTTTGAAGATTTCTAAACTTTGGAACTCAGTTATGTTTCATTTTCATTTACAGTAGGGAAAACTGATATTAAAACTCATGATAAATGAAAAATCAATGTTTAGAATAGCTGTTATTATGCACTTGCAAAAATATTTCAGAAGTGTACAGATCATCTGCACTTTGAAACCTACAAACATCTATGGATGTCACATCAAATCAGTCAGATGAGGCAACTAAAAAATTGGCGATGATGCATATGATGCTGCTAGCAACATGTGCATCTTATGGATGTGTCAATATTTTTAGTATATGTTCAATAAAAGTCAGCCAACAAAGTATCATCCAACTGCTGTCACTTCAGTTCTCTTAAAAACAATGGAAAATGCCATCAAAGTAAACTTCTTCTCCACCTGGAGACTGAATCACTAGCAATATGAATTTTGCCACTCTCAATTCAGAATGGATCTAACTTTCACCACCTACTCTTGGGCAAATAGAAAAGTTAGGAGAACCCATGTAATTGCCTGCAACATTTCTAAAAGGCATTTGATTGGGTCTGACAAAGACACCTGCTCAGCAAACTACCATCCTATGGTAGTTTGCTGAGCAGGTATCTTTGCCATCCTATGGTATGCCATCTACCTTTTGAAAATGGGTCATCAACTTCCTCTCTAATCACTCATTATGTGCCATGTTTTTTTCTCTCCTCAGATTTCCCTTACCAATGCTGGAGTACACATTAGGGTCTTGTACTTTCACCCACTCTCTTCCTCCTTACATAAATGACTTACTTTCAATGACTTCAAATCCTATTCATAGCTATACTGATGACAGTACATTCCAATCCCCTTTTTCATTTGACAAACCATGTAGTTTCCAATTATTAGAAGCTTCAAGCTCTACAATAACAAATGTCCTAAACCCTGATCTCCTTGTTATGCATCAATGGAATGAGGATAACACTGTAAATTTCAATGCTATAAACACTTAGCCTTCTCTAATTTCTCAAGAGGCACAAGATGAAGAGTAATAATCAGTTGCATGAGAAATATAATGAGCAAGTCAGGAAGTTGGAAAGAATAGCAAACGTGCAGTATGAGAAGAAATTAGCTAATCAGGCCAAGAAAAATCCTAGAGTAGTCTTCTGATGTGTGGCAATTAGATGAAAGAATGGTTATGGGAGGATGTTAGTGGATGAAAATGGTAGGTTGATAACTGCTGGGGGAGGATATAGCTGAAGTATTAAATGAGCAATTTATCCGGTCAGGGTATTTCATCCTCATGAATGCACATGAAGCACTTGAGTGCAGATGGTATTGTGCAGGAAGAACTACACTAGTGTGCAAAAGCTAAAGACGAATGACATTTTTACCTGTATATGAAAAAAATTTCATCACTACAGCCAAATGCAGACAAATTTATTGCCAGCATACTAATAAATTATATTAAACAAAAAATGTGTATAAATTCATACAAATTAAATTCCAATACATTTTTTGCGAAAGTTACAAATTTCCTAAGGACAAAGTTAAGGAATTAAAGTACAGTCCTTTTGGTAAACTATGCGGAGAGACATTTCAGTATGAAATATGTCCACCCCAAACTGTGATGCAACTCTCACAACATTATACCATGCTTAGCAACAAGTGAGTCAGGAGTTCTGGAGGCAAACTGGTCCACTCCTCATTCAAAGCAAAGATAAAGCCTTCTTTGTTTTCTGGAGGGGGGATTTCAAGCAACAATGCATCTCCCAATTGAGTTCCAAATGTGATCTATGGGATTGAAATTTAGGAAACGTGCTGGGCACTCAATTCGATTAATATCTTTGGTCTCCAGAAGTACCTTCACTGCTTGTGTACAATGTGGTGTGGCACTGTCATCCATAAAAATGACTTCTTTGCCTGCAGCACCATGGAAAAATCAAACATGACGTTGAAGAACTTTGTTACAATACCATTTGCCAGTCATATTGCCTTTTTCCAGCACTTGTAGCTTGGAGCGTCCATTAAGTATAATGCCTTCCCACACCATATCTATCGTACATCTACCGGCACCACCGTATCTATCACTTTCAAGAACATTCTCCCAATGGTAAGTAGTACCACTTTCAGGCCAGATCAAATATTGTCTAGAATTGCAGGAAAGACTAAAACGACTCTCGTCTGTAAAGAGTACATTAGCCCACTGGTGTCTTGTCCAATTTTTATGGTTACAACACCACTGAAAACGTGTTCTACGATGAGCTCTGATAAAGGGATGCAGACTTTCAGGAGCGTTGGTCTATTTGAGCAGATGTCTTTTCACAGTTTGTTGAGATATCCATGTACCTGTGCTTGAATAGAGCTGACTTGCAAGCTGACCTGCCATAGCACACAGATTATGTTTTGCTGTTATAACCAAAATCTGTCTTTGTGCTTCATGGTAGAGCAACGCTGATCTCTTAGCAAATGTCTGGAACACATTCCATTGGTTTGAAATGCTGCACAGAGCCTGGATACAATGCTATGTGAAAGTCCAAACTCTCTGGCAATATCAGTAATTCTGCAGCATTCTTCAGACTTTCCAGTTCTTCCCCATGTGAAATCATCTAGATTATGTCTTTAAGACATTACAAGACATCCAAGTCTGAAAATTTATTCCTTCCTAAAAGCACTTCCTTCAAATAAATTCACTTAGCTAAGCCTTTTGCCTTTTATCTTGTTGAGTGCTACAATGTGGCTCCTTTATGCTCGATTTAAAAATTTTAATGTGCACCTGCTTTCTACTTGAAATTGTCAGCTATACAAATTGCCACAAGCTGATTCATCTGAATTTGCAGTTGTAATCTTGCATACCTGTTTGTCAAGTACCATAACAGGGCTTAAAGAGTGTCCTAAAATATAAAGAAGTAAAATTGTTCCAATTTATAACAGAAGTTATAGGAATAAAGTGATAGGCTGATCTGTGTATGCCTGGGGTTATATAAGTATTGGAAAGATTGGGGAGGACTAAGAATTCAAAATTATGATAAAAGCAGGATTCTCTGTGATGTCCATGTGATTCTCTGTGGTCGAAACTAGATTTATTAAGAGGGGGGGGAGTAGATATACTGACTTTAGGGGGGCAGTTAAGTGTATGAATGAGTATATTATGCCCGAGCGAGTACAACGGACAACAAATCAGAATGGGATAGTTAGTATAAGGCATCAAAGTAAGGATGGGACAAATGGGCTTCTGCGATTCATGTACACTAATGCCAGGAGTATTAGGAACAAGAAGGAAGAGTTTTTGGCCATGGTTGGCACTTCCAGGCCAGAGGTTGTCGGTATTAGTGAAACATGGCTGACAGAAGATGATAAAGCTAGTGGGATTGAATGCGACAGGTATAGCGTGTTCAGGAGTGACAGGGTGAATAAAAAGGGGGGAGGAGTGTTATTGATGAGAGCTGATGATCTTCAGCCAAGGAGTATAGAAGTTGAACTGCATGATGGGGAAAAAAGCGGATTTGAGGCTGTTTGGTGTGAGATACAATCCAGCAGAACAAAATATACAATTGGGTGCTGCTATAGACCGGGTGATGGAGTGGATGGTGGGGATAGTATGCATAAGCAAATAGAAGAAATGAGTGGAAGGAGGGTAATTATTATGGGTGATTTCAATTATGGTAACATTGACTGGAAAGAGGAGAGGGCACATGGAAGGAAGGAATTGGATTTTATGCGGTTATTAAGGGACAACTATCTACGGCAACATGTATTGGAAAATACCAGGGGGCAGAGAGTGCTGGACCTAGTAATTGCAACCGAGAATGTGGCTGTAATGAACATGACCATATTGCCACCAATTGGTGAGAGTGACCATAAAGTCATGACTTGGGAGGTGGCTAAAGGAGTCGAATTTACAATTAAGACAGGGTACATGTGGAATTACCAGGCTGGTAAGTATGACAAGCTTAGGTGTGTGCTTGGCTCAATGCCATGGCATGTAAAACTGCAAGGGCTGGATGTTGATAGTGCATGGGAGGTGGTTAAGAACTGTTTGCAGGAAGCAATGGTTGACTGTATACCAAGAGTCCGAATAATAAATCAATTAGGAGTTAAATGGATGAATAACACTATTAAGCTTGAGCTGCAAAAAAAGAAACAATTGTGGAGGAATTTTAAGGAGAAGGGTGACCATCAGGCGCAGGAACAGTATAAAGCTCAGGCCAGGATGGTAACAAGGGTGGTAAGAAAAGCAAAAGCAGATTACGAAAGGAAATTGGCCACGCAGGCTAAAGAGAATCCCAAACAGTTTTTTCAATATGTTGCAAGTAAAAGGAAAAATGCTCATGGTAGAATGATCTTAAAAAATGCTGAGGGTAGGGAGGTAACTGAATCAGTCGATATTGTGGAATTACTGAGCGAGCACTTTGCAAGAGTATATCATCCAGGTGGAGACTTTGCAGGAATGGAAGAACCAACAGCTTATACTGGAATTGTGATGAATGAAGTAGAGGTAACTAGTCTATTACAGAACCTCAATGTCAATACATCTGTGGGATTGGATGGTATACCAGCTCGTGTCGTACGTGAAGCGGCCAAAGAATTGTCAGTGCCCTTGACCATTTTGTTTAATTTGAGCCTCAGGACTGGGTCAGTCCCCAGGGGGTGGAAAGAGGGTAAAATAGTTCCACTGCACAAAGGTGGTTCCAAGGCTGCTGTTGAAAATTACCGGCCAATCAGCATAACAGGAATCATTATCAAGGTCTTAGAGAAAATAGTCAAGAGGAAAATACAAGATTGGATAGAAGAAAATGGGATACTGTATCGGGGACAGCATGGTTTTGTGAAGGGTAGGTCATGCCTCAGTAACTTGCTCACGTATTATAACACAGTGACGGCTGAACTGGATAAGGGTAATGGGTTTACGGTGATTCTACTGGACCTTGCCAAGGCCTTTGACAGGATTCCACATGGAATTCTAATCAGTAAATTGCAGCATATGGGAATGGACATAGGGTTGGTGAGATGGATAGGAGGGTGGTTGACGGAGAGATATCAGAGAGTGGTTTACTCAGGAGTAGAGTCCACAAGACGGCCTGTGACTAGTGGTGTGCCACAAGGATCTGTTCTTGGACCACTGCTGTTTAATTTGTTCATAAATGATATAGGAAAGGATCTGAGAGGAACAGTTCATTTGTTTGCGGATGATGCGAAGTTGGGTAGGGCAATAGTGAATGCAGATGACGTCAAAATTTTGCAGGATGATTTGGATAGATTGGAGGTCTGGGCTAAGGAGAATGGATGTCAGTTTAATGTGGCAAAATGTAAGGTTATGCATTTTGGGGTGAAAAGATTGGCGGCAGTTTACTGCATTGGTGGAACCGTGCTCCAGGAAATTGATGAGGCACGAGATTTAGGAGTGTTGGTAGATAAGGAATTGAAATTTAGGGGACACATTGCAAAAGTGGCCAAATCAGCTCATCAAATCACTTGGTTGCTGAAGAATACGTTGACAAGCAGAGACAAGCAGGTTATTGTTCCTCTGTATCGAGCCTTGATAAGACCCCATCTAGACTACTGTGCTCAGATTTGGTCACCTAGGTTTCTTCTTGATGGGGAGGAGGTGGAGAGGATCCAGAGGCGAGTGACCAAGATGATAGCAGGTCTGTGGAATGAACCGTATGAGAACAGGTTGAGGATTTGTGGGTTGCAAAAATTGGTTGATAGGCGGAGAAGGGGAGATATGATTGAGACATTCAAATTACTGAAGGGTTTCTATAAAATTAATTCAGAAAATATTTTTGAGAACAGGGCTGGTTGTGGGAGGACTAGGGGACATCCATGGAAACTGGGCAAAAGTGTGGTTAGTAAAGGTGTTAGAGCTGGGTTCTTTACTTTTAGAGTAGTGAATGAGTGGAATGCGCTCCCTGAGTCTGTGGTGGATGCTGTGACAGTGAATGAGTTTAAGGCGAGGTATGATAGATACTGTATGAATGTCAAATAGTTGTGATGAATATGATTTGGGGCCTCCCTCGATGAGTCTAATGACTCCCTGGAGTTGCCCGTAATAATAGTAATAATTATGCCTAGTCTAGCCATAAATATTGTTAACCACTTGAACAGCACATAAACCATTAATCCATCAGTAAATCATTTACAGCTGTCAGCACATACAAACCACACGTTCATATAATAGCACTGTTTGAGTGCTGTTATATGCACATGCATACAACAGCACTCACTCTTTGGGATTACCTTTGGTATGTGGCAAGTAAAAGGAAGAATGGCTATGGTGAAATAATTTTGATGAATGCTTATGGTGGGAAGTGTCAGAAACAGTTCCATAAAAAAAAAGTAAATAAATAAATAAAACCTTTACATTCTAGCCCTGTAATGATATTCTCCACTGTTAACAGAGTTTCACTGAGACCTATAATTTTTGGCCAAGTTGAACTAACCAATGCCAAAAGCTCCTTGCCCTTATTTCTGAGAATTCTGGCATTAGTAAACATGAACTGCAATATCCCCTTGGTCTGCTAGGTATTCTTTCATCTTTTAATGAGTCCCATATAGATTTGAGACTGGGAAACTCCATTCAACATTCTTATCATGCTCATTCTCACCTGAAAGGTGCTTATGCATGTACACACACACATGCATGCATGCAAGCATGCGCACACACACACACACACACACACACACACAAGCACCTGTTTGTTTCCTAATAGCTCTGGTTTCACTTTCTTTCTCAAACTGGCACTTTTTTTTTTTCAAAACACCCAACTTTATCAAATTCATTTAAATACAGGCTATCATTCACAATAAGTTTTTTCACCAATCATGTACACACACACACACATGCACGCACGCAAGCACACACACACACAAGCACCTGTTTGTTTACTAATATTTCACTTTCTTTCTCAAACTGGCACTTTTTTTTTTCAAAACACCCAACTTTATCAAATTCATTTAAATACAGGCTATCATTCACAATAAGTTTTTTCATCAATCAGTTTCACTCCATAAATCTATAAATTGTATACCATGCCTCTTACATAAGTCACACAGCAGCTCATCTTATCATAGCCCTCCTCAAATTTATTCTTATCATTATGAGTGTGTTGTGAATCATTAAACTGAAACACACTGAATCATTAAATTGGAACTTTATATTGGCTTTTATTAGTTTACCAGAGATTTTTTGAAAAATATAAAGCCAATATAAAGTTCCAGTTTAATATTTAATAAGTGACCAAATACAGCATAGAGATGAACACACTGAATCCGTTTAAGACATGGTTGAATGAACTTTGTGTGTATGATAGTGTGTATCTCCCCACAATGAGTCTTAGACTCATTGTGGGGAGATACGCACAATGAGGGAGGTACACAATGTGGGAGATACACAGTATCACACATGAGATCAGATCTTAATAATAATACCTTGGCAAGACATTTACAATCTTTATTTTCTCACATTCTTCTTTTTCACTTCCTCCTGTGACACTTTCGCATCCTTTCTCATACCACACATCATCTTTCCAATCATTTGTACCTGTGAACAATATATCCACTGTTTTCTTCTATGTAATCCAATAGGCGCATTCACATCTGTAATCTATACTCCAGGAAAATATGATTTTTGACAATTTTCATCAAGTAAACCCCAATCATGGATCACTATACAATACTACAATACAATACCACTCTTCTTTTCAGACTTCCATAATTTTTTCTGTTTCTTTCTTTATCTGTAGCAGAAAAATGTGTCATGTGTCAGGAGTCTTCTTCACAAGCACACAATTTCTTTCATAAGCCACTTCTCACCACTAATCTTCTCTTTGTATATCTTAATTCCAATTCACTTTTCCATTATTTGTTCACCATCCTTCACTACTTTAGATGAGTTGCTACTTTCTAGCTCCACCATGATCTCATTTTGTGTGCTTAATCATTATTATGATTAAACGTGACTACACCTTCTCACTCTCTCTCTCTCTCTTGTGCTCTCAAAACAAACTTTTTCACTCTGTACCTGCAAATCTCTCATCCTCACTAATGAATACATTATGTACACACTATATATAACATAGCCATGCATGTTGAACTTCCCAAACAATGATATATTGCATTTCATTACCCTTGTTATGCCTTGTCACCATTAAGCTGTAACTTATTAAGATACACACAAGCTCCACAATCACACTCGCTTTCTCAAAAAAAGTATAATTTTTTTTTTATTTGCACACTACACAGAAATGACAACTTATTAACAGAGGTGACAGCATGCTTCAGTATGTTCCAGTGTTCCACTACAATAACAACAAAATAAAGGGTAGCTTTTAATTTAAGCTTGTGATTTCATTATTTATATCTGAATGGTCCTTTATGCTATATTAAATGCTAATTCAAAAATCTCAAAGATTCACAGCTTGCCACAGTTGATTTTGAACTGCCCAGCAAAATCACAGTAACCTGTCAGTTGCAAATACCGTTTATTGCATACTAAAAAAGTTATTCTTTGTAAAAGAAATAGCTATTTATATTATACAAAGAGCACAGCTTATTCAGAGCATCTATGATTTAAATTGTATGAAATAATATGAGAACTTAAAGGAAGAGGACATGAGAATAAAAAAAAAACAACTGAAGTATTAAAAACATTTTAAAAACATTGCTTATCTGATTCATACTAAAAAAGTATGAATGTGAGATTCTAATAGGTGTTATATAGACTTTCAAGAGAACAGTTTGTAAAGAAGGTGTTTTAGAATCAGAAAAGTCTAATGTTAGATTCAATATGCATATGAAAACATTAAAATAGGATACAAATACATTGGATAAAGAATATGCTTATACAGTAGTTATATTTTGCAAATTGCTTTTAGGACTTTTCACAAAGGCAGGTTTGTAATAAAACTGAATGGGATTACCACATGGCAAGCTGATAATAAAACTGTGATGGATGGAGACGGATAATATAATATTGAGTTGGATAAGAGACTAAGATAAGAGAGATTGGAATCAACAACTTCTTGATTCCAATCATACACAAGTGGTAAAGTGAGTGGGAATAGTCTAGGTAAGTGCCTCAAAGCATAAGGTTTTGAAATTTGGAATGTAGAGTATACCATTCAAAAGATCCTGAGATTTAAGGACCACTTCACTAGAATTAGGAGGATGTTACAATGGATTCTGGCATGATAAGGAGGATACTGACATGCAGAAGTAAAGAGGTTATGATGTTACTGTTCCACTGAACACTGCTTGATCAGACTGCATATGAATTATTGTGTGCAGTTTTAATCATCTGTATATCAAGGGGAATAATGGTGTACTGGAAAGGGTCCAGAGGAGAGGTGTGACTACTGTGTCATGTCTTTGGAATGTCAGATATGAGGACAGATTGAGCATATCACTCCTCATCCTCTTCCTATTTGCAAAGCCTGGTGAATAGGAAGAGGAGTGATATGGGGTGATTACTAACGTGGAAGAGATTTTTCACAGAATGGAGAAAGATAGTTTTTAGGAATAATCTCTAATTTTTTATCCCTATCTTTTCTGACAGAAGTGTTCTTGTTAAATTAGAAACTTTTATGCAGTAGTTAGCTTTTTAGAATTAAGCAACCTTAATATCATAGTAAAGGTATCCTAAATTACTAAAAGTCTTTAAAAATAATGAAAAGAAAGAATAAAAAAGAAATTTTTTGCAATAAAATTTTGCAATGAAATTTTTTGCAATAATAACAATTGAGTATATCTGAGAGAGTGATGGTTTTTAAATACAAAATGATTCTGTTCAATTTTACGCAACTCAAAGATCTATGAGCATATATTTAAAAGTTGCATTCTTGAACATCCAAGAAGCATCAAATAGAAGCAAAAATATGTCTTGTTAACTAGTCAAAAAATTTTATTAGGAAAAATCTTTTAAATCATAAATTAAGAGCTGCCTTAATTAATGCTACAATCACTTTTTCTCCCTATATCCTATTCCCTTCAAAAATAAAAAAAATAGCAAAAAAATATGGCCATATGCATACTACACATCTGTTTTTCTTTATGAAACCAAATAGCAGAAGTAAACAATCATTCTTATAATGCCTGTCAGCTAAAAGTGCAGACTATGCATGCTCAAATCAACAGAACGCATTAAAAGATGACTACCTAACATTTAAGAAACTTTGCGAAAAAGTCTTATCGATTACTAAATGATCTCAGAAGGTGTGTCTCTGGTTGGGCATAATTATTTTCAGAATCTTATCTGCTGGAAAACATAAAACAAAAGCTTGTCATGCTGATATCCAAGAAATATAAAATTATTTGCATCTTGGTCTAAACTGGAATATCTTTCATTTAGTATATCAAAATTTTTAAAATACATTATAACTATTCCAATTCACATACCTTTCTGTGAAGCACGAGTAACTTTGCCAGAGGATTTTTTTTTTGATGATTTATCCTTCAATGATGCAAGTAATGCTTTATTTTGTTGGGAGATAATTCCACAAGCAATACTTGGGCTATTATTAGCAGACTGAGCAGCAAAACTTGCTTGAACAGAAGTCACTTTGATCCATTCAAATTCATCTTTACACTGAAGGAAGTTAGGGGGAAAATATAACTTTATTATTATTTTTTTCATGATAAAATAATATAATTGAATATGATTTTTTTCTTTTCTCATCCTCCTGATACACACACACATAAATAATTGCATGAAAGTGCACAAATCACTTAAAAGCAGTGGAAATCAGTCAATCTTGTTGTCTTTTGAATATTTTGGCGCTCACTCTTAGCCACTGTGGTGAACAAATAAGATCTTGACTGCATTATCATAACAAACTCAAAATTCATAGTGTATATAATTATACTCAAAGGTTTAGCAGTTCAAATTACAAAAACTAAGAGATCATTACATTTTTACAATTTTGATGGTAAGTAGTCGAGTTACTGTGACTGTAGTTTTCATTATGCAAGCAAGATTCTATTGCACACAGTAACAATAAAAACCAAAATCATAAATCTTTATAATAACATCAAACTTGATGTTATTATAAACATCAAGTTTGATGTTTATAATAATCAAATCTCCCTCCAGTTGGTGAGAGGACCATGAAGTGATTACCTGGGTGGTCCAGCCGTGTGAGGGCTTCTGTGAGGAAAGGGTATATGTGGAATCACAAGGCTGGCAATTATGAGAACCTCAGGAAACTGCTTGCAGCTGTAGCATGGAATGAGGAATTGAGTGGGAAGAAGATCACTGCTGCTCAGATAATATTCAAGAACTATCTATAGAAGCAATGTCTAAATTTTCATAGTGAAGAATTTATGGAGACACCACACACATGTGTTAGAATAATTACTTTACTTATCATTAAGAAAGTAATATTCAACATTTTGACCTCTGTATTGAGGTCATCACCAGGAAAATACACATATGTACAGGATACAAGCTACATGACACTACACTACACTACACAAAAACGTTAAATGTCACTTTCTTAATGATAAGTAAAGTAATTATTCTAACACGTGTTGTGTCTCCATAAATTCTTCACTATGAATGCTGACTGCTGTGTAACCCTAAAAGAAAAAATGTCTAAATGTATTCCAAAAGGTCAGAAGGTTAAATAAGGTAGATGTGAAATGGATGAATCAAGAGATTAAGCATGCAATATAGAGAAAAAAAGGCATTATGGATGCAACATAAGAGGAGTGGTAATAATCAATTATATGAGAAATACAAAGAACAAGCAAGGAGGGTGACTCAGTTGGTAAGGATAACAAAAGTGAAGTATGAGCAGCAGTTAGCTAATGAAAAAAAAAAACAAAAACAGAGAGTACTTTTGATATGTAGGAGAAAGTGGTATAAGGACAACTGCCATAGTGGATATAGTTGAGATATTTAATGAGTAGTTCATAAAGGTCTTTCATCCTTCTGAATGTGACATTATAGAAAGTTTGAGAGCAGTGGATGAGGACATCTGGCATCTGCCTTGACATATCTGTTTAATATGAGTCTTACTCTGGGTCAAGTTCCAAAGGAGTGAAAGGAAGGCAAAACTGTACACTTCATAAAGGAGGTGACAGAATTCAAGCATCAAATTATAGGCCAATCTGTGTGTGTGTGTCAGGTGTTTTGGTTCAAGTGGTGGCAAGATTGGTGAGAATCAGGATTCAGAATTAGGCTGACAACAATGGTATTATCTGAATTGTGATGGACAGCAATATAGAATTGTGATGGACAGCACAAATATGCTAAAGAGCAGTAACGTTTTAGTAACCTACTTACTTATCACAATAAGGTGACAGCAGCATTGGATTGGAGATTAGCTGTCTGATAGGTATCAACAAGTTGTGTATGAAGGAGCAATAGCCCAAAGAGGAAAGGCACTAGTGGTGTGCTTCATGGGTCTGTTTTAGGGCCATTGCTGTTTAACCTGTATGTTAAGGATATCGGATAAGATTTGAATGGGGATATACAGGTGTTTGCAGATGATGCAAAGTTGGAATGAACTAGGATGAGTAGAGCAGATGCTATGGTGTATGGACTTGAATAGACTAAGCGAATGAGCATGAGAATGGGGATGACAGTTCCATCTTCCAAAATGTAAGGTTTTAAAATTTGGAATGTAGAATTTACACTCTAGATTCCAAATTAGAAAACAAAGATGGAATATAGAATTTACTCTTGTTAATGATATATTTTTGGAGGTGAAGGAAATGGGAGATCTTGGGGTGATGGCAGATAAGGATCTGAAATTTAGAGGACAATTTTGGCAATATGTGAGGACAATGCAATGAATTCTGAGAATGATGCAGAGGGCATTGATTTGTAGAAGTAAGGAGATTCTGGTTCCATTGTATAAGGCTCTGATTAGGCTACATATGGACTACTGTGCACAGATTTGGTCACCTGGTTTTCAAAAAGATGAAGAGATGTTGGAGAGGGTCCAGAGACAATTGAACAAAATAGTTTCTGATCTCCAGAATGTTGAATATGAAGAAAGGTTGAGACGATGCAATTTGCAGAGTCTAGTGGATAGGAGGAGGGGGTGATATGATAGAGATGTACAAATAAGTAAGGGGTTGTTATAGAATTAACATTGAAGAAGTTTTTCATAACATGGTGAGAAATTGGGAGAGAACAAGAGAGGTCATCCCTGGAAGCTGTATAAGGAGGGTTTGAGCAAGGAAGCGAGAAGCAGGTCTTTGCACGGAAAGTTGTGAATGATTGGAATGCAATGCCTGAGAGTATGGTGTCTGCAAAGAATTTGAATTTGTTTAAGGTGTGGTATGACAAGAGGGATCTCTTAGACGAGTCTGTGGTTCAGTCGGTATGGACGTAGCCCTTTGGTTGGTTCGATTCCTGTCCATGACGGGAGGAACCTTTATCTGGTCTCATATGGAAGTAGAGGGATTTTTCACCTGGAAACTCAGGTTTTTCATCCCTCAGAACAGACAAACTAGTGCTGTGAACACACACAGCCATGAATACTTATGCCAATATGTGGAAGAGTAGGGCACTCACCACATGTCATTATGTCCGTAGTTAACTATGAATCACATAATGGTTGACTACCATGTGCACCATTCATGTGCCATCTCCTGGATAGGAGATGGCACATGAATGGGATGGGAGATGAGTCTGTGACTCTGTGGGGTCTTAGGATAATAATAATTATCCATATATGAGATCATCTTCCTCAGAGACTTCATAATTACAATCTGGCTCCCGTTCTCTAACTTCACAGACCATGCTGGAAGTAGAGGGAAGAAGAAGAGAAGCAGAACTGTTTGCTGCTAGTAATGATCTATATGTAATGAACAAAAACTGTCCAACCTACCAGAATACAATAATCCTCATCATTCTTCCAACACTGTGGACCTTAACACCATTCATATTATCTCTCCTCTTGGCAACTGTGACCATAATAACCTGGGTGGTCGATGTTTCTCCTCTCAGCCTTGTATCCTATGATACCACTACAATGGTAACAACTGGGACTTCAGGATTTCTATGCAACATTTCATGGTCTGATTATTGTCCCTCCCCTCCCTCCTGATCCAAGCACTTGTTTTGACCAAATGAATTAAATTATTCTTTCTGAAATAAGCACCTTTTATCCACTCAAAACCTATAACATCTGTACAAGCGTATGTTCTCCAATAAATCTGCCAAAGCAGTCCAAGATAACAATTCAGCATATATTCTATGAATCAAGTTAAAAGATTTCATCTTCTCATGCAGCTTACACTACAGCCTATAACAACTGTAAAAAAATATCAACAAGTCTAAAGTAGACTATGTGAGAGCCAAATGAACTAAGCTTACCTCCTGTTTAAATGGCAGTTGAGTCCTCTTTGTCCCTCACTAGGGCTGTTGAGCAAAACTGCAACCATGCTATGCTTCTCACTCTGGTGGTCACACCTCTGAAAGGTAAGGCTCTTGTTTAGTTGACTGTGACAAATCTTCTATTATCAACGATACTCATTACTGTCAGAAAAATAATGAGTATCCTTGATGCCAATTTATCTCTTGGTCCATATGGTCCAACATCTTTCTCTAAATCCAGAGTAATTTAATAATAAAGTGATACACCTTTTGGCAACTCATATAGGTAAATATGACTTCTCCATTGCTTCCACCTTGGTATCACCATCTCTGAGGCTGGTACATGTCAGCAAGGAGATGTGCTTTGCATTATGGCAGATACTAAGACAAGGAGTAATGTGAGCTTGGTCCACCTTTACCACGAGTTGCCTCAGTCCTGAAGATACTTCAGGGGCAAACTTTGTTTGCTTACACTTGGATAAAGAATTAAACTAAATTTATTATAGTCCATATGGTATCCCTCCAGTTGTACTAAAAACTTGTATTCCAGAATCAGCATCCATCCTGTAATACCTTATATAAGCTGTCATACTCATATAGCATTTATTTACCACATAGCATGGAAGCAAGCTTTTATCCAGCCTATCCCTAAAAAGGGAGGCAATGGTCAGCCATCAAACTATCATTCCACTGCCCTCACCTCAACATTCATAAAAGTGATGCAGAAGGCCATCAACAACCACTTTCTTCATTACTAGGAACCTCATCAATTAATTAATGATCATTCTCGTAGACAGGCTTATACGTTGGTTATGCATTATTAAAACACTTAAGGAATAGAACAACGTAGTTAAGGATATAAATTAAATTAAACTTTAATAAATATTTTCCGATATTTCGGCAACGTCACATTGCCATTTTCTAAAGGAACTTACAAAAAAGTTACGTGCACGTAGGCACTACAACACAGAAACTGGGAATGAAGAGATGAAGCTATTGTTCTCCTAACAGTCCTGATGGTGCCCTCTAGCGGGCTAAGTAGGTGTTCTTGGCTGTTGGGCTGAAGGTCTGCAGATGTAGGCCTCCCAAATTTGGGGCAGTTGCATACAACCAAATTTGTTGAGGTTTGGAGAATTTCTTAGGGCTGAGGCTGATTCCATAAAGAGTCTTTCAAATTTGTATTTCAAATTTGTATAAGCTTTCTTCCACCGTATTCTGTGGCGTGTATCCAGAGCATGGTCCGCAAGCCCAGAATGACTGTATTTGTGAAAACGGATGTAGTCCTTGTGTTCCGAAATTCTGATATTCACTGTCCTGCCTGTTTGGCCAAAGTAAGACAGTTTACAACTGCAAGGGACTTGGTAAACACCAGGTAGGTCTAGGGGAAGTGGTTGGTCTTTAGTGGAGTGGATAAGGGATGCCAATTTTCTGTAAGGTTTGTAACAGGAGGTCAGATCATGTTTTTTTAAGATTTTGGTAATCTTTTCTGAGGCGCTTTTCCTCTTTTTCCAGAGTGAAATTCACTCTGGAAAAAGAGGAAAACAACAGCCTCCCTTTCCTAGACACACTAGTCACCCGCCAGCCTAATAGATCCTTGGTTTTCTCAGTTTACAGAAAACCCACCCATACAGGCAGATACATTCACCAACAATCCCCCCCCCCTCACAACAATATGGAGTAGTGAAAACATTATACAACAGGGCTAAACTAATCTGTTCAAACGACTTGGCCCTAAACACTGAACTAAATCACATCCTCAACACTTTCTCAGCTAATGGCTCCCCCCCCCCAAAAAAATCCAAAAAATATTAGAACCTACAAACCACAGATCCCCTCCCCCCCCCCACAACAAGGATTACTCTAAATCCATCACCATTCCCTATATCCGAGGAACCTCGGAAAAGATTACCAAAATCTTAAAAAAACATGACCTGACCTCCTGTTACAAACCTTACAGAAAATTGGCATCCCTTATCCGCTCCACTAAAGACCAACCACTTCCCCTAGACCTACCTGGTGTTTACCAGGTCCCTTGCAGTTGTAAACTGTCTTACTTTGGCCAAACAGGCAGGACAGCAACTATCAGAATTTCGGAACACAAGGACTACATCCGTTTTCACAAATACAGTCATTCTGGGCTTGCGGACCATGCTCTGGATACACGCCACAGAATATGGTGGAAGAAAGCTACAGTGATACACCGTAGCAAATACAAATTTGAAAGACTCTTTATGGAATCAGCCTCAGCCCTAAGAAATTCTCCAAACCTCAACAAATTTGGTTGTATGCGACTGCCCCAAATTTGGGAGGCCTACATCTGCAGACCTTCAGCCCAATGGCCAAAAACACCTACTTAGCCCGCTAGAGGGCACCATCAGGACTGTTAGGAGAACAATAGCTTCATCTCTTCATTTCCAGTTTCTGTGTTGTAGTGCATACGTGCACGTAACTTTTTTGTAAGTTCCTTTAGAAAATGGCAACGTGACGTTGCCGAAATATCGGAAAATATTTATTAAAGTTTAATTTAATTTATATCCTTAACTACGTTGTTCTATTCCTTAAATGTTTTAATAATAATTAATGATCAATGATACAGATTCCTTCATTCTAAAACAGACCTCATCGCTAACATTACCAACCTTTGGACACAGGTCATGGAAAGATTTGGAGGAGCTTATGTTGCATGATATTTCAAGGGCATATGATCATGTGTGATATCAAGGCCTTTTCACCAAGACCATCTTAGGCTCTCCCCCTCTCCTGCCTTTTATGACACTGGACTGCCAATCATAAATGGCAGGAGTGTGACATGATGGATGACTTCCTCACATCGGATTTCTTTATCAATTATGGAGTACCCCAGGATACTGTACTCTTACCTATACTGACTTTCTCACTTACCTTAAATGATTTTCTCTCTCTGATTTTAAATACTGTCCATAGTTTTGCTTATGACAGTACTCTCTATTCTTCTTCATTCAAGGAACCTTGTAGTATTCAAATCATTCAAGCTTAAGGATCTTTCCATAAACCAAAGTCTTAAACACTAATTACCCACTATATTCAAGTGGGTGAAGAAAATCTAGTGAATTTCAATGCTATCAAAACATGGTCATGTCTTATTACCTGGAAGAAAGATTGTGCTTCACTCCCTCTTACTTTTGATAACATTCTGATTTCCAGTCAAGATCAGTATTCTCTTCTTCAGTTGGCTTCCACATTTAGCATATCTGGTATAAACATATTACATCAATTTCCTCAGGTTCCAAAAAACTTGGTGTATATCTTTTGTTCAAAACACTACTGCTCTTCTGTTTAAATTCTAATGCTTTATAAATCTCAAATCTGAATGACCTTAGAATATATTGTTCTCACATTTGAGGTAGTATACCCAAGATCTCCCTAAGAATTCTCTTGATTGTATACAGAAGAGGACAATCTGCTTAAGGTGAACCTCTTCTCTTACAGTCACCTTCTCAAAGATGCTATGTTTCTGTATTATGCTTTTTATACGTACTTTTGTGGGTGGTGCTTCACCAAACTAATTGCTACCACTTCTCTACTTTTCTCCAATCATGTCAGAACACCAAAAGGTACTAGACAACAACCATACACTGCTAAAATCCAAATATATTGAACCAACTTCTCATCTTTTTCCTTTATTCCATCTAATGCTGTTGGACACAGCTGCACCATATGGCAAAATGTAAGGTTATGCATTTTGGGGGGGGGGGGGTGAAAAGATTACCAGCTGTATACTACATTGATGGAACTGTACTCCAGGAAATTGATGAAGCCAAAGATTTGGGGGTGATAGTGGATAGGGAGTTAAACTTTAGAGGGCATATTGCAAAAGTGGTTAAAGCAGCTCATTGGATTTCTTGGTTACTAAAGAATATCCTGACAAGCAGGTTATTATACCTTTATATAGAGCCTTGGTAAGACCCCCATCTTGACTACTGTGGGCAGATATGGCCATCTGGGTTTCTTGTGGATGAAGAGGAGGTGAAGAAGATCCAGAGGCAAGTGACTAAGATGATAGCAGGTCTATGGAATTAAACCTTATGAGGACAGGCTTAAGATCTGTGGGTTATGGAAATTGGTTGACAGGCAAAAACAGGTGATATGATTGAGACATACAAATTACTGAAGGGATTTTTACAAGATTAATAGAGAAGAAATTTTTTCAGAACAGGTCTAGTGGTGGGAGAACTAGAGGCCATCCTTGGAAACTGAGCAAGAGTGTAGTTAGCAAGGGTGTCAGGATTGTAAACAGAATGACTAGATTTTTTTGCTTGGAGAGTGGTAAATGAGTGGAAGAAGTTGCCAGTCTGTTGTGTGTGCCATGACTGTGAATGAGTTCAAAGCAAAGTGTGATAGATATTGTGCAAATGTTGGATACTGCTTTTCATTATGTTTAGGGCCTCCTTGATGAGTCTAAGAACTCCATGAAGTAGCCCATAATAATAATATTGTCCCTTCCCCAATGATACAACTCCCAGGTTTTCAATAAACTTGTTAACAGATATTCTCTTTCTCCTTAACCACTTCTCCATACAAAGCACTGTTGTGTTATACATTTTGTAATGTCTCATATGGGTTAACAAAAAAAAGATACTCTTTTTTTTAAAAGAAATGTTTTGTTCAGTTTCAGTTACCACTTTATAGAAAGGTAAAGTAGATATACTAATCTCTGAACATGACAAAGATGATAATTATTTTTTGGTAGGACTACCTGTCAACTGCATATTGGATACAAATAGGCCAAGCTAAAAAGTGTTAATTTATGTATGACAACCAACAACATGCAAGGAAGAGAGCTCTCACATCATATTTTTTGCCTTCAATCGCATTTGCACGTGGTCTAAAACTTTCAGAAACAAACTTTTAGATTTAAAAGACTCTTCTTACCACAAATACAACTGCCGTAAATCATACTCTTCAATGTACTTAACTGTTGACAATAGCTATGCTAGTTTATTATTGATTATTGTGAAATGAAACTATTAATGGCCACACCACAATGTTTGTGTTACAGAAGAGAATGAATGGATTACATAAAAAATACATAAATAAAAAATGTTGACATCCGAACAAGAACAGCATATAGTCACTCCAACAGGACAATAGCATGTCCTACTGGAAAATTTATTATTATTATCCAGACCTCCATGGAGTCAAAAGACTCATCATGGGAGGTTGTTTTTTTAGGAAACACAGTCTATCATACCACCACTCCTTGAACTCATTTACCGTTCTTACTCTAACCACTCTCTCAGGCAATTTTTTCCATGGTTCAACCACCCTCCATGCAAAGAAACCACTCCTCACCATAGCTTCCTTTTGTAACTTCCATGGATAGCCCCTTGTCATCACTCCTTCCCGCCTTTCCACCAGGTGAAAGAACTCCACAATGCTACCCTGTAACTGCCTCTCAACAGTTTAAAAGTCTCGATAATATCACTTCTCCTTCTTCTATCTACCAAACTCTGTGGTCCACATTCCCTCAGTCGATCCTTGTAACTGACATTGTACAGTCCCGAAACCATCTTTGTTATCTGCCTCTGTACCCCTCCCACAGTTAATTTATCCCCTTAATCCTGGAAAACAAATCTGAGAACAATAGTCTAAGTGTGGTCTGATCAGAGTCTTATACAACGGAATGATAACTCTTTTATCTCTGCAGTCAGCGTCCTTCTCAGTATGGCAGCAATCCTCTGGGTTCCATTCACCACCTTTGCAATATGCTCTCTGAATTTCAGTTTTCCACCAATCATTATCCCCAGATCACTTGTCTCCCCTACTTCCTCCAGTATAGCTCCTCCAATCGAGTATGCATCCTCCCATCAATGGATCCCAAACTTCCAGACCTTACATTTTGCTGCATTAAACCAACACACCCATTCATTTGCCCATCTGTCTAGTTTATTCAAATCCTCTTGCAGAGCTGCCACATCTGCACTATTACTGATAACCCTTCCCAGCTTCACATCATCTGTAAACAACTGAATATATCCCCTTGCAATCCACTGACAATGTCATTGATATAAAGGTTGAACAATACAGGTCCCAGTACTGAGCCCTGTCGAACACACTTGTAATCCTCTGCTTCCTTGATATTGCTCCACCATACACAACTCTCTGATACCTATCAGACAGTCAATCCTGAATCCAGTCGACTAAGCCGACATTTAAACCCATGTGCTGCAACTTAAATATCAGCTTGTCATGTGGTACCCTGTCAAATGCCTTTGCAAAATCCAAAAAAATGGCAGTATATGCCTTTCCCTCATCAACTGCTCATCATTATAAAAGGCAATCATATTACTAAAGTAATTGTGTCCTTTAACAAATCCACATTGATTCTTACAGATAACATTACCTTCATCTGCCCAACGCTGTATATAGTCCCTCACTAATTTCTCCAAAACCTCAACAACTATTGACGACATATAAACTGGCTTATAATTAGACACTTCCAGTCTGCTACCGCCCATGTGCAGTGGCACTATCTTACCTTCTTTAGGTACCTTTTCGGCAGCCAGACTTTTATTGAAGAGCCAGGTCAACGGAGCTGTCAGTTCTTTAGCCCATTCTCTCAAAACCCATGGTGAAATACCATTCAGTCCCACAGCTTTACTGGTATCCAGAGTACTCAGTATTTGGAACATACTCTCTTCTTGCACCTCTAAATCCTGAACCTGCCCTATCCCTCTAGTATTAAAACATTCTTCTCCAGGATGAAATACTCCAATAAAGTGCTCATTGAACAACTCCACTATGTCCTCTGCATCTGTGACTCTATTCCCTTTTTTATCCCGCAATGTTATTCTTCCATAATCATTTCCCCTCCTACTGGACACACAGCTAAAAATTCCCTAGGATTTTCTTTGGATCTTAGTGCCAATCTCTTCTGATATTCCAGTTTTACCTTCCTCACCATACTGGTCACTCTCCCGGCCTGCATCTTATATTCTTCGTGTATCTGCCCTCCACCCCTCTCGTTATATCTCTTCCATAACCTCTTTTCAACTGCAGTTCCTGTGTGATATAGCTTGTCATCCACTTTACACTACACTGTGTCCACTTCTTCACTTGTGGAATACAGCTTAGTATTGCTGCTAACAAATATTCCTTCGCAATTTCCCAAGCACTAATGATATCCTGGCCTTCCAATTCTACCCTCTATGGAACTGCCCCTAGTTGATACCTAAGACTATTAGAATCATCTGTCTTATAATTCCACATACATTCCCTTTTCTTTGATACACCTGCATGTCTATTCATCTTCCAAGTCAAAACTGCGCGGTCACTCTCTCTCTCTCCAACTGGTGGGAGAGATGTCATCTCACTTATTATCAGCTCTTCTGATGCTATGACCAAATCCAGAACTCTTGAATCTCTTGTTCCCTCTCTTACATGTTGCCCAAGACATTTGTCCCTCAAGAATTCTAGAAATTCCATTCCCTTATTACTACATGCATTTTCCTCTTCCCAGTTTATACTGCTGTAGTTAAAATCTCCCATAACAATCATTCTTCTTGCACTTGCCAAGCTCAACTGCCTAACATCTCCTGCTCCCCACCATCTGTACTCCCTGGTGTGTAGCAACACCCCACTAAATATACAGTCTTGGCCACTTCTACCTCACACCATATGCTTTCAAAACTATTAGTGTCACTGCCAAGTGGTATTCCACCACGACGTTTTCCTTTCCTATTCTGCTGAAAAATGCTGTACCCTGCCACTTCAATTTCTGTGTATTATATCATCCTACATCAACCACTATACTAAAATACAGATGCTAAAATTTGTTAATATTTATTAAGGTCTTAGTTCAAATCAAAAAATATATTACATTTTAGATGATTCAGGAATTTTAGTATAAATATTTTCACAGGAAGTTAAAAAGTGCAGCCGTTCAGATAAAAGATTCAATTAGTGTGATGGTTCTTAAACATTAATTAATATAAAATCGCCTGTTTTCAAGCAAGAGCAAAATGCTTCCAACTTTATTTTAATCAAGAAAGATAAAATGCCTGTATATAATAGGCAGGTTTATACTGACAAAACTTTTTTGATATCTTTGAGATAAAGAAGCATATAATACCTAATTAAAGTATTTAAAATTGTAATTAGCTTATGATTGATTCCTAAAGAAGATGATTATGGAATCAGCAAAAACAGCTGAAGAACTAGCAACTGTACCTCCATATTTGAGATAAAGAAGTTCATCATCAGATTCCTGACATATACCCTCAAGGGATGTTCAGGATATGATAGTCCTACATGAAAAATTTATATCATTACTAGCTTCCTATCTAAAATTTTCCTCCAAATCAGTCTGTTAACTGTCAAGACTCCAACATTATCAGTTCTTATATTTCTATCTTCTAAGGTAATTTTTACTGTATTAATCCACCTATAAGAGGATTTAAATAAGCTAGATAGATGGGTAAATGAATGGGGATGTCGGTTTAATAAAGCAAAATGTAAGGTCTTGAGGTTTGGGAAACATCGATGGGATGCTGCATACTCTATGGGAGGAGTTATACTGGAGGAAGTAGGGGAGACAAGAGATCTGGGGTTGATGATTGATAGAAACCTGAAGTTTAGGGGACATATTGCAAAGGTGGTGAAGGTAACAGAGAGGATTGCTGCAATTATGAGAAGGACACTGACCTGCAGAGATAAGAGGGTTATCATTCCGTTGTATAAGTCTCTGATCGGACCACACTTGGACTATTGTTCTCAGATTTGGTCCCCAGGATTTGAAGGGGATAAATTAAATGTGGAAAGGATACAAAGACGGATGACAAAGATGGTTTCAGGACTGTACAAGGATAGTTATGAGGATCGGCTGAGGGAATGTGGATTGCAGAGTTTGGTGGATAGAAGAAGCAGAGGTGATATGATTGAGACTTTTAAACTGTTGAGAGGTGGTTACAGGGTTGACACTGGGGAGTTCTTTCGCTTGGTTGATCAGCGGGAAGGAGTGATGACAAGAGCCCATCCCTGGAAGTTACGAAAGGAAACTGTGAGCAAGAGGGTAAGGAGTGGTTTCTTTGCGTGGAGGGTGGTTGAACCGTGGAATGCATTGCAGTCAATGAGGACTGCAGGATTTGGTCAACAGAAGAAGAAGAGATGATATGATTGTGACATTTAAATTGCTGAGGGAATAGTTACAGAATTGACAGTAAGGAGTTCTTTTGTATGATAGATCAAGAGGAAGAAGCATGGACAAATGACCATCACTGGAAGTTACAAATGGAAGTGGTAAGTAAGAGGGTGAGGAGTGCCTTTATTTTTTTATTTTTATTTTTTTGTGTGTGTGAAGGGTGTTTGGACCATGGAATGCATTGCCTGATAGGGTCATGAGAGCATGAACAGTGAATGAGTTTAAGAAAGGGTATGATAGACTTTGTGTTGTTCAGGATACTACTTCTATGATGAGCCTTGCGACTCCATGAAGGTCCTGAATAATAAAAATGTATTTGATAGTATTCAAATACAGATCACAGCTCTAACTTGAAAAAAAAAAAAAAGCATTCTATTCTTATAACAAAATGACTGGTAAGTTTTGAATTTCCTACATTATAAGGAACATCACTGACTAAAAAGACATCTTCAGAGCACCTAATTCATTTGCTTTATGTTTGAGTTGGCAAATGAAGGATGTTGGTATTACAAAGTTAATGATGTTTAATGCATTTTAAATCACAGTCTATATTTTCAAAAATTGGTGATTTTTCAAGATTTGAGAATATTATCATCTCAAATCCTGAACCACTAACTATATATTAATCAACTATCTTTTTATTATTATTATTATTATTCAGGCCTCCATGGAGTCAAAAGACTCATCGTGGGAGGTCCTTCCTAAGAAACGCAAAGTCTATCAAGACTCACCGAGGAGAGGTCACCCCCCCCCCCGAGAAACACAAAGTCTATCATACCACTCCTTAAACTCATTGACCGTTCTTGCTCTCACCACTCCATCAGGCAATGCATTCCATAGTTCAACCACCCTCCATGCAAAGAAACCACTCCTCACCCTCATGCAAACAGTTTCCTTTCATAACTTCCGGGGATGGCCTCTTGTCATCACTCCCTTGTCATCTTCCCAGTATCTTTCTTGGAATATAGATGATTTACTATGATATTGAGAGCATAATTTTTTAATGATAATAATTAAACATTTTTAAATAATTAATTTACTTAACTAAAAAAAAGGAATCAAAAGTAAATATTAAATTTCTAACCTGCTGTGTATCACAAGATGCAAGATATGTAAAGGCATTCCAATTTTTGCTAAAGCAACTAACAAAATCTTCCTGGGAAGCTAATGTCTGCAGAAGAAAACTTGAATATGGTGATAATAAAGAAGATGAAGGTGAACTTTCTGAATGATATGCACACATAATAATGCTGCAAAAAATTCATATTCTTTATTATTAAATCTGGATGAAAACATCTGTTATTTCTGCATTTTAATAAGAACTATTAACCAGAATAATAATGAAAAGAACAAAAAAATATAAAACTAATACTAAATTACTGGTTCAAACATCTCATCATGATACCATATTTGAAAATATGAGATAATTACAGATTAAATAATATTAGGACATTCCTTAAAGAATTAAGAAAACAAAGAAATGTCTTCTGGTTATTATATATCATCATCATTATATATCATTATTATATTAACATATGACCTCCATGGAGTCAGAGATTCATCATGGGAGGTACACACTATTGCATACAGTACTCATCCAACCATGCTTTAAACTGATTCAATGTGTCTACACCCACAACACACTCATATAATGTGTTCCACTCACCAATCTATCTATGCAAAGAACCCACTCCTCACACCCTTCTTATACAGTTTCCAGCGATGCCGTCTTGTTCTATCCCCCCCCCTCTCCCATTCTATGAAAAATCTCTTTACGTCAATCCGATAACAACCCCTGACTAACTTTTCTGCTCATATCTGCTTTTGTTTTCCTCAATAACTGAGTTACCCTCCTGTCTTGTTCTTTATACTTTTCATGTGACTGATTATTACCATTATTCATCTTGTACTTCCTCCGAAGTACTTTCTTTTTCCAGATTTCATGCTTAAGCTCCACATTCATCCATTTTACACCTACCTTATTCAGTCTTTTAGCCTTCGGAATACATTCACATATTAATGCTGTTATGTATTTCTTTGTCAGTTCCCATGCAGCATTTATTTCCTTACTGCTAAACTCCTTGTTTAGCAGTAAGGAAATATATCATGATCTTGGAGCTGCTATAGCTCCAAGCTGTCTCCTATGCTTGTCATAATCACCAGTCTTATAATTCCACATATATCTTTTCCTCACAAGAGTCTGCATATAACCAGCCACCACACAGGTGATTACTTCATGTTCACGTTCACCAACAGGAGGAAAGTGTGAATAGTTATGATTGTCTATAAATGCTAAGATTATTTATAAGTGCTAATATTAAGAATGAAGAAAGTATTGCTAAATGACCAAGTTCAATAAAAAAATTCACATTAGTAAAACAGGACTGGATGCTAAGTTGAGGATAACATGCTGATATGAAAAGGATATTGAAAGATACAATACTTTCTTTCCATGAATCTAGAAGAAAGAGATGAACAAGTTTCCAAGCTGGTATGAAGGAAGTGTAGAGATTGAATTTACGAAGAATCCTTGTTATTTATTCCGAGGTTCCTTTAAGGCATGGTATTGAAATTCTTTTCACAATGGACTGTAGTCTGGTGGAAAGATGATAATTAACAAGAATTTTTTGTTCGTTATCATTCTTCTACCAGATAATTAACAATAATGTTTTATTGTATCCATTACATATTATTATTTGACACCTCAGGGAGTCCTAACACTCATCGAGGGAGGGCACCTACTCTACAACTCTCCGTCTCCACCACTCAACCTCATCCACAAACTGCCTCATCTACACCAATGCCATCTACTGCCACTGTTGGTGCCAGGATATTTTGCACCATAGGAAAAGTTTACAAGTGCACCCCTTATTTCACAAGTTGGATATTTTTTAAAATGAAATTTTAAATATAAAAAATAAAAATTATTTTGGCATGCTTTATTAATAATATACAAAGTAATATACAATATGTATAATATATGAAAATCAAATTTAAATTTTTCTTGCCTTCAATTTTGAAAAATTTTGAAAGTTTTGCACTAGTTTGTTTTTTTGCCTAGTTTGTCTAAATGGTAATGCCGGCCCTGTCTACTGTCCACCATCACCACTATTATTTTCACAGACAATCACAAACATCCATGTCCACGATGGGATTCGAACCTGTACCCTTTTGGCTGGAGAGCGGATATGCTAACCACTCAGCCAACCAGGCAGGCATATCAGATTGCTTTTAATTTTATTCAGTTCATCTAACAAAAAGGGATCAGAAGAGTAGACTGTATGAGCTCTATATACAAAATTCTAGTAATACCCATTTTTGTGATGAATGAAGGTGGGAGGATGAGTGAATGTATCTGCCAATAAAGGTTGGCTTCCAATAAACTGAAAATTCAACATGGCCTGTGGGATTATGAATTATTAAGGTATCCAAAAAGGGTAGTTGGTTATGGGATTTACGTTCAATAATAAATTTGATACAGGAGTACAAGGAGTTTGTTTTCTCTAAGAACTTAAGTAATTCTGACAGTGTGGGACCAGACTTCAAATATATCATCAACAAAACATAACCATATATGAGGATGAGGGAATATAGTGTCCAAGAGTTCTTTTTCTAGATGCTCCATAAAACAATATGTTGGATGAAATATATTAGAATTTTTGAATAAATTCTATATAATTTTTGTTACATGTTTAAGCCATGAAAGTTATACCCTTTTACTCCCTGGTTTATAGCACAACCAACTATATACTGTATTTCATTCTGTTGGGCTATCTCTCATCAGCTGAGCTGCCATCTGCATCCCTGTCTTCCCGATGTACTTTTACTTTCTTCAGTTTCATTTCTTCTGCTATCATTAGCAAAATTCATCTTCCCATTCTGTCAACTAAGCAAGACTTAGTTGACAGAAGATGTTGGTCAATTTGAACTAACAATCCCAAAACCTCCTCACCATTATTTCAAATATGTCTGGCATTAGTGTCCATAAACTGCAATACACTCTTCATCTCACAACCACTGTTTCACCTTCTAATGATTATCCCACTAATGTTAAGACCCTGGGGAATTACATTTAGCATCATGTGATCACTCCCCCACTTACTCATGTCTAGGTTACCTAGATCCACACTCACCTGCAAGAAAAATGCAATATATAAATACAAGTTTGTGTAATGATAAAACAGTAGATCAATAGATTTATGAAGAACATTAATTGCATTAAAGTTTTGCAATACCCTAAGCATAATTCATCAATCTCTATTTTCCCATCAGTTAATGTCACAGATGTATGAAGAAAGTGTTATTTAGGAAAATAAATGAATGGGTGGATAAAAAAAAAAGATTCAAAAGGCATAAATTAGGAAAAAAATAGAAAACAAATACATAAAGATCAACTGGTAAATTATAAAAAAAGAACAGCTTGTCTATACTTCAATATTGTACACCTCAGACAAACTTTTTCATATGGGCTTTTTCAATTGAAGGCAAGTTAGCTGATCTTAGATGGAGGTAGAAGGGTTTTTCTTCATAGAAACTTGGGTTTTTCATCTGAATACAGGCAAATCAACCTTGAGAACGAACACACACACACACACACACACACACACACACACACACACACACACACACACACACACACACATGCAATTTACAGATGCAAAATAATTTTGGTCATGGGCAATAGATGGCATTGTGCATGTTAATGGTAGTAGAGTTGTGTAGTTGGAGGATTAAGCGGAAATGGTGAGTTGTATAATGGAGTAATGTGCCCTCCACAATGAGTCTTTGGACTCCTTGAAGGTGTCAAATAATAATAATAACTTTCCCTCCTCCTGCATTAAGCAAGAAGCAGCAGCAAAAAGAATATAAATTGTTGGTTAGCTGGTTGGTTGTGATAGGAGTGAAATGTTATAATGTGATAGGCCATGATTGTTAATGAATCAATGGAGATGTTATGCAGAAATGATATGCAGTATGTAAAGGTATGGAGTGAATTTGGTGGATAAAGGAACTTATGACTGATGGATTATTCATGAGCAGATTTAGAGTGAGTTTACTTTTAGTTTACTTGCTGTAAACTAAAAGAAGTTTTTGAGTCTCAAAGAGCCCATCGGATTTATATAAAGGCCAGTAGGTCACTGTTAAATTGTCAGCTATAAGAAGCAAAGAAATCTCTTGCCCTTCTGAACAAAGAAATAATAGATATCAAGAACGCTATAGAACCAGTATTAGAGACTGAAAATTTTAACACCGTTTTATGCATTTCATCGATGTCATACCGAAAGGTTTTTAATGCTTCCCGTGATAGATTGAAATGCAAGTTTGATTCACTGGTGAGCCACCCCAAATCTAGTAATACTGTCATTGATACAGATAGAGTAGTGATCAACATATCAGGCTGCCCACTGATAGACAGCGAACGTTTCGTTCTGTCAAAAGGGCATAATTTTGCCATTGCTCCGAATAAAGTACCCATAATAGACTTTTTCCATAGTATAGACAGAAGTATTTGATGCTTACCCCAAAAATCAGCTAACAGAACACGATTCGAGTGTGCAAAAATTCTTTTTAACACCAAGCCTCCGCGGCCGAACCTATTGTATGCTGGACAAAAAGCACTGAAATCACTAAAAAATAACAAGAACTTAATTATTACGAAAGCTGACAAAAGGAAGGCTGTAGTCATCCAAGACAGAAGAGAATACGAGAGAAAAATATCACTGTTACTCCGCAACTATTCGACTTATAGGCCACTCACTTCAGATCCTACCGGCAGTCAAATAAAAAAGCTTAATGCCCTTATAGAAAAAATATCGATATGGGATGAAGATAAAAAGAAAACACTAAAGACCTCCTTTGGGCACCCACTGAGATTATATGGTCTTCCAAAAGTACATAAGCCAGGAATTCCATAAAACCGATTGTAGACTGTATAGGTTGTCCCACTTACAAAATATCAAAATTTCTGTCAAATTTACTCACTTCTTCAACTAGAAGAACTGCTAATATAAAAAACATTCTGTGTACTTCAGAAATAAAATTTACGATCTGCATCTAGACGATTCGGAGATTATGATTAGTCTAGATGTTGTTTCACTATTCACGAATGTTCCGTTGTCGGACAGCATAGAATTACTACACCAAGAATTTCCTCCAGACATTGTCAAATTATTTGAATTTGTAATAAAGTCCGGTTATTTTTCCTTCAAAAAACCAGTTATACCAACAAATCGAAGGAACAGCCATGGGTAATCCAATATCTTCTGCTATTGCCAACTACTTCATGGAGCATTTCGAACAACGTATCTTTGATAACATTACACCCAGACCTAACATTTGGTTCAGATATGTGGACGGCATTTTTGCCATATGGAAGGGCACCTCAGAAGAACTACAACAGTTTCTCTCAAAAATTAATGCACTTCATCCAAGGATCCAGTTCACCCTAAAAGTAGGAGTAAATAAGCAGTTAGCCTTTCTAGGCCTCTTGATTCTTCGCCAACCAGATGGTTATCTACAATTCACAGTCTATAGGAAAGAGAATCATACAGGCCAGTACATCCACACTGAATCACATCATCATCCCAGCCAGAAGGCAGGTACTATAAAACCGCTAGTTCATAGAGCCAAATCCTTTTGTCCTTCAGAAGAACTTTTACAAAAAAAGAATTACAGTATATTAATTCCTCCTTCATATCCAATGGCTATAAGAAGTCCTTCATAAAATGAGCTTTAAGTAGTCGTGCTCCAGCATCCTCTTAAGTACAGAAGAACCTACACATATAGCTATGTATCCCCTATGTATATGGGGTTAGTGAACGCATAGCTAAGGTGCTAAAACCACTAAATATCTGTGTGGCTTTTCGACCCATCAGAAAAATCTCCACATTCCTAATGTCTCCAAAGGACAAGCTCCCACATCTCAGCTATCCAGGTGTCTACCAGATTCCCTGCTCGTGTGGATTATCATATTTCAGACAAACAGGAAGATCTGCTCAGGTCCGGTTAGAAGAACACCAGTCGTACATCCAGTACCTTGAACCCGAACAGTCTGGAATTGCAGAACATGCCATCAACACCAGACATAGAGTTAAGTGGAACAAGACAAAAGTCATTCACAAAAGTCGGTTCGTAATGGAACTGCTATACAAAGAAACATTACTTCACTCCCCTAACCTAAACAGATCCGATGGTCTATGTCTTTCCCCCTTGTGGGAGATAGTACTTTATAAAGCAACAAATCTTTCCTAACATATAATTGTATACACATATATATATATAAAAAAAAAATAAATAAAAATAATTATTATAATTGAATAAAAATAATTATTATTTAATAATTAAATAACTAAATAATTAAATTTAAATTCTTAAAAATAGATAAAATAAATAAATAAATAATAATAATAAAATAAATTTAGGAAATTTAACCTTAGCTACTTAGGTGGCGCTTTGTGAATATAACAGTTATTGTTTAATTAGCCTTGTACCTGTACTGATGATGATGCCTGTGATACTCAGGTGAAAATTCTATGAATAAAGAATAATTTATGTGAGTTAATTCTGTTATTATAATAGTTAGTAATTTAGAGTGAGATGTCTGGAGAAAGTAGTGTTTAGTAAAATAAGAGAATGAGAGTGCAAAATCTTGGAAAGTAGGGGAGTGGAGAGGATGCAGGTGAGTAAGTGTGAGAATGGGAAAGATTAAAGAATGTTGAAAATGTTGAATAGTATAAAGTTTTGAAATTTGACATCTGCAAATGGAAGGCTGTATACTCTATTGACAGAACTATACTGGAGGAAGCAGAGAATCTTGGGATGATAATGGATATAAATTTGAAGTTCAGGAGATACATAGCAAAAGTTGTGATGACAATCCTGAGGAATTCTGCAATACTGAGAAGGACTTACAAGCAGAGATAAGATGGTTGTGGTCCCATTATATAAGGTTCTGATCAGAAAGTATTCGGTTACTGCTCAAATCTGATCACCATGATGTGAAATGGATAAAGCAAATTTAGAGATGATACTATAATGATAAGCTTAGGTGTTGGTAGTTACCAACAGTAGTGCTTGATGAAGATAGATGAGGTGACAGTGTTTAGGATATTGTGAAATCTCAATATGACCATGGGATTGGATGGAATAGTGTGTGTGTGTGTGTGTGTGTGTGTGTGTGTGTGTGTGTGTGTGTGTGTGTGTGTGTGTGTGTGTGTGTGTGTGTGTGTGTGTGTGTGTGTGTTGTGAGAAAGTAGCTATTTAATTCTCAATGAATTAATTCTCAAAGTCTCAATGCTGGCAGGTCGCAAGAGAGAAGAAAGAGAGAAGGACAGTTTCTTTTCAATGAAGGAAACTCCAAGAAAGAGGTAGCAAATCATAGACTGATCAAGTATCTCAGGGATGGTTTGTTATCATTATCATCATCTAAGATCTCCAGGAAGTCAAGGACTCATTGAGGGAGACTATACACCATCCAAACCAGCTGTCATACCATCTCTTAAACTCATTTACACTAGATGCACTCACTACCTCAAAAGTCAAACTATTCTAACCACTCACTGCTCAGCAAGAGAAAAATCTAGCTCTTAGTCCCTTTGGATCCCCCCCCCCCTTTTGTGCTCTCTCCCTGCCTTCCATATAACAAAACATTTCATCAGACAATATCCTATAACACCAATTAAGAAGACCTCTAGCATATCACCACCTCTTTCGCCTGTTAACTGTCTGGATATACCATACTGATCTGTCCTCATAATCTAAATTCCATTATCCCAATATAATCTGTGTAACTCACCCTTTGCATCCTTTCTGCAGCTTTTTTATCTCCTTGGAACAAAGGAGACCAAATATGCAGTGCTGTCTTATCGAGGCCTTGTAAAGAGGAAAAACGACTTCCTTATCCTTACATGTCAAGGTTCACTTCAACTTTGCAATTATCCTCGGAGTTGTATTTGCATTTTTTACTATGTGACCTTTGAACTTCAAATTCCTATCCACCATTATCAGAAGTTATAAGAGACCACCATTATTATTACGGGCGACTCCAGGGAGTCCTTAGACTCATCGAAGGAGGCCCTAAACATCATGTCCACACAACTATACGACATTCTCATACCTTGATCTATCATACCTTGCCTTGAACTTACTCACCATCATAGCACCCACAACAGACTCTGGCAGTTTATTCCACTCATTTACCACTCTAAAAGTAAAGAACCCAGCTCTAACACCCTTGCTAACCACACTCTTGCCCAGCTTCCATAGGTGTCCCCTAGTTCTCCCGCCACCAGTACTGATCTCAAAAATATCCTCTGAATTAATCCTATAGAAACCCTTTAGCAATTTGAATGTCTCAATCATATCTCCCCTTTTCTGCCTAACAACTAATGTCTGCAACCTGCAAATCTTCAACCTGTTCTCATAAGGTTCATTCCATAGACCTGCTATCATCTTGGTCACTCACCTCTGGATCCTCTCCACCTCCTCCCCATCAAGAAGAAACCTAGGTGATGAAATCAGCACAGTAGTCGAGATGAGATTTTATCAAGGCTCGGTACAGAGGTACAATAACTTGCTCGTCTCTGCTCGTCAAAGTATTTTTCAACAACCAAGTGAGTTGATGAGCTGATTTAGCCACTTTTGCAATGTGCCCCCCAAACTTCATCTCCCTATCCACCAACACTCCCAAGTCCCTGGCCTCATCAATCTCCTGGAGTACAGTTCTACCAATGTGGTATACTGCTGCTAATCTTTTCACCCCAAAATGCATTACATTTTGTCACATTAAATTGACATCCATTCTCTTTAGCCCAGAACTCCAAACTATCCAAATCATCCTGCAAAATTTTGACATCTTGTGCACTCACTATTGCTCTACCCAACTTTGCATCATCAGCGAACAAATAAACCGTTCCTCTTAGATCCTTCCCTATATCGTTAATGAACAAATTAAACAGCAGTGGTCCAAGAACAGAACCCTGCAGCACACCACTAGTCACAGGCCATCTTTTGGACTCTACTCCTGAATAAACTACTCTCTGATATCTCTCCATCAACCAGCCACCTATCCATTCCCATATGTTGCAGTTTACGGATTAGAATTCCATGTGGTATCCTGTCAAATGCCTTAGCCAGGTCCAGCAGTATCACTGTAAACCCATTACCCTTATCCAGTTCAGCTGTCACTATGTTATAAAACTTGAGCAAGTTACTGAGGCATGACCTACCCTTCACAAAGCCATGCTGTCCCCCCGTACAATATCTCATTTTCATCGATCCATTCCTGCATTTTTCCCTTGACTACTTTCTCCAAGACCTTGACAACGACTCCTGATATGCTGATCGGTCGGTAATTTGCAACAGTAATATTGGATCCTCCTTTATGCAGTGGAACTATTTTCCCCTCTTTCCACACCTTCGGGACTAAACCAGACCCAAGACTCAAATTAAACAACATGGTCAAGGGCATTGATAATTCTTTAGTTGCTTTACGTAAGACCCATGCTGGTATACCATCCAATCCCACAGATGTATTCACATTAAGATTCTGTAATAGACTATTCACCTCCACTTCATTCATCACAATTCCCATATAAACTAATGGTTCCTTCATTTTTTCAATGTCATCACCTGGATAATATACTCTTGCAAAGTGCTCGCTCAGTAATTCCACTATATATCGACTGATTCAGTGACCTCCTTACCATCGTCATTCCTTAAAATCATTCTGCCATGTATAGTTTTTTTTTTGCTTGCAGCATATTGAAAGAACTGTTTGGGATTCTCTTTAGCTTGCATAGTTACTTTCCTTCATTAATCCACTTTTGCTTTTTTTTACTACACCCGTTACCCTTCTGGCCTGCTCTTTATACCGTTCGTGTGCCTGCAAGTCACCTTTCTCTTTAAATTCCCTTCACAGTTGTTTCTTTTTTTGCAGCTCAAGCTTAACTTAATGACATCCAGCCCTTGCAGTTTTACATGCCATGGCACTGATCCAAGCAATCTCCTAAGCTTGTCGTACCTGCCAGCACGGTAATTTCACATATACCATGTCTTAATCGAAAATTCCACACCTTTAGCCACCTCCCAGGTCAAGACCTTATGATCACTCTCACCAATAGGTGACAACATGATCATATTCATTACAGTCAAATTCTCAGATGCTATTACCAGGTCAAGCACTCTCAAACCCCCTAGCATTTTCAATTACATGCTGTCTCAGATAGTTATCCCTTAAAAATTGAATAAAATCCATTTCCTTTCTCACATGTGTCCTCTCCTCCTTTCAATCGATGTTACCACAGTTGTAATCTCCCATAATAATTACCCTCCTTCCACTCATTTCATCAATTTGTTTATGCATACTATCTCCACCATCTATTCCATCACCTGGTCTATAGCAGCACCCAACTATATATTTTGTCCTGCCAGTCTCAATCTCACACCAAATAGCCTCAAATGAGCTCTTTTCACTATCCTGCAATACAACTTCAATTGTCCTTGCTGCAGTTCATCAGATATCATCAATAACACTCCTTCCCCCATTTTATTCTCTCTGTCCCTCCTAAACATACTATAACCTACACATTATAAGAGATCATAAGTAAGAGATGAAGTGAAAGATCAGGAGGGTGGTATTGAAGAAACGGAAGTGCTTGGCAATGGAAACAGTAGCAGTGTGAAAGATGGGGAGAGAATGGGAATGCAAGAGGAACAAAGAAATGGGGAAAGTCCAGGTGGACAAGGAAACACAGCATAGGGAGAGAGTGGATGTTGGAAGTAGCAGTGAATGTACATATGGGAATGATCAGCATAGAAATGGAACAGATCGTGGTACATGTAGGGAAGTTGAGACTGAATAGATATATGTGATAAGTAATAAAGGTACTGAAAGTTTTTCCACTTGGTTATACTATAAATTAAAGATGCTAAGAAATTATACTCTTGTTTTAATTGTTTATCCAAGTGTAAGCAAACAAAGTTTGCGCATGAAGTAACTTCATAACTGGGTAATAATTTCTTGTATATAGAGGCTAATGACTTCACATCGCTTGCCCTTAGTATCCCATAATGCAAAGCACATATCCTTATGGACATGTGTAATTCTATGTATTATGAGAAGCATTACTCTAATCTCGAGTATTTTAGTAATAAGTTGTGACCTTTTGGCTACTCGTATATGGAAATATGACTTTTGCATTCAATCTCGGTATCACTTCGGAGTTCTGGCTCTCACCGATGAGACCCCAATAAAGGTTGAAACCAGTCTGGGTAGTGCCCCTTCCTGTATTTTAATTATGGGGATTTTAATTATGGAGGTATAGACTGGAATGAAGAGATAGCATTTGGGAACAAGGAAAATTAATTTCTCAAGTTCTTGAGAGATAAATATCTCAGTAATAAACTGGATATCTCAGATATAAACTGGACAAACCTTGGTATAAAAATTAATAACAGAAACTTCACACACTTAAGATACACAGATGATATCATAATTTTTGCAAACACTCCAGAAGACCTTAATATAATGATAGAAGACCTATATCATGAAAGCAGAAAAGTCGGTCTAAAAATAAACAGAGAAAAAACTAAAATCATGTTTAATCATTTTGTAACACCAAAAAACATAATAATAGAAAACAATTTCTTGGAAAGAGTCTCTTCATATACATACTTAGGTCATCTCATTGATCTAAACTGGGGACTCCAAAAGGAAATAAATAGGAGAGTTCAACTTGCCTAGGGTGCATTCAGAAAATTGAAAAGCATTTTTCAAAACAATGACATCCCATTCTGTTTAAAAAGGAAGACATTTAACCAGTGTATACTTCCAGTCATCACATATGGTTGTGAAAGTTGGTTGCTAACAAAAGCACTGGCAAATAAACTAACAACAACTCAAAGAAAAATGGAGAGGTTGATGCTAGGCATCACATTAAAAGATAAGAAGTGAAACACCTGGATAAGAAGCCAGACTCACATCACTGACATCATTCTTCATCATGAGCGACTAAAATGGAAATGGGTCGGACATCTATCCAGAAGAGAAGATGAGCGATGGACCACCATACTGATGAACTGGATTCCAAAAGAAGGGAAACAACGCCAAGGATGTCCTAAAAGAAGGTGGAGTGGTGAACTGCTAAATTTCGTTGGGAAAAATTGGTTAATTAACCATTGCCAAGAACAGAGAAAGGTGGAAAGAGCTGGAGGAGGCCTTCATCCAGCAGTGGACAGAAAATGGCTGAAAAGAAGAAGAAGACTGGAATGAAGAGATAGCATTTGGGAACAAGGAAAGTAAATTTCTCAAGTTCTTGAGAGATAATTATCTCATCCACTGAGTGGGGTTTTGCACGTTCCTCCAGTTGGTGAGAGTGATCATGCAGTGATCACCTGAGTTGTGGCTAGCTATATGCAGACTTATGTGAGGAAAGGATATATGTGGAGGTACAAGACGGGTGATTATGATAAAGCTTAGAAGACAGCTTGGAGCTATAGCATTGAACAAGGAGTTGAGCGGTAAGAAAATAAATGCTGCTTGGGAAATGACAAAAAAATACATGACAGCATCAATGTATGAATGTACTCTGAAGGTGAAAAGGCTGAATAAGGTAGGTGTAAAAATAGATGAATGATGGGGCTTAAGCATTGAAATCTGGAAGAAGAAGAAGAAGGCACTTTGAAAGCAGCAAAAGATGAATAATGGTAATAATCAGGTATATTAAAAGTATAAAAAACAAGTCAGGAGAGTGATACAGTTAGTAAGGACAACAAAAGGGCATTATGAGCAAAAATTGGCAAATCAGGCAAAGAATAACTCTAGAGAGTTTTTCAGATATGTAACAAATAGAAGAAAGTATGATTATGGTAAGATGATGTTAATGGATAAAAATGGTAGAATGTTAATTGCTGCAGAAGATTGTTGAGTTATTCAGTGATCAATTTATAAGGGTGTGTCATCCTTATCAGGGTGAAATCATGAGAACCCTTGCAAAATGGAACTATCATGCATTCCTTTCATTCCTGTAGTATCTTTTCTGAGTTGAGATTAAAGTTATACAAACATGTCAAAGGCCCAGTCAGTTTGGCTGAACATTTCTTTGGCATATGTGCTGATATTCCATTGCCAAATTCTTATCCTGGTTATGCAACACCTCTTCAACATCATTCTCAGGCACCTTTAACTGTTTATTCAATGTAGTAGTAGTAGCACTGTGCACCATGTTACATATACTTGGTTGATATATCTTAGCAAAGTGAGCACTCATTAACTGAAAAATCTCATTAGCTTCTGATACTAGAGTATTATCTGCATTCAGTAAAAAAAAGTTATTCTTCCACATTCATTGTTTCTTTTACTTGCAGCATAATGATAAAATTCTTCTGAATTGCATTTAGCCTACATAGCCAATATCTCTTCATACTCTGATTTAGCTTTACTCATTACTTTTCTGGCCTGCACTTCATAATTCCTCTCACTCTTATTCTCATAATATTCCTTCCACATGCTCTTCTTATTATGGATTCTTGCTTAATATTGTTGCACATCATTTCACTCCTACCCTATTTATTCTTTGAACTCTAAGGATATATTCAGAATATATTCTTTTGAAATCTGTTGAGAGGAGAAGGACAAGGCTTTAGCACTAGATTCTTTGCTTGGAGATGTTTAATGAGTGGAGCGAGTTTCAGAGGTGGCTGTGAGTGTTTATCAGTAATGAGCTTATGGTGAGGTATCATAGGCATTGTGTGAATAATGTTTAACACAGACCTTCCAGAATGAGCCTTCAGACTCCATGGAGATACCCATATAGCAATAATCATAATACATGAAAATTTGCATGAAGAGAAAAAAATAAATTCAGATTAGGAAAGTGAAAGATGTAGGTGAGGAAAGAGAAATTGAAATAAGACCGTCAGTATATCAAGTCAAAAATAAATCTTTGGTTTTTCAGTCATGTGGAGTCAGGGCCGAGCCGTGCGGTTGTACAGATTGTGCGCCGCACAAGGGCGCTTGAAGATAGGGGTGCCATTTCACCACAGGAAATAATAAATAAATATATATATATATATATAAATTTTCTTATTCTTAAATTATATCGTACTATATAAATATCACAATTACAAATTATAGTTAATGCAATAAAAATGAAATTTTAAATCAGTCAAATTATTATTAATTCTTAATAATCTAACAACTTTTTTAACTTAATACATCACCAGTTTTTTATAATTTGTTTGAAGTGAAACGTTATCAATATTACCACAGATTTATTTCTCATAGTAAGCATCGACTCGGCGAAAATTGTATAAATATTCTCGATTGTTTATTATATTTTTAGTGGAAATTGTTAGTTTAAGAGAGACCATGAATTCATTCTTATGCTGTGCTTTGCCCAGTACCGACAGAGTGTAGCATAGAGGCAGCCTGCCTCACAGCGCTGCTTAATAAGGGCGCTCGTTCAGCCATATTACGGCAACATGATATTTCACAAAAATACAGCGTTTAGTTTAGCAAATAAAAAAAAAGCGCAGTTCCCATTGACAGTTAAATATGTGCTTATTATATTTTTATTAATAAAAAAATTACAGTCATACATACTAAAACTAAACATTTTAGAACCCACTTATTAGATACTTAAGGAAGCAACCATAAAGTATCATACGATGTGAATTTCATAAACTTTTATAGTCTATATACATATATTAAATTATATTATGCATGAATTCACATTCTTTACTGCATGCTCCCTGCAGTAAACAATAAGCCCTCCACAACAGCAACTATACTGCAGAAACACGAAAAACAATTAGTTTTATCATGTCACTGAATAAGGTCCACAGACATTTGCAGACTGTGTAATATATTTCTCAACAAACAGTGCAATTAGAGAAAACTGGGAATATATAAATACTAACTAATAATCACATCTCTCCTACAATAGAAACTGCTGTATAGACTGGAGCAAACCACATGTTGCAAGTGCAACATATGGTTTTGCTTGACACTACCTGGTCATGAACGTGTTAAAACTAAGAAATATATAGTGAATGCATTTTAGATATTATGGAAATTGGTTTAAGAGAATTAGCATTTCAATTCAATTGTCAGCTTGTTTTGTTTGGGTCATGTAATTTTTTGTTAATCGTGCACATCTTTCACTTCTCATTAGTAATTTGTCAAGGATTGTTCATTATGTATCTCAAGTCTTAAATTACTGGTAATTTTTGCTTGATGTAACGAGAAAGAAGATGACTCTATTTGGGTAGATAACTTTGATTGCACACAAGGAAAACGCTCTCGAAGACAGAAGAAGCGATGGAGAATAGAAGCTTCTTGGTAAGTCATACCCATTTTCAGTTCTTTTTTTCTGAAAACTTTAGTTTCCGAAAATCTCCGCATATATCTCGCACCACGATTTTTTAGCTTTAATTTTGGGAAAAAAGTGTGAGTTATAGTAGAGTAAATATGGTAATTTTTTTAGCTTTCAAATTCTTAAGTATGTCTTTAACCAATAATTCTTAATTATTAGTTAAAGACTGGATTTATAAAACGCACAAAAGAGAGCAATATAGCAGATATAGAAATAAGCAATTTAACTTGTCTGATTGATGATAAATTATTTATATTAAGTAAAAATGTATAGTATCTTTATAAATTTTATTCTATTAAAAAATAAATCATATTTTTTTTTGTTTAAATGTTCTAAATTCAAATAAAACAGACATTTATAATGAAATATATTGTTATTTATTATTATTATTATTTTGATAAGGGTGTTTTGAAAAGATACTCGGTAATAATGAAAATTAAAGAAGGGGTAAACGGATATCTGAAGTTTCAGAAACACTGATCTATCCAAATATTTAGTCTGAAACATAGGTGTATATTACGATGGTCATTTTCTTAAATTCCGCCTTGAATTTGGATAGACGAACTAGCGTCTATCCAAATATGCACTTCTTACATTTTTTTCAGCATCATTTCAATTTTGAATGTGAAACATATTGAGTGTATTGTGTATTCTGGGTTTAAGTGACTTTGGACAATTTTTGACTTTGATTTTAATTGTGTACTTATTTTTGAATTTTTGATAGACAAATAAAATTTTAAAGATAATAGTTTATAAATTATAAACATAATAATCAGCACCATAGCTAAAAATCCCGTATATATGCGGGGTAGACTATCAGCGCATCAGGCTGGCGTGGATCGAATTAAATTAATAAACATTGGTTATTTATGAGCTATAAAATTCTTTAGATGATCTAAGTTTGTTTAACATACTGCAATTGGCCCTTTCTTGATACTTTTTTGGGGTATTTTTGCATCATTTCATTTTGTGTGCATTACAGTGTTACTGTGCAGTTGCCTTTTGTGTTATAAAATATATTTATTGTTTAGTAAATTTTTTGTGAATTTGGATTATTATTCATGTAAAGTAAGTATGTCTATTTGATTTTTGCTAAGTTTGAAAATCAGTTAAATTGTTTCATTTTAGTTAATTATCTTATTTTGAACACAAGATTTTTATCTTATGTTAGGTAGACATCTAGAAAATAACTAAATTTTCAATAAGAGATTCATTTATATATTTGTTCTTGTTCTGGTTGGAAGACATTGAAGTTCAGGTCCTTTTACTAATTTCTTTAATAAATAATTTTAATATTCTAGAAATTTCTTAATTATTAAACAATTACCAGAATGTAAAAAATATTAAATAAATATCACTGAGAAATCAACCAGTGGCTAATATCTCTACATGTTAATTTTCAAAAAATACCTAATTATTATTCAAAACATCTGAAAAATCAAATTCTGTAAAAAAAAAAAAAAAAAAAAAAGTCAGTCTTGGACCATTCACCTTAAAAATAATAGTCGGTTAAGGGGTTGAAAGATAAGTTTAAGGGAAAATTTCAGAAATTATTATTTATTTTGGTGAACAACTTTTAACACTCTTCTTAATTTAAAGTCTAACCAAGTGTGTTAACTCTTGGTTAGACTTTATGTTGGGGAAAAAAAGCCAGATGAAGTGATCTGGTGCACAAAACAGGAAAAGACAATTACAATAAGCACAACTGGAACATAAATTGGCTGGATCGCTGAATAAATTTTTAACTTCAGGACCACATAAAAAAACGAAGAACAGAAAGTTCTGATGAAGCAAGTACTCCATGTAGCTCTACAACAGAAAAAGAGAGGACACAAGATAACTATGAAGAAACCAATGTTACATGCGAAAATGAAACTGGCTTGACTGGACTGTCCACAGAAGTTGCAGCAGAAGAAATATTGGATTCCGATTCAGCGAAACACGAAACTTCAAATTTTACTTTAAATTTTAATGTTAATGATCCAGGTACTTGGCCGAATCATATAACTACCAAAGTTAGAGACTGTTTAGTTGAGTATTGCCCGCATCAAGTAGTTTATAAAGAATTTCCCAAATATGAATCTGGCCGCAAGTTTTCTGATTCATACTATTATCGAACTTTAGCAAATGGAGAAAAACTTTTACGAAGTTATTTAGTTTATTCAGAATCGCAAAATTCAGTTTTCTGTTATTATTGCAATATATTTGGTAGTCAAAATTCCCAACTTACTAACAAATACGGTTGTAACAATTGGCAACATTTGAGTCATATACTAAAAATACACGAGACAAGTTCCGCGCACATTAAAAACTGTTCAAAATACAGCGTACTTAAAATGTCATTGATCTTGAAATGCATTATTGATTGCACACAACAAAGATTATACGAAACTGAGAAAAAATATTGGCAATCTGTTATAGAACGGTTAATCTACATTATACAATATTTATCAAGATAGTGTATAGCTTTTAGAGATTCTTCACAAAAACTTTTTGAAAATGATAATAGGAATTTTTTAAAGTTAGTAGAAACTGTCACTAAATTTGATTCGATAATGGCAGAACACTTGCATAGCATCAAAACATCACAAAAAAGGAACATTGCTCATTATTTAGGTGATAAAATACAAAATGAAACCATCCGTATAATTTCTGAAGCTATAAAACAAAAAAATGTATTTTAGAAATGGTTAAAGAGGCGAAATATTATTCATTAATTCTTGACACTACTCCGAATATAAGCCACACAGAACAATTATCTATTGTTATTAGATTTGTTAATCGAAATAAAGAAACAAATATAGCAGAACTTCATGAACATTTTTTGGGTTTTCAATCTGTAGAAGATACCACTGGGCAAGGACTATTTCAATTTATAAAAAATTATTTAAAATTATTGAATATTAACATTTCGGATTTACGCGGCCAAGCTTATGATAACGGTTCAAATATGCGAGACAAACATAATGGGCTGCAGAAAAAAATCCTTGAAATAAATTCAAGGGCTTTTTTAATTCTGTGTGTTGCTCATTCATTAAATTTGGTAGCTAATCATGGCTAAGATATCCTGTGAAACTGTAAATTTTTTTGGGGTAATACAGGAATTATATAATTATTTTTCAATATCTGTGAAGCGCTGGGCTATATTAAAAAACATATTCGTGTTTTAAATTTGAAACCACTTTTTGCTACTAGGTGGAAAAGTAGAGTAGAGGCAATAAAGCCACTTAAAAATAACATCAAGGAAATTTACCAGGCTCTTTTTGATATTACGGAAGATGAAACTAAAGACATCAATTCTAGAGTTCAGGCAGATAATTTAATTTCAAAGATTTATTCGTTTAAATTTATTTGCTCTCTTCATGTTTGGTATGAAATCTTAAGTCTCGTAAATGTTGCAAGAAAATTAATGCAGCATCCGACATTTGATATAGGAAAAATTACAGAAAATCTTGATTATGTTATACAAGAATTAAATACATGCCGAACAAACCAATATTTTGAAAATATTATTAGAACTGCAAAAGAAGTAGCAAAGTCTTAATATTGATCCTATTTTTCCAGACATTCGCAAAAGAACAAAAACAAAAATGTTTGGTTACGAAGCATCAGATGAGACAACGCATGATCCTAAACAAAATTTTAAAATAAATTTTTTCTTCGTGATTTTAGACACGACAATAACTTTTAACTTTAGTCATAGAAAGATTCATACTCTTAAAACAACATAGCGAGGACTTTAAAGTTTTAAAGAGACATCAGCAAATTAAAAGATTGGATCGATGAAGATTTAATGAAACATTGTAAAGATTTGCACATAAAATTGAGCGACAATCAAGATTCCAACAATCACGATATTGATGGTATGACTTTATTTGAGGAACTAAAAACTTTGCAATGTTTTATTAAAAAAGAGTCGGCTCCTCAGGATGTTTTAAATTATATATACGAAAATAAATTAACCAACACATTTCCGAATACTGCAATTGTGATGCGCATTTATTTAACATTACCAATATCCATAGCACACCAGGGGAAAGAAGTTTTTCAAAACTGAAACTAATAAAATAATATTTGCGGTCGACAATGTCCGGAGAGCATCTAACGGATTTATCAATTATGTCAATTGAAAATAATATTATGGATTCATTACACATTAAAGATATTATTAAAAATTTTGTGGTGGCTAAAGCAAGATGGATAAAAATGTAAAATAAATCTACATTTATTCTAATTGTTATATAGATAAAAGCATATCTCCAAATTATCTTTGTTATGTAATATTTGTTTTTATATTAAAATGAAAGTAATTTTTGTTTATATATATATATATATATATATACACACACACATACACATATTCTGTTGTATTGATATATCAAGGAATAAACATTTTTGAAAATTTTTATTATTAAAAATTCCTTATTAATGAATTTCAGTGATTACAATGTTCTACTACTGTTAAATAAAATTTATTTTTATGTATGCGTATAAACTGTTTTGTACTTTTAACAAAGTAAAATTTTTCATGGAAACTTATTTTACGAAGGCGCTGAAAAAAAGTTTTGCACAAGGGCACCTCCTACCCACAGTGTGTGAAGTGTGCGACAGTGTGTGAAGTCAATAGGAAGGTGAATATACAAAAATGACTTAGGTATCCATAAATGATGGTATATATTGACAAAATCAGAAGAAATACTGAAACTATTTAAAGAACATAAACCTCATCAATTTATTTTATCTAGTGATAATCATGCTGACAATCATCAGCATGGTAGACTATTACATAAATTGAAGAATATGGGCTTGGATTATAGAATATTAGCATTGATAAGAGGAAGGCCAACCAACAGATATCAAAAAGTGGTATATGGGGATGTGAGCTGACTGTTATTCAATCGGTACATTAATGATATTGGGAAGGATTTCACAAGCGACATACAACTATTTGCTGATGATGCAAAGATAGGTAGGATAATCAGGAATGAAGGTGATATGCTGTACTTTCAGAATGATTTGAATAGGCTGGAATTGTGGGCATGGGAAAATGGCTTTCGCATGATTAGCTATCCAATGTTGTATTATATTGGGATTATGCTTGAAGAAACTGATGAGGCTAGGGATCTTGGAGTGTTAGTAGATAGGAAGTTGAAGTTCAAGGATCATGTAGCAAAGACTGAAAATATAACTCAAAAGATAATTGCAATGCTGAAAGAAACATTTATATGTAAATATAAGGATGTCATTTTGCCTCTTTACAAGGCCTTGATAAGACCTCACTTGGACTATTGTGTGCAGGTCGTCTCCTGATTTACATTGTGATTCTGATACAGTGGAGAGAGTGTACAGGAGAATTTAAAAATGATATCAGGTGGAATTCTGATTATGAAGGCAGATTGAGAATTTGTAGACTGCAAACACTAGCAAACAGGAGAAAAAGGGTTATGACTGAGACTTACACACTTCTGAAAAGGTCATAAAAGATTTCAGTTGATGGCTTTTTCAAATTATGGAGGGTGGGGAAAGGACAACAGGGCATCCTTTGAAGCTGAGAATGAATGGTGCAAAGGAGGTGAGGGCTAGATTTCTCTCTCATAAGGTGGTGCGTGATTGGAATGGATTGCCATTGGATGTTGCGAGTGCAAGTAGTGTGAATGAATTCAAGAATAATTATGATAGCTGGTGAGTGTAGCATGTCGCATACATCAATGAGTCCTTGACTCCTTGGAGATCTCTCTTAATAGTAATAATGAAATCACACGAGAGAAAAAGAGTGAAAGAAGAGAATGGAAGTGGAGGAATTGGAAGCGACAATAGGTGGAATTTGAAGAATCCTCAAGGGAGTCAAGAACTCACTGATGGAGGCCACATACTACACTCACTAGCAATCATATTTATTCTTCAATTTATTCCACTGCTTGCACTCAAAACATCCAATGGCAACATTGGATGTTGCCACTGGATGTTGTGAATACTTAGAAGGATGCTAACCTGCAGAGATAAAAGAGTTGTCATTCCATTGATAAAGCCCCTGATCAGACCACATCTCGATTATTGTGCTCAAATTTATTCCCCAGGATTTGAAGGGAATAAATTAACCCACTGCTTGCACTCACAACATCCAATGGCAACGTTCTGTACAGTCAACTTTCTCCAGTAAACTTCTAGGGATTATGAGAAGAGTTTGCTATAGTGAATTTTTTTTTTTGAAATAACATTGTACCTATGGGACTTATGTCAGTAATTTTTGGTGGTCTGTTATTATTATTATTATTCAGGCCTCCATGGAATCACAAGACTCATCATAGGAGGCCCACCCTAGAAAACACAAAGTCTATCATACCAATCCTTGAACTCATTGAACATAGTGGTGAGAGTACTCGTTTGTACTCTCACCACTGTATCAGGCAATGCATTCCTCTGTTCAACTACCTTCCATGCGAAGAAACCGCTCCTTACCCTCTTGCTCACAACTTTCAGGGATGGCCCCTTGTCCTCACTCCTTCCCCTGTTATACCAAATGAAAGAACTCCCCAGTGTCAACCCTGCAACTCCCAACAGTTTAATAGTCTCAATCATATCACCCTCTCCTTCTATCTATCAAACTCTGCAGTCCATATTCCCTCACCTAATCTTCATAACATCGGAAGTCCTGATACCATCTTTGTTATCCACTTCTATACTCTTTCCACGGTTAATTTATTCCCTTCAAATCTTGGGGACTAAATTTGAGCATAATAATCAAGATGTAGTCTGATCGGGGGCTTTACCAATGGAATAACAACTCTTTTATCTCTGCAGGTCAGCATCCTTCTAAGTATTCAGCAATCCTCAGGGTTACCATCACCATCTTTGTAATGTGTTCCCTGAATTTCAGGTTTCTATCAATCATTATCCCAAGATCCCTTGCCTCTCCCCACATCCTCTAATAGAGTATACAGCCTCCCATCAATGTAATCCCAAACTTCGAGACTTTACATTTAGTTGAAATTAAACTGACACCCCCATTCATTTGCACATCCTCTTGCAGGGCTACAACATCTGCACTATTACTATTAACCTTTCCCAGCACTAAATTTATTATAGTCCAGTGGTGGCCCGTACAAAAGCACTGCAACACTGCAGCACCCCCAAGGAAGAAATGGAAAAATTAAAATTTATTTGTGTTTATAAATAATAACAATGCTTACAACATTATATAAATGCAGTACAATATGTTAAAGGCTACAGCTTATGTTTTGACATTGATTGAATAGTTAATAATTGGAATTGTTCGATTAACGCTTTAGATTACGAAGCAAATGCACTGCGATCTAATGCCGATAGTTTGCACTTGTCATTGCACGTTACATCATTCTCAACTGTAACTGCTCAAACAGCAGTGTATTTTTAGTATGCTTATGCGCCTTATTTCTGTGAGATATCAAACGTTTATTATTGGTGCATGTGCGTGGTGAACTATTTTTTGTAAATCTTATTTTATTTTGTTAAAATAACATATAATTATTTATTTATTATAGATACAAGGCTGAATTATGACAAGTGTCACTGTTGAAAATATGAAAAGAATTATATTTTTTCAATTATCGTTACACAAAACACACGCACTGCGATCTAACGCCTATATTTGTTTGCACTTGTCATTGCTATTCATACGAAACTTTTATTATAAGTGTTTGTTCATGGTGAGGATGAAATATTTTTAATAAAGCAATTTTTAATATGTAAATTTATTTATTAATAAATTCGTTACTGATTAGGAAAAAAAGGTGTTGAAAGTTTATTTTCCACTTGGTTAGAGTATAATAAATTTAGTTTAATCCTTTATCCAAGTGTGAGCAAACAAAGTTTGCGCCTGAAAGTATCTTCAGGACTGGGTTAAGGTGGTACACACCAGGGCAACTCGTTGCAAAGGTGGAGCAAGCTACCAACACTCCTATCCTAGTATCTCCTATAATGCAAAACACATCTCCTTGCGGATATGTCTATTGTTATGCATTAAGGGAAGGGCCACTACCCGTTTCGATCTTTATTGAGGTCTCTTCAGTGGGAGCCAGGCCCAAGTCGAGATATCAGGCAGAAGCATTTGCAGGTCATCTCCACCTATAGGAATTGCCAATTGGTGTGCCACCCATTTTTTAATAAATTACTCTGGATTTAGAGAAAGATGTTGAAAGTTTATTTTCCACTTGGTTAGAGTATAATAAATTTAGTTTAATCCTTTATCCAAGTGTGAGCAAACAAAGTTTGCGCCTGAAAGTATCTTCAGGACTGGGTTAAGGTGGTACACACCAGGGCAACTCGTTGCAAAGGTGGAGCAAGCTACCAACACTCCTATCCTAGTATCTCCTATATAATGCAAAACACATCTCCTTGCGGATATGTCTATTGTTATGCATTAAGGGAAGGGCCACTACCCAGACCGGTTCCGATCTTTATTGAGGTCTCTTCAGTGGGAGCCAGGCCCAAGTCGAGATATCAGGCAGAAGCATTTGCAGGTCATCTCCACCTATAGGAATTGCCAATTGGTGTGCCACCCTTTTTTAATAAATTACTCTGGATTTAGAGAAAGATGTTGAAAGTTTATTTTCCATCCTTATAGTCCTTATAAGGACTGGCTTAAAGGGGCGAAGCAAGAATGCTTTTCATATTCCCCGTTATCTGTAGCGGACAGTGTAGGGATAAGGTTATTGAGCTATTATTAAAGCTCTGATCATGGCAGGAGGGTAACAGCAATAGCCGAGCCTCAGTTAGAGCTTCATTAGCTACAGCATTGCTATCCATTTCCATTACCCTTCAAGGGTGTTGGATTGAATGAATCAATCACCGCATCTCACGGTCGATTGATTCATTCATATCAGATCCGTTTATTTTCCACTTGGTTAGAGTATAATAAATTTAGTTTAATCCTTTATCCAAGTGTGAGCAAACAAAGTTTGCGCCTGAAAGTATCTTCAGGACTGGGTTAAGGTGGTACACACCAGGGCAACTCGTTGCAAAGGTGGAGCAAGCTACCAACACTCCTATCCTAGTATCTCCTATAATGCAAAACACATCTCCTTGCGGATATGTCTATTGTTATGCATTAAGGGAAGGGCCACTACCCAGACCGGTTCCGATCTTTATTGAGGTCTCTTCAGTGGGAGCCAGGCCCAAGTCGAGATATCAGGCAGAAGCATTTGCAGGTCATCTCCACCTATAGGAATTGCCAATTGGTGTGCCACCCTTTTTTAATAAATTACTCTGGATTTAGAGAAAGATGTTGAAAGTTTATTTTCCACTTGGTTAGAGTATAATAAATTTAGTTTAATCCTTTATCCAAGTGTGAGCAAACAAAGTTTGCGCCTGAAAGTATCTTCAGGACTGGGTTAAGGTGGTACACACCAGGGCAACTCGTTGCAAAGGTGGAGCAAGCTACCAACACTCCTATCCTAGTATCTCCTATAATGCAAAACACATCTCCTTGCGGATATGTCTATTGTTATGCATTAAGGGAAGGGCCACTACCCAGACCGGTTTCGATCTTTATTGAGGTCTCTTCAGTGGGAGCCAGGCCCAAGTCGAGATATCAGGCAGAAGCATTTGCAGGTCATCTCCACCTATAGGAATTGCCAATTGGTGTGCCACCCTTTTTTAATAAATTACTCTGGATTTAGAGAAAGATGTTGAAAGTTTATTTTCCACTTGGTTAGAGTATAATAAATTTAGTTTAATCCTTTATCCAAGTGTGAGCAAACAAAGTTTGCGCCTGAAAGTATCTTCAGGACTGGGTTAAGGTGGTACACACCAGGGCAACTCGTTGCAAAGGTGGAGCAAGCTGCCCCGCAAGGAGATGTGTTTTGCATTATAGGAGATACTAGGATAGGAGTGTTGGCAGCTTGCTCCACCTTTGCAACGAGTTGCCCTGGTGTGTACCACCTTAACCCAGTCCTGAAGATACTTTCAGGCGCAAACTTTGTTTGCTCACACTTGGATAAAGGATTAAACTAAATTTATTATAGAAAAAAAGGTGTTTTTTTTTTTTTTTTATTTTTTTTTGTATATGCAGCACCCCCACTTAAAATTTTCACCAGCCGCCACTGTTATAGTCTAACCAAGTGAAAAATAAACTTTCAACAGGTAAGTATTACAAACTTAGGAGTTTGATTAGCTCAGTGCCATGGCATGTAAAACTGCAAGGGCTGGATGTTGATAGTGCATGGGAGACGGTTAAGAAGTGTTTGCAGGAGGCAATGGCTGACTGTATACCTAAGCTTGAGCTGCAAAAAAAGAAACAACTGTGGAGGGAATTTAAGGAGAAAGTTGACGGGAAGGCACACGAACAGTATAAAGCGCAGGCCAGAAGGGTAACGAGTGTGGTAAGAAAAACAAAAGAGGATTATGAAAGAACATTAGCATGCAGGCTAAAGAGAATCCCAAACAGTTTTTTCGATATGTTGCAAGTAAAAGAAAAAATGTATATGGCAGAATGATTATTTTTAAGAATGCTGAAGGTAGGGAGGTAACCGAATCAGTTGATATAGTGGAATTACTGAGCGAGCACTTTGCAAGAGTATATCATCCAGGTGGTGACATTGCAGGAATGAAAGAACCAACAGCTTATATGGGAATTGTGGTGAATGAAGTGGAGGTGAATAGTCTATTACAAAACCTCAATGTCAAAACATCTGTGGGATTGGATGGTATACCAGCTCGTGTCGTACATGAAATGGCTCAAGAATTGTCAGTGCCCTTGACCATTTTGTTTAATTTGAGTCTCAGGTCTGGGTTAGTCCCAAGGGGGGTGGAAAGAGGGGAAAATAGTTCCACTGCATAAAGGAGGTTCCAAGACTGCTGTTGTAAATTACTGACCAATCAGCATATCAGGAATTGTTGTCAAGGTCATGGAGAAAATAGTCAAGAGGAAAATACAGGATTGGATAGATGAAAATGGAATACTGTATGGTAGTGGTGTTCAACCTTTTTTACTATGTGAGCTACTTTTCTATAAAAAGTAATTTGCCGATCTACTCTCTTATATATAAGTTATTCAGCGACCTACTCTCTTATATAGGTCACGTTCCCCCAACCTGATATCTGATTACGCACAAATAAACAACTAAAAAAAATACTCAACTAAAAACTTTATTTGTGTATTTAAAAATTTATTTATCACTTTTAATTATTTTAATACAACAAACATTTTAATACAACAACAAAAAAACAAATGGAATAAAATATTTATTTCTCTATTTTGGAAAAATCAAAGTTAGAAAAAACAACAGATTGATTACAAACTCACAAGTTACAGGAAATGCTGGTTGATTAAAAAAAAAAAAGTTAATGTGAAATTTGGCATTGTTTGGACCTTGCAATATTTTCATAGTCAAGTTGATATGAAGAAGTGGCCAATCGCAGACAATCATCCAAATGATCATTTGTAATTTGGTTTCTTAACTGATTTTTTATGACGGTCATATTTGAAAAAGCGGATTCTGACAAGTATGTTGATCCGAAACACGACAGAATTTTTTGCGCAATATCAGTTAATATTGAGAATTTTTTATGTGCACACTTCCAAATGACTTCATTGTTTATTGATTTTAAATGTAAACTATTCTGAATGTTTATTATCTCATGTTCTACTTCAGCTTGGTTTATATCAAACAGTCCACTAATTTTATTTGAAATTTCTGTGATGTTCAAGTTTTCTTGAAATGGATTATTGATAAAAGATACAATCATCTCAGTTTTATTAAAATCTCTAAATCTTAAATTTACTTCATCCTCAACTAATTCTATTTCACGAATAAATTCTTTTAAATCACAGCAAAGCATTTCTTGATTTTGTTCAAAAAATTATAATAAATATGGGAGATGTCTAAATTCGCGGTCATTTATATTTCTCTTTAATAAAAGTAAGTATTGTTGGAAAGTGTTTATTGAACTTAACATGTCAATTAAATTTTTATCTCTACCTTGTAACTCTAAATTTAAATTGGTTAATTTCGTACAGAAATCTACCAAAAATGATAAGTGTAACAACCATCCTTTATCACACAATTGTGGATAAATATCTCCTTTTTCATCAAGAAAATTTTTTATATCATTAATTAATAGAAGAAATCTTTCTAAAAATTGATTTCTGCTGAGCCAGCGAACGTTACTGTACAACAGAAGTTCCCTATCGTCATCTGCCTGTAATTTAAATAACTGCCGTTGCAGGGCTTTTCCTCGAACAGAATTTACAATTTTAAATGTAATATCCAAAACATCTTTCGTGTTTAATCGTTTACTACACAGTACTTGTTGGTGAATAATACGGTGATATGTTAAAAAATCTGGATATTTTTCATCGTTTTTACCATAATGAAATGAAACCTGATTTATTACCTATCATTGCAGCAGCACCATCAGTAGTAATAGACACAAGTTTAAGAAGCAGAGGTTTGTGTTGTTTCACAAATTCATCAAATGCCGAAAAATGTCTTCTCCCCTAGCCCTTCCCAATAATGGTATAATTTTCAAAAGTTCTTCTTTACTTGAATAATCTTGACATACCATGCAAATAAATACCATTAACTGAGCAATATCAGTGAAGTCGTTTGATTCATCAAATTGTAATGAAAACCCAACACTGGTGAATGTCTGACATTAACCTGGCCTGGAAACTTTTCTCGGGCAATTGGAACTCTTCCTTTCAGCAATTTGAAACCTTGTCTGTGGCTTAGAAGTAGTCTCTCTCTAGTGACATCTCGAACCGAGAAGCTCCTTTCTGGAAGCGGGAAACTCCTCTCTCAAGCAACGTGGATCCGGGCAGTCTCTCTGACGGCGATTCTGGACTGGGCAGCCTCCTCTCTGACAGCAATTCTGGAACCGGGACCCCTTCTGCTTGCTTCAGTCCCTTTTTATTAGGCCTCCTCTGAGACCTCGCATGAAGTTTGGCAGCCCCCCCCCCCCAAAGAATCGGTACGAGTTTTTCATCTTAAGTTTCAAGTTCGGCAAGCCTTTTGTTCTCCTCCACTTTCTTTTGATTGTAAGTTGCCGGCCATTGGAAAGTTGTTTGAACTATTTCTGACTGACTTCGGAGATGTTTACACTTAGAGCCTGCAAGACTTTCTCATACATACAAGTTTCAATAACAATCTTTCTAATGCCGCCATGTACAGCTTCAGTGACAAAAATATTGCTTTTGTTTTTAACACTCTAACATATTCTTATTAAAGCAGTACATACAGTTAGCTTCAAAAGTTATTTACAAAAACATCTAATACAAACTATACCGAGACAAACAAAGTTTATTTTCTTACAATATTCACATGGGACTTAACCTAAGTAAAAAATCAATGTAACATGCTTTGGAATATTTAATATTTAAGCTGCAATCGAGTTTTTACACTTTGCTTATAATCGTATTCACTCAGCTCGCTGTTTGACTTCCACTGATCCAAATTAATTCATTTACAATGAATTAATTTGGATCTTATAAGAAAATTATTGATTTGACAATTTTAACAAAAAATAAATAACCAATAGCAATATGCTTAAAGCGAATTAAAAATAATACAAACTAATGATAAATAAAATATTATGTTTTCAGTTTTAATTAAATTTGTAAGGAGGAATACACAAGAGATTGACCAAAAATCGCTCCGTGATCGACGAGTTGAACACCCCTGCTGTATGGGATACAGCATGGTTTTGTGAAGGGTAGATCATGCCTCGGTAACTTGCTCAAGTTTTAGAGTCAGACCGAACTGGATAAGGGCAATGGGTTTATTATTATTATTATTATTTAGGTCTCCATGGAGTCAAAACACTCATCGTGGGAGGTCCTTCCTAAGAACATAAAGTCTGTCAAGACTCATCGAGGGGAGGTCCCCCCCCTAAGAAACACAAAGTCTATCATACCACTCTTTACACTCATTGACCGTTCTCGCTCCAACCACTCCATCAGTCAATGCATTCCACGGTTCAACCACCCTCCACACAAAGAAACCACACCTTACCCTCTTGCTCACAGTTTCCTTTCGTAACTTCCAGGGATGGCCTCTTGTCATCACTCCTTCCCACTGTTCAACCAAGCGAAAGAACTTCCCAGTCAATCCTGTAACCACCTTTCAACAGTTTAAAAGTCTCAATCACATCACCTGTCCTTCTTCTTCTATCCACCAAACTCTGCAGTCCACATTCCCTCAACCAATCCTCATAACTATCCTTGTACAGTCCTGAAACCATCTTTGTCATCTGTCTTTGTATCCTTTCCACAGTTAATTTATCCCCTTCAAATCCTGGGGACCAAATCTGAGAACAATAGTCCTAGTGTGGTCTGATCAGAGACTTATACAACGGAATGATAACCCTCTTATCTCTGCAGGTCAGTATCCTTCTCATAATAGCAGCAATCCTCTGTGTTATCTTCACCACCTTTGCAATATGTCCCCTAAACTTCAGCTTTCTATCAATCATCAACCCCAGATCTCTTGTCTCCCATACTTCCTCCAGTATAACTCCTCCCATAGAGTATGCAGCATCCCATCGATGTTTCCCAAACCTCAAGACCTTACATTTTGCTTTATTAAACTGACACCCCCATTCATTTGCCCATTTATTTAGCTTATTTAAATCCTCTTGCAGGGCTACTACATTTGCACTATTACTAATAATCCTTCCCAGCTTCGCATCATCCGCAAACAACTGAATATCCTTGCAATCCACTGGCAATGTCATTGATATAAAGGTTAAACAATATAGGTCCTAGTACTGAGCCCTGTGGGACCCCACTTGTAACCCTCTGCTTCCTTGAAACTGCTCCACCATACACAACTCTCTGATACCTATCAGACAGCCAATCCTGAATCCAGTTGACCAATTTGAACATCCAGACCCTTGTGCTGCAACTAAATATCAGTTTATCATGTGGCACCCTGTCAAATGCCTTTGCTAAGTCTAAGAAAATTGCAGTATATGCCCTTCCCTCATCTAATGTTCTTGTAACTTTATTATAAAAGGCTAAAACAAGAGCGCCCTTTCACAAATCCATGTTGACTCCCACAGATAACATTACCCTCATCTGCCCAATGCTGTATACGGTCCCTCACTACTTTCTCCAAGATATTAACAACTACTGATGACACACAGACTGGCCTATAATCAGACACTTCCAGTCTTCTACCACCCTTATGCAATGGCACTATCTTACCTTCCTTCCATTCCCTGGGCACCTTTGCCGAAGCCAGACTTTTATTGAAAAGCCAGGTTAAAGGCACTGTCAGTTCCCTAGCAATTCTCTCAAAACTCATGGTGAAATACCATCCAGTCCCAAAGCTTTACTGACATCCAGAGTACTCAGTATCTGAAACACCCTCTCCTCCTGTACCTCTAAACCTCAAACCAGCCCTATTCCTCTAGCATTAAAACTGACTCCTCTAGGATGAAATACTCGAATAAAGTGTTCATTGAACAATTCCACTATGTCCTCTGCATCAGCCACTCTATTCCCATTTTTATCCCACAATATCATTCTTCCACAGTCATTTCTCCTCCTACTGGCCACATAGCTAAAAAAGTCCCTAGGATTTTCTTTGGATCTTAGGGCCAATCTCCTCTCATATTCCAGTTTCGCTTTCCTTACCGCACTAGTCACTCTTCTGGCCTGTGTCCTATATTCTTCATGCATCTTCTCTTCACCTGTCTCCTTATGTCTCTTCCATAGTCTCTTTTTCGCATGCAATTCCTGTTTAATATTGTTTATTATCCACTTTACTCCAAATTGTGTCCTCTTCTTCACTCGTAGTATACAACTTACCATTGCTGCTAACAAATATTCTTTCACAATTTCCCACGCACTAATGATATCCCGGCCTTCCAATTCCTCCCTCCCCGAAACTCCCCGAAGTTGACATCTAAGACTATTATAATCACCTGCCTTATAATTCCACTTAAGTTCCTGTCTCTTTGATACTCCTGCATGTCTATTCATTTTCCAAGTCAAAACCATATGGTCACTCTCTCCAACTGGTGGGAGAGATGTTTACAGTGATTCTACTGGATGTTGCTAAGGCCTTTGACAGGATACCGCATGGAATTCTAATCAGTAAACTGCAGCATATGGGGATGGATATAGGGTTGGTGAGATGAATAGGAGGGTGGTTGATGGAGAGATATCAGAGAGTGGCTTATTCAGGAGTAGAGTCCAAAAGACAGCCTATGACTAGTGGTGTGCCGCAGGGCTCTGTTCTTGAACCACTACTGTTCAATTTGTTCAATAAGGATATAGGAAAGGATCTCAGAGGACCTGTTCATTTGTTTGCTGATGATGCAAAGTTGGGTAGAGCAATAGTGAGTGCACAGGATGTCAAAATTTTGCAGGATGATTTGGATAGTTTGGAGGACTGGGCTAAGGAGAATGGATGTCAATTTAATGTGGCAAAGTGTAAGGTTATGCATTTTATGGTGAAAAGATTAGCAGCAGTATATCACATTGTGGAACTGTACTCTAGGAGATTGATGAGGCCAGGGATTTGGGAGTGTTGGTGAATAGGGAGTTGAAGTTCAGGGGGCACATCGCAAAAGTGGCTAAATCAGCTCATCAAATCACTTGGTTGCTGAAAAAAACCAGTTTGTCTCTGCTTGTTAAAGCAGAGACAAACACAGGTTATTGTTCCTCTCTATCGAGCCTTGATAAGACACCATCTAGACTACTGTGCCCAGATATGGGCACCAGGGTTTCTTCTGGATGGGGAGGTGGAGAGGATCCAGAGACAAGTGACCAAGATGATAGCAGGTCTATGGAATGAACCTTATGAGAACAGGTTGAAGATTTGTGGGTTGCAGAAATTGGTTGATAGGCGGAAAAGGGGTGATATGATTGTGACATTCAAATTACTGAAGGGTTTCTATAAGATTAATTCAGAAGATATTTTTGAGAATATGACTGGTGGTGGGAGGACTAGGGGCCATACATGAATGCTGGGCAAGAGTGTGGTTAGCAAGGGTGTTAGAGCTAGGTTTTTTACTTGGAGAGTGGTGAATGAGTGGAATAAGCTGCCAGAGTCTGTTGTGAGGGCCATGACTGTAAATGTGTTCAAGGAGAAGTATGATAGATACTGTGTGAATGTCAAATAATTGTTCTTGACATGATGTTAGGGCCTCCATCGATGAGTCTATGGATCCCTTGGAGTTGCCCGTAATAATAATAATAATTCTGACTCTCACAGATAACATTACCGTCATCTGTCCATTGCTGTAAATGATCCTCACTAATTTCTCCAAGATCTTAACAACTACCGATGAAATAGAAATTAGTCTATAGTTTGACACTTCCAGTCTACTACCACTCTTATACTATCTTACCCTCTTTCCACTCAATAGGTACCTTTCCTGTGACCTGACTTTCATTGAAAAGACTGGCCAACGGAGTTGTCAGTTCTTTAGCACATTCTCTCAAAACTCATGGCAAAATAGCATTGTCCCACTGCTTTATTGGCATCCTCAGTTTTTGAAACACACACTCTCTTATTGCACTTCTAAACTTTGAATCTGCCCTATCTCTCTAGTATTAAAACCCACTTCTCCAGGATGAAATACCCCAATAAAGTTCACTGAACAACTCTACTATCTTCTGCATCAATCACTCTGTTCCCATTTTTATCCAACAATGCCATTCTTCTACAATCATTTCTTCTCCTACTGACCACATAGTGAAAAGATTCCTTAGAATTTTCTTTGGATCTCAGGGCCTACCAGCCTCTCGTATTCCAGTTTTGCCTTCCTTACCATACTCGTCACTCTCCTGGCCTGAGTCTTATATTCTTCATGCATCTGCTCTCCACGACCCTCCTTATTTCTTTAATAACAGCACTAATGATATCCTGGCCTTCCAATTCTTCCCTCTATGGAACTGCCCCTAGTTGATACCTAAGTCTATTATAATCACCTGCCTTATAATTCCACCTACATTCCTTTCCATTTAATACTCCTGCATGTCTATTCAATCTTCCAAGTCAAAATCACATGGTTACCCTCTCCCATGGGGCTAGAGATGCCATCTCAGTTATAATTAACTCTTCTGATGCTATGACTAAATCCAAACCTAAGACAATTGTCCCTCAAGAATTCCAAAAATTCCATTCTCTTATTACTACATCAGTTTTTTCTTCCCAATTTATACTGCTCTAGGTCAAAATCTCCCATAACAATCATTCTTCTTGCATTTGCCAAGCTCATCTGCCTAAACATCTCCTACTCTTCATCCTCCATGTTCCTTGCCTTATAGCAACACCCCACTAAATATCCTGTCCTGCCTACCTCTACCTCACACCATATGCTTTCAAAACCATTAGTGCCATTTCCCTCCACATCCTCCATTCTTAGAGGACATAAGTCATCACTTATCATAAGCAGTACTCCACCACCGCATTTTCCCTTCTTATCCTGTCGAAAAATGCTATACCCTGATATTTTTATTGCTGTCAGTATATCGTCTTCTGTCTACCATGTCTCAGAGATCCCAAGAATCTTTGCAGGCTAATGCTATCAGCACCACCAATTCATCTCCTAGTGTTTGCTATAATGCAAGTCAACACTATTAAGATGAAATAAATACTTTTAAGATCAGTATAATATTTCAGGTTTTTTTGGTTTGTTGTTGTTATGTAGGCTACTTAAAAATTCATCAAATGGCTTTCTGTAAAAAGATCAAGGAATGTGCAGTACACTGTTTTTTCCATGGTAAGAGGTCACTCGTGAAGATGTTGAAAGAAAAGTTTACAATGCCAGGAGATCAACTTTGTCTTAAGATAAATTAAAGATACCAAGAAAGTACATACTTGGTTTAATCCTTTATCCAAGTGTAAGCAAACAAGTCTGAACTATTTTTAAGGACTGGGGCAACTCATATACAGAAGCTTGTGACTTCACATCACTTGCCTCAGTATCCCATAATGCAAAGCACATATCCTTACGGATATGGAAGTTTTTTTCACTTGGAGTACTATAAATTAAAGATACCAAGAAATTATACACTTGGTTTAATACTTTGTTCAATCAAGTGAAAAAACTTCCAACAACTATCTCTAATCCAAAGAATTTTGATAATAAGGTGTGACACCTTTTGGCAACTCATATATGAAAATATGATTTCTGCATCACTTCAACCTTGGTATCACCTCTGGGTCTGGCTCACACTGATGAGACCTCAATAAACATCAAAACAGTCTGGGTAGTGACCCTTCCCATAATGCATAGCATTATACATATCCATAAGGATATGTGCTTTGCATTATGGGATACTAAGGCAAGTGATGTGAAGTCACAAGCTTATATCACGAGTTGCCCCAATCCTGAAAATAGTTCAAGTGCAAACTTGTTTGCTTACACTTGGATAAAGGATCAAACTAAATATATAATTTCTTGGTATCTTTCATAATAGTATAACCAAGTGAAAAAACTTCCAACAACTTTGTCTTAAGATAATACTGCAATGGATGGCATCTGGTTGTAAGAGAGGTGCACACAATGATGGGTTGAAATGTAAACAATGGCAAGACACCAGAAGGAATGACCACCATTTGTACTTATTTTGTTTTTCAAAGTTGTATTTGGTTTTGATAATGGTTATATTTTGAGGCTCTTGCTAACTTCTGCATTAGCTGTATTGACAGTTTCGTATTTTCTTTCACTTGTATATTGAATTTTTAGTTGGATACCTTGGGATATTACTGGAAAAACAAGATTACAGGAAATGAATGAATGAGGAATCTGAGTATAATAAGAAAGGAAAGCTATCATTCTATAAACAATTATTTTGATAAATTAATCCGAGGAAGTATTTAGATTCGTAACAGCAGTTTGACCATGGAAGAGCTGAGTGGATGTTTTACTGCTTGACCATTATAGTTTCAAAGGATATAATGCTCAGAATGGTTATGATAAAAATATTTCATAGGAGAATTTTTTATGATTTTTTATGATAATCATACCTACAAAATGTGGTAAACCTACCACATTAAACAACATGAATGGTTTAAGAGTCATATAACTGAGAAATCTACTATAGAGGCCAAATATAGTACTTTTCAAGCCTAATCAAACTTTCAAATAGACAGAGTGATGATCTCATACCAGGCAATGAAATCATCTAATGATGCTCAAAAGCATCAGTGCCATTGAGATTTGTATCCACAGCCTGTGGATTGCAAAATTCCACTTGGTCCCCACAGATTGGTTTGCACAAGGCTGTGGTCTAAGTTACTCAGAAGAAAATGTCGGATAAAAAGGGATCAACGGGAATGTTATAATAATTTATCTAGTAACTGCAAAGGAGTGTTGAACAGTATCTACACTTAAAAGATTTAGAAGACAATGGAAGAATTACTGATGCCAATTTTGATAACAGAAAATGCAAGAGCATAAATTGGATGGCTGTGTGAAAGAGAGCAAACTTGAGAAAGATGGGTCAATAATGAACTTATTACTCTATTCTACTGAGTCAATGATTTTTAAGAAGCTCTAAAGGGTACTTCCTCAAATGAGAGAACTGTATTAATGGATTTGTGATTTGTATAGAGTTCATAGCTATTCAGAGGTAAAGCATTGCCTTGAGCAAAAGAAAAAAAGAATTGGATGCTGCAATATGCGTAAAATGTTTATGTCAAGAAATAAAGAAAGACTGGATGTTATAGTTATCTCATAAAGAGAAATTTCATCCTGTCTACAGAGATATCAGATTATTGTTAATAGTGAGATTGGAAGAAAGAGTTCTTTTTTTGTGAGCAATGAGATGTGATTGAGTTCTACTGGCACATGAGTTACTAAAAAAATAAAAAAAAAACTCACTGACAAATGGTTTGGAGATTAGAATTCATGACTGTGGATGTTGATATTCAGATGTTAATAGTTTGTGTAGTGCTAGATCTGCGAAGAGAGAATGAGGAGCACAGTGAGCTCAGCAACAAAACTGAAGAAGATTGTCAATATTAAGGAAAAGTAAGTAAGAAGAGTAAGTAAAACAACCGACTTGTAGACCTCCAAAATTAATTGCAAAACTCGAGAATACAGATCCATCTGCCATTACAAGTAATATATGAACAAAGAGAAAGCTAGCAACTCAGTTGCATGAATCAGAAGACAGACCATACGATAGACTGTTTTAATAGGACCTCATGCCAAATATGATCAAATACATTACAGATGTTAACAGCAATTATTTAAGATTCTCCATGCTTTTCCATGGTATTTTCCAAAGATGGGTAACATGATACAAACAAGGTCAATTCCTAGTTGACTAACATAGCGAGAATCCAGAATGGTGATAATTTACTTGAGAAATTTGCAAGCAGACTAGAAGTTGAAAGTTAATGATTTTCTCTATTACTCTGAAAAGAATTATAATGAGAGAAACTGAATGGAAATTCAATGTTAAAGATTTATCATATCACACATTTTAGGAATGGGGTGAATACATGCTAATTTTCAAACTGCAATTAGATGTCAGTAGAATAAGACACAGGGAGAGAATAAAAGTGTGACACAAGAATTGACTCTGAAGCACAACCTTTCAGAACAATCACTATAAACAACTGGTTCAGGAAATGTTTTCTGCCTTACAGCATTGTTTGTTCTGAATGTTTGCTATCTAGAGTGAATTCACTAGATCTCAACCTGATCCACACCAGTGAGATGTTCTAGAACATCTTTGCACCCTCCTCCATTCAAGGACTGTCAGAAGCTTTACAGACATGGTTGCATTTCCATACTAATTATCATTATTATTATTATTCTGGCCTCCATGGAGTCAAAAGACTCATCGTGGGAGGTCCTTTCTAAGAAACACAGGTCTATCAAGACTCATCAAGGGAGGTCCCTCCTAAGAAACACAAAGTCTATCATATCCTTAAACGCATTGACTGTTCTCGCGCCCACCACTCCATCAGGCAATGCATTCCATGGTTCAACCACCCTCCATGCAAAGAAACCACTCCTCACCCTAATACTAATGTCTCTAAACATCTATGAGAACTATAAGTCGAAGTAGGTAGGTTTTATCTGTACAAAAAATATAGTCTAACATGATAATAGGCAAGCAGTCATTATTCAACATCATCAATGTATTATAGTAAATATAATATTAAGGGAAGTGACATGATGATACTAACTAATATTAGTTCTCATCCAATTTAATGTGTGGTCAGTGTAATAATAAAAGAATTACATGTTTGTGCAATCTTCAAAACTAATTTCAAACTATTTTAAACTAAAGATGATCCACAATACATGAATCGAAATATTTGTAATTCATCCATCTTAATTAAATATTTTTAGCTATCTATGTGTTTTACTTATTCAGAAGTATCTTCACCATCTGAACAATGTCTGTGCAAATGCAGATCAATTTTATATGGTCACAGTAACCATATGCTAAAAGTAACTATGTCACTGAGAGTAATTCTATATAAGTTTCCCTTCATTATATAAATTTTAACATATTTCGAATTTATAAATAAACCAAAAACATTAACTATATGCCTATGTAAACAATCTGGTAACACTATGATGAATGCACATAGTAACAACATTACAAAATCAACATGTTAGTAATTGCAAAATGAGTTACTGTAATTTTGAAGCAAATTTTTTTTTTTTTTTTTGTGAAAACCACATATATATTGCATATCTCACTTCTAAATTAATGCCATCAACTTCCAGTTATGCACCATATTAAACAAGATAACAGTGAAGTACTAAAAATTTGTAAAGCTTAATGTGTGCATGGAGGGGGAAGGGAGGTTACTATGTTATGAATATCCAATTTCCTCTTCATAATACATATAAAACCATTCTAATGAAACTCAAATGAATGCGATCTTGACTATATACTAAATGGCGTGTGCATGTGAAATTAAACTTGCCAAGAAATTACATTCTTGTTTAATCCATTATTCAAGTATATCAAAAAAACAAATTTTGTGCATGAAGCATCTTCACGACTAGACTATTTCTATACAGAGGCTCATGACTTAACATTAGTTGCTTGGAATCCCATAATGTAAAGTACATTTCCTTTCAGAAGTGTATATTACTATGAATTTTAGGAAGGATCACTACTTCCACTAGTTTCTCTTCATTGAGATCTCATTGGTGGGAGCCTGACCAGACCCAGAAGAGATACAAAGGCTGAATTAATGGAGAAGTCATAAATGTTCCATATACAAGTAATGAAAAGATATGTCACTTCTGGGTTTGAAAAATTCACTTTCGAAGTTTTTTTTTATTTTTTTTACTTTTATTTTTTTAGGGCAAAGGTTCACTTTCCCTATCCCAATAAGTATAGTTTGTTTCTTTCATTAAAATAGGATAAAAAATATTGACAATATCTGTACTAACCAATCCATATTGTTGATAAAAATACGGATTAATTTCATATTTATTTTTTAAAGGATTTAATGATATTTGAAAATTCTGGATAAGATACATAACCCACGTTGATTAAATATACTCATAAAGACAAACCTTCTTACCTATTTGCGTTGTTTGCAGATGTGGAATGAAGATAACAAAAAACTTTGCGATATGTGAAGTTAGTATTAAACTTTTCATTTAAAGTTTTTCATAATTTAAAAAGTGGGCTATGAGATTACTATAAAAGGAATTAATAGCCATTCCAAATATTTGCATTTAATTAGCATTAACTTAACCAGAATGCTAAAGTATTCTGGTAAACCTAACATTGTAAAACGACCATGACAGGGCATAACTGTTGCCTAGCAACCTAACAAAGATACCGCCGCTGTACACTGACAATTCTTTCTGCTTCACATTTTTATTAACTCCATAATTTATAACAGAAGCACTGCCGCCAAAATAATTCTAGGATTCATCTAGTCCCACCGAATTTTTCAATATTTTGAGAATAGAACTAGATGAAATTTCTCCAAGTGTTCTAAAGGAATGTATTAAAGAACCAACAGCATCATTCACCTGGTTGCTTAATGAAACCTTGCAAAGGGAAATGTCGCTGGGGATTGGAAAGAGGGTAAGACAGTGCCACTGTATAGAAATGGTGAGAAAAGGAAGCATCAAACTATAGACGAGTTAGTGTAGCTTCTCTAGGTGTTAATATATTGCAGAAATTTGTACGATCTCGTATATACGGGCAAATGAGAAAAATATTATTCGAGAAGGCAGAGATCGACTGACTCGGAAACGGTTGGAAAAATGGCTTAGAGAATGTTCCTCTTGTCGGCGACTAGATTTGAACCCAAGTCTTCCTTCGTACGGTCACATGCCATAGTGTGCAAACGTCACTTTACTGAGCTACACAGGCTCCTCGGTGAAAATGGCATTTGCATTCCACCGCACTAGATTGCACGACAGAAGACTTGTGTTCAAATCTAGTTGCCTACTACAGCAACATTTACTAAGCTTTTTTTTTTAACCATTTTCCGAGTTAGTTGATCTCTGACTAGTTTTTTCCTCAAGAACACTCGGATTTTTCGTACCGTAAACTAAAGAAAATCGACTGTCGAACCCACACTATTCTCAGACATTGAAAAGATTGTGTTAGGGACCACGAGATGGCGCCACTTCCTAGCCGCCTCCTTCACTGCCTACCGATTAATTAGATAGCCTTGGGCCAGCTATCTCTGATTGGCTGCCAGTAGAGATTGAACTGTCCACTCAGTTTGCAAAAGGGCTAAAGCGGGAACAAAAAGTTGTTAGCTGATTTTTTTTTTTCTTCTTCTTCTTATTATTATTATCAAGAGAGACATCCAAGAAGTCAGTAACTCATTGAGGGAGGGCATACAGTTCGCACCACTTGTCATACCTGTACTGGCACACACAACATCCAATGACAATCCATTTTAATCACACACCACAGTTTGAGACAAAAACCTAGCCCTAATCCTCTTCTTGACTGCATTAACTTCTATGAATGCTTTCGAATTCTTTCTCCACCCTCCATAAAGCGAAAAATTCGATCTACTGGTATCCTGTATGACCTTTTCAGAAGTTTGTAAGTCTCAATCATATCAGCCCTCTTTCTTTTGTCTGCAGCCTACAAATTCTTAGTCTGTCTTCATAATCTATATTACAGAGTCCTGATATAATTTTAACACTGTCATTTGCACTCTCTCTCCACTTTATCAGAATCACCACGGAAACCAGACCTCTGCACAGTAGGCCAGGTGAGATCTTATGAAGGCCTTATAAAAAGGTCAAATGGTTTCCTTATCTTTACATGTCAAGGTTCGTTTCAGCATTGCCAGTATTCTCTGAGTTGTATTTACAACTTTTGCAATATGATCTTTGAACGTCAACTTCCTTGTCTACTAACACTCCAAGATCCCAAGCCTCACCAGTTTCTTCAAGTATAATCCCACCAATATAATACAACATTGGACATCTAATCACGCCGAAGTGAATGACTTTACATATACTGACATTGAACTGACATCCAAAATGTCAGTTCAATAATAATTCCAGCCTAATCAAATCATTATGCAAGTACTGCATATCAGCAGCATTCCTGATTACCCAACCTATCGTTGCATCATCATCAGCAAATAGCTGTATGTCGCCAATCATTCATTGTAATGAATAATTCTCCGTTACTGATGATAATCCATTCAATTGCATGTTATATCTCTTATACATCAATTCCACTATCAAACTCGATAAACACATTCAAACACTCCAACTGATTTCTTTTATACAGGCTGTATAGATTTCATGCTATAAAATCATTTGTTTCTATAAGCACTACCATCCCTTTTCTTTTATTTTTCTTCTTGATTGAATTCCTCCTATCGTTCATTTTTTTAACCTGAATAGTTAGAGCTATTCCGCTTATTTTTCTTTTCCCTTTTGAGTTTTTCTAAACATTTCTCAACTTTTTGTATCTCTCGGGTTGTTTATAGAATAATTTGTAACCTACGAAGTTTCATGTGTTAATTTATTTTCTTCATTGTCATTTGCATCGTCAATATGATTGTCACGATGCTCTTGTTCAGAAAGGTCTTTTCAGAAATCTACGTTAGCTTCCTTTTGACAGTACGCTGTTGCTCGACAGAGCAATAGCGTACCTTTGCTATACTAGTTGTACTGCTGTATACTAGTTGCCATATCTAGTTATACTAGACATTGTCTAGTATAACTACACAATGACAGCATTTTGTACACTACCTTAAGAGCCTGTGTTGAAGTTCACTTGGAGTGGTGTTTTCACTCCTCCTCAGCGCTGGACAGCCCAAAGAAATAGCGTGATGAGTCCCATTTTAGTCTCCGACTAGAGGAACTTTTTCTAAGCCTTTTTTCGACCGGTTCCGTTAGCTGATCTCTGGAAAGGGCAAGTGAGTTTTTTCTCCAGGAGAGACGAAGTTTTTTCGTCACGATATCTCAAAAAATCGACCATATAACTCACACTATTTCAGACATTAAAAATATTGTGTCAGGGACCAGAAATGGCAGCATTTCTTAGTCGTGTCTTCACTGCGTACAATTTAAATCAGTGATATGATAGCTTTGGGCCAGCTATCTCTGATTGGCTACAAATGGAGATTGAAATGACCACTCAATCTCCAAAAGTTAGATAGGACTAAAACGTCTCGCCTACTCCCTATACATGTATAAAGTCATTAGCTGATTTTTTCTTATCTTAAGTTAACAATATATCCAAGAATATATTAATAAATTACCGCATTTTTATGGGCTAGTGCTCATATTGTTAGTGCATTAACTTACCCCACCAAAGAGTTGCAGACGTATGAATGCTTTCAGAATTCTGATTGGTTTATTCAGAATCAGCCATTAATGACGTTAATCGACAGAGTTAACAAAGACAAGTGATTGGCGGAAGCCTGTTCGCGGAGACAAGGTACCAGCAATTTCACCATGCTGGTCTCTCAACCAGTTGCCAAGACGACTCCGAATTTTTGGTCCAAAAATTTTAGAAAATAGTATCGTCTTATACACGGAAAAATGCGGTATTTAGAAATGGTGGGAATAAAAATCGATCATTACTTCAAAGCCGAATATATGTAGAACTTCGAAAGTTTCACAGGTTTCATTCTCACATCTGTGTGACCATATGAGAGAGTGCAATCCTTGGCATTGGAGTTGCTTTAGCTTGCACTACTTAAAAGACAAAAGTGCAATCCAAGCATCCCTATATTCACTTTAATTGAAATCAAGAAATGAAGCCATATGCTCTTTCTTTGATAATTACTATTACATACCGAGCGAGAGTTCCTTTATAAAAAAAATAGAACACTCTGACATAGGATTGATCTTGTTCTCTTAAGGTTTCTGCCTAATCTCTGAAGTGAAACAACCAATTCAAAACAGATGTCAGGTCAATGAAACCTTTATCAGGTGCACTAATAAAAAACGAATACATGTAAGCTTGGACAGCGCTCATATCTTTTAAGTAGTACAAGGTAAGGCAACACCGATGATCTGCATTCCCATAAGCTCTGTGGTCAATAGAAAAATTTCAAGTTCTGCATATGTTCCCCCGATGAATCTAAGGACTACTTGGAGTCGCCCGTAATAATAATAATAATAATAATAATAATAATAATAATAATAATAATAATAATAATATGTTCGGCTTGGAAATAACGTAGGTTCTTTAATATCTACTATTTCTACATTTTTTATATAGCCGAAATGAAGCTGTGTGGAAGATCTCTTTGATAAGTATATTAATAAATATACTAGATACACTGAATAAAAAATACTCAACAATTATATACTAAAATATAATTGAATTCAAAATACTAGAATGATTTCTATAAAATCATCAGAAATCATCGAAAAAATCAGCTAACGCCTTTTATTCCCGTATAGGGAGTAGGGGAGGCTACTTTAGCTCTGAGTTCTGAAGACTGAGTGGGCAGTTCAATCTTCACAGGTAACCAATCAGCGATGGCTGGCCGAAGGCTATAACTATTTTAATAGGCATGCAGTGAAGAGATGGCTAACAAGTTCCGCCATCTCGTGGTCCCTAACCCAAGACAGTAAATGTCGGAAAATAGTGTGGATTCGACGGTACATTATTTTTCTTGAGTTTACGGCCCCTGAAAACATATTTAAAATGTTTTAAGACGAAGATAGGGTAAACGGCTCCGCCTACTCCCTATACGGGAACAAATAGGCGTTAGCTGATTTTTTTTTTATAAAGATAGATAATATCTATCTATATAAAAATGTTATATTTGCATTTGATTTTTGCAATATTTGCTGTGTATGTTTTGTATTGAATATCAATGCAATAATATAGTAATATATGTCTGTATTACGATTTTTTTTCGATGGGGTCGTGAAATATTTTATTTTTTCCAAAGGGGCCTTTACATCCATAAGTTTGGGAAGCACTGATGTACTATGCATATCCAGTACTTATGCCAATGCATGGCAACAATCTTATATCTATCCTATTCCAAAAAAGAGAGAGAAATCTATTGTCAATCTACTGACCAATTGTATGCACCTCAATACTCTCCAAATAATGGAAAAACTCATCAGTATCCAACTCTTCCACTACTTAAAGGCCCACTAATTAATCAGCGACTACCAGTACAGCTATCGCCATTCAAGATGCACAGCTGACTTCAGCTTACCCCACCCAGCACTGGACATGTGCAGTGGAAAGGTTCAGAAAAGCTTGTGCTGTCTCCCTCAACATTTCAAAGTTGTCGACCCTATGTGTGTGTGTGTGTAGTATCATTACCTGCTTAACAAATTACCATCCTTCAGTCTCCCTTTCAAACTCTGTAATAGGGTAGCCAGATTTCTCTCTGATCGTTTTCTGTGTCATGGTGGATGGCTCCATCTATTCTAGCTTCATCATCAATGCTGAAGTGTCTCGAGGCTCTGTCCTATCACCTATCTATGCGTTTCACAAACCGTGCGGTACCTTGGCATCCCAGGCTATAAGATCACCAACAACGGTGCCTTAAATTTGATCTACATACTATCCTTCATGGGGACCACGTTATCATGTTCAATATCACAAAAACAGTTGGGCCTTTTCTCTCGGAAAAGAGATCTCAGCTCAGCTACCCTTCCCCCCTCAGTAATACACAAATCTCAAGACAGAATCAAATCTTTCTCTGCTCACCTCCAGTCTCTCCTGGCAAAAACATTTCACACTAAGAGCCTCCTCAGCATCCAAAAAATACGAATTCTCTCTATAAATAGGAAAAACAGGAATCCTTGTATATACAAATACTAAACACCCATGTTTAGAATGCCGCTAACAAGTTTGGGTGGTGCACCTAAAATTTCCCTTAAAATCCTAACACTGTGCAGAGGCGAAAAATTAGACTCAATGATGATCCCTCTCTTACATATTCGTTTCAGCTTCTATCACACAGATGCAGTTTCAGAACTGCATCTATTCTACTGGTACTTCAATGGTCATTGCGGCACGGAAGTGGCATATGTGGTTGCTACAAGATTAGTAGCTGCCTAGCATCCCTTTACAGTGCAACTACAAACACAGCAAACATGCTTCTCCTCTTCCTCTTTTATTCCATTCACCAGTCCTCTGGAAACAGGCTTCCTAAACAACTACAAGCTACAGAAAAAAAAATCAACTAACGCCTTTTATTCCCTAATCGGGAGCAGGCGTGGCCTTTATAGCCTATCTAGCTTTTGGAGACTGAGTGGGCAGTTCAATCTCCACCGGCAGCCAATCAGAGATCGCTGGCCCATGTCCATCACTAATTATATCTAGCTTTTGGAGACTGAGTGGGCAGTTCGATCTCCACCGGCAGCCAATCAGAGATCGCTGGCCCATGTCCATCACTAATTATAACAGCTACCGATGAAGAGGCTGGCAAACAAGTGCTGCCATCTCTTGGTACCTACCCTAACAGGATATGTCACTGTCTGAAATAATGTGGGTACTATGGTCGATTTTCTTGAGTTTACGGGACGAAAAACCCGAGTTTCCGGGAGGAAAAACCCGCTTGCCTGTGCCAGAGATCGATTAACTCGGAACCGGTCGAAGATAGGCTTAGAAAAAGTTCCTCCAGTCAGCGACTAGACTAGAACCTAGGTATAGCTTCAAGCAGCCAAGCGCAGAGGATGCAAGCGCCACTTCCACTGAGCTACACAGGCCTTACAAGCTACAGCTCTCTCTCTAAAAAAAAAACTGGAATTTTCTATACTTACTGAATTTTGACGGTTTTCCAAAAGTAGGTTTTTGTCACTTGTATCTCTCTCTGCGACTACGCACAGAGATACCTGTGTAGCTCAGCGGAAGTGACGATTACATCCTCTGCATTAGGCAGTCCGAAGATAGACTTAAGTTCAAGTCTAGTCGCCGACTGAGAATTTTTTGTAATTCTTTCTTCGACCGGTTTCCGAGTTAGTCGATCTGTGGCATGGATGAGGTTTTTTTCTCCTGAAAATTCAAGAAAATCGACCATAAAACCTACATTATTTCAGAGTAACATCTCTTTTTAGGGTTGGGTACCAAGAGACGGCAGTACTTGCTTGCCCTTCTCTTCATCGGTTGCCGATTATAATTAGTGATCGTCATGGACCAGTTATCTCTGATTGGCTGTCAGTGGATATTAACTCCCCATTCAGTCTCCAAAAGCTAGACTGGGATATAAGCCTCACCTACTCCCTATAGGAGAATAAAAGGAGTTAATATATATATATATATATATATATATATATATATATATATATATATATATATATACACACACACAGGTGTGTGTTTATAATTATAATTAGTGATAGTCATGGGCCAGCATCTGTAATTGGCTGTCGGTGGATATTAACTCCCCATTCAATCTCCAAAAGCTAGACATGGCTAAAAACCTCACCTACTCCATATAAGAGAATAAAAGGAGTTAAGAGCCTGTGTAGCTCAGTGGATGTGGCGTTTGCACACCACCGCGCTAGGCCGCACGAAGGAAGTCTTGGTTTCGAGTCTAGTCGGCGACTAGAGGAAATTTTTCTAAGCCTTTTTTCGACCGGTTCCCGAGTTAGTCGATCTATGGCACGGGCAAGCAGGTTTTTCCTCCCGGAAAGTCGGGTTTTTCGTCCTGTAAACTCAAGAAAATCGACCGTAGAACCCACATTATTTCAGACATTAAATATATTGTGTTAGGGTTAGAGACCGCGAGATGGCGGCACATTTGAGCCGTCTCTCTTCACTGCGTACCGCTTAATTAGTGATAGCCTTGGGCCATCTGTCTCTGATTGGGTACCAGTGGAGATTGAACTGCCCACTCAGTCTCCAAAAGTTAGATAGGGCTAAATGGCCTCGCCTACTCCCGTATATACGGGAATAAAAAGGCGTTAGCTGATTTATATATATATATATATATGTGTGTGTGTGTGTGTGTTTCATTTCTCCCCAATGGAGAGAGCTGACCCCAGAGATGGTTCAACATCAGGGAAACTCGTGGAAAAAGTGGGTAAAGCTGCATGCACTTAACAGCTTTTCAAAAATCAATTTAATATCTTCAGGGATTAAATGGGTCCGTAGCAGATATTAATAAGGGCAGATACCACTTTTCATTTCTTGGCCTTTTTTCTTAAAATAAGGGTAGCTTTAACACGCCTTTTCTTTACTTTTTAGAGAGTTTCTTATTTAGTCAGTCTTTCGTGGGTGCAAGTTGGTTTTCTCTTGAGGAAACACAAGAAATTAACTCTGAATGTTAGAAAAGTAGTAGTACAGAAATTATACCATTTCAGGCAGCAGTAAGAACTAGGTTTGAGGTTTGCAAATAATGGCAGCTGTGTAATACTATCACTCTGAAGCTTTGAAAACCGTCGACAGTTCATCGATGAGTTCATCTATCACCGATTACATAGGGTTGGGTTTTAGAGTCTGTTAGATTCTACAAGTTCGGACTAAAAGAGCTCGCCGAATCCCTTAACATAGGCAATTTAGCAGACTGTCGGAAACTTGTGAATGGGGAGAAACCATCTCCACTTCTATCCATCATGCACAGCTGGCTCAAGGCTACTGATGATTTTAAGCTGCATCCAGATGAAGAGTATCGCAGACATCTGATGCCACCATGTAGTCCATAACACCATATATTGTCTGAAACAGTGCGAGTTTTAAAGTCGATTTTCTTGAGTTAAGGATTAAAAAATTCAAAGTAACAGAAAATCCGTTTGCACCATGTGAGAGATAGACAAACCTGGTAACTGGTTGTATTAATTCTTAGAAAACGGTCTGATCAGCGGATACAGAAGCCTTATTTTCATGTCATGCTATGCATAAATCTATTGTAAAGTTTTTTGGTGTGTGACAACTCTGGAAAAAAAAAAAGGACATTTCCAGTTAGCCGAGCAAACTTGGATGCGGTAAGTTCTTTAGTGAAATAATTTTATAGTTGTGTCATATGTTCGTGAATTACAAAACAATGGTATTCTTATACACCAGGGTTTCTCAAACTTTTTATACGACGGAACACTTCACAAATCCTAAAAATTTCACGGAACACCTTGGTTATTTTGTAATGTATTAATTAATATTTAATTGGTACTTTAGCTGATTATATTATTAATTAATAACTGATAATTAATTAAACATCAATTAGACCATCATTAAATTAATTCGTGCTGATTTTCATTGACATATCCTATTCTGATCCCCAAAAAATTATAAGCACTTACGAGTGAATGCAGACTTTTTCTCGTGTGCTGGTAGGTTTCCCCTCCTTTTGTACCTCTTGGAGATCTTTGTAGGCTTGAGGTGGATGACTCACTATCTGTTTTTTTTCACAAACACCCTCAATAAGAGATTTCTTAACACCAAAATTAAACAAAGTGCCTTGTCTCTTATTCATATTAGAATTTAAATCCGTATTTCTATTACTTTTAAAATAATCACGGCACTCCGGTTTCAGAGCAAGCACTTACTGCAATACGAACTTGCGAAGAAAGTATTCAGTATTGACAGATTTGAATATATGTTACAGACTACCTTGATCTTCAATTTCAGATGAAGATCAAGGTAGTCTGTTGCTGATTGGTCACTGACATTTGCTACACAGATGTCATTTCTTTAGTTTTGAGAACAGAGGATATGCCATTTTGTTATAATCCGCTTGCAGGCAATTTTTATGACCCATCATAAACAGCAGTATTCCCTTTTTCAAATGTTGACAGGTTTCGACGTGTGAAAATTAACGATACACAATGTTATTAGGCGTTCTGGGTCTGAGCTTTTCGACATATTCACGAATATTATTCTCAGAATATTTCTAAAAAAAAAAATCAACACCTTTTATTCCCTAATAGGGAGTAGGCGAGGCCTTTATACCCTATCTAGCTTTTGGAGACTGAGTGGGCAGTTCAATCTCCACCAGTAGTCAATCATAGATAGCTGGTCCATGTCTATCACTAATTATAGCAGCCACTGATGAAGAGGGTGGCAAACAAGTGCTGCCATCTCTTGGTACCTAACCATAACAAGATATGTCCCTGTCTGAAACTAATGTGGGTACTACGGTCGATTTTCTTGAGTTTACGGGAGGAAAAACCCGCTTGCCTGTGCCAGAGATCGACTAACTCGGAACCGGTCGAAGATAGGCTTAGAAAAAGTTCCTCCAGTCAGAAACTAGACTAGAACTTAGGTCTAACTTCAAGCAGCCAAGCGCAGAGGATGCAAGCGCCACTTCCACTGAGCTACACAGGCCTGGAATATTTCTACTATAAACTATTTATTCATGAAAAATTCTTAGACTAAAATGACAAATTCCAGAACTTCTCGCGGAACACTATTGTTCCGCAGAACAGTTTGAGAAACCCTGCTATACACTATGTCAAAACATTTTCAAACCTTTAGACTGCTAACAACAGTTGCAATCAGTGGTATAGTAGCCAGAGCTTTTTGCTGCCCCTCTCAATACACACCAAACATACTATAAAAAGTCAAAATGACGTAAAGGGAAATAAATTAAAACACTATGTTTATTTTTGAAGTAAAACTTTGATTTCAACATTCTAAAATGCTATTTTTCTTGCTTTTCTGTTAGCAAAATCGTCGATGACATTGGTGAAGTCTATTTCATAATAATGTAGGTAATTCTTAATCAATTTATTTAGAAAACTCCTCTCACAACTTACAGCAATCGTGAGGAAAATTCGCAGTAGTATTACAATATTTTGAACTGAGTTCTCGAGACTATTTTAGAATCAACTGCAAAAGTTCAAAAAGGTTCAAAGTGCCACCTGGGGCGGACTTCCCCCCTCTACGCCTCTGGTTGCAATAGCCTTCTCGCCTATGTACAAGGTGAGTAAACTAGAAAACAGCGAGAGGATTATCTTACCGTTAATCTTAGAAAATGGCCATAAGCTGCAAAGGTATGCGAGGAAATAGCTTATGGCACTGTCTTACAAAGTGCGTCAGCATTAATTAAAACATTTTACTGTGCAGAGATGTGCAAGTCAGTTCAAAAATGATTGTTAAAAGACAAAGCAGAAATGTAAAACCAGTCCATGCAAATTTAATAATCAACCAAGCATATAGCAATTAAGTCTTTTGTCTCAATGTGGGATACATTCCAGTGGTGATCAGCGCTTGCAGGTAAATGAGTCAACGAACATTGAAACTGTCTCTACATCCATTGTTAACTTAATTAGTGTGATTTGCAAATTAAACAAAGAAGTAAGCAAAATAAAAAATACTACAAAATACACATCTGCCAAAACTGATGAATGACCAACAAAAGAAATCAAAGAAAGTAACTCCAAAAATCGAGCACTGAAAATTTCAAATTCAAAGTAACAAGTTGAACTAAAATAATCCAATTTCATGATCGCAGTCAGCAGGTAACAAACAGAAATTTGGCAATATCGCTGGAGCCCCATGAAAACGTTTATATCATTCAAAAGATCTCATACAAAATTCAAGTTGATTTTAATGATAGCCATTGAAGTGTTTCACCTGACTCCATAACACACAAAAAACACCAAAACATGTTAGAATTTAGATCCAAGATGACAAGGGCAAAATATACTTAAATGAACATATGACCGAATACAAAACATTTATTGTATGCAACTATAACTCGACAATTTATAAATATTTCTGGATCATAAGTAAAGAGATCCATTATATGAGAAAAGATGATCTTCATATATGGATGATGAAGTGTGAATACTTCCAAAAACTCTAAAGAAAAAATGTCTGATTACCTTATCACAGATATTGTGCAGTTACTTTTGATAAGTATAGTTTGCGATGATCTAACAGAATTAGGAAGATTTTCAATAATGAGCCTAGTCTGAAAGTAATGCATTTAAAAATAAGTATAATAGACACCTAGGGCTAATATTAAACATTATGATATCGTAATATTATATTGATGAGTCTTTGGACTCCCTGGAGGTGTCACTAATAATAATATAAGTTAATACTTTTTGTTTTCCCTTATAGGGAGCAGGTGAGGCCTTTATACTCTGAATGATATAATCACGTAATCACAAGAAAGATATTTAACCAAATATTTCGGTCTGGAAATAGAAGACCATCGTCAGTGGTATTACAAGAACGGTTTAAAAAATACAAGCTAGAATACTAACAATAGATCGTTAAAATTAGAACACGCCGCGTGATGTTATATCACTAAGTATGAAACGGAATATTAATATCTTTCTTGTGATTACATCATTCAGTCTTATGTCACAAGTATCCTTGAAACAACAAATTCTTAGCCTTTATACTTTATCTAGCTTTTGGAGACTGAGTGGGCAGTCAATCTCCACCAGTAGCCAATCAAAGATAGATGGTCCATGTCTATATATATATATATATATGTAAAAGATACCAAGTTATTTTAAACCTGGTTTTACTTCATTTCCCAAGTAAGCAAACAGACAAACAAGTCAAGTTTGCACGTAGTGTGAGTCTAACTGGTATCTTTAACATATATTATACCCAAGGTAAAAAACTTTCTACATCTATCTTTCATCCCGAGATTTTTATTTAATAAGGTCAAAGCACCTTATGGTAACTTGTTTTGGTAAAATACTTATAAGCTCTGTATTACTTAACCTTGGTATTTCTAAGCCTGGGTCCCACTGATGAGACCTCAATAAAGGTCAAAACCAGTCTGGGTAGTGGCCCCTTGTCTTTAATGCATAGCACCATACATCTCAAGGAGATGGGCTTTGCATTAAGGGTAAATATTAAGAATAGTGATCAGAGCTTATACCACTTTTACCACGAGTTGCCTTGTGGGTCAGTTAGACTCACACTACGTGCAGGCACAAACTTGACTTATCTGTTTGCTTACTTGGGAAATGGAGTAAAACCAGGTTTAAAATAGCTTGGTATCTTTAACATATATTATACCCAAGGTAAAAAACTTTCTACTTATTTATATATATATTATCTAACTGAAATATGAATAAAAGACGCAGAAGTTGGCTTAGAAGTTTAAAAAAATACTGATGGTCTTTGCTAGAACTCCTTTAAGTGAATCATATCAATACCGTAATGTACACAGCTGAGAATGTCAAAATATACAGTACTTTTTGAGAATTAAAATTTCTATCTAATGGCTATTTATAGATCTCTCTTACATTATATGCATTATGAATTTAGACCATAACTGGAATTCTACATGACATCAACTATGATAATGTTATCATAACCAGTGACAAACTTCGATTTGCTGTCACATATTATTAGCCATTTATAGTCTTAAGCATAGGCTTTGTAGAGATAATTCAATGGCTGTGAACTATGTCCAGATCAAACATTCATCATCACGAACCATAGACTCACTGCCTGTTGGTGTCGGATGCCTCCTTCACTATCATCTTCCACCTTTCTTTGTCCAGTGCACAGTGTCGCACTTTCTGTACATCCATTCCACACCAGTCCTTTATGTCGTCTATCCATTCTCTGTATGGTCTGCCTCTTCTTTACACCATACATCATATTAAATATAAATGTCTTTATCTTCCAGTCCTCACTCATTCTGCAGATGTGTCCAAATAATTGCAGCTTCCGTTTTATAATCTTCTGCAATAGATTCTCCTTTGGTTGTATCTTTCAATAGAGCTCTTGATTTGTGATTTTGGTACCCATCCTATTCTTAGAATCTTCCTGCAACAAGTTCTTTCAAATGCCAAAATTCTTTTTCTTGATTGCTGATTTATTACCCACGTTTCAGATCCATACAGTACACCACTAAAGAAGCATGTTTCCAACACTCTTAGTTCTGTTTGCAGGCTGATCACTTTTACTTTTCCAGATGTTATCCATGACCTTCAGATTTGTTCTTGCCTTTGAAATCCTCTTTTTCTTTTTTACAGTCCAAATCATGTCATTTTACTTCCCAAATATGTGAACTGTTCTACATTTTCTATATCAGTTCCATCCACTTGTATCTTTTGTTTCATGTTCTTCTCACCAAATACCACTGTCTTTTTTTTTTTTTTTTAAGTTCATAACAAGTCCAAATCTCTTCTGTTTCTCATTTAACACTCAATGTTTTTTGTCTTCTTCAATAATAACAATGTCATCTGCAAATCACAGATGGTTAATTCTCATCCCATGTACCGATATTCCTTTGGCACGTTCCTTCATTTTATCCATTGCTCTTTCTAAATGTGCGATGAAAATGCTTGGTGATATTGGGTCCCCCTGTCTAGTATATCTGCTTCTTCTAAACCATTTCCCCAAATCACCACCTATTCTAACTGCTGCAACTGCATTCTTATAAACACCTTTTAATATAGTTATTAGTTTTCTATCAATTCCATAGGATTCTAGCACTGCTAATGTCACTTTCTGGTCGATACTGTCAAATACCTTCTGAAAATCAACAAAGCAGTTATATATGTTTTTGTGTTTTTTTTCCTAGCTTTCTCTGCTAATAATGACATTGTCAAAATCTGCTGAATTGTGGTTGTATGCTTCCTAAATACTGCTTGCTCGTCTGCAAGGTATGCTTCCAACTGTGTTCTCAATCTTCCTGTCAATATCATCATCATGACTCATAAAAGCAATTGTTCTATAATTTTTACATTCTAGCTTATTTCCTTTCTAGTATAATGTCACGAATATCAATTTCACACAATCCTCCAGAATTTTCCCTTCTTTCCATACCATATCTTTAGAGATATACCATCAGAGGAGAAGTGATGTCTCGAGACTAAAACATGATCTGGTTTACATTGTTCATGCCTGTTATCCTCAAAGTTCCCAGGTGGATTGCTTTATGTTCGAGCGATGTGCTTCATATGAACAATTTGTTTCTGACTGCAAATTGCATCAGTAAATCACCATTTTCATTGTTTTTATCATGTAACATAAATATTCCTGCCACTTGCTTTTGATTTTCATCTTTCCCAATCTTAACATTAGTCTCCCATGACTAATAAAATATCACACATTTGTGTCTTACAGCAAACTTTTTCAAGTTGCTCATAAAATCTATCTTTATCAATTCCTTCTTTCTCCTCAGTTTGTGCATGAGCTGAAATGACAGTAATATTTCTAAATTTTCCCGTTATTCTTAATTTAAATATTCAGTCATTAATTGCTTTGTACTCCAGCCAAAGGCTGCGGGTTCGAATTCCACCATGAGCATTGATGTTTGTGATTATCTGTGAAAATACTAGTGGTGGTGGGCAGTAGATGGCACTGGTGTAGATAATGATGGTAGTTGGTGGAGACAGAGTTGTAGAGTAGGTACCCTCCCTCGATGAGTCTTTGGACTTCCTGGAGGTGTCATGTAATAATAATAATAATATTACATAGTTGGTGCATTTCTGTAACCATACTTTTGCCACCATATTTAATAATTTCTCCAGTGAGGTTATCGTTACCAGGACTCTTGTTGTATTTTAGCCATCCTATTGCTTTTTCTACCTCTCCTCTTAAAATGTCTATATCATACTCATTACCTGGTGGTAATATCAGCTTCAATCAGTTTCCCAACGCTATCTAAATCTAGTTTTTCTTCATATAACTCACTACAGTATCTTGTCCACTGTTGTACAATTTTATCTTTATTCATCAATACTTTGTCTTTTTCATCTTTAATTGTGATCTGTTTTGGCTGCCACCTTCTATTAATGGTTCTAATAATTTAGTACACCTCCCTAGTTTTATGCTCTCCATAGTGCTGTTCTATATCATTGCCCTGGGGTTCTAACCATTTCATCTTATCCATTCTGACTGCTTTTTTTTCACCTCCAACATTCTCTTCTCCTGTATTAACTTCAGTTTTTCTTGTCTAATCCACCTTCTTCTTGATCAAACATTCGTTAGAGCACATTTGAAATAAAATCCAGGCAGCAGTGTTCAAATAGCCAATCACTTTCCAATAACTGTTAAAATCCATCTACAGTCAGAAGCAGCTACACACAAGTTAACAGCATTCATTATCCGAAAATAAACTACAAAATTGTACTAAAGCATAAATTAACTACAATTTCTGGGAAGCAGATAAAACCTGACACTGATGTTAATCTAAATTACTAGCTTATGATTGGATGTTATAAGTGATTTTAACAATATTACAATTCCAAACAAGCTAAATTATAAAAAGATGTTTATTAAACGGCTTATAATTTGCTGGATTTCAAACCAGCATTCCCAGAGCAAACATGTTACAACTTACACATGACAATGCGTAACTGGAACAATTATTATTACATAACACCTCCAGGGAGTCCAAAGACTCATCGAGGGAGGGCACTTGCTCTACAACTCTCCATCTCCACTAACTGCAACCATCTTCATCTACACCAGCGCTAACCAGGCTACCAACAACCACCACTATTTTCACAGACAATCACAAACATCCATGCCCATGGCGGGATTCGAACCTGCAGCCTTCTGGCTGGAGAGCGGATACGCTAACCACTGGGACAACCAGGCTGGCAATTCAGATGTAACAGACAAAATATCTAAAACATTAACATAGCACCCTCTAATGTCGTAAAAAAAGAAGTATTACAGTTGTGTAGGAGTTGGTTTCAGGATAACAGCCTTCCAAATTTTTGGCAAATTAATGGAGCCATACTTGTTAAGCTTAGGAGAAATGCTTCACAGCCATTGCTCACTAAAAACAATTATTATGACCTATAACTTCTGCATAACACACTGGTTTTCTTCTGTCTAATCCTGTGTGAAGGGGGGTATCCAAAGCACAATCTCCCAATCCAGACTTGCCATTATAATGGTAGCAAATGTACACTATGTTGACAAAAAGTATTTGGACACCTAGTTGTAGTAAAAAATGCATATTAATTACATTTCTAGTACCAAGAAGGATCATCTTCAGTCTGAATAATAGCAACTATCCTTCAGTATATAGTTAATAGTAACGATATCACAGAATTCCAAGAAGCATGACTGTCATGGTTTGAGCACAAGGTATCCATTTCGGATACAACTTAGTTTTTTGGATGCTCATTGGCTACACAATAGTTACAACGTATACAGAATGGTAAAAACAAGTTGTCAAACAAGCCTAGTTGGCAGAGTGGTTGGTGTATCCATCACCAACCAGCAGGCTGGTTGGTGATGGATACTGCTGTGGACATGGATGTTTGTACATGTCTTAGGTCAGCAAAAAATCCCTCATGACATGAATTCGTATGAATGAGTAAAATCCCAGATGAGACACACACAGGACTTGACAGCTGAAGGTCCACAAGACACTCTCTCCTCACTAGGTTACCTTCACCAAAAGTGTCAGCTAAATAAGAAATGGTTCCTACTGTACCTACACATATGGTACAAACAACAGATCAACAGCATTGCTTTTCATTATAAAGGCTGTGGAGATAATGCTATGGTACAGTGTATGTTTTGAAAGAATCAAGACTCTCTTGCATATTGATCAATGTATGGCATACCTATGGGTTGTAGCAATCCACATGTTTTCGAACAGTCATCCAGGATGGTAATGTACACCATGTCACGAGGCCTAGGATGTAGGTAATTGGTTCAAAGCATAGAGAGGACAGTACCCTACTTGAAAGACCAACAATTCGCTGGTTATTAAACCATTAAAAACTGGTTCATGTAATGAATCTTTAATGCTTAAAAATAGCTTTACATTTCACATTAACTGAAATACCATCCTTTGAAGGTGAGAAATATGAAGACTAAGAAACTGCCTCCAAACAGACAAAAAAAACTAACATAGTTCTAACATGTTGAATTTACAGTTCTACTTAAAAAAAAAACATGGAGTATTTTTTCTTTTCATAAAGATTTTATGAGAAGAGACAAGTAAATTCTTTTTCAAGTCAAGACTACTTTAATGAATCTGGTAAGGCCCATACGAAATAGGGCTCTTCATAAAAATAATCATATATTCATCTGTCCATATACTTCAGAATTATATTCAGCAATTGCCATATTCTGCAAGTAACTGAGCATGCATGCGCACCTTTGCTTACATTATTCTTGCAGCCATATACTGGTATGTTCTGGTTAGGTTCCAGACCACAAGTGCATAGCGAATCACTGCCTCTCTCCTACTGCAGATGCATATAATGATTTAATAACGTTTTAAGCAGTCATACATATGTGTGTGTGTGTAAACGATTTAAATAAAGCATTTATTTATGTCAAATATGCAAAAGAAAAATTTAGAATAATTTTTATAACGAAAAAATTACTCCTAATAGCTCAGCTTAAAGATGCATACCAATCAGTTTTTTAGTCATCAATCTAACTATTAAAAGTTTTTCCATTTTTGGCAACAAGATTGTCATTTTAAGGACAACTGTAGTAATTATCACTTAAAATTTGTAGTTTTTAACAACTATTTACAACAGCAGTGTAAGAAAAGTTTGGCCTGCAGCTCATCTCAGTATTTTATACACCGTCACTAAATTTAATAATTTTAATCTTAGTATCTAATGAATTTGGTTTATGCAAATCCTTCTTTCCACTGTAGCAAGAGCTCCCTTACTTTGAATTTTGGTGTGTCATTATCAACAGTAATAATATATAATAATAGTTCTAATCAGTCCATAATTCACAGTGAAACACCAAAACACAGAAACATAGCAAGGAAGGAAGTTAAACTGAGTTCTTTAATACCATGCATCGGTTGATTCACAGTGGCACTGTTTTAGCAAACTGTCATAAGGTTGGGGGGTATTACTGTATGCCCAGAAGATGAACATCTACAAAACAGATGCACATGTACAAACTGAAAACAGAACTACTGTTTTTTATTAAACAGTAGCTCTCTATCTTACATGCTATCAATTTCAATTCAATTAAATTTTATTAGTGAGCAAATTTCTAAACACAAGTATGATATACTACAGTGAGTACAGCACAATGCTTGTGTTTCAAACCTACGCTTTAATAAACAAATGTTTTTACACACAATCATAAAAAAAAAAGTAACAATGATGTAGCGAGTCAGCAATGACGATGAAGCTCAGTAATAATGAAAATCTATTTGTGACGAAGATGATATTACTATGACATATGAAACAATCTCTTTTATACTACAAGTTCCCGAGATATTATTTGCCTTGAATAGAAAATGCATCTACTAAGTTGCAGTTCACTTTTAGCTGATATCTCTTTGAATACGTGAATCGGGAGCATCAATTTCTTCATCTGAGGAATCAGAAGAAGTACTGTGGAAATCTTCTTTTTGTTGTCTCTGCAAAATATGATATACAAGTCAGTTCAAGATATTCTTGCTAGCAGTATGAAAACTGTAATAACTAGACTAAGATAACTGAAATATGATTACTACTTCTAATTACAGATATCACAATTAATGGTTTGATAACAGCAAAATTTCTAAGAATTCAAGGACAATACACTGAAAGCCAAGTGGTTACGTCTAATGCATGAAGTACATATGGATTTGAATAAAACGAAAGAGATATTAATGTGCTGATATCAATGTGTGAAACTGATTATATGCATGCATAGTATATAACTGGCACTGCACCTACAATAAAAAAGTATATTAAAAAATTAAATTAAACTGTATATGTTTATACAGTAATGAAAAAATTAATCTGAACACTCACATTTTAAAGAAAAATTTTAACTTGTCAAGAAAATAAGTACCAAAATTAAACTCCAACTTAACCTAATAATTTATATGTACTCCTCTGTTCCTAATAAGTTTATTAATTCACTTGTTGCATGGACTCTACCAATGCAGAACACAGTTTTCTTATTTCTGCATCTCGAAACCATACTATTATAATGGATTGTAATAGTGGATAATCTTCTCTTTTTCATTATGGCCCACAAATTTTCTATTCGGTTAATGTCCAGAAAGTTACCTAGCAACTGAAGCATTTCGATGTTGTGATTTTTGAGGAAAACTCTTTTTTTTTTTTTTTTTGAAATGCAGCACAGAGCAAGATTCTGTTGGAAGATTAGTTCTTTGTCTTTTTTGGATCTGTGGGACCACTCTTTTCTCCAACACTTCAAGTACTGGTCACTATTCATCATACCATCAACAGGCACAAGTGATCCTGGACTGTCATGTGTAATCATCTTTTAGCTGGATGTTCAGGAGTTTGTTGATGGTGTGCAGGAGAAAAATCTTCTCAGCTGCTGATTTGCAAACATAGGGTATTCGCTCTCCTTGGACAAAGAAATGGCTCTCATCTGAGAATATCACCTTCTTCTCAACAGTCCAATCTTTGTACACTTTTGCCCACTGGAGCCTCTTTTCCTGCATAGCCTTCATCAACAGTTGTTTCTTTTTTGGTCTGTAAGCAGTCCTCCCTGCTTCCAACAATCTTCAACAGATTGCTAAGTTAGAAACATTAATCCCATTAGTTATCAAGTCTTTAAGTCTACAGCAGGCAATCTTGGATTCGTTTTGCTTTTCTTAACTAGTAAACAATATTGAGTAAGTGTAGTAACTGCGCGGTTAGCCTAGTGGTTTTGCGCTTTGCAACCATATACCTGCGGAAGGAGTGTCCTAGATTCGATTCCCGTCAGTGATGTGAGGATCTTAAGGATCTTCCTCAACCATAGCCAAGTTAGTTGTATGTGAACAGCAGGTTTTTTCTCACCAGTTTATCTGGGGTTTTTCATCCTGCAAGCAGGCAAACCAGCCCTGTGAACACACACGGACCTACAGTCATAAATACTTAATACCCATGAGGGGGTTTCAACTCGCCCCCAATAGGGATTGGGGGGGGGAACTCTATACGAATAAATAAAGTAAGTATAGTTTTCTTTTTTGCCCATATTTTCCTTTTCTGTCAGGAGAAATCTCTCCGTTGTAGCCATCTATTCCAAATAGTGGGGGATGAAGGATAAAACCAGAGTTAGTACCAGAGGTCTGTACATGTGCAATTGGTTTGTAATATTATAGATTTTTTGAGGCTACATTGCTGAATTAGGAGAACTTTAATAATGGAAGCCTCTATGCTTCTTTGATAGCTGAAGAAATTTTTTTTCTAAGTTCAATGTATCGTCTGAACCAAAAAAAAAAAAAAAAAAAAAAAAAAAAAAAAAAAAAAATCAGAGGTTTACTGCCTAATTGTTTTTCTTCAGCTTCAGTGATATCTATATGTTAATTATATACACTACTTGGAAAGAAGTCAATGGAAACCCCATGGGCAAGAAGCATTGTGCCATGTAATGAGTCGCGAGTTTGTAGCTAGTATAAATTAAAGGATTATGATGTCCAAGTTAGTGCAACTGTGTCTGGGTGAAATGACTGCGAGAAGGGAACCGACATAGTTTGAAAGAGGTGTTGTGATAGGATGCCATATTACAGGCCTATCTTTTTGACAAATTGGATCATCCTGGGTCAAATCAGTGATACCATACTGAGATGGAAGTGCAGGAAGTCAACTATATAAGTGCTATATATAACTATATATATATATAAATATAAAACTTAGATTATAACTATATAAGTCAACTATATATAAGTGCTACCCACAGTGGACAACACATCACACACACCAAATGTAACTGTAGTGTGCCACGAAGGATAATATGTAAAAACTGCCATTTGTCAGCCAATACGTTGAATGCAGAGTTCCAGGCATTGACTGGAACATGATTCTGCATAAAAACATTCAGAACTGAGGCTCACAAAATGGGTTTCCATGGTAGAACTGCAATATGCAAGCCCTACATTACCTAAACTAACATGTAGCATCATCTTCAGTGGTACAAAGAGTGGTTACAGTGGGAGAGGGAAGCTTCGAAGCTGTGTTATGGAGTGACAAATTACTCTACACTCTCTATTGATCAGATGGATGGATGTGGCGGATGCCTAGTGAACAGCTCTTATCAGAGTGCATAACCCAACTATGAAATTCAGAGGTGATGGTGTAATGGTATAGTTCTGTTTTTCCTGGTAATAATGGTCTAATGGTATGGTCCTGTTTGGTCTCAAACCTCTATTTGTGGTGCCACAAACACCAAACTTCGAGCAATATCTCAACATTCTGGACAATGCAATGCTTCCTACTTTGTGGTGTTTCTATGGAACATTTCTATCACCATTGCCTCTTTCAGCAAAGGTAGACATGAACGACACCACACTACACTTGACTGGTCTCCACAGAGCCATGATCTCAACTTTAATTGAACATCTGTGGGATGAATTGAACCAATGGTTGAGGTTAAGTGATGTCTGCTCCACAACAGTCAGGACTCCATTATATTACAGGAAGAATGGTGGCCCAAAATTCAATCAATCGCTTTTGTACACTTGCGGAAAGTATGCAGCAGCGATCATAGCGGAAGGGGGGAGGGGGGGGGTCCAACATCTTATTAAGGTGGGTGCCATAGCCGTTTGTTCCTCACACTATAGTGTCCAGTGACTTCTTTCCAAGCAGTGTGTATAGAGAAATAGCTGAACAGAGAAGAAAGATAATGGTTTTATGCGCTGAGGCTTGGGTAAAAAGGGGTGCTTAAGAGACTAAGCTGTATAACTGAGAGGAGACCTCCACATAGGATTTAAAGGAATGCGGAGAACCGACCAGGGCTTCTGACCTAATGTCCAATCCTCACCTTCTCGTGGTGCACCCTGTTGGATATCTACCCGGTTACTGAACGAACGAGGATGGGCTGGCAATTGGGATTTAGCCGACCCAATTGTATTCTTATTGGCTTAAACCAATATACAAAATGAAGGTACAACATGACAAAATTTGATGCCGGCTGGGGCATCGCCTGGTTAAACAAGGCTCCCGTTGTTTTCGCCAGAGAACCAAGGCAAACAGCGAAAAGTCAGCTACTGGAACAAATCTGAAAGCACACCACAACTTAACATAACCAGAGTTAAAGATCGGTACTCTCAACATAAGAAGCCTGAATGACAAAGAAATGGAGCTAGCTGAGGAATTGGATAAGTACCAGATCGACATAATAGGGGTGACAAACAAAAAAAGACAAAAACTGGCAAGCTCTTTCAGAGCAATAAATACAATATGTTATATTTAGGCAATGACAATCAAGGAAAAGAAGGAGTACCCATAGTATTCAACACTCAATACGAGACTCATCTTCTTGAATGGCAGGCAGTGTGAAGTAGAGTGATATGGGCAAATATCAGAATGGGGAACTGGACAATGAGACTTATTTGTGCATATGATCCCACAGAAGGTTCTACTAAGGTAGAAGTTGAGGAATTATTTGAGGGTCTAAAGAAGGCTACTGACACAATGAAAAAGGAAAAGTTGGTCCTTGTTGGGGATCTAAACAGCAGAGTAGGAAGTGATTGTCAGACATACAAAAATGTTATGGGAATATTTGGAGAAAAGAGCAAAGCTAATAATAATGGCAAATATCTGTTGGATTTCTGCTCAAGACATGGGCTGGTTATTACTAACACCATGTTCCAACATAAAAATGTGCACAAATTCACATGGAGAGAAGAGGCAAGGAATAAGAAAAGTCTTATTGACTATGTTATTGTTGATAGTGATGTTTCCTCCCTGGTGCAGGATACCAGAGGGTACAGAGGATTTGAAATTGGAAGCGATCACTATTTAGTCTTGAGCAGGATAAAATTGAATTTCATATCGAAAAGAATGACATGTAATTCTTTTCAATATGAAAAAAATTAACACAAAGATTACTGAAGAAAAAATGAAAGAGTTTGAGAACAGGAACCAAACCTTGTAGAGTCAGTGGCAAGCTTTGAAGAAAACCTTGATTAATTCGAATTAACCCTGATTAGAACTCCATGGTGGACACAGGAAGTTAATGAGGCATTGAAGGAAAAGAAGAAAGTATATCAAAAGTTCTTGGCAAATAAGTCAGCTTGTGCTCTTAGAGAATACAGAGACAAATGTAAGAAAGCTAAACACTGTGTAAAACTAGCTAAATAAAAGTCATGGGAGGACTTTGGCAAGAACATAGAAAATAAATATCAAGACGTGGTAAAATATTCTGTAGGTTGTTGAAGAAACTTGGAAATGGAGAAAAGAGTGCTGTAAAAGGAATTATGAATGAAAGGCCACATGAAAACTGGAGAAAAAGATATCCTTCAAGTGTGGAGAAATTACTTTGAAAAATTGCTAAATGAAACAAGCAGCACTGACAGCACAGTGGTAAAGAACACTCAACAGGCATAGTCTGGAATACATATCCATACTTGAAGTAGAAAAAGCCATCAAAGGCTTGAAATGTGGAAAGGCAGCAGGAGTAGATGATATTTGACTAGAAATGCTGAAGTATGGCGGTATAAAAGTCTTACAGTGGCTGCACTGCATAGTTCAGAAGGCCTGGACAGAGGAACAAACTCCTGATGATTGGAGTAGAGCTCTAATAGTACCCATATATAAAAAGGGAAATAAAACTGAATGTGAAAATTACAGAGGTATTTCCCTAGTGAGTGTTCCAGGCAAGATTTATGTCACTATACTTGAGAAACAGTTGAGAAGAATTGTGGAAGAAAAGCTTGGTGAAGAACAAGCTGGATTCAGGCCAAATAGAGACTGTCAGGATCAGATCTTCACTTTACGACAGTTAGTTGAGAAAGCATGGGAATACAACAAAGATCTGTATTTAAATTTTGTCGATCTGGAAAAGGCATACGACAAGGTGCCAAGAGAGATGCTATTCAATACACTACAATTATATGGTGTCAATGGGACATTATATCAAGCAATACTTAGTCTTTATTTGAGTTGCCAATCAGCAGTTAGAATTGAAGAAAGTACAGGAAGATGGTTTAATTTTAAATGTGGTGTAAGACAAGGATGTACGTTATCCCCTCTGTTATTCATTATCTATATGGATCACATTATGAAGGAAAGTGGTATTAAACATGATATCAGAATTGGAGATGTTATGTCAGCTCTTTGCTATATGCGGACGATTATACTTCTAAATTGAATAACTGTTGTAATAAATATGGTATGAAGGTCAGCAATAAAAAGACAAAGACAATGAAAATAGGTCGAATTGTTGAAAATGTCAACTGTGTTTTGAATGGGGAACCTGTGTAACAAGTAAAACATTTCAGCTACTTAGGCATGATTTTTAGTGAAGATGGTAAATTAAATATGGAAATAGACAACAGAATCAACAAAGCTGGTATTGCAGGAAGAATTCAATTGTCAAGAAAGTCTTGACAATTGAATAAATTCATATGGAATAAGAGAGAAATTAGTCAGAACACTAAATTAGCTGTATACAAGACAGTGTTCAAACCAGTTTTAACTTATGGATCTGAGAGCTGGGTCAAAAGTAAAACACTTGACCAAAGACTAGAGGCATGAACAGATGGCATCAATGGCAATATCATATTAAAAACGAGGATATCAGGAAAGAACTTGACATTGTCAGCATCCAGAAATGCGTTAGCAGAGCTAATCTCAGGTGGTATGGTCACTTGAACAGAATGGGAGAGGAAAGATTAGCAAAACAATTGTTCTCTGCCAGGTTGGCAGGAAAATGACCCAGAGGAAGACCAAGATATAGGTGGATTGATACGGTACAAAGTGCCTTAGACGATAGAAATATAAGATCCGATAATGATGTTGGAGTCTTGACAAGTAACAGACTGATTTAGAAGAAAATTGTAGATGGGAAGTTAGTAATGAGGTAAATTTTTCATGAAGTACTATCGTATCATGTACACCCCTTGAGGGTACATGTCAGGAATTTGATGATGATGATGATAGCTTGGTTAAAACAGGAAAGTGGACAAGTTTTCTAATCTTCCAGGGTTTTTGACATTTATCAAGGTTTCACAAGTGGAAGTTAAACCCTAAGGGATGCCGACAGTAATGTTGACAGCATATGCTGTCAGATCATGTTTATACATGATCTAACATTTTTTCCCTTTGCAGGCTGATCTGAACAAGTAATGTATGGGTAATGATAATGAATATCAGTTCAATGTTGCCAAGTGCAAGGTTAAACATTTTGGAATGAGAGCCTTGTAAGCAGAGTATTACAGTAAAGTAATTTTCAACATGTGGTGAATAAAACTAGAAATCTGGGATATGATGATAGATAGGGAATTAAAGTTTAGGAGCCATAATTCTGAGGCAGTTAAATCATCATCATATCAAACACTAACTTGTAAGAATAAGGAAATTATTCTTCCACTCTACAAAGTTTAGATAATAATAAATTTAGTTTAATCCTTTATCCAAGTGTGAGCAAACAAAGTTTGCTCCTGAAAATTTCTTCAGGACTGGGGTAAGGTAGTACAACACCGAGCAACTCATAGCAAAGGTGGACCAAGCTAACATCACTTCTATCTCAGTATCTCCCATAATGCAAAACACATCTTGTGGATATATATACTGTTATGCATTAAGGGAAGGGCCATTATAGTCTAACCAAGTGAAAAATAAACTATCAACATCTTTCTCTAAATCCAGAGTAATTTAATAAAAAGGTGGCACACTGTTTGGCAACTTCTATAGGTAAAAATGACCTGCCATTGCTTCTGCCTAGTATCTCCACCTCTGCGCCTGGCTCCCACTGAAGAGACCTCAATAAAGGTCGAAACTAGACTGGGTAGTGGCCCTTCCCTTTAATGCTTAACATTATACATATCCGCAAGGAGATGTGTTTTGCATTATGGGAGATACTGAGATAGGAGTGATGTTAGCTTGGTCTACCTTTGCTACGAGTTTCCCGGTGTTGTACTACCTTACCCCAGTCCTGAAGATATTTTCAGGCGCAAACTTTGTTTGTTCACACTTGGATAAAGGATTAAACTAAATTTATTATAGTCTAACCAAGTGAAAAATAAACTTCCAACATCAAGGTTTAGATAAGCATATATTTTAATTACTATGCTCAGATATGATCACCTAGACATACATACTTGTATGTCCAGGTGTGTCTATAATGTTAGGTAGGGAACCTAACATTATGCACACAGATTTTACAGGCTATAGTAGGCAGGAGAAAACTCTGGGTCATTTCTGGAAACTGAATAAAGGTGTGGTCAGGAATCTGACGAGATCCAGGTTCTTCTTATATTGAGAGTGCACCTTTGGTGAAGTTTTCAAAGAAAGATAGCAGGAAGTATAATAATAATAGACAAAGAAGGAAAAAAAAAAAAAACATGTCAGTATTCATGGCACTGAAGGATGAGCTGGATGAGAAGGATTTGATGATGATTTATCATCATCATCAAATTCCTGATATGTACCCTCAAGGGATGTACAGGATATGATAGTACTGCATGAAAAACTTACATCATTACTAACTTCCTATCTACAATTTTCCTCCAAATCAATGTGTTACATGTCAATTCAACATTATCAGATCTTATATTTCCATCTTCTAAGACACTTCTTACTGTATCAATCCACCTATATCTTGGTCTTTCTTGGGTCTTTTTTTCTTTCAACCTGGCAAAGAACACTTGTTTTGTTAATGTTTCCTCTCCCATTCTGCTGAAGTGACCATACCACCTGAGATTAGCTCTGCTAACACATTCCTGGATGCTAACAATGTCAAGTTCTTTTCTAATATCCTCATTTTTAATATGACATTGCCAATGATGCATCTGTTCACCCCTCTAAGAGACGGCAGATATGAGAGTCTCTAGTCTTTGGTCAGGTGTTTTATTTCTAACCGAGCCTCTCATATTCATAAGTTAAAATCAGTTTGAACACTCTTGTGTACAGCTAATTTAGTGTTTTCACTAATTTCTCTCTTATTCCATATAAATGTATTCAGTTGACTTCCTATCATACTAGCTTTGCTGATTATGTTGTCTACTTCCATATTTAATTTACCATCTTCAATAAAAATCGTACCTAAGTAGCTGAAATGTTTTACTTGTTCTATAGGTACTTCATTCACAATGCAGTTGATATTTTCAGCTTCTGCCTATTTTTGTTGTCTTTGTCTTGTTATTGCTGACCTTCATACCAAATCTATTACAAGAGTTATTCAATTTAGTCAAAGAATCTTGCAGACTTGCAGTGGATTTATTTAGAAGTTTAACAACATCTGCACAGAGTAAAAAGCTAAGATGCATCTCCAATTTTGATATTAGGTTTAATGCCATGGCTCATATGTGGCAATAATAATACAGTGTAATACTCTAATAATAATACCCCTGTATTGTAATAATAAATTACCGAAATTACTGTGCTCTTTCTTTTAATTTAAACAAACAGAATATAAAAACAAAACTCATACAAAACATTCAGACAGAAGAAATTTAGGTTGCATCAATGTCTTGCTTACTGGAAGAGCATTTCTGAGGCAAGAAGTTAGGTTAACATTAATCAGAAGATGATGATGGAGATAGTGCTAGAGACGATAGACCTGCTGCCTGGATAATCAGGATTTGATTTTGTTGCTGGAGAAGGGGAGCTTACCACTGAAGTCGGTTTCTTGAAAAAGGTATCTAGGTTTCTTTGCACAGCCTTTTTCTTTTTTTCATCACAAATGGCCTTGTAGCAGCTGATATTCTTGCTAACTGCACGGTAAACCTTTGTAAACCATTGAAAGTTAGGATCTTGCTCCTCAAGCTTAGCAAATCCTGCTTCAATGAGACAAATAGCTTCAGCTAATTCTCTTGTCATAAATTTTCTTGGCTCTGGATCTTCTGATTCTTCGTGTTCTTGTGTTTCTATCAGCTGCTTCTCTATCTCCATAAAGCCTTCGTTGGTTAATTCTTGTGAATGGGACTCTAGTAAGTCAATGACATCATTTTCATTGATGTCCAATTGCAGTGCACTGCCACTTTCCACCACAGCTTTTCTGGCTTCGGGGTTGTCTTCTGTGAACCGACAAAAAATCATCACAGAATTGAGGGCACAGTTTGTTCCACACCCCTTTAATTGACTGCTTGCTTCACTTTCTTCCAATTATTAGCAATGTTTTTGATGGCATCATGGATATTATAATTCTTTCAGAACTCTCTCAAGGTCACGACATTGTAATATCTGTGCAACCGATTTTCCATAATTTTTAGTTCTCTCAGTATTTCCAAATATTTAAAATGTTATAAGAATTGCTGTAAAAGTGCATTTAGATCAACTTAATTGTAAAGCTTGGTAGGGATTAGCCAGATTAGCAATAACAAATATCCAAAGGTCATGAGGCTAAATATTGTTAACGAAACGGGCAGCATTGACGTCATAATGCTATAGGCTCATCCCGGAAAAGAAGACCATGAGAACAAAAGAATAAGTATGGGATATAAGGAGCTTGCAGCTCTTAGCTCGCTCTCTCCTTTTTGCCTTGCCTTTTCCCCGGTCATCGTCAAGACCTATCCCTGTGGTCACCGGCTGTGTTCCCAATGTCAGCCATTTCCTAGTATCCAGCCGTATTCCTATAACCGGCTGTTCTCCAGGCAGTAGAGGGTTGATAGTGTCCAATTTTAGAACTTTCTATGTCGGCAGGTTCTATAAATCTACCACCAGCGAAAGTCCTAGCAGCAAGAAGAAATTTTCCAGGAAAGAAATGGTCAAATCCTGAGGTGGTTTGCTGTAAAAGTTTTAGGACAGTTCGTGCTTGGTTAAGTGAGTAAGCAACAGCTTTTGTATCTTTGTTAAAGTGTGTATTGGAATTGTGTGTGTTGCTTAAGTGTTTGTAAACAGGCGATTTCTAAAATCAAAAGTGTTGTGGGAGAAGAGTATGTTTATATTCGTGTTTGGATATTCAATGTGTGTTTAATTATAAGAGAGGGAATAGTGCTAATAAGGAGTGTATGTAGCTAGACAAGATTTAAGTTGCTACTTTTAAAAGATGAGTTGATGTTACTTGTGATCACAGTGCACAAATTCTGTATAGCAATGTCAGAGGAAACTTCCTTATAAAGTAACTTAGTGTTAAATACACTGTGAGCTTTATTCTTGAATTTTACATTCTAATGTGTGTTTAATGGTTGTGTGGTTTAACCTCTCAGTAATTTATGTCCTTTGTAATGATTGTCTTAGCAAAAAAAAAAAAATAAATGTTGTGCTTTTGTAATTACCTGATCTGTTTTCCTTAGCCAATGCACTATTTCTAAAAAAAAAAGGAAATTTGCGAACCTGCAGGCATAACAAATAGTCACAACTTGCATTTTTGGGAATTAATACATTTTGCGATTACTTCCTGTTTTTCCCACCCCATCTTTCTAACAATATCCAATCAAATTAGGTCGCGCAGTCTAAAAATAAATAAATAAATTTCCTAATTTGATTTTGTGCGAGAGTGGGAAACTGCACACATTAGACTTACTTTTATCACTAAGTTTGTCTAATAGCAGGGAGGGATGTATGCCGTAAGTAATAAGCCTTAAATGCAGAAATGACTGCATTTAAGGACCATCTACAGTCAATGGACCATCATCCTGGTCCATTGATTGTAGTAACGATGTAGTGTTGGGTGGTAAAAATACGATCTTTACATTAGGGTGAAGGTCATCTAAAGATGTTGAACATCTAGGAGCATTGTCCAACACAAGCAGAATATAAAAAAAATCAAAAATCAGCCAACGCCTTTTTTATTCCTGTATAGGGAGTAGGCGAGGCCGTTTAGCCCTATCTAACTTTTGGAGAGTGAGTGGGCAGTTCAATCTCCGTTGGCAGCCAATCAGAGATAGCTGGCCCAAGGCTATCTAAGAATTCCTTTCATCACAATGAAGATTGAACGCATGTCTTTTCCAATCGAAAAGTGCAATGTTCCGCTATTCTTCCAATTGCACTACGGCAGAGGATATTTTCTTTTCTGAACAATAACGTTCCACAGCAGGAATAAAGCAGTTCAAGAACCAATCTTCAAAGATGGCAAGTGTGATCCAGTCCCTTAAATTTGACTTCCAAATAACAGGGAAGAACTGCTTTAATAATGTGGTGAAGTGAAAGTTTGTTCATATGCGTGAAACTAGTTCCTAAATTATTAATTTAATTATCCTTATGGGGAACCTTGCGAGCCCGTTCGTAAGTGCGGAACGCCGTAAGTCGGGTCGTCTGTAACCCGGGGATTGCCTGTATGTAAGCGTGTGTGTGTATATTTTATATAAATATAAAAATTATATATATATATATATATATATATATATAATTTTATTTTAAATATATATTTAAAATAAAATTAAACACCTATCCACTAATACTTAAAATCAGAGAAGAAATCATCTAACTCACTGATCGGCGACTTGGAATTTCAAAGGGAACTACTCTATTTTCATCTTTTAAGGCCAAATTCAAATTTATTAGACTTAGCCTACTTATATCTTCTATCATAACACCAGATGAACGTGCCTCTTCAATGACATGTAGTGCATCATCCAGCTTTCGTTGTTGTACTGAAATAAAAAAAAGTATGGGAGAATGATTGTGGGGGGAAAAAAAATTATATATATATATATATATATATATATATTTATTTATTAATATATTTATATTTATATGTGTATATATATATATTTACAGAGCGACTGACTCGGTTTAATGACATGTTTATAATTATTAATTAACTTAAACACCGAGAAAAAATATATGAGATTTAATAAGGTTTCACTACTAGTTTCATCGGAAATGCTGACTTCACCAGATGAATACAGTACCAGGGAATAAACAACATCTTAAAAATATATTGCAGTTTAAACAAACACAGAGTTTAGAACAAGTAGTAGTTGTGTTTGAAATGGAGTTGGAACGAATCACTTTGCGTGTGAATGATATCCCGAGTATGCCAAAACTGGATTACAGCGATTCTATATTTTATCATCATCTAATATAGTTTTGATGAACTTAAAAAAAAAAGCTTTCTTTTTGACTTGACTGCTTCTTTAACTCTCTCCACCAGCATGTTTCTTTTTTCTGCTGTTCCAACCCATACATCTCAAAACTTTTCCCATTTCCCAACTATATTATCTGTAGAATTGGGTAAACTGTAACTGAGATTGCTGTTTAGATGGGCAGGGTCGAGAGCTATTTCTTTGGATTCCAAGATACGTCTCTCTCTAATTCATCAGAGCATTTATGGATGTTTAAAGTTAAGTTCCAGTCTATGTCGTCATTCTTTAACATTGGTATTAGCAGAGAATAAAACATGGCTGGATAGGGCACTAGCATGGGTTCTGTTGATGTTCTTCTAGGTGGAGAGAGATGGACTTTTCTGTCTGTAAATAATATGGTTTGCTGCAACTGCAAATAATTTTGTAAACTCCTAGGAGCTGAAGAAGGTTGTGTTTTACTTTAGGTTGACCGAGGCAAGATCAGAGTTTTGGTACAGTGGAGAAATATGTTTTAACGTTAAATTTCTTCAAGATTTTCACCAGTTTAGGAAAAAGAGAACTTATATACAGTAAGGAGATGTAGGCTGTGGGGTTTGAGTTACCTTCATTATTTTCTTGATTATGTACACTAAGACAATTATAGATATGTTTAGGAGAGTAACCGTTATTTAAGAAAGTCATTTTGAGGTAATTAAGTTCATGTTGAAGTTTCTTCTGACAACAAGGATCTCGCCCAATGAGTTAGTGCGGAAATAATTACTAATTTTTGAGGGGGTAGTGGTGAGATGAAGCATGTAGGTATCTATCAGTGTGCTGGCTTCCCAAAGATAGAAATCTTGAGACCATCAGTTCTAACAAGTTTTATATCTAGAAAAACCAGAACGCCATTAACTTCTGGTTTGGCTGTGAAGTTTATATTTTGATGAAAATTGTTTAAATGATCCAGAAAGGTTTGTAAGTTTTCCAGGCTGTGTTCCCAAATTAGGAAAACGTTGTCCATGTAATGCAGCCAGATTTTGGGTTTCAGTGGTTGCGGAGGAAATGGCTTTTTCCTCAAAATTTCAAGAAAAACGCTGGCTAGCACCGGAGACAATGGACTACCCATGACATGCAAATCATATATCTCAAGGGGGGTTTTCCATTCTTCATCTTTCTTAATGATTCTTCAACCCATACCAGACTTATTTCCACATTCTCTCTCTCTCTCTCAGTACCATATTCATTCCAGTTTATTTCAATATGGCTTTCATCTTTATCAAGCTTCCAAAAGTAATGCTGCCTAACAGTCACAAGATTTCCAATTCCATTTATTAAAATACTCGTTTCTCATTGTTTCATTCTATTTTTCATTAGTCAATATAATATTTTCTTTTAACTTTTGTGTAAATTCAAGCTTGTTTTTTATATTTTCCTCTTTAACCATCATTATTATTACTATTTTTGCATGGTTCTTTCTCTGATTATAAACGATTCTATATTTTATCATCATTTAATATAGTTTTTATGAACTTAAAAAAAAAAGCTTTTTTTTTTTTACTTGACTACTTTAACTCTCTCATTCCACCAGCATGTTTCTTTTTTTATGCTGCCACTTGTTCTTCTACAAACATCTCTTCTGCTGTTCCAACCCATACATCTCAAAACTTTTCCCATCTATATTATCTGTAGATAACTCACAAGTCTTGGATCCAATCTGAGACTTTTTTTTTTTTTTAAAGCAAGAGAGAGAAAAAAAAAAAAAAAAAAAAAAAAAATAGAGAGAGAACTTCAAGCTTTCTCTTTTTTTCTTGCGACATTTGTTTTTCATACATACCTTAAAGGTAGCTATAAGAAGCTTATGATTTCCATCTAAAGTAACCAAAGGCAAAACTTTATATTAACTGAGTGTTAAATTCATTTTCTTTATGTACAACAATCACTTCGGTATTTTTTCTGGATCTGCATGGCTTTTTCATTCCAAATATTACAGTGAGTTAACTTAAAAAATTTAAAACTGAATATGTTGGGCATGTTCAAAATAGATTTGTTTCTCCTAAAAGATACTTATGCCAAAGTTAGATTCTTCTTATTATTATTACATAGGTTTTATTTCCTCCTCTCTCTTATATTCTTCTATTCACCTCCATTTTTTTATTTATTTTTTACATCTCTCTCTCTCTCTTGCATGCATGTCCATCAGCTGTTCGTTTTATATCACAGTAGAGCATACACTGAAATGACATTATGACAGCCAGGTATCACAAGTCTTTTCAGTAATAGCGGACTAGATATTTATTTACGGTGTGATGAACTTGATGATTATTTCATTACACTGAGTATAAAAAACATCTGCATGTATTTTAATTCCAAAGACACAGGATGGTATGTATATCTTGCCGATTCTTCATGCCGATGAGTGATATGCTATTTCCACCAATAACACAGCCAGGAGATAAGGTTAGGCTTAAAGGCCTTGCTAATCAATCACTAATAACAAAACTATAAGCACTGCTGCCATATTCTTCTTACAGAAAAATATCATTTTAACAAATATTTTATCAACATAACAATATTGTCTGCAAACAAAATCTTGTTAAGATATTTAAATACCTTAACAAAACATTGGAACTAACTAAGATGAAAAGCCAAAAGGCTATTTTTTTCTGGCGAGGTTGATATAAGTTAAGGGGATAAAAATCCCTTATTGTTTTTCAGCCAGTAAGCGAAACTAAGATCGAACACTACGATCTGTAACGTTTCATGCCGACGAACTGTCAGCGTTTCAGCTTACTGGCTGAAAAACAATAAGGGATTTTTATCCCCTTAACTTATATTGGAACTAACTGTTTGAAATCTATTATTTACATGCTTATTAAGAAGATCTAGCATATGTTAGACATTAAGAATTCTCGTACAAATTGTTTTCTGTTATTAAACAGAAAAGTTCTGCAATGTTCTTATAACAGTCTTTCTTAAAATCTATAGTCACATTTCACAAGTTATTGCTTTTAGAGAAGGAATAACTCTCTTTGATAAAAATCAGAAGATGACTTTGAGATTCCTCCAACTCAGCTCACTACTGTAAATAAGTGACCACTTGGTAGTGCCACACCACGGCAACTCGTTGCAAAGGTAAAGCAAGCTTCCTCACTGTTCTTGATATTTTCTCATAATGTAAAACACAGCTCTTAGAGATGTAGTACTGTTTTACATTATGAGGAGAGGTCACTACCCAGACCGGTTTCAACCTTTTTTGAGGTCTCATCAGTGAGTAGCTAGACCTAGTTAATATCAGAGTTTAAGTGAAGAAAACTTACATACTTTTGCTATACGATTGACCGAAAGGTGTGTCACTATATTACATTATAACATAGTATAACTAAGATGAAAAGCCAAAAGGCTATTTTTTTCTGGCGAGGTTGATATAAGTTAAGGGGATAAAAATCCCTTATTGTTTTTCAGCCAGTAAGCGAAACTAAGATCGAACACTACGATCTGTAACGTTTCATGCCGACGAACTGTCAGCGTTTCAGCTTACTGGCTGAAAAACAATAAGGGATTTTTATCCCCTTAACTTATATTGGAACTAACTGTTTGAAATCTATTATTTACATGCTTATTAAGAAGATCTAGCATATGTTAGACATTAAGAATTCTCGTACAAATTGTTTTCTGTTATTAAACAGAAAAGTTCTGCAATGTTCTTATAACAGTCTTTCTTAAAATCTATAGTCACATTTCACAAGTTATTGCTTTTAGAGAAGGAATAACTCTCTTTGATAAAAATCAGAAGATGACTTTGAGATTCCTCCAACTCAGCTCACTACTGTAAATAAGTGGTCCCTCATTAGAAGGGTAACCATCAGAGGGGCATCAAAAAACCTCTCTAAAATGTTTGAAGCTATTCAGAAGAAAGAAAAATCCCGTTAACAGATGATTCTTTCAGATTCACTCCAATCTCTTGCTTGCAGATATTCTGTTTCTGCTGAACTGGTAATTATTATTCTTCCACTTTCTTCTAATCTTTTGGGGAAGGCAGCAAGAGGGAGAAGCCTCCCTTATGCTGTCTCCTCCAAAATAACACAAACTGCTCATGGTAAAAAAAAAAAAAACACTAGGTGAGGTTTTGAAATCTTTCAGTATGGTTGACATATATTAAAAAATTATGCCAGAATAAGATTGAAGTTTTGATCCTCAATGTTCCCATATTTAATTTAATTCACTTAAACACTTCCCATTCTGTTTAAGTGACCATACCACCTGAGATTAGCTCTGCTGATGCATTCCAGGATGCTGACAATATCAAGTTCTTTCCTAATATACTCGTTTTTAATATGATATTGCCATTGATGCCATCTGTTAATTACCTTAATTTTTCTCAGGACTCTCATATCTGCGGTCTCTAATCTTTGGTCAAGTGTTTTACTTCTAACCCAGCTCTCAGATCCATAAGTTAAAATTGGTTTAAACACTGTCTTGTATATAGCTAATTTCTCTCTTGTTCCATATAAATTTATTCAGTTGACTTTCTACCATATCAGCTTTGTTGATTCTGTTGTCTATTTCCATATTTAATTTACCATCTTCACTAAAAATTGTGCCTAAGTAGATGAAATGTTTTACTTGTTCTATAAGTTCTCCATTCACAATGCAGTTGATATTTTCAATGTTTCTGCCTATTTTCATTGTCTTTGTCTTTTTATTGCTGACCTTCATACCATATCTATCACAACAGTTATTCAATTTAGTCAGGTAATCTTGCAGACTTGTAGCAGATTTATTTAGAAGTATAACATCATTCGCATAAATTGCTTGATATAATTCCTTATTAACACCATATAACTGTATCGTTTGGAATAGCTTCTCTCTTGGAACCTTGTCATATGCCTTTCCCAGATCTACAAAACATAAATACAGATCTTTGTTATATTCCCATGATTTCTCAACCTGTCGTAAAGTGAAAATCTGATCCTGAGAGCCTCTATTTGGCCTGAATCCAGCTTGTTCTTCACAAAGCTTCCTATCCACAATCTTTCTCAACTGTTTCTCAGGTATACTGGCATAAATTTTTCTAGGAACACATAGTAGGAAATACCTCTGAATTCTCACATTCAGTTTTCTTTCCCTTTTTATATATGAGTACTATGAAAGCTCTACTCCAATCATCTGGAATTCGTCCCTCTGTCCAGGCCATCTGAACTATGAATTGCAGCCACTGTATGACTTTTACACCTCCATACTTCAGCATTCCTGGTTGAATATCATCTACTGCTGCTGCCTTTCCACATTTCAGGCTTTTGATGGCTTCAAGTATGGATATGCATACCTGACAGCATGCCTGGTCAGTGTTTTTTTTTACCACTGTGCTACCACCACTGCTAGTTTCATTTAGCAGTATTTCAAAGTAATTACTCCATACTACAAGGATATCTTTTTATCCTGTTTTCATGTCACCTTTATCATCTCTAATTCCTTTTACAGCACTTTTTCCTCCGTTTCTGAGCTTCTCCAACAACCTCCAGAATATCTTGCCACGTTCTTGATATTTATTTTCTATGTTCTTGCCAAAGTCCGCTGATGACTTTTGTTTAGCCAGCGTTACACAGTGTTTAGCTTTTTTTACATTTGTCTCTGTATTCTCTAAGAGCACAAGCTGACTTATTTGCCAGGAACTTTTGATATGCTTTCTTCTTTTCCTTCACTGCCTCTTTAACTTCCTGTGTCCACCATGGAGTTCTGATTTTTCTATCCTTGTGCAGAACCTCACCATATGCCTCTCTGGCTGAATCAATAAGTCAGGGCTTGCCACTGAATCTCCAAGGTTTGGTTCCTATTCTCAATCTTTTTCATTTTTTCTTTAATCATATTTGTGTATTTTAGTATACAGTTCACATCTGAGAGCTGCTCAACTTTTATTCACTTTAAAACTTTCTTACATGTTATTCTTTTCAATATGAAATTCAATTTTATCCTGCTCAAGATTAAATGGTGATCACTTCCAATTTCAAATCCTCTGTACATTCTGGTGTCCTGCACCAGTGGGAAAACATCACTATCAACAATAACATAGTCAATGAGACTTTTCTTATTCCTTGCCTCTTCTCTCCATGTGAATTTGTGCACTTTTTTCCGTTGGAACATTGTGTTAGTAATAACTAACACAATGTTCCAACATAAAAAATAACTAGTCCATATCCTGAGCAGAAATTCAAGGTGTTTATCATTATTATTAGCTTTGCTCTTTTCTCCAAATTTTCCCAATATATTTTTGTATGCCTGACAATCATTTCCTACTCTGCTATTTAAATCCCCTACAAGGACCAACTTTTCCTTTTTCATTGTGTCAGTTGCTTTCTCTAAAGCAACTGACCACAGGCACAAATAAGTCTCATTGTCCAGGTCCCCATTCTCATATTTGCCCACATCACTCTACTTGAGACTGCCTGCCATTCAAGAAGATTAGCATCATATTTAGTGTTGAATACTATGGCTACTCCTTCTTTTCCTTGATTGTCATTGCCTGAATATATAACATTTCTATTTATTGCTCAGAAAGATCTCACCAGTTTTTGCCTTTTTTTGTTTCAGTCACCCCTATTATGTCGATCTGGTACTTATCTAATTTTTCAACTAGCTCCATTTCTTTTCCACCAAGCTTCTTATATTGATAGTATCGATCTTGAACTCTGGTGATGTTGAGTTGGGGTAAGTTTTAGGATTTGTTCCAGTAGCTGACTTTTCACTGTTTGCCCTGGTTCCCTGGTGAAAACAACTGGGGCCTTGCTTAACTGGGCAACACCCCAGCTGGCATGAAATTCTGTCATGTTGTACCATCATTTTGTATTTTGGTTTAAGCCAATAAGAATACAATTTGGTCAGCTAAATCCCAAATTGCCAGCCCATCCTCATTTTTTAAGTATCCAGATTAGATACCTAACACGAGAAGGTGAGGATTAGACATTAGGTCAGAAGCCCTGGTCGGTTTTCCGCATTCCTTTGAAGGCTATGTGGAGGTCTCCTCTCAGTTATATAGCTTTGAACCTTAATCACCCCTCGTTTAGGTACAGGTTGAATAAATATGGTGACAATGGACAGCCTTGCATAACTCCTTTTTTAATTGCTATTTGATCTATTTCTATGTTTTTGAAATACACATTGCTTGTGTTTCTGAATAGTAATTTTTGATACAATTTAACAGGTATTTGTTGATCCTCCGTTTTCTAGAATTTTAATGGGTTTGCCTCTGTTATCGAGTTAAAAGCTTGTTTGAAGTCGATAAAACAGCAGCAGAGTTTTTTTATTTTTGTCTCTGATAAGATCTGCTAATCTATTTAATGTGAAAAATGCATCTATTGGTGCTTCTGCTATTTCTAAATCCCATTTGCTCTTCTTCCATCTGGTCTTCATAGGAATGTTTAACTCTGTTTTGAAGAATCCTGATGAATATTTTATAGCAATGGCTTAGAAGGGTGATAGGTTTATAGTTAGTGCAGGATCTAGCATCTCCTTTTTTGTGGATGGGTATGATCTGGCCTGTTCTTCATTCTGCCGGTAAATTTCCTTTCTTTAGTGTTTTGTTGTACAGTTCTCTTAGGTAATTTATTATGCTTTCTCCCCCTTTTTTTTAGAAGTTATTTTTGAATGTTGTCTATGCCTGGTGCTTTATTATGTTTCATTTGTTTGATTGCTCTATATATTTCTACATTTAGCATGTCTTTTGTGTCAGAAGTTTCTTCTGGGTGTTGAAGGCGTCTTGATCTATGTTTTCTTCAGCTGCAAATGTTTCTTTAAAATGAATAATCCATATTTCACCGCTATTTGCCGTGGTTCCATCTTTTTGTAGTATTGAAGGTTGGGTGAGTATGTTCTAGTTATCTCTTTAACTATATCATAAATGGTCTTGGAGACATGTTTTTTGTATGCTTCTTCACATATTCCTGCTTTTTCTTTTTGAATCTGGATTTTTTTTTGTCTTTTTCTTTTTTTCAAATTTTTGTATAATATTCTATTTTCTTCATTATCTTCTTTTGAGAGGTTAGTTTTGGATATTCTTTTTTCTCTCTCATAAGTCCAAAATCTCTGGTGTAAGCCAATTTCTTTAATAATTTCTTTACCTTTTTTCCAAGACTCAGAGGTTGTATCTAAAGCAAGATTATTTAATTTTTCTCTTAATGTTCTCTGATAGTTAGATCTTGTCAAGCTACCATTGAGTTTTGAGATGACTACCTTCTTTTGGTTTTGGTGGTTTATTCTCTTAATTTTGAAACTGATTTTTAGTTGGCTGATAGTAGTTCATGGTCTGTATCCATGTCAATCTTTTTTAATGTTTTAACATTTTGGAAGGAATGTTTCCATTTCTCATTAACGATTATATAGTCTGTACAGTTTTTGATTTCATTCTTTGGTGATGTCCAGGTGTATTTGTGTTGTGGCCTGTGGTAGAATAAGGTATTTGTAATTAACACTGATTTATTTTGCAAAAATTAATCAGGTCCTCTCCTCTCTCATTCATCTCTCCATGACCAAATTTTCCCATTACTTCTGCTTTATCTTCAGAGTACTGACCAATCTTTGCATTAAAATCTCCCATAATACTCAGGATATCTCTTGTACTTGTTCTCCTGATTTCTTCTTGCAGTTGTTCAAGAAATTGGCTACATTACTCCTCTTCATGTGATTGGTACGGGGCATAAACTTCTATTATTTTTATATATATTCCTTTTGCTTTGAATCTTACTGAGATGATTCTAGAGGAAATTGGTCTTACATCAACTATTGAGTTTAGGAGCCATTTTTTAATGATTAGTGCTACACCTATTCTGTGATGGTTATCTTTCCTTTCTGAGTAAAATATGTTGCATTTTTTATGTCGATTTTTCCTTCGCCTGTCCAGTGGGTCTCAGCAACTCCCACTATTTTCCATTTAAACAGTTCAAGTTCTCTCTCTATCAGTTTTAACTTGCCAGGTTTGTACAACATTCTGATGTTGATGGTTGAAATATTATATATGCAGTTTGCATGCCACATCGCTGTCTTCTCGCCTACTCTATGTGGGCTTGAGTTAGGTGCGTCGGCTCTCTTGTATGCGGTAGCATTATTTCTGCTTCTATTTGCTGGCTGATTCATCTTTAAAGATTTTAGGCAATTAATGCAGCCAGCTTGCCATTCCTCTGCTGCATACCTGTTGGTCCATGGGAGGTATTTCATTTCCCTCCTACCACCCATTTCTGGGAGGCATTCCCTGCTTTCTAGGAGTTATAAGTGCCCCCCAAAAGCCGAGATAATTAAGTAACTTTTATGAAAGTGAAATTAGCAGCATCAGATGCTGGAACACTAACTGACAGAAACATTAAGGAATAACAGAATATGAATAATGTAATGTGAGCTGGGATATACAAGAAAATCATTTGATGATAAACTCAGGAAAGAACTGAACAACTAATAAAAAAATAAAAACTTAATTGCTAATCTTGTAGATGAGTAGATGTGTAGAAGGCGTTAGATTTGATCATCAGTAATCCAAACATGGTTGAAAATATGAACTTCATCTCGAAAAAAAAATGGAAGCAATCATGTGCTCTTGCTTTACTTTCATAAAATGACTAATCTGATTTCATAATAATCTGAATTCACAAGTAAGGAATTCTGTAAACTATGGACAAGACCAAGGCTTACTTCCATTTTTTTAACTGAACAAAGTATGCTAGTTTCGTAAAAGAAGAAAAAATGAAAGTGGAATAATTGAACTTCTTCAGAATAGGAGTAACAAGTTATGAAACCAACACTTCATTACTGTTTCTTGTCTACTTAATAAATATACTTACGCATTCTGGAGAGAAAAATTCATAAACTTAAGCATTCTGGAGAGAAAAATTCAGATTTACAGGAAGATTCATTAACAAATTTTAATCATCCTGATAGTCTTTATGTAGAGACACTATTAAATCTCTCATCCATTGAGCAAATGTCATTCACCTTTTCTAAAGAAAATCTATTACCTCAAGAATATGAATGCACTTAGGTCAATCTCTTTCAATGATTACAGAAGTTCTACAATTAACAAGGGTATTAACAAAATACAAATTTAGCAACTCTCATCTGAAAACATATGACATATAACAATCCGACATGTACAAATTATCTTAAGAAAATCACTTGTATCCTTAACAAATAAGTTCTAACCACGAAAGGATAAACTTCATTTTTGGTTTCTTCTAGAACTTGACAAAATTCTGTGCTCTTGTAGTTTAAATTATGGACCAATAAACCATTCTGCAAAGGTAAGATGAGAAGAACAAATGGATTGCATCCATTTTCAAAATAGTAAGTCTGGACTTGCCAACTAAGTTTTGACTATTCATTACTGTAAACGATACCTCTACACTGCAGTTCTTTGAAATTTGAATGGTAATTTACAGAAAATCATAAAATATTCATACACCATCCAAATTTACATTCAATTACTCCATTTCTTGTATTTGATAAGTGATCATCTGCAAGATGAATATTTATTTTTACTGCAATTCAGTTATTTCCTGAGTTAAAGGCATTAAACAACACCTCACTTATTTTTAAAGTCAATCCTATACATGTGAGCATGTATAGGATTGACTCTATATTCCAGTATAGTGAAGTACATACAATTTGATTTGTACTACTCTTTAATGTTAGTCTCTGTAGCTCTTTCCAGTCAAAAGGATCAAATTCTGTCTAGGACACCAAAAAACCTTTACCAGGGCTTTTCAACTGAAGGTGAGTTACCTAATCTCATATGGAGGTGGCAGGGTTTTCCATACCACAAAACAGGCAAATTGGTCATTACAATACAATTAACAGATATAACATACTGACCTTTAGTCTGAGGTGCTTTGGCCATAAATTCAAATCAGCCAATCTTGAATGTTTCTAGGTCATTGTTCCAGCTGATAATGTTACTAAGATATTAGAGAAATATTAGTTTTAATGAATTAATACATGGACATTCTCACTCTCACACCACACACACACACACACATTATACAGTATATACCTGTATTGTACATAAGTTTTCTAAAAAAATAAATAAATAAATTGGGATTTGAAGAAACAAATTACTTGAGAAGATTTGCAAATTCTTTTTGCTGATTAAGAGAAAATCGATCTTGAAATAGATATTTCAATCTGTTTTAACAGCTATATTCACAGAGCAATAAAAATTGGGAAATGTTGAATTGTTTTCTAGATGATTCAAGTTGCTAGCAGCATCTTGAATAGATTTTACTAGTAATGACAGATATGTTGAGGTTTGTTTGTTTTTCTGTATTCAATTTGAGCATATTTCTGAACTTTTGTAGTGAACATCAAATAGCAACATGCAAGACACTTTTGAATATTTTCTTATGGCAGGTTGTTTAGAGGATTCTTTCTTGCTGACTGCATAGTAGAGCAACTACTCTCCAACAAATAGGATGCAAGTTTGAATTCCATTATCAGCATGGATGTTTGTGAACACCTTCAGGTGAGAGGTGAATTTGATCACCTATCATAAGACCCACCCCTTCAATGGTGGCCTAAAAAAAAAGTTCCATGTTTGTTTTCTAGATTAGCATTTTCATATGGAAAAAATAAATAAAAATACACAATAAAAATAAAAAATCCTAACCTAGATATACAACTTCTCATGGATGTGTGTGTAAGAATATCTCATATGAGCTACCTTATTAAGAAAGTTTCAATTTCCTCAAGATGTTTTCTTCTTCAGTCCAGTATAAAATCCATAATGAGATTCTACTTTTATTTCAAAATAGTCATTTATAAGAGTTCCGTGTTCAGAAAACAAATTTTTACAAAAGTAACAAACAAATTTGCTGCCTGAAATTTGTTCACTTTCTTTCTCATTATATTTTAGAATCTTACTTAATACACCTTAAATGATATAAAGCTTATGCATATATCAAAAATTTAGTAATTACCTACCAAGAACATGAAGTAAACAACCATGTGCAGATCCTTTAGCTGAAGAGGAAAGATTTGTTGAATTCACAACTTCCACCAGCTTTCTTGCTAATAATTCCTAGAATTACAACAGGTAAAAACACACTAATCAGTGTTCAATATTGTTTAATATATATGGGGGGAGGGGGCTAAAAAGTTCTGATAAACACCTAGAGAAAATTCAGGGGATTGCAAATGATGCAGCAGGATTGTAACAAGTGTTATACACTTGTTACAATGGGGAATATGTAGATGTGTAAGTTACACGGTTCTACTTCAATTCCTTCATGGTGATTATCACAACTTCTCAGCATACCCTTGGTATATTTTTAAACTATAACAACTTAAATACAAGTACATTTAAGAAAATCAGAATCCAAGACTTTTAGCATGCTATTTTATTTCCGTGTATGAAACACTAGAAACCTATGTTACTTATGTGTTCTAACAACCCAAATAGGGCATTTTTCAGCACCCTATTTGGATCTTTATTATCAATCACCTAGATAAACATCTAGTGGAATATTAATCCACTGCCTGTAGGCTGAAAAGCAGATGCTGAAATTATATGCATATTAGCCAATTGTAAACAATAATCCATATTAAAATTCAGATATATGAAAAATAATAATACAACAAAGTGAACTGCATTTGAAGTTAAGAAGTTTGTTATAAAATGCTATTATAAAGTTAATAAGTTTCTTTTTTATGTCGCAATCATGACATTTTGAGATTTCAGTGTATAAACTTTATGATAAAAAAAATAAATAAATAAATGTGTTCACGTGAAATTAGTGCTGTATGTTGATGCTCAAGATCAATGAAAAAAAATTCTGTTTGCTTAATGAAATTTATAAATGAATTTTGTTACACTAAGAAAAGAACTTTGTTCTGTTTCAAGCAAAGTGTTGAAACCTATAACAGTAGTGCACAATGGTGGACAGTAGCAGTTGCTCTGCTGTATTTCTGAGCATGCCAGAAGTGAAAAGAAGGATAAATAACAAATGGTCCCAATAATCAGGTGTTCAAAAGAGGAGAAGAGAACAGAGAAGAAGAATTGTAGTGATTTTTGGATCTTATGTTCATTCTTCATATATGAAGAATGAACAGGATTTAGAAGAAAGGTTGGAAATAGAAGACATAGAGAAGAAGAGAACATGGTAGGAGAATTGTAGTAATTTCTTTTTCAACATATGAAGAAATTAGAGGAAACTTTAGATATGGACTGAAAGAAAAGATCCTTTAGAAAAGTGGTTAAGTGTGAAGTTCATTGTAGTCACTAGCCCACACAGGATTTATTCAGCTTAAGAAACTTTATAATTTTCCAGTTCATATAGAAATAAGCCCAATAAAGTCTATCTGTGAGTCATGAACTTGTTAATTGTTTTAAGATTTTCAGTCTGAAGGGTGATGGTGCCAAGAGAGAAGCTATTCAAAACTACAGTTGTATGGTGTCAATAGATCATTATATCACGCAATACTTAGTGTTTATTTGAGTTGTAAGTCAGCAGTTAGAATTGAAGGAAGTACAAGGAGATGGTTTAATGTTAAATCTGGTGTCAGACAAGGATGTACATTATCACCTCTGGTATTCATTATCTATATGGATCACATTATGAAGGAAAGTGGTATTAACATGATATCAAAATTGGAGATGTTAATGTCAGCTCCTTGCTTTATGCAGATGATGTTGTACTTTTAAATAAATCCGCTACAAGTCTGCAAGATTCCCTGACTAAATTGAATAACTGTTGTGATAGATATGGTATGAAGGTCAGCAATAAAAAGACAAAGACAATGAAAATAGGCAGAATCATTGAAAATGTCAACTGTGTTGTGAATGGAGAACCTGTGAAACAAGTAAAACATTTCAGCTACTTAAGCACGATTTTTAGTGAAGATGGTAAATTAAATATAGAAATAGACAACAGAATCAACAAAGCTGTTATGGTAACAAGTCAACTGAATAAATTCATATGGAATAAGAGAGAAATTAGTCGGAACATTAACTGTATACAAGACAGTGTTCAAACCAGTTTTAACTTATGGATCTGAGAGCTGGGTCAGAAGTAAAACACTTGACCAAAGACTAGAGCCTGCAGATATGAGAGTCCTGAGAAAGATTAGGGGCATGAACAGATGGCATCAATGGCAATATCATATTAAAAACGAGGATTTTTGTAATAGATTTCACGGTTTGATATGAACACAGATGATTAAGAAAATAACTATTTATTAATTTAAAAGCTAATATTTCGCTGGTATTATATCCAGCATCTTCAGAGCACACAACACAAAGTTTGTTACAAATGCAAAACACCCACAATCCGGTGTAACAGTGGGGGTAGTAAAAGTAATTGCAGCGTGCAACACAAGACTAAAGTCCTAATATGGTGCCATCTAGGTTAAAAAAAAAAAAATATTCAAAGTTTTGAAATAGTAGTCCAAATGATAGTCTTAGAAAGTTTGAAAAAATGAAATAAAATAAAAGTAATAAATATTAATTTGGTCTTAAGATGACTGTCTCCCAAATCTTTGGTAGATTTATACAGCCATACTTGTTGGAGCATGTTTTAAGGCTTCTGTTGATTCCAGGAACAACCTCTCTGACTTGTAGAAGCTTTTGTGCATCACTTTTGTTTCTTTCCAATTTATCCTGTGTGCAGGGGTATCCAAAGCATGGTCTGCCAGACCCGACTTGCCATAGTGAAAGGTTGGATATATTTTTTGAGTTCACTGAGGTGGATGTCCACAGTTCTTCCAGTCTGTCCGTAGTAGGCTTGATGGCAAGAACAGGGCACTTCATAGACTCCTGGATGTGATAAAGGAGTGCATTTGTCCTTAGGTGAACGGATGAGAGTTGCTAATTTTACATAAGGTTTCAAAACTGTGCGTAGTTGTGTTTATTAAGCACCCGAGATATCTTTTCAGATGTGCCTTTAATGTATGGGATGGTGATAGTTTTGTTGTAGTCTTCTGTGGTAGAGAGAGGGGATTTCTGGGTAGCATTTAGTATGTTATCTATTTTATGGAGATTATAACCGTTGGTTAAGAAGGTGTGTCATAGGTGAGAAATTTCAGCAGTGAGAGCAATGTCATTGGAACAGATTGCTCTAGCTCTATGGGTTAGTGTTTTTAAGATACCATATTGTTGAGAAGGGTGATGGTGTGATTGTTTGTGTAAGTATCTCCCTGTATGTGTGGGTTTTCTATAAACCGAAAATGATAAGGAACCTTCTGGAAGACGTGTGATCAGTGTGTCCAGGAAGGGTAGGCAGTAATTGGCTTCTAGTTCCATTGTAAAGTGGATTTTAGGGTGCTGGCTATTTAGATGCACTAAAAATGTATTCAACGTGTCTGGGCCATGTGGCCAAATAGCAAACACATCATCAACAGAGCGTAGCCATTTCATTATTTCAAACTTTCTAAGACTATCATTTGGACTACTATTTCAAAACCTTGATTTTTTTTTTTTTTTAAAACCTAAATGGCGCCATATTAGGACTTTAGTCTTGTGTTGCATGCTGCAATTACTTTTACTACTCCCACTGTTACACCGGGTTGTGGGTGTTTTGCATTTGTAACAAACTTTGTGTTGTGTGCTCTGAAGATGCTGGATATAATACCAGCGAAATATTAGCTTTTAAGTTAATAAATAGTTATTTTCTTAATCATTTGTGTTCATATCAAACCATGAAATGTATTACAAAACTGTCTGACGAACACATAAGCCTATCCACGCATAAAAACGAGGATATTAGGAAAGAACCTGACATTGTCAGCATCCAGGAATGCGTTAGCAGAGCTAATCTCAGGTGGTATGGTCACTTAAACAGAATGGGAGAGGAAAGATTAGCCAAACAAGTGTTCTCTGCTAGATTGGCAGGAAAAAGACCCAGAGGAAGACCAAGATATAGGTGGATTGTTATGGTAAAAAAGTACCTTAGAATATATCTATGGTACTTAGAAGTACCATAGATATATAAATATAAGATCTGACAATGTTGTAGTTTTGACAGGTAACAGATTGATTTGGCAGAAAATTGTAGGTAGAAAGTTAGTAATGATGTAAATTTTTCATGTAGTACTATCATATCCTGTACACCCCCTTGAGGGTAAATGTCAGGAATTTGATGATTATGATGATGAGGGTGATTTAATGCTACTGATATGGTTTTAGTTATTTTTCAATGAAGTGTGCTGAGACTTTTCATATAGAAAGCAAATTCATTCTGAAATAATTAAAGGATGCAAGAAGTTTTTTTTAAAATTATTATTATTTTTTTCCCCTAAATCTAAATTACTGTTATACAAGTTGGAGCAGTTTGTGCATTAGCTTTCCTCTGTGTGAATACAAAGGGATAAAAGTTCTGCTGGAACCAAAACACTAAAATTTCAAAATGTTGTTAAAAAAATAATAAAAACTGTTTAGATTATAAAATTCAAGGAGGCAGGGCAGAGAAGGTATTTTCATACAGTTTTGCATTGTGATCTGAAATATATATATGTATATATTCATAACAAAGATCAAGGTGTTTAAATAAGCAATCTCTTAAAGAGTTTATAAGTTAATAAGTTAAGGGGATAAGTTCTATATATGTCATATTCTGGGATATGAATCTCCGTGTAAATTGATTTGTAGATTTAAGTTCAAATTAAACTGTTCAGAATCATAGGAATAATTTATAGATGGTGCACCTGACAGGACTGCATGCACCAAAAGAAAGTAAATCTCACTAACACATTACTACTTCAAAATATACATAGTATCAAAAATACATCTGAGATTTGCAAAACTCCATATATACAATGGTTGAGAGTTATATTTGATTATCCATGCCTTGATCAGCTTTTGATCAATTTCACAATGTCCTCGGGATGTTTATGGGTTTCAAAGAGATCTATGCTGGTTTCACAAATAACAGATGAGTTATCAAAAAGGATAATGCAGTTTACAAAACAGGAGTTCAGAAGTGAATACTGGTCACTGGATCGTTCAGAAAGTGCAATAAACCCTGCTGATTGTTGTTGTTATTATGCATCCAAGATTTACTACTACTATGTGCACTTCGGAAAGTGAGTAAGTAATGTAAAATTGGCATTTATTGGAATTCTTAATTCCTCCTCCTGAAATAAAAAAGTTTTTGAAAACACAATCTTGAAATTTTTTAAAAACCCTAAAATGCCTTTCTAAAAACCTAATGGTATCTGTTATATTCCATGTTTTTCCCACTCTGATATAAATTCCAGTCAGGTTTATTCAATAAATGAACTAAAAGATCTTGTAAATATATGTTTATAATGTAAGTGTCATGTGATAACATGAAGAGGAAAACTGGTAAGCATCAATAAAGTCAATTCCAATATTTAATTTGGATTTTAGTTTGTCAGAGTGGATTTTATTGTTAAACAATAAATTTCATTTTCTAAAAGATTCTTATTTTATTAGACATATTTTCATTTAACTAAAATTGAGAAACAACTATTAATAAACCTTTTCATATAGCAAATTTCATTAAGATCTGTCCATCTGAAGCCAACCTGTTATATAGTAATCTACCATTTATCTGACCTTCAAAACAATAATGCTTAAATTAACTGATCCATGTATGTCACCTGATTTATGGTAGACCACCATGTAATTGTACTTCAAATTATTGGAACAGCAAATTGCTTTCCTAATATGATTGGATAAATGGTAGATTACTGTATATCTAAAGGAACAAAATTATCATGACAGACGTTTATGTATTTTGCAAAATGAACCTAAATAACAATATCAGAGCAGTATTCTGAGAAACCAGTTTCTAATTAGATCAAAAGCCTGATGTTTTTTTTGACAGCAAAGAAATAGCTACAACAAGGGGGAAAAAATATTAGTATTGAAAACACCTCTAAACACAGCAAAATGCTAGTTGTTTAAAAATAACTAAATACAGGTATGACTCAAGTTTACGTGGGATTATGTTCCTGAGATTTCTGGAGTAAAATGAAGTGTAAAATGAAGCAAAAATATAAAGGGAACATATGTAAATACACTGAGTTCCATTCCAGGATTTTCAGTAATCAATACAAAATACTTGAAAAATTATTTATTTTATGAAATTTACGTATTGAAAATTGTATAATGTTTAAGAAAAGAAAGAAAATTTACTGCTTTAAAAACAATAGATGTCTGACTGAGATAGATGTCACACACCTGACCAAGTTTCACCTTTCTCCATTTGCAGAATCATCATCAAATTCCTGCCATGTACCCTCAAGGGGTGTACAGGACATGATAGTACTGCATGAAAAAAAATTAACATCATTACTAACTTCCTATCTACAATTTTCTTCCAAATCAGTCTGTTACTTGTCAAGACTCCAACATTATCAGATCTTATATTTCTATCGTCTAAGGCACATTGTACTGTATCAATTCTATCAATTGTAATGTATAAATATCTTACCACCTGCTTGATATTTATTTTCTATGTTCTTGCCAAAGTCCTCCGATGACTTTTGTTTAGCCAATTTTACACAGTTTTTAGCTTTCTTACATTTGTCTCTGTATTCTCTAAGAGCACAAACTGACTTATTCGCCAGGAACTTTTGATATGCTTTCTTCTTTTCCTTCACCACCTCTTTAACTTCCTGTGTCCACCATGCAGTTCTGATTTACTATTCTTGCAGACCTCACCACATGCATCTATGGCTGAATCAATCAGGGTTTTCTTCAAGGCTTGCCACTGAATCTCAAAGGTTTGGTTGATGTTCTCAAACTCTTTCAATTTTCTTCAATAATCTTTGTGTATTTTAGTCTACAGTTCACATCTGAGAGCTGCTCAACTTTTATTTGCTTTAAAACTTTCTTACATATTTTTCTTTTCAAAATGAAATTCAATTTTATCCTACTCAAGACTAAATAGTGACCATTTCCAATTTCAAATCCTCTGCACATTCTGGTGTCCTGCACCAGGGAGAAAACATCACTATCGACAATAACATAGTCAATGAGACTTTTCTTATTCCTTGCCACTTCTCTCCATGTGAGTTTGTGCACATTTTTATGTTGGAACATGGTGTTAGTCATAACCAGCGAATGTCTTGAGGAGAAAATCAACAGGTATTTGCCATTATTATTAGCTTTGCTCTTTTCTCCAAATTTTTCCAAAATATTTTTGTATGTCTGACAATCATTTTCTACTCTGCTATTTAGATCCCCAACAAGGACCAACTTTTTCTTTTTCATTGTGTCAGTTGCTTTCTCTAAAGCCTCAAAAAATTCCTCCACTTCTACCTTAGTAGAACCTTCCGTGCGACTATAGGCACGAATAAGTCTCATTTTCGTTTCCCATTCTCATATTTGCCCACACCATTCTACTTGAGCCTTCCTGCCATTCAAGAAGATTAGCCTCGTATTTTGTCATTGCAATTGTCATTGCCTGAATATAACATTTTGTATTTTTGCTCAGAAAGATCTCACCATACAAAAACCATATATCACCATATAAAAAGACATACAAAAATATTTTGGGAAAATTTGGAGAAAAGAGCAAAGCTAATAATAATGGCAAATATCTTTTGGATTTCTGCGCAGGACATGGACAGGTTATTACTAACACCATGTTCCAACACAAAAATGTGCACAAATTCACATGGAGAGAAGAGGCTAGGAATAAGAAAAGTCTCATTGACTATGTTATTGTTGATAGTGATGTTTTCTCCCTGGTGTAGGACACCAGAGTGTACAGAGGATTTGAAATTGGAAGTGATCACTATTTAGTCTTGAGCAGGATAAAATTGAATTTCATATTGAAAAGAATAACATGTAAGAAAGTTTTAAAGCGAATAAAAGTTGAGCAGCTCTCAGATGTGAACTGTAGACTAAAATACAGATATATTATTGAAAAGAAAATGAAAGAGTTTGAGAACAGGAATCAAACCTTGGAGATTCAGTGGCAAACTCTGAAGGAAACATTGATTGATTCTGCCAGAGAGGCATGTGGTGAGGTTGTGTGCAAGGATAAAAAAATCAGAACTCCCTGGTGGACACAGGAAGTTAAAGAGGCAGTGAAGGAAAAGAAGAAAGCATATCAAAAGTTCCTGGCAAATAAGTCAGCTTTTACTCTTACAGAATACAGAGACAAATGTAAGAAAGCTAAACAGTGTGTAAAACTAGCTAAACAAAAGTCATGGGAGGACTTTGGCAAGAATATAGAAAATAAATATCAAGAAGGTGGCAAAATATTCTGGAGGTTGTTGAAGAAGCTTAGGAATGGAGAAAAGAGTGCTGTAAAAGGAATTAGAGATGATAAAGGTGAAATGAAAACAGGAGAAAAAGATATCCTTGAAGTATGGAGTAATTACTTTGAAAAACTGCTAAATGAAACAAGCAGTGATGACAGCACAGTGATAAAAAACACTGACCAGGGATGCAGTCAGGAATATATATCCATACTTGAAGTAGAAAAAGCCATCAAAGGCTTGAAATGTGGTAAGGCAGCAGGAGTAGATGATATTCGACCAGAAATGCTGAAGTATGGTGGTATAAGAGTCTTACAGTGGCTGCACTGCATAGTTCAGAAAGCCTGGACAGAGGGACGAATTCCCGATGATTGGAGCAGAGCTCTCATAGTACCCATATATAAAAAGGGAAATAAAACTGAATGTGAGAATTACAGAGGTATTTCCCTACTGAGTGTTCCTGGCAAGATCTATGCAAGTATACTTGAGAAACGGTTGAGAAGAATTGCGGAAGAAAAGCTTGGTGAAGAACAAGCTGGATTCAGGCCAAATAGAGGCTGTCAGGATCAGATCTTTACTTTACGACAAATAGTTGAGAAAGCATGGGAATATAACAAAGATCTGTATTTAAGTTTTGTCGATTTGGAAAAGGCATATGACAAGGTGCCAAGAGAGAGAGGCTATTCAATACGCTGCAGTTGTATGGTGTCAATGGGGCATTATATCAAGCAATACTTAGTCTTTATTTGAGTTGTGAGTCAGCAGTTAGAATTGAAGGAAGTACAGGAAGATGGTTTAATGTTAAATCTGGTGTGAGACAAGGATGTACATTATCCCCTCTGTTATTCATTATCTATATGGATCACATTATGAAGGAATGTGGTATTAAATTTGATATCAAAATTGGAGATGTTAATGTCAGCTCTTTGCTTTATGCGGATGATGTTATACTTCTAAATAAATCCGCTACAAGTCTGCAAGATTCTCTGACTAAATTGAATAGCTGTTATAATAGATATGGTATGAAGGTCAGCAATAAAAAGACAAAGACAATGAAAATAGGCAGAATCATTGAAAATGTCAACTGTGTTGTGAATGGAGAACCTGTGGAACAAGTAAAACATTTCAGCTACTTAGGCACAATTTTTACTGAAGATGGTAAACTAAATATAGAAATAGACAACAGAATCAGCAAAGCTGGTATCGTGGGAAGTCAATTGAATAAATTCATATGGAATAAGAGAGAAATTAGTCGGAAAACTAAATTAGCTGTATACAAGACTGTGTCCAAACCAATTTTAACTTATGGATCTGAGAGCTGGGTCAGAAGTAAAACACTTAACCAAAGACTAGAGACCGCAGATATGAGAGTCCTGAGAAAGATTATAGGCGTGAACAGATGGCATCAATGGCAATATCATATTAAAAATGAGGATATTAGGAAAGAACTTGACATTGTCAGCATCCAGGAATGCGTTAGCAGAGCTAATCTCAGATGGTATGGTCACTTAAATAGAATGGGAGAGGAAAGATTAGCAAAACAAGTGTTCTCTGCTAGGTTGGCAGGAAAACGACCCAGAGGAAGACCAAGATATAGGTGGATTGATACGGTACAAAGTGCCTTAGACGATAGAAATATAAGATCTGATAATGTTGGAGTCTTGACAAGTAACAGACTGATTTGGAGGAAAATTGTAGATAGGAAGTTAGTAATGATGTAATTTTTTCATGTAGTACTGTCATATCCTGTACACCCCTTGAGGGTACATGGCAGGAATTTGATGATGATGATGATGAAGATCTCACCAGTTTTTGTCTTTTTTTGTTTCAGTCACCCCTATTATGTCGATCTGGTACTTATTTAATTCCTCAGCTAGCTCCAATTTCTTTGCAATTCAGGCTTCTTATGTTGATAGTACCGATCTTTAACTGTGGTGATGTTGAGTTGGGGGATGTTTTCAGATTTGTTCCAGTAGCTGACTTTTAGCTGTTTGCCCTGGTTCCCTGGCGAAAACAACAGGGGGCTTGTTTAACCAGGTGACGCCCTAGCCAGCATGAAAAATTTTCATGTTGTACCATCATTTTTTATTTTGGTTTAAACAATAAGAATACAATTTGATCGGCTAAATCCCAAATTGCCAGCCCATCTTCTTTCGTTCAGTATCCAAGTAGATACCCAAAAGGGTGCACCACGAGAAGGTGAGGATTGAACATTAGGTCAGAAGCCCTGGTCGGTTCTCCGCATTCCTTTAAAGGCTATGTGGAGGTCTTCTCTCAGTTCTACAGATTTGACCCTTTTTCTTACCAAGTTTAATCCTTCAACTGAATTCTTTAACGGATTCATTGCAATCAGAATCTTCAGCAGAAGTTTCCCCGCCATTTGGTTTGACGTTATCAATTAATTGTATCAGCTCCTCATTTAAATCTATCCTAATCAATTAATTTTCTAATTTCGTTTTCAACCATATTGCAAAAGCCCTCTAAGTGGCTATTACTATAAAAATAAATTTTCTACATAAAAACGCATTACATATTGTACATAACTCACCAGAAAATAAAGTGCTAAGCTTGAGATTAACACACTTATGATTTTTTAATGCACTTTCCTGGCAGAAAACGAATTTAATTTACAATGATAAACACTTTATACGGTAAACAATTGATGTACATGCGTGCTAAAGGGTATTTCCTCTAATATAAATTCGATACGTGCGCAATACCAGGAGACGCAAATTTATCGAAGATAAAATTTGATTTTTAAGTCGCCGTTGAAAATTATATGAAAAGATAAAGGGTTACTACAGTTTGTAGACCACATTGTATAAGTACAGCATTATACGAGAGTTACCTGTATACTTATGATAGATTTTAGGATATTATTTAGTATTTGTTTTTCTTTTAATATGTTAAATAAAATGCTTCTTTTAACTTTGTCAAATGCTTTTTCAAAGTCAATAAATGTAATATGTGTTTCTAAATTGTATTTTCTTCTTTTCTGGTATAAATTTTGTATATATATATATATATTTTCATTTTAATATAAACTGACAAAAAATCCGAGAATTATAACAAATTGAGATTTATTTGAAAACACAACATGTTTCGTCGGGATTGACTTCATCAGGCGTTAAGAACATAGAAAGCTATTAAAAGACACTGAAAAAAACATTGAGACACTCTAAAGCTATACAATTATAAAGCTGTAATATTCGACTGTAAATTACAGTTATCACGATCTTGAGCTATAGTCCGTGTTAAAGTTCTATTGTTGTATGTGCATGTGTGGAACCACGCAATCTCCAGTATCTGATAGTAGAGCTGAAAGAGTCAGGCAAATTATAGCTGAGATTATTGTTCATATGAAGATGGTCCAAGGTGATTTCTTTTGACTTGACAATGCGGCGTTCTACCTGATTGTGGCAAATGTGTAGGTTTGAAGTTGTTGTCCAATTTACTTCATGTTGGCGGCTTTCGTTGTTTGTGTTTATTGAAAACAGGACATGGCCTGATAGGGCAGTAGCTCTGGTTCTCTTGTAAGCAATGTCTCTCTGGTGTTCTTCAAGACATAGGAGGATAGATTTCTCCATTTGGCCATAGTAAGGTTTTCCACACTCACATGTGACTTTGTATACACCTGGGAATTGTAGAAGGTTGTGAGATTGTTTGTAGTTGCTGAAACTTGATCTTAATTTTGGAAGAGTCGAGAAGCACATTTGTATGTTAAATTTCTTTAAGATTCTACTCAGTTTTTTGGATAGTGTGCTGATATATGGCAAGGAGATATAACCTTTGGAGTCGTCCTGTGTCTCTATGTTGCTAAGTTGATGGTGGGATAATTGTTTGTTGATACTTTTTAAAGAGTAGCCATTGCTTTCAAAGGTCCATTTAAGATGTTGTAGTTCTTCTTCATCTGACAGTACAGATCTTGCACAATTCGCAAGAGTTGATATAATACCCAACTTTTGCGCTGGATAGTGATGTGAGGACGCATGCAAATATCTGTCCGTGTGTGTTGGCTTTCTAAATATAGACTTTTATTGATTCAAGTGTCTTGGTGAGTTTAACATCTAGGAAACAGAGAGAACTATTTTCTTCAATCTCCATGGTCAATTTGATATCCTGATGGAGGTTGTTTAAGTGGTTGAGAAACCTCTGAAGATTCTCAATACTATGCTCCCATGTGAGGAATATATCATCCACATATCTAAGTCAAATTCTTGGTTTTAAACTAAATGAGGAGATTGCCTTTTGTTCAAAATCCTCGAAAAAAATGTTGGCTAATATAGGAGAGAGGGGGCTTCCAATAGCTAATCCTTTGACCTGTTTATAAAGTTTACCTTCGAATTCAAAATAGCCAGAGTTTACACAGTGAGATAGTAGAGAGAACATTTTATTTGAAATCTTGTTTTTTAAAATATGGAGAACTTCTTGTGTCGGAATGTTGGTAAAGAGTGCTACCACATCAAAGCATACCATGATGTCAGAAGATTTGAGTTTTAAGTCCTTGATTTTAGAGACAAAATCTGTTGAGTTTTTAATATAAGAAGAAGATTTTCCCGCATAAGCTTTTAACGATGACACCAGATATTTAGATAACCTGTATGTGGGTGAGTGAATACTGTCTACTATAGGTCTCAGTGGATAGTTTTCTTTATGTACCTTAGGGACTATATATATAGTCCATACATTTAAACTATGTGCTTGAAAATTATTCATTAATTCTGCTTCAATGACTTTTGTTTCACCAATACAAAATGAATACTTACATTTGAATTTTTCTCAGCTGTCCTTGCAATTCTTCCAAACAGCAGCTTATTTTTCATTTCAGGACATGACTGAAAAAAATTATGTTACATAAGGTTAAAAGGAGAAAAAACCTTTTTGATAACTATGTAACAGTGGCAATAAACTTTTTTTTTCCTGTGGAACTTTCACAACCAAAATTTTGTTATAATTCTAATCAACTCTCACTACAGCATACGAGCAGGGCTCAAAGGAGTTAATGTAACAGAAAATTTATTATAGTGAATTTCCTATAAAACTGGATTAAAACCATGAAAGTTTCTGTTAGCTTGTTATAGTAAGATTGGACCATACTACTACTACTTACTGGCTGGCTTTCCAACAAAAAACTGTAGCATATTACGCTTGACAGAACATTATGTTCTTGTCAGGGCTGTACTTATACTTTTCCCAAGGCAGGAGAGGACCACTAGAGTACTCCCTCCCCTCCCGCTTAGAAAATGAATAAAGACAAATAAAAAACAATCAATATATACAAACTTATGCAAAGTAGACACTATAAGTTTTTTTTTTTTTTTTTTTGACTTCTCTTTGGCAAATGTATCAATAGTGATAAATTGACATTTTATCCTGATGCAAAGAGTTTCATAAATAATTTTTGACCCTTTTCCCTTTTAAGAACAGAAAATGAATGTTACCTGTTTGTGGCATGACTACAAACAGATCATGGACAGAAAAAAAAATATGAAAATAAATAGTATTTGCATTCTTCTTTTTTAAAAAAGGGCACATGATCTATTTAGATAGTGACGAAGCAACAACACCCTATTGTTGCTTCATGTCAATTTATATATATATACAGGGTGTTCGGGATAAATTTGACAGTTTCGTAAGGAAAAAGAAAATCTTCTTTGTATCTATTAAATTTAATGAATTGACAAAAAAACATTACAGGCAGAGTTAATTACAATACTATCAACAAGATTTACTCAAAATAACCACCATTAGCATCGATCACAGCTTCAATTCTGCTTCGGAACCTCGAACAAGCTGATGCTACAGTCTCCCTGGGAAGGGCCGCAAAAACTGTTTTAATTTTATCCATTAACTGGGCTTTTGTATTACTGGAAGTGCGATTGGTGTCTTTTTCAACTGCGCCCCATACAAAATAATCCATGGGGTTAAGGTCTGGGGAGTTTGGAGGCCAAACATTTGGACTGGTGAAGTCGTAGAAATTTTCAGACAACCATTTTTGACTTTTCCCAGAGGTGTGGCAAGGGGCCGAATCCTGCTGCCATACATACGGCCTACCATTGGCTACCCTTGTTATCCAGGGCTTGACTACAGTTAGCAACTCCACGAACAAAGCCCGAATTCCAATGCCAGGGTTCTTCAACACCTGTTCCTGCAGATTTGCAAGGAATTCTGCTGTACGAACGCAATCAGATCGTCTGCTAGGGATCTTTCTTCTTGCTACATCCTCGTAGTCACCATTGCAAGTCTCTAGTTCATGCCTGATTGTTTTTACTGTATTCAGGGAGCATTGGGCAGCAGTCGTAATATCCTTATTTTGATGGCGGGCACGAATCATCATGATACAAGTTATTCTCTTCCATGATTCAGGTGGGTTCCAGCTATCCATCCTTTCTGACATCTTGTATATGAATGAAGAAGGGTCCAAACTTTTAAATGAAGAGAAGTGTGTGTTAATACATGTAACTTACGGAAAAATATAATTAATTATAAATATGTCAAATTTATCCCGAACACCCTGTATATATATACACACACACACACCTAAACGAGTTTTATATATATATACACCTAAACCTCTTTTTACACGATAGATATTCCTAAAAATTACACATAAAAAGAACTACTGACTCCATAGAAAAAGTGAAGACTGGTTCCAAACCTGAAATATAAGCAAAATAATGAAAAAACAAACAAACATTAAATTCATTAGGATCATAAGATTTTTATTTACATTTCATAGAGAACACACACATACATATAATGAATTTTAATAACTTAAAAAGAAACATTAATTTCAGTTGTTTGCTAAGGATTGTATAAAAAAATTATGTTATTCGCTATCAGTTTCTGACAATAAAAGCGAAAGCTTTCGTTTTCGTGAGACTGTAATATCACTAGAACTACTAGATATGGTATTAAAGTCATCGACTTCTGCCTCAACTTGTGGAATTCTTCTTGTCATATCTTGAACAAAAGTACCACTGGTTGTTTCAGTAGTTTTAGGGATGAACTCAGTTATTAATCGCTGTGTTGATGCTTTAGATAAGTCACGATATAATTCTCTGTATGAAGACATTAACAACTTAAGCTCACGTGAAAACTTCCCAGCACGTTCTTCATTTGGATCATGTCGGGCAAAATAATTGTTTTTACTGTATTCAGGGAGCATTGGGCAGCAGTCGTAATATCCTTATTTTGATGGCGGGCACGAATCATCATGATACAAGTTATTCTCTTCCATGATTCAGGTGGGTTCCAGCTATCCATCCTTTCTGACATCTTGTATATGAATGAAGAAGGGTCCAAACTTTTAAATGAAGAGAAGTGTGTGTTAATACATGTAACTTACGGAAAAATATAATTAATTATAAATATGTCAAATTTATCCCGAACACCCTGTATATATATACACACACACACACCTAAACGAGTTTTATATATATATACACCTAAACCTCTTTTTACACGATAGATATTCCTAAAAATTACACATAAAAAGAACTACTGACTCCATAGAAAAAGTGAAGACTGGTTCCAAACCTGAAATATAAGCAAAATAATGAAAAAACAAACAAACATTAAATTCATTAGGATCATAAGATTTTTATTTACATTTCATAGAGAACACACACATACATATAATGAATTTTAATAACTTAAAAAGAAACATTAATTTCAGTTGTTTGCTAAGGATTGTATAAAAAAATTATGTTATTCGCTATCAGTTTCTGACAATAAAAGCGAAAGCTTTCGTTTTCGTGAGACTGTAATATCACTAGAACTACTAGATATGGTATTAAAGTCATCGACTTCCGCCTCAACTTGTGGAATTCTTCTTGTCATATCTTGAACAAAAGTACCACTGGTTGTTTCAGTAGTTTTAGGGATGAACTCAGTTATTAATCGCTGTGTTGATGCTTTAGATAAGTCACGATATAATTCTCTGTATGAAGACATTAACAACTTAAGCTCACGTGAAAACTTCCCAGCACGTTCTTCATTTGGATCATGTCGGGCAAAATAATTGCCTAAATTACTGGTCAGTTTAAGACCTTCTTTAATTATATCAGCAGTAAAAGTAGGATTATCTTGATCATTATCATTAACTTCTTCGCTTTCAGGAGTCTCAGAAAAACAATCTCCACTATTTCGTCTTCGCTAAGAGGTTTATCAATTAACAATTCTTCGATATCTGCCGACATAAGATCATCGAATCCTTCTCTGCCAATTTCACATGCCAAACTTATTATTTTGGGGAATTCTGTAGTATGAGTGAAGGGAACAGAAGCATTCTCTTTAACATTTAAAATGCGGGCTAGATAGCTTTCCAGCATGCATTCGTAATTTCTGGTCTCAATTCAGATAACGATAATCGAACCTGATTAATACAATCTATAATTGAAAATTTTTTCCACACATCCATAACTGACACTGTTCCATCATCATTTAGCTTGTTCAAAATGTACTGAAATGCTCGTGTGACATAATATGTTTTAAAAGTCGCAATTATGCCCTGATCTAGAGGTTGTAGCAATGATGAGGTATTGGGCAGCAGAAAAAAAAATTGCACATTTGGGTGTTCTATGGCAGGATGACCGGGTGCATTATCAAGAATCGAAAGAACTTTAAATTCAAGACCCTTTTCATTCAAATAGCATCTAACTTCTGGCACAAAATTTTTCTGGAACCACTCAGCGAAAATATCAATGGTCACCCAAGCTTTTTTCTTGGCCATCCAATGAACTGGCAATTTTTGAAAATCTACACCTTTCATTGTCCGTGGTCATAATGATCAATTTATGAGCAGTGGTTTTAACATCCTATCTCCTAAAGCGTTCAAACAAAATAGGAGTGTTATGCAATCCTCTGCTGCTTTCAACCCACTAACAGTTTTTTTGCAATTTTGATACGTAAGTTCTGTTTGGCATTTTTTTCCAGAAAAGGCCAGTTTCATCCATATTCCAAAACTTGTTCATGAGTGCAACCTCCATCTTCAATTATTTTAGCAAGTTTTTGTGGAAATGCTTTAGCAGCTGTTTCATCAGCAGAAGCCGTTTCACCTTGTGATCCATATAGATAATGAATAACAGAGGGGATAATGCACATCCTTGTCTCACACCAGATTTAACATTAAACCATCTTCGTGTGCTTCCTTCAATTCTAACTGCTGACTTGCAACTCAAATAAAGACTAAGTATTGCTTGATATAATGCCCCATTGACACCATATAACTGTAGCGTATTGAATAGCTTCTCTCATGGCAGCTTGTCATATGCCTTTTCCAGATCAACAAAACCTAAATACAGATCTTTGTTATATTCCCATGATTTTTCAACTATTTGTTGTAAAGTGAAGATCTGATCCTGACAGCCTTTATTTGGCCTGAATCCAGCTTGTTCTTCACCAAGCTTTTCTTCAACAATTCTTCTCAACTGTTTCTCAAGTATACTTGCATAAATCTTACCAGGAACACTCAGTAGGGAAATACCTCTGCAATTCTCACATTCAGTTTTATTTTTTCCTTTTTTATATAATGGGTAGTATTAGAGCTCTACTCCAATCATTGGGAATTCGTCCCTCTGTCCAGGACTTCTGAACTATGCAGTGCAGCCACTGTAAGATTTTTATACCACCATACTTCAGCATTTCTGGTCGAATGTCATCTACTACTGCTGCCTTTCCATATTTCAAGCCTTTGATAGAAAATTTAAAAAAAAATAATTTTTTTATGTTCAATTTTAATTATTTATACTTTTAATTCTTTCAATCTACTTGTATATACCACCATTTTCTTGTTTAATCCTTTATTCAAGTGTAAGCAAACAAAATTTATGTGCAATCTTTGTTTGCTTTTACTTGGATAAAGGATTAAACAAGAAAATAATTCTTAGAAAGTTTAATTTATAAACAAGTGAAAACACTTTCTACAGTATATAGAAGTTGTTCACATCATAACAAATACCTCAGCATCCCATGATGCAAAAACATTATGGGAGGGGTCACTACCCAGATCAGTTACAAACATACGGTTTGAATGAAACCGTATGTTGGCAATGTATTGTCTAACCAATGATGCTCATTCATTTACTGAAGTCTCCATTGAGTTTTAAAAGAGGTATACCGTGAGTAGACATATCGATACAAAATAAATAAATAATCTAAAAAAAAAAAAAAAAAATTTTTTTTTTTTTTAGGAAAGTTATTGACCTTTTTTAATTATCTTACACCAGCTACTTAGATGGCGCTTTTTGGAATTGTCAGTTAGTGTTTAATTTTGAGCTTAATGTACTGAAGATGCCTGTGACACACAGGCGAAAATTATACTATTAAATAATCTTTCTACGTGAGTTTTTTCCGTTATTTATTTTGTATCTCCATTGAGTGGATAGCTTAAATATTCTTGTACTTTTTATTGTACTGTGATTTACAGGATTAAACAATTAAGCAAAAGAAGGATATGAGTAACACACCCACTCAAATGTAACAAGACTGATCTCACGATGAAATTGAATATTAAGAATTACAAAAGCGATCAGGGCATTGCAAGCCTATCAAGTAACTTTAAACTGGCAAGATCAGCTTCAAATACACTTGTTAAGGACAAAGTTGATTGAAAGAACACTAAATTATCTGAACCATGTGAAATCCATTATTATAAATGTCTTAAATTGTTTTTAAATGATGTTTTAAATTTATGATTTTCTTTATTTTATGTCATTTACAAACAGAATAATTTATTTAAAATCCCCCCCTTTTTTAGTGGTTATTTATTTAGCATTTGATGATACAACAACCATGAGGTCCTTTTTACAAGGAAGTATGGCACCATCTCAATCCCCCTATAATTTTATCCGGGCTCATGACTGGCATAGCTGATGAATCAGGCCTATGGCTGGGTCTTAAGTATTCCTGCTGTAATCTGCATGTGTTCAAGGGGCCAGTTTGCCTGTTCTGGGGGAAGAAAAACCCAAGCTTCTGGTGAAAAAAACCCCCTACCTCCATATATATATATATATTTGTAATTCTCGTGGAAAGGCTTAGACGTTGGTTATACATTCTTACTAAATAACTTAAAGTAATTACAACATACAACAGAATATATATTAAAATAAATTTTAATACACTTCCAATATTTCAGCAATGGCATGTTGCCATTATCACAGGAACTTAAATACAAGACATGTGCATGCAGACACAACACACAGTAAATGAGGAACGAAGCAGGAAGCAAGCTATTCTTTCTCCTAAAAGTCCTGATGGTGCCCCTAGCGAGCAATGTTGGTATTCTTGGCCGATTGGGCTGAAGGTCTTCTGACGTAGGTTTCCCAAATTTGGGGCAGTCTCATGCAACCAAATTTGTTGCGGTTTGGATTGTTTCTTAGGGCTGAGGCTGATCCCATGAATAGCCTTTTGTATTTGAATTTACTACGGTGTATTATCGTGGCTTTCTTCCACCGTATTCTATGGTAGGTATCCAGCGCATGGTCTGCAAGACCAGAGTGGCTGTATTGGTGAAAACGGATGTAGTTCTTGTGTTCTGAAATCCTAATGTTAGCTGTCCTGTCTGTTTGGCCAAAGTAGGACAGCTTAAAACTGCAAGGGACTTGATATACACCAGGTCTGGGGGGGGGGGTAATGCCTGTTCTGGGGGAAGAAAAACCCAAGCTTCTGGTGAAAAAAAACCCCTACCTCCATATATATATATATATATATTTGTAATTCTCGTGGAAAGGCTTAGACGTTGGTTATACATTCTTACTAAATAACTTAAAGTAATTACAACATACAACAGAATATATATTAAAATAAATTTTAATACACTTCCAATATTTCAGCAATGGCATGTTGCCATTATCACAGGAACTTAAATACAAGACATGTGCATGCAGACACAACACACAGTAAATGAGGAACGAAGCAGGAAGCAAGCTATTCTTTCTCCTAAAAGTGCTGATGGTGCCCCTAGCGAGCAATGTTGGTATTCTTGGCCGATTGGGCTGAAGGTCTTCTGACGTAGGTTTCCCAAATTTGGGGCAGTCTCATGCAACCAAACTTGTTGCGGTTTGGATTGTTTCTTAGGGCTGAGGCTGATCCCATGAATAGCCTTTTGTATTTGAATTTACTACGGTGTATTATCGTGGCTTTCTTCCACCGTATTCTATGGTAGGTATCCAGCGCATGGTCTGCAAGACCAGAGTGGCTGTATTGGTGAAAACGGATGTAGTTCTTGTGTTCTGAAATTCTAATGTTAGCTGTCCTGTCTGTTTGGCCAAAGTAGGACAGCTTAAAACTGCAAGGGACTTGGTATACACCAGGTCTGGGGGGGGGGGGGTTAATGCCTGTTCTGGGGGAAGAAAAACCCAAGCTTCTGGTGAAAAAAACCCCCTACCTCCATATATATATATATATATTTGTAATTCTCGTGGAAAGGCTTAGACGTTGGTTATACATTCTTACTAAATAACTTAAAGTAATTACAACATACAACAGAATATATATTAAAATAAATTTTAATACACTTCCAATATTTCAGCAATGGCATGTTGCCATTATCACAGGAACTTAAATACAAGACATGTGCATGCAGACACAACACACAGTAAATGAGGAACGAAGCAGGAAGCAAGCTATTCTTTCTCCTAAAAGTCCTGATGGTGCCCCTAGCGAGCAATGTTGGTATTCTTGGCCGATTGGGCTGAAGGTCTTCTGACGTAGGTTTCCCAAATTTGGGGCAGTCTCATGCAACCAAATTTGTTGCGGTTTGGATTGTTTCTTAGGGCTGAGGCTGATCCCATGAATAGCCTTTTGTATTTGAATTTACTACGGTGTATTATCGTGGCTTTCTTCCACCGTATTCTATGGTAGGTATCCAGCGCATGGTCTGCAAGACCAGAGTGGCTGTATTGGTGAAAACGGATGTAGTTCTTGTGTTCTGAAATTCTAATGTTAGCTGTCCTGTCTGTTTGGCCAAAGTAGGACAGCTTAAAACTGCAAGGGACTTGGTATACACCAGGTCTGGGGGGGGGGGGGGTTAATGGAGCTGATAAGGGATGCCAATTTTTTATAAATTTTTTTTTAAATTGTGGTTTGGAGTTTGAGTTCTTTTTTAAATTCTCAAATTTTTTGATATGTCGTTCCCGTATTTTTTTAAATTCTTTATCTGCAGCAGTGCACGAGATGTCGTATAAAATAGACCAAATCCCGTGGTTTAAGGTGCTGAAAAGTTGAATTTGACACAGTTTGGGATTACTTGGTTATCCTGGCAATGTTTTAGGAAAGCGAGATGATTCAATTATCTTGATAGCTTCAACTTCATTTTACTGTAATGGCAAACCTTACATGCAATGGAATCTCCGTGGATTATCGTAATTCTCGTGGAAATTATTAATTAATTAATTAAACATCAATTAAACATAAACATCATTAAATTAATTTGTGCTGATTTTCATTGCCATATCCCATTAATATTTAATTAATAAAAATTAATAAAATTTATATTATTATTATAAGTACAGGTGGTGACCCTCGTATAACGCGGATGTTAGGTTCCATGGAAATTCCGCGTTATGTGAGACTCAGATCATATAGAAAAAGTAGGGTTATGTTCCGAAATCTTTTTTTTTTTTAAATTATATGAACAACAATGACATACCCAACAAAAATATATTTTTATTTAATTCGGGTAATTCATGTAAGTTAAGAAAACATATAAACTATGAAATTAATACATAGTATAAACTTATAAAATTACAAATTTTACGTAAACGTCATCATACATAATGCATAAATGTTTTAGACAAAATAAAATAAAGTGCATATTTTAATCGTCATCAATGTCTTCAAAACTAACATTTTGTAGATGTTCTTTATTTACGAGTGGCCGGGCGTCGTCATCACTTGGACATCATTTGTATAATTCTCATTGCATACTTAAGCTGATTTAGTTATCAAGAAGTCACGAACAAGACCTTGCTTACCACTTATGCTGCAATTATTTATTCAGTTCCTAATACGAGACTATACAAATATCCAATTGTCTCGTGAATTTTCCAGATCACTCCACATAGAGATCATCATCCATAAAATAACTTTCTTGCTAAGTTCAATCCTTCTGTTAATTTCTTTCAACTGAATTCTTTAACGGATTCATCACAATCAGAATCTTCAGCAGAACTTTCCTCGCCATTTGGTTCGATGTCATCTAGTAATTGTACCAGTTCTCCCTCATTTAAATCTGTTTTGTCATCAATTAATTCACTAATTTCGTTTTCAACCATATCGCAAAAGCCCTCTAAGTGGCTATTACTATAAATTTTCTACATAAAAAAGCATTACATATTGTATATGTAACTCACCAGAAAATAAAGTGCTAAGCTTGAGATTAACACTTATGATTTTTTAATGCCCTTTCCTGGCAAAAAACAAAGATAATTTTCAATGATAAACACTTTATACGGTAAACAATTGACGTACATGCGTACTAAAGGGTATTTCCCCTAATATAAATTCGATACTTATAACCACATCCACGATACGGGCAGACACAAATTTAATGAAGATAAAATTTGATTTTTAAGTTGCGAGATGAAAAATATATGAAAAGATAAATAGTTACTACAATTTGTAAGTGTGTTATATCAAAACCGCACTGTATAAGTACTGCGTTGAACAAGGGTTACTAGAATTTGTAGACCACATTATATCGAAATCACGTTGTATAGGTACCACGTTATATGAGGGTTACCTGTACTTACAAGTGAATGCAGACTTTTTCTCCTGTGTGCTGATAGTTTTCCCCTCCTTATGTACATTCTGGAGATTGCTTTGTGGGCTGGAGTTGGATGAATCACTATCTGTTGCGTCACAAACACCTTCAATAGGATATTTCTTAACACCAAAATTAAACAAAGTCCCTTGTCTCTTATTCGTATTAAAATTTAAATCTGTAGGCCTATTACTTTTAAAAAATCACAGCACTACGGTTTCGAATCAAGCATGTGGATAATGCCTTAAGTGACAATATTACTGGATATCGATTAACTTTAGATATCATCAAAGATCCAGAAAAATCTCTCTCCCTCACTGCAAATATAATTCGAGAAGATCTTGAACTGTGCAATAAATTCGAAAATCATTTTCTTGTTAAGGACACAAATTCTGAAGAGCCTTTAAATTCTAATGTGAGCTGAAGAACTGTATGTCTGGATATCGCGAGCTGTATAAAAATTAATGAAATCATCATTGCAAAGTTTAATCACTGATTACATTGTCAGAAGAAAAAAATCAGCAGAGAACGATAGTGAAACTAATTCTGTTTGTGAAGAACCATTGCCTTTACCATACAGATATGATGCGTTGATCATCTCTTCTGGTGATGAAAGTGATTTTGCACTAGTTCACAAACATTGCTGTATATTGTCTAATAGTGATTTTCCTGAATTTTCATAAACTTTTTGATGCGATTTTAGGTTTATTTTAATTGATTGCTTCGGTTTTATGAGGTTTAAGAAACTTACAGAACGTGTCCCTAATTTTTCAACGGAAGTTAGGCCTTTTTTTTGTGCGATTTTTTATATGCGGTTTTCTGTGGAACGTATCTACCACATAAAAAGAGACCCGACTGTATATAATTGAGACCAGATAAAGGTTCCTCACGTCACTGAGAGGAATCGAACCCAGATCTTTCCAACCAAAGGGCTTCATTTATACCGACTGAGCTACAGAGGCTCTTTTTTAGTGTTAACATCACATTATGAACAGTTCTATCTTATATAGTTAACCTCTATCAGATACAATAAACTTTGGAGGCTGATCCAACTTATTCAACTGACCCATAAGTCAGGGACTGCCTGTACTCTGGATCACAGATAGTGGTAGAAAGCTTGTTACAAAGTATATTATAGTTGACAATGTTATATTTTGGTTTTAATCCTTATCTAAGCATAAGCAAAGAAAGTGTTTGTGTGTGTTAAATATCTTCAAAACTAGTCTACTTGTATATAAAAGCTGCTGACTTCATATCAATTACCTCACTTTTCTTGTTGAGTATAACATAATTTTTGTTGAAAGTCCCCCCCCCACTCACTTGGTTATACTATAAATTAAAGATGCCAAGAAATTATATTCTTAGTTTAATCCTTTACCTAAGTGGAAGCAAAGTTTGCATGAAGTATCCAGGGGCTAAAAACATCACCATCAATTGCATAGTATCCCATAATGCAAAGCACACCTCTTTTAGGTTGTGTATAATACTATATATTATAAGAAGGGCTAATACCCAGAGTGGTTTCAACTTTAATTTTTCATTAATTTATAACATGCTTTGTAACCAAGTGGAAAAACTTTTATCATAATTCATGATGAATTATGATGAGTGAATTCAAGAGTGAATTTTTGTTATAGCATCCTGCATCAAAGGATTCAAGTGTTGTAAAATTATACAAAGCTTTTCAAGGGGATTTCATAATCTGGTCCTACAGACAATACAATTAGAGTATTGATGAATAAGGTTTAAAAGAACTGGATCTGCATGTGATGAGGAGAGAAGTGGATGCTTATAAATGCATATGTTTTTATGTAAAAAAGAATAAATATATATGGCATAATGAAATTTAATTGAAATCACATGGTTTCTCCACAATATGCAGTGACTTTTAGGATACACCGTATAGTAAAAATTTGAATAATTAAAAATGTCACAGAAGAAAACTGACTATATTTAATCAAGAGTCTATTAGTGGTACAGGCAACTGTAACTATAACAAACTAACGAAAAGTCCCAACTAAACTCCTATAGGCACAACGTTATACTAAAAAAAATTCATTATAGCAAATATCTACTATAACAAGCAATTCCTGTGGTACACAGCAGTTTGTAATAGTGAGAGCAACTATACAGTAAATAAAGTTGTGATATCAATGTTAACAATGAAATCTGAATTTCAAGGATTTTTGTTTTTTAAACGCTAAAGATTTAAAACAAACAGAATATTTCATAAAAGTAGAGGAGTTAACTTGAGCAGAGTAAGTGGCTAACTGTTTGGCAAGTTTAAGTGTGACTTTTTATACTATCAACTATAACTTAATGCCAAGAAATTTTCTTGGCTTAATGCTTTATCCATGTATAAGCAAACAAAGTGTGCATGTGAAGTAACTTCATGCTTGGGTAACTTGTATATATAGAGGGTAATAACTTCACATCGTTTGCCTTAGTATCCCATAATGCAAAGCACATATCCTTATGGACATGTATAATACTATGCATTATGGGAAGGTTCGCTGCCTAGACTGATTTCAACCTTTATTGAGGTCGAATCAGTGGGGGCCAGAACCAGAAGTGATACCAAGGTTGAAGTAATGCACAAGTCATATTTCCATATACAAGTAGCCAAAAGATGTCAAACCTAATTATTAAAATACCCCAGATTAGATAATAATACTCTGGATTAGGCTCTTACTGATGAGACCTCAATAAAGGTCAAAACCAGTCTGGGTAGTGACCCTTTCCATAATGCATAGCATTATACATGTCCATAAGGATATGTGCTTTGCACTATGGGATAATGCAAAGCACATATCCTTATGGACATGTATAATGCTATACATGTCCAAGCTTTGCATTATAGGATACTAAGGCAAGTGATGTGATGTCATTAGCCTCTATATACGAGTTGCTCAGTTGTGAAGTTACTTCATGCATAAACTTTGCTTACACTTGGATAAAGGATTAAACCAAGAATATAATTTCTTGGCATCTTTAATTTATTGTATAACCAAGTGGAAAAAGCTTCAACATACTATCAACTACTTATCCTCTTTATACCCCATGGTACATAAGGCCGAGATTTGTTTCTTCCAGCTATGTCTTGTGCCTCTAATTATACTTCTCTGGCTCTCCCGATCACCCATTCTTCTTTCCTTTTCTGTCATTCTCTGCCAAATTAGTTCAGGTCTTATCCTTTTACTTTTTAGTTCCAAGATCCATGTTAAAGTTACTCTTGGAATCTCTCTCTCTGTGTTGACCATTCTCAGTACATGTCCTATCCAATTCCACCCCACCCCACTGGTGATACTTTTTTGCTTCAGTATGTAATTCATTGTTTATTATATGCTGGAGCCAAAACCTTTTTAATATTTTACACAAACACTTTGTTTGAAACTATTTAACTTCTTGTTTTTTGGTCAATTTCCATGTCTCAGATCAATATATTATTCAATTTTCTGAAATCATCTCATCTCCCTTTTCCCCTCTTTTATCTTGCAGTATCAAGGTTTAATTAATCATCGAACCTCAAACCGTTCACGGGATAAGGTGGTCAGCCACACGCCCCGGTGTATCCTATGTCCATAATGTTGAGTTCTCAAGGCCGGTTTGCCTGCTTTATGGGATGAAAAACCCAGGATAAACTTGGGGGACAGGGGGGGGGTAGGAAACCCTACTGTCCATGCCCAAAACAGGCTAAGGAATATTAACTTGGCTATGGCTGAGGAAGATAGTTCAGCTCCTCATGTCACCAATGGGAATCGAACCTAGGACACTCCTTCCCCAGGCATATGGTTGTTGCGAAGTGCACAGCCACTAGGCTAACCGCACGGACCGGTAGGTATTTGCTTTTGCCAATCTTTGCATCATATCCCATGTCAGCTCCACCTTCAGTATCAACACTAGTTCCCAAGTATGTAAACTCTTCACTTCCTACTGCATGTTTCAATTTCTTTATAGCATATGCTGTTCAATTTAAGAACATTTGTTTTAATAATTTTTTTTTTTCTTTTCAGAGCAATATTTTCAGGTATTTGGGATTTAGCAAACCAAACTGTAATTTGAATTGGCTTAAACTAAAGACAACAATAGCACAACAAGAAAATATGTCATACTGGCTGGGATGTTACCAGCTAAAAAAAAATTTAACTTAGCATCTGAGAGCTGAGTTAGAAAAAAAAAAAGTTGAGACTACATATACGAGTTCTGAGAAAAATTACAGACCCTAATTTTTCTCAGAACAGGTGTTAGTTCTGAGAAATTCATTTAATCATATTAAATGCCAGAATTTAATATGATTCTGGCATTAATGACAGAATCATATTAAACATGAAGACATTATAAATGGTAACTGATGTTGTAAGCATTCAGGATTGTATAAGAAGAGTTGATCTCAGGTGGTATGACCACTTAAACAGAATGGAAGAAAAAAAGACCAAGAGGAAGAATGAGATCTAGGTGGAATGAAGTAATTAGAGCTGCCTAAGAAGGCTAACATACAATATCTGACAATACCCCGAGTCCTGACAGATAGCAGATTCGTTTTGAGGAAAACTGTTGATACAAAGTTAGTAATAACATCAACTTTTCATGTGGTACTATTATAGTATAACATATACTCCATGAAGATACATATCAGGAATTTGATTATGATAATGATGTATTCAATGTCTGCTGGAAAAATACTCAGAACTATATCATAATTATCAACAAAAATCAGATAGTAGTATGTTCTAGAATTTATCATGGATATTGATAGAGACAGTCAAAATTCTTATCCATCAATAAGAAGTATGCAGACTCCTGAACTCTCCACTCAAAAAATATCCAATGTTTTCTGCTAAAGGAATGTTCAACCAAACTATCCATCAATAAGAATCAGCCTAAGAAAGGCATTTATAAATTATTATATACAGATACTTTATCTCATGTAACCCTACCAGGATGGAATTTCTACTTGCATCACTTCTTCATTAAAAGATTTAGTTAGGGCTGTTCACAAACCAATCCAAAAGTATGCAGACTCCTGAACTCTCCACTCAAAAAATATCCAATGTTTTCTGCTAAAGGAATGTTCAACCAAACTGGTTAGTCCTTTGATATTTGTATAATTTGAGTCTTAGTTCAGGAAAGATCCCACAGAAACAGAAACAATGTATGATAATCCATTGCATAAGAGTGATGCAAAGCCTGATGTGTCCAACTGCTGACTTATTTTAGAGAAGTTAGTAAGAATCTGAATAAAGAAATGGGTAGACAAAGAAGCTATACAGTTGACCCTTGAAGAACGAGGGTTTGAACTACATGGTTCCACTTATACATGTTTTTTTTTTAAATAAATATATTGGAAATTTTTTTGAGATTTGCAACAATTTAAAAAACTCAGATGAACCGAGTAGCTTAGAAATATTGAAAAAATTAAGAAAAAGTTAGATATGTCATGAATGCATAACATGTGTAAATACTACTCTATTTTATCATTTACTACAATAAAGAATACACAAGTCTATTATAAAAAATTAAAATTTATCAAAACCTATGCACACAAACACTTACAGACCTACATGGCCATTTGCAGTATTAAATCATACTGCACAAAATTAACTCTTATTAATTAGTTAAACTAATTCATTAGCATAAAATAAAATTTTATAATGATTCATTCATTAGTACATAGGCTAAGCTACCACAAAGCAATCATATTGTTGCTTCTTCATTATCAATGCATGAATCATTATACCTGTAAATAAATATGAATTTCTTTTTCAGATTATCTTTTCATTTCTGATGTCTAGTATTAGTAATACATATAACACCTACAGTGTTTAGTAGATGTTATACGTATTACTGATATAGGTACTGACAGACATACGATTCATCTTGTAAACAGACGATGTAAACTTACGGTATCGATAAATACAGTACTGTAAATATATTTTCGCTGCCTTATGATTTTCTTTAATAACATTTTCTGTTCTCTAGTTTACTTTATTATAAGAATATAGTATATAATACATCTATGCCATACAAAACATGTATTAATCGACTGTTTATGTTATCAGTAAGGCTTCCAGCCAACAGTAGGCTATTAGTAGTTAAGCTTTTGGAAAGTCAAAAGTTCTATGCAGATTTTTGAACAATGTCGGGAGTTGGCACCCTTAACCCCCATGTTGTTCAAGGGTCAACTGTATTTTGCAAGGAAAAGCATGGGTTAAAGGGAAGTCAGGTCTGAGCAATCTGCTCATATTTTATAATAACGTTATGGATGAGTTGGTTAAAAGGAATGGTACAATATGATACTGTTGACCTTTGCTAAAGCATATAACAGGATACCACATGAACGGCTGTTGCATAAACTGGAGAACTTGGGATTGTAATGTAAACTATTGGGATAAGTGGTATATCTCAGGGATCAGTTCTTGGATCTCTAGTTTGATCTACATATCAATGATATTCAAAAGGGTCTGACAGGAGATAGTCAACTGTTTGGTTGATGATGCAAAGATAGACAGGGTAGAGATGCTACTAATATACAACATAAAGTCATAGTGATTTGAATAGGTTGAAAGGTTCAAACCAAATGATAACGGCTATCAATTTAATGTTAGTAAGTTATGCACTTTGTCATGAAATATACAATGGCATATTATATTGGTGGGATTATGTTTGGAGCAACTAATGAAGCTAGAAATCTTAGAGTTATAATGGGCAAGAATTTGAAGTTCAAGGGTCACATATCAAAAAATTTAAACACAATCTACAGGATAATTGCAATATTGAAACAAACATTGGCACATAAAGATATTGGAGGTCATCTTGTTGAAAGGAACAAACCTTGCCATGACTGCTTCACAGATTTAGTCTCCTGAATTTAGGAGAGGATAAAGTGGAAAGGCTGTAAAGAACAGTTAAAAGATGATAATGGGATTACAGAATGCAGATTATGAGGATAGATTGAGAGTGTTTTTTGAAAGAGGTCTTTTGAGAAGGCATTTTACAATATCAGTTGATAAATTTTTCATTATATGGAAGGTGGGGAGAGGATAAGGGACTTTGACGGAAGTTCAATTTGTGTGCAGTTATGAAAGTCATGAGAGCTAGATTTTTCTCTCACAAAACCATGAGTGAATGGAATAGTTTGCCAGTTAAAGTAATGAGTGCATCTAGTGTGAACGAATTGAAGAAAAGGTATGGCAGCTGAATATGTCAGAGAGTGACTAGGCAAGCTCTACAGTCAGCTGTTTCAACGCTAAGGGGATAGCAGATGCTCTTGGGAATCTGCTCCTTTGGAGTACCACCACACCAGTAGGAATCTCTCTCTTAATCTCGTTCCTCAGTGTCAACCTGTCCAGTTTGGGAGGCTGTGATGGTACACTACTACCAACATAGTTCAATACATCCTTGAAAGACAAGAGCCTATCATCACCTCAAGAAATAATTTTTCAGAAATAATATTCTTATGACTACTGTCACTTTAAGGAAACATCATATATATATACATTTAGGAAAAGAAGAATGGAAATTGAACCTGCCTTCTATGAATGTCTAGCAGTGAATGCCAAGGTTCAAAATTAAAATATCAACAGCAGCAATATGTTTTGGCATGAGTTGTATATTGTGTATAATCACATTTCACTGATGTGTTTTGGTTTAGAATTTCCCTTAAAAAAGTCCTGCTACAAGAATTAATTTTATTTTGGACAATTAAGAGATGATTCTTGTAATACAGAATAATGTACACAATTATTAAATTGCAAGGATTTTAGTCTCAAAGAAAGTTAACTAGAAGACAATAGTAATTTAAAATTATCCAGTGCTTATAATAGAAAAACAAAACACAACTGAATCTTACAAACTTCATTACCTGAAATATTTTCTCAGCAGTCTCATAATTTTCTTCTTCCATGCAACTTATCCAAACCAAATTGTTAGGTACATGAAAACCCATTTCAGAAAATTTCTCTGCCAAATGAATTACTATTAAAAGAGAAATTAAAAAAAAAAAAATTCTTATCAGAATAATTTAATTGATTCTTTTCAAATAGTATATTATGTGCAAACTAAGTTTCCATGTTAAATTGCAATATCACATGCATGTTATATGTAATTATTGATAGAATAACTGATTAATTTGACATGCTAAACTTTCTTAACTTTAATTTAATGTTAAATTTCTGAATTAATTTTTAATAGGGATATTTCTTTCCCTTAAAAAGCAGGAGTATACAAAAAAGTTAGATGAATAGGAAGTATTTATATTATGGTAGAAAAAACTTCTATCAGAATTTTAGTAATCAAATTATGTACAGAAAAGTTTTACAAAAGTAATATTAATAATACAAGAGCAATTTCAGAAGTTATGTAAACTGCTTGCCTAGCTATTGGGATGATGTCATGGTTAACACCTTCACAACAGCTATAAGACACACTCTGAGAAAAAAAAACAACATATAGACATTTTCTGTTTCTGATGTTCCTGTTCTATAAAATAAAGACTTCAAAATAAACGAAGAATCTGACTAGAGTCAGAAATTGCACAATGATCAACATTCATGCATTACATACACCATGCTTTTCTGAGGTCAGAAAAGCATTAAATATGATCAAAAACAGATACGATGAAAGAAACATGATCAAATTGCAAATAATGAAGCAAACATCAATCACATATCTATAACTAGACATTTTATAGGAATGTGTGGTAGTAATAACACTTGAAGAAAAGGGTTAACACATGCAAAGGAAACTAAACAATGTTGAAAAATTGCAAATTCATCATGCTTGTTTTCCATGGATCTATGGCCTTCCCAAGGTGCACAAATCTGGTTATCCTATGTCCAATAGTTGACTGCATAGGTTTTCTTACTAATTTAGCTAAATAACTTTTGAATCCTCTTCAAAATCTCACTGGCCCAAACCAACTCTTACATCAAAAACAGTTTTGATTTCAAGGAGAAAATTAAAGATATTCATTTGCTTATGTTGAAATCATGGTTGCTTTTGATGTGGTTCCTCTATTTGCAAACACATCTCTCCAAGAAACTTCAGTTTTTTACGAGGACATTTTTGAATTGTTTATATTTACCATCAATGCAGGATACTTGACATGGCAGAATAAACTGTATAAGCAAACAGAAGACACAGCCATTAGCAGTCCTATCTCACCTTCTTTGGCTGATTACTTTGTGGAATATATGAAAAGCCAACATTTTAACACCATTTTCCCTTAACCTCATACCTGGCTATGTTTTGTTGGTGATATGTTTGCAGTCTGGTCCCACTCTGAAACAGATTTACTTCAGTTTTTTGGACAGGATAAACTTATAACTCACTTGCATCAAGTTCACTATTGAATATGAATCTAATAATAGTTTTTCCTTCCTGGATGCCTTAATAATCCAGAACTCTATAGGCAATATTGGATTTTCCATCTACAGGAAGCCTTCTTTCACTGGTGGGTATAGCCATCCAGCTTCACACCATTCTTTACAAAAGACATGTATTATCAAAAGTCTTGTACACAAAGCATGCACAGACTTCATTTTATTAGAAGGATTAATAAAATATGAATCACATTGTCATGTAATAAATATATAGAAACCACCATCTAGAAAATAATTGATAATTATCATCCTTCAACCAGATTACAATCTAATGTTAAGAGAATTTCCATACGCTACCTTAAAAATCTTTTGAACAGCATGGTTTCTCTGTAAATACAATCTGTACAATCTGCAATCCTATCTCCAAGTTTTGGAAAGTAATTGTCATAAACTGTTCATAAATTATGTTATTTTATTATTTTTTATTAATTATTTTTGAATTACACAACTATTCCTGGTTACCAGGAACTTTAATAGCGTTTTCTCTTGTTCACTCAGCTGCAACCGAGACATATGGAAGTATACTCATGCTGTCTGATTCATTCTTGTGTCATCGTCATGATCAAATTCCTGCCACGTACCCTCAAGGGGTGTACAGGATATGATAGAACGACATGAAAAATTTACATCATTACTAACTTTCTATCTACAATTTTCCTCCAAATCAGTATGTTACTTGTCAAGACTCCAACATTATCAGATCTTATATTTCTATTGTCTAAGGCACTTTGTACCATATCAATCCACCTATATCTTGGTCTTCCTCTGGGTCATTTTCAGGGAGAAAATATCACTATCAACAATAACATAGTCAATGAGACTTTTCTTATTCCTTGCCTCTTCTCTCCATGTGAATTTGTGTACATTTTTATGTTGGAACATGGTGTTAGTAATAACCAGTTCATGTCCTGAGCAGAAATCCAACAGATATTTGCCATTATTATTAGCTTTGTGCTTTTCTCCAAATTTTCCCAAAATATTTTTGTATGTCTGACAATCATTTCCTACTCTGCTATTTAGATCCCAACAAGGATCCAACTTTTCCTTTTTCATTGTGTCCGTTGCTTTCTCTAAAGTCTCAAAAAATTTCTCCACTTCTACCTTAGTAGAACCTTCTGTGGGACCATAGGCACAAATAAGTCTCATTGTCCAATTCCCCATTCTGATATTTGCCCACATCACTCTACTTGAGACTGCCTGCCATTTAAGAAGATTAGCCTCGTATTTAGTGTTGAATACTATGGCTAGTCCTTATTTTCCTTGATTATCATTGCCTGAATATAACATTTTGTATTTATTGCTGAGAAAGATCTCACCAGTTTTTGTCTTTTTTGTTTCAGTCACCCCTATTATGTCAATCTAGTACTTATCTAATTCCTCAGCTAGCTCAATTTCTTTGCCATTCAGGCTTTTCATGTTGATAGTACCGATCTTTAACTCTGGTGATGTTGAGTTGGGGTGTGTTTTCAGATTTGTTCCAGTAGCTGACTTTTTGCTGTTTGCTCTGGTTCCCTGGTGAAAACAACGGGGCCCTTGTTTAACTGGGCGACGTCACAGCCGGCATGAAATTCTGTCATGTTGTACCATCATGTCGTCTAAATCCCAAATTGCCAGCCCATCCTCATTCATTCAGTATCCAGGTAGATACCCAACAGGGTGCACCAAGGTGAGGATTGGACATTAGGTCAGAAGCCCTGGTCAGTTCTCTGCATTCCTTTAAAGGCTATGTGGAGGTCTCTTCTCAGTTATACAGCTTTGACCCTTAAGTATCCCTCATTCTCATGTTAATATTTTAAATGTTGCAATCTGATTGTTACTCATGTTATAGTGAGTAATATATATATATATATATATATATATATGCATTGTTAATAGATTCTAATTTCCATTACATGTGTTAAACCATTTTTCAAGTATTATTAATATGATTTTTTTTCTTCTGAATTCTGAGTGAAATTCTGAAGAAGAGAAAAGATGCTGACAGAAGATCAACAAGCTCTTTACATAAGGATGGTAGAATAGTTATGAGACCGAAAGCAAGCAGTGTTTTAGAACAGAACAATTGCGACAGATGAGATTTTGAACAAGAGATGAAAATTAAATCCTCACACTGAAATCCAAACAATATTGGCATTAGTAATCAAAGGTTAACTTAATGATGATAAATAATTAAGAATGACGTGATTGCAACAGACAGGATACACCTGCATGGTCAACTGTGACAGCAGCATATTATGGAATGTTTGTAGCTAGAACCTTCAATTCTGAATGACTATGCAAGGTCACATTTCACATGAAGTATCAAATCTTATAAAAAATTTCAAACTCAATCACACAGATTAGATAACAGGAATACGAGACTCATCCAAACACTGACAAGCAGTAGTGATAAGACAGAATAGAGAATATACTGAATGCTCATAAATATTTTGTTAAATAAATGTTTGGTTTAACAATGGGAGAATTTCTGAAATAACTCTAATTTCTCAAAATCATGATTCAGCTATGAGATGTGAAGTGAATTCACTTTTTCCATTTTGTGATATTAATTTAAAAAATGCTCTTTATAATTAATTTAACTTAATTTTAAAAGAGCCTTTGATATCTGTTTCCTGTTCTCTTATTTTCCATCAATGCCATTTCTAACTTTATAAATGGCATTGATGGAAAATAAGAGAACAGGAAACAGATATCAAAGTCTTTTAAAATTAAGTTAAATTAATTATAAAGAGCATTTTTTAAATTAATACCACATAAGTGTTGTGTGTACAGGGTTGAGAAAGAAGAAATCTATTGACAGTTTTCTTCAAGAATGGACAGCCTTCCTCATGAGAACACTTCATGAGGAAGGCTGTTCCAGTGGACAGCTGCTGCTCTTGTTTAAAAGACCCAACAGAAGTGGAGAATGATGATTGCCTTCTTCATTATATATATATCACTAGCTCAGATGCAGTGTTTCTGAGTTGATAGCAAAAGCTCAGAAACAGTGCAATTGTGAGATAGATGTTGAAGTGAATTAGTGAAAAGTAGCATCTAGAGCACAGAAGAGTGCCCAAAACTATTTTTTTGCAGATGATCTTAAAACCTTTTCCATTCTTGAAATTTGGCATTGGGACATCCTCAGTAAATTACTATCCTCCAGTCTACCTGCTGCCCTCTGCAACTGGGGTAAATTTTCCATCAAACATGTCTAGTAGTGGGTGATGTAGGTCAAGAGAACAGCTGTGGATCTAGATTGACAGAATCCATACTACTGGTTGCAGATTAATTGGTGAGGACTGTCTAAAATAATGGAGAAAAGTTATCAATCAATGTCTTAACTACCTAGAGGCAGTTAAGATTGATAATTTCTCCGTTATTTTAGACAGGTAATGGTAGTTGGATAGTAGACTTTTATTGCTCTTTGCTTTGAAAGAGGGCAATACGTGCCTGCTTGCCAGATGAGTATAAAATACTGTAGCGATGATATGAGACGTGTCAGTTCTGGAGCATGTTCAGGACAAGTGGAGCGATGCTATCAGAAACAGAAAACTTATTTGTGTCAAGGTTATTTTAATATTGTTTTAATGGCTCCCCGTTCTCCCAAAAGCACATGGCACTCAGTTTCTAGTGGAGTAAGAGCAATTTACCTTAGTCATCAATGCAAGGAAGTTACCTTTAGGTGTTGTAAGATTGGTGTCACCTGGATGAGAGAGAGGTGGATGCACAGGTGACCTTTGCAAGGCACAGAAGGCACAGCTGCCATTTGGACAGGTGAGATTTCTGCTGTTGGCATTTATAAACTCATATTTGGAGTTGATGATGGTAGTTGTTTTGTATTTGTTTGTATACTTCAACAAAGGCTGATATGTAGCTGCACCTGCTGTAAGGCTGAGTCTTTTCTTCAACTGCTTTGTTAGATTTTTTAAACCAAAGCTCAGAAAGTGGGCAGGAAGTTTTGGGTAGAACGAGGAATGAAGGCTTTCATAATGGTCAGGATAACTGTGACTTGTTTGTAACAACTGTTTGGATCAGCAGAGAGTAAACAAGCTCTCCCGAAGGCAAGACAAACGCTACCCTTGTGGTGAAAGGAATCATGCAGTATGTAATTTGGATCCTGATAAGTGGACTGTGGTTGACAATTTGGATTCCTGTTAAGAGAAGGAAACTGTCTAGATGTAAGTGATGGCGAACAGCATTTATGCCAAATTGGTTTTTGAGGATGGCTTATTTTAATCACAGTGACATTATCTTATCATTGTCTGAAATATGTTTCATTATTGATTACGAATTTAATGAAAGGATAGAGCAGGGACTTGCAGTGAGAGACTATTGGACATGAATCCATAGAGAAATTGACCAGTTTCCTTGCCATATCATGATCTCAACAGTGTGTAAGACTCCTCCTTCAGGCATGACTTGACAGAGTATCAGATGAAGTTATGCATCATCAGGAAGCATCCTGACTCATTACTGATAAGGTCAGGCACATGTACTATCTGGAGGATGGCCTGCAACATCATTGTTTTTATTGATGTAGTACCCTTGAAATGGAGGAAGTTTTGGATCTCCAAGAATGTTTAGGATTCCATGTTATATGGAAAATATATGATTTCTGCACTTTTCTGGGTCTTGCTCCCACTGATGAGATTTCAATAAAAGTCAGAACTGGTTTGGGTAGTGCTCCTCCCATAACAAATAGCATTATTCATGTTGGAGAAAAAGTATGCTTTGCATTATAGAATATCATCATCTTCATGTAGTACTATTATATCCTGTACAGGATATAATAGTACTACATGAAAAACTTACATCATTACTAACTTCCTATCTACAATTTTCCTCCAAATTAGTCTGTTACTTGTCAAGATTCCAACATTATCAGATCTTATATTTCTATCGTCCAAGGCACTTTGTACCGTATCAATCCACCTATATCTTGGTCTTCCTCTGGGTCGTTTTCCTGCCAACCTGGCAGAGAACACTTGTTTTGCTAATCTTTCCTCACCCATTCTGTTTAAGTGACCATGCCACCTGAGATTAGCTCTGCTAACGCATTCCTGGATGCTGACAATGTCAAGTTCTTTCCTAATATCCTCGTTTTTAATATGATATTGCCATTGATGCCATCTGTTCATGCCTATAATCTTTCTCAGGACTCTCATATCTGCGGTCTCTAGTGTTTGGTCAAGTGTTTTACTTCTAACCCAGCCTTCAGATCCGTAAGTTAAAACTGGTTTGAAAACTGTTTTGTATACAGCTAATTTAGTGTTCCGACTAATTTCTCACTTATTCCATATGAATTTATTCAATGGACTGCCTACCATACCAGCTTTGTTGATTCTGTTGTCTATTTCCATATATAATTTACCATCTTCACTAAAAATTGTGCCTAAGCTGAAATGTTTTACATGTTCCACAGGTTCCCCATTCACAACACAGTTGATATTTTCAACAATTCTACCTATTTTCATTGTCTTTGTCTTTTTAATGCTGACCTTCATACCATATCTGTTACAACAGTTATTCAATTTAGTCAGAGAATCTTGCAGACTGGTAGCGGATTTATTTAGACGTATAACATCATCTGCATAAAGCAAAGAGCTGACATTAACATCTCCAATTTTGATATCATGTTTAATATCACTTTCCTTTATAATGTGATCCATATAAATAACGAATAACAGAGGGGATAATGTACATTCTTGTCTCACAACAGATTTAACATTAACCATCTTCCTGTACTTCATTCAATTCAAATAAAGACTAAGTATTGCTTGATATAATGCCCCATTGACACCATATAACTGTAGCGTATTGAATAGCTTCTCTCTTGGCACCTTGTCATATGCCTTTTCCAAATCGACAAAACTTAAATACAGATCTTTGTTATATTCCCATGCTTTCTCGACTATTTGTCGTAAAGTGAAGATCTGATCCTGACAGCCTCTATTTGGCCTGAATCCAGCTTGTTCTTCACCAAGCTTTTCTTCCACAATTCTTCTCAACCGTTTCTCAAGTATACTTGCATAGATCTTGCCAGGAACACTCAGTAGGGAAATACCTCTGTAATTCTCACATTCAGTTTTATTTTCGCTTTCTTACATTTGTCTCTGCATTCTATAAGAACAAAAGCTAACTTCTTTGCCAGGAACTTTTGATATGCTTTCTTCTTTTCCTTCACCACCTCTTTAACTTCCTGTGTCCACCATGGAGTTCTGATTTTTCTATCCTTGCAGACAACCTCACCACATGCCTCTCTGGCTGAATCAACCAGAGTTTTCTTCAAGGCTTGCCACTGAAACTGCAAGGTTTGGTTTCTGTTCTCAAACTCTTTCATTTTTTCTTCAATAATCTTTGTGTATTTTAGTCTCCAGTTCACATCTGAGAGCTGCTCAACTTTTATTCGCTTTAAAACTCTCTTACATGTTATTCTTTTCAATATGAAATTTAATTTTATCCTGCTCAAGACTAAATAGTGATCGCTTCTAATTTCAAATCCTCTGCACACTCTGGTGTCCTGCACCAGGGAGAAAACATCACTATCAACAATAACATAGTCAACGAGACTTTTCTTATTCCTTGCCTCTTTTCTCCATGTGAATTTGTGCACATTTTTATGTTGGAAAACGATGTTAGTAATAACCTGTCCATGTTCTGAGCAGAAATCCAACAGGTATTTGCCATTATTATTAGCTTTGCTCTTTTCTCCAAATTTTCCCAAAATATTTTTGTATGTCTCACAATCATTTCCTACTCTGTTATTTAGTCCTCAACAAGGACCAACTTTTCCTTTTTCATTGTGTCTGTTGCTTTTTCTAAAGCATCAAAAAATTCCTCCACTTCTGTGGGACCATAGGCAGAAATAAGTCTCATTGTCCAATTCCCCATTCTCATATCTGCCCACATCACTCTACTTGAGACTGCCTGCCATTCAAAAAGATTAGCCTCGTATTTTGTGTTGAATACTATGGCGACTCCTTTTCCTTGATTGTCATTGCCTGAATATAACATTTTGTATTTATTGCTCAGAAAGATCTCACCAGTTTTTGTCTTCTTTGTTTCAGTTTGTTGCATTATGGAATTCTATGGCAATTAATGTGAAGCCATCAGATTCTAGATACAAGTAGCTTAATCATAAAGATAATTCACATCTTTGCTGTTTAAAAATAATGCCTGTTTGGTATCAAAGCAGAAAAAAATTTAAAAAATAGAGAAACATTCCATACTTGAGAATTTTGCTACAGAATTCACAAGGAAAAAGACCTGCCAGTTCTCATTCACTGGCAACCATGCAGTGAATATGAAGAGTGAATGTGTGTACTGAATGCCTCAAAAAAATTCCTCCATTTCTACCAAGGAAGAACCTTCTGTAGCACCATAAACACAAATAAGTCTTATTGTCCAGTTCCTCATTCTGATATTCGCCCACATCACTCTATTTGATATTGCCTGCCATTTAAAAAGATTATCCTGATATTTAGTGCTCAATATTATAGCTACTCCGTGTTTTCCCCGATTGTTTTTTTCCGAGTATAACATTTTGTATTTGTTGCTTAGAAAGATCCCACCTGTTTTTGTCTTCTTTGTTTGTCATGACTATTATGTTAATCTGGTACTTATCCAGTTCTTCTGCTAGTTCCAGTTCTTTTCCATTGATGCTTCTTACATTGACAGTACCATTCTTGAGCTCTACTGATATTGAGTTGGGATGTGTTCCAGTAGCTGACCTTGTGCTATTTGACCTGGTTCTCTGACAAAAATAAAGGGGGAGGGGGCATTTTTTTTTATCCAGGCAACACCCAATCTGGTATGAAATTCTGTCATCTTGTACCATCATTTTACATTGTAGGTTCAGCCAATAAGAATACAATTTAGTCAGCTAAATACCAAATTGACAGCACATTTTCGTTTGTTCATTATCTGGATAGATAGCTAACAGGGTATACCATGAGAAGGTGAGGATTGGACATTAGGTCAGAAGTGCTGGTCGGTTCTCCGTATTTCTTAAAAGAATACGTGGAGGTCTCATCCCAGTTATACAGCTTTGACTCTTAAGCACCCCTTAACATGACTCCATAAACTCAATGCTCTGAGGGGATAATTAATTTGATATGCCTGTTAATTGCATGTATTCTCAGAATGACTTCTATATTTCACAGGATGAAAAAAGTTGAGTTTCTAGGGAAGAAAAAAATCTTCTCACTTCCACAAGACTTTCTAACTCATTTTCATTGGAAAATTTCTTATAAATATTAAAGGAAACTGTGCTGCTACCAAATGAACTACAGATGCTCTGAGTAATATTAAATAAATTTTAAACCTCGTAAGTTATCCTCTACACAATTAAAAAACATTTGACTTGTCAATAAAGTCCCAACCTAACAGACATTTCCAGAGAAGGAAGTGTCTGTTAGGTTGGGACTTTCTCAATGATTTGTTATAGTGATCATATATGATCACTATAACACTTACATTAACTATAATTCAAGTACACAATAATAATAATAAATGCTAGAAAAACATCAAAGAGAACTGGTGAACACTTTGAATGAATTTTTTTTTTAACATTATTAGTGTTTTGTAACAATTAGGAACTACACCTCTTTCTTTCAATTCTGGATGCCTTGAAAGCATTGGAAGAATTCCACCCAAAAATTTAAACTTCGCTTCATTCATGGAGTGTTCTGTTTCAGCTAGTAGTTCTTCCTGTCTGCCACTGTGAAGAGAAAACAGCAAATAATAAAACTCTATATATGAATACTTGATTTATGAAATTTTCAGCTGAAAGCATAGTCTACATATTTATGGTAAGGTCATGTTGGAATAACTCAAATGTAGTAGCAAGCATCTTATCCCAGGCTTACTGATGTCTATTACATCAATAAGCCATGTCTTGGGCAGTCCGTCAAACAAACAAAACAATTTTATTATATAGAACTTTATATTACAGTAAAGTCTCAATCATTCAGCTATAGTAGGAGAGCAATCTGCTAGTTGAATAAATGAAGGTACAATTACATGGTCCTGTACTAGCAGTCAGTCAGTCGACACACTTGACAAATCAAGGGTTTGTTAATTCTAGGTTCATTCACTTGAAGGTCAGATAACTGAAAATATACATATCCTTTTATAGCATGTATCTACACACACACACAGCAAATGGTTCAATTTAACACACAACTGCAGTGTAATATATTAATCTAAATAATATTATTATATGTATTAGCTACCAGAACACATCTCTGCTGCTTTTAAATTAGCAGCATATCAAAATAATGAAACATATTTAATGATGAATGGATTAACATAATATGCAACACATGTGTTGTATATTATGTTAATCCTCATGTATCTTACTAAGAATAATTTCTAGTTGGTAGATGGAAAACTATCACCTGGTGCCCATTTCTTTTCTTTTAAAACAACATCCACCAAATATTACATGACAGTTGTAATACTTATAGAACTTACAGGAATATTGAGCTTATCCATAATACAATTTTTGAAATTTGTCTGTGAAAACTGTCATCTGAGAGTGACTGCCACCTGGTGAAGTTGCGAACCACTCACGGCATTCAGTTCACTAGAAATTAACAGCATGTTACTATTATAATAACGGAATTAATTCACGTAAATTATTCTTTATTCGTAGAATTTTCATCTGAGTATCACAGGCATCATCGGTACAGGTGCTAATTAAACAATAACTGTTATATTCACAAAGTGCCACCTAAGTAGCTAAGGTTAAATTTCCTAAATTTATTTAATTATTATTATTTATTTATTTTTTTAATAATTTAAAATTAATTATTAAACAATAGTTATTTAATTATTCACTTATAATAATTTTACAAAAAAAATCATTTTTTTTAAAATTTATCAATATATATGTGTGTGTGTGTGTGTGTGTGTGTGTGTGTGTGTGTGTGTGTGTGTACAATTACATGTTAGGAAAGATTTGCTGCTTTATAAAGTGCTATCTCCCACAAGGGGGAAAGAAGTAGACCATCAAATCTGTTCAGGTTAGGGGAGTGAAGTAATGTTTCACATGTTTCTTTGTATAGCCGTTCCATTAGGAACCAACTTTTGTGAATGACTTTTGTCTTGTTCCACTTAACTCTATGTCTGGTGCTGATGGCATGTTCTGCAATTCCAGACTGTTCGGGTTCAAGGTACTGGATGTACGACTGGTGTTCTTCTAACTGGACCTGAGCAGATCTTCCTGTTTGTCCAAAATATGATAATCCAAATGAGCAGGGAATCTGGTAGACACCTGGATAGCTGAGATGTGGGAGCTTGTCCTTTGGAGACATTAGGAATGTGGAGATTTTTCTGATGGGTCGAAAAGCCACACAGATATTTAGTGGTTTTAGCACCTTAGCTATGCATTCACTAAGGTGGCGCTTTGTGAATAACAGTTATTGTTTAATTAGCCTTGTATCTGTACTGATGATGCCTATGATACTCAGGTGAAATTTCTACGAATAAAGAATAATTTATGTGAGTTAATTCCATTTTTATAATAGTAATATGTCTACTCACGGTATTTCCTTACTGAAACTAACAGCATGTTAAACTACCCTGAGCCTCTAGAGTGTATCAATAGGCCAGGACAACTCTAAGGTTCAGAAAACATTCTAAAGTACCCAGTCAGGAAAATATACAATGAACTCCCCCAGTTCCATCAGATTTGCCGGAGCTGCCCTCTAAAGATGTTCAATGGAAGTTGAGATAGTGAATATGGAAACAAATCCATCAAACTAATATCATTTGCATGTTCCCATTACTACTCCTGAATGACACTTGATTTGAGATATGGCAGATTACCTTCTGAAAGGGTCCATCATATGCAAAGCAAATGAAAACTATGAATAGGTACTTGGTCACTAGTGATATTTGAGTAGGTCCTGAAATTCAAACTTGTTTGGAAAACCTGTTCTCATGAAGTAACATAAACTAGAATTTAACACTCCATGTGACCTTTCTCCAGTCCCCATATGGCCAATGCTGATGTTCCCTTATTCACCTCAACTGTAGCTGCTTGTTTTTGTTGGACAGTGTTGTACTCACAATGGTCTTCTGCTACTATACCTCCTATGGAACAGTGCTTGATGCATGGAGCATTCAAATGTACTTTCTGGTTATACTATACAGCCATTTGACCATATGAATTACACCTATTAGACTATATGACTGGATCATTACTTTGTCTTCCTCTAAAAACTGATAGTTATCAGTTTTTAGAGGAAGACAAAAACATAGTTATCATCAAGCAAGCGGAAAGAGGCCTCTCCAGTATATATGGAAAATCAGAGAGCACTTCATTTAATATACATCAAGTGTAGAATTAAAAAAAGCCCTCTAGTAAATGAGGATACTCAATGCAAGAATGAAATATGACATTTTGAAGAAAAGGTTAATAAAGAGAGAGATAAAAGCTAATTTATAGCCAAATATATAAAGTGAGATATGTGTAAGAAATTTTTGAACAACTTTCTGAAGTCGTTCAAATGAAAGTATAATAGCTCAAAAAGTACCAAATTCATTGCTAACTTTACCTATTTTTGTAATTATGTAGGGCATCTATTTGTCCTACTCCTACTATTATACCTGCAATAAGTCATTCTGAAATGTATATAGGATATATGAAAGTCACAAATTAGATACTAATATCATATTTTGTAGAAAGATCCACAAAAACTATGTTTTATCTATTTAAAAGAATATAAATTATTCATTTCTCATAGGATTAAAAAAAAAAAAAAAAAAAAAAGCTTCATTCAATTCTCATCTATCTCAGATGGTTGAGTCTCCTAAATATGGACTTTGGGAAATTGACACAGCAGGCATTGTTACTCCTCTGCTGCAATCCCTTAGAGAAAGGGAGCTATTTTATGTTTGTAGATAAACATGTTCACAGAACAAGTCTGCCTATTTTGAGGGATGAAAACTCTCCACCATATGAGACTGGCTGCCAACCCATGTTTTTCCAACCAAAGGGCTCCATCGAAACCAACTAAGCTGCTAAAGAGGCTCCAAAAAAAAGCCATTGGGAACATGAAATGTGGAAAATTTAAACATTTCAGGTCAAACACCAATGTGTAAGATTAAACAGAGCTAAAACTCACCAAAAGGCTTTGGGGTCAGAGACACCTAATCAGGGTAGAATACTCATATTTTATCAATCTAAAAAAGAGAAGAAACACAATTTTTCTTTACATTCCCAAGATATAATTTTTATATATGGAAGTGGCTAATAAAAATTAATATGTTAATTTTACTCCTTTACCAACTTTGTTTTTCATGAGTAAAAAACTAAGTTTATAATAGAATAAAACCTTGACACCTTTCTCTAGGATGAGCTAACTTAAGTAGTCTGAGCATTTTTTAAATTAAAAAGACCTAGAAAATGTTTCTCACATCTTTTCCAGAAATGACACTTTCCTTTTAGATAAGTATCACATCTGAAGTACATGACAGAAATATCAAGATTAGAAAAGCAGGTGTCAAAGCAAGGATAGGAAAGAAAAGACATACAGGGAGCCAACAGAGAATTATCATCATCAGACCTCCAGTAAATTAAGGACTCATCGATGGATGCCATACATCACCCATACCTTTTTTTTAAACTCATTCACTCTAGATGCACTCACTAATTCAACAGGTAAACTTTACACTCACTTATAGTTCAGTGAGAAAAAAATCTAATTCTCACCCATTTTTTGAGTGCACACAAACTTCCACGGATGCCCGATGTCCTCTCATCACATTCCATATAAAAACTTCATCAACTGATATCTTATAATACTCTCTCAGAAGTTTATAGACTTGTATCATATCACTCTCCTTTCTTTTACTAGTGCCTGAAGCCCATATACTCTTAATCAATCCTCATAATCTACATTGCATAATCCCAATATCATTTTTGTAACTCTTCTTTGCAACCTTTCTACAGCTTCTTTATCCCCTCAGAACCCAAATCTATGCACAGTAGTCCAGATGCAGTTGTATAAAGGCCTAGGAAAGATGGAAAATGACTTCTATATCCTTGCATTCAAATGCTCATTTCAAGATTGCTCATTGCAATTAGTCTCTTCTGAGATATATTTGCAGAATAATAAGGAAACAGTATATCGAGTTCCAAATGCTTACATTTCCGGCATCTCAGAACCAGAATTCTTATGAAATACAATTTAGTGGCTATTTTTCTTCCTATCAACAAATTATGAGTTTATCTTTTGAAGATGGTTACCATCTTTAAAAGATAAATCATTTTCTCTAGCTCTCCCTGGTGCCTACCAAGTTCCTTGTGACTGTCAACATTCCTATTTTGGACAAACTGGACACACTGTAGAGAAGAGAATACAAGAACACTGATCTTACATTAGCAACAGTAAATCTGAAAAATCTGGTTTGGCACAGCATGGAATAGATAGAGACCACAATATCCTATGATCTGAAACATGCTTACTTCAATCAATATTGGTATAAATTTGAATGCTTATTTAAAGAAAACACTGAGGCCTTACTTCACTGTCTGAACTTAAATGGGAACAACTGCGTCTCTCTATCTAAAATATGGGAAAGTCTTATTTTAATCACATATCAATAATTTTGTTTTAATAGCTAATGAATTGCAGAATAATGTCAATAAAAACTAAAGTAATGAAATTTTGTGTTGAACTATTATAATACTCTTCCACTGTTTAAAAGAATATATGCTGGAAATTGATAATACCACTAAAACTAAATTCAGTCAATATTATTATAACACACCTAAACACATATGCTGCGCCAATAAAACCTTCCATGTTTGTTTTTTGCAAAACTGAAAGTGGGAGTTGACTAGATAAAACTTTTAAAGTCTGAATATCACCATTTCTAGACACTTTTGAGAGGAAAAACCTCAGTACTCTTCTCGATGGCAAAGCATTCTGTGATAGCATTTCATCTAATAGCTTGCTTCCCTCTAAAATAGAAAATAAATAAAATAAAAATTACTTAAGAATAATGTTTAATAAATTATACAAATAAATAAAAAATATATAAACAAAAACAATACAAATAACACCTAATTAAAGTAACTCACCCCCCCCCCCCCAAACAAGATACATTAATATATCCAAATACTCAGAATATTCAGAAACAAAAATGGATAATATCAAAGAGATCTTACTTGTAACAAACTTTTATAAGAAATTCACCATTATAACACACTATTCTTATCTTATGAATCTGCTACAGCGAGAGGTGACTATACTGGGAAGGGCAATTAACAGCATGACTGATGCACGAAACCAAATTATTTTACAAAGAGTCCTATTTATAATTATAAAACTTACAATGCAAACTCCTGATTTAACTACTTAAAAGAGATAAATATATCAAATAAATATGCTTTGTAAAGAGCATATGTTTGTGCATAAAGACGTCCACAAGCAGACTTGGAGATCGCCAGACAGTAGAACAGCTAACCAAATAGACGTCACCACAGCTCCATCTCGGATGTGAGAAGTTTCAGAGGAGCAGATGGAGATAGCGACCACTATCTGGGATTTCAGGAATAGAATTGCGGTTCAGAAGCCTGCGTGTCCTACCATTCGATCGGCGCATGGGACCTGGACAAGTTGAAAACAGCGGAAGGCAAGCAGGCTTTCCAGTTAGAGTTGCAGAATCGTTTTGGAAAGTTACAGGAGGAAAGGATGATCCGGATGGGATGTGGGACACCATCAAAAATACAGTCGCGTTAGCTGCCTCAAGAACTGTGGAAAAGAGAAAGAGGAGGAGAAAAGCATGGTTTAATAGAGAGTGTGAAGAAGCTGTAGCGAAATGAAGGGAAGCACTATTGAACTACCTAGCGGATAGCAGGAAGAAAGCTGCATATGAGAGAGTGAGAAGAGTGGTGAATACATGTCTACGCAGGGAAAAGCAGAAGTATCTTAATGAGAAAGTGGCTAGTATAGAGAGAAATAGGGTGATGAATAATGGACGAGATGTACCGGATGATCAAAGCTATGCGAGGTGCCCAGACACATGCAGCAACCATAAGAGATGAGAGTGGAAATCTATTAACAAACTCAAAAGATGCTCTCGCTCAGTGGCGTAGATATTTCGCAAGCTTGCTGAATGTCAATGCTGGAACGTCAATATCGGAGGATTATACTCCTTATCAAACTGCTGAACCATTTATTAAAGAGCCGACATTTAGTGAGATTACTCGTGCTATCCGCATGCTGAAAAATAATAAGGCTCCAGGAATGGGCTGCATACCGATGGAGCTCCTGAAGAATGGTGGTGGTGGTGGTGGGGGATGTCCTGCTGGAGCAGCTGCACCAGCTCATCTTGATGATCTGGCGAGAAGAACTGCTGCCGGACAAGTGGAAGGAGTCGCTGATCACCCCAGTATATAAGAAAGGAGATAAGGCTCAATGCGGCAACTATAGGGGCATCTCACTGCTGTCAACTGGCTACAAGGTGCTGTCTAACATCATGCTAATGCGCCTCACACCATATGCAGAAGAGTGCCTTGGTGACTACCAGACAGGCTTCAGGAGGAACTGTTCTACAATAGACCAACTCTTCACGCTGCACCAAGTTTTTGAAAAGTGCTGGGAATATAACCGGGAAGTTCATAATATTTTCATAGACTTTTCTAAAGCCTATGACTCAATAATACGCCCAAAAATATGGCAGATGTTAAAAGAGCTGGGAATTCCTCGAAAACTCCAAAAAATGGTGCAGGTGTGCGTAGCTGGTTCGAGAGCAAGAGTGAAAGCAGAAGGTACAGACCAGTGTGAAGCAGGGTGATGGGCTTTATCCGATTCTCTTCAATCTAGTGTTGGAAAAAGTAATTAGTTGCCTCCACCTGCCACAGCAAGTGGCAGGTGGAGTCGACATGGGGGTGCAAGTTAGGATTCTTGGCTACGCAGATGACCTAAATGTCATGGCACATTAAAGGGATGATGTAGTGGCATTGGTTACTGCTATTGAAGAAGTTGGCATGAAGATAAACGCCGAGAAGACAAAATACCATGAAAGAACCCAAGTATTTAGATACTTGGGTTCTTTCATGACTGAAGACAACAAAGTTGAGGCTGATGTCCAGAGTCGGGTAAATGCCGCGAATGTGGCCTATTATCAGGTGCATTCCCTTTTCGCCTCGCACTTGCTGTCTTGGACTACAAAGGTGGGACTATACAATACTTTGATCAGGCCTGTTCTCTACGGTGCCGAAGCGTGGACTCTCACAGCAAGACAAGCCAATCACCTGAGAGTATTCGAGAACAAGATGTTACGATGTATCTATGAAGGGGTCATGGCAGATGGAGTCTGGAGGAGGCGGTCCAATGCTGCCATACACGCTTTATAAAACTCGGCAGACATCTTGATGGAGCTGCGAGCCCAGTGTCTTCAGTGGCTGGGGCACCTGTACCATATGGGCCCCAAAAGGACTGTGAGACAAATGTGGGAGGCCCAACCCCGACCAGGGAGACCGAGAAGGAGATGAGCGGATCAGGAGAAGGAAGACCTGCAGGCTGTCGGGCTGGAGACCAGAATGTGGCAGATAGTCGCAGAGGACCATACCCGGTGGCGACATGTGGTGCTCGAGGCCAAAAGCCCCCCCCCCGAGCTGATGGTGCCTGGCTAATGTAATGTAATATCGTTTTCTGTATTGCTGATGTATGATCCAAGATATTGAAAGGTTAAAAAGTTCTTTACTCTTTCTAAGCGTTTATTGTTAATATGAAGTATAAAGTTTTCATAAGCTATTGAGAATACTTTGTACTTTTGAATGTTGATCTGCAGACCAATAAGTTTAGGCTGTGCCTCTAGTAGACCAAGACGTTTTTGTGTATTTGTTGGTTCTGTATCAATAAGTACAATGTCATCAGCAAAGCTAAGATCAGTTATTAGCATGGTATGGGTGGATGTTCTAATGTTAAAAACCAAGATCTTCTGTGTTGATGGTCTGGAAGAAGTAGTCCAAGCATACCAAGAAAAAATAAGGTGCTAGTACATCACCTTGCAGGACTCCTGTTGTCACCGGAAAGGATTCAGATGTTTCTGTTTTAAAGATTACTACAGCATTATAATCTTTATTAAGGTGCTGAGATTGCATGTATGATTTTTGAGGGTAGACCATATAAGCTGAGTATTTTAAACATTGTTTCTCTATTACTGGAGTCAAAGGCTTTTTTTGAAATCTATAAAGATAAAATGAGTGGTAAGTTTTTATCATACGAACCTTCTATGATTCTTCTGATGCCAATGTATCTGTTCTATCGTACATCTTTTTTTTTTTTTAGAAATCCAGCTTGGTTTTTTCTTAAAAGTGGTGTTAAGTAAGGTTCTATTGAGTGTCATCCTATTGTAGATTTTAACTGTGGTTGATAGCAAACTAATACCTCTGTAATTATCCATTCCATTAAGACTGCCCTTTTTGGGTATAGGGACAGTTAAGGCCTTGTTTCCATTAAGGTATTATTCCAGTGTTTAAAGCTAGATTCATTATGGCAAGGAGATTGGAATATGTGTTATACCCAGCATTTTTGAAAGCTTCTGCTCTGATTCCATGAATCCCTGGGGATTTTCCTGCTTTTCATTCTGTTTTAAGTCATGAAACAGTTAACAGGTTAAATTGGTCTCTAAGAACCTAAGTATCCACAATCTCTTTGGCTATGAACATGTTTATTTAGTGAGTTAACTATATGTAATCATAGTATAAATCTTAAAAATTGAGAGAAATATATTGCAGGTGTTTGCATGTAATAATATAATGAAAATAAACTGAAAAATATTTTAATTACTAATTCAAGATATTTGTACAAATTACATTATTCCGAATATGGTGCATGTGTGCCTGGAGGATTCAATTCTAAATATTACCACTTAATATAAAATTTCATCAAGTTTCTGATATATACTCAAACTTACCTGACAATTTATCTTTCTGAAGTAGTAAATGCATCAAGTTAGATAGAACATTCTGGTTGATCTTCATACCAGACTCTTCCAAACTTATTTGGAATATAAATGAATAAATATTAAAATAAGATTCAAATTAAATTCAAAAACATTTTTTATAGAACAGTATTCATTTATTTAGCAACTGATGTACATACAAAAAGTGATAAGAGAATAAACAGGTGAACTATTACATAAAACAGAAAAGGCATTATAGTTTAATAATTAGATTCTGAATTGACAATAAAGCTTCAGGTTTAATATAAAAAAAAGAATAAACAGGTGAACTATTACATAAAACAGAAAAGGCATTATAGTTTAATAATTAGATTCTGAATTGACAATAAAGCTTCAGGTTTAATATAAAAAAATGGCCATATAAGTTCTAGAATAAGAAACACAAGGTGGTCACTAACAAATATGGACAATAGTCTGGGTTCCACTGCCACAATCACATTATGGAGTCAGTCCATTTCTGTTTGTGAAGCATCTGTTTGTACCTCCCATGTTATATCCTGATCCAATTAAGTGTAAACAACACATCATGGAAGGTCAAAACTCTTTACACCAACAGATGGATAAGGAATAGTGACATGAGTTAGAGGCGTATAAATTAAAGATGGCAAGAAATTATATTCTTGGTTTAATTCTTTATCCAAGTGTAGGCAAAGTTTGCACCTGAAGTAATTTCAGGACTGGACAACTCATACATAGAAGCTAATGACTTCACATCATTTGCCTTGGTAGCCCATAATGCAAATACATATCCTTACGGACATGTATAATGCTTTTTGGAAGGATCACTACCTAGACCGGTTTCGACTTTATTGAGGTCTCATCAGTGGGCGCCAGATTCAGAAATGATACCAAGGTTGAAGTAATGCAGAGATCATATTTCCATATACGAGTAGCTAAAAGGTGTTGTAAATTATTATGTTAATTAAATAAATGTCAGCGCCATGGTTAAATAATGTTAATTATTTAAACTTAACTTTCTCCAACTACTTCTTTCAACTTCACGAAATAGTAACATCTATTTAGCACATTATATTTTTTTCATTACACTTTAAATGTTACTAAATACTAAAAAAATAAAAAAAAAATCGGAAAATCAGTTGCAAAAAATAAGCACAGTAAAATTTTTCCACAAGAGATTTTACATAGGCCACACTTTCCTCGAGAAAAAATAATCTTAAAGGTTTATTTTTTTCTTACATCTTACTTCCCTCGCTCTCTGGAGATGACCATGATTCATACTAGGTAGTCTTTTTTTTTTTTTTTTTTCCACTTACAGTTTCAATATTTCCTCTCCCTGGGATTTTGTCTGACTTTCTATTCTTTACTTTACTTAATTGAACTTTGTTCACTACAGTGTTCGACTTGTGCTCTTTTCTCTCATCATCAGATTTTGATTGATACACATGACACGAAGATACATGCCTTGTGACATCACTTTTCGTTCCTTTCCAAGTGTATTTTCCACTAATTTGATGCCACGTACGATCAAAGCCCTTATGTCCATCTGAGTCATGGAACTTATAAAATAATCCACGGTACTATGACTTTCAGAACAAGAACCCTTTCCTTCCATTTTCCTGAGACTTTCTGCTTGGACAAGAGAAGTCTGTCTTCATCTAGGTGAAGAGACTTGAGGAATAGGCGGTTCTTGGGAATTTGATCACCTCTCTTAATTGTGTCGTAAACACTCCTGCACTCAGGATTCCTTTTCTGGGCATCTATAATATGGGGCCTGTCCCAGTTTTGCAGTGAGGAGGTTTATACACGACTCTTCCCATTGTCTGAGCACTGCTTAAACTGACTTTGCTACTGTCTTCCTTTACAGGGTCTGCTAGTGCTACACTGGAAATTAAGTACAAATCAGTACAGATTTCCTTTTTGAGACTTTCATTTACTAAGGAATTATCAGGAAAGTCATTTGTGTCAAGCTGGCACGTCTTTATCTTTCTTTCTTTGTTCATTCATCTGAGATCTGTTCTTATTCACTGGCATGGTTCTTTGGTCAAACTTCACTGTCTGAGACTTTGGATTTCTGCCGCCATTAGGTGCATATTTAACTACCATCAGGGAAACTTTCTTATTATTCAAATCACAGAAGTTGTATCTCTCCAGGAAATCCAGTCCCAAGAAATAATTTGAATACTCGGACGAGATGATTTAGGAAGAATTAGTAATTCTTGAGAAACGTTCAAATTAAACCCAGGCAGTTTAATATCAACTTTCACTTTTCTTGGAATGCATATCTCAGTCCTTGAGATACCCATTAGTTTGACCAGCTTTCTCAGCTCTATCTTTGTGATATGGGTACTTATTCTCTTGAAGAATGACCCGGTTATTGCTGAGACTTGGGACCCAGTATCCAGTAGGATATTACAAGGTGTTCCATCTACCAAGCCTTGAATGACTGTCAGAGAATTATCAGATCTGTTTCTGATGTAGTCCTTTCGCTTTCTCTGGTTATTTACTGAACTTTTTCTGGGGAGCATAATATTTGACTCATATCTCATTCCTCTAGGGGATGACTTTCTCTTCTTATAGCAATTACTAGCCAAATGCCCAACTCTGTTACAGTTGTAACACTGGGGAGGCTTTCTTCTGCCTTTTTCTTTGCTATCTCTCCCCCCCGCCATCCTGACATGGATTAATTTTGCAGATCATCATTTGGGGCTCACCTAGTTCCTTGATAATGGCATCTAGTCGCTCCATTACTGGCTGATATAGCCTCTCTCTACCTCCTGCCGAATTAGCAATCTTAATGCTTCCATGTCACAGGAATTAATTAACTTTGGTATGGCCAATTCTTCTTTGTCTGTAACCTTAATATGAGCATACTTCTTTGGAGGTTGGATGAATATCGACAAACCTCTCCCCTCTCTCTCTCTCTCTGACCGCGTGGTAACACTCCTCCAAGTTCTTTATTTTCTTTTTATAAGCTGTCTCTTTTAGTTCAAACTTTAATCCCATCGAAACTGATGGAAAACTGCCCAATCCAAATGTGGCTTTCCTTCCTCAGAAACACTCAAACTACTTGCAAAGTTTAGCAATCTAATTATAGAAGTCTGTAACACTCTTTTTGTTTCCTTGCTCACATTGCTGTAATTTCCAAAGATTAGGGCGTACGTTCCTCACCTTGGAATAATGTGATATCAGCGTGTCTTAAATTTAGAATATTCCTCGTAGATAGGCTTATACGTTGCTAACACATGACAATTAAATTATTTAAGGAATTTACAACGTATACTGGAATATTAATTAAAAGAAACTAATAAATACCTCCTATATTTTGGCAACGTCACATTGCCATCTTCATGGGGAACATACAACTATGACACATGTAATCAGGCACTACAAAAAGCAAATGGAGCAGAAGAGAAAAAACTACTGTTGTTCCTAGAGTCCTAAAGGTGCCCTCTAGTGGGCTATACTGGGTGTCTTGGCTGTTGGGCTGAAGTTCTCAAGATGCAAGCTTTCCAAATTTGGGACAGTCTCACACACCCAAATTTGTTGAGGTTTGGAAAGTTTTTTTAGAGCTGAGGCTGATTACATGAATAATCTTTTATATTTAAATTTGCTGCAGTGTAGTAACATGGCTTTCTTCCAACGTATTCTGTGGTGGGTATCCAGAGCATGGTCTGCAAGCCCAGAGTGCTGTACTGGTGAAACCAGATGTAATCTTTGTGTTCCGAAATCCTGACATTTGCTGTACTGCTTGTTTGGCCAAAGTAGGACAGTTTACAGCTGCAAGGGAACAGGTATACCCCAGGTAGGTCTTTGGTGGAGCAGATAAGGGATGCCAATTTTTTATATGGTTTGTAACAAGAAGTCAGGTCATACTTTCAGATTTTGATTAACTTTTCAGAGGTGCCCCGGATATAGGGAATGGTGATGGATTTAGTAATCTTTATTATGAAGGGGGGGTTGTGGTTAACTGGTTTTAATATTTTTTGGGGTTTGTAGCCATTGGCTAAGAAAGTGTTAAGGATGTGGTCTAATTCAGTGGTTAGGGCATTGTCATCTGAACGGATTAATTTTGCCCTGTTATATAGTGTTTTTATAACCTCATATTGTTGTGAGGGGAGGGGGGGGGGATTGCTGGTGAATGCATCTCTGCCTGTATGGGTGGGTTTTCTGTAAATAGAGAAATCCAGGGATCCATCAGTCTGGCAAGTGATTAGAGCGTCTAGGAAAGGGAGACTGTTGTTTTCCTCTTTTTCCAAGGTGAACTGGATTCTGGGGGTGTTGGTTGTTTAAGCGTGTTAAGAAGGAGTGGAGTATTTCTGAGTCATGTGGCCAAATAGCAAACACATCATCAACGTAGCAAAGCCAAACAGTGTGTTTTTGTGGGGATGAGTTTAAGGCTTTGTCTTCAAAAGTCTCCATAAAGAAGTTGGCCATGGGTGGGGAGAGTGGTGAACCCATGGCTGTTCCCTCTATCTGTTTGTAGAATTTTCCAGGGCAGACTAAGAATGGGGGACGAATTTAAAAAGTTCTTGGCCTTTCCAACCAGTTTGTTTCTAAGAAGAATCAGTAACTGGAAGTCCGATCATCTCCCTATTTTTCTCAACTCTTCTACAAAACTAAAGTAAGAATGAATGTCATCATTATCCTTTCTTTTAATGTTGCACAGTGATCAGCATTCATTTTAGAAATTATGGACTTTAAGAGTTAACTATAAACAGGACTGTAGATAATTCAGAATCCTAAATCTAAAATAACAATTGTAATGTTAAAAATAGGACATCATTGTTACTGAAAGAAGACTATCTATAAGAAAGAATGTTTTTCTCATGTTATCTTAAATAGAATTTAGCTTTGATGTAGTTTCTAAATAATTAATTAATTTGTCATTTTTATTTTATTTTATTTTTTCACTAGAGGTCATGCCAGTAGAATAACCGGTGATCAAATCATTGTTTCTTTAGCTTACTGTGTAGTGTAACTCAGCTTGTCCTTGTATATACTCCAGATGATGATCTTAATATGAAGATCGAAATGTTGGGAAATTAAGTTATTTAGGTTGTAAAGTCCATAATTTCTAAAATGAATGTCAATGTTATCTTCTCCAGAGAACGATGGAATAACAAGGTGAGGATTTATCATCCTAAAGAACTCCTTGTTATCCATCATTGTCAGTGTTAGTAAGTTCACAATCAATACTGTCAGTGCTCATGTTTTTACATACAAATTGCAAATTTCTTAAATGCTAACCACTTGTTCTTTTAGCTAAAACTATCTCAATCCACTTTACTTGTCACTAATTATGTGGATTCTATCCTGTCGACTGCACCATTGTAAATTATGTTAATTAAATAAATGCTAGCACCATGGTTAAATAATATTAATTATTTAAACTTACTTTGACTTAACTTTTCCAACTACTTCAACATAAACCTCTCAAGGTTAATCTTACCGTGACAAATTTCTCCCTCCCCCCTCGCTATTAAATAAACTTTGTATTATAAGTAAATTTAATGTGTGCAGTTCCCCACTCTCGCACAAAATCAAATTAGGAAATTTATTTTATTTTCAACTGCGCCACCTAATTTGATTAAATATTGTTTGAAAGATAGGATGAGGAAAACAGGAATTAATCACAAAGTATATATATATATATACTAATTCTCTATATGCAAGTCGTGACTATTCGTATTTTATTATGCCCACAGGTTCGCATTTTTTTTTTTTTTGGAGATAGTGCATTAGCCAAAAGAACAGATCAGGTAGTTACAAAACAAAAACATTTATTTTACTAGACAAGAAGTACATTTACACTAGAGAGATTTTGCAATTATTACACTTAACCCTTTTTTCAAACAGGTAATGAAATCTGTATGATAAAACTCTCAATTACTGGATAAACTCATTGAACATAATCTATGTACATACTTGCAACCTGCATAAACACATTAAATAAAATTCTTCCATAAAATACTGACATTATAACCTGACTATATATCAATTCCTAATAGTACAGCTCCCTATATTAAACTAACTGCACATTCACACTTAACAGACAAGTTCTCTAACAATATTCCCACAAAACTTTGCAACTTAGTTACCGCCTTATATACACGTTTTCTTGTAGGCACATTCATGAACCCGAGATACACTTTCCAACTAATTACAAAAATGCCTAATTACACATTCACCATAGATAAAGAGTCCAAAATACAGTATACTTCTTCAGTACTTTAGCGTCTTCTTTTGATAAACTTCCTGGCTGCTTGGACATCATAGGCGGTTGCTAGTAGGTCTTTTCTCCATCAGACATTCAATACGGAATCAGCAGTAGATACTGCTGGGCTTGTGTGTAACTCTTGAGGAAATCAGTCTGCTGTGACCCGGAGATGAAGGTCCTACAGCGTTCAACGGGAGAAAAGTCCCTGATGACAACCGGAACCAAAAGCCCCGATGACAAATGGTAAAAGGCCCGGCAACAACCAGAAGAAAAAGCCCTGAGGCAAGGGCTACAATCTCCTTTTATGCAAAATTGTCACCCTTTGTTCTCTATTGCTGTCTTTTCAGGATTAACCTCTAGCGATGACGTCCATTCTGCCCTATCAGTCAACGACGGTTGACCTTGCAGCCTTTGGTTGGTGTTTCGTCATCGCTAATCTGGCATAATCCCTACTTACAGCTTTACAGCCAATGTATATGTCCTTTTAGTAACACCTTTTCAGCACATTATATTTTTTCATTACACTTTAAATGTTACTAAATAGTGAAAAAAATAAAAAACTTGGAAAATCAGTTGCGAAAAATAAGCACAGCAAAAATTTTTTTCACAAGAGATTTTACAGTGTCATGCCTTATTAGTAAAATACTCTGGATTAGGGATAGATATTGGAAGTTTCTCTATTCATGAAGGGTAGTGACCCATCCCATAATGCATAGCATTATACATGTCTGTAATGATGTGTGCTTTGCATTATGAGATACCAAGAAAAGTGATGTGCAGTCATTAGCTTCTATATATGAGTTGCCCAGTCCTGAAATTACTTCAGGTACAAACTTTGTTTGCCTACACTTGGATAAAGTACTAAACCAAGAATAGAATTTCTTGACATCTTTAGTTTATAGTATAACCAAGTGGAAAAACTTCCAGTATAGAGTTAGAGGCATGTTTCTGCCAGTATCATTTCAGGGAATTTTTGTCCAGTAATTGGAATCTAATCACCAGCTAGCACAATCTACTTGCCACGAGCAAGTGGGTAAGCATATTTGTTGAACCAAGGACATAACAACTTGAAATGTTAATAATTCAATACACCTCAGTACAGTAATTTCCATTTAAACCAGTCCTGGATTCAAAACTGACTGATGTAAGCCTACTGCTTGCATTAATAAAAATGGGAAAAAATGGCTTGAAATGATAATTCCTCTGGACTGATGAAATTTGGAAGTCAAAATCATGGTTACAATTTGTTAAATCATAATTAAACTATATTAATGACAAAATTAGAAAAAAAAATTGTCTACTATACATATATTACAAACAGTTTCACTTTCAACTGTATGATACTGAATGATGTCACTATAAAACTATAAAAGAATGATTACAAATACACCTTGTTAGAGCCATCTAAGACTATTTCCTTATCATTCATGTGATTTTTTTTAAAATCAAAATCTCCTCTCTCTCTCTCTCATATGTATACGATTCTGGCAGCAACCTCCCCCCTCTCCCAGAAAAGAGACCATAGCAAATCTATTGCTATTCCATATATAGCAATAGATTTTTTGATACTTCAGAAAAAATCTTCAAAAGAAACAACCTTGTAACCACTTGCAAACTATATAAGAAACTGGCATCCCTTATCTGCTCTCCTAAAGATCAGTCCCTAGACCAGCCTAGGTATTTACCAAGTACCATGCAGTTGTAAACTATCCTACTACTGCCAAACAGCCAGGACAGCAAACGTAAAAATTACCAAACATAAAGACTACATCCAGTTCCACCATTGAGGCCACTCAAAGCTTGCTGATCATGTCTTGGACACCCACCATAAGATATGAGAGAAAAAGGCTACCTTACTCCACAGGGGCAAATTTAAATATGAAAGACATTTCCTAGATTTCCATCTCAGCCTTCAATAGCTATAATTACTCAAACCTAAACAAATTTGATTGTATGAAACTACCTCGAATCTGGGAAACATTCATCCTTAGAACTTCATCCCAACAGCAAAAAGAACACTTATTCCAGTCCACTGGGTTGGGGGGGGGGGGGCACTGTTTAAGACTTGTCTTTTCATAAAGTAGCCAAGAATTCACTACACAGAGGTCAAGCATATATCCAAAAATCCTTAGATACCAGCGTTTCGATTTCAATGGTACCCTATAGAGTTCGATTAGCATTCCAGCTAAATCAATTCCACCCACATGTTTATTGTACTGCGTGACAATATATGGGCACTTCACATCAGATTTCTTATTTTCTTCATTGTTCCATCATTTAACAGATTTCATTGTCAATTGCCAATGAAATATGTAAAACACTTATGCAGCATTTGCTTCATCAGAATCACTATCTTCATCACACAACACTAGTAAACCTCCTCTCTGAGAAGTTGATATTGGTATATAGTCTGGATCATTATCAATCTTAGAATCTGAATTATCCCCATCTGAAATATTTGGATTTGGTGGTGGCAAGACAGTTGCTCAACATTTTCTTTTTCCATAAAAAGAAATAGCATTAAAAGGTAATATGCCTTTGTTCTTTGCTTATAACTAAGCAGGTAATCAACCAGACAGTAAATGTAATGTCAATGTTAAGTGGAAGCAATATTAGCAGAAAACACAATAACATTAACTTTGATGCATTTGCTAGATCGAAAAAAAAAAAAGAAAAAAAAGGCAATGCTTCTCTTATTTTTCCACTTCTCATCACAGTGAACAGTGACCCGAAAGCAACGACAACAGCTGGGCGGAAACCCTTATTGGTATGGGAATAGAACAACTATAAAGTCATGTTGACTGGGAGCACTGTCAAATAAAGGGTTAAATAATATTATTAACAACCAAAAATTCAAGACAGAAAAAAATCACCTGATGTATTTTATTCCACAAAGAGAATTGGAGTTTTTTACTCCTAACTTTTCGAACTGCTGGCAGCCAGTCATTCCTTCCCCTCCCCCATGTCAGAAATAGCCAACCATGATTATTTGATAATTTTCAAGGTATCTTCGAGAGAGAGTATAGCTGCTGCAATCTTCTAATCTCAAACTTCTGACACTCGTGCATAATATGATTATATTAATGAAGGTATTAAATAATACCAAAATACAAATAGTTTAAGTCTGAAAATAAGACTATTTCATCAGTGAATTATGACTAGTTCAAAAGGTAGAATACACAACAACAACGGGTTTCACATTCAGTGTAGTGGCTGTAGTTAGAACTGATAACAGGAAATTAGCTGCAATTAAACGTCTCAGTTTCTATCGTTTCCCTAATATTGGTTTAATATTATTATAAAACAATAAACGGAAAAAGATTAGTGATTCTATGTTGTTTTCGACCATCTGAACGTAAGAAAAATTGACATAAACTGGATTTTATATTGGCCAAAGGATTTTAATCAATACTAAGCTGGCGAAATGTGTTGGTATTTTTACTTAGTATCCTTCAGCCAATATAAAACCCAGTTTATGCCAATTTTTGGAAAAGATTAGACTGAAAGCCTAAAGTCATTCTATGGGTGCTGTTGGCCAGCCTTAGCTTTAGGGTGGGAGGGCTAAGAATTAGAGTTTCCCAAATCTTGAGAAGTTTAATACAATCATATTTATTAAGGTTGGTTTGTTAAATCAGCTGCAGGTCTAGCTGACCATGCTTGAAAATCTATAATCATGTCCTTATTTGTTTACTTTAAACAGAAGGATCACAACATGAAGTGTTTAAAGATACATCAAGTAAACTTAGTGTGCAAAAGGACACACTAAATTAACAAGAAATGATTATACTGTTTTATTTTAGTATCTATTTGCAAAACTTGCACAGAAATATTTGGAATGTTCAGTAACTGAGAAAAACTGAAACAAGGCTTTTACATGACCAATGTTGAAGGTATGCTTGTGAAGATTCTCTTCAGTCCCACCCACAAATTTATACATTTCTCACATTACTAAGCAAGCCAAGCTTTTTTCCTTTCATTTCTTGTGTCTTTTTTTTTTTTAAATAGAACAATCCACTGTCCTTTAGTTTCTGTGAAAATAAGATGATGATGATAATAACAATGTTATCTATATTGCTTTTATCGACTATTTCCTTTCCCAGTTTTGAATCATTGGCAAACAACTGAATACACCCCCCCCTTAAATCTTCAGCAATATCATTAATATGCAAATTAAAGGCTTTTCCAGGGAATCAAAGGTTTATTCATAGCTTCCAGGTCACACAATGCCAAAATATATGATCCCTGTCTTTGAAAGCTAAGGATGCACTCCCAAGATTTATTGGAAGACCTGGTAGTTCATTTCACCCACTGACTATCAACATGAGAAGAACCATCCACTACCTAGATCTCGCATGCTTCCTAACCACACCCTCATTCAGTTTCTAGAGATGACTCCAAATCCTTCCCATGAGCAATAAAATCTAACTTGTGTCTATACAATAATTACTAGGGCCACTACTCTTTAATTTGCATATTAATGATATAGCAGAAGATTTAAAGGGATATATTCAGTTGTTTGCCAATGATTCAAAACTGGGATGGGAAATAGTTGATAAAGGCAATGTTGATATCCTACAAGATGATTTAAATAAATTTGCAGTGTGGGTAAAGGACTACAGATATCCAATGTTGCAAAATGTAAAGTTATAAATGTAATTCACTTCAGGATGAAAAATTTACACACCTTGTATTATACTGATGATACTGTATTACAGGAAAGCGATGAGACTATACTGCAAGAGTTGGCAAAATAGCTCATGGACAGCATAAAGGAAGATTGTGTTTTGGCAATCTGCTTACTTACATAGCAAGGTGACAAATGCATATACAGTAATATATTTAGATTCTGCAAAAGCTTTTGATACATTGCAAGGTGGTAATTAAGTAGGAACAGATGGGATTGGATGATAGATTAGTGTTGGACTGATTGAGTGATTGATTGGTAGTTTTACGGCACAAGGACAGCAAAAGTCATATTGGACCAGGACGGTGATTGGTAAATAAATAGTTATAAGAAGATAAATTAGGGAATAATATAAAATATGTGCAAAGTTTAGTATCTGTAATGCAATATCTATATATAAACAAATGGTTTTGAATAAATTTGCTTTGCAAAAATTGAAAAATGTCATGCAATTTGTACAAGTCTGATAACATCTGCCTGAGTGTATAGGGCTCAGCCAGATAAGTAAAAATGTAATTTCTTTCTTGCGTGAAGTGCTTGCACTCACATCTTATGTGAGTAGTGAAAAAAATGGCAGGGGAGCAGATTGATTGTAACATCAATTGCAGAATAAGAGTGGGTATGAATATGGAAAAAGGGATTTACTCCGTTATTAATGAGGGAGAGGTCATGGTTGTTCAGCATTTGCTCAATGATATGACCTCATCTACTCATGCTAACACTACACCACATAATATTATGTCCATTAAAATCATCCATTAAGAGTATGGGTTGATTGATTGATTTGTGGTTTTATGGTGCAAGGACAGCAAAATTCACACTGCACCAGAACAAAGATTACAGCAATACAATACATGGGGTGTTGACAGATAAATAGTCACAAGGAGATAAATAAGTAAATAAAATATATGTACAAGGTTTAGTATCTACATATAAACACATTTATAATCAATTATGAATGATTATTGGTTATTAATCAATTAGATTGATTAATAGCCCATCTCGTACCAAACTCAGTCCATGCCCTTTTGCACAGGCATTTGGTTTCTGCAAATGTATATTACATAAATATTTCCATGGCAAATGTCCAAATGAAATAGCTTCAATAATTCCCCCATTCAATACTAAGTCCTTGGGAACACATGCAGCTACCAACCAACATCCCTTCACAGTACACTTTGAAACTGAAAGAACAAGTTTCTTTTCCTCCTCCTTCCTCCGTGCCACTGCTATATTGCGGAACAGTCTTCTCTCTTACATGTTTCCCAAGGAATACAATATACAAACTTTTAAATCAAACGTAAACAAATTTCTCCTTCCCCAATCCATTACCTCATACATAGTACTAATGTACTATAGGTTGATCAACCATCTGCAAACGGTTAGTCTAGTGGTGGTGCACTTCGCAACCACATGCCTGGGGAAGGAGTGTCCTAGGTTCAATTACCGTCGGTGACGTGAGGAGCTGAAGCATCTTCCTCAGCCATAGCCAAGTTAGCTGGTCTTGGGTGTGAACAGTAGGGTTTTCCCCTCAGTTTATCATCCTGCAAAGTAGGCAAACCGACCTTGAGAACCCAACACTACAGGACATAGGATACATTGGGGCGTAGGGCTGACCACCTGATCATGTGAACGGTTTGAGGTCCGATGATTAATAAACCCTCAACACCGCAAGATAAAAGAAGGTATAATGAAGATGAGATGAGGTTGGGCCTATACACCAACCTCTTGTGTATAGGCTCAACATAAAAGTCTTAGATTGACCAAAGTTCCAAAGGAGTGAAAAGGGAAAAATATTCCACTTCATAAAGAGGTATAATTTGTTTCATGACATGTTTATTTCAATTCATTTTATCAAAGTAATTATCTTGAATAAAGTTCAAGAAAAAGTGCATAGCAATCTAATCATAATTAGACTGCTATGCACTTTTCCTTTTCTAGGTTGATACAAGATTTATGTGCAGTAAATGAGTATAATCGTTTTCCATACCCATGCTGCTTGGTAGCACTGGCTCTGAGACATTGCTATGAACTCAATACAGTTAACTGTTCTTCAAATATGAAGAATTATCATGTCCTTTATTGGAGATAATTGATAGCTAGCACTTTCTATCCATGTTTCTTCAATCTATATCATGTGCTTCATACCCATATTTTGATGAACACGAAGTTACGTTGTGGCTGGTGAGGAGGTTAAAGGTTATATAGAGTCTCTTTCCAGTTATGCAATACCTGATATTTTATCTAGTTTATTATTTAGAAATTAAATAAATCCAATCTATAAATAGCCAGAATTTAACTTTAGTAGTTAAAACATTTACCGTTTCTTTAAATCCAGAGCTGCATCTGCATTGCCTGCTGTTATACAGTTTTCTAAAGATGATGTTTTCTGGCTAGTGAACTTATCTTCTGGAATAATAAATGGCACCGGCTGGTTATGACTTCTTAAGAAATTACCTAAATACTTCAGTGTCTGTATACTTGGTTGAATGTTCTCATCTTGCATATCTGTCCAAACTCCTAAAGCTTTTTGAACATCATCTGATTTTGCTGAAAGAGTACATTCTATTTTCAGCCACATGGATATGAAGAGGCAAAGGAAATATGAATATATAGTGGTATTATATACAGGAGATAGAAATTATTGTAGCTAAATGACTATAACTGCATATATTCTCATGATATAAAATGAAATGCATTCATAAAACTTAAATTGATTGATTTGTGGTTTTATGGTGCATGGACAGCAAAGGTCATACTGTGCCAGGACACAGGTTATAGCAGAGTATAAAAAATAAATAAATACTTATAGGGAGATAAATTAGTGAACAAGATATAATGTATGTAAAAAATGAAGTATTGCATATTAAGGTATTAATAAATAGTAATACGATATATGAGTGAATATGTACAAGGTTTAGTGTCTACAATGCAGTATCTACATATAAATAAATTTATAATCAAATGTGTTTGAATAAATTCATTTTTTGTAAAAATTTAAAAATGTCATACAATTTGTCCAGGTCTGATAATATCTGCCCGAGTGTATAGGATTTGGCCAGATAAGTAAAAATATCATTCCTCTTTCGTGTGATATGCCAGCATTCAACCAGAATATGACTAATGGTAAGACAGGTGTTGTATTTCTCACACAAAGATGGGTCATCTTAGACATTCTTATTTACTTTTTCAGTAAATAAGAATGTGTAAGATAACTGTGACCTATGCAGAGCCTAGTAACAACAACTTCCTCTCTTCTGATCCTAAACTGACTAGACTGCCAATGCTTAATTTCAGGCTTAATGTCTTGCAATTTGTTTGTCAGTGCTTTGTGCCAGGAGCATTGCCATTAGGCAATTAACTTTGATTTTATAAACTGTGTATGTAGTCCAGTGGTTCCCAAAGTGTACGCCACGGCTTCCTCCCAGGGGCAGTGCGATTACAAAATTTTCATAAGTTTATTTCCTTTTTCATTTCAATGTGATAGGATGTGACATCTAGTGGACCTGGTGCAAACTAGTAACTCACTCAGTAATAACTGTTTGCAGAAGCATCTACAAATGGTTACTAGATGGCGCTCTACAATAATTAAGTTTCTCGATTGTTTTAGTAGTTTCTTGAACTTTCTAGGTACTTTGTGTTCGTGTATAAATAGCTGTTGGTTTCGCACGGTCTTAGTGTTGAATTAGTTTTCGGAGATTGTATCAACTGAATATTGCTGTTATTTAGTCAAGTGAAGTTTTTGAAGTATTTCTTCTCATATGTATTTTTAAAAATGGATCGGTTTTTACTAAACAGTAATAAGCGTTGTGAGAGAGAAAATAAAGAGGGCACACCGTCAAATAGTGGCAAGAGCATGAAGAAGCGTAAATATCGAAAATATGATGACAGTTATTTGGACTTTGGTTTTACGTTGACAGAAGTCAATGGTGAAGGGAAGCCGCAATGTGTACCGTGTATGACAGTTTTGGCACCAGAGTGCATGCTACCAAGTAAGTTGAAACGCCATTTAGAAACCAATCATCACAACATCTCACGACTACTTTACCAGAAAGTAAAAAGAGTTAAATCAACAAAAAGGTAGTTTTTATAAGCAGGCGTCAATACTAAGCAATGCTTTGCTAGCATCTTACAAGGTGCCATAAAGAATCGCAAAATATAAGAAGCCTCATACCATCGCAGAAGAACTCATTCTACTGGCTGCTGTAGATATGGTGAACATTATGATTGGTGCTGGGAAGCTGCTTTCAAAAGTGCCTTTGTCCAATAACACCATCAGTTGCAGAATACAGCACAGAGTGGAGGACCCTCAATGATCAATTAATTGAAGAAATAAAAGGGAAGGAATTTGAGTTGCAGCTGGATGAGGCCACAGATAATAATGATGCTCACTTGATTTGCTATGTACGGTTTATAGATGGTAATAACATTGTAGAAGACCTTCTCTTTTGTAAAAATATCGCTGCTGGTGCTAAGGCTCAAGACTTGTTTGAGATCTTTGATACTTTTATATCCGAAAATAATTTGAAGTGGACTAAGTGCGTTGGTGTCTGTACTGATGGTGCTCGTTCTATGTCCGACTGTTATGGAGGATTGCAGGCACTTATTCGAAGCAAAGCCCCTGATGCACTGTGGACCCATTGCGTTATTCACAGGGAAGCACTCGTGTCAAAATATCTGAGTCCTACATTGAACCAGGTCTTAGAATATGTAGTGAATATAGTATACTTTATAAAAACTCTGCCGTTGAAGGCAAGGTTTTTCAAAAAACTGTGTAAGGATATGGGATCCTAGCACATGTCTTTGTCGTACTAGAGCACTTCATGATGGCTCTGTCACGGTAATGTTTTGTCTCATATGTTTGAACTGCAACAGGAAATTTATATTTTTCTTAAAGAAGACCACAAGTATATCAAAAATTTGGTGAATGAAGATTTTTTGGTAAAACTAGCATACTTATGTGATATTTTTGAAAAGATGAATGCTCTGAATCTCTCCCTTCATGGATGCAACATGCACCTTTTAAAGTCGATTGCAAAAATTTTAGCTTTTATAAAAAAAACAAAAACTATGGAAAAGAAAAATGAATGAAGATGGAGGCAAAGCATATTTCCCCTTGTTGCAACAGTTGCTTTCTCTCGAGGTATGAAATCCATTTTTGAAGAACACTTATCACAGCTTATCACCCGGTTTGAGAAATATTTTCAAAATGATAATATCGATAAATTTGCATAGATTCAAGATCCATTTAATGCTAGTGCTCCATCTGAATTTACTGCTGCAGAAAAAGAGAATCTTATTGAGCTGTCTTGCAACAATACGTTGAAAACAAAATTTAGCAGCATGGAATTAACTGAATTTTGGATATCAGTAAAAGATGAATATCCTTCTGAGGAAAGCTCAGAGAATTTTAATTCCATTTGCGACTTCTTATTTATGCGAAGCTGGATTTTCGGCAGTCGCTGTGATAAAAACAAAGTATTACGTGAAAATCAATGTGGAGAAGGAAATGAGGGTGGCTGTGTCCAGTTTGATTCCAAGATTTGAGAAAATGTGTGGTGATCAACAGGCTCATCCTTCCCACTAATGATAATTAGTTGAATTTGTTCAATTACTTTTTTTTGTGATTTTAAATACGTGTTTTATTTATTTTTACCTAACACTTTAATTAAAAAAAAATTATTCGCTATTTTGCAAAGTGTACCTGTTAGAATTTGACATAAAGTGCCGAGAATCAAAAAAGTTTGGGAACCAATGGTGTAGTCAGCATACAGGATTGCCAAACAGCATGTCAAAAAAGCATGAGCTGATCTTGCATCTGCGATATCTTTTCTTTTATTCCAATGTGGCTGAGAACTTAACACAACTGAACATCAAAATTAAAGATCTTTAAGTTGTAACACCTCACCAAGCACTGGATGTGGATTATACACTGATCATAGTCTGTAAAGAACTCAAAGAGTCTGTATAAATCACACTCTTTTGGTAGGAGTTTTCCTTTATATGCAGAATTGCAAGCTGAATAGCATGAAACTCTGCATGGCAATCAGTGTTACCAAAATAAGAAAACCAGATTAGGTGAGATTCTTAAACTTTTTCTACTCATGACCCCTTTCCATACAAGAAAATTTTACGCGACACTGGGCATATACGTATATAAAATAGGAATGCAAATCAAACATTTACTCTTAATAAATCAGTAAATTTTTTCAATTTGGTATACATATAATTTTACCATTTATTAAAGACGAAAGTAAATTTGCATACTAACGAGATGGATATGCTTGTTTATTTTTACACAAAGAATTAAATATTGGCTGAATATTTGATACTGCAGGATGTAGAGCATCTTCAACGTTTTTCAGAGTTGGCCGATATTTTGATTTTATAATTGTAAATGCTGAGAAAGCCGCTTCGCATAAACACATAGTACAAAATGGCAGAAGTATGTTTAGGGAGTGGGCTATTGCCCACTCCCTAAACATTTCCATTTCAAAAATTGTTGGAAATTCTGTCCTAATCCCAAGACAAAATTCATTTAATGATTTTGAATGAATTTTTGGTTGTTGCTCATTTAGAAACCTTTTACTGTTGCCAAATTTTTTGCAACCCCCACATTCAGTTATGCGACCATATGGGGTCACGACCCACAGTTGAAGTTTTGTTATCAATAACAACAAGATGTTATATTCAGGCAGCAATGATCAGGGAAAGGAAAGAGTAATTATATTTGATACTAAAGATGAAGATAATCTTGAATTTAGACAGTTTCAAGTAGAGTAATGTGAGAAAACATCAAAATAGGAAGTTGGAGACAGTGAGCCTTAACTGTACATATGGTCCCATTTCTAGAAGGTTCTACTAAGAAGAAATTGAAGAAGTTTTTGAGTAACTAGAGAAGGCAGATGACATAAAGAAAAAGTTGATCCTTAATGGACAGCTTAAAAAAAAAAAAAAAAAACCAGCAGATAAGGAACATGAATACTAGGTATACAGAAATGTTTATTTTGAGAAAAGAGCAAAAACGAATCTTAATGGTAAGTACCTGCTGGATTTTTGTTCATGACACGGACTACTTCATAACCAATATCATATTTCAACATAAAGACAAATTCACAAGGAGAGAACCAGTTCTCAGAAGCGAAATGTAGATGCAAGTATGCAAATATTATTGGATTGAAAAGGAAGAAGTCTGTAAACAAGAATCAGACTTGGGAGACTAAGTGGAGGTATGAAAAGAACATTGATTGATTCAGTCAGAGTGGTGAAGTTGTCTGTAAAAAGAGAATTCATGGTGGACTCAGAAAGTTAAAGAGGCAAGTCTGAAAAGAAGAAAGTGTATTAAAGGTTCCTAGCAAGTAAGTTAGCATGTGCTCTGAAAGAATACAGGAAAAAAATATAAGAAAGCCAAATAGTGTGTATGAGCGGCTAACAACAATCATGGGAAGACTTTGGAAAGAATATACAAGATAAATGTCAATCACAATGGTAGCAAAATGTTCTAAATTCTAAAGTAATTGCTGCACTACACTGAATGCATCCAACTAATAAATGACTGCCAGTATGGAAATCTGCCACTGCCAATCAACAGGAGATCTGCTGACATTTGTCACCTACTCGACAAATACCATGGAATAGTTTGGTTAATCATCACAAGTGGTCATGATTGATATCCCCAAAGCTTTTGAACAGGTCTAGCACAGAAGCATAGTAAGCAAGTTTCCATTATTTAGTCTGTCCCATGACTTATGCATGTGGGTTGCCAGCTTTCTGACATTATATTAATGGTGGGTGGTTCCTTACCGGAAATATTCCTTATCATATATAGGATGATGATGATGGTGGATGGTTTCTTATTCAACTTATGCCAGGGTTCCACAAGGTTCTGTTGCCCACTCTCTGCCTTCAGTATATTGACAAACTCCAGTTCAACTGCCAACTCAAGTTTACCGAGTTTATGATGACAGAAACTTCCCTTTCATTTTGACAAACTTTGTAACCCACAAATCACCCTTACAAAGCGACAACTCCAATGCCCTCAATGATCTCCGACCCATCTTTCAATGGAGTTCAGATAACTGTCAATTTTAATCATAGCAAAATGCAATTCTGCCTTACACTTCCCACAAAAAAAGAATAATTTTCTTTCAGTATTAACTTTGACAATGTTATTTTCACAGTATTAATGACAACACAGAATGATAAGAAAATAATATTTATTAACTTATTTACTATATTTCACTGGTATTATGTCTAGCATCTTCAGAGCACAAAAACAGTTTGTCACATACTCAAAACAACTGCAATTTGGTATAACACTGGGACTAGTTTAAAAAAATTGTAACAGACAATTAGGCACCATCTATGCTGGAAAAAGAGAGAAAACAAATATTAATTAGATCTTAAAATGACTGTTTCTCAGATTTTTGGTAAATTACAGCCATACTTGTTGAAGTTTGAAGTATATTTTTAAGCTTCTGTTGATTCCAAAAACAATTTCTCTGACTTATGACTTCTGTGCACTTTTGTTTTCTTCCAATTGATCCCATGTAAAGTGGTATCCAAGGCATGGTCTGCTAGACCCGACTTGCCATGACGATAATGCCGAATGTAGTTTTTATGTTCACCAAAGTGGATGTTAACAGTTCTTCCTGAACTGTCTATAGTAAGCCCAGTCACAAGAATAGGGCACCTAATGAACTCCTGGATGTGATAAAGAAGAGTTTGTCCTTAGGTGAATGGATGAGAGTTGCCAATTTAACATTTAAATACAGTGCATAGCTGATATTTATTGAGAACTCTAGATATCTTTTCGGATGTGCTATGAATGTATGGGATGGTAACAATTTTGCTGCAGTCTTATGTGATAAGCAATGGAGAGGATTTCTGGGGAGTATTTAGTATTTTTTCTATCCTATGGAGATTATAGCCATTGGCTAAGAAGCTGTGACATAAGTGAGTAAGTTCAACAGTAAGAGCACTGTCATTGGAACAAATAGTTCTAGCTCTGTGAGGTTGTGTTTTTAGGATACCATACTGTTGAGCTGGATGATGGTGTAAATGCTTGTGCAAATATCTCCTGTGGGTTTTCTATAAACAGAAAAGATAACGAACCATCTGGAAGCTGTGTGATTAGTGTATCCAGGAAGAGCAGACAGTCATTAGCTTCCCGTTTCATTATGAAGTGGATTTTAGGGTGTTGGCTATTTAAATGCACTAAAAACGTATCCAGTGTGTCTGGACCACGTGGCTAAATAGCAAACACATCACAAACATAGCGTAGACCAGTGGTCACCAAAGTGGTTGATATCGACCCCCAGGGCTTGATATAACATTGTTAGGGGTCGATAGAAAAATATAAGACCTCATTGTACGAGTAATATTTAATTCGGTTAACTTGGATTACCTCCATCCTGAATGACAACGCAATTAAGAGTGAATCATGGGAACAATGACATGAATAGGACCTGTAAGATGGAGCAAGGTTATGAAAATAGTTACTGAGGCCAATCAAGTAGGCCAAAATGATGTATTTACCGACAAACGGATGTTGGTGGTTCCTGCCCAGCCGGTGCGGAGGGAGCAAGATTGCAACACGTGCATGTTTCTTATTTACTTATACTTAAACATATTCGATCCCAGTCTCATTTTGGCACATCGACATACAAGTGAATGTTAATGTTCTAAAATTCATCAACATACATATTATAATTCAATCGTAATTTATTCACGAACTAAACTTCTCTATGTTGAAGAGTTGAGCAGGGCTGGTAGTAATACCGGTGATATTACTAGTGATAGTAATAGTAGTAATATAATATAATAATATATACTACGTTATACATACAATAAACACTGTAACTATAAAATAAACAATCTAAAAACTCACATAAGCATCTTTTTTGCGTGTCCTATTATAATTATGTAATAGTAAAATAGAGGGGATTGATAAAAAGTCAAGAAACTCTTGAAGGGGTCGACGGTTAAAGAAGTTTGATGACCCCTGGGGTAGACAAACCTCTGGTTTGAAAGTGGCCGTATTCATAGCTAGCTTTTCCAAGTGTTCTATGTAGAAATTAGCTATAGGGGGGGACCCATTACGGTCCCATCTAGTTGTTTGTATATCTTCCCTTTCCATGTAAAATAACCTGCATGTACTGTGAATTTAAATAGTTCAAATATATCAGGAGGAAAATGTGACTTGAATAAATCAAGGGTTTCAAATAGTGAAATGATATCAAAACAGATCATTACATCTGACCTTTTTAAGATATGGATACTTTTTAGGTGAACAGAATTTTTAAGAAAGGAGGGTGAATTATTTGTGAGGTTGGCTAGTAATTTAGCTAAATGTTTAGCAAGTTTGTATATGGGACTGTTTATCCCCTGTCATCTTTGGCATACATTGTAATTGAAGCTCTGGAGACCTATTGGAGTGACTGTAGGAGGAAGAAGAAAATCTTTAAAGTTTGCCGATTATATTGATCTCTTAGCAGAAAACAAATCATATCTTCAGGAAATCACTGCAATTTTTAATCTCATCCTCCCAACACCTCTTTGGTCTTCCTGTAGCCCTCCTTCCATTTTTGAGGTACCATTCAGATGTCATCTTTGTCCATTTTTGAATGACATTTCTTGCACTATAACCTGCCATTGCCATTATTTTTTTATACTTATTACATTGTATATAATAAGTCTCTCACCCTGGTCTGCATTCTAACCCAAGTATTACATACAGTTTGTCTTGAGTGGTAATACCCAGTAGCGATGTGTCTATTTTCTTCCCTCAACTTGTTTAGTCAGTTTTTTTTTGTCATAGTCCACATTTCACTCGTTTCAGTTCCATATGCATTGATTTCTTTCTCACTAGTGCAACAGATCTAGCTCCTACTTCTTGTGAGGTACACTGGTAACATCGAAATGCCAAAGCTTATTGATTGACTTTGCTACTCAAATAAATCGTCTTAATGACATCATAGGGGCCATTTTCCCATAACTTCAGTGATCTAGGAGTTGCTTGAATATCATTGCTAAAATAATTCTCATAGGAATAAGAATGAAAATCAGAATGTGAAAAACATCTATGCAAAATTAATCATATTAATCTAGAAACAATACTAGTTTGTTTTTGTTTGTTTCATTTCCCTTTCCAAACCTTATTCATTAAAAACAACCTTCATACTAATGTAGAAACACTTAAGCACTAATAAATTATTTATTGATCACTTAAACAACATATATTGCAGAAAGAACAACTTTATCCATATTCAGTGAAACAGGACTAAAAGTTTTTTGAAACAAGCTTTTAGTCTTAGTTTCATTGATATCCTTGCTTAATCATTCAAGGCATTCAAGAAATGTCATTCAAAAATGGACAAAGATGACATCTGAATGGTACCTCAAAAATGGAAGGAGGGCTACAGGAAGACCAAAGAGGTGTTGGGAGGATGAGATTAAAAATTGCAGTGATTTCCTGAAGATATGATTTATTTTCTGCTAAGAGATCAATATAATCGGCAAACTTTAAAGATTTTCTTCTTCCTCCTACAGTCACTCCAATAGGTCTCCAGAGCTTCAATTACAATATACTCAATTAAGCAGCTAAATAACTTGCATACCTGTCTCATTCCTCGTTGAACTGGAAAGGAAGTGCTATAGTCCCCTTTAATTTCAATCATCATTTCAGAAGCATACAGGGATTGAATCAATCATAAGTGCCTCCATAGCGCAATTGGAAGAACGACATCACGTTGCATCCTTTGGCTGGAAAAGACCTAAGTTTGATTCTCGTCAAGACGGGAAGAATCTTTATATGGTTTTTTTTTTCCAATTGAAGGTGAGTTAGTCAATCTCATACAGAGGTATCAGGGTTTTTTGTCCAGGAAACTCAGGTTTTTCATCCCGCATACAGGCAAATCAGCCTTCAGGACATGCAATTTACAGACTAAAAATACTGATGGTGGTAGTGTGGGCGGTAGATGGCAGTGTAGATGATGGAAGTGGTGGAGATTTAGAGTTGTAGAGCAGGTGCCCTTCCTCGATAAGTCATTGGACTCCTTGGAGGTGTCACAAAATAATAATAATAATATTATTATTATTATTTTGCTATCTATCCATATAAGGCTGAAGAATTTTCCAAAGGTTATCATACAAGATAGAAACAGAGACTTTCTGTAGGTTAATAAAATTATGGCACATTACTTTATTATGTTCTATGTATTTTTCTCCGATAATATGGAATGCAAATATATCATCTATTGCACTCCAGTTCTTTAAATCTAGCCCGAAAGTCTGAATTGGTGGGGGAGTCAATTGAATAATTTTTTATGGAATAAGAGAGAAATTAGTCAAAACACTAAACTAGCAGTATACAAGTAAGTGATCCAACGAATTTTGACTTACAGATCTGAAAGATGGATTAGAAGTAAAAGACCTGATCCAAGACCAGACCACATATATGAGAGTTAAGAAGAGACTTGACATTGCTAGCATTCAGGAATCTGTGAGCAGGTTGTCACCTCAACAGAATGGGAGAGGAAAGGCTAACAAAACAGGTATTTGGTACCAGGATGGTAGAAAAAAGATCTAGAGAAAGATGCAAGTGAATTGATGCTGTTAGGAGTGCATTAGAAGACTGAAATTTAAGATCTATACTGGAGTCCCAACAGATGCTAATTTGGAGGGAGACTGCTAACAGGAAGGTAATGATAATGTAAACTTTTCATGTAGTACTATCATAGTATCCTGTACACCCCCCCCCCCTCATGGTATATAATCAGGAATTTAATGATGATTTTTATCAATACAAATGTTTAAGAGAGGAAGTCCTTCAGTTCCTAAAGTGATCTCTGAGTCTTCATACACTTTGAAAGGATATGTAAATAACAAGAACTACATAGTCATTATGGTTTATTACATGCAGGGGCCCAGCCCACCCTCATTTTACCATTCCTTGCTGGCATTCAAAGCCACAAATGATAGAATGAATAGCCCTTAAAGAAATTAGAATGATACATTTTAGCTCAAAATGAATTGTTTATATATAAAAATGCAGCAATCTTAAGGCTTATTAACATTCAACTATGAAATAGGTCTTGCAAAATCATTAAACAATAAAAATAAAGAATCATCATAACTATATTGATACTAACTTACCATATGCTTTGATTAAGTAGTAAAACATTAACTCTCGGTTGTCCACAGGCAGCTTTTTTGTTAGAGCCAAGAATTCTTCTAGTTCTTTCACCTAACAGAAAGGAGTACAACAATCACCAGCATGTAAAGATTTTGATATCCTTTAAAGCACATTAGTTTTATAATTAAAAGAATGAGATATAGATATTAAATCTACATTACTGACCTGGGTGGACAAGTTGGTTTAAATCCCACCACAGCAGTATGTATGCATGTTTTAAAATCTTTATGCAGTAGATTACTTGCATAGCACATCATGGAATCAAATATCCTGTGGGGTCTTGAAGTGGAATGAAGCCTTTTGTGTGTGGAATTGACATAAAAATGTATAAATTATTTAATAAAAAAAATTATCCTCTTGATATAAACTAGCAAACAGCAGAAAGAGGGGTGATATGATTGAGACTTACAAAACTTCTGAAAGAGTCATACAGGATTTCAAATGACGGAATTTTTGAATTTATGAAGGGTGGGGAAAGGACACGCCTGGAAACTGAGAAAAGGCTGCCAAAAAGGATGTGAGGTCTAGATTTTTTTCTCTCAGAGGGTGGTGCATGATTGGAATGGATTGCCATTGGATGTTGTGAGTGCAAGCAATGTGAATGAATTCAAGAATAAGTATGTGTGTGTGTGGTATGTGGCCTCCCTCGATGAGTCTCTAACTCCCTGGAGGTCTCTCTTAATAATAATATCTTTGTAATATCTATTCAAAGCATGGAGTTGATTAATAATGACTCTGATCTTAACATGATAGGTAGTCACTACATGCACATGTACTTTAATTTTAGAGATAACTGTGGTTCTAACATAGTACAAGTGTACACAATCATCATGAACAAAAAAATATTCAGTTTATTATTAATAGTAAGATATTTCAGAATGAATACTTCATCCTATCTTAAAGTATAGTGTTAATAACAGCTTAAAAAATGTATGATTTGCACAACAATTCAAATAACAGTCAACTTATTTTTTTTTTTCTTCAAAACTAGCTGTTATTAACACTGAACACAAAAATGAATTATTCATTCTGAAATACGTTTCTATTAATATAAACTAATAATTATCTGTTGTTGACTATGATTAATTGCATACTGATATATGATCAAGGACCTTGATCATATAGTAGTATAACTGTCTCACAATAAAGTTATTTTCAACAAGTTAATTTGTTTATCAAAAGAAAAGTCGAATACTAGATGTAAGGAGAGGGTATCCCGAATCTTCCCCTAACCATGTTAAAAAAAGCTTAATGAGCTTCCTTCATACATGGGTGAAATTTGAACCAAAGTCTCTTTTCTGGGCAGATGACTGCTGACACACACACACACACACACACAAAACATTTTTGCAACTTCAACACTATCTGCACTTTTATTTATTTTTAATATCAGAAGAAATATGTATTTTTTAATATTTTTTTACAATAAATACAATTCAGATGAATTTATCATTTTTTTTAATAAATCACAAAATTTAAAATTAATACAAAAACAAATAAGTTTACTAATAAGAAATTAATTATCCATTCAGTATCTTGTTGTTGTTCATAGATTGTAAAATAATAAATTATAAAAGACAGAATGATTCTGAATGAATACTTTCATTGCACAATTATTCTCCTACAAACAGCCTATTATTTGATATCAAGAGTTTTTCTTGCTTACATAAAAGGAATTTCTAAATACATCTCAAAAGTTTTTGAAAAATTTGACTCCAATCCTGCTTTCCACTAAAGACAAACTTTCTCATTTGGCTCACCTGAAAGTTTATCAGATTCTAATGTACCTGGAATCTCTATTTTGGCTAGATTGGTGATAGCATAAACACCCAACAATCAATGCCTATGAATTACATCTATTTTTCTCAAACTTGAAAAATCTGTCTTGTGGAACAGTTTCCACTAGCCACAGGATCCTATGGGATAACACAAAAATTCTTTCAAATTTGAGAAATTCTTCAAAGAACATTATGAAACGCTTTACAATCAATCCCGATCTTAACTGAAATGATGGTCTAAAAATTTCTAGATTCTCGAAAATAGTAACTCTGAACTCTCACCAATAATCTCCAATTGCAATTTGTATTGTATTATGTATCTGCAGTGTTTACACAAATGGGGCTGGTTTTTTTTTTTTTTTTTGGTATATTTGTATGTTTTCTATATATATTTATTCTTCACTGTATATATTTAATTATATGTATATTAGCATGTTTATACACACACACACACACACACACACACACACACGTTTTCCAAGTTGATTTAATTGGTACATTTTACAGAAAATTCCTATGTACATGAATAATTGTTTATTGCCGTGTTTTACTTTTGTGCCTATAATCCATAATAAAAAATACATTTTACTTCTCGACCTATCAGCACATGCTCGAAACCCTGAAAGGGACTGAGATTTTACTAAAAATCAATTTAATATATGATTTACATCAGTATTATATATTAATCCCAACAGACACAATACTGTAAGTAAAACATGTACATGCAAATGTAAATAGCTGTATTGACCACTAAACACAGTCCAGAGACACAAGTAGAGTCAATGTATTATATATAGCAACAATTACTGTAAATTGGAGACATCTGGAATGAAAGCGACCTAAACTCTGCAAAATGATAAACAACTCTCCTATAGACACTATACATTATCATTAAGAAAATACTAATTTTATAATTCAAATTTAATCATAAACATTCAAACTAGTGGCATATATATTCAAACCTTGTAAAAATGCATCACCTCAACATGAAAGGGACATAACACACTATCAAGTGAATTCCCTCTCTTGTCCAGTGAATTCTCACTGCCCAGTGTGAATGTATTAAAGCTACAAAATCTATAAGATGCACTTTGATATTTTCTATTATATTTCATTTTAAAAAATGTTAGTCACAACCCACTAAACTAATTTTATGACCCACAGTTTGAAAAATCCTGGTTTATTGTATTTGATGCTATATGCCCTATTTGCAAATGTTTTAAAATTTAATTTCAGTTATATTTTTAGTTAGTAATTTTTCTTCTTCAAACTTGCTCTGTACCATACACTTACATCTTGCAACAAGCTTTGCATTTCTTTGGCTATGTTTTTTTTACAACTATGTTCTCAGTTCCCACAGGTTTCTAATAGTAACACATAACTGGCTGGACAGCAGCATAACAACAACAGCACTCTGTAAGATTTGTTCATTCCTTCATGTAGCAGTTTCAATCTATTTGTATAGAATAACTCTAATGATGTGATGAGATACTTATCGTGAAATATTACTGATTTAAATTAAATTCCTTATTTTTTCTTTCATAATTTGTGTGTGTAGTCATTTATTCATTTGCATTAATGGTATCACATTTTTATATATGAATGCATGAAGCTTAAAGAAGCTTATGTACTGTTTAAATTATTAACCAGAGATAAAATCACATACTGTGGGGATTTCTGAGTCTCGGCTTAACAATGACATTCATGATACTGAAGTGCATAATAGTAATTATAATGTTGTCAGAAGAGAGAAAGGGAATGTTATTGTTTATCAGCAGAAGATAAACGAAGATCTGAATTACCATACTGATGATATATTGAAATTCAGCTTCAGAATGTAGTGCATAAGCTTTATTTTTTATTTAGCATATATTGATGATACAATGGCCGTGAGACACACATAGGCAGGTACAATACCATTTTACGAAACCAATATAAAGCTATTGGTTGTTGTTGTTGTAATGTTTTTGTCTGCAAATTATGTATGTTTCTGGCCATTTTGCCTGCATGTGATGAAATCAAGTTTCCAGGTGAAAAAAAATCCTGCTTCCTTTGTATGAGATTGGCTAAAATCCCATACAAAGATTCCTCTCATCACAATAAAAATCACTCTGGTCTTTCCAATCAAAGGGTAAAATGTCCTATCAGTTTTCCAAATGTGCTACAGAGGCATTGAAGAAGTAGTGAGAACATTCCAGTACATAAAGAGATAAGAAAAAGTATTATTCATTTAGTGGGAATTTTAATATGGAAGATACTGACTGGAGAATGAAAGAGAAGAAAATATAACCAGTAACAAATTTTTGGAGCCACCTCATGATAGCTATTTAAAGCAATATTTATGATAACCCTAGAGAGGATAATCTTGGATTCGATAATAACATCATAGAAATTAGTGATTGATCACTATCATCATTATTACATGACACTTCCAGGGAATGCAAAGACTCATCGAGGGAGGGCAGCTACTCTACAACTCTCCATCAACTACAGCGAACCTCATCACCTACACCAATGCCATCTACTGCCCACAACCACCACGAGTATTTTCAGACAATAACAAACATCTATGCCCATAATGGCAGGATTTGAACCCACAGCTTTTATATTAATTACTTAGAATCTCCTTCGTGACAGTGTTCATTTGACCTTGAAATAGGAATTAAAACTAAGGGTCAAAATGATGATTAATGCATCTGGTGGAATTTCAACAACTTTGACCGTATATTAAGAGAATTAAGAACTTTAACTGGGTATGTCAGAGGGAGTGCACCTACTCTACAACTACAGCAATGCCATCTACTTCCCACCACCACCACCACAAGTATTTTCAGACAATCACAAACATCTATGCCCATGGCAGGATTCGAACCTACAGCCTTTATATTGATTACTTAGAATCTCCTTCATGACAGTGTTCATTTGACTGTGAAATAGGAATTAAAACTAAAGGTCAAAACGATGATTAAAAAGCATCCAGGGGGGAATTTCAACAACTTTGATCGTATATTAAGAGAATTAAGAACTTTAACTGGGAGACATTATTTAATGGAAGAGACAATAATGTTAAAAGGATAATAATAATAATGGGCATCTTGTTTAATTTAATAAGTAAATTTATCCCTAGGAGTAAATTTTACAATAACCTTGTTATTAGCTGGATGAATAATCAAGTTATTCTTAAAGAAATATATTATAAGAAAAAACTATGAAAAGAGTAATGATCAATTAAACAATCATTAAGTATGATAGATATAAGCAACAATTAGTATTAACTAAACTGTTATAGTTTATAAAGCAAAATTTGAATTACAGCTAGCTAGAATGCTAAGATTAATGCGAAAAAGCTTTTAGAGATACGTAAAAAGGAATAAGGATACTTAAAATGAAGTATAACCAGTTCATCAGGAACAATTCATTCAGCTGCAGTTGTATCTGGATCATTTAAAATACTTATTCAAAACTATTTTGAAAGTGTATATATCAATGCTGGTCAAAGAGAAATTGCAGCTTGAAGGACAAGATATACTGAATGAGATAATACAGGAGGAAATATATGATATTTAAATCACTTAAAAATGGATAAGGTTAGGGATAGTGATATCTCTCCCTTGGTAGTATCATCATCATCTTCATCATCTTCCTTATACCCTCTTTTACCTTGCGGTGTCAAGGGTTCATTGATCATCAGACCTCACTCCGTTTACAGGATAAAGTGGTCAGCCTTATGCCCCGGTGTATCCTATGGCCTGTAGTGTTGAGTTCTCAAGACCAGTTTGCCTGCTTTGCAGGATGAAAAACCCCAGAATAAATTGGGGAAAAAACCCTTGGTAGTATGTCAGAATTAATAAATTCACTTTTGATAATATTCAATGAATAGATGAGATTAGGAATGATTCCTTCAGATTGGAAGTTTGCAAGGATTATTCCAATTCATAAGGGTGGGTGACAAAGCAGAGAATAATAGAACAGCAAGTCCTCTAAGTGTTGTTCTTCTTTCCATCAATTTTTGGATATAAGACTCTCCCATAAATTTTCAGTTATCTGTGTACTTAACTAATGTTCACCATCTTATGTCAAACCACTGCATATTATATCTTCTTGCTCTTTGTCTTCTCTTGGTATCCACTTGGTGCTTAATTTTTTCATTGGTTAATATAGTGAGCCTATCTCCATTATATAGTTTACAATACTTCACAATATCCCGTACTTTGATCATCTTTTTAATTATATTCCTTTTTTGTTACGTGAAGCAATCTTTGTTCCATGTCTTATTTCCATATGCAAACACTGGAATGATGCACATATTAATTTCTTTCTTTATCTTGTTTTAGCTTAAAGCTAATTAAGAATGACGTGAACTGTCAAAGGTAAATATATCCATCCACAAATTCTACAGTATTATCTGCTAATTTTAGCTTAATTTGATTTGAATTGGCCATAAATTTTGCTTTAGTTATATTGATCTTTAAACCTTTAATCCTGCTTTCTCTGACAAGGTCATTTAGCATTTTCTGAGCTACTGCCTTATTTCTTGCTAACTGACTTCAATGTCATTGGAAAAACATAAATTATTTAAGATTTCTTCCATTAATGTTAATTTCAAGAACATAGATCATACATGGAAAAGCCTGTATGACCTACACAAACGTAAAACAGGAAGAAATGTTAATTTTAGTTTTACTGACAAAAGTAATAAAAAAAATTAATTAGAGATCATATCCAGGATACTTGTTGACAGAAATCATTTATTGAGCAAGGCAAAGTACTGATTCATTAAAAGGACTTCAGCTACTTATTTTTTATGAAGAGGTCATGAGAGAAAAAGACCAGGATGATGAGATTTAAAGCCTCTGATAGTGTTTTATATAAGAATCTGCTGATCACCTAGTGAGATTGGTGAGAAATTGAATGGCAGATGACTGGAAGTGGTGATGGAAAGAATCTTCAAAGGACTAGGTTATTTGGAGCAGGGTACCACAGGGTTCATTGACAGGATCCTTGTTGATTAACATATTCATAAAATAATCTAGATTCAAAATATTAAGAGTAAAATGTATCTCTCTTTGCTGATATGTGAAAATGGACAGAGCAGCCAGTTGTTCAGAACTAATTCATTAATTCCTTATAGGATGCACTTAAGATTGGGAATTGGGGTTTAAAATTTATATCCAATATACAGATGGATCAAAGTTGAATGGACAGTCTTTAGAAAAAGTTGCTGAATACAAAGATTGGATATTTTGGTTGATAGGGAATTAAGTACAGTAACCCTATTGGTAAGACAACCAGTAACAGTTCAGTAGGTCATGGGATTAATTTAAAAGAAGCTTGACATACTGGAATAAAGAAGCAATGATACTGTTATACAAGTCTTTAGTCAGGTCAATACTGGATTATGGCTCTCAGTTTTGCTCAAAGTTCTTCAATGGACATCAAAACTGAGAAAATTCAGAGAAGACTAAAGGTGTAGAGAGATTGCCAAGTATATATTGATAATTATGAAAGCAGATTGGCTAGTTCCATTCTAATGAATTTATTAACATGAGGGAGAGGAGAGTTAACTGAAGTTTGAGGTTTATAAGTTAATTCAGGTTCTACTAGAGGACATAATGAAAAGTTAGAGAAGAAAGTTAAAACAAATATATGAAGTTCGCTTTTTACTGTTTGGATAGAAAACATGTCAGATGGCCTTTGTCAATGGGTTGCAGAATCAGTAAATTCATTTACTTAAATATAAAGAGCCAATAGGCTTCACTTTGGCAATGTAACATTATTTGAATTAAGGGGATATTAAATCCCACATTGTTTCAAAACCGAATAAGAAACTCAAAAATCGGAATCAAAGAGTTTCATGCCGAATATAAGAAACTATAAAAGTATCGGCGAATACTAGAGTAAGCCAAAGCACGTAGTCCAACACTAGGGCAACTCGTTGCAAAGGTGGGGAAAGTTCTGATCACTATTCTTAGTATTTCCCATAATGTAAAACCCATCTCCTAGGAGATGTATGATGTTATACATTATGATGGAAGGTCACTACCTAGACCGATTTCGACCTTTATTGAGGTCTCATCAGTGAGTAGGTAGACCAAATTAGTACTAAGGGTATAGCAAAAAGAACTTATATACTCTGCTATATGAGTTGTCAAAAAAGTGCACCCATTAAATTACTTAAATACAAAGAGCCAATAGGCTTGACTTCGGCAACGTAACATTATTTGAAGGGGATATTGAATCCCACATTGTTTAAAAACCGAATAAGAAACTCAAAGAGTTTCATGCTGAATATAGTAAACTATAAAAGTATTGGCGAATACCAGCGTAAGCCAAAGCATGTAGTCCAACACTAGGGCAACTCGTCGCAAAGGTGGGGAAAGTTCTGATCACTATTCTTAGTATTCCCCATAATTCATGTAACTTTAAGAGAGATGTTATGGTTGGATGGGGGGGGGGGGGAATAAGCAAATGGCTTTTATTCCTTTATAGGGAGTAGGTGAGGTCATTTTAGCCCCATCTAACTTTTGGAGACCGAGTGGGCAGTTTGATCTTGACCAGTAGCCAATTAGAGATAGCTGGCCCAAGACTCTCACTAATTATAAGTGGCATCTGATGAAGAGATGAATGACACATGTCGGTATCTTGCAGTCCCTAACCCTAACACAGCATTTCCAAAAAATTGGCTAACCTTCTAAAACCACATAATATCAGAGTAGCATTCAAGCCAGTCAATACTATTCGGAAATTTTTAAGATCACCGAAAGACTCATGCATTCTATAAGTACTCTGGAGTATATAATATACCTTGCTCAGTGGTATTAGTTACGTTGGTCAGACGTAACTAATACTAATACCTCTAGAAGCTTTGAAACGAGAAAGAAAGAAAGAACACATAGGGTATGTCAGAAACAACAGACAAGACATTTCAGGCCTTTCTTGCCACTTTGCCCCTACCAACCATCTCATTGAGTGGGATAAGAGCCATATGTCCTATATAGAAGAGAACTACCATTCAAGAACCTTCAAGGAAGCAGCTACAGTTGCCTGCACAACTGGAAACCTAAACAAGAATCAAGGTCTAACCCTACCAGAAATTTAGAAAGCTTTAATCAGATCATTAAACATCAAGGAAATGAACTTTCACGCCAATTACATCATGTGTCATAACAAATAAATCATGTTCCCGAGACACACGCATTGTCTCGCACAATACTAATTTTTTATATGAATTAGAACCATCAGTTATAACCTAGTCTGTTACCTTCATATAGCTTACTAATTTGTATTCCCTGAAGATGCCGATAGAAAAATCGGTGAAACATGTAGGACGATAAAATAAAAAGCCACTTGACTAACATTATAAAAAAAGTGTAATAGTTAATACACATTATAGTCGAGAAAGAATACCACACAACATGTCATTGTCTGAAATAGTGAAGAACCTGCTTGCTCATGCATGCCAGAGATTGACTAGCTCAGAAACCGGCAAAGAAAGGCTTAGAAACAGTTCCCCTATCAGTGACTAGACTAGAACTTAAGTTCTAGTCTAGTAACTCTCTTTGGGCAGCCTAGTGTAAAGAATGCAAGCACCACTTCCATTGTTGGAGCTACAAAGTCCCACTGTTGGAGGATATGTTAATTATAATTTAAGTATGATGACTTAAGTTATCTGACTTGGCACTGTTGAACAAGTTGCTGCTGTAATGTATCTGTGTATAAATATGTATGAAAAAAAATGAAAATAATAATAAAATAAAAATAAAGAAAGGTGAAACATGAATGAGAAGAAGAGGATAAGCTAAGTGAATTTGCACAAGCTTTCTTATTTATTGATGGTGAAATTCTTGGTATGCATATATTCAGGACTCCAGATATACAATATACATCTACTAGTGACAAAATAATTTTTATTCACCCAAGATATTGGTTTACTTTATATAAATACTGTTATGATGATGTTTTAAAAATCTAAATGTTATGGTGACAAAACAAAGTAATAATACAGTAATGACCCACCTTATAACACTTTACAACACTTTTTAATTATGACCAAATGTGAAGCTGCATTCATTCATATGACAACTTTAGCGACATGCTACTCCCGTGAATCAACCAATGCAGTTTTCGTGCTCTGTTTGTTTACGACATCGTTGCTCACTGTCTATCTGTGTTTAGCTACGAATTATAAACTGTTTATAATTATTATTTTATTGTTGCCAATAAAATTCAAAGTAAGGGTATTATTGTTGCTTCCAGTGAAAAGAAGATGAATAAACTCATTACATCAGATACTAAGATTAAAATTATAAAATTTAGTGATGGTGTATTGAACACTGAGATAGGCCACAGACTAAACTTGTTACAGCCAATAAAAAACAAAGATGAAGTGAAAAATGCTACACTAGTTAACACCACAGTTATCTATATATGTGACAATCCTTTGTCAAAATGAGAAAACTTTTAATGGTGTAGATTGATGACCAAACTAGTTGGTACGTTCCCTTAAGCCAAGTCAAGAATAACTTCTTCATTTATGCATATGACTGATTAAAAAGTTAAATTATTACATCCATCTACAAGTAAAAAAAAAAAAAAAAAAAGCAATGATGCATTACATGATGGTGGTCTGGAACTTAACATGTCATATGAGCAGGATATGCCTGCACATTATTTAATTTTTACTACACATTACATTTAATTATATGGAAATATCCTTTCTTTAATGTGGGTTTAAAATGTACATCACTAATATTTACAATTCATAAGAGTTTCATATGTCTTCCAGTGTGTTTTTTCTTGCTTGCAAAATACCACTATCAACTGACTTATCCGGAATAAAGATTTCAGAGGAGGACCATTTATATCTGTCACCAATAAATTATACTCCAGGAGATTGACGAGGCCAGGGATTTGGGAGTGTGGGTGGATAGGGAGTTGAAGTTTAGGGGGCACATTGCAAAAGTGGCTAAATCAGCTCATCAAATCACTTGGTTACTGAAGAATACTTTGACGAGCAGAGACAAGCAAGTTATTGTTCCTCTGTATCGAGCCTTGATAAGACCCCCATCTTGATTACTGTGCCCAGATTTGGAGACCAGGGCTTCTTCTTGATGGGGAGAAGGTGGAGAGGATTCAGAGGCAAGTGACCAAGATGATAGCAGGTCTATGGAATAAACTTTATGAGAACAGGTTGAAGATTTGTGGTGCAGAAATTGGCTGATAGACGGAAAAGGGGTGCTATGATTGAGACATTCAAATTACTGAAGGGTTTCTATAAGATTAATTCAGAGGATATTTTTGAGAACAGGACTGGTGGTGGGAGGACTAGGGGCCATCCATGGAAACTGGGCAAGAGTGTGGTTAGCAAGGGTGTTAGAGCTAGGGTTTTTTACTTGGAGAGTGGTGAATGAGTGGAATAAGCTGCCAGAGTCTGTTGTGGGTGCCACGACTGTGAATGAGTTCAAGGCGAAGTAGATAGATACTGTGTGAATGTTGAATAGTTGTTCTTGACATGATGTTAGGGCCTCCCTCAATGAGTCTACAGACTTCTTGGAGTTGCCCGTAAGAAGAATAATAATAAATCAATCCAGATGGAGGGATTCATCGATGACCTTAACTTCCCTTTTATTAGATTTATTTGATTTTGCTGGTATAATGACTACAATTTCAAGTAGTTTTGAGAGAAATGGAAATCTTATTATTCATAGTTCTTTCAATAAATGTCTTGTATGTTTAAATGCTTTCCCACAGCTTTAAACTCATACCATTCTTTCAGCAAATTTATTGAAACTGCTTTTTCATTATCATCAAAATATCTGATGAGATGTTTACTGAAAATCTCAATTTCTTCTTTTCCAAAGTCTTCCAGATCATCAAGCCAGGTATCAAATGATGACACAGCTCTGGTAATTTATGAGTTCTTTTCATTAAATATTTTTTTATCAAATACATTATTCTTTCATCTATTACTTTTTTTTTCAATCAACATTCAAATATCTCTCTCTCTATGCATTATCTAAACACCACTGTATACATTGAGACTATTTATTTAAAAATTTCCTCTCAAAAGGTTGCAGAGCTTCTCTCATTTCTTTCAGAGAATTCAAGATGCTATTCACATTATATTTTGTTTGATTAAGTAGATGTTCCTTTTGAAAAATCAGTGACAGCTGCTTTAATAAAGTTAAAAAATCTCAGCAAAAATGGATTCTTCTTGAAAAGCAGTATGCCTTCATTTGCTTTAACAACCCTTTTGATGTTGCAGAATCATTCCCTTTTCCACTGACTATTTCCTCCAAATGCATTACCACTGCACAGTCCCTAACAAATGCACTCAGTGCTCCCACTCTTAGATACCCACCTCACTTAATGCAGATACTTCTGGATTTTTATTTGTAACGTGCCTGCTACTGTTTCTAATTCTTTCAGTATTTTTGATAACTTGATATTTATGAACTATTTCACATAAATAGACATTTAAAAGTTATCACCTGTTATGTTATGAAAATGATGATAAAAGCTGTCTGAGTGGAGATAGAAGTTGCACTGGATTGAGTTTTTAATGACTGTTTGTATTTTTAGTGGTCTTATATATAGAAAGAAAAACAATAAAGATCTCAACCTTAAATGAGATAAAAGGATGGAAGAAAGCGAAGATGACTGCTTTACATTATGACTTTTAAAGAAAACTGGCAACTAAAATTGCAAGTGTTTTTTTGTGATTCTTTATAAGGGAATGGTGTAGTAGTTTGAACTGAGTATTTCAGATCCAGAGTTAAGCTTGTTTATTTTCTTATTGTGGTTTTCTATTAAAATCATTTTGATTTGAATTTCAATTGGATCATTTTACTAGATATCCTAAAAATTGATTTAATCGAATCCAATCATAAATGGAAATAGATGAAAGTGCTGGCTTAATATCCATTCAAATTGTTTTAATAGACTTTGTCAATAAAATGATCATCTGGTTCGAACCAAAACTGAATGATGTGGGTCCAAACTTCATTAAATTTCAACAAAACCAGAGTGGATTTATTGAAATAATAATTTTGACACATGCAGTGATTTTTTTCTCTAAGTTATGGCATCAATGTCCCATGTGAAAGGCTACTTCAAGATATCTAAAGTTTCCAATGAACAAAACACTATGAAGTATACTTACTAAGTGTCTACTTTTATTCCCCTTTTCTGAATGAATGCTTGCTAACTAACATAAGATGCAATATAATACAAAAACTTAAACAAACAAAAAAAAAATACAGAGCAACTGACTACATGTATACCATAAACATTTATATTAGTTTTCTAAGGGTACTAAATACATACCATATTCATTCGGAAATAATTTTCACAGATAGAAATGATTTTCTGCTCAGTAGATCTCAATCCAGAACTCTAAAATGTAGAAGATATATCTTATGATTTACAAGATAATAATACACAAAAAATGAAATGAAACATTAGACATGAAAAATTAATTTTAGAATTTTGATAACATTCTATAGCATAGCATAGAACTAAGGCATATTACAGTATCAAACTAGTAATATAATTAAAATATTGGTAGTCAACTTAATTTCATAATAGAAATATTTCTGAAATATCTCTCATATTCAGCTCTCATTACAGAAAATGCCATAATAAAATGTGCTATTGATTACAACAATTTATTCCTGTGACCTCTATAAGTTCATTATAATGAGAGTTGACTATATCATGTAAATAGTTCATCTTTTTCATTTATTCATTCAAGTGTCATCTCAAATCTGGAAGTTGACAGCCATAGCCCTCAATTTATTTCTTGTGCACCTCTAAAAATCTATAAAGGTACCTTTTCCTGTCCAGTGTTCAATGTCCTTCATAAAGTGATATCTTGGTCTCCTTCCCTGTGATGATCATGCTTAGTCCCCCCCTGCTTGGTACATGTCCCAAGAATCCCATTTTCCTCTTTCTAATCTCATTCAAATACTTGGTTGTTTGCAACCCTTTCCATCCAGCTAATTTCCATCATTCTTGTTAGTAACCACTGCTCGATTAATCTTTTTTCCCATTCTTTTCCAACAGTCCATGTTTCTGAAGTGTACAATAATGAAAAATATATTTAACAGGTGAACAGCTGTGTTCTTGAATTTATTTCAACTATTTGCAAATACAAATAAAAGAAGTTTAAGAAGGCTGGTCTTTCTCAATTTTTATACCATATTCTAAAGCACTAGGTCTCCTAGTGCTTTAGAATATCGTATAAAAATATGAAATATTTCATATTTTCATAAATTATTTCATAAATATGAAATAACTCATGAAACCAATAATTCAAATTCGAGACAGTCATTATTCCAATATAATTAAATTAGTAATGATAATATCACTGCCATTCATTAACTGCTGACGTTTTCTGATCCAATAGTGGCACAGTGACTTTCAATGAACTAAGTTTAACAGTATGAATAGATGGTTTATGTAAAGAAAAACCATTTCCTTTGGGTATATATTATATGTTGTTTCTGTTAATTTAGTCCTGATTCATTAAGGTGGTCTACATTATTCAAAATCCATCTCTAAATATTTAATATGCTATTTTCTTTAGATTGTGATTATTAATACTACATAATTAAAAGATGCAGTTTTTTTTTTTATTTGACTCCCGTCCAGGAAAGGTTATAAAAAAATTTATATCTACTTTCTTTTTCAAGTCACTTGGGATATGAATTAGCAGCCTGTTTGGGGAATGAATCCACTAACTGGCAAATCAGGCCAGTTAATAAAATTTAATAAAAAAATATTTATTCTTGTAGTGAGTGACTCATCATGATCATTACTGAATAAACTCGACAAATACATTTTACACAAAGCAAGATCAGAAATTAACCATTATGCAGCACATTCTTTCCACTGGGCAGAAAAATTATTAAAGGAAACTAAGGAACAATTTAAACAAAGTAAATGGAGTGTAACGCTCAAATAAGTATATGTAAAAATAAAACCAATATATTAAAAGCAAACAGCTACAGATGTCTGTGTTTTGACTAATTTCACTCTTATTTCATATGAATTTATTCATTTGACTTCCTACCATATCAGCTTTGCCAATTCTGAGTCTATTTCCATATTTAATTTGTTTTCATCGCTAAAATTTGTGCCTAAATAGTTGATGTTTTCAATGTTTCTGCCCATTTTCATTATTTTTTATTGCTGATTTTCATAGCAAATTTATTACAACAGCTATTCAATTTAGTCAAGGAATCTTGCAGATGTGCTGGATTTATAAGTATAACATCATCTGCATAAACTAAAGAGCTAAGATTAACATTGTCAATTTTGATATTAGATTTAACAACACTTTCCTTCATAATGTGATCTATATCTATATAACAGTGGAGATAATGTGCACCCTTGTCACACCTTATTTAACATCAAACCATGTTCCTGTACCTCCTTCAATTCTAACTGCTGACTTACAGCTAAAATAGAGACTATGTGTTACTCATACATTCCTAAAAGTCCCATTTACACCACATAATTGTATCATTTTGAAGAGCTTTTCTCTTGGCATCTTGTCACATGCCTTTTCCATATCAACAAAACTAAAATACAAATCCTTGTTATATTCCCAAGATTTCCCAACCATCTGTCTTAAACCGAAAATCTGATTCTGACAACATCTATTTGGCTTGAATCTAGCTTGTTCTTCACCAAGCTTGAGTTCCACAATGTATCTTTGCTGTTTCTCAATTATACTTGCATAAATCTTAATAAGGAAATACCTTTGTAATTCTCACACTGTTTCATTTCCCTTTTTATAGATGGGTACTATGAGAACTCTTCTCGAATCATCCAGAATTCAACTCTCTCACCAGGCCTTCTGAATAATGCAATGCAGGTACTGTAAAACTTTAAAGTACCTCTATATTTGAGCATTTCTGGTCAAATTTCATCTACTCCTGCTACCTTTTCACATTTCAGGCATTTGATGGCTTTTCAACTTCAAGTATGGAAATGTATTCCTGATTGCATGTCTATTGAGTGTTTTTTTTTTACCACTGTGCTATCATCACTGCTTGTTTCATTTAGCAATCTTTCAAAGTAATTACTTCAGACATCTAGAATTCTTGTAGGCTTATATGTTGGTTATGCATTACTGAATCACTTAAGGAATTGACAACATAGATAAGAATATAAATTAAATTACACTTTAATAAATATTTCCGATATTTGGGCAACGTCACGTTGCCATCTTCAAAAGGAACTTACAAAAAAGGCACTACAACACAGTAACCGAGAATGAAGTGAGGAAGCTATTGTTCTATTAAAAATCTTGATGGTGCCCCTAGCGGGCTAAGTAGGTGTTCTTGGCTGTTCGGCTGAAGGTCTGCTGATGTAATCCTCTCAAATTTGAGGCAGTCTCATACAACCAAATCTGTTGAGGTTTGGAGAGTTTCTTAAGGATGAGGCCGATTCCACGAATAGTCTTTCAAATTTGTATTTGCTACAGTGTATTACTGTAGCTTTCTTCCACCGTATTCTGTGCCGTGTATCCAGAGCATGGTCTGCAAGACCAGAGTGACTGTACTTGTGAAAACAGATGTAGTCCTTGTGTTCTGAAATTCTGATATTTGCTTTCCTGCCTGTTTGGACAAAGTAAGACAGTTTACAGCTGCAAGGGACCTAGTATATAGGTCCCTTTCCCTAGACCTACACCAGGTAGGTCTAGGGGAAGTGGTTGGTCTTTAGTGGAGCGGATAAGGGATGCTAATTTTCTGTATGGTCTGTAACAGGAGGTCAAGTCATGTTTTTTTAAGATTTTGGTAATTTTTTCTGAGGTGCCTCGAATGTAGGAAATGGATTTAAAGTAATCCTTGTTGTGGAGGGGGGGGGGGGGTTGTGGTTTGTTGGTTTCAATATTTTTTGGATTTTGGGGGGGGGTTAGCCATTGGCTGAAAAAGTGTTGAGGAAGTGATTTAGTTCAGTGTTTAGGGCCTTGTCGTTAGAACAGATTAGTTTAGCCCTGTTGTATAGTGTTTTCACCACTCCATATTGTTGTGAGGGGGGGGGGGATTGTTGGTGAATGTACCTGTTTGTATGGGTGGATTTTCTATAAACTGAGAAAACCAAGGTTCCATCAGGCTGTTGTTTTCCTCTTTTTCTAGGGTGAACTTAATTCTGGGGTGTTGGTTGCTTAAGTGTGTTAAGAAGGAGAGGAGTGTATCAGAGCCATGTGGCCAAATAGTGAACACATCATCAACGTAGCAAAGCCATATGGTTGGTTTTTGTGGGGCAGAGGCTAAGGCTCTTCAAAGGTCTCCATAAAGAAATTGGCCAAGGATGGGGAGAGTGGTGAACCCATGGCTGTCCCCTCTATTTGTTTGTAGAATTTTCTCTGCCAAACGAAATAGCCTGAATTCATTGTGAACTGAAATAGCTCTGAGATATCGGGAGAAAATTTAGCTTGGATTAGCTCTAAAGTTTCCTTGAGTGGAACATTTGTGAATAAGGAGGAGACGTCAAAGCTGACCAATTATGTCAATATGTTGGAGTGTAAGGTTTTCTATGCTGGCTTTGAAGTGAGCTGAGTTTTTATGTGTGATGGTGTGTTGCCAGTATAGTGTGTGAGTACTTTGGCCAAATGTTTAGCTAATTTGTATGTGGGAGAATCAATGCCATCCATTATGGGATGTAATGGCACATTTTCTTTATCTATTTTTGGGAGTCCATAAATATGGGGGGGGGGGGGGAATAGAGTTAAACGGCTTTAATCTGTTGGTAACTTCTACAAGCCAAGAAGTGATTTTTCTTAAGGAGCCTGTGAAGTTTTCTGATTTGTGAGTTGGTGGGATTGTATTCGATAGGGAGGTAAGTAGCCCGATCAAATAGAAGAGCATTAAGCTTACCTGTGTAGTCCTTTTGGTTAAGTACTACCATTGCATTTCCCTTATCTGCTTTGGTGATTTCTTTATTATTCCTCATTTCCTGCAGAGCATTATATTCCTTGTTGGATATGTTGGTTTTTGGTGGTCTTGCTTTGGAGAGGACACAAGCTACATCCAGTCTTACACTGTTTGCAATTTGATTCGGAAGGTGGTGGATTCCTCTCCTCTTCAATATCCTTCATAGGAACATTTTGCTACCTTCCTGATATTTATTTTCTATGTTCTTATCAGTCTTCCCATAACTTTCATTTAGCTAGTTTTACACAGTGATTTGCTTTCTTACATTTTTCTTTATATACTCTCTAAGAATACAGAAAAAAAAAAGTGAACTAAATCTGTGTCCTGAACCAGTGGAAAAACATTGCCATGAACTATAACATAGTCAATGAGACTTTTCTTATCGACTTACTTGCCAGGAATCTACCACAGGCTTTCTTCTGTTCCTTGATCACCTCTTGAGTCCACTCTGCAGTTCTGATTTTTATATCCTTACAGACAAGCTCACCACATGCCTCTCTGGTTCAATCAATCAGTGTTTTCTTCAGAATTTGCCAATGAATCTCCAAGATTTAGTTATTGTTTTCAAACTCTTTTCATTTTTTCTTGAATAAAAATTGTGTATTTCAGTTCATTTCTGAAAGCTGCTCAAGTTTGACTAATTTTAAGATTTTCTTACACACACTTCTTTTCAATATGAATTCAATTTTATCCTACTTAAAACTCAGTGATCATTTCCAATTTGAAATCTTGTGTATACTTGTGTCCTGAACCAGTGGAAATACATTGCTATGAACTATAACATAGTCAGTGAGACTTTTCCTATTTCTTGCATCTTCTTTTCAGGTGAATTTTCATGTTCCAACATTGTTATGTTGGAACATGATGTAATTAATAACTAATCCATGTTCTGAACAGAATTCCAGCATGCATTTACAATTATTATTAGCTTTGCTCTTTTCTCCAAATTTTCCCAAAATATTACTCTATGTCTGGAAATCGTTTCCTACTCTTCTGTTTAGATTTCCAACAAAGACTAACTTTTCCTTTTTTATTATTGTGCCAGCTGCCTTCTCTAATGCCTCAAAAAATCCCTCCATTTCTTATTGGTAAAACCTTCTGTGGATCATAAGCACAAGTCTCACTGTCCAGTTCCCCATTCTGATATTTGCCCACATCACTCTACTTGAGACTGCCTGCCATTCAAGAAGATTAGCCTCGCATTTTGTGTTGAATACTATAGCTACTCCTTCTTTTCCTTGATTGTTATTGCCTGAATATAACATTTTGTATTTATTGCTCAGAAATATCTCATTGAGAAAGATCTTTATTTAAGCTGTAATTCAGCAGTTAGAATTGAAGAAGGCACAGGAAGATGGTTTGCTGTTAAATCAAGTGTGCACATTATCTCTACTGTTTTTCATTTTCTATTGGATCACATTGTGAAGGAAACTGTTATTAAATCTGATATCAAAATTGGCTACATTAATTTCAGCTTTTTACTTTATGCAGATGGTGTTAGCTTATGAATAAATCTAGTACACTCCTGCAAGATTCCCAGACTATATTGAATAACTGATAACTGTTGTAATAAATTTGATAAGAAAATCAGCAATAAAAAAAAAAAAAAAGACAAAGACAATGAAAACATCAATTGTATCATAAATGGCGAACCTATAGAACAAGCAAGACATCAGCTATTTAGGCACACATTTTAGTGAAGATAGCAAATTAATTATGGAAATAGACCCAGAATTGACAAAGCTGATATGGCAGGAAGTCAAATGAATAAATTCATATGAAATGGGTGTTCAAACCAGTTTTAACTTATGGATCTGAGGACTGGGTTAAAAATACAATGCTTGTTCAATGACTGGAGACCTAGGATATGAGAGTTCTGAGAAAGATTAGTGGAGTGAACAGATGGCACAAATGGCAGTATCATATTAAAAATGAGGATATTAGGAAAGAGCTTGACATTGTTAGCATTCAGGAATGTGTTAGTAGAACTAATCTCAGATGGTATGATCACTTAAACAGAATAGGAAAGGAAAGATTAGCAAAAAAGTGTTCTTTGCCAGGTTAGCAGGAAAAAAATCCAGAGTAAGACTGAGATGTACGTGGATTGATACAGTAAAAGAGCCTCAGAAGACAGAAATATAAGATATGATAATGTTGGAGTCTTGAGAGAAAACAGATTAATTTGGAGAAAAATTGTTGATTGAAAGTTATCAATAGTGTAAGTTTTTCATGTAGTACTATCATAACACCCTACACACTGCCCTGAGGATAGCTATCAGGATTTGAGGATGATGATAATGGGAAAAAAAAAAAAAGTTGGAAAGCTGCAGTACATATCCATTTTTGAATATTGGTTTTCTGATTGTCACTATAACATTTTCCACCATTTATAAGTGACAACTGATAATCCTCTCAGTGTTAAAATAATACAAAATAACTTTCATGATCCATAGATTGAATTTTTTGCAGAGTCCAACACCAATGTTTTGAAACGAGTTTATAAAAATAAATAATCTATGAAGAAATTTAGGAAACTTTCCAAAGAAATACTAATTACATACCTCCAGTATTTTGCGAGCTTGACGTGTGCGTCCACTTTCAATTAAACTGCAAGCAAGGTCCACAAGAGTGTTATTTTCACCATGTATTTCTGTGCTCAGATCCATTACTAAAAGAACAATATTTTTTACACTTAAATACAAGTGTTGTTGATATATCAATTATATTTTTACTGTTATTTATTTTGTTTATGTTGTGCCCATACACAAGAAGTTGGTTGATCAACCTATAGTACATTAGTACTGTGAGTATTCATTGGGAAACACAGCAGGTGGGAGACTGTCCCACAGTGCAGCAGTTGCAGGGATGAAGGAGGAGGAAAAGAAACTTGGTTCTGTTTGTTTCTAAGTATACTGTGAAGGGACGTTGAACAGCAGCTGCATGGGTTCCAACGAGCTTAGTACTGAGTGGAGGAATTATTGATGTTATTTCAGATGAGCATTTCCCATGGAAATATTTGTAGAATATACACTGCAGAAACCATACATCTGTGTGAAAATGGGGGGGAGGAGAGAGCTGGTAAGAGATGGGTCATTAATAAGTCTAATTGCTCTCCTCTGTATTGAGTCAAGCATTTTGAGAGATCTTTTAGGGGCCACACCCCATATGTGGGAGCAGTATTCAACAGCTGGGCAGATTTGTGATTTGTATAATATTAATAGCTGTTCAGGGTTGAAGTAACATCTTGAGCAAAAGAGAAATCCTAGTTTTTTTGAAGCTGAGGATGCAATGGCTGTGATGTGAGGGTAATTCCAAGAAGAGAGATCTCAAACTGTCTGGAAATTTAGGTATCATGAAAGAGGATACTTGGGAAAAAAAAAGGTTATTTTTTTATGGGAAATAGTACAAAATTAGGTTTTATTAGCATTAAAATTGATGAGGTTATCTGAACCCAATTGTATGATGGCTTGGAGATTGGAATTGAGGGTGGTGGTGGTTGATGTTCTGTAGGTTGAAGTGGGTTGTGTAGGATAAGGTTTATCAAATGCAAGTGAGTGTAGTGTGCTGTCGTCTGCAAAACCATGTATTGGGTTGGAGGTCAATTGAAGTGGGCTGTTGATATATAGCAAGAAGAGGGTTGGTGAGAAGACAGAACCTTGTGGAAACCCCAGCATTAATTGAATGGTGAGAGGATAGGGAGCCATCCACTATAATACACAGTGTGTGTCCAGACAGAAAGCTGGCAATCCAACTATAGGTAGATTATACAAAAGGTGATAAATATATATTAATCCCAAGGTGAGAACATACAATTTCCATTCAGCAGTCCATCCATCTGTTCACTGGACATCTAAAGATGCCATATGGTCACTCATATATTCAGTGATGTGCCACATTAGTCATTGCCATGTGGTCCTGGTTGTATGCTTTTCTAGAGACTCCAACTTTCGGAAGATCAGTCATTCCAGACACACTATCCATTTCTACCTCATTGAGAGTCTACCCCTTCCTCTTTTTTCAGGAACTTTACCTTCTATTACTCTTCTGAGAAGTCCTCCTTTCAGTGTGTCCAAAGTATTTCAACTTTCTTCTGTCAATATCCTTAAGGAGCCTTAAAGATCTACTGATCCTTTCTAGCACCCACTTTGTCTGCCTTCCAGTATATGATATCCTCAACAGTAGCCTTCTGTAACAGCATATCTCAAAAGCAGCTATCCTTTCCTGCATCCAAAATTCTCAACTTTGTTTCCATAGCAATAGAGCCATCCTTCCAGAATTTAGACAAGTCTCTGGCTGTTGTATTAATTCCATTCCTAACCTTGACATCTTCTGAACAGCAATTCTTCACATTAATAATGGAGCCCAGGTACTTGAACTTGCTGACTTCCTCAATTCTTTCCTGTCTGTATTTCCTTTTGAGAACCATAATCTTTGTCTTGCTAGGATTGAGCTAAGTCCACTGTTCTTTCTAATCTCATTGACTTTGTCAAGAATTTGTCCTAGTTCATCCTTATCACTATAAAGGAGTACTGTATCATCAGCATAACTCAAGTTATTGATCAATTTACCACCTATTCTAATTCCTGTCTTGAGCTCATCCAATGCTACATGCATGATGTCCTCGGCATAAATACTAAACAAGTGAGGAGAAAGTAGGCATCCTTGCTTAACTCCTTTCCATTCAGCAGTACAGTACTTTACGAGAGGGACTGGAAAGTTCTGATAAACACCTAGGACAAAAATGATATTAAAGTGATTGATATAACCACAAGAAAGAGCATATCTTAAACCCTTTAACCTCCATGTTTCAGCAAATTGTTATAATTTGTTCTTTTTCTTTTAGGATATATAAATAAAATTAATTAAAAATAAATAAAACAAATAAATAAAAAATAATTTTTGTTCTAGGTATTCATGAGAACTTTCCAGCCATCCCTCATATTTATTTATTTTCCAAGTTAAGTGTTGTCAATCTTGTATTTGAAGACACTATATTAATATCAAGAAATCCCTACTTGAAGGTTCTAAAATGTGTTTTAATAAGATTTAGCTAAATTAATTAAATACAGGAATACCTTGTATAGCGCGGTTAATTGGTTCCAAGAAGAGTCCACGTTATGCAAAATCGCGTTGTTCGAGGTCTATTTATAAAGGTTTTCAATTTAATTTGTTTATTACAAAAATTTAGAATAATAAAAATCTTTAAAAATGAAAAAAAAAAAATTTATTTTTATTAACTGAATAACAAATAAAATCCTTTTAATCTGATATAAAAGTTGTAGAAAACAAAACAAATATTGCTTCAATATTAACGTACAGTAATTTACTTTTTACTAAAGTAGTCTTTTAGTGTTCGTTGAACCATCCTTGTCTTCTTTGTCTCTTCAAGTACTAGACCCTGTAGCATTTGATGGCATTATTGAGACTTTGTCTCACTTTGATGCTTCTTTCCAAATTCGGGTCGGCATTTATGAGAAAGTTGGAAGATTCGTCGATTTTTCTCACAAAAGTTGAAAGGTCAGCAAAGGAAAATTCTTCAACCATGACATCAGTGGGGGTCATCTTCGTCTTCTTCAGCTTCATAGGCTCGTTGTTGTTCCAACTCCAAAAGGGTTTCATCATCCAGATTATTTGAATGAGAATCAATACATTCGTTCACATCGTTACAATCAAAACTTGTAAAACCAAGATCTTTGCCCATCTGCACAATTTCTGTTGAAATTTCGGAAGATCAGTCACAAAAGCAACAAAGTCCTTTGAACAATGCGGCAAAATATTATGCCATACGGCTCTCGTGTTGCTTTGAGTCACATCTTGCCAAGATTCATAAATATTTTGAATGGCATTTTTTATGTTAAATTTCTTCCAAAATTCAATCAAAGTCCTAGAATCTTCTTTTGCTGCAGCTTTAATAGCTTGAGCAAAAGTTCGTCTTAAATAGTAAGCCTTGAAAGTGGAGATAACACCTTGATCCATTGGCTGTAGAATTGATGTTGTGTTTGGAGGTAAAAAATGAATCTTGACATTTTCATCTAAGTCAGTCAATAGAGTTGGATGGCCTGGCACATTGTCCTAATAAAAGAAAATTTTTAAAAGGAATTCTTTTTACAATAGCTTTTAACTTCAGGGCAAAAATAAGTTTTAAACCAGTCTTCGAAAATTGAACGAGTCACCCACGCTTTTTTATTCGAAAGCCAATGTACAGGTAAATTATTCTTTGTAAAGCTCTTAAGAGCTCTTGGGTTTTCCGTTCTGTACACTAGCAGTGGCTTCAATTTTAAATCACCTGATGCATTACCTCCTAGTAAAAGTGTCAATCGTAGAAATGTACGTGATGGCATTCTTTTTCCAGAACAAGCCAGTCTCGTCAGCCTTAAAAATTTGTTCATCTGTGTAGCCTTCCTTCTCAATAAGCTCCTTCAATTCATTGGGAAATAATTCTGCAGTTTTAGTGTCAGCACTTGCGCTTTCACCTTGGATTCTTACGTTATGGAGTCCCATATGCTTTTTGAAATTGTAGAACCACCCGCGACTTGCTATAAAAGTTTCACTGGTTGTACCTCCTTCATTTTTGCTTTCATTTTCTTTTATTTTGTCATATAGACGTGTTGCTTTTGCCTGGATTATCATTTGACTCAAAGGAATCTTTTTCTGATTACAATCTTCAATCCAGATCATTAGAAGGCGTTCCATATTTTCCATTGTAGAAGATCGATTTCTCGCGATCACTTTTGACATATAAGAAGCGGTGCTCATTCCATGTTGTTTAATCTTTTCTGAATAATTGTTCGTACAGAGGACTCATTCATTGAATTCTCACGTGCTATTTTAGCAAACGAAGCGCCATTCTCGTGACATTTTATAACTTCAAGTTTCTTCTCTAATGTCAACCACTTGCATTTTTTTGTTACTCCAACAGTGTCTTCTTTGTTTTGTCTCTTTTCACTCATACTTAAATAATAATAAAAAAATTAAATATTAATATTAACATAAATAATAAAATGCCGCGGGGAAAGAACGTGTCTACGTGAGAGCCAATCGAATAACTACTGCATGAACGTGGCTCTTGACTGTCACTTGCGTCGCCGGTCAGTGTTGACAATGTTAGTATACGTAATAATAAAAACCGTGTTAGACCAAAACCTGCATTGTTCAAAACCGCATTATACAAGGTATTCCTGTACATGACTTAACATTTGTTAGAATGATTCATACTCAACAATGACACAGTCCAATATATTTGGGGGGGGGGGAATTATGCTAGAATGAGAATCTAAAATTACCACACAAAACTTAAATTTGACATAACAAATGTAGTTATACAATGTAATATCACTTTCTATGGCAGGCATTTTGGGGTGGGGGGGGGGGTGGAGATAACACTTTCCATGTTTTCTGTTAATTGATATAAATCCACTTTCCCAATCCAAACATGTGCCTCAACCAAATTACAAAAAATAATCCTTACTAGAATAGGTCTTCATATCTCCACTCTACTACAAATCACCCCAATGTTAATCCAAGCTTTAGTTCTATAACAAACGTGTCAAAACAGTTCAAGATAAAATTTCAGCAGATACTCGCTAATTCAAGTGAAATTCCAATTCACATTCAGCGTATAATGTAGATTGAGTGAGAATCTGAAACATATCACTTGATTAGTAAGTATATTCTGAATTTTTGTGACTATCATGTGGAATACATATTCCAAAGTGTAAGAAAACCATCAACAAACTTCCATAAGAGCCAATGTCCTCCCATGACTTTTGTTTAGCTAGTTTTACACAGTGTTTAGCTTTCTTACATTTGTCTCTGTATTCTCTAAGAGCACAAGCTGACTTATTTGCCAAGAACGTTTGATATGCTTTCTTCTTTTCCTTCACTGCCTCTTTAACTTCCTGTGTCCACCATGGAGTTCTGATTTTTTTTATCCTTGCAGACAACCTCACCACATACCTCTCTGGCAGAATCAATCAATGTTTTCTTCAGAGTTTGCCACTGAATCTCCAAGGTTTGATTCCTGTTCTCAAACTCTTTCATTTTTTCTTCAATAATCTTTGTGTATTTTAGTCTCCAGTTCACATCTGAGAGCTGCTCAACTTTTATTTGCTTTAAAACTTTCTGACATTATTCTTTTCAATATGAAATTCAATTTTATCTTGCTCAAGACTAAATAGTGATCACTTCCAATTTCAAATCCTCTGTACACTCTGGTGTCTTGCACCAGGGAGAAAATATCACTATCAACAATAACATAGTCAATGAGACTTTTCTAATTCCTCCTCTTCTCTCCATGTGAATTTGTGCACATTTTTATGTTGGAACATGGTGTTAGTAATAACAACATTCTGTTGTTATAACCAAAAATCTGTCTTTCTACTGTGTGGTAGAACAAGGGGCAACCTCTTAGCGAACATCTAGAACACATCCCATTGGTTTGAAATGCTGCCCTGAGTCTGGATACGAGAGTATGTGAGATTCCAAACACTCTGGCAATATCAGCAATTCTGTGGTTTTCTTCAAGCTTTCCAATAATTCTTCCCTGCATGAAATCATTTAGATTATGTTTTTGAGATATTACATGACATCCAAGTTTGCAACTTTATTCCTTCATGAAAAGAGTTTCATTAAATACAATTCGCTTAGCACAGCCTTTTGCTTTCATCCTGTTCAGTGCCACCATGCATTCTTTGTGCACGATTAAAAAATCTGAATGTGCATCCACTTTCTACTTGAAATCATCAGTTATACAAATTGTCACAAGCCGATGCACCTGAATTTTCAGTTGAAACTTTCAGAAACAGTGTTTGTCCTCAAGTTTTGGACACCAGTGTATATGTCAATTCGCTGAAAAGACAAATGAATACCAAAACCCTTAGGTCTAGAATTCAATGATTTTGAAAAGGCATTCGATTCGATCTCAATGTCAGTGATTTAATAAGTTCTAAATATCAAGGAATTAAAAAAAAAAAAAAAAAAAAAAAAAAAAAAAAAAATTATACTGATATACTTAGTTGCATACATAAAAATTCAATCTTCACTTGTCCAAAAATAGTAGGAAGACAGCTAGCATGGGGATAACAGTGTATTTATTTATTTTACTTTCTTCCTTGAGTGGGTGTAAAACTTTTTTCAATTTGTTTTATGATGAGGGGTCCTTTATAATTATTTTATAAATATTGTAATCATTAACTACATCTAAAATTCTTTCATTCCTTAGGACTAAGAGAGGTTTTAAGCAATTTTTGCTTCTATGGATGTAGTTATATGTCTACATTTTTAAAATATATATATATATATATATATATATATATATTATATCATCATCATCAAATTCCTGCCAGGTACCCTCAAGGAGTGTACAGGATATGATAGTACTACATGAAAAAATTACATCACTACTAACCTTCCCATCTACAATTTTCTTCCAAATCAGTCTGTTACTTGTCAAGACTCCAACATTACCAGATCTTATATTTCTATCGCCTAAGGCACTTTGTACCGTATCAATCCACATATATCTTGGTCTTCTTTGGGTCATTTTCCTGCCAAACTGGCAGAGAACACTTGTTTTGCTAATCTTTCCTCGCCCATTCTGTTTACGTGACCATACCACTTGAGATTAGCTCTGCTAACATTCCTGGATGCTGACAACGTCAAGTTCTTTTCTAATATAATCGTTTTTAATATGATATTGCCATTGATGCCATCTGTTCAAGCCTCTAATCTTTCTCAGGACTCTCATATCTGCAGTCTCTAGTCTTTGGTCAAGTGTTTTACTTCTGACCCAGCTCTCAGATTCATAAGTTAAAACTGGTTTGAACACTGTCTTGTATACAGCTAATTTAGTGTTCCGACTAATTTCTCTCTTATTCCATATGAATTCATTCAATTGACTTCCTACCATACCAGCTTTGTTGATTCTGTTGTCTATTTTCATATTTAATTTACCATCTTCACTAAAAATCGTGCCTAAGTAGCTGAAATGTTTTACTTGTTCCAAAGGTTCTCCATTCACAACACATGATTCTGATTCATGATTCAATGATTCTGCCTATTTTCATTGTCTTTGTCTTTTTATTGCTGACCTTCATACCATATCTATTACAACGGTTATTCAATTTAGTCAGAGAATCTTGCAGACTTGCAGCGGATTTATTTAGAAGTATAATATCGTCCGCATAAAGCAAAGAGATGGCATTAACATCTCCAATTTTGATATCAGGTTTAATACCACTTTCCTTCATTATGTGATCCATATAGATAATGAGTAACAGTGGGGATAATGTACATCCTTGTCTCACACCAGATTTAACATTAAACAATCTTCCTGTACTTCCTTTAATTCTAACTGCTGACTTGCAACTCAAATAAAGACTAAGTATTATTATTATTATTATTATTATTATTCCTGATACCTCCAAGGAGTCCGAAGACTCATCGCGGGAGGACATCTTCAACTGTCTCTACATCTTACCTCTACTACGAATCAACGCCATCTACCGCCCACCTCCAACACTACCACAACTAGTAATTTTATTGCTTGATATAATGCCCCATTGACACCATATAACTGTAGTGTATTGAATAGCTTCTCTCTCTTGGCACCTTGTCATATGCCTTTTCCAAATCGACAAAACTTAAATACAGATCTTTGTTATATTACCATGATTTCTCCACTATTTGTCGTAAAGTGAAGATCTGATCCTGACAGCTTCTATATGACTTGAATCCAGCTTGTTCTTCACCAAGTTTTTCTTCCACAATTCTTCTCAACCGTTTCTCAAGTATACTTGCATATATCTTACCAGGAACACTCAGTAGGGATATACCTCTGTAATTCTGACATTCAGTTTTATTTCCTTTTTTATATATGGGTACTATGAGAGCTCTACTGCAATCATCTGGAATTCGTCTCCCTCTGTCCAGGCATTCTGAACTATGCAGTGCAGCCACTGTAAGACTTTTATGCCACCATATTTCAGCATTTCTGGTCGAATATCATCTACTCCTGATGCCTTTCCACATTTGAAGCCTTTGATGGCTTTTTCTACTTCAAGTATGGATATGTATTCCTGACTGCATGTTTCATTTAGCAAATTTTCAAAGTAATTACTCCATACTTCAAGGATATCTTTTTCTCCCGTTTTCATGTCACCTTTATCATCTCTAACTCCTTTTACAGCAGTCTTTCCTCCATTCCTAAGCTTCTTCAACAACCTCCAGAATATTTTGCCACCTTTTTGATATTTATTTTATTTATTATATATATATATATAATATATATCTTATATACAAAAAGAAATTAATTACCTCTCATATGTCTTTAGATAAAATGGATATTCTGATAGAACCATTAAAAAATTCCTTCTAGATCCTCCTAGCCACTGCACTGAAGAAATAACCAATATTAAGGGTAATATCTCAGTCCATACATCAGTTCATTCTATCAAAAATTAGCTAGAGTTCTTAAGAAATACAACATCAGGATTTTTATTTACTACACTTCCAAAAATCCACTCTCTAGTAAGCCATCTGAAGCCTCATCATCATAATCTGAAATATCCTGGCATGTACAAGATATGGTGTGACTGTAATATCCCTTATTTTGGTCAAACAGATAAATCTATTGAATTATGTATAGAGGAGCATAAGAGAGACATCTCTTACAAAAGAACATGCACCAGTGCCTTGTCTAGTCATGTTCTTTTCTCAAACAATCCTGATGATGAACACCAGGGTCATTCAGTCTGCTGGGATAGATCCAAAAACATCTTTTGTTGCTATGATGAGTTTGAAAGAAAAATTGTGGAGTCCAGAGAAATCATCCTTAATCATGAACATTTAAATAGCAATTTGAGCTACAACCTCCCAGATAGCCATTCTGCTGTTGTTCAGTACTGGCGTTCACGAGAGACTGCAAGCATGCACTCACCAAACTATGCCACGATTGAAAGAACAACAAAAATATTCTTTCATGTTCACAACGTTTTTTCATGTATGCACTGCAATTTTTTCCCGTGTTTCTCAGTTTTTTTAAGCTTCAGTGTTTTTCATGCTGTTTCCTATTTTTAAAAGACACCTGAAGAAGGCTGTCAAAAGCCGAAACTAGTAGTGTGTTATACCATTAAAACCTTACAATTATTCTTGGTTTCAGTCATTAAATTCTCTTTATACAAATGTATCAAAACAACCAAGTCAATGTTCCTCAACACACACACACACACACACATATATATATATATATTGGTATATTGTTTGCATTGGTATTGATATTGTATTGTAATTAATACTGTAATAAGGAGCTACATGATAATTTCAGAAAATCCTAAATATTGAAGTAATTACCTTTCTGCAATCTTTCAGTATCTTCAATCAGTATAAGTTTCTTAAACAACTCATTCTTTCTTGGTGTAACCTTATAAGTTTTTACACATTTTTCATATTCTTCAATTGCACTATTTAAGTCATCCCTAATAGATAATATATATATATAAAAAAAAGATCACTGGTTTAAAATTGCAGGAAGTACTTAAAAATAGTCATTGAAGGTGATGGGAGTTCTATAATATGATCTTATAAAAATTAAAACTTATTCCATAAATTAATTCCTTATTATTGCAATATTTAAGTGAATGGCATTTCCTAAGTTAAATCAAATTTGTAATTTAATCTATTTTCTTAATTTGGTAATGCATAAAGAATGTAATATTTGGGATCATTGTAAAATTTCTCGGTTACAGTATGGGAAAAAAATTGAAGAGAAATGTGGAGTGCATTGATAACTATTCACACTACAAAGCTCATTAATCTTCAAAAACTATTTACCCCAATTTTTTAAGTTAAACAAATGAATGACAATGTGTGTGTGTGGGGGGGGGGAAGAATACCCAATGGCAAGGGTTGCCAGTCCTGACTTGCATAATGGTTGTAATATATTTATGTTCTTCAAAACAATCATAGTAGTTCTTCCTATTTTTCCAGTAAGTTAAATTGCAGTTTGGTGTATCTGTGAGTGTGTGTGTGGGGGGGGGGGGGGGTACTAGTCTGAGGCATAGTTTAAAAGTGAAGACAATTTAGTTATTAGCTAAAACCAGTTATACAGATAATTAATTATGCAAAAACAGCTGTGTAAAAGGATGAAATATATTGACCATCTTGTCCTTTGTATGCAGTAACTGTAGACTGTAATAAAACAAAGACTGAATGTAAAAGACTGTAACAACTACTTGACATGCAACAATGAGCAAGTGAAACAATTGAAACTGTAACAAACAAAAGACTTAAAAGTCCTAATTTGGTGCCCACCAATGTTGTATTGAAGAAGCTACAGTCGTGTTGAAGCTGACCTTAAAATGACTGTCTGCTGAATTTTGGACAAATTAATGCAGTCATCCTTATTGGGATTAAGAGAGTGCTTCATAGCCATTAATAAATCTCGTCTCTTGGACCTGTAACAATTTTTATATAGCATATTGGATATTTTTGATCTAATCCTATGTGAAGAAGTGTTCAAAGCATGGTTTGCAATAATAATGGCAGCAAATGTAATTCTTCTGTTCTTCAAGGTTGATGCTAATGGATTTGCTGTCTGTCCATAGTAGACTAAATTGAAATCACAGGGTATACTTCATACATCCTGGGATGTGCTATAGGATTAAGTTTGTCCTTAGACGAGTTGCTAATTTGATGTGTGGTTTGCATGAGGTATGTAGGTTATATTTCATTAATACTTTAGCTATCTTAATAAAGAGCCAAAAGTTTTTTTTTTGTGACAAATAATTTAATTAAGATGATAATAAATCCATTATTATTTCATAGCCAAATAAGAAACTCAAAGATCGAAATCTAAGAGTTTCATGCTGAAGAACATCTGGCAAGTCCAAGCGTAAGTCAACACCTGGTAGTACAACACTAGGGCAACTCGGAGCAGAGGTGGAGCAAGCTTCGATCACTGTCCTTAATATTTTTTCATAATGTAAAACGCAGCTCCTATGAGATGCATTACAGTTTTACATTATGAGGGAAGATCACTACCCAGACCGGTTTTCGATCTTTATTGAGGTCTCCTCAGCGAGTAGATAGACCTGGATAATACCAAGGTTTTAGTGAACAGAGCTTACATACTATACGAATTTCCAGAAAGGTGTACCCATATTATTATTACAATAAAGAGCCAAAAGGCTTTTTTTTCTCTTTTTTTTTGGCAACGTAAATTATTTAATTAAATAAATCCCTCATTATTTCAAAGCCGAATAAGAAACTTGAAGATAGAAATCTAAGAGTTTCATGCCGAAGAACGTCTGGCAAGTCCAAGCGTAAGTCAATTCGGCTTTGAAATAATGAGGGGTTTATTATCCCCTTAATTAAAGCTATCTTTTCAGTACACCAGATATATGGAATAGGAATAGTGGTGCTTTGCTCTTATGCATTTAGGGAGGGAGAATAGGGCATGTAGTATTTTTTCTATTTTGTAACTAAAAACATGAAGCCAGCCAAGTTCTGCAGCAAAAGTTGCATCATCATCAGAACAAATAGCCATGGCTCTATGAGTTGGTGTTTCAAGGATTCTGTACTGTTTGGCATGATGAATATGTGATTGTTTATGTAGATATCTTCCAGTGTGTGTGTGTGTGTATTGGCTTTCTCTAAACAGAAAAAGACAACGAACCATCTGAAAAGTGACTAACCTGTCAAGAAGGGTAAACATTTATTTGATTATTTTTCTAATGTAAAATGAATTTTAGGGTGTTGACTGTAAGTGAGTTATAAAAGAATCCAAAGTATCTTGCCAAGGGGCCAAATGACAAATACATTAGCTACATAGCACAACCAGATTAAAGGTTTGAAAGTAGGCTGTCTTAATATCTTAAGATGGCTACTTTGTTCTCAAAATGTTCCCTATAAAAAACTGGTGGGGGGGGGGGGGAGAAGAACCACAGTGCCATTAATTTTTTTATCATATTTACTTGGCACTCTCATAACTATATATGAAAAAAAGATACCATTCTTTGTGTCTACAATACCATTGTCTGAATAGTTTAACTGTATTTGGTTATGCTGATGATGGTTTAAGAAATTTAACTGAAATATCTGTATAATTAATTACACTTCATTAAATTTTTTCCACCGTTTGTATATATTTTATGTTTCTTTCTGTCAAAAATAATGAACAAAATTTACTATCATATCACGACACAGAATGCACAAAACAATAATAATCAAATAAATAATAATAACATTTCTGTTGTTATCTTGTTGTTGTTGTTCTGAAATTTAAGTAGTACTATTAAGACAAATTTATGCTAACAAAGCAAAAATAAGTGATGAGAGGTTTTTATTATTAAAAATATATAGCTAGCCTGGTTGGCTGAGTGGTTAGCGTATTTGCTCTCCAGCCAAAAGGTAGCAGGTTCGAAAATCCTGCCGTGGGTATGGACGTTTGTGATTGTCTGTGAAAATACTAGTGGTGGTGATGGATGGTAGATGGCATTGCTGTAGATGATGATGGTAGTTGCAGTTGGTGGATTGAGTGGTGGAGAGGGAGAGTTGGAGAATAGGTGCCCTCCCTTGATGAGTCTTTGGACTCCTTGGAGGTGTCATGTAATAATAATAATAACAAATCAGTTTTAAACTGATGGTTCTCAGAGTCAGGTCACAATTGCCAGAACACTTAGAAGAACATGACCTTTGGAATGAGTGCCTGTATGTACTGCTTAAAAGACAGACTATAGGATGTATGTTTACTTTCTCTCAGAGGGGTTTCAAGCAGAAACTGAGTTTTATTTGAAAACTGTTGCATTTAATGAAAATCGATAGTTCAAAACAGTTGCCATGCCGGTGCAACAAAATCATTAAAATATGCATGCGACTATGACACCACTCTTAGGCAGAATCCACACATTGTTTTCTTATTTGACTACAATTTATTTATTTATTCTTATGGCAAAAGGAATACAGAACAGCTACAGGTCAATGTCCAGTCTGGAAAGCCAACCAAAGGCCTCATCCGTCACCTTGTGGATGTCCTGTAGGCCACCACAGTGAAATTGGTGCCTTGGGCAGTCGTTCACAATATGAGTAATCGTCTGAGCCACGAGAGAACAATCAAAATAAAGGTGGTCTAACAGCCTCCATTTATGTAGTAGCTAGCCACATCTGCCCTGGTTAGTTCTGATCCTGTTGATAGATGACCAAATCATTCTCGGAAGAGCAAAACCAGGCTGTGGACCACAGGGATCTTCTACCAGGAAGCCATTTGTTGGAAGATTGTTGGACCAGTATTCTCTCCACATGTCAGATGTTGATGGCAGGGCAGCTGAAGAGAGTTCGTCCACAGACCAGAAAGGTTTTCTAGATTTTAGGCAAAGGCAAGGTGGATTTATGAGAGTCTGTTGCAGGGGCAGGAGTGGGTTGCTCATTGCTTTATTAAATTCTTTAATCGAGGCTGATCTTCTCCATATGTTTGGTGCAGCAATGTCAGATAGGACAGGCAGCCAGGAGAGAGGGGTGCTTCTCACTGTCCCACTAATTGTGCACATGGTAGAGTTTAGCTCGGTGTCTATAATATTAGTGTGTGCACTTCTTTCCCAGACAGAGGCACAATATTCTGCTGTAGAGAATGTGAGGACTAGTGCAGACAATCGTAGGACTTCTGCACCACACCACCAGGTTGTTCCAGCAAGTCTTGAAATGATATTGTTTCTTATTTTAATTTTGTTGGACAGGTTTTTATATGTTAGCCTTTTATATGTTAGGCTTCTGTCCAGGCTCACTCCAAAGTATTTTGGGTGAGGCTCATGTTCTACCATTTTTCAACTGAAAGAAAGGTTGAGGTGTCAATTCACCTCTGCACTGTTCCAGTGACATACTGTGGACACAGTTTTTGTTGGATTTGGTTTCAAGTACCACTGCTTGAAGTACTCTTCCAGGATGTTCAGGTCTGTGTTCAAGGTTGATTCCAGGTTGGCAAAGGAGGTAGACTGATGTAGGATTGTTAGGTCAACAGTGTAAATATCCTTGCTTGAGATGGTATGTGGTAAGTCATACATGCAGATGTTCAAGAGTAAAGGGATTAACACAGAGCCCTGTCGGAGACCGTTGTGAAGGACTCTGGGCCTGCTCTTTTTTCCGTCAATATGGACCCAGATCTTTCTCTTGGAGAAATGGATTCAAAAAGCTGGAAAGTTTTATTGCACCTTATAATATTTCCTAGATTATATCTCCTGCAGCCTTGCTATTCTTGGTGAGTATTAAGGCTATCTGTATCTCTTCCTGAGATACTGAGGGAACAAATCCTAAAACACACCACCAACTCAATATCACCAGAATGGAAGATCGGTACTATCAAAATAAGAAATCTGAATGACAAAGAAACGGAGCTAGCCGAGGAATTAGATAAGTACCAGATCGACATAATAGGTGTGACTGAAACAAAAAACATCAAAACTGGTGAGCACTTTCTGAGCAAGAAATACAAAATGTTATATTCAGCAAATGACAATCAAGAAAAAGAAGGAGTCATAAAAATGTGCACAAATTCACATGGAGAGAAGAGGCAAGGAATACGAAGTCTTACGTTGATAGCGATATTTTCTCTCTGGTGCAGGACACCAGAGTGTACAGAGGATTTGAAATTGGAAGTGATCACCATTTAGTCTTAAGCAGAATAAAACTGAATTACATTTTGAAAAGAATGACATGTAAGAAAGTTTTAAAACGAATAAAAGTTGAGCAGCTCTCAGATGTGAACTGGAGACTAAAATACACAAAGATTATTGAAGAAAAAATGAAAGAGTTTGAGAACAGGAATCAAACCTTGGAGATTCAGTGGCAAGCTCTAAAGAAAACATTGATTGATTCAGGCAGAGAGGCATGTGGTGAGGTTGTCTGCAAGGATAAAAAAATCAGAACTCCCTGGTGGACAGTTAAAGAGGCAGTGAAGTAAAAGAAGACAGCATATCAAAAGTTCCTGGCAAATAAGTCAGCTTGTGCTCTTATAGAATACAGAGACAAATGTAAGAAAGCTAAACACTGTGTAAAACTAGCTAAACAAAAGTATAGGGAAGACTTTGGTAAGAACATAGAAAATAAATATCAACAAAGTGGTAAGATATTCTGGAGGTTGTTGAAGCAACTCAGAAATTGAGGAAAGAGTGCTGTAAAAGGGATTAGAGATGATAAAGGTGATATGAAAACCGGAGAAAAATATATACTTGAAGTATGGAATAATTATTTCAAAAAATTGCTAAAGCAAACAAGCAGTGATAGCACAGTGGTAAAAAATACTCAACAGGCATACAGTCAAGAATACATATCCATACTTAAAGTAGAAAAAGCTACCCAAGTTTGAAATGTGGAAAGGCAGCAGGATGATATTAGACCAAAAATGCTGAAGTATAGAGGTATAAAGGTTTTACAGTGGCTACACCATAGTTCAGAGGGCCTGGACAGAAGGACGAAATACAGATGATTGGAGAAGTGCTCTCATAGTACCCATATATAAAAAGGGAAATAAAACTGATTGTGAGAATTACAAAGGTATTCAATTTTTTACATATCCATACTTGAATATCCATTCAAGTATGGATATGTAAAAATCGTGCCTCTACTGAGTGTTCCTGGTAAGATTTATGCCAGTATACTTGAGAAACGGTTGAGAAGGATTGTGGAAGAGAAGCTTGGTGAGGAACAAGCTGGATTCAGGCCAAATAGAAGCTGTTAGGATCAGATATTCACTTTACGACAAATAGTTGAAAAATCATGGGAATATAACAAAGATCTGTTTTTAAGTTTTGTAGATCTGAAAAAAGCACATGATAAGGTACCAAGACAGAGAAGCGATTCAAAATGTTACAGTTGTATGGTGTCAGCGGATCATTATATAAGCAATCCTTAGTTTTATTTGTAATATTTGTAACTCAGCAGTTAGAATTGAAGGAAGTACAGGGAGATGGTTTAATGTTAAATCTGGTGTCAGACACGGATGTATATTATCACCTCTGTTATTCATTATCTATATGGATCACATTATGAAGGAAAGTGGTATTAAATTTGCTATTAAAATTGGAGATGTTGATGTCAACTCTTTGCTTTATGTAAATGATGTTATACTTCTAAATAAATCCAGTACAAGTCTGCAAGATTTTCTCTGACTAAACTAATACCTGTTGTGATAGATATGGTAAGAAGGTCAGCAATAACAAGACAAAGATAATGAAAATAGGCAGAAGCATTGAAAATATCAGCTGCATTGTGAATGGACAACCTATAGAACAAGTAAAACATTTCAGTTACTTACACATGATTTTTAGTGAGGATGGTAAATTAAATATGGAAATAGACAACAGAATCAACAAAGCTGGTATGGTAAGAAGTCATCATCATCATGTTCCTGACATGTACCCTCACAGGGTGTACAGGATATGATAGTACTACATGAAAAATTTACATCATTACTAACTTCCTATCTACAATTTTCCTCCAAATCAGTCTGTTACTTGTCATGACTCCAACATTATCAGATCTTATATTTCTATAGTCTGAGGCACTTTGTACCGTATCAATCCACCTATATCTTGGTTTTCCTCTGGGTTGCTTTCCTGCCAACCTGGCAGAGAAAGATTAGCAAAACACTTGTTTTGCTAATCTTTCTTCGCCCATTCTGTTTAAGTGACATACCACCCGAGATTAGCTCTGCTTACCCAAACCTGGATGCTGACAATATCTAGTTCTTTCCTAATATCCTCGTTTTTAATATGATATTGCCATTGATGCCATCTGTTCACGGCTCTAATCTTTCTCAGGACTCTCATATCTGCGGGTCTCTAGTCTTTGGTCAAGTGTTTTACTTCTGACCCAGCTCTCAGATTCATAAGTTAAAACTGGTTTGAACACTGTCTTGTATACAGCTAATTTAGTGTTCCGACTAATTTCTCTCTTATTCCACATGAATTTATTCAGTTGACTTCCTACCATACCAACTTTGTTGATTCTGTTGTCTATTTCCATATTTAATTTACCATCTTAACTAAAAATCGTGTCTAAGTAACTGAAATGTTTTACTTGTTCCACAGGTTCCCCGTTCACAACACAGTTGACATTTTCAATAATTCTACCTATTTTCATTGTCTTTGTCTTTTTATCGCTGACCTTCATACCATATCTATTACAACAGTTATTCAATTTAGTCAGAGAACCTTGCAAACTTGCAGCGGATTTATTTAGAAGTATAACATCGTCTGCATAAATCAAACAGCTGACATTAACATCTCAAATTCTGATATCATGTTTAATACCACTTTCCTTCATAATGTGATCCATATAGATAATGAATAACAGAGGGAATAATGTACATCCTTGTCTCACACCAGATTTAACATTAAACCATCTTCGTGTACTTCCTTCAATTCTAACTGCTGACTTGCAACTCAAATAATGACTAAGTATTGCTTGATATAATACCCCGTTGACACCATATAATTGTAGTGTATTGAATAGCATGTCTCTTGGCAACTTGTCATATGCCTTTTCCGGATCGACAAAACTTAAATACAGATCTTTGTTATATTCCTATGATTTCTCGACTATTTGTCGTAAAGTGAAGATCTGATCCTGACAGCCTCTATTTGGCCTGAATCGAGCTTGTTCATCACAAAGCTTTTCTTTCATAATTCTTCTCAACTGTTTCTCAAGTATACTGGCATAAATCTTATCAGGAACACTCAGTTGGGAAATACCTCTGTAATTCTCACATTCAGTTTTATTTCCCTTTTTATATATGGGTACTAATAGAGCTCTACTCCAATCATCAGGAATTCGTCCCTCTGTCCAGGCCTTCTGAACTATGCAGTGCAGCCACTGTAAGACTTTTATACCACCATACTTCAGCATTACTGGTTGAATATCATCTGCTCCTGATGCCTTTACACATTTCAACCATTGATGGCTTTTTTTACTTCAAGTATGGATATGTATAACTGACAGTATGTCTGTTGAGTCTTTTACCACTGTGCTATCACTGCTTGTTTCATTTAGCAATTTCTCGAAGTAATTACTCCATACTTGAAGAATACTTTTTCTACAGTTTTCATGTCACCTTTATCATCTCTAACTCCTTTTAATCTTGTATTCCTTATATTCTTGCCAAAGTCCCCCATGACTTTTGTTTAGCTCCCTTACATTTGTCTCTGTATTCTCTAAGAGCACTAGCTGACTTATTTGCCAGGAATTTTTTGTAAATCTTAATTTGTTTTTGTTATTTTAACAAAATAAAATAAGATTTACAAAAAATAGTTCACCAGGCACACGCACCAATAATAAACGTTTCATATCTCACAGAAATAAGGCGCGTAAATTTACTAAAAATACACTGCCATTTAAGCAGTTGCAGTTGGGAATGACGTAACGTGTAACGACAAGAGCAAACGAATATGGGCGTTAGATCACAGTGCATTTGTTTCGTAATCTAAAGCGTTAATCGAACAATTCCAATTATTAACTATTGAATCAATGTCAAAACATAAGCTGTAACCTTTAACATGTTGTACTGCATTTATATAATGTTGTAAGCATTGTTATTATTTATAATAACACAAACAAAATTTAATTTTTCATTTTTTTCCTTGGGGGTGCTGTAGTGTTGCAGTGCTTACATACGGGTTGCCACAGGCTATCACTGCTTGGTTCATTTAGCAATTTTTCGAAGTAATAATTACTCCATATTTCAAGGATATCTTTTTATCCAGTTTTCATGTCACTTTTATCATCTCTAACTCCTTTTACTGCACACTTTCCTCCATTTCTAAGCTTCTTCAACAACCTCCAGAATATCTTTCCATCTTCTTGATATTTATTTTCTATGTTCTTGTCAATGTCCTCCAATGACTTTTGTTTAGCTAGTTTTACACAGTGCTTAGCTTTCTTACATTTGTCTCTGTATTCTCTAAGAGCACAAGCTGACTTATTTGCCAGGAACATTTGATATGCTTTTCCTTCACTGTCTCTTTAACTTCCTGTGTCCACCATGGAGTTCTGATTTTGCCATCCTTTCACACAACCTCACCACATGCCTCTCTGGTTGAATCAATCAGGGTTTTCTTCAAAGCTTGCCACTGAATCTCCAAGGTTTGGTTCCTGTTCTCAAACTCTTTCATTTTTTCTTTAATAATATTTGTGTATTTTTGTCTACAGTTCACATCTGAAAGATGCTCAACTTTTATTTGCTTTAAAACTTTCTTAGATGTTATTCTTTTCAATATGAAATTCAATTTTATCCTGCTCAAGACTAAATAGTGATCACTTCCAATTTCAAATCCTCTGTACACTCTGGTGTCCTGCACCAGGGAGAAAACATTGCTATCAACAATAACATAGTCATTGAGATTTTTCTTATTCCTTGCCTCTTCTCGCCATGTGAATTTGTGCATATTTTTATGTTGGAACATGGTGTTAGTAATAACCAGTCCATGTCCTGAGCAGAAATCCAACAGGTGCCATTATTATTAGCTTTGCTCTTTTCTCCAAATTTTCCCAAAATATTTTGTATGCCTGACAATCATTACCTACTCTGCTATTTAGATCCCCAACAAGGACCACTTTTCCTTTTTCATTGTGTCAGTTGCTTTTTCTAAAGTCTCAAAAAATTCTTCCACTTCTACCTTAGGAGAACCTTCTGTGGGACCATAGGCACAAATAAGTCTCATTGTCCAGTTCCCCATTCTCATATTTGCCCAAATCACTCTATTTGAGACTGTCTGCCATTCAAGAAGATTAGCCTTGTATTTAGTGTTGAATACTATGGCTACTCCTTCTTTTCCTTGATTGTCATTATTACCTGAATATATCATTTTGTTTTTATTGCTCAGCAAGATCTCACCAGTTTTTGTCTTTTTTGTTTCAGTCAATCCTATTATGCCGATCTGGTACTTATCTAATTCCTCAGCTAGCTCCGTTTCTTTGCCATTCAGGTTTCTTATGTTGATAGTACTGATCTTTAACTCTGGTGATGTTGAGTTGGGGTGTGTTTTCAGATTTGTTCCAGTAGCTGACTTTTTGCTGTTCATCCTGGTTTCCCGGCGAAAACAATGGGGGGCCTTGTTTAACCGGATGATGCCCCAGTGGGCATGAAATTTTGTCATGTTGTACCATCATTTTGTATATTGGTTTAAGCCAATAAGAATAGAATTTGGTCGGCTAAATCCCAAATTGCCAGCCCATCCTTATTCGTTCAGTATCCAGGCAGATACCACGAGAAGGTGATGATTGGACATTAGGTGAGAAGCCCTGGTAGGTTCTCTGCATTCCTTTAAAGGCTATGTGGAGGTCTCCTCTCAGTTATACAGCTTTGACCCTTAAGCACCCCGGAAGAAGTTAGGAAGTCAACTGAATAGATTTATATGGAATAAGAGAGAAATTAGTCAAAACACTAAATTAGCTGTATACAAGACAGTGTTCAAACCAATTTTTACTTATGGATCTGAGAGCTGGGTCAGAAGAAAAACACTTGACCAAAGACTAGAGACCGCAGATATGAGAGTCCTGAGAAAGATTAGGGGCATGAACAGATGGCATGAATGGGAATATCATATTAAAAATGAGGATATTAGGAAAGAACTTGACATTGTCAGCATCCAGGAATGCGTTAGCAGAGCTAATCTCAGGTGGCATGGTCACTTAAACAGAATGGGCAAGGAAAGATGAGCCAAATAACATTTTTCTGCCAAGTTGCCAGGAAAAAGACCCAGAGGAAAACCAAGATATAGGTGGATTGATAGAGTAAAAAGTGCCTTAGAAGATAGATATATAAATATAAGATCTGACAATGCTGTAGCTTTGACAGGTAACAGATTGATTTGGCAGAAAATTGTAGGTAGGAAGTTAGTAATGATGTAAAGTTTTCATGTAGTGCTATCCTATCATGTACACTCCTTGAGGATAAACGTCAGGAATTTGATGATGATGACAAAACTTGACTACAATGATAATCATTTTATCTTTTTTTTAAAAAAAAACTCAGTGGTGCAAATTAAGGTCTTTTTATATAAGGATTTCTCAAAAAATAATAATTTTCTAATTTCTTCTCTTGCAGATTACCATGGTTTCAATTATATGAATTTATAAGAGATGCAATTATTAAATCTCAAGTTAACATATATTAACCTTTTATATTGTAATAATAATTAAACTTACTTAACTAAATGCGCCTCAACCAAAGGTCCAAGTATAATGGATGAAGGTGGTATATTATGCTTTAGTACAATTTCCTCAAACAGTCTATGTGTATTTTCTACACTTCCTTTTTCTGCTGCAGCTAATAATAAATTTCTAATATTTCGCATCATAGGACTAGGATCGTATGATGCAGGAAATCCATACTTCTGGATGTGTCTATTAATAATATCTATAGCATCTATGAAAAGAAATTTAAATTAGCTTCTGATTCAAAATCAGAATTACATTAATATGCCATAATCCCACAACTGATAATTTCAAAACTATTTTTTGAATTATAGAATTATATTACATGATCATTAATTCACATATGCATGGAGAGGTCAGAAGGGCAAATCTCTAAGCTAGAAAAAGAAATATTTTATAACACAGCATTATAGCAATGAATACAAGGTGTGAAAAATTGCCAGAATGCGCACAAAAACTATATTTCCTTACCAGAAGATTAGTAGATACTTTCACCTTCAAAGTAATCCCCTTATGCAACAATGCATTTAGACGATGTCATCACATGACATTGAAAGTCAGAAAATCTGCACCTTTCAAGGCATTCTTCAATTTTGGAAACAGCCAAATGTTGCAAGGGATTAAGTGTGGTGAATGTGGAGGGTGATCCAATTTTGTGATCGATTTTTTAGGTGGAAACTCACAAACAGCTAATGCATCATGTGTAAGGGGGCACATAACGGATGATGTTTGAGTCTCTTCTTATGAAAAGCTTCATGTAACCTTGCCAGCTGTGTCTAAGCTGCTGGTTCATGCTAGTTTATTCTTTTTGGTTCCATCCTTTTAATATGCTGATTTCATTCAGATCTTCTCTTTTTTTTTTATCTATGCATTTATGGCTTGTACCTGACATTCTTCATACATCTTTTCATTTTTTACACTATCAAATTTTGTTTTATTAAATATTTTTCATAATGTTTTCATTTTGAATGTTGCATTTATCTGTTATATTTTTGATGTTTCCATTCTTTTTTCCCTACATGCCAATATTGGTTCAACCACTGATTTATATTCTTACTTTTGTTAGATCTTTATTTTTCTATATAGCTGAATTTAAACATCCTGGTATTTTAGCCTTCAGGAATTGTTCTTTTACTTCATCCTATGTCATCTTATTTTTCACAGACATGTGAAAGATACAAGATTAAGTTACATCAATAGTAAAAACTATCAAAAACATCTAAGATATGATTAAGTTACATCAATAGTAAGAACTATCAAAAAATCTAAGATTTTTCATATTATATCTAAGATATAATATGAAAAAAAAAAGATCAGAACAACAATCACAAACACCACTGCTTTTGATCTTTACTCGAAATTCACAGAATCAGCTTTGCAGAAATGCTTCTCTTTCCCAAATCCCCAGTCAAAACAAAACCTTTCTCACTGTTTCTAAGCTGTTCTATATTCTATTTGTTCATTTTTCCACCAAACTTTACTACAGCTTGTTGACTGCTGGCTCGAATGTTTTAATATAACTGAAGGCAATAACACAGACATGTGCAAACATACATAGATACACTGTCCTGCTCGACTTGTGATAATATGAGGCTATTCAAGGAATATAATTGTCACATCCTTCATAGATGGTCTAGTCTTCTGATTAGACCTAATTTCAACATGCAGAAATGATTCATAACCCTCCCTTAGTGTCCTAATCCTAACTATAAATATCCTAAAACTGGGATTTGTATAACAGTTCTCAACATAACCAACAATGTATGCTATTTCAACTCTCTATAGTTATAAATCTGTTTCATTATGCTTTACTTCATTTGAAACCAAGCAGATTTCAGAGATTAAGAAAAATCTCACATATACAAACATTACTGGATAATGTGAAAAGAGTTTGAAAACAAGAACTTAACTTTTGAGATCTAGTGGGAAATCAGAAGAAAACACGGACTGATTCAGTCACAAAAAGATGTGGAATTATCTGAAAATACTGGCAATATCAGAACTTCCTAGTGCACTCAAGAAGCTAAAGAAGCAGTCCAGAAAGGAGGAATAGTACAGAAAACAAGTCATACTGAAAGTTTGTCAGCACCCTTAGAAAATGCAAAGAAAAATATACAAGCAAAGCTCTACATTAAAAAAAAAAATAAAATAATATGAAAAGGCGAATATGAGTGGCAAAATGTTGTAAAAGCTTAGAAGTGGAAGAATGTGCACAATAAAGGAAATTACAGATCCATAAAAAAAAACTAGAGATAAAGATCTCCAGTGATCTGAGCTGAGTACTTTCAAAAATTATTAAATGAGAGAATAGGTAGAAAATATCCAGGAGGAAATGTCTTGTCTAAAGCTTTTTCACGAGCCACCGAGGTTCTTTAACTGTAAACTTTGCAACCACAACTGTCTTAAGCATAAGGTGGTTAGCCCTATGCCTCCTGGTGTGTCCCATGTCTGTAGTTGGGTGTATTCACTGAGGCCAGTTTGCCTGTTCTGGGGGATGAAAAACCTGAGTTTCTGGGTGAAAAAATCCTCTACCTCTGTATGAGGAGGTAGGGGATTTTTACATAAATAGCTGGACTCATACAACTTCATGTCATGAAGTTGTATGAGGTCAGCTAACTCACCTTTAGTAGAAAGAGACCAGATAAAGGTTCCTCGTGTCATCGTCATCATCAATTTCCTGACATGTACCCTCAAGGGGTGTACAGGAAATGATAGTACTACATGAAAAATTTACATCATTACTAACTTCCTATCTACAATTTTCCTCCAAATCAGTCTGTTACTTGTCAAGACTCCAACATTATCAGATCTTATATTTCTATCATCTAAGGCACTTTGTACCGTATCAATCCACCTATATCTTGGTCTTCCTCTGGGTCGTTTTGCTGCCAACCTGGCAGAGAACACTTGTTTTGCTAATCTTTCCTCGCCCATTCTGTTCACGTGACCATACCACCTGAGATTAGCTCTGCTAACACATTCCTGGATGCTGACAATATCAAGTTCTTTCCTAATATCCTCGTTTTTAATATGATATTGCCATTGATGCCATCTGTTCACAGCTCTAATCTTTCTCAGGACTCTCATATCTGCGGTCTCTAGTCTTTGGTCAAGTGTTTTACTTCTGACCCAGTCTCAGATCCATAAGTTAAAACTGGTTTGAACACTGTCTTCTATACAGCTAATTTAGTGTTCCAACTAATTTCTCTCTTATTCCATATGAATTTATTCAATTGACTTCCTGTCATACCAGCGTTGTTGATTTGTTGACTATTTCCATATTTAATATACCATCTTCACTAAAATTCGTGCCTAAGTAGCTGAAATGTTTTACTTGTTCCAAATGTTCCCCGTTCACAACGCAGTTGACATTTTTAACAACTCTACCTGTTTTCATTGTCTTTGTCTTTTTATTGCTGACCTTCATACCATATCTATTACAACAGTTATTCAATTTAGTCAGGGAATCTTGCAAACTTGTAGCAGATTTATTTAGAAGTATAACATTGTCCGCATAAAGCAAAGAGCATACATTAATATCTCCAATTCTGATATCATGTTTAAACGAATTTCCTTCATAATGTGATCCATATAGATAACGAATAACAGAGGGGATAATGTACATCCTTGTCTCACACCAGATTTAACATTAAACAATCTTCCTGTACTTCCTTCAATTCTAACTGCTGACTTACAACTCAAATAAAGACTAAGTATTGCTTGATATAATGCTTTTACTAGATCGACAAAAGTTAAATACAGATCTTTGTTATATTCCCATGCTTTCTCAACTATTTGTCGTAAAGTGAAGATCTGATCCTGACAGCCTCTATTTGGCCTGAATACAGCTTGTTCTTCACCAAGCTTTTCTTCCACAATTCTTCTCGACCGTTTCTCAAGAATACTTGCATAGATCTTGCCAGGAACACTCAGTAGGGAAATACCTCTGTAATTCTCACATTCAGTTTTATTTCCCTTTTTATATATGGGTACTATTAGAGCTCTACTCCAATCATCGGGAATTCGTCCCTCTGTCCAGGCTTTCGGAGCTATGCAGTGCAGCCACTGTAAGACTTTTATAACACCATATTTCAGCATTTCTGGTTGAATATCATCTACTCCTGCTGCCTTTCCACATTTCAAGCCTTTGATGGCTTTTTTCTACTTCAGATATAGTGTATTCCTGACTGTATGCTTGTTGAGTGTTTTTTACCACTGTGCTTTGTGTTTTTTTATCACTTGTTTACCACGGTTCCTCATGTCTTGGATGGGAATTGAAACCAGGTCTTTCCGACCAAAGGGTTTTTGTCTATACTGACTGAGCTATGGAGGCTCCCAGGAGGAAATGTACTTTGCAATAATGAGTATATTTCAGTATTGGAAGCAGAAAAAAGTTGTCATGTATGTTCATCTCAATGTAAAAAGGTACCGGAATGGAACAGATGAACAATATTGCTTTAATCAGAGGGGTGAATTCCAGGTAACATCTATAATAAGGATGTAAAACTGCACAGATGGCATAAGATTGTTTCTACTGAAAGAGGTTAAGAGGACAAAGTGAATAATTCCAAATAGGAGTTGCAGAATGAGATTGTTTACTTGAAGACAAATAGTTCAAAAAATCAGGAAAAAACAAACATTCGTATAAGTTTTGTAGATCTGGAAAATTCATAAAATAAGGTGCCAAAAAACCCGATCAAAATACTAATTATTATTATGCAACACCTCCAGGGAGTCCAAAGACTCATCGAGGGAGGGCACCTACTCTACAACTCTCCGTCTCCACCAACCGCAACTACCTTCATCACCTACACCAATGCCATCTACCACCAACCACCACTAGTATTTTCAAAGACAATCACAAACATCCATTCCAGTTGCAGGATTCGAACCTGCAGCCTCTTGGCTGGAGAGTGGATGCACTAACCACTCGGCCAACCAGGCTGGCATTGTATGGTGTAAATGGAAGATTGTACAGAAGAATATATAACATGTCATGAAGTTGTAAGCCAGCAGTTAGAAATGAAGGATATACGGGATGGTTTGATGTAAAACCAGTATACAAGAACTTACACGATTTCCAGTTATTCATCATCTGAAAGCTCACATTACAAGAGAAAAAGACATTAAATCTGTTATCAAGATAAGAAAAGATATTCAACTCAGCTTTTTACTTTATGCAGATGATAATATACTCCAAAATAAATCATGTACAAGTTTTCAGGACTCTTCGACTAAATTGATTAACTGCTGTAACAAATATATGCAACTTGGAAATAAATTATGAAAATATGAGCTGCATGCTCAATGGAGAATAAGTTTTTTTGGAGAATTTTTGTGAAGATAATTAGCATTCAATCATCAGTGTGCCGAGCTAAGCAAGATGGTATGGTAATATAAATCAAGCATTTGTTGCTAGGAAAAAAAAAACAGCTGCTATTCAATTTAGTTAGGGAATCTGCACTCTTCTCCTGGATTTGTTTAGTATATAATAATAAATTTAGTTTAATCCTTTATCCAAGTGTAAGCAAACAAAGTTTGTGTCTGAAGTATCTTCAGGACTGAGGCAACTTGTAGTAAAGGTGGACCAAGCTCTCATGAGGAGTGATGAGAGCTTGGTCCACCTTTACTACGAGTTGCCTCAGTCCTGAAGATACTTCAGGCGCAAACTTTGTTTGCTTACATTTGGATAAAGGATCAAACTAAATTTATTATAGTCTAACCAAGTGGAAAATAAACTTCCAACCAATTTGTTTAGGAGCACAACATCATCTGCATAAAGTAAATAGCTGAGTTGAATATCTCCTATTTGGATATCAGGCATAATGCCACTTTCCTTCATAAGGTGATTCATATAGATGACTAGCTGAGCCCTCCTGCTTTGCCGAGGCAAACTTATATTGCCAGGGATTCACTTCAGGGTATTTTCTTGAGTATTTGATGATGGTGCTTTTGTGCCCGTCTTTTCTTTTTATCCAACATAGTGGTAGCACTATGTGCTATGTTAAATACATAGCACAATCTTTTCTGCCTTTTTTTTTTAGGGCATAGAATCTTATATCATTTAAGGGACTTCTATATTCTATTTAACTATTTTCCCACTGGTTACCAATTAAAATGGCAACTTCACTCAAAGTTCTGATATATTTATTTACCTCACTAAATCACATAATACAATCATTTACACATAAATTAAAGATACCATGAAATTATATACTTGGTTTAATCTTTTATCCAAGAGTAAGCAAACAAGTTTGCACCTAAACTATTTTCAGGACTGGGGCAACTCGTATATAGTAGCTTATGAATTCACATCACTTGCTTTAGTATCCCATAATGCAAAGCCCATATCCTTGTGCATATGTATAATGTCCGTGAGGATTGCTACCTGGTCTCGGCAGTGACCCTTCCCATAATGCATAGCATTATACATACCCGTAAGGCTATGTGCTTTGCATTATGGGATACTAAGGCAAGTGATGCGAAGTCATAAGCTTCTATATACAAATTGCCCCAGTCCTGAAAATAGTTAAGGCGCAAACATGTTTACTTACACTTCGATAAAGGATTAAACCAAGTATATAATTTCTTGGCATCTTTAATTTATAGTATAACCAAGTGGAAAAACTTCCAACAATCATTTACACCTTGTTCTTTTAGCTTCATTTTGTTTAAATCTCTAATTTCGATCACAGAGACTGTTCTTGAAAGCAGTTCAACTTCTGCAAATGAAAACTGAATTCCAGATGACACGAGTGGAGCAGAGCTCTTCCAGTATCCATCTATAAAAAGGGAAATAACACTGAATGCAAAAATTACATAATTTCCCTATTACATATGCTACACAAGATTTGTGCTTGCATACCAGAGAAGAGAAAAACCACTGGCTCTGCAATGTAATACAAGTTAACTGTGCACAACTGTTTTGACAGGATATGTATAGTACTTTCTAAAAGTTTAAATTATGACATTTGTGTAGCTGAATGACATTATACTTAATAAAATTTGTGCAAAATGACTCATTGATACATTATGATGCTACGAGAGCAAGACTTTATCCTATCAAAATTCATAACGAAAGGGGACAATATGTTATGTTTAGTTTGCTTTTATTTTTTAAGAGTCACCTGTAAGAGTTGAAGACTCCCTTCAATCATTCATTCAATGAATTTACAGTTATTTATTTAGTCAACTTTTAATATTTAAACACATTACGAATGAAACTACTGATTCATACACTGAACGTATTAATTTTGTGTGAATATCTTCTTTCATAACGTGCACAACTTTCGTATTAAAGAGACTTTTTTTTAAAAAATTCAGTTTTCAAGTCAATAATTTTTGTTACTCTTAAAAAACACTCAAGTCAATGCAATAACTGGAAATTAATCTCTTTCATCACTGCTCAAATTCTGTTTCAAAGCTTACAGGTCCTTAAGGCCTATGACCTACCAAGTATTCTTGGTTTTTGGAACCGTTAATTTAAAATAAGGTAGTTAGTCTTATGCCTAAATATACATTTTTATGTGTAAATTTTGTGTATTTTCTTTACTTGTTTGCCTGTCGGGTTGTGGAATTAAAAACCCAAGTTTCCAGGAGAAAGAACACTGCTACCACATACCAGACTGGCAAACTCACCTTCAACTGAGAAGTCCTGATAAAGGATCTTCAGATTTTAGATTTAATTTAAATCCGGATCAACTTTCCTACCAAAGATCTAAAATATCACCAATATCTTCTAAATCAATTAAACAAATGTAGCAATCAGTTAAAAACTATTCAAAGACCAACCACCAACTACAACTAACTAACTTTTACCCCCCCCCCCCTCCCCCAAATATTCATTTCATCATCTAGTTTGGTAGTAAGTGTGTGCTAGGTCCAATTTTTCCTGTATGAAATAATCATATTTTATCAATATAAACTCATCACTGTTTTCTGGAATAACATATATTCAAAGAAAAAACTACAGTAGGATTAAAATTTTAGATTTTCAATACATTTCCAGCTTAATCAGTCATTATGTTTCTTTCTTTTAAAATAGTGGTCATCACCAATCCGTTTATACAACATTCTATGCAGTTTGTTTTATAACCATTCTTCTATTCTTTCATCTTCAATTTTATTTAAATGAACAGGTAGCTTCACAAATAGCCATCCTATTGACATTATTAAAACTCATAATGATGATTTCTAATCATCATTATGAGTTTTAATAATGATCAACTGTTTTGTTTCTAACACAACCCTCCAATTCATATTATTAAGGTCAGTTTGATTTAGTATTATAAATAATTTGCCAAATATTTCAAGTAAAGTATATGAAAGTTAAGTTACTTAAAATGTAAATAAATTATAAATATTTTAATAAAATAGGACCACTATAAAACTTATATACAACAGACCAAAATACCCTACTTAGATGTTTTCAGTAAATAATGAAATACAAAAATCATTAATGTCTTACCATCAAGCTGATCTTCCTTCACAAGTAATGCAGCCAGATTAACAATCTTGTAAAGATCTATAGAGAATTCTGGATTATTTTGTTCTCTAGACAAAAAGAAAAGTTGAGTACGTTCTAAAATTTCAAAATACATATTGTACTGATATAATATAAATAGAATAACCATACTTCTATTTAATTATTACTCCCAACATGGATTCGGTATGTAAAAATCATTCATCAAATTGTTTCGAAGATAAAAATAGACCATTTTAAAACTTATTATTCAATATATACATTCAGTGGGCAGCTTTATGATGAGCTGGTGCAGAACATCAGTAGAGTGGAAGTGAAGGAGGACATCAAGAGGATGAAGAATGGAAAATCGGTTAGCCCTGACAGTGGAGGCATGGAAGGCACTGGTGGAAGAGGGAATTGACCTGCTGTGGGACCTGTTCATAAAAGTTTGCGAACAGGAAAATATACCAGAGGAATGGAGGGAAGGTACTCTTTTCCCCCATCAACCAAGGGTAAAGGGGGATGCACAAGACTGTAAGAATTACAGAGGAATAAAGTTGATGTCCTACACAATGAAAATCCTAGAAAGGATTCTTGACAGAAGACAGAGGAAGGAGATGGAGATTGAAAATGAGCAATTTGGCTTCATGCCTGGTTGATCAACGACAGATTCTATCTTTGGGTTACGGCAGATGATGGAAAAGTTTTCAGAGAAACAATGGGAGCTACATATGGTGTTCATTGATCTCGAGAAAGAGTATGATAGAGAGCCAAGGCAAGAAGTCTGGAGGTGTCTGAGGGAGCAGAAGGTCATCATCAACATCATCAAATTCCTGACATGTACCCTAAAGGGGTGTACAGGATATGATAGAACTTCATGAAAAATTTACATCATTACTAACTTCTTATCTACAATTTTCCTCCAATTCAGTCTGTTACTTGTCAAGACCCCAACATTATCAGATCTTATATTTCTATCGTCTACGGTACTTTGTATCGTATCAATCCACCTATATCTTGGTCTTCCTCTGGGTCGTTTTGCTGCCAACCTGGCAGAGAACACTTGTTTTGCTAATCTTTCCTCGCTCATTCTGTTTAAGTGACCATACCACCTGAGATTAGCTCGCCTAATGCATTCCAGGATGCTGACAATGTCAAGTTCTTTCCTAACATCTTCGTTTTTAATATGATATTGCCATTGATGCCATCTGTTCATGCCTCTAATCTTTCTCAGGACTCTCATATCTGCAGTCTCTAGTCTTTGGTCAAGTGTTTTACTCTGATCCAACTCTCAGATCCATAATAATTCAGTGTTCTGACTAATTTCTCTCTTATTCCATATGAATTTATTCAATTGACTTTCTACAATACCAGCTTTGTTGATTCTGTTGTCTATTTCCATATTTAATTTACCATCTTCACTAAAAATAGTGCCTAAATACCTGAAATGTTTTATTTGTTCCACAGGTTCCCCATTCAAAACACAGCAGTTGACATTTTCAACGATCTACCTATTTTCATTGTCTTTTTATTGATGACCTTCATACCATATCTATTAAAACAGTTATTCAATTTAGTCAGGGAATCTTACAAACATGTAGCGGATTTATTTAGAAGTATAACATCATCCGCATAAATCAAAGAGCATACATTAACATCTCCAATTCTGATATCATGTTTAATACCACTTTCCTTCATAATGTGATCCGTATAGATTATGAATAACAGAGGGGATAATGTACATCCTTGTCTCACACCAGATTTAACACTAAACAATCTTCCTGTACTTCCTTCCATTCTAACTGCTGACTTGCAACTCAAATAAAGACTAAGTATTGCTAGATAAAATGCCCTACTGACACCATATAACTGTAGTGTATTGAATAGCTTCTCTCTTGGCACCTTGTTTTATGCCTTTTCCAGATCAACAAAACTTAAATACAGATCTTAGTTATATTCTCATGATTTCTCAACTAATTGTCGTAAAGTGAAGATCTGATCCTGACAGCCTCTATTTGGTCTGAATCTGGATTATTCTTCACCAAGCTTTTCTCCCACAATTCTTCTCAACCGTTTCTCAAGTATTCTGTCATAAATCTTGCCAGGAATACTCAGTAGGAAAATACCGCTGTAATTCTCACATTCAGTTCTATTTCCCTTTTTATGGATACTATTAGAGCTCTACTCCAATCATCAGGAATCTGTCCCTCTGTCCAGGCCTTCTGAACTACGCAGTGCAGCCACCATAAGACTTTTATAAAACCACACTTCAGTATTTCTGGTCGAATATAATCTACTTCTGCTACCTTTCCACATTTCAAGCCTTTGATGGCTTTTTCTACTTCAAGTATGGATATGTATTCCTGACTGTTTGCCTGTTGATTGTTTTTTACCACTGTGCTATCATTGCTTGTTTCATTTAGCAATTTTTCGAAGTAATTACTCCATACTTCAGATATCTTTTTCTCCTGTTTTCATGTCAACTTTATCATCTCTAACTCCTTTTACAGCACTCTTTCCTCCATTTCTAAGTTCTCTCCAACAACCTCCAGAATATCTTACCACCTTCATGATATTTATTTTCTATATTCTTGCCAGAGTCCTCCCATGCCTATTGTTTAGATAGTTTTACACGGTATTTAGCTTTCTTAAATTTGTCTCTGTATTCTCTAAGAGCACAAACTGAATTTTTTGACAGGAACTTTTGATATACTTTCTTCTTTGCCTTCACCACCTTGTTAACTTCCTGTGTCCACCATGGAGTTCAGATTTTTCTATCCTTTGAGACAACCTCACCACATGCCTCTCTGGCTGAATCAATCAGAGTTTTTTTCATGGTTTGCCACTGAATCTCCAAGGTTTGGTTCTTGTTCTCAAACTGTTTCATTTTTCCTTCAATAATCTTTGTGTATTTTAGTCTACAGTTCACATCTGAGAGCTGCTCAACTTTTATTCGCTTTAAAACTTTCTTACATGTCATTCTTTTCAACATGAAATTCAATTTTATCCTGCACAAGACTAAATAGTGACCATTTCCAATTTCAAATCCTCCATACACTCTGGTGTCCTGCACCAGGGAGAAAACATCACTATCAACAATAACATAGTCAATGAGACTTTTCTTATTCCTTGCCTCTTCTCTCCATGTGAATTTGTGCATATTTTTATGTTGGAACATGGTGTTAGTAATAACCAGTCCATGTCCTGAGCAGAAATCCAACAGGTATTTGCCATTATTATTAGCTTTGCTCTTTTATCCAAATTTTCCCAAAATATTTTGTATGTCTCACAATCACTTCCTACTCTGCTATTTAGATCCTCAACAAGGACCAACTTTTCCTTTTTCATTGTGTCAGTTGCTTTCTCTAGAGCCTCAAAAAATTTCTCCACTTCTACCTTAGTAGAGTCTTCTGTGGGACCATAGGCACAAATACGTCTCAATGTCCAGTTCCCCATTCTGATATTTGCCCAAATCATTCTACTTGACACTGCCTGCCATTCAAGAAGATGAGCCTCGTATTTTGTGCTGAATACTATGGCTACAGCTTCTTTTCCTTGATTGTCATTGCTCGAATATAACATTTTGTATTCAGCACAAAATGTTATATTCGAGTCAGCACAAAATGTTATAAACAAAAAAGACAAAAACAGGAGAAAGATCTCACCTGTTTTGGTCTTTTTTGTTTCAGTCACCCCTATTATGTCGATCTTGTACTTATCTAATTCCTCAGCTAGCTCCATTTCTTTGCCATTCAACCTTCTTATGTTAATAGTACCAATCTTTAACTCTGGTGATGTTGAGTTAGGGTGAGTTTTCAGATTTGTTCCAGTAACCGATTTTTGCTGTTCGCCCTGTATCCCTGGCGAAAACATCGGGGGCCTTGTTTAACTGGGCGATGTCCCAGCCGGCATGAAATTTTGTCTTGTTGTACCATCGGTTAATCCAATAAGAATACAATTTAGTCAGCTAAATCCCAAATTGCCAGTCCATCCTCGTTCATTCAGTATCCAGGAGATACCCAACAGGGTGCACCACAAGAAGGTGAGGATTGGATATTAGGTCAGAATCCCTGGTCGGTTCTCCGCATTCTTTAAAGGCTATGTGGGTCTCCTCTCAGTTATACAGCTTTGACCCTTAAGCAAGTTACCAAAGAAATATGTCAGGTTGTTGCAGGAGACATAAAAAAGTGTGAAGACAAGCGTTCAGACCAGTCTTTGAGAGACAAAGGTTTCAAATGACAGTTGGCTTGCATCGAGGGATCAGCATTAAGTCCGTTCCTGTTTAATATTGTGATGGAGGTGGTGACAGAAGAGGTGAGAGAAGATGCAACTTGGACAATGCTGTATGTGGATGACATTGAGCTGTGTGCAGAACCAAGAGAAGAAGTGGCAGCCAAACTGGAAAGTTGGAGGAAAGTACTAGAAGAGAGAGGTATGAGATTGAGCAGAAGTAAGACTGGGTGTATGTGTTGCAAAGTGGATGGCAGCCAGTAGATATCTTCAGCTGGAATGAAAGGTCATCAGGAAGGTTAGGGACTAGATACCTAGGTTCAACAGTGGAAGAGGATGGAGAGGCAGATAAGGAAGTGGGATGCAGGATAAAAGCAGGATGAAAAAACTGGAAAGAGATGGCTGGAGTGCTATGTAATAAAAGGATGCCGATCAATCTAAAAGGCAAAATCTATAGGACAGTAGTGAGACCAGCTATGACGTATGCTATGGAAAATGTGGCCCTGAGGAAAAATAACATCAGCAGGATGGAGGCAGCAGAGATGAGAATGCTTAGGTGGATGTGCGGTGTGACCCAAAAGGATCATCTGAGAAAAGGCTATGTGAGAGAAATGGTGAAATTTACGAACTTAGTAGGAGCGAGCAAGGTTGAGATGGTTTGGTCATGTGATGAGGAGGGAGCAAATATGGGGGAAGAAAGGTCATAAGATGGATGTTCAGGGGAGGAGGAGGAAGTGTGGGCAGCCAAAGAAGAGATGGAAGGAGCTGGTTGAGGAGGATTAAGGGTGAAAAACATGGATGTGGTTACAGCCCAAGACAGGAGAATGTGGAAGAGACTCACCAACAACTGCAATGCTACTTTAGTGGGACAAGCTGCAGAAGAAGACACTGAGTGACCATTTTATTAGGAACAACCAGTGCATAATATCATATACAGTGGGTCATCGGTTAATAAACAGTTCGGACTGCGAACAAATCAGACCACGAACACTTTCGCGAAAATTTTTTATTTTAGGACAACAAACACATGCTCAGATAACAAACATCTCGCAGAACAAACACAAGAAGAAGCAACGCTGTGTGTAAGATTTGTAGAACTGTATTTTACTGCCATCTATGAACGGTTCCTGGAATGAGACTTTGACAGTTGTACGCATAACCTTTTCGTGCACTAGTTGATTTCTGTTCTCTGAATTTTTGTAAGTGTTTTTCTGAACTTTTTATTAAAAAAAAATGATAACATTATGGGGCCTAAAAAGAGTGGAGTGTCAAGAACTATGTTCACCATAGAAACCAAGTAAGAGATAATAGCCAAGGTAGAGAGTGGGTAGAAGATGTCTGATGTTGCTAGGCAGTATGGCTTGAACAGGTGTACGGTAGGCGCAATCTTAGCTAAGAAAGATATAATCAAGACGACTCAAGCAGCTAAAGGAGTAACGAAAATCACATCTGAGAAACAAAGATGTGCCATCCATGAAAAAATGGAGAGATTGCTTTTAGTTTGGATAAAAGAAAGGGAAATGAAAAGCGATGTAACTAGTGTGAAAAATTTCTCTAGCATTCAAGAGAAGGCTAGAGAAATTTTTGAAGAAGTGAAGAAACAAACTCTACATTCGTCACATGAGGAGATAGAATTCAAGGCTACCACTGGATGGTCTGCAAAGTTTAGGAGATCTGGCATTAAACATGTGGTAATGCATGGTGAGTCTGCTAGTGCAGATAAAGAAGAAGCTGAGAAGTTCCGTCTCAAATTTCAAGCATTCGTTAAAAAAGAAGGATATTGTCCACAACAAATTTTCAATTGTGATGAAACTGGTTTATTTTGGAAGCACATGCCGAACCGTACCTACATCACGAAAGATGAGAAAAATATTCCTGGGCATAAACCCATGAAAAACCGATTGACATTACTTTTGGGAGCTAACGCTACTGGTGATATGAAGCTTAAACCACTTCTTGTCTATCACCCTGAGAACCCTAGAGCATTCAACAAATTTTCGATAATTAAAGAAAGACTGCCAGTGATGTGGAGATCGGATGAAAGGGCATGGGTCACACAGGTTCTTTTCAAAGAATGGCTGTTTAAATTTTGTGCCCCAAGCATCAAGGATTACCTTCAGACCAATGAACTGCCATTGAAAGCACTGTTGCTATTGGACAATGCACCAGGACACTCAAAAGACCTTGAAGATAATTTGCTGGAAGACTTTCCATGGCTGACAGTTCAGTTTCTGCCTCCAAATACCACTTCATTGATTCAGCCAATTGATCAGGAGGTTATTGCGGGTTTCAAGAAATTGTACACTCGCGAACTGTTTTATCGGTGTTTTGAAGCATGCCAGTTCTTCTCAACAATGACATTAAAAATGTTTTGGAAAGAAAAATTTGATATTCTTGAAGCTATCTGGCTCATTGAGAGTTGAATTCTGCTTGGTGAAAGCTGTGTCCATCCTGCATTCAGGGAGATGGAGATGATGCTCCTGAAATTATGGATGAAATTGTGACAACTGCTAGAGATCTGGAATTGGAGGTGAATGAAGATGACATTGAAGAGCTAATAATGGAACATGAAAATGATCTGACGACAGAAGAACTCCAAGAACTCTTGAATGAAGAAGCGAGATGTGTTTTCTTCTAAAAAAGAGGAAGATGAAAGAGGACTAATGTCGACATCTGCTATTAAAGATCTTTTGAAGAAGTGGGAGGATGTCAAAACAACGGTCTCCGAATGGCACCCAAACCAGGTTGAGGTCAATAGGCTTGGAGGATCTCTACAACAACAATGCTATTAATCACTTCCGTAAAATCCTAAAGAGAGAAAAGCAATTGACAATGGACAGATTCTTTAAAGCCCCACAAATGGGAAAAAGAACATGACTGATGAAAATGCAACTGTGTATGTATGTATTATTGTTATTATAAATAAACGTAGTAAGAAATCATATAATTATTTTTTTTTTTTTTGGCTCTCCAGAACAAATTAATCAAATTCCCATAAAAATCTATTAAAGATCTTTTGAAGAAGTGGGAGGATGTCAAAACAACGGTCTCCGAATGGCACCCAAACCAGGTTGAGGTCAATAGGCTTGGAGGATCTCTACAACAACAATGCTATTAATCACTTCAGTAAAATCCTAAAGAGAGAAAAGCAATTGACAATGGACAGATTCTTTAAAGCCCCACAAATGGGAAAAAGAACATGACTGATGAAAATGCAACTGTGTATGTATGTATTATTGTTATTATAAATAAACGTAGTAAGAAATCATATAATTATTATTATTTTTTTTTGGCTCTCCAGAACAAATTAATCAAATTCCCATAAAAATCTATGGTAAATCGATGATCTGTTAATGAACAATTCAGGTAGCGAACATCGTCTTCGAACGGATTATGTTTGTTAACTGATCATCCTCTGTACTGTTTCATGCCCATGCTCATGCATAGGCATGAAACAGAATAAGTGTGCATGCATGCCTGCATGTGCACACACAGAAATTGAATGTCAGTAAAATCCTCTAAGATTCTCTACAAAATATATTCAGCGCACTGATCAAGGATTTTAAAAGATTTGGGAACAGACTGTTTAAGATAATTTCTAATAATTAAAAAAAAAAAAAAATTATTTTGATTGAGTTAAAGCCATGATGATCATTTCTTGATAAATACCTTCAAAAAGATGTACAAATGCAATGACAATATTACATAATGTAGTATACATCATTGTCTATAAATAATTTTCATCAAATTATACTGTTAATTGTCTCGCCTCTGATATGATCAGACTTACATTTTGTTTTCCAAGGCACCACAGACAAAATTGACACGACAAAATTTCATGCCGGCTGGGGCGTCGCCCTGTTAAACAAGGCCCCCGTTGTTTTCGGCAGGGAACCAGGGCTAACAGCGAAAAGTCAGCTACTGGAACAAATCTGAAAACAAACCCCAACTCAACATCACCAGAGTTAAAGATCGGTACTATCAACATAAGAAGCCTGAATAGCAAAGAAATGGAGCTAGCTGAGGAATTAGATAAGTACCAGATCGACATAATAGGGGTGACTGAAACAAAAAAGACCAAAACTGGTGAGATCTTTCTGAGCAATAAATACAAAATGTTATATTCAGGCAATGACAATCAAGGAAAAGAAGGAGTAGCCATAGTATTCAACATAAAATACGAGGCTAATCTTCTTGAATGGCAGGCAGTCTCAAGTAGAGTAATGTGGCCAAATATGAGAATGGGGAATGGAACAATGAGACTTATTTGTGGTCCCACAGACCTATGGTCCCACAGAAGGTTCTACTAAGGTAGAAGTTGAGGAATTTTTTGACGCTCTAGAAAAAGCAACTGACACAATGAAAAACGAAAAGTTGGTCCTTGTTGGGGATCTAAATAGCAGAGTAGGAAATGATTGTGAGACATACAAAAATATTTTGTGAAAATTTGGAGAAAAGAGCAAAGCTAATAATAATGGCAAATATCTGTTGGATTTCTGCTCAGGACATGGACTGGTTATTACTAACACCATGTTCCAACATAAAAATGTGCACAAATTCACATGGAGAGAAGAGCCTAGGAATAAGAAAAGTCTCATTGACTACGTTATTGTTGATAGTGATGTTTTCTCCCTGGTGCAGGACACCAGAGTGTACAGAGGATTTGAAATTGGAAGTGATCACTATTTAGTCTTGAGCAGGATAAAATTGAATTTCATATTGAAAAGAATAACATGTAAGAAAGTTTTAAAGCGAATAAAAGTTGAGCAGCTCTCAGATGTGAACTGTAGACTAAAATACAGAAAGATTATTGAAAAGAAAACGAAAGAGTTTGAGAAGAGGAATCAAACCTTGGAGATTCAGTGGCAAACTCTGAAGAAAACATTGATTGATTCTGCCAGAGAGGCATGTGGTGAGGTTGTGTGCAAGGATAAAAAAAGCAGAACTCCCTGGTGGACACAGGAAGTTAAAGAAGCAGTGAAGTAAAAGAAGAAAGCATATCAAAAGTTCCTGGCAAATAAGTCAGCTTTTACTCTTACAGAATACAGAGACAAATGTAAGAAAGCTAAACAGTGTGTAAAACTAGCTAAACAAAAGTCATGGGAGGACTTTGGCAAGAATATAGAAAATAAATATCAAGTAGGTGGCAAAATATTCTGGAGGTTGTTGAAGAAGCTTAGGAATGGAGGAAAGAGTTCTGTAAAAGGAGTTAGAGATGATAGAGGTGACATGAAAACAGGAGAAAAAGATATCCTTGAAGTATGGAGTAATTACTTTGAAAAACTGCTAAATGAAACAAGCAGTGATGACAGCACAGTGATAAAAAACACTGACCAGGCCTTCAGTCAGGAATACATATCCATACTTGAAGTAGAAAAAGCCATCAAAGGCTTGAAATGTGGAAAGGCAGCAGGAGTAGATGATATTCGACCAGAAATGCTGAAATATGGTGGTATAAAAGTCTTACAGTGGCTGCACTGCATAGTTCAGAAAGCCTGGACAGAGGGAACAATTCCCGACGATTGGAGTAGAGCTCTCATAGTACCCATATATAAAAAGGGAAATAAAACTGAATGTGAGAATTACAGAGGTATTTCCCTACTGAGTGTTCCTGGCAAGATCTATGCAAGTATACTTGAGAAACGGTTGAGAAGAATTGTGGAAGAAAAGCTTGGTGAAGAACAAGCTGGATTCAGGCCAAATAGAGGCTGTCAGGATCAGATCTTCACTTTACGACAAATAGTCGAGAAAGCATGGGAATATAACAAAGATCTGTATTTAAGTTTTGTCGATTTGGAAAAGGCATATGACAAGGTGCCAAAAGAGAAGCTATTCAATACGCTGCAGTTATATGGTGTCAATGGGGCATTATATCAAGCAATACGTAGTCTTTATTTGAGTTGTAAGTCAGCAGTTACAATTGAAGGAAGTACAGGAAGATGGTTTAATGTTAAATCTGGTGCGAGACAAGGATGTACATTATCCCCTCTGTTATTCATTATCTATATGGATCACATTATGAAGGAAAGTGGTATTAAATTTGCTATTAAAATTGGAGATGTTGATGTCAACTCTTTGCTTTATGTGGATGATGTTATACTTCTAAATAAATCCAGTACAAGTCTGCAAGATTCCCTGACTAAACTAATACCTGTTGTGATAGATATGGTATGAAGGTCAGCAATAACAAGACAAAGAGAATGAAAATAGGCAGAATCATTGAAAATATCAACTGTGTTGTGAATGGAGAACCTGTGGAAACAAGTAAAACATTTCAGCTACTTAGGCACAATTTTTACTGAAGATGGTAAACTAAATATAGAAATAGACAACAGAATCAGCAAAGCTGGTATCGTGGGAAGTCAATTGAATAAATTCATACGGAATAAGAGAGAAATTAGTCGGAACACTAAATTAGCTGTATAAGACAGTGTTCAAACCAGTTTTAACTTATGGATCTGAGAGCTGGGTCAGAAGTAAAACACTTGACCAAAGACTAGAGACCGCAGATATGAGAGTCCTGAGAAAGATTAGAGGCGTGAACAGATTGTATCAATGGCAACATCATATTAAAAATGAGGATATTAGGAAAGAACTTGACATTGTCAGCATCCAGGAATGCATTAGCAGAGCTAATCTCAGGTGGTATGGTCACTTAAATAGAATGGGAGAGGAAAGATTAGCAAAACAAGTGTTCTCTGCCAGGTTGGCAGGAAAACGACCCAGAGGAAGACCAAGATATAGGTGGATTGATACGGTACAAAGTGCCTTAGTCGATAGAAATATAAGATCTGATAATGTTGGAGTCTTGACAAGTAACAGACTGATTTGGAGGAAAATTGTAGATAGGAAGTTAGTAATGATGTAATTTTTTCATGTAGTACACTCATATCCTGTACATCACTTGAGGGTACAAGGCAGGAATTTGATGATGATGAGGCACCACAGAATTCGATAATACACTAAATTCTGGTCTTCTTCTTTGGGGTTTTTGATTTGCAATTCTGGAATCAAATTTTTTGGATAACTTTTTTTTTTTTTCTTCCTTCATTCTGTTGGCTGTGCTTATACATAACTGAATGCTAGCAATGTGATATTCTATTCTAATATCATGATTTTTAATGATTCCATCATGATGGCATCTGTTCACTTCTTTAATGTTCCTCATATCTGTGGTATCCAGTCTCCAATTGAATGTTTTATTTCCAATCCAACTTCTAGATACATCAGTTAAAACTGGTCTAAACACTGGTTAGTATTCTACTAGTTTTGTATATATGCAGTAAAACCCCCCTTTTTTTTTTTTTTTTTACACTTTTCAGGGGACTGATGGAAAAAAGTGTAAATAGCAGGAAATGTAAAAAAACATTAAAAAAAGGCTAAAAGATGACTTACTGCTAGTATATAAGTCTACATACTAGATTACAAAATTTAATAACTGAAAATAAATGAATTTACAATTACTTACATCTATCTATTTAAAAAAAAACTTTAATTGTTGATTATTTTTGCTTTTCATTTTTTGTGACATAGCGCCAGATTGTTTTGCATTGAGTTCAATGCTGTTTTTTACTATCGTGTTCAAAGTGGACATGGAGAGTCCAAGATCTTTTGTTAAATGCACACGTGTTCCGGCAGGCCAATCTACACATCGCAGAATTGCCATCTTTTCTTCTACCCCAAAATACATTTTCTGTCTTTTTTCTGGGATGGATAATCCACCACCGCAACTTGAAAGCAACTTTCACACGCTAAATTACGTAGCAGAAATTCTGCAATATCAATTCGTACTGTGTATCACTCATCATTACATTACTGCTGCAAGCGTGCAAGTCACCGTGATGGCAGAAACCACAGACAAAAGCAATGCCTTCAGGAACAGAAATGCGCAGATTTCCGCAGAAATCGATTCAAAAATCAGTATTGCCACCCGAGAGAAAAATGCAAATCATGGGAAATAACATCCACATCAAGTTGTTAATGGCGGGAAAACAACATATCATAAGATTAGGCCTTAAGATAGGACCAACGGAAAATGACGTAAATGGCAGGAAAACGTAAATTGTGGGAACGTAAAAACGGGGTTTTACTGTGGACGAAGGTCTTTGCAATGCAATTTCAAATAGAGCTATCCATGGCTCTTCTTCTCAATGTCACTCCTGCAAACCTGATCGTTTGGTCAATCCATTGTGATTTTGGTTGGTGATATGATTTTTTTCCCCTGTGGAATCTAATCCAGTACTTCTTTTGTCCATCATCGGAATCTTCAAGCAATATGCTCGGCACCATATATTAAAGTAACACACTGAGATTTTCATTAGATCAATATTGAATCTTCTGACTGGGGCTTTTATATGGGCTTATTTATATATAATACCATTTCATCTTCTCATTCCATCACCATCAACAATGCGCTTTTGTTGGAAAGAGAAAGATTTGTTCAAATCCTGTGTGGAATGAAAAGAATCTTAAAGAACCTTTGTAGGGTCTTTTCTGCTGAAGGTGAGTTATTGGTCTCATACAGAGGTGGTAGGTTCTTCATCTGGCAAAGAGACAAATCAGCTAAAGAACACAAGCAATTGACAAAACATACCAGGGCTACGCAGACAGTGCACCCTATCAGAGCATCAATTAAGGTTGTGATGGAGTTATTGAGCCAAACAAGTAATGGGAGGAAAATGGGAAGATGATTTTGTTGGATTCTGATTATGTAGAAATTAGAATAAATGTTATTTGATTCAGAATCCAACATGATTTTCCGTCACAAGAACTACATTTATAAATATTATTTAATATAAATAACATAAATTATAATTTGATATCATATGACTACCTTAATTATATCAATTATTTAATTATTTAATCAAAGGAAAGTGTTAATGATAATAAGATTCTGTATTAAGCATTATTAAGCTGTTTTATTTATTGTTGTGTCAATATTATAAGAACTTATATTTGTAATTTAACTACGCATTTATTGAAAAGCAAATATTCCAATTATTCCTGTTTTGTGAAAGCTTAACGTTATGCAATAACTCAATGTAGTTGTATAGCCTAATGTAACATTCGCGAGAATGTTTACGTTTATCGGTTGTCATAGAGACGCATGAAATAAACGAGCGTGAGTGGAACGGAGCGTGGACTAAATAAGGAAGAGAAAAATATATACGAAGTGAGGGAGTCGGAACGAAAATTTGGGAAGTGAAAGAAGCAAGGGGATAAACTAGAGAAGTAGAAGTAAGTAAAAGGTTCTTAAGGGTAGGAGTTATGTGGATAATTTTTATAAGTGAGCAAGGACGAAACGAGCTTTATAGTTAGCTGAAAGTATAATCAGCAGTAATAATGAAAAGGAAATTAATACTACAATCGGATAAAATAAAAAGCTGGATGTTTAAGGAAGAATTCTGAATGAACCTGGCTATTCTAGAATTGTGGCTTATTTCCGATTTGCCCTAAAAAGAACCTCAAGGTGTTTAATTAGTTTATGAGTGGTAACGACGATAGTTGAAGTACCCTGTAATTGATGTCCAGAATTCTGAAGTGCGATTGATAGTGCTTTAAGTATAACTGTGGATAAGTCTTGTAGATGTGTTTTTTATTTAAGTAAGATAAATAAATTCCAAAAGTTTGCTCACAACATAATTGATGTACTAGGAGCTATTTCCGGTAAGGTCTTTCATAGTGTTTTATTTCATTGCTTGAAGAATTGTGTGTTGATTACGCTATGTTTAACCTAACTTTAACTGTGGAAACTCTTCGTGATTGAGAATTGGAGATAAGAATTTTTTGAAAGATATTTTTCAGCTATTAGTGCCTGTGATACTTTGAACTTATAGCTTGACTGAGAAATATGTGAAAACTGATTAGATTGGATGTTCTATTATATTAATTTAAGTGTAGAAACTTTGTAATCCAGAAGCTGAGAAAATGCATGTGAAGACTTGGAAGATTGTGTAATGTGATTAACTTGACTTAATGTTTGACTTGTTTCTACTATTAAAAATTACAAGTAAAATTTATGTATATGTTATATGACCTGTATTAAATGCTTCATTTGTTAATCTAACTATTGTATTTGCCTGAATTTCTTTTTACTGCACCGTTCACAAAAATTCGAATCTAACGGGAATCCCAGAGAGAGAAAATAAATACTTCGGCCTGAATGAATGAGAAGACTGCTAACTAACTTTGAATTGATCCTACTATTTCATATAGACTTATTTAAGGATAGAGTGGCGCAGTATAATAGAAATTTCTCTACCCTTAGATTAGTGATCAATTTACAATTAGTTTTCTTTTATTTTATGAAAGTGACTTTTAACAAGATAGCAGATTCGAACATCAAGAGAACAACGTCACGACAATTTCAATATATGCTTCAAGATATAAACTATCTCTAAAGCAGAACAGAATTAATTACAGGATGGACCAAAAATTACTTTGATAACTAAATCATATAAAAGCCAACATTTCAACTACATATCTGGAACCCCACCACTTATGTCTCTGAATGGATGCAATCTGAGTATCATATAATAAATTGTTCCAAGTTCAGAAATACTACTTCTGTCACTGATGCATGAAAAGTGCTAATTGCTCGTATTAAATGATTCTAAATGGGTTCATGCTCTAAAAATAAAATTAACCACTTTCATATCTGTTCAAAGTTTTTCTACTTGGTTATACTATAAATTAAAGATAAATGAAAGGAAATTATATTCCTGGTTTAATTCTTTATCCAAGTGTAAGCAAACAAAGTTTGCCCATGAAGTAACGTCACAACTGGGTAACTCATATATAGAGGCTAATGAACTCACATTACTTGCTTTAGTATCCCATAATGCAAAGCACATATCCTTACAGACAGTATAATGCTATGCATTATGGGGAGGATCACTGCCCGGACCAGTTTTTCGACCTTTGTTGAGGTCTCATTAGTGAGAGCCGGATCCAGAAGTGATACCAAGGTTGAAGTAATGCAGACGTCATATTTCCATATACAAGTAGCCAAAAGGTGTCACATCATATTACTAAAATACTGAGTGGGGACTCTGCTGAATAAAATGATTGTTCAGATCGCCTGAGTTTTTGGAGACCTCCCTTCACTTATATAGTGAAACCGGTTTGGGTAGTGCCCCTTCCCATAATGCATAGCATTATACATGTCTGTAAGGATATATGCTTTGCATTATGGAATACTAAGTCAAGTGATGTGACGTCATTAGCCTCTGTATATGAGTTGCTCAGTCATGAAGTTACTTCACATGCAAACTTTGTTTGCTTACACTTGGATAAAGGATTAAACCAAGAATATAATATAACGTTGCATGCTTTGTTTTTTTCAAACTTTGTTTTTTTCAAACTTTGTTTGCTTACACTTGGATAAAGGATTAAACCAAGAATATAATTTCTTGGCATCTTTAATTTACACTTTCATACATATTAAAAAATACAGCCTACTATTACTATCCCTCAATCAACATTACTTTATTTGGAGTTAACCAAGCCCCCTGTCCCACTTTGACTAAACTGGATCACTAATAGGAGAGGGTGTTATAGAACACTAGAATCACATTGAACTAACTAAGTCTCACAAACTCAACACTGTAGAATCTACAGATTATAAGATTCTGTTGTCAAACCTAAATTGCTATAGTGCCTTCAAATCATCATTAATTTCCTGCTATGTTCAGGTTACTATGACAGTACTACATGATTAAGTAAATATGATAAATAAGGTATAGGTAAATATGACTTCTCCATTGCTTCTGCATTAGTATCACCACTTCTAGGTCTGGCACCCACTGACGAGACCGGTCTGGGGAGTGGCCCTTCCATTAATGCACAGCATTATACATGTCCGCAAGGAGATGTGCTTTGCATTATGGGAGATACTAAGACAAGGAGTGATGAGAGCTTGGTCCACCTTCACCACGAGTTGCCTGAGTCCTGAAGATACCTCAGGTGCAAACTTTGTTTGCTTACACTTGGATAAAGGATTAAACTAAATTTACCATACTACATGATTAAGTTTACATTAGTATTAATCTCCTATCAATAATTTTCATTCAAATCAGTCTATTACTTGTCAGCAGTTGATGTTGTCATATCTAACATTTTGTGCTTCTAAGGCACTTATGACTGAATCAATTGAATTAGACCATGGTCTTCTTCTGGTTCTCCTTCCTGCCATCTTGACATCAAACACCTGTTTTGCTAAAATTTCTTCACCCATTCTATTCAAGTGGACATATCACCTTAGATTAACTCTGCTGACACATTCTTGAATGCTAATAATGTCAAGTTCCTTTCTAATATCCTCATTTCAAATATGATTCTGCCATTGATGTCATTGGTTCACTTCCCTAATTTTTCTCAGAACCCTCATATCGGTGATCTCTAGTCTTTGATCAAGTGCTTTATTTCTAACCCAACTCTCAGATCTATAACTTAAAACTGGTTTGAAAACTGTCTTGTATACTGCTAGTTTGGTGTTTTGGCTAATTTCTCTCTTATTCCATATAAATTTATTCTGCTGGCTATCTACTATATCAACTTTGCTTATTCTGTTGTTTACTTTCATATTTAACCTGCCATCTTCATTAAAACTGTGCCTAAATAGCTGAAATATTTTACTTGTTCTCAAGAATCTCTATTCAGAATGCAGCTGAAGTTTTCTATGCTCTTGTCTATTTTCAGAAGGTCAGAGGACTCCTGCCTTCTGACCAGGCCCTCTGAATTATGCAATGTCACCACTGCAAAACTTTTATACTACATACTTAAGTATTTCTGGTCAGAATATTATCTACTCCAGCTGCCTTTCCATATTTCAAGTTTTTGACAGCTTTTTCTGCTAAGTATTAATATGTACTCTCTTCTCTTCGCATTCTTTCAAATATGAATGTTTATTCAAGGGAAGACAGAAAACTCATTACTTCCAAGCCAGTTAGCTTAACTTATTAAGGCCTGTTGTGCTTCAAAATTTAATCATGCTGTAGGATAGTAACAGGTGGCCATTTTTTTTTAATAAGAAAGAAAGTGGTTGTTAATTTTTTTTTTTTTTTTTTTTTTTTTTTTTTTTTTTTTTTAAGAGATAGCATTTTAACAGATGTCTGAACTTATGAACAATTTACTAGCCCAATATTATATTTATATACACTTAGAGTTTATATATCTGGAGCTCGAACCTATCTATTGAACTCATCCCCAGACAGAGGGTAAAATGCTGGTTTTCACCTGTTGAACATGGTGACTTCATGTTAAATTACTGCACTAGCCAAGCTGCACACTGGACCAGCATGTGGAATTATGATCCAAACTTCAAAGAGAAATTAGAGATGAATAAAATAAACTTATTCCCACCAAGTTTCAACTTTTACTGAGTAGAGCAATATAACATAAAGACATATGATGCTGACAATACCTAGATTACTAGGTCTATAAACATTAAATTCTCAGCAATGAAACAGTTAAGTGAAGTAACACAAGAACTAAAATGAGATGTCTAGGATTGTGTGAAGCTAGACGCAATGGAGAAGAAAATGGTGACAATTATGCTATAGAGGTGAGGATAAGGAAAGAACTACTGGAGTTGATTTCTTAGTCAACAAAGTGTTGAATGACAATATCATGGAATCTGATGGTATACAAAAATCTGATACTTCATATCTGATTAAATAACAAGATCATTCAAGTTTACGAGTCACCAAGTAAGTGAAAAGTTCTATGATGATGTGTCAAAGATGCCAATTCAAAATCATCATGAAGAGAACTTTGCAGAAATAGTTCACAAGAACCAGATGAAAGCTTTATGTGAAATTGGTAAAAGAGATGATAGAGTATTAACAGAATTTACTGGAAATCTTGACATAATGGACTATTTGTCCATTATGTCAATGGGGGGGGGGGGGGGCACAGAAAGTAGACATAGAAAAGTCCAAATGAAAGGATGAGTGAAATTGACTGTCTTCCATAACAAAAAATATATTTTGAGGCTAGTTCAAACATAACTGAACAGTCCTCAAAATATATTTCACAATAGCTTATTTCCAATGTGATAAAACAATTATGAATTAAAAGCTAAACAATTAATAAATCATGCTGCACTTACAAGACGTCTTTGCAATTTAAAGCCTCTTCTAGGTTACCGCTGGTTACATGCAGTTCCATAATCTGTGCCTGCATAGCTGGTGACATAAGAAATCCCTCCTTTTCAAACTCAGTTTTCATTTCATATGCTTTATCAAAATTCTATCAAAAATAATAAAGGGAAAAACGTATTTTTATTACTACAAAAAATACATATTTTTGCAAATTGATGGTATTGAAACAACAATGACATGTTTTCAATGGTGTTGAATCCAAACAATGCAAATATTTTGTTCAACCACTAATGTTTAAATAAAGTACGCAGCATAAAAACTCATTGTCCTGACAATATAGTGAAATGAACTACTGTTTGTAGATGCAGTATGTTTCTTCAAAAGCATGAGGGAGGATATTTTGAACAGTGCTGATATTCCTCTATGCTGATAAATGCATGTCAGCAATAAGCAGTATTTTTATATTTAAAATATAACATTAATCTCAAGGCCAAAAACCTGTACTGAGGGTGAACTTTTATGTGCAAAAGTTCTTGCTACATAAAATTAATATGAAACTGAGTTTAATAAATTTCATTACAATCTTAAAATATTTCAATTTTTCTTTGAAAAGTTTAAATTTATTTTAGTGATAAATTATGCCAAAACAAATTTAAACTATAATGAGAGATAAAGATTAAGAAATTAAGTTCATATGGAGTTAAGAAAAAACTAAATATCATTTTAAGTGGTAGATGAATTCCTTTGGCATTCATGAGCAATACTCTGCTTAATCGAACCCTGAAGTGGCTTGAAAAAAATTATGTTTAGTCTCTAAAGTAGGATTTCATGATCATGCAACCCTTATTTCACTAACATCTAATGATGGTGGTCTTTAAGACTGCCAATCCTTTATGGGCAGGATTATCATAACATATCATAGGATTTCAACTTAACAATTTAGGGTAACCAACATGTTGCATCCAAGTAACTTGGCTTCTCATCATCAAATTCCTTACATGTACCCTCAACTGGTGTACAGAATGTGATAGTACTACATGAAAAATTTACATCATTACCAACTTCCTATCTACAATTTTTCTCCAAATCAGTCTGTTACTTGTCAAGACCCCGACATTATCAGATCTTATATTTCTATCGTCTAAGGCACTTTGTACCGTATCAATCCACCTATATCTTGGTCTTCCTCTCGGTCATTTTGCTGCCAACCTGGCAGACAACACTTGCTTTGCTAATCTTTCCTCGCACATTCTGTTCAAGTGACCATACCACCTGAGATTAGCTCTACTAACGCATTCCTGGATGCTGACAATATCTAGTTTTTTCCTAATATCCTCGTTTTTAATATGATATTGCCATTGATACCATCTGTTCATGCCTCTAATCTTTCTCAGGACTCTCATATCTGCGGTCTCTAGTTTTTGTTCAAGTGTTTTACTTCTGACCCAGCTCTCAGATCCATAAGTTAAAACTGGACACTGTCTAGTATACATCTAATTTAGTGTTCTGACTAATTTCTCTCTTATTCCATATGAATTAGATTTAATTCACATGGAATAAGAGAATTGAATATTAGAATTCAATCGACTTCTTATCACACCAGCTTTGTTGATTCAGTTGTCTATTTCCATATTTAAATTACTATCTTCACTAAAAATCGTGCCTAAGTAGCTGAAATGTTTTACTTATTCAACAGGTTTTCCATTCACAACACAGTTGACATCATTTTCAACGATTCTACCTATTTTCATTGTCTTTATCTTTTTATTACTGACCTTCATACCATATCTATTACAACAGTTATTCAATTTAGTCAGGGAATTATGCAAACTTGTAGTGGATTTATTTAGAAGTATAACATCGTCTGCATAAATCAAAGAGCACATATTAACATCTCCAATTCTGATATCAGGTTTAATACCAATTTCTTTCATAATGTGATCCATATAGATAATGAATAACAGAGGGGGATAATGTACATTCTTGTCTGACACCAGATTTAACATTAAACCACCTTTCTGTACTTCCTTCAATTCTAACTGCTGACTTGCAACTCAAATAAAGACTAAGTATTGCTTGATATAATACCCCAATGACACCATATAACTGTAGTATATTGAATATCTTCTCTCTTATATTCACATGCTTTCTCAACTATTTGGAATAAAGTGAAGATCTGATTCTGACAGCCTCTATTTGGCCTGAATCCAGCTTGTTCATCACCAAGCTTTTCTTCCACAATTCTTCTCAACCGTTTCTCAAATATACCAGCATAAATCTTGCCAGGAACACTCAGTAGGGAAATACCTCTGTAATTCTCACATTCAGTTTTATTTCCCCTTTTATATATGGGTACTATGAGAGCTCTACTCCAATCATTGGAAATTCGTCCCTCTGTCCAGGCCTTCTGAACTATGCAGTGCAGCCACTGTAAGACTTTTATAAAACCATACTTCAACATTTCTGGTCGAATATCATTTACTCCTGCTGCCTTTCCACATTTCAAGATTTTGATGGCTTTTTTCTACTTCAAGTATGGATATGTATTCCTGACGGTATGCCTGTTAAGTGTTTTTTACAACTGTGCTATCACTGCTCATTTCATTTAGCAATTTTTCGAAGTAATTACTCCATACTTCAAGGATATCTTTTTCCCCTGTTTTTTCATGTAACCTTTATCATCTCTAACTCCTTTTACAACACTCTATCCGCCATTTCTAAGCTTTTTCAACAACTTCCAGAATATCTCACTACCTTCTTGATATTTATTTTCTGTGTTCTTGCCAAAATCCTCCCATGACTTTTGTTTACGTAGTTTTACACAGTATTTGGCTTTCTTACATTTGTCTCTGTATTCTTTAAGAGCACAAGCTGACTTATTTGCCAGGAACTTTTGATATGCTTTCTTCTTTTCCTTCAATGCCGCTTTAGCTTCATGTGCCCACCATTGGAGTTCTGATTTTTCTATCCTTGCAGACAACCTCACCACATGCCTCTCTGGCAGAATCAATCAGGGTTTTCTTCAAGGTTTGCCACTGAGTTTCCAAGGATTGGTTCCTGTTCTCAAACTCTTTCATTTTTTCGTCAATAATCTTTGTGTATTTTAGTCTACAGTTCATATCTGAGAGCTGCTCAACTTTTATTCGCTTTAAAACTTTCTTACATGTTATTCTTTTCAATATGAAATTCAATTTTATTCTGCTCAAGAGTAAATAGTGATCTCTTCCAATTTCAAATCCTCTGTACACTCTGGTGTCCTACACCAGGGAGAAAACATCACTATCAACAATAACATATTCAATGAGACTTTTCTTATTCCTCGGCTCTTTTCTCCATGTGAATTTGTGCATATTTTTATGTTGGAACATGGTGTTAGCAATAACTAGTCCATGTCCTGAGCAGAAATCCAACAGGTATTTGCCATTATTATTAGCTTTGCTCTTTTCTCCAAATTTTCCCAAAATATTTTTGTATGTCTCACAATCATTTGCTGCTTTGCTATTTAGATCCCCAACAAGGACCAATTTTTCCTTTTTCATTGTGTCAGTTGCTTTTTCTAGAGCGTCAAAAAAATTCCTCCACTTCTACCTTAGTAGAACCTTCTGTGGGATCATAGGCACAAATAAGTCTCATTGTCCAGTTCCCCATTCTGATATTTGCCCACATCACTCTACTTGAGACTGACTGCCATTCAAGAAGATTAGCCTCATATTTTGTGTTGAATACTATGGCTACTCTTTCTTTTCCTTGATTGTCATTGCCTGCATATAACAATTTGTATTTATTGCTCAGAAAGATCTCACCAGTTTTTGTCTTTTTTTGTTTCAGTTACCCCTATTATGTCGATCTGGTACTTATCTAATTCCTCAGCTAGCTCCATTTCTTTGCCATTCAGGCTTCTTATGTTGATAGTACCAGTCTTTAACCCTGGTGATATTGAGTTGGGGGTGTGCTTTCAGATTTGTTCCAGTAGCTGACTTTTCGCTGTTCGCCCTGGTTCCCTGGTGATATTACATAGCTGGCATGAAATTTTGTTGTGTTGTACCATCAATTTCTATATTGGTTTAAACCAATAAGAATACAATTTGGTTGGCTAAATCCCAAATTGCGTGCCTATCCTTTCGTTCAGTATCCAGGTAGATATCCAACAGGGTGCACCACGAGAAGGTGAGGATTGGACATTAAGTCAGAAGCCCTGGTTGGTTCTTCGCATTCCTTTAAAGACTATGTGGAGGTCTCCTCTCAGTTATACAGCTTTGCCTCTTAAGCACCCCTTGGCTTCATATAAACCTAATTAATGTAACAGTTAATCCTATCTATATAATCTACCATATCCTCAAAATATGCATCTTTTAGTCAATTCGTTTGTGTCTCAGGATGAAAACATCTTCCCACATCATTCCTCCCACCCTTCTTTTTGCCATGTCTATCTCCATGGAGTCAGAGGCTCATCACAAAACTCATCAAATCTGACATCTGAATGCAAATACAGCTGTGGGATTGGACTGGATGTCAGCTTGCATTTTACGAGAATGTTCAAGTTTAATTTTAATTTAAGTTTCAGCCTCTGGCAAAGTTCCAAGAGAGTGAAGGAGGCAACTTGAAGGGGCAGAGGGAAAAATAGTTCCTTTGCATAAAGGAGTATCTAAGTCTCTGGCAGAAAATTATAGATCAATTAGTATCTCAGGAGTGCAGTAAAAGTACTGGAAAAGTTGGTCAAAAAGAGAATTAGGAATGGCTGAATAAGAATATGATATGCTATGATGGGCAACATGAACTGCCAGCCATGCCTTAGTAATCTACTAACTTTTTTATAATAAAGTGACAACTGAGTTGGTTAAAGGAATGGCTATATGACGATACTGCTGGATTTTACATTTTTTGTAACAGGATACAACACAGAACTCTGTTACACGAACTGCAACAAATGGGAATGGACAGGAAACTGGTGATATGGATAAAAGGGTGGCTGATGGACAGATGCTAAAAAGTAGTAAATGGAGGAGCAGAATTCAGGACAATGCAGGTGACTAGTGGTGTAAAGCAGGGCTACGCACTTGGACCACTGCTGTTTAATTTGTACATAAATGATATAGAAATAATCTGAAGGGAGATACTCAGTTGTCTGCTGATGATGCAAAGTTGGGTAGAGTAATAGTTAATCAAGATGATGTAGAGAGCTTGCAGGATGATTTAAATAGGCTAACGGTATGGGCAAAACATAATGGATTGTTATGCATTTTGGGACACAAAGATTACAAGCTGTTTATCATCTTCAGGGAGATGTACTTGAGGAAACTGATGAAGATAGAGATTTGGGGATAGTAGTAGACAGAGAGTCGAAGTTTAGAGGGCATATTACTAAAGTAGCCTCAGTAGCTCAGGATTACTTGGTTATTGAAGAACACACTAACAAGCGAAGATAAGGGCGTTATCATTTCTCTTTATAAAGCGTTGATATGACCTCATCTGGATTACTGTGCTCAGGTCTGGTCATCGGGTTTTCTTGGGGATGAGTAAGTGGTGGAGAAAATTCAGAGGTAAGTGACCAAGATAGTGAGTGGTCTGTGGATTGCAAAAGTCGGTTGATATTTGAAAAGGGGAAGGAGATATGATAGAACCATTTAAGTTACTTAAAGGCTTTTATAGGAATGATGCAGGGGAAATGTTTCAATACTTGGCTAGAGGAGACAGAACAATAAGTCATCCTGGGAAGCTGGGTTAGGGCATGAGGACTAGATTCATTCACTTGGAGAATGGTGAATGAATGGAATGTGAGTGCTTGTCTGTTAATGGTTTCAAGGAGAGGTACGATATTGTGTTGATAGTCTGGACCTCCCATGATGGGGATCTTAGGACTCTATGAAGGTGCCCATGCAATAATAATAAATAATTATCTGCTCCACCAAAGATCAGCCTCACCCACTACACCTGCCAAGTGTTCCCTTGTAGTTGTAAACTAATCTACTATGACCAAACAGGCAGAACAGCCAGCATCAGAATTGCTGAACATAAGGAATATATCATTTTTGCCACTGCAGCCACTCAAGACTTGCTGACAATGCTTTGGACATATGGCATAGGATACACTGGAGAAGTCTACTCTACTCCATCACAGCAAATATAAATACAAAAAGAATTTTCCTTGAATCTGATTCTGCCTTAACCTAAGCAAATTTGGTTGCATTAAACTGACCCATATTTGGGAAGCTCTCGTCCTCTTTACTACAACCCAACAGCCAAGGATGCTAATTAGGACTTTAGGCTTACTCTTAGTTGACATGCTTCAGCCTCATTACTTAGTGTAGTGCCTGCAGCACATATTTTATTATATTTTGATCCTTGCTGATGGCAATTTGACTTTGCTGAAATATATGAACCATTAATTAAATTTATTTTAGTCAACATTGTAATTTTCTTAAAAAATACAGTTATGAATAGCCAATGAATAAGCACCAGAATGACTCATTTAACAAACCCATGTTGGCAATCATAGATAAAAAAAATAGTGTTATCAACCATTTCTCTATCCCAATTCTCACCAATCTCTCCAATACCTTAACCACAACTCCAGATGTACAAACTGGCCTATAAGTTTTAGCCTCATCACCACCTTAATGCAGCGGAACAATTTTACCTTCTTTCCACTCACTCAGGACTTGTGCTGTTATAAGACTTGTTAAACAGGCATTGATATGATACTGCCAACTCCCTAGAACATTCTTTTAAGACATGTGGTAATATGTTATCAAATCCTGTTGTTTATCGACATCAAGGTTATTTGATTCATGAATTCCTTAATTTAATTCTTCCTGCTAGCTCACAATTAAGCAATCCTCTCCTATTTCCCCTACACACTTGAGCTTCTTATGATTTCACATTGATGAGGATGAAACCTATAAATTTTTCACTGAATACCTTAACTATGCAGCAATTACCTTTCCACCACCTTCATTCATTAACATTACCTTACCATTATCATTCTCCTTTCTACTTCCACATATCAGAAAAACTCACTTTTTTTTTTTTTTTTTGGTGCCTAATTTGCTAATTTCTGCTCATATGGCACGTTTGCTGCCCTTACCAACTGAGTCATCTTCTCTGCCTGCTCTTTACACTCTCAATGCAATTGATTATTACCATTAGCCATTTTATGCTTCCTCCAGTGCTGCCTTCTTCCAGATTTAATACTCAGTTCCTTCTTCATCACTTGACACCTACCTTCTTCGGCCTTTTTTCTGACCTTCAAAATACATTCACACATCGACATTAAATACCTCTTGATCAGTTCCCATATAACGTTTATCTCCCGTTCACTTAACTTCTTATTCAATGCTATAACTCCAACTTGTCTCCTAAGTTTCTTATAATCATCATCTTTGTAGTTCCACATATATCCTTTCCTCACAGAAGTCTTCATATTGCTGGCCACGAACCCAGGTGATCATCTCATGGTCACTCTCATTAAATTGGGGAAATGTGACATCACAATCACATCCTCCAATGAAATAATTAGATCTAAGACTCTCAATCCTCACATGCCCTTCCTTTCACATACTGCCTAAGATAGCTGTCTCTCAAGAATTAATTTTCCTTATTCCCAAATGCTATCTCTTCATTCCAATCAATATTACCATAATTAAAATCACCTATAACAACCAGTATTCCTTTGTTCACTAAACCAAGTTGCTTCTACATTTCTTCATCGCTACCCTCCAAATTCCTAGGCATATAGTAGCATTGGACTCAATATCTCTTCCAGTCAATCTCCACTTCACACCATATGGACTCAAAAAAATTTCCCTCTTGCATCATCACTTTGTGTGGACGTAATTTGCCTGTTATCACCAGCAGCACTCTCTTCTTGTCATTTTCATCTTTACAAAAAACATGTCCTTCCATTTCTATTCCTGTTAGGATATCATCCTTATCCAACCAACCAACCATGGTTCACTTATTCTAACAACTTTTGGGTGAACAAAACTATTGAAACCATTCAATCTCCCTTATTTCTGATGGTCCTGACATTTTAAATAAGCATAGCAATTTAACTTTTTAATTTTTTTTAAAGTCATTTTTACTTTTAGATCTATAACAAGTCTTTTAGATCTATATCCTACTCATGCCACTTGTTGGCTGTAATTTCCCCATACCTAACCATTTCCAATTGCCTTTATCACTACTTATATATTTCCTCAGACTCAACTACCTTCCTTATATCCTTGGCCATTAAATTTTTATGCTAACCATTCCCATGCATACACTACTACTTCCAATATTAACTATTTTTATACTGTGCATCTCTGTCCACTCTGATTCTCTCTCTCCTGTCCATCTTGCATTCTTCTTCTCTCATCATTATCTCTCACAGTACTGCTCTATGAGACAGGCTGACTCACATTCAGTTGAAAATCTCTTATAAAGGTATGTCATTTCCAAGATGGACTTTCAGTCCAGGTCTCCTAGTCATTTGTCCTTTTCAATTCTTTTGTAACATTGTATAATTGATATATTGTGGCCTTATCAGACGACAGGACTACTGTATGCAAATTTAAACACCTAGTTTCTATTTTGATGAGGAAACTCTGAAAGGTCAAGAGATAAGTAACTAAGGCAATATCAGGACTCTGGAATATTAGATATAGAGAGAAGTTTAAAAAGTTTTTTAAGAATTATACAGCTTGGTGAATAGAAAGAAAATACATGTTAAGTTGATGAGGAAATTCAATAGAATTAATAATGAAGAGGAATGCATAGAATGAATAGCAAGATAAGGAGAACAAGTAGCCATCCCTAGACATTCACAACATGCATTACTGAATGGAACATGTTGCAAATACAGGTATCCCTCGATTAACGCGGTTAATTAATCCCTCGATGTTACCGCGTATATCAAAATCGCGTTAATCAAATTTAATAATCGATGGTAAAAATTACAATTCGTCCATGATCGATTATTGTATTAATAATTTGTTTCATATGGTCAGGGCCCCCAGGCCTGGATTTTTGGCATGCCCCCTACGTTGTTAAGGACAACACATTGCTCTACAGGGTTTAGGATCAATTGGTTTAAATGATAACACAAAAGCTTAGCCAAATCATTTTCAATGCACAAAATTGCTAGGGGATTAAGTCGTTCTTGGCTATATCTAATACACCTAAGAAATTCCCATTATGAACATCTCCAATCTTCGTGTTCTCTCCTTGAAATGCTAAACCTCTGGATGATAAAAATAACGTTACATCTACAATCAGTTGCAAAAGTGCTCTCCACTTATTTGTTTCATATTGAATTTGTAGTTGTAAGTCTTTATCGATTCCATGTCCTTTCAATGACTGCAAAATGGATTTCCAAGCCAGATATTGTTTTCTGTGTTCGGCACTATTTTCGTGAAGAGGCAACACCATACAACTTTTTCCAATGCTTATATCTAGGCGAAATCCTTCTTGGGCTAAACTGCTTAAGTTTTCGTTATTACAGTCGCAAAAAATACGACATGGTAGACAATAAAGATTTTCTTTTGATACACCCCATGTTAACCATTCTCTTGGAAAATGTTCTCTTGTTCTTTCATCTTTCGTTTTCGTATAGAGCAAAAAATCTTGAAATTTCATACCATTAAGATCTCTTGGCAATTCCTTATAAATCTTTTGGAATTCTTGAAAGCTGAGAGTTCGTACTATCTCTTGCCGCATGTTGTTTGAGATTACTCTGGGCCAAATACTAGGGTCATCATATTTTATATCAGATTTTTCAACAGGTCCTGCAACTGAAGCATCAACTGTATCATATTCTTTCATAGTCACTCCTCCTGCAGGTTTTTCACTTGCAGCCTTTTCTTCAGTTGCAAGAGGTTCACATGTAACAGTCGCTTGACTTTTGACTGCTTTAAGAGTTTCGATTTGACATTGACATTCTGTTTGGATTTCAATGTCACAAACATTATCACCACCTTCGCTATGATCAGTACTGGGAACTATGTCCTTTTCATTTTCAGATTTTAAAAATTTGGTTATCAATTGATGACCTTGTGATGCTTTCGATTTTCTCTCTCTCGAATTTAAGTTTCCTCTTCTGAGCTCCGGACTTATGTTTGTACTTTGAATCAGAGATCGGGATTTTATTTATACTAGAACGTCTTTGCTTGCTTGAGAGCAATTTATTTAAATATTTTTAATGTCTCAAATTTGTATGATCTGGAAAAAAAAAATTAAGTTTGTTTCATACAAAAAAATCAACTAAAAAAGCTTTATATTTTCTTTTACTAACTAACAAAATTTTAATCAAATAAGACAAATCCTTCTCAAATAAAGACTTTTGTAGAAAATTTTCAGTTTCTTGAGATCAACTTAACCTATTAAAACTATCAAATAAAGCTTTCTCTTTTATGAATAAAATAAAAATCTCTCAGCATCCGTAGCAGCGTCGGCACTGAAACGACGGCATGCATAGAAAGCGAGATGGAAGAACGAAAACCGAAAACCAAAGTAAATCCTTTCGATTTGGAAGTTCAGAAGCGTAACCATAAGTTTGAAAAGATGGATAAGGGGGGGTTGGAAACGATTGCAAAAAGCTAGTAGTCCTTCTCAGCACATATTCATTCTTATTTTATAAAGTATCTTTTTGTCTTTTGTTAGTCTCACTTAACTGGCTGACCCAACAAGACGGGCCCCCAGGCTAGAGCCCTGTCAGCCCTACTTCTTTCCTTAAAGAGTAGCATGCATATGGTACTCTTTAAGGAAAGATAAAGAAATGAATACAAAGTAAATGTTTAATAAATGCTTCTACCTACATTATTTACTGCAATTTTTTTATCAAAAGAAGTTATCAAGAGTCGTTTGAACAGTTTTAGTTTTTTTTCTTATCAGCATAAATTCTACGATAACAAGCAAAATGACTCTCCAGACCTTGGCAAAAGCAATAAAACATAAAGAAAAAACACTGCATGATGGTATAAATTAAGTGGATATGGAATCCAACATTATTTCACAGTCGAATATAGAAACTACAAGAGTTTCGTGCTGAATATATAGAAACTAAAAGTTTCGGCGGATGCAAGCATAAGCAACCTTATGGGCAACTCATAGTAAAGGTGGAGTAAGCTCCAGATCACTTTCCTTAGTATTTTCCATAATGTAAAGCACATCTCCTAGAGGACATGTATGATAAATAAACCTTTGGCTCTCTATTTCAGTAATATATGATGGTTAATTTATTTTCAGTTACAATCTAGAAATTATTGAACAAAGAATTGAAAAAAAAACAACTAAACCATACTCTACTGACATCGGAGGTTGCAGTATCTCTCAGATACAATTTACTGTCAAATATCACAAACCTTTACGTGTTAAACCAAACTGACAGCAAAAAACAGTGCAGAATATCACTCGTAACATATGAATGCACAGCTACTCATGACCTCCAAGCTATACACTGAATTGTGTACGAATATTTATATTAAACATTTTGCATGCATCTGTCAGATCAGCTGAGAGCTCCGCAGGGTTAAAGGCACATTAATCAAAATTCTTGCCATGCATATCAAGGGATTGCAGCAATTAATTTTGCTGCATTAATCAAATCCTGTGTTAAGCAAGGGATACCTGTACTAGGAGTGAATGAGCTTAGGATTCAAGAAGATATATACTGGTTGAGTGAAATCTTGCACGAGAACTCTAATGACTCTATGACATACTAATTTATGAAAAAAATTGTAAACAATGAAACATTTTTGTTTTATCATCACTAAAAAAAATTCATAACCATATTAAAGGATAAAAAAATCTTCATTAAAAAAAAAATACTAATGTTGCCAAGTACAATCATATTCTATTTCGAGTATAGTAATTTGTTCTTGCAATTCGTTAATTAAAAAAATTTTTTTTATAATTTAAAACATTTTACCTTACTGCGACAGTAATTCTGCAGAAGACGACGCATAACTCCTCTTGTATTCATTCCTTTAGCCTTAAAGTAACAAGTAATAAATTATTTATCATGTCCATGGAATAAATTATGCAACAGATATGTTATATGATTAGCATGGCCAGCCACTTAGAATTAACAAAATAGTAAGCCTTTTCAAGCTTATATGTTCATTTTCGATTATAAAAAAAAGGAAGACAATACTGCAGAGATACAATAACTGAAATAATTATTATTTCTAATGTTTTCCAAAGTCAAAGTGGCACTTCCAGTTATGACATACAAGTAAAGATGCGTGTAAGGTAATATCTGAGTTACTGAGACTGAAGCAGCGGGAGGAGAGAGGAAAATTGATCTTGTAGTACTAAAATAATCTGCCTAATGAATATGACTGGATGCTCATGTATCCAAATTTACTGATGACAGGATAGGGATGTAAGTTCTTTACAGCAGAGACAGACTAAAGGAGGTCTTTTGTACGTTTAACCTGCAGACTTGATTGGCAAAGTTTTTGATTATGCTAGAAAATAAAGTGGACAGAACAGATGTTGTAAGCTCTACTGATCAACAAATAGTGATGTCTAATACCTTTCTTAGTACCAATTAATTAAATGCACTAGCAAAAAGACATAGATCCAGTCAATTCTTGTGAACCTCATGAGTTTGTTATAGTGGATAATTTGCTATAGTGAATTTCATTCAGTATAGCAGCATACCTATAGAGTTCCGGTCAAAAATTTTTGGCAGTTTGTTTATATTGATGAGTTTGCTATACTAAGCGGCAACTATACATAAATAGAGTCAAAAAGATATAACTGACTTTCATGCATAAAACTGAATGCAATAAGCATCTTTCAAGTAGCTAACAAATTAACTGTAGGTAACTAGCAATTACTTTGTGAGTGATGTTTTCAGAATTATATCAAATATAATTGAGAGACCTAACATTTCTTCCCCTTGAGGGCACAGCTTTAAAATGATTACTCTGAAGATTAGCTGCTGGATAGTATACTGGACTAAACCTAATGGTAAGGATTAGGAGACTTTTATGACAGCTAATAAATAATCTTGCCCCCCTGTGCCCCTATTCTGCAAGAGCACAAGAAGTAGTATAAGGAGACGGAGAGGGAGGGAGAAACAATGGTGAGGGTATGTTTTTTGGGGAAGTGGAGTGATATTCTCCATTTTATAGCTTAGTAAGGATATATTTAACTGTATACTCCATCTCTCTTAAAATTTTAACTCAAAACAACAGAAGTCAAACAAAGAGAAATAGATTACATACAGATATATACAAATCTCCCAAAGCCTTCTAAGATTTATGCATGTACATGGTCTTAGATCCAATCCCAAAGTTGGTCATTTCTGCCTTCAACCTCTCTAAATGCATTACAATGCAACATTTATAATAACTAAGAACATTAGAATTTTATAGTCTTCTGATCTTTTTACTTTGGTTTCATCCTCTGAAGTCAGTCGAATGATAATGCATTTTATGCCAGCTACCTCTCTATGGTGGGCAGTACTGGATATTATGTAAACATGCTCACACTTTCCTACACTTGATTTCCATACTTAGAGCATGACAAGAGTACAGGTTCCGTTATATTCCACCTATGATCTTATACCACCAGTGATATAATATCACATCAGCTAATTAACTTGTATTTAGTATGAAAGCTTACTGATTGATAGTTACATGCATATACATTCTTTAAGAATAATAAATTTTGCAATCCTTTTGACTGCAGAAGTGAAATTTGCTTTACAATCTTCTTTTATACTGATTAGGAAAATAGTAATAATTCAACAAGCAATATGAAATTAGCTACCATGTTGTTAATACCTGTTGGTTCTATAGCAATTTATACTACTTCTACTGGCATTCATAAGCCATAATTCCAAAGATATACAATGTTCTGCTGAAATATGTAAATGTAATCAGGCCGATAAATAAAGTTTTTCTGTTGTCAGTTACTTCTGAAACAGTTAAAATGCTTTGCATAGTTTATAGTGACTACACTACTTCATAATTTGATACCAGTTGCAGAAAAACAAAATGAAACATTATTTTGTCAACACAAAATGAAAACATAATTTAGGTATATTTATGATAATCATTCTTATTAAACAAATATTTTTCCCCTGTAATTAAGTAAAATGCTATAGAACCATATTTCAAAAAAAATAACTATTATTATTTGACAAATAAACATTATCTGATGCCAAGTAAGCAAAATGTTAGATATTTTCATTTTTTTCTGAATTTCTGATATAAAACAATCTGAATAATACAATAATTTGGGATCATTTTTTTAAATATTTATTTTATTAAATATTTCTCTATGCATTATTTATAAGAATAAATAATGCATAGAGAAAAATAACCTGTACATTTGTTTTGAATGTGAAATATTAGCTTCTTAAAATTAATACAGGATGCATACAAACAAATATGTGAATATAAGCACACACAAGAACAACCATTCACTCATATGGTTAAGAAATATATTTATTTTTCTTCTTCTATAAACCTGTGTCAACTGCACAATTTAAACTGTATTCATTTTGCGAAAACAAACTGACAAATACAGAAAGTTGCCAGCAGTAACTGTCCTTTATGCACTGTAAGTGAAACTTTGGTTTTCTGTTACTTCACCACATGCAAAAAGATGAAAGCAATATGTTTGATACTGAGCATTCTTTATTCTAGAACAAAAGTACAGTTCAGAAAAAGAGAAACATACTCTGCAAATCAAGGGCATTATATTAGACACAAGACAATGAAACAATGCTTAGAATATTGGAAACGACAGCCATAAAATGTGACAAAAACTCAATAGATGTCCACTGACCCTACATAATCTCAGAGTTGAAAGCTCCATAACATAAAAATTAGGTCACGACTCCGACCAATAGGAGACAACACAAGCACACCAAAGACAGAAACACCTAGCTGACACACGACATAGCCTCCACTTCCCCGAGTTCCGAAGACGACACACTGTCAAAATGGTTCCCATTACTCCCTCCTCTGCCTTTTTCCCATCAATCCCTCCTCTTCTCCCCAAAAAATAATTTCTATCTTCTGATCCTTCTCTCTCATCCCCCACAAACGCTGTCTACCCACCCTTAATAATAATAATAATATACATTTTAAAAAACCCGGGTTTTATTCAAAATAATTCCCCTACATTACTTTACCCCCACTTTCCCAAAACTCCATTCCTTTAACAGCAGATGAATGCATATCGCCAGAATAAGGAGACAGAAAACAACATCCAAAAAAGGTATGTCTGAATTATCCCTCCTATGTTATTATATATTTTTTTATTAGTTTTATAACACTTCAGTAATGCCCTAAGATTTGAATAAAGAGCCAATGACATTGCAAGAAAGGGACACTCCTAAATGAAAATAGGCTATATTAGCCATTAAAATAACAGTTCAGACATTTTTTTTCTTTTAGATCAATAATTTCATTTTTGTGTAAATTAAATGATATAATCACGTAATCACAAGAAAGATATTTATTTAACCAAATATTTCGGTCTGGAAATAGCAGACCATCGTCATTGGTATTACAAGAACAGTTTAAAAAATACAAGCTAGAATACTAACAATAGATCGTTAAAATTAGAACACGCCGCATGATGTTATATCACTAAGTATGAAACGGAATATTTTGAAGTAGAAACATGATTGAATTTGCTATTTAAAAAAAAAAAATTAAAAAAAAAAATAATAATAATAATAATTAATGAGTAATCTTGATTACACTTTCCCAGATTTTTGATATAGATATACAGTCATTACGATTCAGGTTGGGGCAATGGAGCAAGGCCTCCACGCTTACCTTGAACAAACATTCGAATCTATAACATTTTTGTGTATGCATTATAAATTAAGGTCCACGTGGTTAGCCTAGTGGCTTTGTGCTTCGCAACCATATATGCCTGGGGAAGGAGTGTCCTAGGTTCGATTCCCGTCGGAGACGTGAGGAGCTGAAGGATCTTCCTCAGCCATAGCCAAGTTAGCCGGTCTTGGACGCGGGCAGTAGGGTTTTTTCCGCCAGTTTATCTGGTGTTTTTCATCCCGCAAGCAGGCAAACCGGCCCCGTGAACACACAGGGATACAGCCAAGAATACCTTGAGGCATAGGAGTGACCATTCTATCCTCGTATATCGGTTACGAAATCCAAGCATGCTTGGAAGGTTGTGGGCCTTAAAGGCCTGTTAAAGCCATTGGGATAGATTATAAATGAAGCTTTTATGAAATTCATGATACGACCAAGAGCACTAGTATTGTCATGATGTTATTCACATATCCAACACACAATGGTGCCATTTTAGCACATGCATGTATCATGGGAAAGTGTAATTCTTGGGCTCTATTATACAGAAACTCCATTTTATGAGTTTCTGTATAATAGACATAATTTCCTAAGCTATTCAGATAACATAAAGTTCACTCTACTATTAAATAATATTTCCCTTTTCAGTGTTGCCTTGATGGCATAAGAGGTTTTTCGACTAGATATTGTTGCTGTAAAATTATACTTCCTTTTTGCCTCTTGATCCATTATGTTCTGGTTGGTCTCCTTCGAATCTTGTTTTCATTCTTCCACCTTTGGGATGCTCAGGCATAGGGCTGATATTCTCCCTTGCAATTAGCATCCAAGCATTTTGCACTTAGTCTTTATTTTCATTCTTTTTACTGCTGCATTGGGCACAGATGACATAGCCATGACAGACAGCCTGTGCATAGCCATATTTCTGACATTTGAAGCACAGGATCTTAGCATAACAGAGCAACTAAGACAATGCTCTGATTTCAATGTCAGAAGTGGAGTGTTAAATGCGAGTATGATATTCCTGGTTGTATGAGAATTCTTATGGCTGTTACTCTTTGATCTGTTAATTCAGAGCAAATCTCCTTATCAGGAACATCATGGAGGTCCCATTCTGATATTATTTCTTGAGAAAAGCTAAGAGTTTTGTGGTGGTAAGAGGGAGGGTTGCTATGATTGACATAAACTTGAGAATAAAAGACTAATTTTCGTAAGAAGGGGAATTCAGCACAGAACTTCTTCCCCCCCCCAGTCAAGTCAGTGGAAGGTGGGTAAGTCTTGACTGGGCTATACAAGACTCCCAATCTTTCCGAAGCAATATCCCCAAGATATCCATGGATCACTCCACATGCCAAAGAAGGCAGCAGGAAACTGGATCCCAGTGATGGTGGCCTGGAAAATAGGACAAAAAAATTCAGGAGAAACAGCAGTAAAGAATATAGGAATAAACAAAGATGGGGCAAAAAAGTACCATCCATCCACTAGGAACAGGTGCCTCATATGAAGGGAACTTGCAAAGCTCAGCAGATTACAAGTTTATTTAAGGAACACTTCACTGGGAAAAAAGATGTTATGATACCATTAAATAGACTTTGATTAGACCAATAGAGAATTATAGCTTACAACTTTACTACTCACTAAGATTTTTATTGAAATCAAGGAATCAAAGATATTCAGAGAAGATTTTAATAAGTATGTATGTTCATGTGCGCACGTGTGGGAGGAAAGACTGTTACGTATGAGAACTGATTGGGAGATTAATATTATTATATTGTTGTTTTGTGTTTGTGTATAAATATGTAAAAATACTGTAACAAGCTAACCCATGCTTGGTGAGGTGTGAATCTCATACTAATCATGTTAGTTAATATTGGACTCTAGCAATATGGAATCAATTTTCTTCAGGGTGATCCAGTTTACCCATCACAACAAACCAATCAAAAACACACTTGGTGGTAGTTATATGTACTATAAATGTTTAAGGTATGCCTTTGGTAATTGCATGTTTGGGATGGGTTTAAGTTGACATAGGTGGAAGGCCAGTACTGATAATTTCATGATACTTTTATTTCATTTAATGTCATTCACTTAGCATGAGTTTCAAAATCCCAATGTGGCAATCACAATTACTGATAAAACTTGCAGCACTGTCAATCAGTTTAGATTTTGGAGAGTTTTTGACAATGAGAACAAGCATAATTAAACTTTCCTGAAAAGAAAAGAAATAACTTTTCTGAATTATAAAATAATCATTACAAACAAATGTGATTTGATATACTGTATAACTTACTGCAAAAGTGGGATCTTTTTAAAAGTATGTATTCAATGATCATCATCATTAAATGTCTGTTATACATACATATCCACACATCATCCAAGGTGCACAGGATATTATCATAGTGCTACATAATTAAGGCTGCACTACCACTAGCTTTCAAATTTTCCTACAAATTAATGTGATTGGTCAGAGCTCTGATAAAATCAAATGTTACATCTAGTCTTCTCAGGCACACTAACAGCATCAATCCACTGAGCTCTTGATCATCTTCTGGGTCTTTTTTTCTCCAATCATGATACTGAACACCATTTGCTAACCTTTCCTCTCCACACCCCCTTTAAATAACTGTGCGTGTTGACTTCAGATTTGCTCTAGTATAATCTCACATTCTCGATGCTAATAACATCAATCTTCTTTATCTTCATTTTAAATATGGTTTCAGAATGGATACCATCTAATTTTTCTTTTATATAGGGTTCCTTAGTCTTTGATCAGTTATTTTATTCCTATTAAACACTCAGATCCATAAGTTAAAATTGGTCTGAACACGGCCTTCTTTACTGCTAGTTTTTAATGCTTTTTACTCTCTTAATTCCATACAAATTTATTTAGCTAACTCACCATCAAACTAGCTCATTATCTATTTCTAAATTTGGTTTGCAGCTACTCTAAATCTGTATCTAAACATCTGAAATATTTTATTTATTTCATGGGTCTCCACTGAAAATGAACGATGTTTTCCATGTTTATGCCTATTTTCATTGTATATGCTTTATTGTGGCTGATTTTCATACTAATTTTTTACTAGAGTTACTCAATCAGGTTAAAGAGTTAAAGATCTGCACTGTATTTATTCATTTAGGAGATAACAGCATCATAAAACAAAACAAAACAAAACAAAAAAAAGTTTAACATTTCCAATTTTGACACCGACGATGAGTAATAGTGTGGAGAGGAGAGTGAATCCTTGGCTTACATCTGATTTTATATCAGGCCAAATTCTTATATCTACCAACTTATAACTTAAATATAGCACCTCCATAAAGGTGTGTGTGACTGTATAATGTTTCACTTATATCATAACTGCAGCATTTAAGTCTTTTGTTCTTTCCACCTTATCACATACCTTTTCCAGATCTACAAAACAAAAATCTGAATTAAATACAGATCCAAGTTATATCACCATTTCTCAATTTGTTCTAAATAAAAAATCTTATTTAAAAAAAAATCTGTTTTCTTAATCTTTTCTCAGGTAAAGATTTAAAAAAAAAAAAAAAAAAAAAAATCTGTTTTTTAATCTTTTCATATCTCATACCTGAAGCACTCAGAGGGGAAATTATTCTGTAATTACATTCAGTTTTATTTCACTCTGCAGATGGAATCTATGAGAAACCTATTCCAATCATCCAGAATTTAACCTTTTGACCAAATCTACTGAATTATGTCACAAAATATTTATGCCTACCTTGAGCACTCCTAGATACATTATTACTCAAGCTCATCCACACTTGAGGTTTTGCATGGTTTTTAATTATTTACTACCTCGAGTTGTGATATGCACCTGATTTAAATCCTTTTTAATATTTACTATTACCGTTCTGTTACTGCTGTTCTCATTTGACAATCTGTGAAAAAACTGAATGACAATCTAGATCCAATTTTTATGGCATTGTTATCATCTGATTCCTTTTACATGTACTCTTTCCTTCCATTTACAGACATAGTCAATAGCTTCCAGAACATCTTACCACCTTTCTGATATTTATCTTCTATATTCTAAATGAGTCTAACATTACTTTTTGTTAAGCTGTGTTTATATATAGCTTAGCTTTCTTTCATTTTTCACTTGAAATGTTCTTTTCCAGGACTGCCCCCTCCAAACAAAGATATCACAATCAACAAAGACCATCAATGGACTTGTATTTCTTGTGTGTTCTCTCCACATAAATTTATGCATATTTTTATGTTGGAACAAATTTTCATGTTGTATTCAAAGACTAAATAACATAAAATATATATATTATCATCATCATCATCATCATCAAATTCCTGCCATGTACCCTCAAGGGGTGTACAGGATATGACAGTACTATATGAAAAAATTACATCATTACTAACTTCCTATCTACAATTTTCCTCCAAATCAGTCTGTTACTTGTCAAGACTCCAACATTATCAGATCTTATATTTCTATCGTCTAAGGCACTTTGTACAGCATCAATCCACCTATATCTTGGTCTTCCTCTGGGTCGTTTTCCTGCCAACCTGGCAGAGAACACTTGTTTTGCTAATCTTTCCTCTCCCATTCTATTTAAGTGACCACACCATCTGAGATTAGCTCTGCTAACGCATTCCTGGATGCTGACAATGTCAAGTTCTTTCCTAATATCCTCATTTTTAATATGATATTGCCATTGATGCCATCTGTTCACGCCTCTAATCTTTCTCAGGACTCTCATATCTGCGGTCTCTGGTCTTTGGTCAAGTGTTTTACTTCTGAACCAGCTCTCAGATCCATAAGTTAAAATTGGTTTGAACACTGTCTTGTATACAGCTAATTTGGTGTTCCGACTAATTTCTTTCTTACTCCATATGAATTTATTCAATTGACTTCCCACGATACCAGCTTTGCTGATTCTGTTGTCTATTTCTATATTTAGTTTACCATCTTCAGTAAAAATTGTGCCTAAGTAGCTGAAATGTTTTACTTGTTCCACAGGTTCTCCATTTACAACACAGTTGACATTTTCAATGATTCTGCCTATTTTCATTGTCTTTGTCTTTTTATTGCTGACCTTCATACCATATCTATTACAACAGCTATTCAATTTAGTCAGAGAATCTTGCAGACTTATAGCTGATTTATTAAGAAGTATAACATCATCTGCATAAAGCAAAGAGCTGACATTAACATTTCCAATTTTGATATCAGGTTTAATACCACATTCCTTCATAATGTGATCCATATAGATAATGAATAACAGAGGGGATAATGTACATCCTTGTCTCACACCAGATTTAACATTAAACCATCTTCCTGTACTTCCTTCAATTCTAACTGCTGACTCACAACTCAAATAAAGACTAAGTATTGCTTGATATAATGCCCCATTGACAACATATAACTGCAGCGTATTGAATAGCTTCTCTCTTGGCACCTTGTCATATGCCTTTTCCAAATCGACAAAACTTAAAAACAGATCTTTGTTATATTCCCATGCTTTCTCGACTATTTGTAGTAAAGTGAAGATCTGATCCTGACAGCCTCTATTTGGCCTGAATCCAGCTTGTTCTTCACCAAGCTTTTCTTCCACAATTCTTCTCAACCGTTTCTCAAGTATACTTGCATAGATCTTGCCAGGAACACTCAGTAGGGAAATACCTCTGTAATTCTCACATTCAGTTTTATTTCCCTTTTTATATATGGGTACTATGAGAGCTCTACTCCAATCATCGGGAATTCGTCCCTCTGCCCAGGCTTTCTGAACTATGCAGTGCAGCCACTGTAAGACTCTCACACCACCATACTTCAGCATTTGTGGTCGAATATCATCTACTCCTGCTGCCTTTCCACATTTCAAGCCTTTGATGGCTTTTTCTACTTCAAGTATGGATATGTATTCCTGACTGCATGCCTGGTCAGTGTTTTTTATCACTGTGCTGTCATCACTGCTTTCATTTAGCAGTTTTTCAAAGTAATTACTCCATACTTCAAGGATATCTTTTTCTCCTGTTTTCATTTCACCTTTATCATCTTTAATTCCTTTTACAGCACTCTTTCCTCCATTCCCAAGCTTCTTCAACAACCTTCAGAATATTTTGCCACCTTCTTGATATTTATTTTCTATATTCTTGCCAAAGTCCTCCCATGACTTTTGTTTAGCTAGTTTTACACACTGTTTAGCTTTCTTACATTTGTCTCTGTATTCTGTAAGAGTAAAAGCTTACTTATTTGCCAGGAACTTTTGATATGCTTTCTTCTTTTCCTTCACTGCCTCTTTAACTTCCTGTGTCCACCAGGGAGTTCTGATTTTTTTATCCTTGCACACAACCTCACCACATGCCTCTCTGGCAGAATCAATCACTGTTTCCTTCAGAGTTTGCCACTGAATCTCCAAGGTTTACTTCCTGTTCTCAAACTCTTTCATTTTCTTTTCAATAATATTTCTGTATTTTAGTCTACAGTTCACATCTGAGAGCTGCTCAACTTTTATTCGCTTTAAAACTTTCTTACATGTTATTCTTTTCAATATAAAATTCAATTTTATCCTGCTCAAGACTAAATAGTGATCACTTCCAATTTCAAATCCTCTGTACACTCTGGTGTCCTGCACCAGGGAGAAAACATCACTATCAACAATAACATAGTCAATGAGACTTTTCTTATTCCTAGCCTCTTCTCTCCATGTGAATTTGTGCACATTTTTATGTTGGAACATGGTGTTAGTAATAACCAGTCCATGTCCTGAGCAGAAATCCAACAGATATTTGCCATTATTATTAGCTTTGCTCTTTTCTCCAAATTTTCCCAAAATATTTTTGTATGTCTCACAATCATTCCCTACTCTGCTATTTAGATCCCCAACAAGGACCAACTTTTCCTTTTTCATTGTGTCAGTTGCTTTTTCTAAAGCCTCAAAAAATTCCTCCACTTCTACCTTAGTAGAACCTTCTGTGGGACCATAGGCACAAATAAGTCTCATTGTCCAGTTCCCCATTCTCATATTTGCCCACATTACTCTACTTGAGACTGACTGCCATTCAAGAAGATTAGCCTCGTATTTTGTGTTGAATACTATGGCTACTCCTTTTCCTTGATTGTCATTGCCTGAATATAACATTTTGTATTTATTGCTCAGAAAGATCTCACCAGTTTTGGTCTTTTTTGTTTCAGTCACCCCTATTATGTCGATCTGGTACTTATCTAATTCCTCAGCTAGCTCCATTTCTTTGCCATTCAGGCTTCTTACGTTGATAGTACCAATCTTTAACTCTGGTGATGTTGAGTTGGGGTTTGTTTTCAGATTTGTTCCAGTAGCTGACTTTTCGCTGTTCGCCCTGGTTCCCTGGCAAAAACAACGGGGGCCTTGTTTAACCGGGCGATGCCCCAGCCGGCATGAAAAATTGTCATGTTGTACCATCATTTTTTATTTTGGTTTAACCAATAAGAATACAATTTGGTCGGCTAAATCCCAAATTGCCAGCCCATCCTCGTTCGTTCAGTATCAAAGTTATTATTGATTATTAAATATATGTACTTTGCAACATTTTAAGATTATATGATAACAGATTTCTTGTTTACAAGATAACTTTATCTCAAACAGTGATTTCATTATTTACTTTATATTAAATTAATGAAGGCCAAAAAATCACATACTATTCTAATAAGGTAAATCAAAAGATTTCACATATTAAATGGATAATTATATTGATATCTAGGCTTCAGTGCAATGAAGCTCATATTATAGCTCAATGGAATGAAATGAAAGAAAGAGAGATTTAATGATTTCAATATTTTGCTTCTGCCACAGACAGAGGCAAAATTTTGGCAACACATAGAAAGCATGTAAATGGTAACTCTTACTGATAGGTAGGAGGTTTAAGAATTGTTTCCCATTCATGGGAAGTTTCATACACGTATATATATTGAGGTCTAGTTAGTTTTTCAGATCTGCTGCTGCTGTTTCAAAAAAAAGTCTTTCATGTTTGTATTTATTGTGGTGAACATAGTTATTTACCTCCTCATCTGATTCTGCACAGAGTGTTCATAATATGAAAAGCAGCAAGAATGAGGAACTTTGTATATATCTAGAACTGAGAGGAGGGAACTAGTGTAATTTTTCACTTGGTTATAAATTAAATTTGTCAAGAAATTATATTCTTGTTTATTTCATTATCCAAGTGCAAGCAAAAAAATCTGTGCATGAAGTATCGTTGTGACTAAGGCTACTTGTATAGAGAAACTATAATGACTTCACATCAATTGTCTTAATATCTTGTAATGTAAAACACACATTCTTTTGGAAACATGAAAGTTGGAACCAATCTGGGTAGAGGTCTTGTCCAAAATGAATAGCAATCATACATATCTGAAAGGATGTGTGCTTTGTATTATGGAATACAGGCAATAGTCATAAAGATACTTCAAGTGTACTTTGTTTGCTTACACTTGGATAAAGGATTAAAACAAGAATATAATTTCTTGGCAAGTTAATTTGAGGGAACTGGTATTAAGAAGAGTAGATAAAGGCAACCAGCTTTATATGAAGTTTGAATGCTGTGCAGAAATTATATTTCTTTAAAGTTCTAGTTATTTCTTCCTGAGGTGTTCCCTCAATACAGGGAATAGTAATTATCAATGTATCTTAGGCAGATAAAAGGCTTAAGAGTAGCAGTGTTGAGAGCATGTCGTTTAAAGCATTCCATATAATGAGCTTACTGTTTGTATCTGGAAATAATGGAATCATCAAATTTATGTTTTAATTGTTAGTGCTGTATTCATTTCATTAAACTATAATATGATATTCAGTGAATATAGATAAATGTACTTAGTGTCAAACACTATTTTATATTTACAGCTTTTATGTGCAAGCAATATGAAAAGTAAGAACTGCTTACTTTTAATTCTATTAGATGGGTCTCTAATTCGCTAGTAGTCATCTCTCTCTGGAAGGAACAGAAGAATATTATACATCAGATTGCAAATGTTATTATTAAAAAATAACTGTTTTATACAATATAAAGTGCAGATTTAATGACTGGATGGGTTAAGTCATTGCTTCACTACTGAGAAGCTCATCATCACATTAATGATATATATATATATATATATATATATCCTCAAGGGGGGGGGGGCAGATATGATAGTACTACATGAAAAATTACATCATTACTAACTTCCTATCTACAATTTTCCTCCAAATCAGTCTGTTACCTGTCAAGACTCCATTATCAGATCTTATATTTCTATTTGAGCTAATCTGAGCAGTGCACAACTGCTCACATTAGCACAAGACCGCAGTTTGTTCGCCAAGATGGTCGCTGACCTTCGATAGAAGATAGCACAATAAGAAGAAGATATTTCTATCTTCTAAGGCACTTTTTACTGTATCAATCCACCTATAACTTGGTCTTCCTCTGGGTCTTTTTCCTGCTAACCTGGCAGAGAAAAAGCAAATTGTTAGGTAATCTTTCCTCTCCCATTCTGTTTAAGTGACCATACCACCTGAGATTAGCTCTGCTAATGCATTCCTGGATGCTGATAATGTTAAGTTCTTTCCTAATATCCTCATTTTTTAATATGATATTGCCATTGATGCCATCTGTTCATGCTCCTAATCTTTCTCAGGGTTCTCATATCTGTGGTCTTTAGTCATTGGGCAAGTGTTTTACTTCTGATCCAGCTCTCAGATCCATAAGTTAAAACTGGCTTGAACACCGTCTTGTATACAGCCAATTTAGTGTTTTGGCTAATTTCTCTCTTCTTCTTTTCAGCCATTTTCTGTCCACTGCTGGATGAAGGCTGCCTCCAGTTCTTTCCACCTTTCTCTGTTCTTGGCAATGGTTGACCAATTTTCCCCAACAAAATTTGACAATTCATCACTCCACCTTCTTTTAGGACATCCTCAGCCTCGTTTTCCTTCTTTAGGAATCCAGTTCATTAGTATGGTGGTCCATCGCTCATCTTCTCTTCTGGATAGATGTCCAGCCCATTTCCATTATAGTCGTTTGTGGTGAAGAATGATGCGAGTCTGGCTTCTTCCAGGTGTTTCGTTTCTTATCTTTTAATGTGATGCCTAGCATCAACCTCTCCATTTTTCTTCGAGTTGTTCATTTATTTGCCAGTGCTTTTGTTAATGACCAAGTTTCACAATCATATGAGATGACTGGAAGTATACACTGGTTAAATGTCTTCCTTTTTAAACAGTGAGACATCATTGTTTTGAAAAATGTTTTTCAATTTTCTGAATGCACTCCAGCCAAGTTGAACTTTCCTATTTATTTCCTTTTGGAGTCCACAGTTTAGATCAATGAGATAACCTAAGTATAATAAATTTAGCTTAATCCTTTATCCAAGTGTAAGCAAACAAAATTTGCGCATAAAGTATCTTCAGGACTGAAGCAACTCATGGTAAACGTGGACTAAGCTCTCATTACTCCTTGTCCCAGTATCTCCCATAATGCAAAGCACATCTCCTTGTGGACATGTATAATGCTATGCATTAAGGGAAGGGCCACTACCCAGATTGGTTTTGACCTTTATTGAGGTCTCGTCAGTGGGAGCCAGACTCAGAAGTGGTGATACTAAGGCAGAAGCAATGGAGAAGTCATATTTACCTATATGAGTTGCCAAAAGGTGAACCATCTTATTATTAAATTACTCTGGATTTAGAGAAAGATGTTGGAAGTTTTCTTCCACTTGGTTAGACTATAATAAATTTAGCTTAATCCTTTATCCAAGTGTAAGCAAACAAAGTTTGCACCCGAAGTATCTTCAGGACTGAGGCAACTCATGGTAAAGGTGGACCAAGCTCTCATCACTCCTCGTCTCGGTATCTCCCATAATGTGAAGCACATCTCCTTGCACACATGTATAATGCTATGCATTAAGGGAAGAGCCACTACCTAGACCGGTTTCAACCTTTATTGAGGTCTCGTCAGTGGAAGCCAGACCCAGAAGTGGTGATACTAAGGCAGAAGCAATGGAGGCACTTAGATAAAGGATTCAACTAAATTTATTATAGTCTAACCAAGTGGAAAAAAACTTCAAATATCTTTCTCTAAATTCAGAGTAATTTAATAATAAGGTGGTACACCTTTTGGCAACTTGTATAGGTAAATATGACTTCTCCATTGCTTCTGCCTTAGTATCACCACTTCTGGGTCTGGCTTCCACTGACGAGACCTCAATAAAGGTCGAAACCAATCTGGATAGTGGCCCTTCCCTTAATGCATAGCATTATACATGTCCACAAGGAGATGTGCTTCGCATTATGAGACGAGATACTGAGACGAGGAGTGATGAGAGCTTGGTCCACCTTTACCATGAGTTGCCTCAGTCCTGCTTACACTTTATCCAAGTGTAAGCAAACCAAGAGGAAAAAAACTTCCAACATGACCTAAGTATGTATATGACTCTTTCCAAGAAATGTTTTCTATTATTATGTTTTTTTGGTGATACAAAATGATTAAACATGATTTTAGTTTTTTCTCTGTTTATCTTTAGACCGACTTTTCTGCTTTCATGATATAGGTCTTCTGGGGTGTTTGCAAAAATTATGATATCATCTGCATATTCAAGATACCAAGAAATTTTATATAAACTTGGTATCTTGAATACATAACATACCCAAGTTAAAAAACTTTCTATCATCTGCATTTCTTAAGTGTGTTAAGTTTTTGTTATTAATTTTTTATACCAAGGTTTGTCCAGTTTATATTATTAAATAATTCTTGAAGGACCGTAAAGAATTTGAGTAATAGAGAGTCTCCTTGTCAGGCACCTTTTTCAATTGATATTTTATTGCTACTCATGTGAAGTTGGATTGTTGCAGTGAGGTACACTGCCTGGAGGTGGTCCATATATTCTACAGGAACTCCCTGATTCTGGAGTGCTTTGATTATTGCATTAGATTTGATGGAATCAAATGCTTTTTCATATTCAATGAAGGCTAAACAGAGAGGCAATTAGTTTTCTTCTGCTTTTTTCTATTATTTGTTTTACTGCCTGAATGTGATCAATTGTGTTAAAGCCTTTATGAAATGTTGTTTGTTCTACTGGTTGATTTGAGTCTAGAAGAGGTGTTAACCTTTTTATTACTTTTGTGAGAATTTTGTACAGATTAGAGAAAATACTAATTGGTCTATAGTTCTTTACTTCTTCTTTGTCCAATTTTTTAAATAACAGTATCAGAGTAGCATTTTTCCAATTTTCTGGTATCTTCCCCCTCTTCTAGGGATAGATTTAGTAAGCATGTGACATGTGGAATTATACTGCTTCCTCCCCATTTAACTAACTCTATGTGAATTATGTCATATTCTCTCTTATTCCATATAAATTTATTCAGTTGACTTCCTACCATACCAGCTTTGTTGATTCTGTTGTCTATTTCCATATTTAATTTACCAACTTCACTAAAAATCGTGCCTGAAATGTTTTACTTGTTCTATAGGTTCTCCATTCACAATGCAGTTGATATTTTCAATGCTTCTGCCTAATTTCATTGTCTTTGCCTTGTTATTGCTGACCTTCATACCATATCTATTACAACAGTTATTCAATTTAGTCGGGGAATCTTGCAGACTTGTAGCGGATTTATTTAGAAGTACAACATCATCCGCATAAAGCAAGGAGCTGACATTAACATCTCCAATTTTGATATCATGTTTAATATCACTTTCCTTCATAATGTGACCCATATAGATAATGAATAACAGAGGGGATAATGTACTTCCTTGTCTGACACCAAATTTAACATTAAACCATCTTCCTCTACTTCCTTCAATTCTAAGTGCTGACTTACAACTCAAATAAAGACTAAGTATATAATGCTGCATCGATATAACTTGATATAATGCCACACTGACACCATATAACTGTAGCATTTCTAATAGCTTCTCTCTTGGTACTTGTCATATGCTTTTCCCAGATCGACGAAACTTAAATACAGGTCTTTTTTATATTCGCATGATTTCTCAACTATCTGTCGTAAAGTGAAAATCTGATCCCGACAGCCTCTATTTGTCTTAAATCCAGCTTGTTCTTCACCAAGCTTCTCTTCTACAATCCTCATCAACCGTTTCTTAAGTATACTTGCATATATCTTACCAGGAAACTCAATAGTAATTCTCATCTGTAATCTCACATTCAGTTTTATTTTCCTTTTTATATATGGGTACTATGAGAGCTCTACCCCAATCATCTGGAATTCGTCCCTATCTGGAACTATGCAGTGATGCGACTTTTATACCACCATACTTCAACTCACCACATGCGTTTCTGGTCGAATATCATCTACTTCTGAAGCCTTTCTACATTTCAAGCCTTCGATGGCTTTTTCTACTTCATGTATGGATATATATTCCTGACTGCATGCCTGGTTAGTGTTTTTTACCACTGTGCTGTCATCGCTGCTTGTTTCATTTAGCAATTTTTCAAAGTAATTACTCCATACTTCAAGGATATCTTTTTCTCCTGTTTTCATGTCACCTTTATCATCTCTAATTCCTTTTACAGCATCCTTTCTTCCATTTCTGAGCTTCTTCAACAACCTCCAGGATATCTTCCTACCTGCTTGATATTTATTTTGTATGTTCTTACCAAAGTCCTCCCATGACTTTTGTTTAGCTAGTTTTGCACAGTGTTTAGCTTTCTTACATTTGTCTCTGTATTCTCTAAGAGCACAAGCTAACTTATTTGCCAAGAAATTTTGATATGCTTTCTTCTTTTCCTTCACTGCCTCTTTAATTTCCTGTGTCCACCATGGAGTTCTGATTTTTCTATCCTTGCAGAAAACTCACCACATGCGTCTCTGGCTGAATCAATCAGGGTTTGCTTCAAGGCTTGCAACTGAATCTCCAAGGTTTGGTTCCTGTTCTCAAACTCTTTCATTTTTTCTTCAATAATCTTTGTGTATTTTAGTCTACAGTTCACATCTGAGAGCTGCTGAACTTTCATTCACTTTAAATTTTCTTACATGTTATTCTTTTCAATATGAAATTCACAATTTAGTCTTGAGCAGGATAAAATTGATCACTTCCAATTTCAAATCCTCTGTACACTCTGGTGTCCTGCACCAGGCAGAAAACATCACTATCAACAATAACATAGTCAATGAGACTTTTCTTATTCCTAGCCTCTTCTCTCCATGTGAATTTGTGCACATTTTTATGTTGGAACATTGTGTTAGTAATAACTACTCCATATCCTGAACAGAAATCCAACAGGTATTTGCCATTATTATTAGCTTTGTTCTTTTCTACAAATTTTCCCAAAATATTTTTGTATGTTTGACAATCATTTCCTACTCTGCTAGTTCGATCCCCAACAAGGACCAACTTTTCCTTTTTCATTGTGTCAGTTGCTTTCTCTAAAGCAACTTCTACCTTAGTAGAACTTTCCGTTTGACCATAAGCACAAATAAGTCTCATTGTCCAATTCCCCATTCTGATATTTGCCCACATCACTCTACTTGAGACTGCCTGCCATTCAAGAAGATTAGCGCCATATTTAGTGTTGAATGCTATGGCTACTCCTTTTTCTTGATTGTGATTGCCTGAATATAACATTTTGTATTTATTGCTCAGAAAGATCTCACCAGTTTGTCTTTTTTTGTTTCAGTCACCCCTATTATGTCGATATGGTACTTATCCAATTCCTCAGCTAGCTTCATTTCTTTGCCATTCAGGCTTCTTATGTTGATAGTATTGATCTAGAACTCTGGCGGTATTGAGTTGGGGTGGGTTTTAGGATTTGTTCCAGTAGCTGACTTTTCGCTGTTGTCCTGGTTCCCTGGCAATGCCCAAGCCGACATGAAATTCTGTCATGTTGTACCATCATTTTTTATTTTGGTTTAAGCCAATAAGAATACAATTTGGTTGGCTAAATCCCAAATTGCCAGCCTATCCTCATTCATTCAGTATCCATGTAGATATCTAACAGGAAGCACCATGAGAAGGTAAAGATTGGACGTTAGGTCAGAAGCCGTGATCGGTTCTCCACATTCCTTTAAAGGCTATGTGGAGGTCTCCTCTCAGGCATACAGATTTGACCCTTAATCACCCCCCCCTACTGAGAAGCTGAGAATTTGAATCCCATCCTGATAATTTACAAAACTATTATTTTTGTAAATTCATTACCATTATAAGGAACTTATTAGGTTCTTCAAACAGTAGTAACATCATTTTCATTGTGTCATGTAACACTGCAACTACTTAGCTTACCCAAGGCCTGAGGAACAATCATATCCATGCCAAAGTTGACTCTCCAGAGCAGGGTTTCTATTTAACTAATGGTACTACACCTCAGGCTTTCAACCAAAATAGATGAGGATGCCAAAAAGATAGGTTCAAGAATTGTAAACTGTATTACATGTTAATCACTTTTCAGAATCATTATTTCAAGTATATGAGGTGCAGTTTCTTCTCATGCTGCGTTCATTTTCTGGATGAAATGAACTGAATTCTTTATGTAACAGTCAGGGTCCTGACCTGATGTGATGCCCTAAATGACCAACAAGATGTTTTGAATGAAGTTGAAGAGCTGATGCCATCCATGAGCAGACAGTTCTTGTGTATCTTTGAAAAGCTATATGGTCGTGGAGGAATAGAATGCAGGGCAGCCAGTTTGAGATATTGTTAAAGCAAGTCAATAGTTTTCTCATGGAGTGGTTCAAGCTGGATCATGATCCAGGATTGAGTAGGTTGAAGAGACAGAGTACTAAGTGATTAATTGCTAAATTGTCCTAAAAAGATGCAGGAATAATATTATTCCAAAGTTTCTGTGCATCAAGGAATATGTTTGCAGACCAGGAAAAGTGAATTTATCATTAGGCTTATTTAGCAGTGGTCTGTAATATTAGCCACACTAGGTTTAGTAAATTAGACTCCATATGCCTTGATTTGCATTTCATTCTTGCTAACAAATTAGATGCTAGTTCTTGGAATAATATTAGCAATATGATTCACCATTCATTTCAGTATTGTTATATATGTTGCACAAATCACATGAAGAAATTTGATTCGTTATTCCATTCTCAGTCAAAATTTTCCTTACCTTCAGATAAAACAGTTATTAACTTTCTGACCACTGCATCTCATTCAGAGGAATCTATTATTTAAATCTTTGTTAACTTCACTGTGACTGCTAATCATATTCTGAAGTTGATTGTTTTTATGCAGTGTTGAAAAATGCATTTGTCACTTCAACCACCATTTGATTCTACCAATTTTATCAGACTGAATGCCTTTGCTCTTCTCCTTTCTCCATCAATAGCAAAACTAACATATCCATTTCAGAAAGAAAAGCTCTTCTGCCTCTTAGGAAGAAATATCATCATTTAAAAAACAGACACAGGAAATGTTACTGTAGTTATGAACACTGAGGATTATAGTTAAAAAATATCCCGTTTACCAACTCTTCAACCTACCCAACCCAAGATCATGTTCTTACTTGGAGAAAAACAAGTTTACTTAAGAATACCTAGACTGGGCACCGGACTTACTATGAAAACTCAGATTACTACATCCTATTCCTCCAAGACTGTATGGTTTTTCTAAAGATACAAAAGCATGGTGTCCCTTAACACCAATGGCATCAAGTCTAATTTATGATTTACTGAAATATCTTGCTGATCTTTTAGGACATCACACCAGGGTACTCTGATTCTTACATCAAGAATTCAGCTTATTCCATCCAGAAATTGTCTAATTTAGACACAATCTTCTGACATCCTAATAAGTCTTGACAAAATATCTTTCTTTACTCCCAGTGGATGACATTTTAGACTTTACTGGCAATCTCTTTCACACAGATATCACCAACCTGTTTGAACACTGCCCCTGATCCAACTTCCTTCAGTGGAATATTTTTTATAGAGGTGTTTTTAATTGAAGGTGAGTCAGCCAGTCTCATACCATGGTGGAAGAATTTTTCTTCCTAGAGACTGCGTTTTTTTTTTTTTTATCCTGGATGATAGACAAACCAGCCAGAAACTATATGAAACTGACAGATATAGCAAACTATGCATATAGGATTAACTGCCCTAGCAGATCAACCTTAGTTAACAATAATTAGGTTTCTATCTTCCTAGGTTCCACAAAAATTCATCAAAAACAATTAAATGAAAGACAGTTTACTGAATGACAACTGATCGAAAAAGCAATTTGTTAAATAAACAATTAATAAAACAACAATTTAACAAGTAGCAATTCATTGAAAAGGTATTTCATTGAATAAATAATTAATCAAACAACAAATGACCATACAATAATTCATTGCAAAAGCAACTGAAAATAATTCACTGATAATTTTTTGATCAATCCCTTTCATAATTCATTGAAAGAGTAATTTTCTTATGAATTTTTTTAAAAAAAATTGAATAACGATATCTAATACTGCCCAAGATGCAGACAATCTAAGAAGGTAGTCCTTAAGACTTGTAATAATTATTTTGCTGTATTTTAGAATATTATTCTGTAAGCATTGATCCCATACACAAGTACTCCATACACAGTACTGATGTGATTATAGGTCAAGAGACCTATAATCACATCAGTACTGTGTGTGGAGTACAGATGACGACTAAGAAGTTTATTGATTTTAAGTGCTGAAAGTTGTAACTGTTTGGGAATACTTCATGGGAAGGCTGTTTCAGAGGACAGAGGTGGACAAAGAGGAGAAGCAAATTCAGCATGTTTGCAGATACACAGTAAAGGGATGCTGAACAGCTGCTGCTCTTGTGTAACTGAAAGTGAAGGAACGATAGTTTGATAGCTTTATGACCATATATAAACACAGATACTTCCACAGTCACTGCTCCAGTGAATGTGGAAGTATCTGTAGAATACACAATGCTGAAACATTGAGTCTGTGAGGTAGAGATTGAAGGTGAATCTGTAAGAGAGGGATCATCAATGAGCCTAACTGCTCACCTGTGGACAGCTCAAGGATTTTAAGGAAATTTCAGATGCACCACCCCAAACGTGTGAGTATTCTAAGCATAGGCAGATTTCGGATTTGTATATAGTTAGGAGTTAGATTGGTGTAAAATAGCCTTTTGAATGAAAGAGAATGCCTAGTTTCTTGAATGCAGAGGAGGCTATTGATGTGATGTGTTTACACCAGGAGAGACTGCAGATGAATGTTATTCCAAGTAGATCTATCTTGTCAGGTGATTTGTGTGTTACTGAGGATAAAAGTAGATGAGCTGATATCTCTTTTGTAAGAGAAAAGGACTGTGTTTTGGTGGCAGTGAACATGAAAAGGTTGTCTATACCCCATAGAATAATGAAGATCAATGTTTAAGGCACTTTTTGTAGATGATCTTGTAGCCTGGGGGTGTCAGAGTATGGGTTTGTCAATTACCACATGTATTACCACTGCATTTGTTCATCCAGTGAAGAGGTAGTAGTGAGCATAATGTTGCATACACCAGGTTGATAGCTTTCAGCAAAAATGCCACTCATTAATTGAAAAATCTGTTCAACAACAGTCACTCACACTACTATCTGCATTCAGTAGAGTTATTCTTTCATATTCATTCTTTCTTCTACTTGTAGCATAAGGATAGAATTCTTTTGGTTGTCTTTAGCTTGCAGAGCCAGTTTCTTTTCATACTCAGACATAGCCATACAACAGTTGTGACTCTTCTGGCCAACTGCTTATAATTTTCATAACCGACATTATCCTTATGTACACAGTATTCCTTTCACATCAACTTTTTCTTAAGAATTTCTTGCTTAATTTTTTTTATGTTGCTCCTGCTCATGAAAAGTTATTTGTAAACCTATAATAGTAGATTTTTTTTATTTACCATAGACAGATTCAGGATCCCTCCCCCCTTATTTTTATCAATTTTTATATATATATATATATATATATATATATATATATATATATATATATATATATATATATTTAGATTACAAATTAGATTACACATCCATTTCACTCCTACCCTATTTCTTTGTAAATTCTGGGCACCCATTCTGAAATTGCATTAAGTACTTTTTAAATACTTCCCATGCACTGTCAATATCCTTTCCATCAAATAGCTGATACCATGGTGAAGAACCCAGCATATTTTTCAGTTGGTCATAATTTCCTGCTTTATAGTTCAGCCTGTAACCTTTTCTCAATGGAACATTCATAAACTTAGCCACTTCCCAGTGAGTACGATATGATCACTGTCACCAACTGGAGGCTTCATATTCAAATATGAAGCATAAAAAAATGAAACTGGCAAACATGCCCAGATGATAACCACTCCTAAATTTCCAGAATACAATGTTTTAGGAACACTTGCAAGGTATACTAATATCTTTTCTTCCATATTAGTTTCCTATATATAGTTATATATAGTTAAAATACAGCCATGATAAAATTTTGTGCTTTGCATAATGAAGAATTGACTGTTCTCTCATCCTTCCTTTCTTTTATCACCCTTTATCATATAACCTGTTCTGAACTCAAGTGATGAAAAGAAATAAGGCATGAAATTATTGTGAATGTCAGGTTACTTTGGCCATTTCTGCAAATTGCCAGATTCACTGGTACTTTGTTTTTAAAAAAAATCTAGCCACCTTAGGATTTTTCATGGATCAAAACATGAGCAGTATTTTGCCTTTTATCACATAATGACATACTCTGCCATTAACCCTTTCATAGCAATTGGAATTATTAATGGATTAACTATAATGGAGTAATCTTCGTGTCCAAAATTTTCAAGTACTGAAAAAAAAAAAGGAGAAAAAAATGTTATATATACTTTTCAAAATGGAAACATTTTATTTATTTCCGTGTACTCATATATATACGTGGGCTGTTCAATAAGTAATAAGACTAATTTTACTGTGGCAAAACCACTCATCAGAATATTAATTTCTGTGGAATAAAGAAACATTGCTGTATGTATTAACAAAAGAGGTTGATAGATGGCGTATATGGGCTGATGTGCCAGAGTGTCACGTGACTAGACGCAACTGCTCATCGGAGCGCCTACGAGGTGCGACCAGTCTTCAAAGCATGTGTAAAAGCTGTGGAGGCGGTTTTGAAAGAACTCTCAAAAAACGGACTCTGACATGTATTTAAGAAGTGGACGCAACGTTGGGACAAATGCATCGCGTCTCACAGTAGTTACTTTGAAAAAGACCATGTAAATGATGACGATTAAAGGTAATCTGTTTTCTGTATAAATATAGTCATTACTTATTGAACAGCCTATGTACATATAAGGAATACACGTAGAGGCTTTGATATGTATAAGAGGAAAAGTAAACAAAAACATGTTAGCTTCAAAAGCATCACAGTTAATCTAATATAAACTGAAGTAATTGTTGATAAACAGACATTTCATGATGCCTTATAATTCATTATTCAAGTGTTCATTCAATGAATTGTGATCTTTCAAATGATTTTCCTTTCAATAAATTGTTTTTTGACTGTTTATTCTATTTATTGTATTTTCAATGAATTGTCTTTCAGTAAATTGTCATTCGATAAACAGTCTTTCAGTGAATTTTCTGCACATTGAAGCTTAGTTATTTAGCTGTGGCAGGCCATTGTACTAGTTAGGTGCAATGGCCTGCCACAGCTAAATAACTAAGCTTCAGTGTGCAGAAAATTCACTGAAAGACTGTTTATCGAATGACAATTTACTGAAAGACAATTCATTGAAAATACAATAAATAGAATAAACAGTCAAAAAACAATTTATTGAAAGGAAAATCATTTGAAAGATCACAATTCATTGAATGAACACTTGAATAATGAATTATAAGGCATCATGAAATGTCTGTTTATCAACAATTACTTCAGTTTATATTAGATTAACTGTGATGCTTTTGAAGCTAACATGTTTTTGTTTACTTTTCCTCTTATACATATCAAAGCCTCCACGTGTATTCCTTTATATGTACATAGGCTGTTCAATAAGTAATAAGACTATATTTATACAGAAAACAGATTACCTTTAATCGTCATCATTTACATGGTCTTTTTCAAAGTGGTTACTAAGAGATAAGATTGTGTGTGTGTGCACGCGCGCATATAGATAGACAGATAACATAAATCCTTAATTAGAAGACATTCACTTGGATTAATTATCTGGGGTTCTCTTAGTAGATAGGGCATGTAGTGACTAAAAATAATAATGATAAGTTGCTAATTAATGATATTTGGGCTACAACCTTGACATTCTTAAATTCAGTGATGAAGATAGAATGAGGACAATTCTGAAAGTAATGCCAGAATGCACAAGCGCTTGAAGTGCGAGTCACCTTGTAACATGTCATCTTGTTCTGTTGCATCACTCCCACTACATTTTAGTATGGTCAAAGTAGCATTCATGTTATTACACACACATGCCAGCAAGCTTGTATGTTTGCCAGTGTTTATAGCAGCATGGAGTATTTGAATTTTGAAGCACAAATGTGTGAAATTTACTGCTGATTATAAGGTTTTTATCTATACATCATTGGGCATGAAGAACAAGAAAAAGCAATGGCAGAGTTGACCTTAATGATTGATCATGAAGTTGGGCAGCCAAAACAAAAAAAAAAACAACAACAAATAATGATTTCTATTAGCAAAACAACCTTGAGAATGTTGAAACAATAATTAATCATGTTTGTGTGAAAGAACAACAAATTGTTTTGTAAAATGAGAAGCAAAGCCACAACAGATGAGTGAGTTTGCTTCAATGACTATCAAAGAATTCTTGTTTTTAGAGAACTTGTGCCATAGTTTTACATACACGAAAACACAAGGTAAAAAGTATTATTTATTAAATAGATGTTTGTCTGTTAATTTCAGACTGAAATATGTAGCAGTATATTTAATAAATAATACTTTTTACCTTGTGTTTTTGTGTATTACTGTATAGACTATCAAAAAAATTGGATTTGCCATTATGGAATCATTTCTATATTTACTATATTTCTTTACAAATGTGCAATCTTTTCTTCTTCATACTTCAACATAATAATATTATTATTATTATTTTCTTGTTCAATGGACATGATCTTTTCAGAACCAAATTTTACTCACAATGGTCTTCCTTTCTAGGATTTTTTTAAAATTATTATTATTATTATTATTTTTTTGAAGGTCCCTTTTATTCTGTCCTGCCATTAATAACCTATAATTATATCATAAAAGGACTAATGCACAGTCTAATATTTCTATTTAAAAATTACAGCTACACTACATACACTGTAAGGATCTACATCAATGCTGCTTAGTAGTTCAGCCTCTGAAACATAATTGATAGCTAGCATTTCTGATGGCAGGTAGAGAGGTTAAACTAGACACTTTAAACATTTATGAACTGATTACTTATAAGAAGTTTAAATGTTGCACAACTCTCAGTTAAACAGTGCTACAGACAGCTCAGTCAAGATAATTTAAACAGTAATGTAGTTCAAAATCTAAAAAAAATGTTTTGATCACTATGTTAGTATGACACAAATAAAGCAAGGGTGCTTTATCATACTTTCAAAGTTTCAGAACAGCAATTCCTAAGCCATTCAAAGCAAATTATTTGTCATTTTTGGTTAGTTTCCTCTCATCAAACATTTAATTTATCAGAAAAGAATAATAATTAATAATAAAAAAACTGAAATAAAACATTTTATGTGAATTTATTTCATGTGCAAATTAAAGAAAGCATTAAATACGGAATATGTACAAAAAGCACAACTGTATAAAATATTAAGTATTATATATTAAGCAGGCTTGGTTGGACGAGTGTATTCTTCAATAATGGGGTGAGGATTCAAATCCAGCAATGGGCATGGCTGTTTCTGAATATCTTTAAGCAGCAGATAATTTCATACTCTCCAGTATGAAAACACCAGCCTGCCAAATGAAGGTCTGAAGTGGCTTAAAAATTCACATACTCTTTCACTAAAACATTTTTCTAGATTATCTGAACATCAGCCTACCACGATATTAGTACCATGGCTGGATGACATTAAAAAAGTAAGACCTCAAAAAGTGATTTTTACTTACTGGATGTGGAACGGCATCTTCATTTCCAAAAGTAAGCTCTACAGTAGTTATTTGTTCCAAAAGCTGAAAAATATATGGAAAAGCTCACCGATTATTTTCTAGTATTTGTGTATGTATATATATGTATATATATATATACAGGGTGTCAGAAAATTCACACAAGATTTAAATTTAGCGCCATTTGTGCGGTAAAGTGTTGCCAACGAGAGAAAAAAGACAGCGTGACAGCTGACAGTTCAGGGTTATTAAAAATGGAGCGCTACACGAAAGAACGATGCATTTTCATTGTTGAGCAATATTTTAAAAATAATGAAGGTTTGGCAGCTACAGTTCGCAATTTTCGTACAAAATATGGTCAGAATAGTGATTTAACTTCATCAACTGTGAAAAGATTAATTAACAATTCAAGGAAACTGGATCAATTAGTGATCTTATACACTCTAGCCATCCTTCAACAAGTCGTTCAACAGAAAACATCGAAGCAGTTCGTGAGTGCTGCTGAGAGTCCAGGAACATCAATTCGGCACCGTGGTCTTGAATTAGGCATTTCGAGAAGCTCTCTACAGCGTATTCTCATGAAAGATTTGCATCTTTATGCTTACAAAGTTCAAAGGACTCAAGAACTGAAGCCTATTGACCACACAGAGCGAAGAGAGTTCGTTGAATGGATTATGGAACAACAACAAGTGGATGCTTATTTTTCGAACAAAATCATCTTCAGCGATGAGGCTCATTTTCATCTTGATGGCTTCGTTAATCGACAAAATTGTCGCATTTGGGGTTCAGAAATTCCACGAGTGATTGTTGAGAAACAAATGCATCCACAATGTGTCACTGTTGGATTTTGCGGATTTTGGACTGGAGGCATCATCGGTCCATTCTTCTTCGACAATGCGGCTGGTAAGGCAATAACAGTTAATGGTGCTTGCTATCGCGACATGATAATCCAGTTTTTTGTGCCTAAATTGCAAGATATGGATGTGGACAACATGTGGTTTCAACAAGACGGTGCCACATGCCATACAGCCCGAGAAACAATTCAATTACTGCATGAGTCGCTTCCTGGTCGTGTAATTTCCCGTTTTGGTGATCAGAATTGGCCGCCCAGATCATGTGACTTAACGCCGTTGGACTTTTTTCTTTTGGGTTTTTTGAAGTCTAAGGTTTATGCCAACAAGCCCACGAACACCCACGCCTTGAAGGAGGAAACTGAGCGCTGTATCAACGAAATTCAGCCACATTTATGCAAAACGGTTATGGAAAATTTCGACAAAAGAGTGCGTATGTGCCAGCAAAGCCGTGGAGGCTATTTACCCAATATGCTATTCCATGCATAACCCTATACTGTATACTTTATGAATCAATAAGAAATTATAATTTTTAATTAAAAACCTGTGTTTTCTATCAAAATTACTTTTTGCGTGAATTTTGGGACACCCTGTGTAAGTGTTTAAATCTATGTGATAAGATACTAGGATTTAGCGATACCATATTACATTTATGCAATATCTAAGTGTTCATTATGTCTAAAGATGTATATTATCATTACTATTATTACTACTGCCATTAAGCACAATTCCATACAAAATATACCTTATAAATGGATTTTGGTGCATCTGCTTTCATCTTATTCTGTATTGCTTCAAATGCGCTAGAAGGAATTTTCATATTCTGGAGAAAAAAAAAAAAAAAAAAAAAAGGGGGGGGGGGGGTTAATACATTACAATATATATAATAAGTACATTATAAAAATACACTTTAGTACAACATAAAAATAGAGTAATAAGCAAGACCACCCATATATGCATGGATATTTTTCCTTCTTTTTCTCAAACCTCATCTTTCTCCTTTTTTTTTTTTTTCATGCTATTTATCAGTAAGTTTGGTTTAACTAATGAATCTTATAACAATATAAGCAAAAATAAATACCCTGCATGTTACATATATTGACGTACATATCTGTTCATTAATGTTTCATTTGACTATCAATTGTCTCTTTTCCTAATTGTTCCAAATTTTTTCATATATGAGTAAGTTTGATTTAACTTATTAATCAGATAACATTAATGTTACAATTTTTCCATTTTGTTGTTGTTTAAGGGGTGCTTAAGGGTCAAAGCTGTATAACTGAGAGGAGACCTCCACATAGCCTTTCAAGGAATGCGGAGAACCGACCAGGGCTTCTGACCTAATGTCCAATCCTCACCTTCTCGTGGTGCACCCTGTTGGGTATCTACTTGGATACTGAACGAACGAGGATGGGCTGGCAATTTGGGATTTAGCCGACCAAATTGTATTCTTATTGGTTAAACCAAAATAAAAAATGATGGTACAACATGACAAAATTTCATGCCGGCTGGGGCATCGCCCGGTTCAACAAGGCCCCCGTTGTTTTCGCCAGGGAACCAGGGCGAACAGCGAAAAGCCAGCTACTGGAACAAATCTGAAAACAAACCCCAACTCAACATCACCAGAGTTAAAGATCGGTACTATCAACGTAAGAAGCCTGAATGGCAAAGAAATGGAGCTAGCTGAGGAATTAGATAAGTACCAGATCGACATAATAGGGATGACTGAAACAAAAAAGACCAAAACTGGTGAAATCTTTCTGAGCAATAAATACAAAATGTTATATTCAGGCAATGACAATCAAGGAAAAGAAGGGGTAGCCATAGTATTCAACACAAAATACGAGGCTAATCTTCTTGAATGGCAGTCAGTCTCAAGTAGAGTAATGTGGGCAAATATGAGAATGGGGAACTGGACAATGAGACTTATTTGTGCCTATGGTCCAACACAAGGTTCTACTAAGGTAGAAGTGGAGGATTTTTTGAGGCTTTAGAAAAAGCCACTGACACAATGAAAAATGAAAAGTTGGTCCTTGTTGGGGATCTAAATAGCAGAGTAGGAAATGATTGTGAGACATACAAAAATATTTTGGGAAAATTTGGTGAAAAGAGCACAGCTAATAATAATGGCAAAGAACTGTTGGATTTCTGCTCAGGACATGGACTGGTTATTACTAACACCTTGTTCCAACATAAAAATGTGCACAAATTCACATGGAGAGAAGAGGCTAGGAATAAGAAAAATCTCATTGACTATGTTATTGTTCATAGTGATGTTTTCTCCCTGGTGCAGGACACCAGAGTGTACAGAGGATTTGAAATTGGAAGTGATCACTATTTAGTCTTGACCAGGATAAAATTGAATTTCATATTGAAAAGAATAACATGTAAGAAAGTTTTAAAGCGAATAAAAGTTGAGCAGCTCTCAGATGTGAACTGTAGACTAAAATACACAAAGATTATTAAAGAAAAAATTAAAGAGTTTGAGAATAGGAATCAAACCTTGGAGATTCGGTGGCAAACTCTGAAGAAAACATTGATTAATTCTACCAGAGAGGCATGTGGTGAGGTTGTGTGCAAGGATAAAAAAATCAGAACTCCATGGTGGACACAGGAAGTTAAAGAGGCAGTGAAGGAAACGAAGAAAGCATATCAAAAGTTATTGTCAAATAAGTCAGCTTGTGCTCTTAGAGAATATAGAGACAAATGCAAGAATGCTAAACACTGTGTAAAATTAGCTAAACAAAAGTCATGTGAGGACTTTGGCAAGAATATAGAAAATAAATATCAAGAAGGTGGTGAGATATTCTGAAGGTTGTTGAATCTTAGGAATGGAGGAAAGTGTGCTGTAAAAGGAGATGATAAAGGTGACATGAAAATGGGACAAAAAGATATCCTTGAAGTATGGAGTAATTACTTTGAAAAACTGCTAAATGAAACAAGCAGTGATGACAGCACAGTGGTAAAAAACACTGACCAGATATGTAGTCAGGAATACATATCCATACTTGAAGTAGAAAAAGCCATCAAAGGCTTTTTCTACTTCATAAAAAGGGAAATAAAACTCATCATCATCATCAAATTCCTGCCATGTATCCTCAAGGGGTGTACAGGATATGACAGTACTACATGAAAAAATTACATCATTACTAACTTCCTATCTACAATTTTCCTCCAAATCAGTCTGTTACATGTCAAGACTCCAAAATTATCAGATCTTATATTTCTATCGTCTAAGGCACTATGTACCGTATCAATCCACCTATATCTTGGTCTTCCTCTGGGTCGTTATCCTGCCAACCTGGCAGAGAACACTTGTTTTGCTAATCTTTCCTCTCCCATTCTATTTAAGTGACCATACCACCTGAGATTAGCTCTGCTAACCCATTCCTGGATGCTGACAATGTCAAGTTCTTTCCTAATATCCTCATTTTTAATATGATATTGCCATTGATGCCATCTCTTCACGCCTCTAATCTTTCTCAGGACTCTCATATCTGCGGTCTCCAGTCTTTGGTCAAGTGTTTTACTTCTGACCCAGCTCTCAGATCCATAAGTTAAAACTGGTTTGAACACTGTCTTGTATACAGCTAATTTAGTGTTCCGACTAATTTCTTTCTTATTCCATATGAATTTATTCAATTGACTTCCCACCAAACCAGCTTTGCTGATTCTGTTGTCTATTTCTATATTTAATTTACCATCTTCAGTAAAGATCGTGCCTAAGTAGCTGAAATGTTTTACTTGTTCCACAGGTTCTCCATTCACAACACAGTTGACATTTTCAATGATTCTGCCTATTTTCATTGTCTTTGTCTTTTTATTGCTGAGCTTCATACCATATCTATTACAACAGCTATTCAATTTAGTCAGAGAATCTTGCAGACTTGTAGCGGATTTATTTAGAAGTTTAACATCATCCGCATAAAGCAAAGAGCTGACATTAACATCTCCAATTTTGATATCAGGTTTAATACCACATTCCTTCATAATGTGATCCATATAGATAATGAATAACAGAGGGGATAATGTACATCCTTGTCTCACACCAGATTTAACATTAAACCATCTTCCTGTACTTCCTTCAATTCTAACTGCTGACTTACAACTCAAATAAAGACTAAGTATTGCTTGATATAATGCCCCATTGACATCATATAACTGTAGCGTATTGAATAACTGCTCTCTTGGAAACTTGTCATATGCTTTTTCTAGATTGACAAAACTTAAATACGGATCTTTGTTATATTCCCATGCTTTCTCAACTATTTGTCGTAAAGTGAAGATCTGATCCTGACAGCCTGTATTTGGCCTGAATCCAGCTTGTTCTTCACCAAGCTTTTCTTCCACAATTCTTCTCAATCGTTTCTCAAGTATACTTGCATAGATCTTGCCAGGAACACTCAGTAGGGAAATACCTCTGTAATTTTCACATTCAGTTTTATTTCCCTTTTTATATATGGGTACTATGAGAGCTCTACTCCAATCATCGGGAATTCGTCCCTCTGTCCAGGCTTTCTGAACTATGCAGTGCAGCCACTGTAAGTCTTTTATACCACCATACTTCAGCATTTCTGGTCGAATATCATCTACTCCTGCTGCCTTTCCACATTTCAAGCCTTTGATGGCTTTTTCTACTTCAAGTATGGATATGTATTCCTGACTGCATGCCTGCTCAGTGTTTTTTATCACTGTGCTGTCATCACTGCTTGTTTCATTTAGCAGTTTTTCAAAGTAATTACCATACTTCAAGGATATCTTTTTCTCCTGTTTTCATGTCACCTTTATCATCTCTAACTCCTTTTACAGCACTTTTTCCTCCATTCCTAAGCTTCTTCAACAACCTTCAGAATATTTTGCCACCTTCTTGATATTTATTTTCTATATTCTTGCCAAAGTCCTCCCATGACTTTTAGCTAGTTTTACACACTGTTTAGCTTTCTTACATTTGTCTCTGTATTCTGTAAGAGTAAAAGCTGACTTATTTGCCAGGAACTTTTGATATGCTTTCTTCTTATCCTTCACTGCCTCTTTCACTTCCTGTGTCCACCAGGGAGTTCTGATTTCTTTATCCCTGCACACAACCTCACCACATGCCCCTCTGGCAGAATCAATCAATGTTTTCTTCAGAGTTTGCCACTGAATCTCCGAGGTTTGATTCCTGTTCTCAAACTCTTTCATTTTTTCTTCAATAATCTTTGTGTATTTTAGTCTACAGTTCACATCTGAGAGCTGCTCAACTTTTATTCGCTTTAAAACTTTCTTACATGTTATTATTTTCAATATGAAATTCAATTTTATCTTGCTCAAGACTCAATAGTGATCACTTCCAATTTCAAATCCTCTGTACACTCTGGTTTCCTGCACCAGGGAGAAAACATCACTATCGACAATAACATAGTCAATGAGACTTTTCTTATTCCTAGCCTCTTCTCTCCATGTGAATTCGTGCACATTTTTATGTTGGAACATGGTGTTAGTACTAACCAGTCCATGTCCTGAGCAGAAATCCAACAGATATTTGCCATTATTATTAGCTTTGCTCTTTTTTCCAAATTTTCCCAAAATATTTTTGTATGTCTCACCATCATTTCCTACTCTGCTATTTAGATCCTCAACAAGGACCAACTTTTCATTTTTCATTGTGTCAGTTGTTTTTTCTAAAGTCTCAAAAAATTCCTCCACTTCTACCTTAGTAGAACCTTCTGTGGGACCATAGGCACAAATAAGTCTCATTGTCCAGTTCCCCATTCTCATATTTGCCCACATTACTCTACTTGAGACTGACTGCCATTCAAGAAGATTAGCCTCGTATTTTGTGTTGAATACTATGGCTACTCCTTCTTTTCCATGATTGTCATTGCCTGAATATAACATTTCGTATTTATTGCTCAGAAAGATCTCACCAGTTTTGGTCTTTTTTGTTTCAGTCACCCCTATTATGTCGATCTGGTACTAACTGCATGTGAGAATTACAGAGGTATTTCCCTACTGAGTGTTCCTGGCAAGATCTATGCAAGTATACTTGAGAAACGGTTGAGAAGAATTGTGGAAGAAAAGCTTGGTGAAGAACAAGCTGGATTCAGGCCAAATAGAGGCTGTGAGGATCAGATCTTCACTTTACGACAAATAGTCGAGAAAGCATGGGAATATAACAAAGATATGTATTTAAGTTTTGTCGATTTGGAAAAGGCATATGACAAGGTGCCAAGAGAGAAGCTATTCAATACGCTACAGTTATATGGTGTCAATGGGGCATTATATCAAGCAATACTTAGTCTTTATTTGAGTTGTAAGTCAGCAGTTAGAATTGAAGGAAGTACAGGAAGATGGTTTAATGTTAAATTTGGTGTGAGACAAGGATGTACATTATCCCCTCTGTTATTCATGATCTATATGGATCACATTATGAAGGAAAGTGGTATTAAACATGATATCAAACTTGGAGATGTTAATGTCAGCTCTTTGCTTTATGCTGACGATGTTATACTTCTAAATAAATCTGCTACAAGTCTGCAAGATTCTCTGACTAAGTTGAATAGCTGTTGTAATAGTTATGGTATGAAGGTCAGCAATAAAAAGACAAAGACAATGAAAATAGGCAGAATCATTGAAAATATCAAATGTGTTGTGAATGGAGAACCTGTGGAACAAGTAAAACATTTCAGCTATTTAGGCACGATTTTTACTGAAGATGGTAAATTAAATATAGAAATAGACAACAGAATCAGCAAAGCTGGTATGGTGGGAAGTCAATTGAATAAATTCATATGGAATAAGAGAGAAATTAGTCGGAACACTAAATTAGCTGTATACAAGACAGTGTTCAAACCAGTTTTAACTTATGGATCTGAGAGCTGGGTCAGAAGTAAAACACTTGATCAAAGACTAGAGACCACAGATATGAGAGTCCTGAGAAAGATTATAGGTGTGAACAGATGGCATCAATGGCAATATCATATTAAAAATGAGGATATTAGGAAAGAACTTGACATTGTCAGCATCCAGGAATGGGTTAGCAGAGCTAATCTCAGGTGGTATGGTCACTTAAATAGAATGGGAGAGGAAAGATTAGCAAAACAAGTGTTCTCTGCCAGATTGGCAGCAAAACAACCCAGAGGAAGACCAAGATATAGGTGGATTGATACGGTACAAAGTGCCTTAGACAATAGAAATATAAGATCTGATAATGTTGGAGTCTTGACAAGTAACAAACTGATTTGGAAGAAAATTGTAGATAGGAAATTAATAATGATGTAATTTTTTTTTCTTGTAGTACTATCATATCCTGTACACCCCTTGAGGGTACATAGCAGGAATTTGATGATGATGATGATGGGTGTTGTTTAATTATTGATTTTTATGTAAACTGTCAATTACTGAGAGATATCTGTTGTCATCTGGTAATTAACATAAGGTGGTCATATTAATTAACTGAAATTACTCTCTAGTCTTAAAATAACTGTCCTTATAAGATAAAGTTAGCATCTGGGATAAAAAAGGACATCTCAATTGCCTTAAAAGAAAAACATTTAATAGTTATTACATACTTCCAATCATGACATGCAGAAGTGAAATATGGACTTTGATCAGCAGACTGATTAATTGACAAGTTAAGAATGACCCAAAGAAAAATGGAAAGATCACTACTTGGTATTATCACCCAAGACAGAAAGCTGAATACTTTGGGATGTTAGAGCTCAGATCAGAATGAGACACACTGTAACAGCTATAATAAGACCCAAGAGATCCAAGCAGCAATGGACAGGTCACACTTGTTAAGAAGTTATACTTGAAAATGGACAAAGATGGAATATGAATGATACCTCAGTAATTGAAAGAGAGCAGCAAGAAGACCAGAGACATTGGGAGGATGATAATACTAAGGCACATGCAAACACAGTTGAAAAATTATTCAACTACAGATATTTCAAAATGATTCATGATATGTGAAATGAAATATTGTTCATTCACAATACATGAATTGAAATATCTGCAGCTTAATCAGTCTCAATTAAATAATTCTTGTGTCTATGTGTGACCTTGATATTATAATGAATACTACACAGTTATCACTTAATGTATTGAGAGGATGATACTGAGGAAATAGCTGGAGAATTCATGACAAAGTGAAGTGAATTGATGGAATTTGTGTGTGTGTGTGTGGAGGGGGGGGGGGGGGGGCTCTTTGTCCAGAACTGGATAGAAGGTTGAAGAAGAAGATAGCAGTATGTGAAACATTTGACTGCAGCCTGATGTTACTAAAATACTAAACAAGTAATTATATAATGAATTTGATTAACCACAAACTTATCTGCTTGAAATTGTTATAACATAGCCATAATTTTAAAATCACACCATTTCAAGCAATTCTCCCTCCTTTGTCAAAAATTCTGCCCATCTAAAAAGAATTTTAGAACACCATATCTTAAATAGTTCAGACTTAATGGTGAGTTTTGATCACCTCACTATTCACAAACGTACCACTAATGGAAACCCTTAATCTGCTAAAGTCACACTTTCCCCCTGATATATTTGAACTATTTAAATACACAATACATGCAGGATATTTCACATGGAAAAGGAAAATATACAAACAAATAGATGGGACAGCTGTGGGTTCCCCCTTAGCAAAATTCCACATAAAACACCTGGAAAAACTAGCTATCAATACAGGCCACTCTCAAACCAACGCTTTGGCTATGCTATGTTGATGATGTGCTTGCTATTTGGCCACACGGCCCAGGCATATTGGATACATTCTTAGTGTATTTAAATAGCCAACACCACCCAAAAATCCACTTTACAATGGAACTGGACGCTAATAGCTGTCTGCCCTTCCTGGATACACTAATCATACGTCTTCCAGAGGGGTCCTTATCATTCTCAGTTTTTAGAAAACCCACACATACAGAGAGATATTTACACAAACAATCACACCATCACCCTTCTCAACAGTATGGTACAGTAAATCCTCGATTTAACAGACTAATAGGGGCTAAGGGGTGTCCGTTAAATCGCGAATTTTTAAAATAAAAATATCTGTAACATTATACTGCAATTTTATCAATATTAGCACTGTAATAACAAAAAAATTGTTTTATACACAATTTTCACACTTTTAGATAAGTTAATGTTCTATGTTGAGGCGATTATAATCAACTCCCTAAAATTATGAAAATGTGTGTAATAAAACTGCCGCAGAAAGTCACACCACGTGACAAAAGAACCAATTACAGTGCGATTGGTGTGATCGCGTCCTAATCATTCGCTGAACATGTTTTATGAGCAGTGGCTCATTTATGTGGGCTAAATTACTAGTGTTTTTCCAACATATGATGGCCTATTTGCCAAAATTTGTTAAAAATAACAGGAAATTAATAACAAAAAATAACCTGTTAATTTAATTATAAGCAAATCTTGTTAAAAGCATTTTAAAATTAACAAGGTGTTAATTTTCATATGCGACATACGGACCGGAAATTTTATCCGTTAAATCGAGGGTTTACTGTATCTTAAAAACGCTAACCCACAGAGAGAGAGAGAGAGAGCAATTTGTTCCAATGACAATGCTCTTGCTGCTGAACTGGCTCACTTATGCCACACCTTCTTGGCCAATGGCTATAATCCACACAAGATGAACAAAATACTAAATGCTCCTAAGAAACCCCTCCCACTATCCACCACGGAGAACTACAACAAAACAGCCACCATCCCAAAAATTTTAGTTTTTGGGATGTCTAGAATTCTAGACTTCCCAAGATATCTAGAATTCCGGCCTGGTTGGCCGAGTGGTCAGCATATCCGCTCTCCAGCCAAAGGGCTGCGGGTTTGAATCCCATTGTGCGCATGGATGTTTGTGATTGTCAGTGGAAACACTAGTGATGGGGGGGTAGGTGGTGTTGGTGTAGTTACGGTTAGTTTGTAGTTGGTGGACTGAGTTGAGGAGACAGAGAGATGTAGAGTAGGTGTCCTCCCTCGATGAGTCATTGGACTAGCTGGAGGTGTCATGTAATTAAAAAAAAATTACCCAAGGACAGCATCCCTCCTTTATCACATCCAGGAGTCTACAAAGTATTCTGCTCGTGTGATCAAGCTTACTATGTCAAACAGGAAGAACTGTAGACATCTGCATCAGCGAACATAAAAGATACATCTGGCACTATCACTATGGCAAGTCGGGCCTAGCAAACCATGCTTTGGATACCCCTGAACAGAGGATTAACTGGAAGAAAACAAAAGTACTGCACAGAAGCTTTTACAAGTCAGAGAGATAGAGAGATTGTTAGCTTGGTCCACCTTTGCAACGAGTTGTCCGGTGTTGTACTACCTTACCCCAGTCCTGAAGATACTTTCAGGTGCAAACTTTGTTTGCTCACACTTGGATAAAGGATTAAACTAAATTTTATTATAGTCTAACCAAGTAAAAAATAAACTTTCAACATCTTTCTCTAAATCCAGAGTAATTTAATATTTTGGCAACTCCTATAGGTAGAGATGACCTTCCTATTGCTTCTGCCTGGTATCTCCATGTCTTTGCCTGGCTCCCACTGAAGAGACCTCAATAAAGGTCGAAACTAGTCTGGGTAGTGGCCCTTCCCTTAATGCATAACATTATACATATCTGCAAAGAGTTGTGTTTTGCATTATGGGAGATACTGAGATAGGAGTGATGTTAGCTTGGTCCACCTTTGCAACGAGTTGTCCGGTGTTGTACTACCTTACCCCAGTCCTGAAGATACTTTCAGGCACAAACTTTGTTTGATCACATTTGGATAAAGGATTAAACTAAATTTATTTTACCAAAAAATTATAGCACACAGAATAGAAAACCTCAAAACTAGGACAGCACCTGGCACAGATCAAAATACATGCAGAATTCTTAAAAGCAGGGAAAGAACAACTTTTGGAACCATTAAAAACATTATTTGAAAGGATCTACAAAAACGAAGTAGTGCCTACTGATTGGACCAAATCAGTCATAACTCCTATATACAAAAGAGGAGATAAAAGAATGCAATAATTACAGAGGCATTAGCCTCCTCAGTATTCCAAGTAAGGTTTTTATGAAAGTACTCCAAAAACAAATAAACCATATATAGAACTGGCACTAGGAGAAGAACAAGCAGGTTTCAGACCAGGGCGAAGCACAATTGATCAACTATTCACCTTAAGACAGCTAATAGAAAAGACACTAGAGTACAATCAAAGTTGCTACATAAATTTCATAGACTTTTGTCAGGATTTGATTCAATCCGTAGAAGAGAACTATGGAAAACTATGGAAGAATCTGGAATTCCCAACAAAACCATAAGAATAATAAAGAATCTGTATGAGAAATCTGAAAGTGCAGTATGAATGGGGGACACCTTAACCAACTGGTTCCACACAAGAGAAGAGTAAGACAGGGATGCAATCTGTCACCACACCACCTGTTCAATCTTACACTGGAAGAAGCAACCAATAGGGCCTTAAACAATGAAGACTCTGGAATCAAAATATATGGGAAAAATGTAACAAATTTAAAATTTGCAGACTACATTGCATTACTTGCAAGCATAGAAGAAAATCTACAGCAAATTTCTGATAAAACAAAGGAGGAGTGTATAAAATCTGGATTAACCATAAATATAGACAAAACAAAAATTATGCAAATAGGAAAAAGAAGCAGAAATCTGAAAATTGAAATTGATATTAAGTATATAGAGCAGGTAGAAAACTCCATCTAACCTTGGAGGAGTTATTGAGTACAATGACAAAATTATAAAAGATATAAACAGAAAAATCAGTCAAGCATCCCAAAGTTTTGGACGACATAATAAAATATGGAAGTCAAGAGACATCAAACAAGTAACAAAAGTAACAATCTATGAAACAATGGTCCTCCCAATACTCCTCTATGGAAGTGAATGCTGGAATCTCAAAAAGGCTGAAGAGAAAAAATTATTAGTTACTGAAATGGGTTGGCTAAGAAGATTACTTGGAGTATCTCTGCTGGATCAACTAAGAAACAAAGACATAAGGAAATGACTAAAACAAGAAATAACAATAATAGACAAAATCCAAGAAAGAAGACTGCGATGGTTTAGCCATGTGACCAGAATGGGAACAGAAAGATTACCATCTAAAGCCCTGAATACAACGATGGAAGGTAAAAGATCCAAAGGAAGGTCCCAGAATTAGATGGATAGACAAAATAAAAGAGGACCTGAAAACAAAATCACAACAAGCGACACCAAACAAGACAGAATTGTTTGGACTCTCCCGGGACAGACAGATATGGAAAGAGTTCATTCGGCCTCATCATCATCCACATAGATGATGGAAGAGAGAAGAAGAAGATATGGAACATATTATGAAGGAAAGTGGTATTAAACATGATATCAAAATTGAAAATGTTAATGTCAGATCTTTGCTTTATGCAGATGATGTTATACTTCTAAATAAATCCGCTACAAGTCTGCAAGATTCCCTGACTAAATTGAATAACTGTTGTAATAGATATGGTATGAAGGTCAGCAATAAAAAGACAAAGACAATGAAAATAGGCAGAATCGATGAAAATGTCAACTGTGTTGTGAACGGAGAACCTGTGAAAGAAGTAAAACATTTCAGCTACTTAGGCACGATTTTTAGTGAAGATGGTAAATTAAATATGGAAATAGACAACAGAATCAACAAAGCTGGTATGGTAGGAAGTCAACTGAATAAATTCATGTGGAATAAGAGAGAAATTAGTCAGAACACTAAATTAGCTGTATACAAGACAGTGTTCAAACCAGTTTTAATTTATGGATCTGAGAGCTGGGTCAGAAGTAAAACACTTGACCAAAGACTAGAGACTGCAGATATGAGAGTCCTGAGAAAGATTAGAGGAGTGAACAAATGGCATCAAAGGCAATATCATATTAAAAACGAGGATATTAGGAAAGAACTAGACATTGTCAGCATCCAGGAATGCGTTAGCAGAGCTAATCTCAGGTGGTATGGTCACTTAAACAGAATGGGCGAGTTAAGATTAGCAAAACAAGTGTTCTCTGCCAGGATGGCAGGAAAACGACCCAGAGGAAGACCAAGATATAGGTGAATTGATTCAGTACAAAGTGCCTTAGATGATAGAAATGTAAGATCTGATAATGTTGGAGTCTTAACAAGTAACAGACTGATTTGGAGGAAAATTGTAGATAGGAAGTTAGTAATGATGTAAATTTTTCATGTAGTACTATAATATCCTGTACGCCCCTTGAGGGTACATGGCAGGAATTTGATGATGATGATGGAGGTTCTCAATTCAGGATGCAGTTGATGTTCTCGCTACTTGTCTTTTTATTGCAGATTTTCCCACTAGATTTGTTATAGCGGTTATTCAATTAGTCATGGAATCCTGTAAGCTTGTACTGAATTTGTTAACCCATTATCTGCATTAAGTAAAGAGATGAAATTAACATTTTTAATTGTGAGTTGGGTTTAATACCACCTTCTTTCATAACACAATCCATATGGATGATGAATAAGATTGGAGATAGTATGTACTCTTTTCTTACACCTGATTTTATATAAAACCATCTTCATGTATTTGCTTCACTTCTAACTGCTGACTCAAATATAGACTAATTACGTAATATAATGTCCCATTTATTAATTTTTATTATTATTATTACGTAACACCTCCAGGGAGTCCAAAGACTCATCGAGGGAGGGCACATACTCTACAACTCTCTGTCTCCACCACTCCACCATCTAAAACTACCTTCATCATTTACACCAACGTCATCTACTGCCGACCACCACCACTAGTATTTTCACAGACAACCACAAACACCCATGAGCACAGCGGGATTCGAACCCGCAGCTTTTTGGCTGGAGAGCGGATACACTAACCACTCAGCCAACCAGGCCAGCAATTTATATCATATAAATGCAGCATTTTGAACAGCATTTCTCCTGGCACACTATTATGCATTTTCCAGATCTACAAATCTTACATATGCTCCTTGTGTACACATGATTTCTCAATTATTTGTCTTAAAGTGAAAATCTGATCCTAACAGCCTCTATTTGGCCTGTCCTTCTGCATAGCTTGTTCTTCTCCAAGCTTCCTTTCTACAATTTTTTTTTTTAATTTTTTCTCAAGTATACTTGCATAAATCTTAACAGGAACACTCAGTAGAGAAATTCCTCTAATTCTTACATTCAGCTTTACTTATGAGAGCTCTATTCTAATCATCTGAATTATGCAATATAGCCACTGTAAAACTTTTATACCTCCATATTTGAGAGGGAGGGGGGAATAAGAAATCTTAATGTACCACAATGCTCATGGACAGTGATTTGTGCCCTCCTGATCTAAAGAATGATCACAAAAGAAAGCAGATCCTATGATAATGGAAAAACATTGAAAATATGCACCCACCCATCCTTAATATGAACCAGATGAAAAATATTCTACAGATTAGCATTATATCTAATAACTGTTACTGAAACAACACTGCAAACAGACTTTTTGAAGAAACAAATTATTTTCACCCCACATATACCCGAATCTAACACTAAAATTATCTTTCTCTTATCACAGTTGAGTAAATGAGATTCTAACAGAATTTTGTAGCATTTTGATTTTAAAGACTAATCTAAAATCAGAGAGAGCAAGATATATCACTTATACAATCATAATAAAGATAATAACACCAGTACAGTTCCACCAGTAATTACTGGTTGTAGTGCAAATGATGTTTGTACAAACTGATATTCAAAATATATGGGGTAGCAAAAGACAATCTGCAATAGAATTTAGCTAAAATGTTATTTAGTTAACCTAGAACTATTTTAAGAAAACTTTTATCACCTCTTCAACAATCCTTTGTAAGATTTTTTCAAATTTGGAGATATCATATGCTTGAGATAGGTAATGCAAAAGAAAATGTCCTACTGCATCTGCATAGAAACAAAAATATGTCAGGTAAAATGAAATCACCTTAAGAAATTTTAAGCATTACAACAGTTTCGTATCTCATGTGTTGTTAATAATAATAATAATAATAAAGAAAAATGAGCTAAGTAGTCGGATAAAGAAATTAAACATTCATTCATTTTACATTACTCTTGAAAATTTTCAATTTTACTGATTTTGGTTATTTAAAACTGCAAAACTGAGGTTTTGGTTTCACTGCTCCAAGCATTCACTACTATTCACTACATTTAAGCATGGATCAAATTGAAGGAAAGTTAAGTAATAACCAATAACCTATTAGAATATACACAAAGAATTTGAAGGCTATGTGGTACAGTGGTTTGCATCCATAGTGCTAAGCAGCTTGAAGAAAGATATTCCAAGTCTGAATCTAGTGACTCACTTTAGGAACATTTTCTCATTCTTTGAAAAGGTAAGTCGACATCAGGCAAGGACAAATGAGCCCCCCACCCCGAAACTCAGACATTTCACCCACACTATTTCAGACAATAACATATTGCATTAATAACCTATTAGAATATACACAAAGAATTTGAAGGCTATGTGGTACAGTGGTTTGCATCCATAGTGCTAAGCAGCTTGAAGAAAGATATTCCAAGTCTGAATCTAGTGACTCACTTTAGGAACGTTTTCTCATTCTTTGAAAAGTTCCTGAGTAAGTCGACATCAAGCAAGGACAAATGAGCCCCACCCAGAAACTCAGACATTTCACCCACACTATTTCAGACAATAACATATTGCGTTAGGGATTGCAAGATGGCAGAACTTGTCTGCTTATTGTCAGTGAATGAGTGACTTAGTTTGTAAGGTATTAGGGGAACGAAGCCTTCTGCTAGAAGTGGTTGAGTTGTAGTATGTCCACACTATTTTTTGCAAGAAAATTCTTCACCAGAAAATTTAATGAATAATGTAAAGAAACACACGTATATGAAAAACAAATGAAACAAGAAATATTTTAGAAAATAGTTTCTTTCTTATTTCCATATTATTTATCTAAATAGATTTTATTTAGCTTTTTAATATTTTTATTTTGTATAAAGTGAAATTAATGTTCTGTATTTTACTGACTGGTGAATTCCCTAATTTCTATTTATTTTTTTTAAGTGTTTTCCCACTCTTACTTAGATACTAAAGGCTCTGAAAATGGGACATTATTTTTTTTAACAAAACTGTGATAGAATGTGATATGACACAACTGTGAGAGATTAAGGGCACAAATTTAAGAATGTTTATTTGTTATCTTGCACTTTTTTTTTTACAAACTAAGTCACTTATCCAGATGCGATATATACATGTGTGTGTGTGTATTTTTAATAAACTACTTCAGAAGTGTTGAGATACTTCTAACTATAGGATACCTGTGTATTTTGGAATGGATTCAACTTTTCCTATATAAGAAAGAGATTTTGAAGGCTATTATTATTTTACACAGCTAGGTTAAGACTATATGCACCTCTGAGTAATCATATTAAAGAAAATGACAGTAAATTACATAAATTCTTCCATGATGTAAATAAGCTTAAGGCAAAATTCCAATCTACAACTGAAATACTAGTCTTCATCTTATTTTCCAATAGTAGTATTTTATGAAACAAAAAATATTTTAAAATTGATATTTGATAATATTTTCCTTCTTAACGGAAAAAAATATATAGGCACATGTTCCCAAAGTAAAATAATTACTTTGGGAACATGTTAATTAATTAATAATTATCTTCTAAGAATTAATTAACTGTGTTTGGAGAGCACAGGCCAACTATTCCAACTACTTAGCCACAATTCTAACTTACAGTTGATTTACTGATTACAGCATATTTTCTGTTTTTCAACTGTTCACAGGAGAATTAATTAACTATGTATTTTCCCTGATGAATTGCCTGCGAAGAATTTTCTGTGAACTGGGTTGCAGATGCCTTTTTCCATAGAGTTAGTAGGAAAAATCACAAACATCTGCCCATGATAGCATTCAAAAGCACAGCCAACTGGCAGAACAGATATGCTAACCACTCAGCCAATTATGCAAGCATCTTCACCAGATGCTATTTATAATATTTTTTTTATATGATTCCCACTCATGAAAGATTGTAGGCCTATAGTATATTAATACCATGAGTGAACAGGATTTTTTTCCTATTTTTTTATGAATTTTTATAATTTTTTTGTATTTTTTAAATTCATTTTTTACATAATCTGGATGCTCTAAAGATGAAAAATATAACTTTTTTCAAACCATTTCAGGCCTCCAAATAAGCTAATCTGTTTAAGTCTTCTGCAGAATCTCTGCATCACCTTCATTTACCATTGCTCTTCCCAGTTTAGCACTGCAAACAACTTGATATTTCCTATATCATTGATATAAAAATTAAACAACAGAGGACCAAGTACTAAGTTCTATGGTACACAATGCCCCTCTCTGATATCTATCCATCAGCCACCCTCTAATCCAAATCATCAGATTATTCATATCCATCTCCATTTGCTCCAATCTTGTCAAATACTATCACTGAGTAGCCATTTCCCTTATCTAATTCCATTTTCTTTTAGTAATTTGCTTACTTCAAAAGTAAGCAAATTACTAAAGCAAGACCTACCCTTCACAAAACCATGCCCCTTAAAGAGCATATCATATCACAGAATATATCATACCCAGTCCAGAATTCTGTCTTTTACCAATTTCTCCAATACCTCAATACCTTAACCACTGCTCACTGAGATGCTGATTGGCCTATAGTTTGCTACTTCTATATTGAAGCCTCCTTTATACAATGCCCATTTTTGCCTTCTTTCCACTTCACTGGCATCTTCCCAGTACTGTGGCTTAAATTAAACAGCTTGGTCAGAGGAACTGATAATTCCCTTCACATTCTTGTAATACATGGACCGATATGCCATTTAATCCCATGGCTGTGTTCGTATTCAGGTTCAAGCACCTTCATTTCTTCAACCTCTATTCTCCTATCAGTCAATATCACATCGAGAATTCCCAGAAAATGCTCACTCGGCAATTCAACTGTTTGGTTTGGTTCTGTTACCTGCCAGCCATTAGCACTTTTTAAAATCATCCTTCCATAGTCATTTCTCCTTTTACTTGCTACATAGCAAAAGAACTCTTTAGGACTCTTTTGGCATCATCAACTAGCTTTCTCTCATAAGCTTTAGCTTTCCTTACCATACGCTTCTTACCTGTGCCTTATGATACTCATGGGCATGCTGACCACCTTTTTCTTTATAATCCCTCCATAATCCTTTCTTTGTATGCAACTCCTGCTTAATGACGCTATTCAATCAATCTAACTACTACCTGATTTATCCTTCAAACTCTAGGTATAGATTCTGATACCACTTTTTTTTTCAAATACCCCTTGACCACCTCCCATACACCACCACCACCTCTCCCCCTCCAAATTCTTATGCCATGACACTGCTGAAAGCTGACTCCTCAGCTTGTCACAATCACCTGGTTTGTAATTCCACATATATCCCTTCTTAACACAAAATTCTGCATATCTGGCAATCTCCCAGGTCAAGACTACATGATCACTTTCTCCAAGCTGACAGTGTTCCTAGATTGGTTCGTTTTAAGTTCTCTGATGCATTGATCAGATCCAGCACTCTTGAACCTTGTGTCTCCTCTATTACATGTTGCCTTAATTATCTCTCGGCAGTTGTAATAAATTCCATTTCCTTCCTTGCCTGTGACCATTCTTCTTCCTAATCTATGTGCGCATAGTTAAAATCTTCATAATAATTACTTGACCTGTACTCATCATGCTAATTTGCAAGTACATCATCTGCATTCTCCCTTATATCCCATGGATTATAGCAGCTACCAATTAATATTTAGTCCTGTTGGCCTCTATCTCACACCAGATAGCCTCAAATGTACTGCCCTCTGAATCCCTGTCCCCCAATGTATTTCCATTCTTTTTGGCTTTAATTCCTCTGCTATCATTAGCAACCCCATCCCCCTAATGCTGTTGCTTTTGTTCTCTCTGAAAACACTACATCCCTTACATTCTATTCCTATGAATATATCATCAATCAACCATGTCTCAACTAATGCCTATAACTTTTGGACAAGTTGTGCTTAACCAATGCCAAAAATTCCTCCAACTTATTTCGAATACTTCTGACATTAGTATACGTACACTGCAATACCCCCTTTATCCCACAACTTATCTTACATCTTGTATTATTTAACCCACTAAAGTTAAGAACTTGGGGGTGCTACATTTTGCATCATGTGATCATTCTCCCACTTACTAACATCTAGGTTACCTGGACCCATGCTCACCAGCATTTCCCCTAAACATTCTAGTTTCCCTGACTTTGCACTTCCAAACTGTCACTAAGCAACACTTTCTCAAGACTCCTGACACCAAATCCATTTAGATGTAAGTCATCCTTATATAAATCCTTCCTGCCATCAAACTCGCTCCACAAATCCACAAACTCCATATCATTCCTTCTACACATTGACTCATTCATGTTCATAGCACTCCATCTCACCTCTATCATGCCCTGGCAACTGACTTGTAACTTTTACTTCCTCACTCTTCTTTGTTGCATGCACAACTCTTTCATGTCTTCTCACATACCACACTTGTCACTTGTTAAATCATTTGTACCAACAAAAAGAACTCTTTCACCTGCCTGCCTGACTGTCCTATGTTGTGCAAAGCATAACTACAGCTGATCTTGTATACACCTCATTTTTTAAGTAGCAGATGGGGAGGTTAAGGTTTCGGGTAATTAGAGATCTTGTCGATTGGGGTAGAAGGCAACCTTTATATTTTGTTGGTGAAGCATCCTAACATAAATAATATAGGAAATAATTTGAAGGGAGATATTCATTTGTTTGCTGATGATGCAAAGTTGGTAATAGCTAATCAAGGTGGTGTAGAGAGCTTGCAGGATGATTTAAATAGGCTGATAGTATGGACAAAACACAATGGATGTCAATTTAATGTGGAAAAAAGTGTATACATTTTGGGATAGAAATATTATAAGCTGTGTACCACATTGAGGGAACTGTACTCCATGAAATTGAAGCCAGGGATTTCCTAATAGCAGCAGTAGATTAAAAAGTTGAAGTTTAGAGAGCATATTGCTGAAGTGGTTAGGGTAGCTCACAGGATTACTTAGTTATCGAAGAACACACCAACAAGCAGAGATAAAGGAGTTATTCCGCTTTATAAAGCCTTGATACAACATCTGGATTACTGTACTCAGGTCTGGTCACCTGGGTTTCTTGGGGATGACGAAGTGGTGGAGAGATAAGTGACTGAAGGCGAGTGACCAAGATGATGAGTGGTCTGTGGAATGCTCTCTATGAGGATAGACTGAGGGTTTGTGGGTTCCAAAAGTTGATCAGCAAACAAAAAAAAAAAAAGGGGGGGGGGGTTGATAGAATCATTTAAGTTACTTAAAAGATGTTATAGGATTAATACAAAGGAAATATTTCAACACTTGGCCAGAAGGCACAGAACAAGAGGACATCCCTAGAAGTTGGGTAAGAGTGGTTAGCAAGGACATGAGGAATAGATTTTTCACTTGGAGAGTGGTGGGTGAATGAAATGGGCCTCCTGAGTTTGTCTGATAATGGTTTCAAGGAAAGGTCTGATAGATATTGTGTTGATAGTTGGGGTCTCCCACAATGAATCTTAGGACTCCATGGAGGTGACTATGCAATAATAATAATAATATCTCACAAGTAATCATAAAATAATGAACTGAATTGACAGTTAAGAAGTTTATTTTTAAATGCTATTATTTAAATGTATGTTTCTTTCTATGCGACTTGAGCAAGACAATTTGGGATGCAATGTTTTTTATTTTTCTTTTTTTTTAATTTTTCTTTTAATATATATATAATCTTTGGCCATTAAGTCTTGATTATGTATAAATAAATTTATTTAGAAAAGATATTTAACAAATGTAATTAGATCTTACCTCAGTGTTTAAACATTGTGGGGAAAAATTTATAATTTAACAAAAATTTGTGAGTTATGAACTTGCTACGTATTAAAGATTCTCAATATGAAAGGTGATTAAAAAAACTATTGTTATGGTTTCAGTAATTTATTCAATGAAGCTTATTAAGAATTTCATATAGAAAGTGAATTAAGTTACTGAAGTGTTTTGGATGAAGATATTCAGAATTCTGGGATTTGGATGCAGCAAGAGAAAAATAAAACTAATTTATATCACTGATATGAAAGTAGTAACAGATTAATCTTGTATTAAACCTCCTCCTATATAAATAAAGAAGAATTAATGTTCAGTTGGAAACAATAGACTAAAATTCCATAAGTTTCTCCATACAGGATAGTAATTGTTAACTTATATTGGTGCTTGAGAAGTTAAGTTATACTGATTTTATGTTGTACATATTTGTGTTTTTTTAAAAATGAAAGAATTTTTTTTTGCTTATAAAGGTGTATGAAGACAATCTTTTAATCAGTTGATGACTATTTTAGAAGTATGTGATGTCCTAGTGTAAAATCGCGTGTCGTCTGCGCCTTTGTAATATATATGATACTTATTTTCTTTAAGTTTTGATTGCATACTTTGTTCAAAATATATAATTATTTATCTTGTTTATTTCAACTCACTTAACTTATTATACTCAACAGTCATGACTCCGTTGTTCTTAATCCATTGCTTGATTTAGTCTACTAGAGTTAATCCTTTCTTTCAATTAGACCCCCCCCCTTTTTTTCAATGTCATAACTATGCTAAATCACGTGCACAAAATTCTAAAACATAGGAATTGCCTCTGGCTGGAGTCAATCCCTTTGTTTAAACAGTAAGCGTTTTTCTATATTGATTTATGAAAAATTTATATTTTTTTTTACTACTGTGCCATCAGAAATTGCAGATAAGACAATCCTTTAATTAAAAAAAAAACACTTAGCAAAGCAAGGAAATCTCTCTCACACTTGTCACTATGTCAAGCAATGCAATACTCTATTCTTCAGTCGTGGCTATTTATCTCCTAATCGCACAGGTTAGGTCTTTTTATGAGAAGTGCATTGGTATATAGGAATCAGGCAAGTTATTTGACAAACAAAACAATTTATTCATGCTAATTAGAGTGCAATAAAGTTAACACTAAGCACACAATCTTTTTCTCGACTCTATACTTCTCAGCAATATTAACTTAGATCTTAAATTATCCAATCTAGTTCAACAATTCTCCTTTTGGTAAACAAGCTAAGATAATATTTGTGCCTATACTTACTGTCATACAACATAACAGACCTACACATACCATACCACAGGCAAGCTTAGACAATAAATAACATGACACACATTAACTTTCACCTTGTAACAATGCTATCCTATTTTACACAACTAAGCAAGATATTTCTCAATGGTTAGCTAATTGCCTTCAGTACTGAAGTAATACTAACAAAAAACAGCTAGAGAAATCTCTGCTACAATTTCTGCCTCTAGTTAAATCACATATAATAGACCTTACTTGGTATTTAGTCATCTAGTCCACATCAGCTGACCCTTCAGATCGCTATCATCTTCTTCCTTCTGATATTGCTTACACACACATGGGCACTGTTTTCTGATATCAACAAGGGCACTTCCACAGACGAAGATCAGCAGGAACCTTGGTGGCTGGAAATCCGGAACTTACTTCCTACACTGCATAAATGACCCATCTAGCATCTTCAGTGTCTGTTGGCTAGAACAGGATCCCTTGACCTAGAATTGGCAGGACATACTCGAACCGGGAGCCAGAACAGAAACTGGGTGAAAATGAACTTATCCAGCGACGACCATGGAAACAACCTCTCCTCCTAGGTGGTCTTCTAGCTAACTCGACTCACCTTCTCCGAAACGAACCCTCCTCATGATGACTGACCTTTCTCGAAAAAAACTTCCTGCAATCGTCTCCCCTGCTCTCTTGATGTCTCCCCCTTTTATGTTGCTCAATTGACCTTGGTTCTTGCTACTTTTTTATTTCCCTGGGTATTCATAGAGGTCCCCCCCCCCCTCCACCTTTTAGGTCGCTGCGTTAAGGCGGAAAAACCCCATACATTCTTGACCTTCGTGTGTGCGATGGCCTTAGGTCTTATTCTTAATCCCATCTGGGATTTTTTTTGTCTTAACAATCTATTGTTACAATTCATTCAGGCATTTTTTCTTTGTCCTTTGTTGTTATACAGCAAGTCATTAGTTAAATATTAACCAAAATTACAAGTATGTTAAATTAATTTGAATTCCTAAGTAAAATCGGTATAGAAAGAATCTAATTTAAAAATTCTGTCTATACAAGATTTTACACTAGGATACTGTATGTGCAAGGTGTTTTGCCTTTTAGTTTCAGATAATGGTTTTTAAGTCAGGAGTTAAACCACTCAGAATCAAAAGGAATAATTTACAGATGGTAAAAATCGATAAGATTGCATGCATCAAAGAAAGTAAACTTCCCAACAACTGTATCCTCACATGATGGAGACGGGGCTGGCTTACAAGTAAAATAATTAGGGTGTGGAGAGCATGGCCAGCAAGGTCATCACCTGCAACTGGGGAAAGGGAGGGATTAAGAAACTATAGATCCTGGTCTGAAAACAAAATATGGCAAAGTCACTTTGCAATGAAAGTCATCTATCACCTTGGTTTCTAGTTAGTATTTCCTATAACTAAGGAAGAAATTAAGAAACAAGTCAGAAAATATTTACAATACCATAATAAAACACCACAGATTTAATTATATCTAATCACTTACTTGCTTGTGATGCCTGTTCACTTCTCTCTGGTATGTCAAACAATTTCAAAAGCTAAATAAAGAAAATATTTGTTAATTTATGAATGTAAGGAGACTAAATTTTCAATGCTTAGAAATTCAAAGCAAGTTAAAAATTACAAAGTACAGAAAACATACTATAGCAATTCACTGGAGCTTTTCTGCAGTATTCATAATGCCAAAGGAACAAAATAAATAAAATATTTATTTAGATGCTAATTTTTCACCCCCCCCCCCCCCAGCATCTTCAACACCACAATTTGTCTGTCATCATACACAAGTGCTGACAATCAGTTATTAGTGGAAACAAATTAAAATTATAACAATTAAAAAAAGATTTAGCCCTAATTTAGCATTCTCATTGGGTGAAAGGAAGTTTGCATGTGTTAAGTTAGACATGGTCTTAAAATGACTGCCTCCTAAATTTTTGGTAAATATATTGGTACTTATTAATGTCTGGGGATTGTTTCATTACACTAATTCCAAAAACAAATCTCTCTGACTTGTAACGACTTCTATGGAATGTTTGGGTTTTCTTCCATCTAATCTTATGTGAGTCCATCCTGTATGCCATAACAATGATAGCAAATGCATTTATATTCTCTGAGATAAATGTCAATAGACCTTCCTGTCTTTCCATAGTAAGATACAGTAATTCACAGATACAAGGCACTTCATAAACTTCTGAATGTAATATAGGATGGAGTTTGTTCTTATGTTAACAGATGAGGATGCTAATTTGATTTGGAAGTTGGTCCTCGATGGGGTTCTAAATAGCAGAGTAGGAAATTACTGTCACATATACACAAATATTTTAGGAAAATTTGGAGAAAAGAGCAAAGCTCATAATAATTGCAAATACCTGTTGGATTTTTGCTTAGGACATGGACTGGTTATTACTAACACCATGTCCCAACATAAAAATGTGCACAAATTCACATTGAGAGAAGAGGCGAGGAATAAGAAGTCTCATTGACTATGCTATTGTTGAAAGCGATGTTTTCTTACTGGTGCAGGACACTAGAGTGTACAGAGGATTTGAAAGTGGAAGCGATCACCAGTTAGTCTTGAGTAGGAAAAAATTGAATTTCATATTGAAAAGAAGAACATATAAAAAAGTTTTAAAGCAAATAAAAGTTGAGCAGCTCTCAGATGTGAACTGTAGACTAAAATACACAAACATTATTCAAGAAAAAATGAGAGCTTGAAAACAGGAACCAAACCAAGAAGATTCAATGGCAAGCCCTGAAGAAAATACTGATTGTTTCAACCAGAGAGGCATGTGGTGAGATTGTCTGCAAGGATAGAAAAATCAGACCTCCATGGTGGACACAGGAAGTTAAAGGGGCAGTGAAGGAAAAGAATAAAGCATATCAAAAGTTCCTGTCAAATAAGTAAGCTTGTGCTCTTAGAGAACACAGAGACAAATGTAAGAAAGCTAAACACCGTAAAACTAGCTAAATAAAAGTCGGAAGGCTTGGCAAGAACATAGAAAACAAATATCAAAAAAAAGGTGGCAAGATATTGTGGAGGTTGTCGAAAACATTCAGAAATGAAGAAAAGAATGCTGTAAAAGAAATTAAAGATGATAAAGGTGACATGAAAACTGGGGAAAAAGATATCCTTGATGTATGGAGTAATTACTTTGAAAAATTGCTAAATGAAACATCAGTGACAGCACAGTCGTAAAAAACACTCAACGGTCATGTAATCAGGAATACATATCCATACTTGAAGTAAAAAATCCATTAAAAGCCTGAAATGTGAAAGGCAGATGGAGTGGATGATATTCGATCAGAAATGCTCAAGTATGGAGGTATAAAAGTCTTACAGTGGCTGAACTGCATAGTTCAGATGGCCTGGGCAGAGGAACGAATTCTAGATGATTGGAGATCAATGTGCTACAATTGTATGGTGTCAATGGGGCATAATATCAAGCAATACTTACTCTTTATTTGAATTTTAAGTCAGCAGTTAAAATTGAAGGAAGTACACTAAGATAGTTAAATGCTAAATCTAGTGTCAGACAAGGATGTATATTATCCCCTCTGTTATTCATTATCTATATGGATCACATTATGAAGGAAAGTGATATTAAACTTAATATCAAAATTGGAGATGTTGATGTCAATTCTTTGCTTTATGTGGATGATGTTATACTTCTAAATAAATCCAGTACAAGTCTGCAAGATTCCCTGACTAAACTAATAACTGTTGTAATAAATATGGTATGAAGATCAGCAATAACAAGACAAACACAATGAAAATAAGCAGAAGCATTGAAAATATCAACTGCATTGTGAATGGAGAACCTATAGAACAAGCAAAACATTTCAGCTACTTAGGCACAATTTTTAGTGAAAGATGGTAAATTAAATATGGAAATAGACAACAGAATCAACAAAGTTGGTATGGCAGAAAGTCAACTGAATAAATTTATATGGAACAAGAGAGAAATCAGTCAAAATACTAAATTAGCTGTTCAAACCAATTTTAACTTATGGATCTGAGAGCTGGGTCAGAAGTAAAACACCTGACCAAAGACTAGAGACCGCAGATATGAAAGTCCTGAGAAAGATTAGGGGCATGACTTGGCATCAATAGCAATATCATATTAAAAACGAGGATATTTGGAAAGAACTTGTCATTGTCAGCATCCAGGAATGCGTTAGCAGAGCTAATCTCAGGTGGTATGGTCACTTAAACAGAATGGGAAAGATTAGCTAAATAAGTGTTCTCTGCCAGGTTGGCAGGAAAAAGAGCCAGAGGAAGACCAAGATATAGGTTGAGTGATACAGTAAAAAGTGCTTTAGAAGTAAGAAATAGAAAATCTGATAATGTTGGAGTTTTGACAGGTAACAGATTGATTTTGAGGACAATTGTAGATAGGAAGTTAGTAATGATGTAAGTTTTTTCAAGTAATACTGTCATATCCTGTGTATCCCCTTGAGGACACATGTCAGGAATTTGATGATGATTTAACATTCATATATAGTGCTCTTCGTGGGTCATATAACTACAAAGTTACCTGAAAGGATCTGTTTTCCCATTTCTAACATGCCAATAGGGTTCAGATCTGGACCAATGAGAAGTTTGGTTAATTAGACTTTAACCCAGCGGATGTCGCGTGTATCTGAGAGATATATTCATTACTAGTATGTATGTGCTAAAATGTGATAAAACTTTAAAAAAAAAACACTGCAAATATAATACAAACAGTTTATTTATTTTCAGTTACAATCTAGAAATTATTGAACAAAGAAACAAGGAAAAAAAACCAACTAAACCAATACTATACTGACATCAGAGTTCGCAGTATCTTTCTCAGATACAATTTACTATGAAATATCACTTTCGCATTTGACTCTATCATTTTCATCATCGAATTCGAGTAACATTCGCTGAATCTCTTCAATATCTGATGGATTATTCAATCGATATATTTTTCCAGCCATTTTCAACAATAAATAAATAAAAAAAATAAAAAAAAACATCTAAACCAATACTAACATATACTGACACCGGAGTTCGTAGTACCTCTCAGATACAATTTACTACCAAATATCACAAACCTTTACATAACACATGCTAAACCAAAACTGACCGCATAAATAATGCAGAATATCACTCATAACATATGCATGTGCAGCTAGTCATGACCTCCAAGCTATACACTGGATACGTGCAAGAATATTTATATCAAACAATTTGTTTGTATCTGTCAGATCTGCAATGACCTCTGCAGGGTTAAAACGACAGTCTTCCATATATTTGATAAACTGATGCAATCATACTTGCAGAGATTAATAGTGTTTCAAAGCTGATGCTGATTCTAAGAATAGCCTCTCAGAGCTGTAACAACTGCTATGTAATAGAGATATTTTTCTCCATCTGATCCTCTGTGAAGGAGAATCCAAAGTATGGTCTGCCAACCCAACTTGCCATGAAGATGATCTCGGATGCAATTTTTATGTTCTTCATGTTGGATGATAACTAATCTACTGGTCTGTTCAAAGTAGGCTAAACTACAGCACAAGGAACTTTATATACTGCAGGATGTTCACAAGAATGCAAACGAGAACATGTCAAGGTAACTAACTGAATGAAAGGTCTGAAAGTAGTAAGGAGATCATATCTGCAGAGAACTTTTTTTTCTGATGTACCCTTGACATATGGGATGTCAATGGTTTTGTTGTGATTCTATGTGTTGCATGTAGGAAGGTTGGGGGGTGGTGCATGATAGCTATTTTATATGTGCTGTAGCCATTGGCTAAAAAGGTGTTGCAAAGTTCCTGAGTTCAGTTTTAAGGACTGTATCATTTGAACGAGTAGTCCTGGTTTAGTGAGCAAGTGTTTTTGAGGATGCCATACTATTGGGAAGAGTGGTGATGTGATTGATTATGTAAATACCTCCCAGTATGAGTGGGTTTTCTATACATGAAGAAGGATAATGAGCCATTAAGAAGTTGTGTCACTAGCACATCTAAGGAGAGTAACTTCTTTTTCTATTGTGAAGTTTATTTTGGATGTCAGCTGTTAAGATGTGCCAAATATGTGTCTAATGTGCGTGGACCATGCAGTCAAACAGCAAGAACATCATCAGTACAGCACATCCAAAACTGCTGGTTTATGTGTGGCTGTGCTGAGTGCATAATTTTCAAATTGCTCTATATAGAATTTTGATAGAAGGGGAGAAAGAGGGGAATCCATAGCTGTTCCATTTAGGTACTTGTATATTTTTTTCTCTCCATAGGAAATAACCTGCATATTTGATGATGCTGGCTAGAAAACCAGCAAAATATTAGTGAATTTAATAAATGTATATTTTTTCTTCTTGGTGTTTTTTTATACTGTTAAGCATTATTATAAGTTACATATTAAGTTAACACGCAACAATGAGCAAGTCAAACGATTCAAAGTGTAACAGACAAAAGATCTAGTCCTAATATGGCACCTTCTAATATTGTAAAACAGAAGTATTATAACTATGTAGGCGTTTTTATCTTGGGATAATTCCCAAATTTTTGGAAAATTAATGTAACCATACTTATTCACGTTAGGAGAATGCTTCATAGCCATAGTTTTCTAAAATTAATATTTCTGACCTATAACAAGTTCTATATAGCACACTGGTTTTCTTCCATCTAATCCTGTTGAAGGAATATCCAGTATGGTCTACCAGTCTGGACTCACCATAATAATGATAGCGAATGTATTTTTTATGTCCACCAAGGTGGATGTTAAGAGATCGTCCTGTCTATCCTTAGTAGATCACATGAAACATCATACACTCCAGGATATGCTACAGATAGCTCTCCTTAGGAGAGCAAATCAGAATTGCTAATTAACATTTAATTTGAATGTGATGTGAAGGTTATATTTCATTAGTACTTTGGCTATCTTTTCTGATATACCCAAGACATAGGGAATAGGGAATAATGGTGTTTTGTTCTTATGTTTGAGGTGAAGGAAGTAAGAGGGCAATGTGTTAAATTATCTATTTTATAGGAGCTGTAGCCATTTGCCAGAAAGTATGGCGAAGATATTTTAAGTTCAGTGGAGAGAGATGCATCATTAGAACAAATAGCCCCAACTCTGTGTGTAAGTATTTTTAGAATACCACATTGTTGGGCTGGATGATGATGATGATGATGATTGTTTATGTAGGTATCTTTCTTAGTGTGTTGGCCTTCTATAAATCGAAAAAAGATAGTGAGCCATCTGAAATCTCGGTGACTAATGTGTCAAGAAAAAGCAAACAGATTCTTTTTCTACTACACATACTGACCACATTATTTGAAACTTTTATTTAATACCATGTTGGACTTCCTTTATCCTGAATTACAGCACATATGCGGTTTGGCATAGATTCCACAAGGTGTTGGATTGCATCTGTCTAAAACACACCAGTCCTTTAACTGGCTCAGATTTAACAGAGTAGGAATTTGCTCCAGGATCTATTTTTCTAGCATGTCCCATACATTCTCAATGGGGGTTCAGATTGTGAGCCACTGTTAAACAACTGCAACTATGGACAGTAGCACTGTTGTCCATGAAACAACCATCACCTGCTGGATAAAAAGTCAACATTGTTGGATGGATTTGATCAGCAACAATGTTCAGATATTCCTTGGAGGACTACTGACCTTCCAGCAATAACAGGACACCTGTTCCGTACCAATGGAACATGCCCCACACCATGACACCACCTCCAGAACTTTGAGTTGTGTTTACAAGGCAAGCTGGGTTCATTGTTTCATGGGGCTCCTGCTAAACTCTCGCCTACTGTCAGTACAGAACAAGGCATACTGTGACTTGTTGGATGACTACTTTTTTCTCAGTCTTCCAGTGTCTGGTCTTTTTCTAATGACACCACAGCAGATCAACTTTCCAGTTCTTCACAAGAAATCAGTGGTTTCCATATAGGTATGTGACTGCCAATATCCATTCTTTAATTCCCTTCACATAGTTCGGTGAGATATGGGTCAGTAACAGCCTTCCTTAAATGTTTCAGTCAATTGCTATACCTAGGAAGTTCTGTTTGTTCACAGATGACAGTGATTTCATTCCTAACAGACTGTCTAGGACCACAGTTATGCCTCTTAGACAAGCAACATGAGTTATTTTTCTGCTGATCAAACACACCCAGGATATATCGCCTTTTGAGAAATCAGTCAAGCTCTGCTGTTTTCAAAATTGTGGCCAGACAAGCACTCACAGCAAACCCTTTATCGAACTCCAAAAGATCCTTTGTTTTTTTCACATATACACTGCATAAGTGACATTTAAGAACATCTGCATAAAGGATTTTAATCAGTGGCCAGTATGTTTAGAATGCAGAGTAAACTAAAAGAGCTGTTAAATTCAGAATCTTTTGCTGGTTACCCATGATGATTTTGTTCCTGTTGCATTTTTACCCTCACCAGAACATGAGGATAATGAATGTAAATGAGATTATTTCTTATGTCCAAAACAAGATGATCTAATTAATTTTTCAAATCTCATCAGAAACATCATTTTAATGGATGATTTCTATTTCTTACAGGATCAAGAAATTTTTGAACAAGTCCTTCTCATAACAACAAAATTTGTAACAATGGCAAATAACCACATGGAAATCATAACCATCAATGTGTTTGCTGAAGCACATTTTAAAGATAAGCAAACTAGAATTAATAGTTTCCTGGAGAAATTAGTTCTATGACATACAACAAAATCCAAACAATTTTTTTAAAATATCCAAAATTGTGTCCAAGCAAATGCTCACATAAAACAAAGTGAATTATATGACAAAAGAAATATTACAAGCAAAGCTGATGGATTTTGCAAGAAATGGAGAAAACTGAATTCAACTCTTACTGAATATGATGATAATAATCTGTGATCATGTTGTTTTAAGGATACTTGCGACATAAGACTGAATGATATAATCACGTAATCACAAGAAAGATATTTATTTAACCAAATATTTCGGTCTGGAAATAGCAGACCATCGTCGGTGGTATTACAAGAACAGTTTAAAAAATATACAAGCTAGAATACTAACAATAGATCGTTGAAATTAGAACATGCCGTGTGATGTTATATCACTAAGTATGAAACGAAATATTTTGAAGTAGAAACATGATTGAATTTGCTATTAAAAAAAAAAAAAAAAAAAAAAAAAAAAAAAAAAAAAAAAAAAAATTAATGAGTAATCTTGATTAGGCTTTCCCAGATTTTTGATATAGATATGCAGTCATTACGATTCAGGTTGGGATGATGGAGCAAGGCCTCCAAGCTTTCCTTGAACAAACGTTCGAACCTGTAACGGGATCTATGTAAGAGGCGCGTCTTGGACCAAAGGATGCTGTGGTCAGTTTCAATCCCGTGTTGAGCCAAACCAGACTTAATAAACTCAATAAACCTGAAAAGTCTGGTTTGGTTCAACACGGGATTGAAACTGACCACAGCATCCTTTGGTCCAAGACGCGCCTCTTACATAGATCCCGTTACAGGTTCGAACGTTTGTTCAAGGAAAGCGTGGAGGCCTTGCTCCATCATCCCAACCTGAATCGTAATGACTGCATATCTATATCAAAAATCTGGGAAAGCCTAATCAAGATTACTCTTTTTTTTTTTTTTTTTTTTTTTTTTTTTTAATAGCAAATTCAATCATGTTTCTACTTCAAAATATTTCGTTTCATACTTAGTGATATAACATCACGCGGCATGTTCTAATTTCAACGGTCTATTGTTAGTATTCTAGCTTGTATATTTTTTAAACTGTTCTTGTAATACCACCGACGATGGTCTGCTATTTCCAGACCGAAATATTTGGTTAAATAAATATCTTTCTTGTGATTACGTGATTATATCATTCAATCTGTGATCAGATTTTAACTATATTTAATTTACACACATACAAGGTGCATTTTTAGCTTATAAATCTGCTAACTTTATCTTGTGAGAGGTATTTCTCAAAATTAAAATGCTAACAAATGATCGACTAATTTAGAGGTAAGCTATTAACAGGCCCTTAGTAACAAAGCTTAGTAATAAAACTTAATCACATTTCTCAAGGGCACACATCAGGGAATTGATGATGATAAAAAGTACGTTTTATATAACCATGATAAAAAATCCCTTAGCCCTCCCACAGTACTAAGTGATTTTTCACTACAATCCTATACTCTGTCTGTATAGGTTAAGTATAGCCAATTTTAGTTAAGTGCAATACAGACTTAATAAGTCTGTATTTCACTTAACTGAAATTGGCTACCAATCAAGAAGTTAGTAGTAAATATCCTAGCAACTCCCTTCTTTTTCTAATCCCTAGGCATGAATAATAATCTTACACTTATTATTTAGAAGGATCTCACCTATTCTGTCTTCTTAGTCTCAGTAACACCACTTATGTTTACGTGGCATTTCCCTAATTACTCTATTAGTCCAATCTTTTCTATTAATGCTTCTCACACACTGCCAATGCAAATCTTCAAATTCTGGTCAGGATGGTTCTAGCAGCTGATTTTTCATTGTCTACATTGGTTACCTGCCAATGACCTTATATAAATATCAATGCTCCAGCTGTCATGATAAATGATTTTGTTATTCTATAATAATAATACATATGTAGTTTAGTTTAGGATAATACTTAATACAGTCTAGTCAGCGAGTTCCAAATTGCTAGCATATCCAAACAATATCAGGGACTACGAGACAGAATTAGATGCAAAGACACTACCATACAATCTTATCGTTTATCCTCCACCTTTTTAATCTGGTGGATAGTTTCTCCATACTAATGCTGGAGTATTTTAATATTGTGCACTTCAGTCTACTCTTCTTTCTACTAAATAATCTTTCTCTCCTTTTCCACTTGCATGTTAGGCTCAATGGCTAGTCATGGCCAAGTAATTTGGCTTCTTGGAAACCTCATTAATGCTCTGATATGGCAGTTAATCCAATATTATAGTCTATCATGCTTGTCAATTGCATCTGCTTTTAATGAAATATCTGGATGAAATATCTGTTTTTGCAGGATGAAAAAACAGTTTCATGGGGGGAACCACCACCTCTGTATGAGACTGGCTAGCTTGCCTTCAAGTAAAAAGCCCTGATAAAGGTTTTATATGTTCTAGATGGGATTTGAACCCAGGTCTTTCAGACTACAGGATGTCATCAAAACCAGCTGAGTTACAGAGATGCCATGATCTTTCTCACTAGTCTGAAATCTTATTCATAGTTTTGCTTATGACAGTATTCTTTACTCCTCCTTTTGATTTGACAAACAAGTATTCAAATATTCCAAGCTTCAAAATCTTCCATTACTATAATTAAAATACCAATCTGTTTGATATTCTTCAGTAGAATGAGAACAAACTCATCAAATTTAAAGTGCCATAACCCTCACATAAAAGATTAAATTTCAGCTTTCTTGTCTTTGTTAATAATCTAGGTGAAATCACCTTTCTGTTCTTAGAACTTACACCTTCAACCTTTCTCAGAACAGACATACATTCTTTAGAACACTGTTCTCGCATTTGGCATGATGCACCAAAATACCTCAAAAGTCTTCATGTATCTAGAAGAGACAATCTGCTAACAGTTGACCTCACCCTTCTCATATGTTCAGTTTCTGTCTTAAGTCTTTTTGTATAGGTCCTACCATAAGCACTATTCTAAAACTGATTTCATTTTCCACTTTCCTTTAAGCCCTATAACAATGAAAGCAACTAGTGGTGATCCATTCACAATCCAACTTCCAGATTTATACAGAAAGTTGAAGAATTTGAAGTGTGAAGCTGGAGTATTTTTTCAACTTCTTGTATAAGATTAATATAAATAAAAGTAATAAAGTAAAAAGTAATAAAAAATATAAATAAATAAAAATAAATATAAAAAAAAGATTTCATTTTCCACTTTCCTCTAAGCCCTATAACAATGAAAGCAACTAGTGGTGATCCATTCACAATCCAACTTCCAGATTTATACAGAAAGTTGAAGAATTTGAAGTGTGAAGCTGGAGTATTTTTTCAACTTCTTGTATAAGATTAATATAAATAAAAGTGATAATCAACTTCTGGACTATAAAAGAAAACTCAGTTTTTGGCAATGAGGCAGCCATAACATTTTATGTAAAAGCCTTCCAATTCTCACTGTAATTGCAAGACAAGAAATTCCTTTGTGCAAAAATCAGTTGGCATTCCTGGTATTAAACAATAATGCATAAATTTTAACAAGTATAGAAACACTCTGAAACCATTAAAAAAAAAAAAAAGATGCATTTCATAAGTGTATTATTATATATGATAGTCTTCATTATGACAGCAAATTATCCTTGAGCAATTTCTGGATTTAAGTTTTTGAGATAAATTACTTAATTTGTCATTTGTAATATATAATTTTGTATTACAGCAAATAATTTTGTCCAATTTTGTCACTAACTCAATACATTTTAACAGAGATCCTAAATACAAAATTTCAATAAAATGCATCTGGCCAGAAATCACACAGATGGAAAAACAAATCGATAAGTGTCTAATAATTTTGTAAAATATAAATTCAACCTGCATATAAGATATAAAAAAACACATACCTTTATTATAGCATGTTCATCTGCAGTCTCCTTATAAGCAGAGGCTAAGGCTTTGAACAGTGATGGAAATGAAGGAAGATGTTGAGGATATTTGTCCACTAAAAGATGATTTTATTAATAAGAAATTGGAATATTACTTTAATAAACATAACTAAATTTCATTTGCAATCAACAATGTACTTGTAAATATATGACACTAGTTGCAATGATCACTAGAAATATCAACAAGAAAAGTGACTGTAAATCTATTCATGATAATTACATTTTTTGATAAATAAAATCACAGAGAAGAATTTGAATATTTCAACAGTTCATAAAGATTTATATATCGAAATTAACTGCCACACAGATATAAAAAGGCAATGAGCTTATGATATCAGGAGAGAGAGAGAAGAGAGTAAAGGCTAACTGAATCAAATAGACTTGATAAAAAAAGCTCAACTAGGAAGAAAACTGTCTGTTGACAGTTTACCATTGGATAGAAATGTCAGTAATTCTGCTAAACTTCCACAGTTTCTGGGGAAAATCACTTGAAGTTATATGCCAAAACATGGTAATACCGATTCGTTTGGTGAGGGAGAGAGAGAGAATGCTTAAGAAATGAAAGTAGATATCTGAGAAAAAATTTGAAATAGTCCATATGAGATGCAGAAAAATGATCAGAACAACTGACACCCAATGTCATTCTCACCTTCCTGAAGTGATCCCTATTATTTAGTACAGTATCTACCCAAGTGCAAAGTGAATTAGGATCAGAGATTAACTGACCAAATGCATTCTGTATTAGTTCAAACTACATGTGTGTTAAAAACTACAGTAAACACATATATATGCACAGTAAATAATGGGAACCAAATTACAAAATGATGGTACAACATGACAAAATTTCATTCCGCCTGGGGTTAAACAAGGCCCCTGTTGTTTTCACAAGGGAACCAGGGTGAACAGCGAAAAGTCAGCTACTGGAACGAATCTGAAAAAACAGCCCCAACTCAACATCACAAGAGTTAATGATCAGAACTATCACCATAAGAAGCCTGGATGACAAAGAAATGGAGCTAGCTGAGGAATTAGATAAATACCAGACCGACATAATAGGGATGACTGAAACAAAAAAGACAAAAATTGGTGAGACCTTTCTGAGCAAAAATACAAAATGTTATATTCAAGCAATGACAATCAAGGAAAAGAAGGAGTAGCCATTGTCTTCAACACTAAATATGAGGCTAATCTTCTTGAATGGCAGGCAGTCTCAAGTAGAGTGATGTGAGCAAATATCAGAATGGGGAACTGGACAATGAGACTAATTTGTGCCTATGATCCCACAGAAGGTTCTACAAAGGTAAAAGTGGAGGAATTTTTTGAGGTTTAGAGAAGCATCTGACACAATGAAAAAGGAAAAGTTGGTCCTTGTAGGGGATCTAAATAGCAGAGTAGGAAATGATTGTCGGACATACAAAAATATATTAGGAAAATTTGGGGAAAAGAGCAAAGCTAATAATAATGGCAAATACCTGTTGGATTTCTGCTCAGGACATGGACTGTTATTACTAACACCATGTTCCAACATAAAAATGTCCACAAATTCACATGGAGAGAAGAGGCAAGAAATAAGAAAGTCTCATTGACTATGTTATTGTTGATAATCATATTTTCTACCTTTAATATTACTTAAATTACTTGTGCAGGACACCAGTGTACAGAGGATTTGAAATTGGAAGTTATCACTATTTAGTCTCGAGCAGGATAAAATTGACTTTCATATTGAAAAGAATAACATGTAAGAAAGTTTCAAATTGAATAAAAGTGGAGCAGCTCTCAGATGTCAACTGTAGACTAAAATACACAAAGATTATTGAAGAAAAAATGAAAGAGTTTGAGAACAGAAAAAAAAAATTTAGAGATTCAGTGGCAAGCCTTGAAGAAAACCTTGATTGATTCAGCCAGAGAGGCATGTGGTGAGGTTGTCTGCAAAGATAGAAAAATCAGAACTCAATGGTGGACACAGGAAATTAAGGAGGCAGTGAAGGAAAAGAGGAAAGCATAACAAAAGTTCCTGGCAAATAAGTCAGCTTGTGCTCTTAGAGAATACAGAAACAAATGTAAGAAAGCTAAACACTGTGCAAAACTAGCTAAACAAATGTCATGGGAGGACTTTGGTAAGAACATACAAAATAAATATCAAGAAGGTAGCAAGATATTCTGGAGGTTGTTGAAGAAGCACAGAAATGGAAAAAAGTATGCTGTAAAAGGAATTAGAGATGATAAAGGTGACATGAAAACAGAAGAAAAAGATATCTTTGAAGTATGGAGTAATTACTTCGAAAAATTGCTAAATGAAACAAGCAGTGATGACAGCACAGTGGTAAAAAACACTGACCAGGCATGCAGTCTAAATATCAAGTAGATATTTAGACTGAAGTAGAAAAAGTACAGGAATACATGAAGTAGAAAAAGCCATCAAAGGCTAAAAGTGTGGAAAGGCAGCAGGAGTAGATGATAATCGACCAGAAATGCTGAAGTATGGTGGTCAGTGGCTGCACTGCATAGTTTAGAAGGCCTGGACAGAGGGACAAATTCCCGATGATTGGAGTAGAGCTCTCATAATATCTATATATAAAAAGGGAAATAACACTGAATGTGAGAATTACAGAGATGTTTCTGAGTGTTCCTGGTAAGATATATGCAAGTATACTTGAGAAATGGTTGAGAAATTGTAGAAGAAAATCTTGGTGAAGAACTAGCTGGATTCAGGCCAAACAGAGGTGTCAGGATCAGATCTTCACTTTACGACAAATAGTAGAGAAATCATGGGAATATAACAGAGATCTGTATTTAAGTTTTGTCGATTTGGAAAAGGCATATGACAAGGTGCCAAGAGAGAAGCTATTCAATACGCTACAGTTATATGGTGTCAATGGGGCATTATATCAAGTAATACTTAGTCTTTATTTGAGTAGTAAGTCAGCTTTTAGAATTGAAGGAAGTACAGGAAGATGGTTTAATGTTAAATCTGGTGTGAGACAAGGATGTACATTATCCCCTCTGTTATTCATTACTATATGGATCACATTATGAAGGAAAGTGGTATTAAACATGATATCAAAATTGGAGGTGTTAATGTCAGCCCTTTGCTTTATGTGGACAATGTTATACTTATCAATAAATCCGCTACGAGTCTGCAAGATTCCTTGACTAAATTAAATAATTGTTGTAATAGATATGGTATGAAGGTCAGCAATAAAAAGACAAAGACAATGAAAATAGGCAGAATCACTGAAGATGTCAATTGTGTTGTGAACGGAGAACCTGTGGAACAAGTAAAACATTTTACCTACTTAGGCACAATTTTTAGTGAAGATGGTAAATTAAATATGGAAATAGACAACAGAATCAACAAAGCTGGTATGATAGGAAGTCAATTGAATAAATTCATATGGAATAAGAGAGAAATTAGTCAAAACACTAAATTAGCTGTATACAAGACAGTGTTCAAACCAGTTTTAACTTATGGATCTGAGAGCTGGGTCAGAAGTAAAACACTTGACCAAAGACTAGAGATCAGAGATATGAGAATCCTGAGAAAAATTAGAGTCGTGAACAGATGGCATCAATGGCAATATCATATTAAAAACAAGGATATTAGGAAAGAACTTGACATTGTCAACATCCAGGAATGCGTTAGCAGAGCTAATCTCAGGTGGCATGGTCATTTAAACAGAATGGGCGAGGAAAGATTGGCAAAACAAGTGTTCTCTGCCAGGTTGCCAGGAAAACGACCCAGAGGAAGTCCAAGATATAGGTGGATTGATACGGCACAAAGGGCTTTAGACGACAGAAATATAAGATCTGATAATATTGGAGTCTTGACAAGTAACAGACTGATCTGGAGGAAAATTGTATAAGTTAGTAATGATGTAAATTTTTCATGTAGTACTATCATATCCTGTATACCCCCTTGTTGGTACATGGCAGGAATTTGATGATGATCATGAAATAATGGGAAATTCAAAAACAACAAAAAGTACATGGGGAATTGTATCTTTTTGCCAGGTTAATATTATACTATTATGTATAATAGTATATCACTCACTCACACACACACACAAAGTTCTATTATGTATAATAGAACTTGTGTGTGTGTGTGTGTGTAATATACTTAATTTTTTTCTAAGAAGTGATTAATAACTTTTTGAAATTTTTGACATACAGTTCATCACTGTGATTTGGATGGTGAAGATAGACCACAGCACTTTCTTTGAAAAGGCATTGAAATTTTTTTGGTTGCATGTGAAGTAATTTAGTTTTATTCCACAGGATTCTGTACTAGCACTGTTATTTCCAAGTTCAGCAAAGCCCAGATTTGTGGGTGTTTTTTTTGAGTTCAATATAAGGGTGATATTCTGAAATGTGTTTTGGGGCAGACTGGTGTGTGTCCAAAGTAGGACAACTAGCAATTACAAGGAATTTGATATACTTCAAGTAACAAAGTTGATATGCTTAAACATGGCTGCAAGATGAAATTTTTTCAAGATACACATTCAGTGATGCCTCTAATATATAAGATAGATATCCTAACCTTTTCTAATTCCACAAGAAGATGATACAGATATCCTCCTCTTGTTGTGGAGCTGCTCCCATTTCTGCCTTACAGTAACATTTCATCTTTCATTCCATCTACCTCAGTACCGTGGAGCAGCCATCCCAGTGAAGTATTACCTCAAGATTACAACCTTCAGACCTTTAAAAGAAATATCAATTACTTTGCTCTTAACCCCAGTCCATACACTGGATTTATGCGTTATAGGCCTTGCAGCTTTTTATGTGTGAGAGTGATATTCAAAATGACTAAAACTGAAAGGGAACAACAAGAATATACAGCAATGTGTTTGTGTGAACAAAATTAGTTTAGTTCTTTTTTTTTTTCTTTTTAAAAAAAAAGTTTTTTCTTTCATAGTAAATAATTATAAAATTATAAAAGAAGCTGCCTTACAGAAGACTACATAAATTACAGTCAACAAATGCAGTATCAAATAGGATTCTGATCATATGAATTCAACTTGATTAAATCATAACATAATCATTTGATGCGGGGATTTATATTCAAATGTGCAAATCAACACGATCTCTGTACACTCACAGATTTTGCTTTCAGTTACAGAAATCCTGCAGAGCTACAGGCACAGCAGTGCAGGATTTCAAGATGCATTCTATAATACTATGACTTTCTGCTAGGCCATCACTTGTGTAGGCTGAGCATAACACATATCCAGAGATCTAGGTCTACTATTGTCTCTCCCATGCACTTCAATAGATTTTTCTGTCTGCTGTAGAATGAAATTATTACTCACAATATAGCAGGTAAACTTCAGAATTCAGAAGAAGAATTAAACCTAAATGCAATCAAACGATTTTATTTTGGCTTAACAGATATTAAAATAATGATTTCATTTTATTAAGGAAAGAAACAATGTTTTGATTTTAAATACTTTGAGAATTCTGGCTAGTTTGATACTAATGGAGCTAATATAGAGAAAAAATATGCCATCTGATTTCCTCATTAACATTTTTCATATCTATTTTGTAGGAAGGTCTTAGTAAAGAAAGATTTTTGTTCAACTCATCCTCATCATTAATAACACAGCACATGCTTTTAAGGACTGAAATTATGCTAAATTTGCAAGGTCTATAAATGTGTGAGGTAGCATGAAGGCATGGATTATTTGTGTGGGTCAGATAGAGCTTTTCAGACATAGAAAATGAACCTGGATATAAAAACTGACCAGACTGGTTAGTTTCAGATCCAGGAAAGAAATTAAACCATTTGACAACTTCAGAAGTAAATTTTATGCTCAACTGTTGACCACAGCTCAATGTTAAAAAGATGTCACTGGTATATCTTTTTCACGGCTTAATTTCAGAAGATATGTTTCTAAGGATAGCTCATCAAATGTAACCATATAAATGTTAGCCAGAATTTGAAACAGAGGGCTTCTCATGGCTGCACTAGAATTCTGTAGAAATGACTATTACTATAAAGTGACACTGCTATAATAAAGTTCCATTGTTTGCATCACTCCCACAGCAATTATTTGTTCTAATGACACAGCGACAAACATATTTTTGGTCTTGGTGTAAAGTGATGGTTATTATTCCAAAATTTAAAAAATTACAAATGCTCAGCAAGCTTTGTTTGAAAATTATCACCATCAACATCATCAATTTCCTGATATGTACCCTCAAGGGATGTACAGACAACTATGGCAGTACTACATAATTAAGTTTACATTACTCCTATTAGTCTGTTACTTGTTAGCACTCCAATATTGACATAGTCTAACATTTCAGTTTTCTAAGGCACTTCTTAGAAGTGCCTCATATACCGAATTAAAACTCTACAGTTCCTCAGAAGTCACGGGAAAACTACTTTTACACATAGCTTAGCTCTCTTACTGTTTTCTCTATATCTGCTGACTTATTTGTTAGAAACTTTCTTCTTTTCCAGGACTGCTTCTTTAACTTCTATCTACAATAGTATTTTATTTTTCTATCCTTGTAGACAAAGTCATTACATGCCTCCCTAGCTGAATCAATCAATGTTTCCTCCAGAGTCTGCTAATGAGGCTCCAAGTTTTAGTTCTTGTTGTTGAACTGCTTCATTTTTTCTTAAATAATGTTTGTATAGTTGAGTCTATAATTTGCCTGTAAAAGCTGCTCAACATTTTTGAAAATCTTTATTAAAATTAAGTGACATCAAAGTCATTTCATTTGTTCTTGAATTGTTTTATATGGATGGACAGATGATCATTAGAAGTTAACATGCTTTTGCTACATAACACACGTGAACATCAAATTTTATGGGTAACACATGTAATATTCTCTGACCATGAATGGTCACAAGTGCAAGAGTAATGCTGTTTCTTTAAATAATTTCAACTGCAAAAATTTCTTCCACTATACAATAAAGTATCGGGCAAAATACATCATTTACAACACCAAAACATAATAGTAGTAGAGTTATAAAGGTAACTAATGTGCTTATATTCTTATATCTGTGTATGTTTTTTCTTGTGGTTATATCAGTTGCTTTAATATCATTTTGTTCTAGGTGTTTATTAGAACTTTCCAGACCATCACCCCCTTTCCTGCTAGTATTTATATACAATTTGAGATGTTAAATCTATTTTAGATAAGATATTTGATTCTGCATATCTACTTGATCACATGATGTCTATATTTAAAAATAAAATTAACACTAAATTTTATTCTTACCTAGTTTTACTGCATTGTTTATTTCTCCTTTTATAAGATAACAATAAAGAAGTGGCCCAATTACAGTTCCAACGGAATATCCCTGATCCTGCAAATAGCAAAAAATAACATTTCATGTATTCAGAATTATAGTAATTATTAAATTTTGTGTTTGAAATGTATTTTATGTTTAAAGTTACTAGATTAGATACTTGAATCTTAGTTAATAAAAATGAAATCTTGCAGAACTAAAAATAAGCATTTACACAAACTCACTTCAGAAGTGATTGTCCCGTATGACAGAAAATGTCAAACATGGAATATCCTCTTTTTTTTATCTGCACTGGTTGAAGAGTTCCTTGCACTGTTACATTAGTCTTGAGAGCCACTCTAACCCCTTTTGAGGCTTATTTTTCTACATTATGAATATCCAAACAACGAAATCTTACTAAATAGCTTAAGGAAATTACAACATACAATAGAATATACATTAAAATAAATTTTAATACACTTCCAATATTTCAGCAACGTCACATTGCCATTATCACAGGATCTAAAATACAAGACACATGCAAGCAAGCAAGCACAACACACAGTAAATAAGGAATGAAGCAGGAAGCTATTCTTTCTCCTAAAAGTCCTGATGTTTCCCCCTAGCGAGCAATGTTGGTATTCTTGGCCAATTGGGCTGAAAGTCTTCTGATGTTGATTTCCCAAATTTGGGGCAGTCTCATGCAACCAAATTTGTTTAGGTTTGGATTTTTTCTTAGGGCTGAGGCTGATTCCATAAATAGCCTTTCATATTTATATTTACTACGGTGTATTATCGTGGCTTTCTTCCACCGTATTCTATGGTGGGAATCTAGTGTATGGTATGCAAGACCAGAGTGGCTGTATTGGTAAAACTGGATGTATTCATTGTGTTCTGAAATTCTGATATTAGCTGTCCTGCCTGTTTTTCCAAAGTAGGACAGCTTACAGCTGCAAGGGACTTGGTATACACCAGGTAGGTCTGGGGAGGGGGGGAGAGGTTGGTCTTTAGTGGAGCAGATAAGGGATGCCAATTTTTATAAGGTCTGTAAAAAGAAGTTAAGTCATGTTTTTTTTTTAGAATTTTTGTAATTTTTTCTGAGGTGCCTCAGATATAGGGAATGGTGATGGATTTAGAGTAATCCTTGTTACGAAAGGGGGAGGGGTGTGTGGTTTATTGGTTTCAATATGGTTTGGATTTTTTTTTTGGGGGGGGGTAGCCATTGGCTAAAAAAGTGTTGTGAATGTGGTTTAGTTCTGTGGTTAGGGCATTGTCATTTGAACAGATAAGTTTAGCCCTGTTGTGTAGTGTCTTAATGACTCCATATTGTTGTGAGGGGGGGGGGGGGGATTGTTGGTGAATGTATGGGTGGGTTTTCTATAAACTGAGGACACCAAGGTTCCATCAGGCTGGCGGTTGTCTAGGAAAGGAAGGCAGTTGGTGTATGTATCTGCCTGTATCTGTCCCCCCCCACACACACACAACAATATGGAGTCATTAAGACACTACACAACGGGGCTAAACTTATCTGTTCAAATGACAATGTCCTAACCACAGAACTAAACCACATTCTCAACACTTTCTTAGCCAATGGCTACCCCCCCAAAAAAAACCAAAACATATTGAAACCAATACCCCCCCCCTTCGCAACAAGGATTACTCTAAATCCATCACCATTCCCTATATCCAAGGCACCTCGGGAAAAAATTACAAAAATCCTAAAAAAAAAAAAAAACATGACTTAACTTCTTGTTACAGACCTTATAAAAAATTGGCATCCCTTATCCGCTCCACTAAAGACCCCCCCCCCCCCCCCCGACCTACCTGGTGTATACCAAGTCCCTTGCAGCTGTAAGCTGTCTTACTTTGGCCAAACAAGCAGGACAGCTAATATCAGAATTTCAGAACACAAGGACTACATGCAGTTTCACAATACAGCCACTCTAGTTTTGCAGACCGTGCGTTGGATTCCCGCTATAGAATACGGTGGAGGAAAGCCACGATAATACACCGCAGTAAATTCAAATATGAAAGGCTATTTATGGAATCAGCCTCAGCTCTAAGAAAAAATCCAAACCTAAACAAATTTGGTTGCATGAGACCACCCCAAATTTGGGAAACCTACATCAGAAGACCTTCAGCCCAATCGGCCAAGAATACCAACATTGCCTGCTAGGGGGCAACAACAAGACTTTTAGGAGAAAGAATAGCTTCCTACTTTGTTCCTCATTTACTGTGTGTTGTGCTTGCATGCACGTGTCTTGTATTTAAGTTCCTGTGATAATGGCAACATAACGTTGCCGAAATATTGGAAGTGCATTAAAATTTATTTTAATGTATATTCTATTGTATGTTGTAATTTCCTTAAGCTATTTAGTAAGAATGTATAACGAACGTCTAAGCCTTTCTACAAGAAACAGTGAAATCATTTTCCTTAGAGCAGGCATTCCCAATCCTATGCCTGCAGGCACCACGGTGCCCGTCGACCAATTTTTATGTGCCCACTGCTGTTCAACCGTGTGTCGTGCACATCACTCAACATTTCATGCTATACTATATGACGCAAGCATTAATGACACATAATGAGTATTAAACACATATAATGTAAAGTAGACACTCATTTGAATTTTTTCATTCCAGTTTAAGAACTGGAATATCATCATATTCTCCTAATTATGAAGCACTGGCCAATGAAATGCAATGCCAAGGATGACACTAACTTACATGTATATATTTAAATTTTTATATAATGTAAACTTTTAAGTAATAAAACATTTGATTATAATGCAAACTTTGTATGTATTCATTTAACAAAAGATTTCAAAAAATTTGCTTAAAAAAATAGATGGTGCCCGTCGCCCTATCGGTATTTTAGAATGTGCTCTAGGAAACAAAAAAGTTGGGAATCCCTGCATTAGAGACTTCCTGTTCACAACTCAAATTGGCTTCCTTTTTCCAATTCCACTAATCAAACTAGAAGATATGTTAGAATATTACCAATGATCTAATGAAAGTTGCTCATCTACCCACTAAAAATATCACCTTAATTCTCTCAACAATTGAGATCTTATATTAACCAGTTCACTTTCAATATATGCGTGTTCTTTTTTTGTGTCTGATGTTTCATGTTTCAGTTCAAAATATGTAGTAGATATCAGTGCTTCTTGTTGATAAGTTAAGATTATCTCATCCAAGTTTCCCTTTCTATGAAATGTCCTTCACCAAGCTACTGTCTTGTGTTTTAGTACTACAATGGTGTCAACTGTGATAACATGCGATTTCTACTCCTCGAAGGTCTATCACTGTTTCCACTCATCTGATCCTACTGGACTGAGTAAATTAAATATTTCTTCCTGGAATAAAGGCTTTCATTCCACTCAAAATCCATAATCATTATCTAAATCTTGTTCTCAAAAATGTACCAAGGCAGTCCAAGAGAAAAAAATCAGCATATCACAAGTGGCTCAAGGCCAACTCTCCAGCTTATAATGCAGCTCAAAACAGCAAAAAAATCAAATCTGACTTTGAAATACTACATACAGAAAACTTGCCTGCTGCTTAAATGACAAATCATCTCCAGCTATACTACTAAAAATAGCTAGATATAAACATTATATAAGATGGATGTTAATTCTGGAGCTAAAAAAAAGGAGATGGCATTGGCTATTAAGATATCACCCCACTACTCTCACATAGAGAAAATTATTAACAGTAATCTTCTTTGCTACCTATATCTCTTTATCAGCATGTCACACTACAAGAACATATAACTTACTAAACTGGTGCTGTTTCATGAGATTTCAAGTTCACATCCTTTAAGGACAAAAAATATTCAATAAGTATTGTTGAAACAAAATAAAATTCAAATGAACAAAAAATTAACATTCTGTTAGGCACATTGTAAAATGGGCCTTAAAAGGAACATCTCCCACATTTTTTGATAATTAATGTAGCCATACATGCTAACATTTGGGAAGTGTTTCACTACTGATGCAGACTCCAAAAACAGCCTGCCTTATAATGGCTTCTATGTAATAAGCAGTTTTCTTCCATTTAATCCTAGTGAAGATGTGTCCAATGTGTGGTCCTCCATCCTGACTTAACAATCATGGTAACATATGTGGTTCTTGTATTTTTCAAGGCAGCTGTTAAAACATCTGCCTGTGCAGAGTAGAACAAGTTGCAGGCACAATATTTTCTATACTCCAAAATGTATTAAAGGATGGAGAAAAGTGATAGGGATTTGCTGGATTAATGGAATAAGCATTGCTGGTGTAAAAGTTGTGTTAATATGCTATTTGTTTAGTATCTTGTTGACCTTTTTCAGATGTATAATATATTCTGGATATATAGGATGGCAATAGTTTTGCTCTGATCTTGTATGTCAATGAAGATGGGAGCATGTAGTATTTTAAAGTTATAGCCATTAGGAAGGATAAAACAAGTACAGCATAGAGAACTGAGTCCTTTGACAGAACAAATAGCTTAACACGTTCGCTGCCAACTACGAGTATAATCGTAGTTGGTAAACCAGCCACACAAGCCAGCTATGAGTATACTCGTATGATGCTTACTGCCGGCAACGAGATTACTGTACTGACCTTGAAAAAGTGAAAATGCTTGGCTTGTGAAGCTAGCATCAAAACTGTGTATTCTCACAGATGGTATATGCTCTGCACAAGCCAACTATGAGTATACTCATATGACGCTTACCGTCGGCAACGAGATTACCGTACTGACCTTGAAGAAGTGAAATTGCTCGGCGTACGGGAACAGATTATGCCGAAGTAGCGTGGCAGCGAACATGTTAAGCACTACATGCTAATGTTTTTAGGATATTGTGCTGTTAGGCTAAGTGACTGTGTAACTATCTAAATTAGAAATAATGATGAGCATTGAACATGGAATCTACGATCCACCTGTGATCTGGAATCTTAGATTTCGTATGGATGCAGTCAACATCTATATGAAATTTAACCCCCCCCCCCCAAAAAAAAAAAAAAAACAACAACCAATAATTCATAAAAAGAAACAGCAGTGCCAAAAGTCATACAAAAACAACATTATCATAACCAAAGCCAATAAGGGTAGTGCTACAGATCATGCTTATCAAATGAATGAAACAAAATATCCACTGGCTGAAGACTGTCTTACTCACAGGAAATTCTCTCTCCTTTCTGAAAGGAAATCACAACTACCTTCAAGCCTATAGTCTGCCTGTGCCATGTAGATTATGTTTGCTACATTGCCTAGATGCACCAGAAGCATTTTTAGTGCATTTAAATAGCCAGCATTCTAAAAAAAAAACTTCTTTATAGGATAAGAATGTGTACCCTTCATAAATATCTTACTCACAGATCTTTCAAATGGTTATCTTTCTTCCTGTTTAAAGCCAATACACACACACACACTGGATGATACACAGATGGTCACATCACCCAGTCCAACAATATGGTATCTCAAAATTCTACCTCATAATGACAGCTATGTGTTTAGGGCATGGTTCTTGCCGCATAACTCAATTACTTACACACTTTTTTAGTCGATGGCTAGAGCCCTAAAAATCAGATAAAATGCAACATGCATCCATCACTCTCCCTTGACATACAAGAGAAAAAGAAAACTACTACAAGAGATTGTATCTGCAAAGATGGCCAGTGTATAATCTTCACACCACTTTTAAACCACATAATAAAACTAACAACCCTTTTCCATTCCTGAGGAAAAAAGTCCATCTTTAACACATCAATGAGTGTATTAAGGACCTTGAGCATAAAAATGAGCCTATGGTAGACAGGAAGAACTGTTAACATTCAGCTTGAAAATATTACACACATAAATAGATACCATAATTATTGAAGATCCCCTTCATTAAATGGAAGAAGGCTACAATACTATATAGAAGCTATTACAAGTCAAAGACCATTCTGAAGTCGACATCACAACAAGGTCTCAGCATTCATAACAATAAATATTTTTCATTTTTAGATGAAATACCTTCTCTTCCCATCAACTTCTGCAAAAGTACAGGATACTAGGTAGTCACTTATCTCTAAGTAGATCCACCACAGTAAAACCACCACTACTATATATTTTAAATTTTAAAATTTATCACAATCAGTATACTTCCCTAAGTAGTTACGTAGTATAATATCACAGATGTAGAAACCAATGTTTTGGAGAAGGAACTCCTTAACAAACATAGTGCTCAAATGAATATTCATTCACTGAAAAGATATTTACAACTCTAATTCAGATTATATGATGATTCTTTTATAATGTAACCATTTTTGCTTAAGTCAAAATCATGCTATATGAAAAGTTTGCAACTCTACATGAGAATCCACAGATTGTAGTCCACAAGAACGTGGTCCAAATCAAATTTTTGTAATAAAGGTCCAGTTTTCATTCATAAGCAAGAAAACTAGTATACAAAATGACTTAGCTTGTAGTCAGTATGATATCTGATAAAAAAATTCAATATTTCTATTTCCAATTCATTTTCTGCATATTTGTGCTGAATCCTGTATTTCTTTAAATGTTTAATGTTCAATTTATCACTACAAATGTATACGAACAAAAAAATTATCTTAGATACCCTGCAATTTTTCTAATTTCACAAAGTACACAAAAGCAGTCTTAAAAACTGATAATAAATAAGAAAATCTGTCAATTTCTGCCATTCTTACCTTCATTTTTTGAATCACCACATCAAAGTCATACAGATTAACATAAGGCAGAGCATATTCTGTAAGTGTTTCATAAGTTGCAGGACAGCCCAAATCCAGCATAAGCTTTAGTGTAGAATAAATTCCTAAATATAAAACATTTTTCAGAAATATTTTTCCACAAAACTATGGAAAAAAAAAAAAAATGCTGGTACAGAGCAATATATTGTTATACAGAAATTAAACTATGCAACAAATTTACCATTTTATGCACTTCATCCATTGTGCATGAGTAATTAACTAACATTTCTATTATCCAATTATGGTTGATTTGCAGTGCAAACTCCTAGAGACCAAAGAAACAATATGCTATAGTGAATTTAATTTAAATGACATTAATGCCATGTCATTTACATAGCACTGATGCTGTGGAGCATAGGATTTAGATTTCCTGGTAGTTTGTAATAATAAGAGAATTCACTATAGCAGAGTTTGTTAAAGAGAGTCAACTAACAGTATTGGAGTATAATTCAAAAACATGCTATATTATATTTAAAAAATAAATCCAAATGTTTTAAATGTTTTCACTAAATTTCTTCAAGGAAGCTAATAATCCTAGTAATTCCAACATAACCTGTGTTCTGTTTGTTATCATGAGATATTTGCTAATTTTTACTGTTTCCCAGAACGTTCAATGAATCAGCCAACCTCCTTGCCATACTTTTCTGAACAAAGTATATCAGCTTTTGGAAATGTAAACAAGTATTCCTTTGCTTAATTATGCTTATAAATTTTATAATATCCCTCAGGGCTCACTCTAGTGAGTATGGGCATGGCAAACCCAAGGTACCAGATGCTGGACCATGCCTTACTTCATGTAATATACATCTGTTATATTAAAATTCTGTAGACTGGTCCCTCCCTTTCTTTCTTTGCTTCTTGCTCCCCCCCCCCCCCCCCCCAAAGCATTAGAGTATTTGAGGGCCAGGGGTGAATCTTTCCTATCTTGCTAAGTCATTTTGTCTTATGTAGCCACTGAAGGAGGCAAGCTAATCTCAATAGGTGCCGGTCCCAAGCCCGGATGAATGGCGAGGGTTTACGCCAGGAAGGGCATCCAGTCGTAAAACTTCACTGCCAGCTCTAGCTATGATCTAATGAGTAAAAGAGAAAGTGGTATAAGGGCTAGGGCGTACCCCTTAAGCGACGTGCAGCCACATCGCCCTACAGCTGCGAGAAGTGGATGACGGCTACCGAATCAAGGGCGAGTGCGGTTAAAGAAGTGAGCCCAGCAGGTGGAGAGGATGTTGCGAGTGGGAACACTGAATGTTGGAAGCATGACTGGAAGGGGAAGAGAGGTGGCAGACATGATGAGGAAGAGGACGTTGGACATTTTATGTGTGCAGGAGACAAGGTGGAAGGGGGAAAAAGCGAAGGAACTGGGAGATGGATATAAATTGTTCTACTCTAGAGCGAATAAAGAGGGAAGAAATGGTGTCGGAATTGTGGTGTGTGGCAGAATGAAGGGAGAAGTACTGAAAGTGGTAGAAGGAACGACAGGATCGTGCAAATGAAATTGGGTCTTGGAGAAGAGCAAGTGGTCGTCTTATATGTATGCATCCCGCAAGGTGGCTGTACAGTAGAGGAGAAAGATGAGTTCTGGAATGTGTTAGATGAAGAAATGAGGGAAACTGGAAGAAAATGAGATGGTGACTGTCGAAGGAGATTTGAACGGACACATAGGGACACTGTGAAAGGGTGCATGGTGGCCATGGAGTAGGAATGATGAACCAGAAAGGAGAGAGGATTGTGGACTTTGCAGGAGTGTTTGATCTGGCAATTGTGAACTTGTTTTTCTACAAGAGGGAGGAACATTTGATAACATTTAGAAGTGGTAACAACAGTTCACAAATTGACTATATTTTGACTAGAAGAAAACATCTTAAGGTTGTGACAAATTGTAAGGTAATTCCAACAGATCAAGTGGCACAGCAACACCGACTGCTATACGCAGACTTTAAAATAAGATCGAAGATAAGAACCCCTGGAAGCCACGGGATGAAGACAATTAAGTGGTTTCGCTTAAAAAGAAGAGAGTGTGAGGAATCGTTTTAGGGATAGGGTGTTAGAGAGGCTTTCGGATGGACTGGAAAGTATACAAGATTGGTGGAAACATAATTCAAAAGTAATCCTGAGCTGTGCAATCGAGGTGCTTGGCAAGACATCTGGAAAGATTACAGAGCAGAAGGAGGGTTGGTGGTGGAATAATAATGTTCAAGAAGCAGTGACAGCTAAGAGGAAGGCAAAGCAGAAGTGGGATGAGTCAAGAGTGAAAGAGGACAGAGAGGTGTACAGAGAGAGAGAGAGAGAAAGCAAGAAGCCAAGAGAGTTGTGGTGCAGACGAAGGCCATGGCATATCAAGATCTGTAGGATCAATTAGAAACAAAGGAAGGACAGAGAAAAATTTACCAACTAGCAAAAGGTAGAAATAAAGCAGCAAAGGACATCTTACATGTGAGGAAGAGTATTATGGAGGGATGTGGACATAAGAAACAGATGGAGAATATACTTTGAAGGACTTTTGAATGAGGAAAATGCGAGGACTCACAGAGAAGATGGGCAGTCTGCTGAGAGGATGGTGCAGAACATCAGTAGAGTGGAAGTGAAGGAGGCCACGAAGAGGATGAAGAATGGAAAATTGGTGGGCCCAGATAGGATTCCAGTGGAGGCATGGAAGGCACCGGGAGAAGAGAGAATTAACCTGCTGTGGGACCTGTTCATGAAAGTTTGCCAACAGGCAAATATTCCCAAGGAATGGAGGGAAAGTACTCTTGTCCCCTACAAGGATAAAGGGGATGCACAAGACTATAAGAATTACAGAGGAATAAAGTTTATGTCCCACACAACGAAAATCCTAGAAAGGGTTCTTGATGGAAGACTGAGGAAGGAGGTGGAGATTGAAAAGGAACAATTTGGCTTCATGGCTGGTAGATCGACAGATGCTATCTTTGGGTTACAGCAGATGATGGAAAAGTTTCGAGAGAAACAATGGGAGCTACATCTGGTGTTTATTGATCTGGAGAAGGCATACGATAAAGTGCCAAGGCAAGAAGTCTGGAGGTGTCTGAGGGAGAAGAAGGTACCAGAGAAATATGTCAGGTTGGTGCAGGAGATGTACAGAAATGTGAAGACAAGAGTTCAGACCTGTCTGGGATAGACAAAAAGTTTTCAAGTAACAGTTGGCTTGCATCAAGGGTCAGCATTAAGTCTGTTTCTGTTTAATATTGTGATGGAAGAGGTGAGAGAAGACGCGCCTTGGACAATGTTGTATGCAAATGACATCTTGCTGTGTGCAGATTCAAGAGAAGAAGTGGCAGCTAAACTGGAAAGATGGAGGAAAGTACTGGAAGAGAGAGGTATGAGGCTGAGCAGAAGTAAGACAGAATATATGTGTTGCAAAGTGGACAGCGACCAGGAGACAGATCTGGAGATGGAAGGAAATGTCATCAGGAAGGTGAGGGACTTTAGATACTTAGGTTCAACAGCTGAAGAAGATGGAGGGACTGAGAAGGAAGTGGGATGCAGGATACAAGCATATTGGAGGAACTGGAGAGAGATGGCTGGAGTGCTATGCAATAAGAGGGTGCCAATCAATCTGAAAGGCAAAATTTATAGGATAGTAGTGAGGCCAGCTATGATGTATGCTATGGAAACTATGGCCCTGAGGAAAAATAACATTAGCAGGATTGTGCGGTGTGACCAGAAAGGATAGTCTGAGAAATGACTATGTGAGGGGAACGGTGAAAGTTACGAATTTAGGAGCGAAGATACAGGAGGCAAGGTTGAGTTTGGTCATGTGATGAGGAGGGAGGACGAATATGTGGGAAGAAAGTTCATGCGGATGGATGTGCAAGGAAGGAGGAAGCGTGGGTGGCCAAAGAAGAGATGGAGGGAGCTGGTAGAAGAGGACTTGAGGATAAAGAACTTGAATGTGGTGACAGCCCAAGACAGGAGGATGTGGAGGAGACTCATCATTAACAGCGATCCCACTTAAGTGGGACAAGCTGCAGAAGAAGATTTATTAAAATATAAAAATTTTAAGCATAATAAGCAAACAAAAAAAACCCAGCAAATATTGATTTTTTTTCTTCCCTGTCCTTGAAAAAAGTATTCAAAATGTGAATACTTTTTTTTTAAATAAAATTTCAAGGTGTTTCATTACTTTACTTCAAACATTAGAGAAATCTCGTGGATCTTTAATCACCAGGTATGAGAGCTGGTGCGAATAGTATGGCCTTCCTCAATGAGTTCCTGACTACATGGAAGTCTCTCTTAATAATAATAAAAATTCTGACAGAGGTGAAAAAAGGGCAAACTTACAAGAGGAAATTTTTTTTTTTTTTTTTCAATTGTATTTTTTTCTTGAAGGCTCTATGATGCATAAAGAGCAGATATGAAACTATTGCTGAGGTTAATTTGCACATCATAATACTCAGGACTCCAATATTGTCAGATCTTATTTCAGTCTTCTAAGGCACTTCTTACTATATCAATCCACCTATATATTATTCTTCCTCAGACTTTTCCCCCCTCCATCTCGACATCAAATACCTGTTATCGTCCTTCAATTCTATTTAAGTGACCATACCAACCTGAAATTAGCCTGCTCACATATTCCTGACTGCTAACAATATCAACTTCAAATATCTTCATTTTAAATATGATTTTGCCATTAATACCACTCCCTAATTTTTCTCAGAACAGTCATATCTGTGGTCTCTACTCTCTGATCAACTGTTCTACTTTTAAACCCAGCTCTCAGAAGGACGGACAATAACATGTTTAGATCAGTGTGCAGAAATGAAGCAGAAGAAAGGACTGGTTTTACATATCCATCAAACCACACAGCCATCAAAAACATATTCATTCAAAGCACATACACTTTCATGACCACTTTTATGGAGTTTAAATTGTCATTTGCAGACTCATTTTTTTCAGCTAGTGGTGCCTATTAGTAATACGATGCTTCCATCTGATTAAAATAGTGAAGGTTTTTAAGCAAGCATCATACCTAGTTAGCCAAGCAGAGAATATCTGTCTCCTTTGTAAACTAACAAACTATATGTCAGAATCCTACTGTATCATATATCTAATGAATGTCTAAGTGAAAGACAATTATCATCAAATGTGAAACATCAAAGGTATACCACATCTGGTCTCTAACACAGATACTGGAATATCTAAACCTCAGCACCAAAGTACTAATAGTTTACAATCTTTCATAAGTGGAAGCATCATTAAAAAACATCTCGGAGAAAAGACCAGTCCTTTCTGCTGCTTCATATCTGCACACTGATCTACACCCTCTGCAAAAAAGAAACCGAACTTTTCGAAAATAGAAGAAACTAGTGGCGCAACCTGTTGTATCTTTTTGTTGTCGAAAGCAGCAACCTTCATTAGTGTTGTGTCAACTGTTTATGACATTTGTTTGATTAGAAGCCAAGTTATAGTGCCAAGAGTGACAGTGTGTTTTGATGAATGGTCGGAAAATGAGTTTCAAACAGAGAGCTGTGATTGACTTTTGTGTTAAACTTGGTAAAAGTTTTACCGAAACACATTAAATGCTTCAAAAAAGCATACGGTGATGAATACTTATCCTGTACTCAAGTTTACAAGTGGTTTAAGTGATTTCAAAGTAGTTGTGAGACGCTTGAGGACGATGAAAAGCCAGGCCATCCAAAAACGAAACTGAGCGAAGTTAACATCCAAAAAGTGTATGATTTCATCAAAGAAAACATGAAATCGTCCATGAGATTGATTAAAGATGAATTGGGTCCAATTTGTCCAAAATCAACTATGCACAATATTTTGACCCAGAGTTTGGGCCTTCGTAAATTGAATTCTTATTTTTGAATTTTATTTAATTGAATTCTGAGAGGAGACCTCCACATAGCCTTTAAAGGAATGCAGAGAACCGACCAGGGCTTCTAACCTAATGTCCAATCCTCACGTTCTCTTTGTGCACCCTGTTGGGTATCTACCTGGATACTAAACGAACGAGGATGGGCTGGCAATTTGGGATTTAGCAGACCAAATTGTATTCGAATTGGTTAAACCAAAATAAAAAATGATGGTACAACATGACAAAATTTCATGCCGGCTGGGACGTCGCCTAGTTAAACAAGGCCCCCGTTGTTTTCACCAGGGAACCAGGGTGAACAGCGAAAAGTCAGCTACTGGAACAAATCTGAAAACAAACCCCAACTCAACATCACCAGAGTTAAAGATCAGTACTATCAACATAAGAAGCCTGAATAGCAAAGAAATGGAGCTAGCTGAGGAATTAGATAAGTACCAGATCGACATAATAGGGGTGACCGAAACAAAAAAGACAAAAACTGGTGAGATCTTTCTGAGCAATAAATACAAAATGTTATATTCAGGCAATGACAATCAAGGAAAAGAAGGAGTAGCCATAGTATTCAACACAAAATGTGAGGCTAATCTTCTTGAATGGCAGTCAGTCTCAAGTAGAGTAATGAGGGCAAATATGAGAATGGGGAACTGGACAATGAGACTATTTGTGCCTATGGTCCCACAGAAGGTTCTACTAAGGTAGAAGTGGAGATATTTTTTGAGGCTTTAGAAAAAGCAACGGACACAATGAAAAAGGAAAGGTTGGTTCTTGTTGGGGATCTAAATAGCAGAGTAGGAAATGATTGTGAGACATACAAAAATATGTTGGAAAAATTTGGAGAAAAGAGCAAAGCTAACAATAATGGCAAATATCTGTTGGATTTCTGCTCAGGACATGCAGAATTGGTTTTTACTAAAACCATGTTCCAACATAAAAATGTGCACAAATTCACATACAGAGAAACGGCAAAGAATAAGAAAAGTCTCATTGGTTATGTTATTGTTGATAGTGATGTTTGCTCCCTGGTGCAGGACACCAGAGTACAGAGGATTTGAAATTGGAAGTGATCACTATTTAGTCTTGAGCAAGATAAAACTGAATTTCATATTGAAAAGAACAACATGTAAGAAAGTTTTAAAGCGAATAAAAGTTGAGCAGCTCTCAGATGTGAACTGTAGACTAAAATACACAAAGATTATTGAAGAAAAAATGAAAGAGTTTGAGAACAGCAATCAAACCTTGGAGATTCAGTGGCAAACTCTGAAGAAAACATTGATTGATTCTGCCAGAGAGGCATGTGGTGAGGTTGTCTGTAAGGATAAAAAAATCAGAACTCCTTGGTGGACACAGGAAGGTTAAAGAGGCAGTGAAGGAAAAGAAGAAAGCATATCAAAAGTTCCTGTCAAATAAGTCAGCTTGTGCTCTTAGAGAATACAGAGACAAATGCAAGAATGCTAAACACTGTGTAAAACTAGCTAAACAAAAGTCATGGTAGGACTTTGGCAAGAATATAGAAAATAAATATCAAGAAGGTGGCAAAATATTCTGGAGGTTGTTGAAGAAGCTTAGGAATGGAGGAAATTTCATGTCACCTTTATCATCTCTAACTCCTGTAAAATGAGTTAGAGATGATAAAGGTGACATGAAAATGGGAGAAAAAGATATCCTTGAAGTATGGAGTAATTAGTTTGAAAAACTGCTAAATGAAACAAGCTGTGATGACAGCACAGTGGTAAAAAAACACTGACCAGGCATGCAGTCAGGAATACATATCTATACTTGAAGTAGAAAAAGCCATCCAAGGCTTGAAATGTGGAAAGGCAGCAGGAGTAGATGATATTCGACCAGAAATGCTGAAGTATGGTGGTATAAGAGACTTACAGTGGCTGCACTGCATAGTTCAGAAAGCCTGGACAGAGGGACGAATTCCCAATGATTGGAGTAGAGCTCTCATAGTACCCATATATAAAAAGGGAAATAAAACTGAATGTGAGAATTACAGAGTTATTTCCCTACTGAGTGTTTCTGGCAAGATCTATGCAAGTATATTGAGAAACGGTTGAGAATAATTGTGGAAGAAAAGCTTGGTGAAGAACAAGCTGGATTCAGGCCAAATAGAGGCTGTCAGGATCAGATTTTCACTTTACGACAAATAGTCGAGAAAGCATGGGAATATAACAGAGATCTGTATTTAAGTTTTGTCGATTTGGAAAAGGCATATGACAAGGTGCCAATGGGGCATTAAATCAAGCAATACTTAGTCTTTATTTGAGTTGTAAGTCAGCAGTCAGAATTGAAGGAAGTACAGGAAGATGGTTTAATGCTAAATCTGGTGTGAGACAAGGATGTACATTATCCCCTCTGTTATTCATTATCTATATGGATCACATTATGAAGGAAAGTGGTATTAAATCTGATATCAAAATTGGAGATGTTAATGACTGCTCTTTGCTTTATGCAGGTGATGTTATACTTCTAAATAAATCCGCTACAAGTCTGCAAGATTCTCTGACTAAATTGAATAGCTGTTGTAATAGATATGGTATGAGGGTCAGCAATAAAAAGACAAAGACAATGAAAATAGGCAGAATCATTGAAAACGTCAACCGTGTTGTGAATGGAGAACCTGTGGAACAAGTAAAATATTTGAGCTAATTAAGTATGATTTTTAGTGAAGATGGTAAATTCAATATAGAAATAGAAAACAGAATTAACAAAGCTGGTATGGCAGGAAGTCAATTGAATAAATTCATATGTAATAAGAGAGAAATTAGTCGGAACACTAAATTAGCTGTATACAAGACAGTGTTCAAACCAGTTTTAACTTATGGATCTGAGAGCTGGGTCAGAAGTTAAACACTTGACCAAAGACTAGAGACCACAGATATGAGAGTCCTGAGAAAGATTATAGGCGTGAACAGATGGCATCAATGGCAATATCATATTAAAAATGAGGATATTAGGAAAGAACTTGACATTGTCAGCATCCAGGAATGCGTTAGCAGAACTAATCTCAGGTGGTATGGTCACTTAAACAGAACGGGCGAGAAAAGATTAGCAAAACAAGTGCTCTCTGCCAGGTTGGCTGCAAAACGACCCAGAGGAAGACCAAGATATAGGTGGATTGATTCAGTACAAAGTGCCTTAGAAGATAGAAATATAAGATCTGATAATGTTGGAGTCTTGACATGTAACAGACTGATTTGGAGGAAAATTGTAGATAGGAAGTTAGTAATGATGTAATTTTTTTCATGTAGTACTATCATATCCTGTACACCCCTTGAGGGTACATGGCAGGAATTTGATGATGATGATAAACTGAATTCACGATTTGTTCCCCACAAGTTGACCAATGACCAAAAAATGCATCAAATTGAACACTGCAAGGACCTCGTTAAAACCACTCGTAAAGGTCTCAAACTTCCTTGAAACGAAACTTGGTGTTTTGAATATGAGCCCGAAACAAAGTGCCAGAGTGCTGAGTGGAGACACAAGAACAGCGGCATTCAAAAAAAAAGTTGCTTGGAGAAGTGAAAAGTAAAGATAATGCTGATTTGTTTCTACAATTCCAAGGGATTGTTATTCCCTGATAAGTTAAGAATGTTAAATTTTCACTTATCGTGGTATAACGAGCAAAGGAAAAAAATCCTGGAAAATAATTAAGTAACCATGCTTGTTTCTAAGTAGGTATCGTTGTGAACTTTAGAAAATATTGGATACATTAATTTAAGAAGAAATAGATAATTAATTGGCTCAAGGAGGATTTTATAATAATAAAAAAAGGGAATTTAGATAAATATGTATAAAGCAAAGTTGCCAGAGATAAAGTGTAAATTAAGAGAGTTATGGTTTTGTGTTGATATTAAATTCAATGTAAGAATAACTTGTAAAAGAAAAATAAAAATGAGCTTGAAGTTCAGGGAGGGGAAGCAGTCTGTTGTCCCAAGTGGTCGCATGGGGTAAACAAGCAGGAGAGAACAGACGTTGTGAGGTCATATGACAAGAAATCGAGGTGCTGGATGAGCAGTGAAGTTTTTTTTTTTTTTTCTGAACCCCCCCCCCCCCGATGCACTGTCTTGGTTTTTTTCGCCATGTGGAGTTCTCAGATTTCCTCTGGTAGTGAAGGTTTAGCCTGGTGCTGGTTCGGGGATGGCCGAACGATACCTCTAGACTAGGGCGATGTTACCGCGGGTAACCCTGTCCTAGATTCCTGGAAAGTAATGGCAGACCATGCCATTAAAAGGTCAGCAGAAGCATGCGCCCGATATCTAGGCTGGTAATTACTATGAAGAAGTTAATCCGAAGTAGATTGAGGGAAACAAAGAATTGTCCTAATGAAACAGAAGATAGACTGAAACAGATGCAGAACATTAGAGATACCACCGAGTGGAGATAAGTAAAGTTTGTTATTTATATGAATGTAATCTGAGTGTGTGATGATATGGGTCCTTTGTTATTTAAGGATTTAGATACAATTATAGGTCAGGACTATAGCACGTGTGTTTTATAGGAAGTCATGAGTGAATAGTAACTAAGTGAATCTGAATATTTGTATGTTGAAGAATGCTTAAACTTGCCAGTTGTTAGTGTGGAAATTAACTAATGGAATTTAGTAAGCAATTTAGATGTTAAAGAATTATTAACTTGTGGGTGAATTATCTGAAGAAAATTGTGTTTTATGGGAAGTTATGAGTGAATAGTAATTAAGTGAATCTGAATATTTGTATGTTGAAGAATGCTTAAAGCTACCAGTTGTTAGTATATAAATTAATTAATGGAATTTAGTAGTGATCTAGATGTTAAAGAATTATTAACTTGTGTGTGAATAACTTGAGGAAAATTATGTTCAGAGATCATCCCTGATGAAGTTCAGCTATTTAATTGATTTAGATTAGAATGTGTCTATTTAGAGTGATGATTGTTCATGTATGTAAACTGTAATTTTAGAAGCTAATAAACCTTGCTTGGAATTAACTAAATATGAGTTTGTGTATAGAATTCGACGCACCGCTTGCAAAACTTATTACGGATCTGAGCGGGAATTTAATTGAGTAAGGTTAATGCTACGATTGCAACCCTAGGTCACATGAGTATATCTTCTAACTTACTTCTTGATTGAGTTATTATCTTTAATCTAATAATTCCAAGTGGCACAGTCTAAAAATACAAATTTCTTGGGATTTTAAGAGAGGTAATGTTTGATGACTCTAGTCACATTGAATTTTGACTCTACCCTGAGGCTATTTCTTTGTGTGATAGAGATACCACGTGACCCATGTAGTAGAGAGATCACTTTTAACATCACGTAGTAGAGACGTCAAATTTTAAGAGATATAAGAATTTATAAGAAAGGGGCACAACAGCATTATCCACAAAGAATTCATTCCACCTGGCCAAACAGTCAATGGTGAGTTTTATCTCCAAGTTTTGAAGCGATTGATAGAGATAATTCATTGCGTACAGCATGAATATCGTGATGCAGGCAGCTGGTCACTTTTGCAAGATAATGCATCATCTCATTGTTCGAACATTGTGAGACAGTTTTTGAGCAAAAACCAAGTTTGTGTGTTGTATCACTTGCTGTATTCACCTGATTTAGCACCCTGTGACTTCTTTCTTTCCCCCCGACTTCATTTGCTGATGAAAGGAATGCGATAAGACACCAACGAAAATGTTCAAGCGGCAGTAACCACGACCCTCAACAGTATCCCAAACACCGATATAAAAAACTCATTTAGCGAATTAATTGACTGTGCCAAATGCTGTATAGAAGCTGAGGGAGAGTATTATTATTATTATTATTTGGCACCTCCAGGGAGCCCAAAGACTCATCGAGGGGAGGTCACCTGCTCTACAACGCTGTCTCCACCACTCAATCCACCAAATGACTGCAACTACCAAAGCCATCTACCGCCGACCACCACCACTAGTTTTTCCACAGACACTCACAAACATCCATGCTCACGGCAGGAATTGAACCTGCAGCCTTTTGGCTGGAGAGCGGATATGCTAACCCCTCGGCCAGCCAGGCCAGCAAATTGGCCAGTATATTGATTGAAATAAATTATTTGAATAATTATAATTGGCCTGTGTTTTATTTTCTATCAAACATTCGGTTTCTTTTTGGACAGAGGATGTATATACCAATTCCACAACTTTTTTTTTTTTCAAGGTACTTATTTATGACATTAAAAGTATCCTCCCATGTTGTTATGTTAGTCCTTGCAAATGTATATTTGTTCATTTATCCTTTCATCATCACTGCATCTAATGATACACCCACCCACCCATTTGCTTGGTACAGGGTGAAGTGTGATTCATTGCACCATAACACAGCTTTTCAAGCTTCCACGTCCCATCCCACTGCACACGCTCTTTGCACCCTGAAAGACAATGCTGCATGTTGGTTCAGGTAATGTGGGCTTGCATATTGTGGTCCTACAATGGAAACCCATGTTGTGAGCATCGGTTCTGAATGTTTTGTGTAGATTCGTGTTCCAGCAGATTCTCAAAACTCTCTGCATTCAACATGTCAACTGACAAGTTATGGTTTTTACATATTATCCTTCGTAGCACCATATGCTCACATTTGGCGAGTGTGGTGGATCATCCACTGCAGGTAGCACTTGCAGGTGACTCCCTGCACTTCCATCTCAGTATAGTATTACTGACTGTTGACCTGGGATAGCCCAATTTGTCAACAATTTGCTAAACAGATAGTCCTGCAACATGGCATCCTATCACAACGTCCCTTTCAAACTCCATCAGTTCCCTTCTTACATCCAAATCACCCGAAAACAGTTATACTGACTTGAGAGCATCATACTCCTTCAATTTATACCGACTACAAACATGTGACTCGTTACATGGCAAGAAGCACCTTGCCCATGGTGTGCCCAATGACTTATTTTCAAGCAGTGTGTGTAGTAGAATTGATGGCAGGTCATTATTCATGAAATCGACAGTGCCATAGCATTAGACACACAATCACAAGTCAATGTTATATCAATGTATTTCTGTGTGAAGATTGTTTTATATTTTTTTATTCATAGCAGTCTGTCAGAATGAGGTTCTGTTTAAAAAATTACATGAATGAAAGAAATCTCACTGCTGGGGTCACTGTTAATATCAAGGACTCAAAGGAAGAAGGAAAGTTTTTTTCACACTCCCTAACATTAACAACCTCCTTAAATGATACTGGAAAAGAGGTCCTTTCCAATGGGCTGATACTTATGTAATTTTCAAATAAAACTGTGTGTTCTGACAGAATATTGAAAAATCAAATAACTCTACTAAAAAGAAAAGTTTATATATACTAGCCATCCAGAATAAAGATAGTCCAATAAAAAATTATTACAACTTACCATTTTCATTTTTTTGATTCTTATGAGCCAGCAGCAAAGGCCAAAAGTAATGATTTCTTACAGGAAAACCCTAATAAAAGGAAATGATTTTGTTCATTCACATAACATTTTTACTCACTTTATGAGCATGACAATTAAATTCCTGTAATTGCATTGTACTATTGCACATACAGAGAATCAGGCACAACCATGTGAATGTGCATGCTTGGACAAGTCTGTGCTATTGCCTTGAGTCATATTAGAACAATCAAGCCTGTAGTTGACAAGATGTGGTAGAATTAGTACACGTGTGTTTATTGCTTTCAGCAGAAAAATGAGTGAGCAGAATTTAGTACAGCGCATTAACATCAAGTTTTGTGCAAAATTAAGCAAAGGTGAATGCGAAACTCTAAGACATGTTAAGAATGATTTATGGTAAAGATGTCATGAAGAAAGTTTAGCATATCAGAGTGGCATAACACTGATGGGAAAACTTGAGAGATAGCAAAATAAGTAGGTGACCTTGGGATTATATGAATTCGCTGAATATATGAAAATGTGGGAAAAGTGCAACAATTAGTTTGGACTGCAGAAGAATTAAATTCAGACAGAGAAAGTGAGGAAGATTTTGACAGACAATTTGGGAATGAGAAACTTCTGCAAAGATGGCTCCAAAAATTTTGAATAAAGATCAAAAGCAGTAGATTGATATTTGTTCTGATTTTTCTTCCCAACTGGCTATTTTGGATAGTTATTACTGGTGATAAAACTTAGTGTTTTCAATACCACCACCCTGAAAAAACAAAACACCAAAGCATGCAATGGAAAACATCAACTTCAACAAGACTGAAAAAAACAGAATTTCTTCTTTTCAATTGTAAGGGCACACAGCTGAGTACAAATTCATTAAACAAGAACAAACATTGAACCAACATTGTCATTTATTTGTTGGCATAGTTATATGAAGCTGTTCAAGAGGAAAGACCTGAACTTCAGCTGAACAAGATCATCCATCACAACAATACACCTGCACATGATGCAATAGTTGTCTGTGAGTTTCTGGCTTAAAAAATCAATTAGAAAATTCGGCCATCATGCACATTAATTAGACTTATCTCTGACTAGTTACTGTTCCCAAAATGAAGAATGAGTAGAAATTATGAAGATTTTTGACATTTCTGATATCCAGTAACAGGTGACGATAGTAACAAAGGGCAATGCAGAACACAAGTTCCAGAAATGTTTTAGATAATGGCAGCATCATCTAACGAGGTGCACTGCTGCACAAGGAGATTACTTCAAAGGTGATAGTAGCCACTAATTCACAGGTAAGCAAATGTGGTTTTTACATGTATGTATTCTGGAAATTTAACTGTCACACCATATCCTAAGACCATTTAAGGATTTCATTCCTAACATATTTCTCTTTTACCTGATAAAATTACACTGTATTAATAATTTTGTATTACAGCTTTTTAGATTATTATTATTATTATTAAGAGAGACCTCCAGAGAGTCAGAGATCAGCGAGGGAGGCCACATGCTATACACACCAGCTATCATACTTATTCTTGAATTCATTCACACTGCTTGCACTCACAACATCCAAAGGTAATCCATTCCAATCATGCACCACCCTATGAGAGAAAAATCTAGCACTCACACCCTTCTTGGCAGCCTTCATTCTCAGCTTCCAAGGATGCATTCTCTTGTCCTTTCCCCAACCTCCATAAATTGCAAAATTCCATCAATTGAAATCCTGTATGACACTTTCAGAAGTTTGTAAGTCTTAATCAATCACCCTTCTTTCTTCTCTTTGCTAGTGTCTACAAATTCTCAATCTGTCTTCATAATCAGTATTCCACAATCCTGATATCATTTTTAACACACTCCTTTGTATACTCTCTCTCTCTCTCTCCAATCTATCAGAATCACAATGGAAACCAGGAGACCAGACCTGTGCACAATAGTCCAAGTGAGGTCTTATCAAGGCCTTGTAAAGAGGCAAAATAACATCCTTATTTTTACATGTGAACGTTCGTTTCAGCATTGCAAATATCTTTTAAGTTGTATTTGCAATCTTTGCCCCATGGGCCCTGAATTTCAACTTACTATCTATTAACACTCCAAGAGCCCTAGCCTCATCAGATTCTTCTAGTCTAATCCCACCAATATAATATGACATTGGATACCTAATCATGCCGAAGTAAATGACTTTAGATTTACTGACATTGAACTGACACCTGTTTTCCCATGCCCACAATTCCAGCCTATTCAAATCATTCTGCAAAGACTGCATATCAGCAGCATTCTTGATTACCCTACCTATCTTTATATCATCAGCAAATAGCTGTATGTCGCTTGTCAAATCCTTCCCAATATCATTAATGTAAATACTGAATAACAGTGGACAAGCACTGATCCTTGAGGTATACCACTTATTACCTTAAACCTTGCAGACTCAGATCTCTCCTATACAATATTAGCATGGATAAGAAGATGTCAGTCAGCCATCTTCTTATCCATGCTAATATTGTATAACTCAAACCCATTTTCTCCAATTTATGCAACAGTCTACCATGCTGTATTCTGTCAAAAGCCTTAGCAAAATCCAAAACTATCATGGTGTATCCATTTCCCTTGTCTAGTTCAATGGCAACATTGTTATAGAATGTGAGCAAGTTGCTAAAACATGACCTTCCCTTAGTTAAACCCATGTTGTTCATTGCAGAGTAGAGATTCACTGTGAACCCATTTCTAAATGGGGGCCCTGAGCAATTTTTCCAAAATCTTCACCACCATTCCTGAGATACCAATTGGTCGATTGGATACACTAGTCTTTGCACCACCTTTGTGCAATGGAATTACCATACATTCCTTCCATTCCTGTGGAATCTTCCCTGTTCTGAGACTCATATTAAACATCCTGGTAAAAGGAATGGCCAGTTCAGCTGAACACTCTTTTATCACACTTGCTGATATTCCATCAGTCCTTATTGCTGAATTCTTATTCAATTTGTGCAACAGCTCTAATACCTCGGCCTCACACACCTGCGTTTCTTCATCTAGTGAAGAGGTAACAGTGAGCTCAATGTTGTGTTCACCAGGTTGATAGCTTTTAACAAAAAGGCACTCATTAACTGAACAACCTCTTCTGCATCCATAACCCTCACACTATCTGGGTTTAAAAGAGTTATTCTTTCATATTCATTTTTTTTTTTTACTTGCAGCATATCGATAGAATTCTTGTGGTTTGTCTTTAGCACGCAGAGCCAGTTTCTTTTCATACTCAGACTTTGCTTTCCATACAACAGTTGTGACTATTCTAGCCCGCTACTTATAACGTTCGTAACAGACGTCATCCTTATGCAAACGGTATTCCTTCCACATTGTCCTTTTCTGACAACGCTCTTGCTTCATAAGATTACACATTCATTTGACTCCTACTCTATTTATTCTTCGAACTCTCGGGGCACATTCTGATATTGCATCATTTAAGTACCGTTTAAATGCTTCCCATGCACAACCAATCTCTGCTTTGTAATTCAGCATGTAACCTTTCCTGAATGGAACATTCATAAATTTAGTCACTTCCCAAGTGAGTACCGCATGATCACTGTCACCAACTGGAGGCAGAATAGTTACGTCTTTAACTGAAAAGCCCTCTGACACTATAATCAAATCTAATACTCTTTGATCTCGAGTTCCTTCTGTCACATGCTGCTTGAGGAAGTTGTCCCGCAACAGCTCGATAAATGCATTTTCATTCTTCTCATGAGATTCTACTGCTACCCAATCAATATTTGGATAATTAAAGTCTCTCATTATGATTACTCTTTACATGCTCATCTTTTCTATTTGGTGATGCATTTCTACATCACTAGCAACTGATTTGTACCAGGTTTTTTAACTACACCATAATATGGAATTGATCTTGTTGGATTACACCTCACATCAGATGCCTTCAAACTCACTGCCACATGAAATATTGTTAGTAGTATTACTACAATCATAGGTCTCAAATCTAACTGGATTTAAGTCATCCGATATCATTAGCAGCATGCTCCCTCCTCTCCTATCCTTCCTAAAAATACTGTACCCATGATACTCGATACTAGTTAGTAGGCCTGATTCTGATAGCCAGGTCTCACCAATACCTACAATGTTAAGTCGCAACATATTGACTAAGGCAACAAACTCTATCCCTTTGTTTCTGATACTCCTAACATTCATGTACAGACATAATAAACTATCTGGTGGTTCTTTTGTATTATCTTTTGTGCAGTTTGCCTGCACAGTTGGACACATATGATGGGTCTGAACCAGATGAACACAAACCCTCATCAACATTTCCATGACAAAGCCCATTCCCATCATTAACACAGTTATATAACATTGTCACTCTTACACTTACATTCACACCATTCCTTCCTTAATAATTTAGTTTCCCTGACTCTTTGTGTTAGGTCTCATACCAGTTATTAGTTTTTCTAAACTCCTGATACCAAACACATTCAGGTGTATGCCATCCCTCTTATACAAATCCAATCTCCCCTCAAACTCATTCCACACATCCAAAAATTCACATCCATTCCTTCTACATAGCCTACACATCAAATCGTTTGCCATCATAGCCCTTCTTTTTAATTCATTTTTATCATTATTATATAGTGTAATATTAATTCTGTGTAGAAAGGGCATCTGTGACCTTATCTCTTCCAGCAGACACTTCACACCCATATGAGGTACAAGAAAGAATGACCACATGACATCCAATAAGAGATGTCAAGTGTGGTGAGGGAGGGGGGGTTAGCAAAGAGAATGAACAATGTTAATAGTAAGTTCAATTCTTCCAAGTCATGTTAGAATCCCAATAATCAGAAATGGAAAATTACTTATTGCCGTCAACGTTTTATTTCTTTGAAAGATCAATATCTTTCTGGGAATTTAAAGAGCAATATGTGACTAAAGTAAATCTTGCTCTCACACACAATCATGCAGAGAAAAAAAAAATCAGTCTGACTTTAAAAAAAATTTGCTAAAAACTTACAGGCATTAAGTTTTTAGCATTATAAAATAAAATACCAAATGCATTCCTTAAGGTAAATTAGATCAGAAGTATAACTAATATAAATTAATTCATCAATCAATATGTACTGTGTTTCACCATATTTGAGAAAATGAAATTACAATATATATATATATATATATATATATATATATATATATATATATACGTACAGAGACTATAAGATGTCACCCCCATCATTGGACTTAATACTTCTCAGCTACCAAGCAATTGGTAGGATGTTTAAGTTACTTTTGAGACTCAACAGAAAATAAAATAGCTGGATTCAAGTGAAGACAATAAGATTATGAATAAAAACACAAAATGATAATAGATGAAACTATTTAAACAATGGGATATGAAATGCCTAAGGCATATGACACAAATATGAGCAAGAAGATAAATATCAAGCAGAAAGAACATAATAATTCCAGTAATATTTAATCATCATCATCATTATCAAATTCCTGCTCATGTACCCTCAAGGGGTATACAGGATATGATAGTAATACATGAAAAAAATTACATCATTACTAACTTCCTATCTACAATTTTCATCCAAATCAGTCTGTTACTTGTCAAGGCTTCAACATTATCAGATCTTATATTTCTATCATCTAAGGCAATTTGTACCGAATCAATCCACCTATATCTTGGTCTTCCAATGGGTCGTTTTGCTGCCAACCTGGCAGAGAATACTTGTTTTGCTAATCTTTCTTCGGCCATTCTGTTTAAGGGACCATACCACATGAGATTAGCTCTGCTAACGCATTCCTGGATTTTGATAATATCAAGTTCTTTCCTAATATCCTCGTTTTTAATATGATATTGCCATTGATGCCATCTGTTCATGCCTATAATCTTTCTCAGGACTCTCATATCTGTGGTCTCTAGTCTTTGGTCAAGTGTTTTACTTCTGATAAAGCTCTCAGATCCATAAGTTAAAACTGGTTTGAACACTGTCTTGTATACAGCTAATTTAGTGTTCCAACTAATTTCTCTCTTATTCCATATGAATTTATTCAATTGACTTCCAACCATACCAGCTTTGATGATTCTGTTGTCTATTTTGATATTTAATTTACCATCTTCAGTAAAAATTGTGCCTAAGTAGCTGAAATGTTTCACTTGTTCCATAGGTTATCCATTCACAACACAATTGACATTTTCAATGAGTCTGTCTATTTTCATTGTCTTTGTCTTTTTATTGCTGACTTTCATAATATATCTATTACAACAGCTATTCAATTTAGTCAGAGAATCTTGCAGACTTGTAGCAGATTTATTTAGAAGTATAACATCATCTGCATAAAGCGAAGAGCTGACATTAACATCTCCAATTTTGATATGTTTAATACCACTTTCCTTCCTAATGTGATCCATATAGATAATGAATAACAGAGGGGATAATGTACATCCTTGTCTCACACCAGATTTAACATTAAACCATCTTCCTGTACTTCCTTCAATTTTAACTGCTGACTTACAACTCAAATAAAGACTATGTATTGCTTGATATAATGCCCCATCGATACCATATAACTTTAGCGTATTGAATAGCTTCTCTCTTGGCACCTAGTCATATGCCTTTTCCAAATCGAAAAAACTTAAATACAGATCTCTGTTATATTCCCATGATTTCTCGACTATTTGTCGTAAAGTGAAGATCTGATCCTGACAGCCTCTATTTGGCCTGAATCCAGCTTGTTCTTCACCAAGCTGTTCTTCCACAATTCTTCTCAACCGTTTCTCAATATACTTGCATAGATCTTGCCAGAAACGCTCAGTAGGGAAATAACTCTGTAATTTTCACATTCAGTTTTATTTCCCTTTTTATATATGGGTACTATGAGAGCTCTACTCCAATCATCGGGAATTCGTCCCTCTGCCCAGGCTTTCTGAACTATGCAGTGTAGCCACTGTAAGACTCTTATACCACCATACTTCAGCATTTCTGGTCAAATATCATCTACTCCTGCTGCCTTTCCACATTTCAAGCCTTTGAAGGCTTTTTCTACTTCAAGTATGGATATGTATTCCTGACTGCATGCCTGGTCAGTGTTTTTTACCACTGCGCTGTCATCACTGCTTGTTTCATTTAGCAGTTTTTCAAAGTAATTACTCCATACTTCAAGATATCTTTATCTCCAATTTTCATGTCAACTTCATAATCTCTAATTCCTTTTACAGCACTCTTTCCTCCATTCCTAAGCTTCTTCAACAGCCTCCAGAATATTTTGCCACCTTCTTGATAGTTATTTTCTATATTCTTGCCAAAGTCCTCCCATGACTTTTGTTTAGCTAGTTTTACACAGTGTTTAGCATTCTTGCATTTGTCTCTGTATTCTCTAAGAGAACAAGCTGACTTATTTGACATTAACTTTTGATATGCTTTCTTCTTTTCCTTCACTGCCTCTTTAACTTCCTGTGTCCACCAGGGAGCTCTGATTTTTTTATCCTCACCACATGCCTCTCTGGCAGAATCAATCAATCAATGTTTTCTTCAGAGTTTGCCACTGAATCTCCAAGGTTTGATTCCTGTTCTCAAACTCTTTCATTTTTTCTTCAATAACCTTTGTGTATTTTAGTCTACAGTTCACATCTGAAAGCTGCTCAACTTTTATTCGCTTTAAAACTTTCTTACATGTTATTCTTTTCAATATGAAATTCAATTTTATCCTGCTCAAGACTAAATAGTGATCACTTCCAATTTCAAACCTCTGTACACTCTAGTGTTCTGCACCAGGGAGAAAACATCACTATCAACAATAACATAGTCAATGAGACTTTTCTTATTCCTAGCGTCTTCTCTCCATGTGAATTTGTGCACATTTTTATGTTGGAACATGGTGTTAGTAATAACCAGTCCATGTCCTGAGCAGAAATCCAACAGATATTTGCCATTATTATTAGCTTTACTCTTTTCCCCAAATTTTCCTAATATATTTTTGTATGTCTGACAATCATTTCCTACTCTGCTATTTAGATCCCCTACAAGGACCAACTTTTCCTTTTTCATTGTGTCAGTTGCTTTTTCTAAAGCCTCAAAAAATTCCTCCACTTCTACCTTAGTAGAACCTTCTGTGGGACTATAGGCACAAATAAGTCTCATTGTCCAGTTCCCCATTCTCATATTTGCCCACATTACTCTACTTGAGACTGACTGCCATTCAAGAAGATTAGCCTCGTATTTTGTGTTGAATACTATGGCTACTCCTTCTTTTCCTTGATTGTCATTGCCTGAATATAACATTTTGTATTTGTTGCTCAGAAAGATCTCACCAGTTTTTGTCTTTTTTGTTTCAGTCACCCCTATTATGTCGATCTGGTACTTATCTAATTCCTCAGCTAGCTCCATTTCTTTGCCATTCAAGCTTTTTATGTTGATAGTACCGATCTTTAATTCTGGTGATGTTGAGTTGGGGTTTGTTTTCAGATTTGTTCCAGTAGCTGACTTTTCGCTGTTCACCCTGGTTCCCTGGCGAAAACAACGGGGGCCTTGTTTAACCGGGCGACGCCCCAGCTGGCATGAAATTTTGTCATGTCATACCATCATTTTTATTTTGGTTTAACCAATAAGAATACAATTTGGTCAGCTAAATCCCAAATTGCCAGCCCATCCACGTTTGTTTAGTATCCAGGTAGATACCCAACAGGGTGCACCATGAGAAGGTGAGGATTGGACATTAGGCCAGAAGCCCTGGTCGGTTCTCTGCATTCCTTTAAAGGCTATGCGGAGGTCTCCTCTCAGTTATACAGCTTTGGCCCTTAAGCACCCCAATTTAATCTCTTCAAATACTTAATGATCTGAAGAACCAAGCAAAGATTGAATTCACTGTTCTTAAGGATCATATGTTTTTATATATAAAATCAACTCTTCACACAAAAATTTGCAAAACTTTCAAAACATCCATGCATGTGCAAAAACAAAAAGTTGTTCATTCCAATAACTTAGAGTTAAAAACTGTGCTTCACAAGCAGCTCATTCAGAATTGGGTGTTAGAAATATCCACAGACAGATCTGCAGTTATGGAAAGAAACTGAATAATTGCTGTCCAGTTTTTATGGCATTGTTTAAAAAACTGAGCCAAGAAGTATATAAAAGGGTGATGAGTTGGCATTACATTTGAAATACACATTCCAGTATTATTAAATTGTAAATGTCTTTCTTTTGTTAACTGATTGTCAATAAGATGAATATGCCATTTAATTAAATCTATATAGTATAGTGATAGTGAACATTTGTTACAACATTTTCCCTATGTTATAGCACGTTTTTTTTTTTTTTTTTTTTTTTTTTTTTTTTTTGTATATACAAGGTGTGGTAATTAAATTGCTGGAATGCACACTTAAAAATTATATTTGCTTACCTGTAGATCAGTGGCTACTATTATCTACAAAGTAATCCTCTCATGCAGCAGTGAACTTGGACAATGCTGGTATTGTTCAAAACATTTCTGTAATGCTTTTTAATACTGTCACAACATGACATATGTTGTGAAAGTATTACTTAAAAGGATACAGAAAATCTGTATCCTTTTAAGGCATTCTTCAGTTTTGGGAAGAATGTTGCAAGGAACTAAGTCTGAATAGAGAATTTTTTTTTAATCCAAAAGTTCATAGATAGCTATTGCATCATGTGCCAGAGCATTGTCATGATGGATGATCCAACTGTTCAGCCAAAGTTCAGGCCTATGAACAGCTTCACATAATCTTGCCATTATCTCTAAATAGTAATGCTGGTTCATTGTTTGTCCCCATTTAATGAATTTGAAGTGAACCATGTCTTTATGATAAAAAAACAAAAAACAAAAAACACTGACTTGATTTGCATCGTTTTCAGTCTTGGGGAACATGTTTTCCATTGCATGCTTTTGCATTTTGTTTCAGGGTCATGCCTGAAAGCACATATCTGGAGTTTCACTTGCAATTTCACTTAACTTCACACAAAACTTGTTAAAATATGCTGTTCTGAATTCTGTTCACTCATTTTGGCACATATGCATGCAAACTCTACCGCACTTAGCAAATACTGGCTTGATTGTTTTGATATGTTTCAAGGCAATAAGACATATCCAAACATAGCACAGTCACATGGTTCTGCCTGACTCCTCATACATGTGTTAGTATGAGACCATTCTGGAAATCTGTCACACTTAGCATGCTTAACTGATCTAAAAAAATCCAAATAAATGACCTAACACACAATTCAGTGCTAGGGAGAATAATTAGGTCATTAAAGAAACACACTATAGCCATTGTAATAAAAATTTAGAAGCAGTGGAAAAAACTAAAAAAAAAAACATTATGTGTAATAAGATGTAGATAACATTAGTAGCAGATGGATGACAAAAAAATTAATGTAAAGTTTTCATTTAAGCAGAAAAACATTTCATGAATAATATATGGTGTACATTATATATTTTAGGTGAACCCTGACAGAATGTAGAAAAGATATAAGCCAGCAAGTATTAAAAGTAAGAGGTATCAGGGTTGACTGTTAAAATGAAATAGGAAAGGATATTTTATTTTTCAGTTATTAGAACATTTATGACACTTATGGAGAGAGAGTGGAAAATAGTGTGCAAAACTACTTTTCATGAAGGCAAAGCCACCTGTTTGCATCAAGTTTAATATAAAATCAAAAGAAAGGACTGCAGTGAAAAGAATACGATATTTAAAAAAAAAAAAAAAAATCACTCTCTTGAAGACAAGTAGAAAAACAGGGAACCTCACTACAAGAAAGAAAAATCATTAAATTACTTTCGTTAGAGGATCGTATTCACATTGTGCTTTAGAGAATCTTGTCTGTGAAATTTTTCCATTTGTGCATAATAAAACTCAGTATCACACAGTCTAACAAATATAGCAAAACCAGCTTTTATTTCAACAGGAGCATGAAGTAACACTTATTTGTACTTGCTATTATATTATATATGATCATGAATAAACATCTCTGTACAATGTATTTTGACATACAAAATACAAATCAGTTTGGCCTAACACATCAGTAAACATATATGAATATATACAACTGTGCATACTAACATTATTTTGCTACAAGTTCTTCATGAAATCCAAATAGGAATTTGTATTAAAAAATATTTCTGGTTGTTTGATTTCCTGCCTTGTTATGAACCTAAAGGATATGGTTTTCCATGAAGTAATATTATGAATCAGCAATAGCAGAGGTAGGATATTAAAAGCAGAAATATTTGCTTGATTTTGAGAAACATTTTTCAACTTTAAAATCTCTAGCTCATTTGAGCAGTATTTTTAATAGTTCTTAATGATAACTGTAAATATGGCATAAATATTCCACTACTCATGTAATTCTTTATTCCCATGCTACATACAACTAAACTATGCTGAGTGATTCAACATTTGACTTTAGAGCTTTGTTGTTCTCATTGCAACTAATTTCTTGTTATATTCTAAAGAGGTAGTTTAAAAAAAAAAAAAAAAAAATTGAGCCAACTGCAATCCAGCTCCTATAATTCTATTGTAGCTACCAATTGATGATCAGTGGTGGAATGCTAGTTTTTAATACATCTAGTAGGTCCCCCCCCCCACTTTAATCCTGTAAATTCCCAGTAAATGTTCCCAGGGAACCAGGGCGAACAGCGATAAGTCAGCTACTGGAACAAATCTGAAAACAAACCCCAACTTAACATCACCAGAGTTAATGATTGGTACTATCAACGTAAGAAGCCTGAATGGCAAAGTAATGGAGCTAGCTGAAGAATTAAATAAGTACCAGATCGACATAATAGGGGTGACTGAAACAAAAAAGACAAAAACTGGTGAGATCTTTCTGAGCAATAAATACAAAATGTTATATTCAGGCAATGACAATCAAGGAAAAGAAGGAGTAGCCATAGTATTCAACACAAAATACGAGGCTAATCTTCTTGAATGGCAGTCAGTCTCAAGTAGAGTAATGTGGGCAAATATGAGAATGGGGAACTGGACAATGAGACTTATTTGTGCCTATAGTCCCACAGAAGGTTCTACTAAGGTAGAAGTGGAGGAATTTTTTGAGGCTTTAGAAAAAGCAACTGACACAATGAAAAAGGAAAAGTTGGTCCTTGTTGGGGATCTAAATAGCAGAGTAGAAAATTATTGTGAGACATAAAAAAATATTTAGGGAAAATTTGGAGAAAAGAGCAAAGCTAATAATAATGGCAAATATCTGTTGGATTTCTGCTCAGGACATGGACTGGTTATTACTAACACCATGTTCCAACTTAAAAATGTGCACAAATTCACATGGAGAGAAGAGGCTAGGAATAAGAAAAGTCTCATTGACTATGTTATTGTTGATAGTGATGTTTTCTCCCTGGTGCAGGACACCAGAGTGTACAGAGGATTTGAAATTGGAAGTGATCACTATTTAGTCTTGAGCAGGATAAAATTGAATTTCATATTGAAAAGAATAACATGTAAGAAAGTTTTAAAGCGAATAAAAGTTGAGCAGCTCTCAGATGTGAACTGTAGACTAAAATACACAAAGGTTATTTGAAGAAAAATGAAAGAGTTTGAGAACAGGAATCAAACCTTGGAGATTCAGTGGCAAACTCTGAAGAAAACATTGATTGATTCTGCCAGAGAGGCATGTGGTGAGGTTGTCTGCAAGGATAAAAAAATCAGAACTCCCTGGTGGACACAGGAAGTTAAAGAGGCAGTGAAGGAAAAGAAGAAAGCATATCAAAAGTTCTTGTCAAATAAGTCAGCTTGTGCTCTTAGAGAATATAGAGTCTGCAAGAATGCTAAACACTGTGCAAAACTAGCTAAACAAAAGTCATGGGAGGACTTTGGCAAGAATATAGAAAATAAATATCAAGAAGGTGGCAAAATATTCTGGAGGTTGTTCAAGAACCTTAGGAATGGAGGAAAGAGTGCTGTAAAAGGAGTTAGAGATGATAAAGGTGACATGAAAACTGGATAAAAAGATATCCTTGAAGTATGAAGTAATTAATTTGAAAATTTGCTAAATGAAACAAGCAGTGATGACAGCACAGTGGTAAAAAACACTGACCAGGCATGCAGTCAGGAATACACATCCATACTTGAAGTAGAAAAAGCCATCAAAGGCATGAAATGTGGAAAGGCAGCTGGAGTAGATGATTTTCGACCAGAAATGCTGAGCTGGTGGTATAAGAGTCTTACAGTGGCTGCACTGCATAGTTCAGAAAGCCTGGACAGAGGGACGAATTCCTGATGATTGGAGTAGAGCTCTCATAGTACCCATATATAAAAAGGGAAATAAAACTGAATGTGAAAATTACAGAGTTATTTCCCTACTGAGCGTTTCTGGCAAGATCTATGCAAGTATATTGAGAAACGGTTGAGAAGAATTGTGGAAGAACAGCTTGGTGAAGAACAAGCTGGATTCAGGCCAAATAGAGGCTGTCAGGATCAGATCTTCACTTTACGACAAATAGTCGAGAAATCATGGGAATATAACAGAGATCTGTATTTAAGTTTTTTCGATTTGGAAAAGGCATATGACTAGGTGCCAAGAGAGAAGCTATTCAATACGCTAAAGTTATATGGCATCGATGGGGCATTATATCAAGCAATACATAGTCTTTATTTGAGTTGTAAGTCAGCAGTTAGAATTGAAGGAAGTACAGGAAGATGGTTTAATGTTAAATCTGGTGTGAGACAAGGATGTACGTTATCCCCTCTGTTATTCATTATCTATATGGATCACATTATGAAGGAAAGTGGCATTAAACATGATATCAAAATTGGAGATGTTAATGTCAGCTCTTTGCTTTATGCGGATGATGTGATACTTCTAAATAAATCCGCTACAAGTCTGCAAGATTCTCTGACTAAATTGAATAGCTCTTGTAATAGATATGGTATGAAGGTCTGCAATAAAAAGACAAAGACAATGAAAATAGGCAGAATCATTGAAAATGTCAACTGTGTTGTGAATGGAGAACCTGTGGAACAAGTAAAACATTTCAGCTACTTACGCATGATTTTTACTGAAGATGGTAAATTAAATATAGAAATAGACAACAGAATCAGCAAAGCTGGTATGGTGGGAAGTCAATTGAATAAATTCATATGGAATAAGAGAGAAATTAGTCGGAACACTAAATTAGCTATATACAAGACAGTGTTCAAACCAGTTTTAACTTATGGATCTGAGAGCTTTATTAGAAGTAAAACACTTGACCAAAGACTAGAGACCACAGATATGAGAGTCCTGAGAAAGATTATAGGCGTGATCAGATGGCATCAATGGCAATATCATATTAAAAATGAGGATATTAGCAAAGAACTTGACACTGTCAGCATCCAGGAATGCGTTAGCAGAGCTAATCTCAGGTGGTATGGTCACTTAAACAGAATGGGCGAGGAAAGATTAGCAAAACAACTGTTCACTGCCAGGTTGGCAGCAAAATGACCCAGCGGAAGACCAAGATATAGGTGGATTGATACGGTACAAAGTGGCTTAGACGATAAAAATATAAGATCTGATAATGTTGGAGTCTTGACAAGTAACAGACTGATTTGGAGGAAAATTGTAGATAGGAAGTTAGTAATGATATAACATTTTCATGTAGTACTATCATATCCTGTACACCCCTTGTGGGTACATGGGAGGAATTTGATGATGAGGTAAGAATTCTGCAAAACCACTTAACTAAAACCTTAAGAAAAATATTTTAAAAGTACTTTTTCCCCCCAAGATTCTTAAGAGTAAGAAAAAATTGAGATGTTTAAAACTAAATAATTTTATATTATTTTACAGTGGTGTAAAGCCATAAAGCTATATTGAGAGAGTAAAACAAGAATAACAATGATGATACACAGAATCCTAGAAAAGAAAAGTAGTTAACTTTATATATTGGAATGAAAGAATAATACAAATCAAGATTAGTGCTTGGTTCACTGTTATTCAATCTGTACATTAATGATATTGCGAAGGATTTGACATGCGACATACAACTATTTGCTGATTATGCAAAGATAGTTAGGGTAATCAGGTGATGCAGTACTTGCTGATATCCAGTACTTGCAGAATGATTTGAATAGGCTGGAATTGTGGGCATGGGAAAATGGATGTCAGTAAATGTAAAGTCATGGACTTCGGCATGATTAGATATAAAATGTTGTATTATATTGGTGGGATTATGTCTTGAAGAAACTGATGTGGCTAAGGATATTGGAATGTTAATAGATAGGAAGTTGAAATTCAGGGGCCATGGGGCAAAGATTGCAAATACAACTTAAAAGATATTATTTGCAATGCTGAAATGAATGTTCACATGTAAAAATAAGGATGTTATTTTGCCTCTTTACAAGGCCTTGATAAGACCTCACTTGGACTATTGTGCGCAGGTCTGGTCTCCTGGTTTCCATTGTGATTCTGATAGATTGGAGAGAGAGAGAGAGAGAGAGTATACAAAGGAGTGTGTTAAAAATGATATCAGGATTGTGGAATACTGATTATGAAGACAGATTGAGAATTTGTAGACTGCAGACACTAGCAAACAGGAGAAAGAGTGGTGATATGATTGAGACTTACAAACTTCTGAAAGGGTCATACAGGATTTCAGTTGATGAAATTTTTCAATTTATGGAGGGTGGGGAAAGGACAAGCGGGCATCCTTGGAAGCTGAGAATGAATGCTACTAAGAAGGGGTGAGGATTAGATTTTTCTCTCATAGGGTGTTGCATGATTGGAATGGATTGCCACTGGATGTTGTGAGTGCAAGCAGTGTGAATGAATTCAAGAATAAGTATGATAGCTGGTGAGTGTAGCATATGGCCTCCCTCGATGAATTCCTGACTCCCTGGAGATCTCTTATATAATAATAATATTATTATTATTAATGTTGATGTCTGTATATACAAAATTTTAGAAGCTTATATATGTTTCTTAATCTTAAATAACAGCTACAAAACATTTTTTTAACACAGAAAACAGCTCACCTCATTATGCATTTGTTTTAAAAAAGCAACTGCATGATCTGAAAGATGATAAAAAATATTGACCATTAATGCTTCACATGCTATAAGCTTAAAGGAGAAAAATTCTTTAAATAGTTCATTATGTAATTTTACAGCAGTACAAATTAATGGAAATTATTAATCTTGCTACATCAAATTGTAAATGAAAATAAAAACATACATATTCATAAAATGAACTTTTTTTTAAAATAAAAAATTTGAATTATTTTATATAACAATTTAAACAATGGATATAAAGTATCATCATCAAATTTCTAATATATATATACCCTCAAGGAGTGTACAGGATATGACAGTACTACATGAAAACTTACATCATTATTAACCTCCTATCTACAATTTTCCTCCAAATCAGCCAAGGTAAGGTAGTTACAATCAACTAGAAGTTTCACACTATGGCATATTTAAAAGAACCAAAAGAATAGTTTGTTTTGGTAGACAGTTTCTTATAGTGAATTCTTTTTATATAGCAGTGTCATACTTTTTATTCACTTAAACTTTCTGGTAGTTAATTTATTCATTTAGTTACACAAACATGAGCAACGCATTATCTGACTAAAGCTAGAAAGAAACAACAAAATATATCACATTACTGTTATCAAATTCTTGATATGTAATTTCAATGGGTGAACAAGATAATGAAAAGTTAACATTATTCTTAACAACTAACTAGTCTGTTATCCATTCCAATCATGTTGAATATTATATTTTGATTATTTAATGCACTTCTAACTCAATCCACTTTGATTATGGTCTTCTTCTGAGTCTTTTCCTGGAATCATCAGACTTGTTTTGCTAACATTTCCTTTCCCATTCTGTTCAAAGAAAGACCATATCGCATAACATTAGCTCTGCTTATACATTCCTGAATGCTAACAATATCAAGTTTGTTCTTAATAACTTCATTTTTAATATGATTCTGCTACTGATGCCAACTGGTCATTCCCATAATTTTTTTCAGAATCCAGTATATGGTCAACTGATTCATTAAATTCAGCTCTCAGATCCATAAGTTAAAATTAGCTTGAACACTGTCATATATACTTCTACTTCAGTACTCTGACTAATTTCACTCTTACTTCATGTAAATTTATTCAGTTGACTTTGTACCAAACTGTTTTGTTTATTCTGTTATCTTTTCCACATTTAATTTGCCATGTTCACTATAAAAATTGTTCCTAAATAGCTGAACTTTTTTACTTGTTTTATAGAGGCTCCCAATTCAGGATGAAGTCATGCTTTCAATCTTCCACTTTGTCTTCTTACTGCTTATTTTCATACCAAATTTATTATAGCAGTTATTCAATTTAGCTATGGAATCCTATAGATCTATACTGGATTTCAAGAATATAACATCACTGCATAAAGTAAAGAGATGAGATTAATATCTCCAATTTTGGAAAGTGCCATTAAGCCTGGTATCATCTTGTCCATTTTTGAGTGTTACTTCTTGCAATATGACCTACCCATTACAATTAGGATCTTTTAATGGCTGTCATAATGTCCCTCACCCTAGTCTGAGCTCTGATGCAAGTATTGTGCTTTCTATCTAGAATAGTAATACCAAATAATGATCTTACCATTTTTCTCTGGGCAATCCTCAACTTGGTCAATTTTTGAGTTAAAGTCCATGTTTCACTTCCATATGTCATGACTAGACATATACAACTGTCAAATATTTTAAAGGCAGATTGGGATGTTTACTTTGAGTGCTTCACAGTGGTTTCCAAAGGCTATCCAACCAAGTTGAATTCTCCTCTACTGTGATCTGTTATCTGAGGTAAACATAGGAGATTACTATATCAATTTCTTGGTGATCCATTTGTACTGACTTTTTCTTTCGGTGATGCTATACATTAGTTTTGTTTTGTCTTTGTTTATATGTAATCCTTTCTTTTTACTTTTTGCATTTATTTCAGTGATCATTTGTTGAAGTTCTTCTGCAGTTTCCTAAAAGAACAATATCATCAGCAAATCATAGGTGATTTAGTTCTATCCCATTTATTGTAATTCTCTATTTTTCTAATCCAGGTTGCTCATCACACCTCCTAAAAAAGCCATCATCATCATCATCATCATCAAATTCCTGCCATGTACCCTCAAGGGGTGTACAGGATATGACAGTATTACATGAAAAAATTACATCATTACTAACTTCCTATCTACAATTTTCCTCCAAATCAGTCTGTTACTTGTCAAGACTCCAACATTATCAGATCTTATATTTCTATTGTCTAAGCCGAGGTTACCAAATCCTTAATTAACAGAACACATAACATTTGTGGTTTTCCTTCAAAACTAATGGAATTGAATGGCTACAGTCCTCTTCAAATTCAATGGATAATTGATTCCTACAATCTTACACTAAAGAATATCACAACAGAATGCAGAGTTCCTATCTCATATATTTCTGGTATCTCCAAACCTATAGGCACTTGAAGTTTCATCGCATATCCACATTTTCATATCGACAAAATTCTATTCTCCTACCATCTATAAAAAATAAGCTTTTGCCTATATCTGTAGCCTATGTTTATCAGATATCTTGTAAATGTAATCTAACATACTTTGAAACAGGTCATTCTGTTGAAAAAAAGAACTAGCAAACTTCATTACTACACTGAGTATCTTAAACCTCAAAAGTTTGGTCTTACACAACATAGCACTGATGATGCTTGCCTTCTCCATAGAAGCAATTTTAAATAGATATTAATGCATTTTCAAAGAAAGTTCTGAAACTCTTCTACACTGGAGTAATTTGAATCAGAATGATTGCATCTCTCTCTCTTCTCCAGTGTAGAAGCATGTAAATATCAGAAATGATTTTTTTTTTTTAAATATGTTCCTTCTAGCATGCATTAACTATTTCATTGTTTAATCAACTGTTATATTTACTTTGTACCTCTTTGAATTTACATATTTGTTCCCCACACTGATGATGTACTGTCAGTTTTGGTACAAAATATTAGTTTCATTAGTTTTTTTTATTATGTCTAATATCTCTTGATTGCAATGCCACTTAATATCATCCCTTAATATTATAAAAAAAGTCTGAAGTCATCAGCAGAAAAAGGAGGAACTTTATATCATGGGGGGGGGGGAGAGTTATTCCATATATGAATTAAAGGAGCATCACATCTAATACTAATTTTAAGTGTCATAAAATACAAAAGTTATGTGACATAAAAATACAGAAGTTATATGGGTTGGAAGAAAGACCATTTAATTAGCATGTCCCATTCAATACTATCTAAATAAGACATGGAGGCATATTCAGCTCTATTAAATTTATAGATTTAACATAGCAATGCTGACAACAGCATTTTGTTACCTGCATGATAATATTAATAGCCACATATGGGTCACATATCAATACTCAGATTTACCCAGTTCGTATATCACAACATAGTACATAACAGCAGAAGCAGTGTTTAATAGAATGGTAGTGACTAGTCATCACTAGAAAAGCACAAAGGTCAATATAAAACATAAGTACTTGTGAAAATCACTTTAAAAAAACTAAAAACAAAGGCACTGTAGTAAGGGTTAACATAGTAGATGTCGTTATCATTCCCAAATATTACTGACAAAATTAAATTAATAATACTAAATATCAGAAAAAAGTGAAAGACTTGGGGGGGGCAAACAAAAACCAAATTTTAGAGCTTGAGTGTCAAAATATGAGAAAATTATAAAAACTTGGTCAGGGATATGGTGAAGCTGTCTGATGGAAAAATACTAACATGCTGGACTCAAGAAGTTTAAAAGGCAGTCATGGAATGAACAAAAAATAAAGTGTTTCTGAAAAGTAACCAACATGCATCTTTATGGAATAAAAAGAAAAATATAAAAAAACTAAGTTTTCATAGGAAGTGGTTAAACAAGACATGAAAAGGTTGGATTATTGTTTATGACTATGCCAATGCAATTAAAACATGCAAAGAATATCATGATAAATATAAGGATGGCACCAAAATACAAAACATCTTTATAAATCAACAAAAATGAAAAAGATTATATAAAAACTGAAGCATGGATATTGTGAATAGGAGGAATAATTATTTCCAAAAGAATTAACTGAGTAAGATAACCTGTGACAGAACCCAGTAGAAAATATCCAAAAGGAATGCAGTAAGAAAAAGTCATAATAAATCTGAAATGTTGAAAGATAAGAGTAAAAAATATGGTAATGAAACAATTACAGGAACTCACTCACTATAATAGAAAAGTCTCCGCATCAGCATTGTTCTAAATGAAATTCCTACTATAATAAACTATTCCTCTGATATGCTATAGTGACAGTCCACCAAAAAAATACTGAACTTGGATACAGAAAGATAAAAATCTTACAGTGGTGACAATGATTTTAAGTAGACTTGGTCAGAATGTCAGCTGAGAGAGAGAGAGCCTCATCTCATTTTTATATAGAGTGAAATAAAACAGACTTATAAATTTCTGTACTGAGCATTCCAGGAAAGATTTTTTACTAACAGATTTGAAAAGTGTTAAGAAAAATTTCTAGACAAACTTGAAGATTTTTTTTTAATATATATTTATATAATGATCCCATACATGAGAGGTTGAGAGACCTAAAAGCACATCAGTGCCCATGAGTGGGATACAGATAAGGACTGCAAAAGAAGTTCATTTTTTTTTTGAAGAGCAACAGATTGTAGTCGTTTAGGAATACTTCAGAGGAAAGCTGTTCAAGAGGACAGAATAAAAAAAATGAAGATGAGAAGTTCGATGTGTTTGCAGCTTCACAGTAAAGGGATGCTGGGAAGCTGTCGCTCTTGTATTAACAGGTGCAACAGAAAATGGAGGAATGATAACTGCAAATTCAATAGAGCAGTGACCATGGAAGTACCTGCAAAATAGACAGTGCTGAAAAGGTGCATCTGTGAGATAGAGGTTGAAGTGAATCTGTAAGAGAGGGATCATCAATGAAGCTAACTGCTCACCTCCAGACAGCATCAAGAATTTTAAGGGAAGTTTTAAGTGCACTATCCGAAACATGTGAACAATATTCTAAACATGGGCAGATTTGGGATTTGTATATAGTTGTGAGTTGGATGGGTGTAAAATAGCCTCAAGAACAGGCATGGGCAACCTTTCCCAGTTCAGGGGCCAAATTATCATTCTGTCTCTGAGTCAAGGGCTGGACCAAATTATTAAATAAAATAAATTAATATTAAATGAATTAAAACAAGTTGCTACTTCGTATTTCATTTATTTATAATATAATGCTTTAGTATAAAGCTCTACATAAATTTTATAATATAATGAATGATATAACAATTTATTGTGAAGACTGGCCTTGTACTTCAACTACTAGACTATCAATATTGACGTTAATATTACTTAAGGATAATCACATAGAATTTTTGAGGTTATTGTCCATTATTCTTGTCCGAATTTTTGATTTATTGTATTTCAATCTCGGAAAAACTTTTCATATATGAAAAGGCAGCACATATATGTGCTGCCGAAAAGACAAATGATTTTTCTCTAGTCTTTGGTCAAGTGTTTTACTTCTGACCCAGCTCTCAGATACATAAGTTAAAACTGGTTTGAACACTGTCTTGTATACAGCTAATTTAGTGTTCCGACTAATTTCTCTCTTATTCCATATGAATTTATTCAATTGACTTCCCACCATACCAGCTTTGCTGATTCTGTTGTCTATTTCTATATTTAATTTACCATCTTCAGTAAAGATCGTGCCTAAGTAGCTGAAATGTTTTACTTGTTCCACAGGTTCTCCATTCACAACACAGTTGATATTTTCAATGATTCTGCCTATTTTCATTGTCTTTGTCTTTTTATTGCTGACCTTCATACCATATCTATTACAACAGCTATTCAATTTAGTCAGAGAATCTTGCAGACTTGTAGCGGATTTATTTAGAAGTATAACATCATCCGCATAAAGCGAAGAGCTGACATTAACACCTCCAATTTTGATATCATGTTTAATACCATTTTCCTTCCTAATGTGATCCATATAGATAATGAATAACAGAGGGGATAATGTACATCCTTGTCTCACACCAGATTTAACATTAAACCATCTTCCAGTACGTCCTTCAATTCTAATTACAGACTTACAACTCAAATAAAGACTAAGTATTGCTTGATATAATGCCCCATTGACACGATATAACTGAAGCGTATTGAATATCTTCTCTCTTGGCACCTTGTCATATGCTTTTTCCAGATCGACAAAGCTTGAATACATATCTTTGTTATATTCCCATGCTTTCTCAACTATTTGTCGTAAAGTGAAGATCTGATCCTGACAGCCTTTATTTGGCCTGAACACAGCATGTTCTTCACCAAGCTTTTCTTCAACAATTCTTTTCAACCGTTTCTCAAGTATACTTGCATAGATCTTGCCAGGAACACTCAATAGGGAAATACCTCTGTAATTCTCACATTCAGTTTTATTTCCCTTTTTATATATGGGTACTATTAGAGCTCTACTCCAATCATCAGGAATTTGTCCCTCTGTCCAAGCTTTCTGAACTATGCAGTGCAGCCACTGTAAGACTTTTATACCACCATACTTCAGCATTTCTGTCGAATATCATCTACTCCTGCTGCCTTTCCACATTTCAAGCCTTTGATGGCTTTTTCTACTTCAAGTATAGATATGTATTCCTGACTGCCTGCCTAGTGATTGTTTTTTTAGCACTGTGCTATCATCACTGCTTGTTTCATTTAGCAATTTTTCAAAGTAATTACTCCATACTTCAAGGATATCTTGAAGTATGGAGTAATTTTTCTCCTGTTTTCATGTCTCCTTTATCATCTCTAACTCCTTTTATAGCACTCTTTCCTCCATTTCTAAGCTTCTTCAACAACCTCCAGAATATCTTACTACCTTCTTGATATTTAATTTCTATATTCTTGTCAAAATCCTCCCATGACTTTTGTTTAGCTAGTTTTACACAGTGTTTCGCTTTCTTACATTTGTCTCTGTATTCTCTAAGAGCAAAAGCTGACTTATTTGCCAGGAACTTTTGATATGTGTTCTTCTTTTCCTTCACTGCCTCTTTAACTTCCTGTGTCCACCATGGAGTTCTGATTTTTCTATTCTTGCAGACAACCTCACCACATGCCTCTCTGGCTGAATCAATCAGGGTTTTCTTCAAGGCTTGCCACTGAATCTCCAAGGTTTGGTTCCTGTTCTCAAACTCTTTCATTTTTTCTTCGATAATCTTTGTGTATTTTAGTCTATAGTTCACATCTGAGAGCTGCTCAACTTTTATTCGCTTTAAAACTTTCTGTCATGTTATTCTTTTCAATATGATATTCAATTTTATCCTGTTCAAGACTAAATAGTGATCGCTTCCAATTTCAAATCCTTTGTACAATCTGGTGTACTGCACCAGGGAGAAGACATCACTATCAACAATAACATAGTCAATGAGACTTTTCTTATTCCTAGCTTCTTCTCTCAATGTGAATTAGTGCACATTTTTATGTTGGAACATGGTGTTAGTAATAACCAATCCATGTCCTGAGCAGAAATCCAACAGGTATTTGCCATTATTATTAGCTTTGCTCTTTTCTCCAAATTTTCCCAAAATATTTTTCTATGTCTCATAATCATTGCCTACTCTGCTATTTAGATCCCCAACAAGGACCAACTTTTCCTTTTTCATTGTGTCAGTTGCTTTCTCTAAAGACTCAAAAAATTCCTCCACTTGTACCTTGGTAGAACCTTCTGTGGTACCATAGGCAAAAATAAATCTCATTGTCCAATTCTCCATTCTAATATTAGCCCACATCACTCTACTTGAGACTGCCTGCCATTCAAGATTAGCCTCGTATTCAGTGTTGAATACTATGGCTACTTCTTCTTTTCCTTAATTGTCATTGACTGAATATAACATTTTGTATTTATTACTCAGAAAGATCTCGCCAGTTTTTGCTTTTTTTTGTTTGTCATCCCTATTATGTCGATCTGGTACTTATCCAGTTCCTCAGCTAGCTCCATTTCTTTGCCATTCAACCTTCTTATGTTAGTAGTACCAATCTTTAACTTTGGTGATGTTGAGTTGGGGTGAGTTTTCAGATTTGTTCCAGTAGCTGACTTTTTGCTGTTCGCCCGGTATCCCTGGCGAAAACAATGGAGGCCTTGTTCAAACGGGCGACGCCCCCAGCCAGCATGAAATTTTGTCATGTTGTACCATCATTTTGTATATTGGTTTAAGCCAATAAGAATACAATTTGGTCAGCTAAATCCGAAATTGCCAGCCCATCCTCGTTTGTTCAGTATCTAGGTGGATACCTAACAGGGTGCACCATGAGAAGTTGAGGATTGGACATTAGGTCAGAAGCCTTGGTTGGTTCTCCATATTCCTTTAAAGGCTATTTGGAGGTCTCCTCTCAGTTATACAGCTTTGACCCTTAAGCATCCCAGACAAAATTTTTACTTATAATTATCTATCTATCTATCTACACATATATATATACATATCCTACTTAAGTTATATGGCAGCAACTAAAACTGGAGCTTGTAAAAGAAGCTTATTTAATATTCAATCAGGCAGAAAGCAAAGCAGCATGCTACATCTGTTATTTATATATTTATATATAGATTGCATCATTAAAAATAATTTATTATGTTGAAATAATGCAATCTATAGAAAAATAAAAAAAAATTTAATTTTTTTAATGTTTCTATAGTGTCAAATTTTAAAAAATTTATAAAAGTGATATTAATAAAAATAAATGACCTGTTGCAAAAATTCAAAATAGAACAAATCTACTATTGGGTTTAACAAATCACAGATTCTCAATGATAAACCTAGAATAAGATAAATAGTTTACTTATTAAAGCAATTTTTAGTTAAAGAGGACAAATAAGATGAAGAAAGAGATAACGAAGTTGAATAAAATCATGGAACAAGACGAAAATCACCCAAACACTAGCGAAACACTACTCAAACCATTTTTAATGAGAGTTTAGAAAGTGAGATTAGAAATAATAGCTGATGGAAGATCAGAAATCATAGATATGAGTTGTAAAGAAAATTAAGGAAGTGAACAGATGGCATTATCAATACAGACATAATAAAAATTCTATTAGAAAGGAATGTGATATTATTAGCATTCAGTAATGTATAAATACAACTAACATAAAGATGATTAGTCATTTAAACAAAACGGAGAAGAATGATGAGCAAAGCAAATGTCTAAAGAAAACATATAGGTTTTTTTTTGGGGGGGGGGGGGATCAATAGAATGCAATAGAAATGTAAAAAAAAAAAAGAGTTACCTATCTTATGATGCAAAAGAGCTATTGCAGCTGCTTTTTGAAGAGCCATATCATTTAGTTGATTCTTCTTCATATCTTCACAAATACTCAGGATTTGTTCTACAGGCTATAAAAAATAATGTAAATAAATAATAAAATAATACTCAATGCAAAGTGATATATTTAAAAATATATCACTATATATCTCTGAATTCTATTAGAATTCTGCTATATTTATCCTTAATTCATAATAGCACAGAAAGCCATGCTTATAAAGTTGGCATAAGGAAACAAGGGTCTAGCACAATCATTATTCTAAAAAAATATTAATGAATCCAATTCACAAATTTAGTAATCTCACTATTGCATTTTCTCCTAATATTTTAATTTTGAATTTTGTGTCTGTCTTCCAAAGAACACAGCATTAATTTTGATAAAAATTTTAAAAATCAAGATTTTCTTCAGAATTTTTTGAATTTTTTCAGAATGTCACAATTTTCTGTAATTTTTAACACTTTGAATATGGTCTATTCTGCAGAACAATTTAAAGAGAAAAGAAAACAATACAGGAATTAATTCAAGAAGTCAAGTAAATTAGTATGGCTTGAAGAAAAATATATCAAATCTGAAATCAAGTAATCTTCCACTTTCTCAATCTCACAAGATGATATTGTTGCATCCCCCTTTCTTCAATTCTATTAATATATATACTATATGTTGGGTCCTTACTAAGGAGTCATGTGGTACCTCTAAAACACAAAGGAATTGCCTCAGAGTCGAGCCAAAACCACCGTGGCAAAGACTTTGAAATCTCACTTCTCTTAAAGCATTAGGAATATTTATATTTTTATGCTGCGCCACCTAAGCTATCGTCCGCGCAGTTAGCCTAGGCTTTGCGCTTCACAACCATATGCCTGGGGAAGGAGTGTCCTAGGTTCGATTCCCGTCAGAGACGTGAAGAGCTGAAGGATCTTCCTCAGCCATAGCCAAGTTAGTCGGTCTTGGGCGTGGGCAGTAGGGTTTTTCTGCCAGCTTATCTGGTGTTTTTCATCCCGCAAGCAGGCAAACCGGCCCCGTGAACACACAGGGATACAGCCAAGAATACCTTGAGGCATAGGAGTGACCATTCTATCCTCGTATTTCGGTTACGAAATCCAAGCATGCTTGGAAAGTTGTGGGCCTTAAAGGCCTGTTAAAGCCATTGGGATAGACCTAAGCTATTAGATTAAGTTAAACATGTCTTAAGAAGTGATCTCAAAGGTGTACTATAATGACTACTGATTTGCAATCGTGACCTATAACATAATCTATTTTCTCCTGCTTAGATTCGTATCTTTATGCAAGTGGTGCATCGGATTCTAATACTCAGACTCTCGGATTAAAGATAGCAAAGGTTTATTTGACACATTAATACAATTTACAATACAGAGAAACTCAATCCACAATGTTAATCAGAGAAAATTATAGGTATCCTTATTAAATAAGGATATCAAGAAGCAACATCAATATGTTATTTCACAAACTGACAAAACTTGACTGCAATATTCACATTAATCTTCATATCATATCACATACACATTAGTTTAACCGTGTATGAGTTACCTCACTATGCGTTCTAATATTAAGGTGCTACAGTCCTGACTTAATTATATGAAAGTCCTCAATCTTCAATTTCCCTTAATCTCATTTATAACATCTTAATTTTCTTATACACATTATACAGAGAAAGAATTTTCAATGTTACTGTATACACTGGTTCTTCATACTTGTTCCTTCAACTTCTGACTGCCATTCTCTGATTGATCTCCCTTCCAATTCATTTAGTCGGTGCTATGGCATGGATTTCTTCAGTCAAAGACAAGTCCACATGATCCCAGCATAACTAGCCCACTCCAGATATAACGATGGCATAAGGCGATTCTGCTTCTGTGAGGGCTGTTGCCTAGAAGCTAAGCTCTTTGATTGGATTGCCCATCAGTCGAACGGAGATGTGTTCTTTCATCGTACGATTAGGAATGCGTGATCCTTCCAACTCGTAAGAGGCATATCCTATTACTGCCCTCAGGATTCCTAACAGAACTCTTCGGTGATCCTTCGCCTGAGCACTCCTGGACAGAGACACTCCTCCGTGCAACCGTCTACCCACCAGAATACACGAGACTACCAGCCAAGAGAGAAGAGGAAAAAAAAGCCATGTGTGTGAGGTTCCTAACCCTTTTATATCATCTCCCCTATCGGCAATCACCATAACTTATGTAGCTCACCCAACGTGTATAATTTCTCCGACGTGGGTCTCGTTTCGTATTGTTTGTTTTTTCTGACACCACTTCGCTTCTGCATGTACCGTGGGCGAGCGACTGCCTGGGGGGAAACCTTTCCTTCCGTTGGTGTGCCCGCACACATTGAACTTTTGCTCACAGCAGCTTAATGCAAGTCATACTACAAAACATTGTATTATCAATTCTAACAAAATATTAATTTATAACATATCACTGGCATTATACAATCAAGTAAGTATTCCTTCCTTGAAATATTCACAATATTTTTTCTTTATAATAATGTAATCTATATTTTTCCAGTTGCCTACAGCACATACCTAGAAGCAAGCAGGTTTTTCCTGTTAAACGATGATAAAGTTAGAATTCTTAGGAATCTCAATTTATCAAAGTTTAACAATATAGTATCAGAAAACCTTATGTCCTAACCATTTCACAACTGACCTTCCTAGACACTGAACATACCAGACTTTTATAAAAAAATAATTATATTTTTGTCTGTTCACTGTGCAATAGTAGTAACATCAGGAGCAAGTAATCAATTAATCTCATACCAGAGGTATCTAAGATGTATCTATCAATCTGTTGCAAATGACATTAGATTGAAGACTGCGATCCTTCTATCTTCTTCTCATCCTGCTAAAAGAACATCAATTCCTCATAAAAAAAAGAGCTCTTTCAAATTTAAAGAACAACAAAGATATATAATAATTAAGGCTGATAAAGGCAATTCAACTGTTATCATAAATACAAGTGATTATATGTCCAAAATTTCATTTTTACTCTCCGATACCTCTCTTAACACTCCATTAGATTATGACCTCATTTTGACAAAAATCATGAAGAAACCAACAACCTTTTACGCAACATGACCACATTGGCCTATGTCTTAAAAAAAGGTTGAAATCTATGCACCCCTTAACTCCATGATTATATGGAATGCTCAAGATACACAAAACTAATATTCCTTTTATTATTATAGTCTAACCAAGTGAAAAATAAACTTCCAACATCTTTCTCTAAATCCAGAGTAATTCAATAATACGGTGGTACACCTGTTGGCAACTCCTGTAGGTAAATATGACCTCTCCTATTACTTCAGCCTTAGTATCTCCACATTTGGGTCTGCCTCCCACTGACAAGACCTCAATAAAGGTCGAAACTGGTCTGGGTAGTGGCCCTTCCCTTAATGCATAGCAGTATACATGTCCGCAAGGAGATGTGCTTTGCATTATGGGAGATACTGAGACAAGGAGTGATGAGAGCTTGGTCTGCTTTTGCTTGGAGTTTCCTGGTGTTGCACTACCTTACCTCAGTCCTGAAGATATTTTCAGGCACAAACTTTGTTTGCTTACACTTCGATAAAGGATTAAACTAAATTTATTATAGTCTAACCAAGTGAAAAATAAACTTCCAACATCTTTCTCTAAATCCAGAGTAATTCAATAATACGGTGGTACACCTGTTGGCAACTCCTATAGGTAAATATGACCTCTCTTATTGCTTCTGCCTTAGTATCTCCACGTTTGGGTCTGCCTCCCACTGACAAGACCTCAATAAAGGTTGAAACCGATCTGGGTAGTGGCCCTTCCCTTAATGCATAGCAGTATACATGTCTGCAAGGAGATGTGTTTTGCATTATGGGAGATACTGAGACAAGGAGTGATGAGAGCTTGGTCCACCTTTGCTCAGAGTTGCCTGGTGTTGCACTACCTTACCTCAGTCCTGAAGATATTTTCAAGATTTAAAGATATTTTCCTGAAGATATTTTCAGGACCGCAAACTTTGTTTGCTTACGCTTGAATAAAGGATTAAACTATTTTTATTATAATATTCCTCTTCAGCCTATGTATTAGTTTGCTTACTAATTTGTTATCAAAACATCTGGCTAATCTTGTCAAGGAGCACATCAGACATATGGACTACATCAAAAACTCGCAAATATGTGTAGAAAAACTAGGAAAAATTGCTATCTTATCAATGGACATTCTAGCTAGTCCAGATATTGTATCTTTGTTCACCGATGTTCCTGTGGAAAGTTATGGCACTTGTAGATGATTTGTTCCTTCCTGACATCTCTCATCTATTTAGACATTGTCTCAACTCAGATTATTTCTGATGGAATGAGAAAATCTACAAACAACTATCTGGCCTTGCAATGGGAAGCCCTCTATCTTCTCATATCCCCTCTATCTCCTGCTGACATATCCATGGAAAACTTTAAAGATTTCCTGCTATCTACAAATCCCAAACCATCCCTTTGGTGGTTTGGGATTTGTCCCTTTGGTGGTCCCTATGGAGATACATAGATAACATATAATCTGGAAACAGTGTGGCTGAGTTACATGATTTTCTTTCAACTATTAACCCCTTCCATCATAAAATTAAATTCACTTTAGAACTTGAAGAGGAAGGAAAATTACCTTTCCTAGATGTTTTAATTTACAAAAAAAGCACAAGGAGGTCTCTCTCTCTTAGCATATACCGTAAGCCCACTCATACAGGTCATCACTTACATTTCTCTTCATTGTACTGTATATTGCAAAAATTAGGTATTATACATATGCTGGAAAAAAGGGGATGATCTCTAATACAGGAGATGAAGAAGAATTACATTCTCTTCTCCAACTATTCACAATAGATTCCTGACATTTGCTACAGAACCTTAGTTTCCATCCCTGATATTGGTAGACTTTATCTCAAAATTGCCAATCTTCTGAAATCTCATGACATAAGAGTGACTTTCAAGCCCATTGAGATTATATGAACTCTGTTACATTCACCTAAGGACCATAAAATATCCCTTTCAACAAATATTCTGGAGTTTATAATATTCCATGTTCTTGTGCCTTTGTTTACATAATGCAAAACATCTAGAAGAATTAGACACACAAAAAGTGCATATTGGAGACATTAATAACACAGAAAAGACAGCTCAGGTCTAGCTTTCCACTTCTCCCCACACTCACCACAATACTGAATGGGACAAGAGCTCCATGCCTTACATAGAAGACAACTTCAGCAACTGCAACATCAAAGAGTCTACGATGGTTATCCACTCACAAGGCACACTCAACAGAAACCAGGAAATGATTTTATATAATATTTGGAAGTCACTTATAGATCTTTCCACATGTCAGATTTGAACTTTTCTGCCAACCAGCATGCATAGCTATTGAATAATGACTGACATACACCAGCTTCTATGTTCCACGTGTTTCTATCTTTCTTACTTTTAATGGTTCTTACATGTTTAGTTTTAGTTATGTAATGGATCATGTGTTTATTTATTTTTTTGTTCTTCCAAAACCAAAAGAAGCCACTAACATGTACCAAAACTAGTCAGTTTAAATATCTTTATTATCATGACCTATTAAACCAGTGTCAGTTATCATTTGTCACATTTGTTTTTGGTCAAAAAATCTACATACTCAATATAATAGTTTTTTTTTTTTTAATAAGTAATCTATGTATATAAAAGCAGATATAAAAAAATAATAATAATAAAATAAAAAATATATCCAAACAATAGTCTGTCTTAAAAAGAAGAAACATTAAGTCTTATGAACTCAAGGAGATATACAAATGTCCAAATTATGCTTTTACAATCTACCATGCTTTACACAAGATGGATTACACAGCCTTTGAAACAAAAAAGAAGACGCTTTGACTAACTGAGCCACCACTTTTCAGGAAATGTGTATAATATATACATACAAATACACATAAGGAGTGAAAAAAAAAAAAAAAAGAAAGAAAGAAAGAAAATGTGTAACCCCTCCCCTCATATGCATGTATAGTAATAAATTGCTGTAAAAAGAAAATCAGCAGAACTAGAGAGAGAGAGAGGGAGGGAGAGAGACGAAGTTGAACGAGTGGGTGGTAGTGGTTGGCCGCTCCATACAAATTAATGGTTTTAGAGGAAAGTAGAACTGCAAAATAAGATGGAGAAATGAAGATGAGCTCAAAATTTGGGATTGACAACCAAACTGAATTCTATATTAGCTGAAAAAAAAACGTATACGTTATGATAGCAAATAATCAGATATACCAGCTGGTGTGTTTTTTGTTGTGTTACATAAGACCACACTCTTTTCATTAGGGCACCAGAGAAAACAGTGAAAAGTCAGCTGATAGAAGATCCCAAAAATGAAACTAGCAGAAGAATTACAGAAACCCCAATACAGCTGATAGACTGAGGAGACCAAAACAGATGAGATGTTTCTAAAAGATGCAATTCATATACAAGGAATCAGAGTTATACATTCAAAAATATGAAGATAAATGTCAATGGAAGCCAATTTCAAAATAGGAAACGGGACAATAAGATTAATCAGTGCCCATGGGAGAAATCATGGGAAGTGTTTTAGAATTCCATACATAAACTGACGTGTTTGTGGAAATAAAAACAGAAGCTAAAACTTACATGAAATTGAATTTACTAGATGTAAAATTTTTGCCTTCATATCTAAAGAATCTTCAAGACATCTAAAACAATTACCTCAGCAACAAGTTAAATGCATTAACAAGATTATATTTTGTTAACTGTTATTAATTTATTTAGCGTATGGCTCACACATGAAACGTTACATTACGTTAATCCTTAATATATATATATGGACATAGTAATAGACGTATATACAATAATAAGACGTAATACAGTCATAAAAGAGACACTCAAGAATAGGCTACAACCGAATGTCTAGGTTGATTATCCAGTCGACTGCACTTGGTGTAGCATGGATGAAGTCTGACAGGTTTCCGCTGTATGCACGTAGGACACATTCTGCTATAATATGATTAATTGTCTGGTGGGGGTGATCCACAGTCGCACCTGGGTGAGGCAATCATGTCCCATTTGTAAAGGTGGTCTGCACATCTGCCATGGTTGGTGCGGATGCGGTTTTCCAAGGTAAGTCAACCACTATCAGACCAAGTTTTCCGAGGTAGGTCAAAACCAGATGGTATCTGTGTTGGGTCCACTAATTCATGGAGGATCCCTGTTGAACTGTTACACCAGGACTCTTTTCACTTCTCCTTCATGTTGAAACTTATTTCTGCAAGATTTTTTGCTGTTAAGATTGGAGGGTGCCTTGACTTTAGCCTATTTATTTCTAGGGGTGGAATGTCTTAATTATTTGGAAGATTTTGGATTTGCATGATTTTGCAGTATTCATGTAGAAGAAAGTTGGATCTGCAGATGTGTGGAGGCGGGATGTTGCTTAGCACTGGGAGCCAGTAGGTTGGGGTTGATTTTACAGTTCCAGAAATAAGGCACATAGTGGTGTTAAGCTGGGCATCAACCAAATACACATACGGGTGAGCAGTATTCAGCTGTAGAGTAAACGAGGCCAAGAGCAGTGCAGCGAAGTATTGTTGCTGAGGCACCCCAAGTTGTTCCACATAGTTTTTGCATTATATTGTTTCTTGTTTTTAGCTTGGATGCTGTGTTAATGAGATGTGGTTTAAAAGACAGTGTTCTGTCTAGAGTGACGCCCAGATATTTCAGGAATCTGTTGTAGTGTAGCACTTTGTGGTTGAAGTAGACGAGTTCTTTGTTAGCCTGGTTATTGTTCAGGTGGAAGCATGAAACTTGTGTTTTGCTAGGATTTGGGCATAATCTCCATTTGCTGAAGTTCATCTAGGACCGAAAAGGTCGTTTGTTAGTGTATCTTCCATTGTAGTAAAATTGGTGTGTCTGCTGGCTAGAGCAATGTCATCAGCATAGCAAAACTTCTTAGAGACTGTATGAGGCATATCTGCGATGTATAAGTTAAAAAGGAGGGGAGCCAGAACTGACCCTTGTGGTAATCCATTATCCAGTGTTCTTTGTTTACTTTTGTTCTCATCCATACACACTTGGAACAGGCAGTTGCTTAGCATGTCAGCAATTAGTTTTGCTATTGTTTTGCATGGGACTGCACGGAGCTACTTGCAGACTGTGCCATGCCTCCAGACTGTGTCATAAGCTGCAGTAAGATCTACAAAAGCTACAGCTGTTTTCTGGCATTGTTGGTAGCCTGCCTCTATATGTGTGTGGTGAGTGATAGAACCTGATCACAACAGCTTCGTTTATATCTGAATCCGGCCTGTTCCACTGGGACTTGTTCTATTATCTTAGGGGCAATTCTATTAAGGATGAGCCTTTCTAGGTGCTAAGCAAGGCAATTGGTCGGTAGTTTTCTGGTTTGTTGTTGGTTTTTTCCTGGTTGGAAAAACAAAGAGACACAGGGACCGAAGAATACAAGAGATTACATAGAAAAATCAGAAGAGCCATCAAGCAGGATAAGGAAAAGTTCTATACTAATAAATGTGAAGAAATAGAGTTCCAGATGAGAAGGCATAATTATAAAAGGATGTTTTATTTAGTTCGTGACTTAAAGCACAAGTTCAAGCCTAAATTGAATGTCATCAAAGACAGGAATGGATCATTACTAACAGAAGAGTTGGAAATCAAAAAACAGATGGAAAGAATACTGTGGGGAACTGTACAGCAGAGTGGATAAAGAAAATGCGGAGTCCTCCCACCAAGAAAATTTTGATTTGGAACCTCCTCCACTTAGGCATGAAGTTGAAAGAGCAGTTAAGCAGCTCAACAGCAATAAGGCCCCAGGTGCAGATGAAATCCCAGCAGAGTTAATTAAGGCCACAGGAGATGAAGGGATAAGAGTGTTTCATAGATTGATTACAAGGATATGGGAGACAGGATCATGGCCTAGAGACTGGAAGAAGTCAGTTTTCATACCACTACACAAGAAAGATGATATGAAGGCATGCAAGAATTATAGAACTACAGGGTGTTCGGGATAAATTTGACAGTTTCGTAAGGAAAAAGAAAATCTTCTTTGTATCTATTAAATTTAATGAATTGACAAAAAAACATTACAGGCAGAGTTAATTACAATACTATCAACAAGATTTACTCAAAATAACCACCATTAGCATCGATCACAGCTTCAATTCTGCTTCGGAACCTCGAACAAGCTGATGCTACAGTCTCCCTGGGAAGGGCCGCAAAAACTGTTTTAATTTTATCCATTAACTGGGCTTTTGTATTACTGGAAGTGCGATTGGTGTCTTTTTCAACTGCGCCCCATACAAAATAATCCATGGGGTTAAGGTCTGGGGAGTTTGGAGGCCAAACATTTGGACTGGTGAAGTCGTAGAAATTTTCAGACAACCATTTTTGACTTTTCCCAGAGGTGTGGCAAGGGGCCGAATCCTGCTGCCATACATACGGCCTACCATTGGCTACCCTTGTTATCCAGGGCTTGACTACAGTTAGCAACTCCACGAACAAAGCCCGAATTCCAATGCCAGGGTTCTTCAACACCTGTTCCTGCAGATTTGCGAGGAATTCTGCTGTACGAACGCAATCAGATCGTCTGCTAGGGATCTTTCTTCTTGCTACATCCTCGTAGTCACCATTGCAAGTTTCTAGTTCATGCCTGATTGTTTTTACTGTATTCAGGGAGCATTGGGCAGCAGTCGTAATATCCTTATTTTGATGGCGGGCACGAATCATCATGATACAAGTTATTCTCTTCCATGATTCAGGTGGGTTCCAGCTATCCATCCTTTCTGACATCTTGTATATGAATGAAGAAGGGTCCAAACTTTTAAATGAAGAGAAGTGTGTGTTAATACATGTAACTTACGGAAAAATATAATTAATTATAAATATGTCAAATTTATCCCGAACACCCTGTATTAGTTTGATATCTTGTGCAAGCAAAATTTTATTAAAGATCATGCTAAATAGGATTGAGGCCAAAGTTGAGGCAGAGATGCCCGAGGAACAAGCAGGTTTTAGGAAAGGTAGCGGCACCAGAGATCAGATCCTTTGCCTTAGACAGATCATAGAAAAATATAAAGAATTCAGACTCCCTCTGGTAATGTGTTTCTTAGACTACTCTAAAGCTTTTGACTGTGTTGAGCATGTGAAACTGTGGGAAGTCAGTTAATCCAACAGGTGTTGGATTAACTGACTGGATTCAAGTTGGAAAAGGAGTTAGACAAGGATGTTTACTTTCTCCTCACTTGTTTAGTATATATGCAGAGGACATCATGCGTGAAGCATTGGATGAGTTCAGGACAGGAATTACAATAGGAGGTAGATTGATCAGTAATCTTAGGTACGCTGATGATACAGTACTCCTTTGTAATGACATGGAAAAACTAGGACTAATTCTTGATAAAGTTAACAAGATCAGTAATAACAGAGGACTTCAACTCAATTCTAGCAAGACAAAGATCATGGTTCTCAAAGGAAAAACAAACAGAGAAGCTCCTGAGAAACAAATGTATCTTAATAGAGAAAGAATTGAGGAAGTCAGCAAGTTTGAGTACCTGGGATCCATTATTAATGTGAAGAATTGCTGTTCAGAAGATGTCAGAAAAAGGTTAGGAATGGCTAAAACAACAGTCAGAGACCTGTCTAAAATCTGGAAGGATGGATCTATCTCCATGGGAACAAAGTTGAGGATTTTGGATGCAGTTGTTTTTCCAACAGCGACTTATGGATGCGAGAGTTGGAACCTAAAGAAGTCAGATAAGAAACGGATATCTGCTTTTGAGATGTGGTGTTACAGAAGGCTGTTGAGGATATCATACACTGAAAGGCGTACAAATGAATGAGTGTTAGAAAAGATTAGTAGAACTTTACGGCTCCTTAAGGATATTGACAGAAGAAAATTAAAATATTTTGGACACGTAGAAAGGATGGAAGGACTTCTCAGAACAGTAATAGAAGGTAAAGTTCCTGGAAAAAGAGGCAGGGGTAGACCATCAATGAGATGGATGGATGGCGTGTGTGGAGTGACTGATCTTCAGAGAGTTGAGGCTGCCAGAAGGGCAAACAACAGGACTACATGACAAGGCCTAGTGTGGAACATCATCGAGCATCGGAGTGACCATACGGCGTCTGTAGATGCCCAGTGAACACAGACATAAACTCTTTTGGAAGTCTACCAGTCTGGAGGATGTCAGAGAAAAAGCAAGCCAATCACTGTCGAGCTTTTTGGCCTGTCTTCAACAGGAAATCAGGATGAATTCCATTGAAACCTGGAGCCTTGCCTGGTTTCATATCCATTAGAGCAGTGTTAATATCTTCAAGAGTGAATGGCCATGAATATAGAGGGTCTGATGGTCTGTTATTTTTCAAATATGTAAGCTCTCTTTTTATTTGAAGAGTGTGTTGTTTGTCCTTGGTGGTATATCTTGACGTGTTGACAATATGTGATGCATATTGGTTAGGAGAAATAGCTGATTGTTTCCAGACAGTCAGGGTGCCACTACCTAGTTTTCTTAGAAGGCTCCACACTTTTCTACTGGAGTGTGCCGAAAATAGAGTCTTTCTACTGTGTCAGTCCATTTCTTCTGTCGGTTGGTGTCAAGGCTGTGAATGAGTTCATCTGTAATGTCAGGATCGCCACACTCTAGATATTCTTGATACACTTTATTACTATCATCATCATCCCATCCAGGGATATAATCCTTCCAGAAGCCTCTTTGTATGGTCTTCTTACCTACAGCTAAGACAGCTCCTGCGAATCTCTTGTAATTACTGCTTGTTGGAGGGATCCAACGGACATATTTGTCAAGACAGGCAGCAAATGTATCCCTTTCTGGAAGTTCCAACAGGGATGTTGGATGGATCTGACAAGGGGTACCTGCAGACCTATCTCTAAAATAATTGGTCTATGTTGGCTTCAGGGAAAGTTGGAGAGAACTCTTCTCGATGTAGGTAACGGTCGTCCACTGTTGTCTTGAGTGACGAAGCAGAGGCCGGGGTTGTACTCCCTGTTCCAAGCTGCTGACCTGAAGGAAGATCTATCTTTTGGATCGAAAATTAGGTGCATGTTGTGAATTTCTGCCCATTCAGTCAAAGTCTCTCCGCATTCATTGTTGGAAACATATTTTCATAGCGTGTGGTGGCTGTTAAAGTCACCTATATGCATCGCAGGGTGGTTGTACACTAGTAGAACTTGTGGAGGCCACAAGAGGGCAGGGGTTTATACACGTTGGTAATGGTTATGTTCCCTATCATAGTTGTTATCAGATGCATGCCGCCGACAATGCTGGTTGTAACGAGGTGGGAATCTTCTAGGGTATTACGTACATAGGTGGCAAGACCATGTGCATGATGGCAAGTGGCTCCAATGATAATGTAACCAGGAATTCGGCCCCTGCGGCGGAGCTGATCCTCATCCTTACAGTGAGTCTCTTGAATAAGAACAACGTCGACATTGTTGTCATCTGTTAACTGTAATAAGTAATAAGAAGTTAGAAGCTAAAAAAAAGTCCTTGGCCTTGTTAATTATAGAAAGCAATTCCCTTAAGAACTCCATCTCAATTGTGTTATCCGCTGAGTTTTTAAATATAGTTTAACATATATCTCCTTCAGATTCCAACAAGTGAGTTTTCAACTACTCACAGCTATCTCAAACAGAAATTCAGTTTACTAGTCAGTCACTCTGTGACCTCATTTAGTAATAATACGAACAATCAGAATCAATTAATTAGAAATTTATCAAGATGTCCTCTTACTCATGATTAGATTACAGATCAGTATTACCCAAAGGTCAAATCAGTATTACCCAAAGTATGCAGGTTCTCCAAGAAAATTGCCTATTATGGATTTTTTTTTTTTCATCATATAGACAGAGGCTTGTGTTCAGTTCTTTCTGAGACTGCCAACAAAGTCTGCTTTCAAATTGCTATGATTCTCTTAAAAGCAAACCTACCACCTTCTAACCTTATGCCTTCAGAAACAACAATCTTATTATTACCAGAATTGACAAGGGCAAAACAGTAGTTACACAAGATAGGAGATAATAGTTTAGAAAGATTGCCTTCATACTCCATGATTTTTCCACTTATTGTCCTACTACCACAGCAGGCAACTGGTACAATTTATCAGCTCTGAAGAGAATCAACTCGAAACTGCTGTCAGGCCAGTGAAATCTTTACAAATGCACTAATAAAAGGCGAATATACAGATGCCTGGGTTGCTTGTGTCTTTTAAGTAGTGCAAGTTAAGGCAACTCCAATGCCAAGGATTGTATTCTGGTAAGCTCTCTGGTCAAAATCTTGAAACTTTCAAAGTTTCTACATACATTCGGCATTGAAATAATGTTGAGTCTTTAATATTCACTATTTCTATATAATTCACAGTGCCAAAATGAAGCCGCATGGCTCTTTCTTTATATATAGTATTTTTTTTTTCTGTAATTAGGAATTTATTGACCATTTGCTGTCCTACACTATGGTGGCATTTTTTAAAATACTCTGTTATAAATGTTACACTTTAACATACTGAAAATGCCACAGATATTAAGGAGAAAATTTTACATCTAGTAAATTCAATTTCACATAAGTTTTAGCTTCCATCTTTATTTTCACAAATCATGGGAATATGTAAATATGGAAAAGGTACATGACAAGATGCTAAGACAAAAGCTGTTTAAATAATCACAATTATATAATGTAAATGGTACATTATATCGAGCAATACATAGTCTACATTAGTTTTAAGTCAGCAGCTAAAATTGAAAGAGGTCCAGGAAGATGGTTTAATGTAAAATCGAGTATGTAATAGTGCACATTATCTCTGCTGTAATTCATTTACATGAATCATATTATGAAGGAAGGTAACATTAGGCTTGTCAAAACTGGAGATATTCAACTTAGCTCTACTTTATGGAGATTATGTTATACTCTTAAATAAATCCAGTACAAGTCTGCAGGTTTCCCTATTCCCTAACTAGATGGAATAACTGTTGTAATAAATTTGTATGAAAATCAGCAATAAAATGATAAAGACTGAAATAGGAAGGAACACTGAAAGCATCAACTGCATCCTGAATGAGAATATAGAAGTGAAGCATTTCAGCTATATAGGCACAATTTTTGAAAAAGATAGTAAAGAGCCTGTGTAGCTCAGTGGATGTGGCATTTGCACACCACGGCGCTTGGCCACATGAAGGAAGACTTGGTTTCGAGTCTAGTTGGCGACTAGACGAAATTTTTCTAAGCCTTTTTTCGACCAGTTCCCGAGTTAGTCGATCTCTGGCACGGGCAAGCGGGATTTAACTCCCGGAAATCGGGTTTTTCATCCCGTAAACTCAAGAAAATCGACTGTAGAACCTACAGTATTTCAGACATTAAATATACTGTGTTAGGGACCACGAGATGGCGGCATTTGTTGAGCCATTTCTCTTCACTGCGTGCCGCTTAAATAGTGATAGCCCTGGGCCAGCTATCTCTGATTGGGTACCAGTGGAGATTAAACTGCCCACTCAGTCTCCAAAAAGTTAGATAGGGCTAAAAACTGGCCTCGCCTACTCCCTATACGGGAATAAAAAGGCATCAGCGGATAGTAAATTAAATCTGGAAATAGACAACAGAACTAATTCTGTTGTATGATGGTATTAGTATGATACAAACCAATCTAGTATTGATACTTAAGCATCACTTATGTTGAAATTTAATGGAGAAAATGCATGTCTAGAGATAATAATTACCAACTAAATTTACTTAGCTATTTTCACCTTGGTGACTAAGACATCTTCATGGACAGAGAGAAATACATCTAAGCACATGCATGCATGCAGGCAGGCAGGCAAACTAGGAGGAAGGCCAACACTGATAGCAAGAAAAGCAAGATCCTATAATTCTGATACACTCTATAGGTATAGTGATGGAAACTCTGTGCAAGTCTCAAAATAACAGTTTTCCATATTTTAGGTAGAGTATCATTACAACATTTACCAAACCTGAACAAATTCACCTGCTTCACTTAAAATATAAGATTCAATTATTTTGAGATTTTCAGCAACTCTCCATCACTGCACTCATAAAAAGCACGATTTAGGACTGTAGGATCCTGCCTTTCTTACTCTGACTGTGTTTGCTCTCGTGCTAATCTAAACTTGAAAAGCAGACACGTGCTTTCTTTTTTCATTTGTATTTCTTTGTGACCATGAACATGACCAAGGTAAATTATTGAAATATTTGATAAGTAAATTTAGTTAGTAATTATTTTTAGATGTGTGTTATATACAAAGGAAATACAATGATTGTTTTTACTTCAAGAGTAAACTGTATGTGAATATGAATAGCATTAATCTATGTAAAGAAATCTTGAAGTTCAGAAAGGGAATCCTGCTATACTGCAAAAATATCATCCACATATCTGTACCATAACTATCCACATATTTGTACCATGAAGTAGCCTGAATGATAACAAAATCCAAGAAATGTCTTGCTGGAGTAATTCTAACGTTTGATCTAGGGCAGCAGTTTTCAACCATTTTTTATCTTATAGCACACTAAAACTGATTACTAAAATTCTATGGCACATCATTTTTCGGCAACTATTTCAGTAACAGCGTAACTTGCTTCTTGTGTTTGTTCCGATACTGTCACAAATTTGGTTCATTTTTTTGCCTGGTGAGTTTTATCAAGTACAACTCTTTTAAAATATTCCACTGGTATCTCGCACAAGTGGGAGTGTTTTGACTGCAGATGTCTCTTCATTTTGTTAGGAACTATTGTTTGATTTGCCAGTTTTTCGCCACATATGACACATGTGGGAGGTGGTGGATTATCTTGACTTAAAATAAAGTCAAAAGACAAATAATACCCATTGTACTGGCAGACAATGGTTTTAGATGTACTAACATCACTTACTACTTCACTGTCATCTAATTTTCATTTTTTAATTAGAAACTTGTCCATGTTGAATGGATCCTTATAAAAAAATAAAAAAATCAACCAAAGTTGGAAAAAAAAATAATGAATTAACTTTTACCAGTTAAAAGAAAATATGGGTATCGCTTGAAATTACTGGTCTTGTAATGTTTTAAAAGTGCAGCACTCATAATTTTCACTAAAATTCAACACTGTTCAAATACAATGAAACCGATCTTACAGAATTGAAACCGATTTAGATGTGTCGGCAAGAAAAATGCTCAGAAGTTTCAGTTGTTCACTGATTAAACCTGGCTCATCTTTATATGGCACTAGCACTACAGTGTATGCTATAATTGTTGCACAACTGGAGGAACCTGTAAACACATACAACAATGCATATCTATAATAACAGATATAATAAATCCATATTATAGCAATATAATCACAAATTTAATTCATTCTTAACAATTCTATTCGATGCAATATAAACATTTGACTCCTCATATCCTTTGTAGGTAAAATGTGCAAAAAAATACTTGTTTTACATCAATTTTTATTCTTTTATATCGAAATACTGGTTGAAAATTGCTGATCTAGAGGAACATTTGTGAAGACAGATATGATATCAAGGCTGATTGAGAGATCACTAGGGAAAAGAAGAAACTCCAAGATTCTTATTTTTAAGTGTAAATTGTTCTTAATGAAGGTTGTGGAATGATCTCTGAAGGCTGAGACTAAATTAGAAAGGTGTTTCACAAGAGTGAACCAATGCAGTCAACAAGATATAACAGAACATTTGCTTTGTGAACTTTTGAAAGTTCATATCTAGAGGGTGGCACAATTAATTTGGTTTCATCATTCCAACAAGAGACACTACAGATGAGTTCATTACCTACTTATTTGATTTGAGGTATGATCATCAGAAGCAGGATGCTAAGTAGTGTAGTCCTGCAAGGTAAGAATACAAACTACTAAGGCTGATAAGGGAAAAGCTATTATAGTTCACGACAGGTAATCATACTATAAAAAACTTAGATTAAACTTGGTGTGCAAATTTGTGATATTTAGTAAATGCAGTTTGCTATGATAAATCTTTAAACCTCTAATTATTTGTAATGATAAACTAAAATTGGATTGCTTCTGTGGGGCTTAAGTTTGCTTTTTGTTTTAGTTTTTAAAAGAATGTGAATGTTCTATAACAATTTGTGATGAATTTTGCTATAATACAAGTCAACTGTAATATGTTGAAGTGAGTGAGATCACTATAATTAGAGTGAACTACATCAAGACTACTTTTATATTCAAGCAGTTTTACTTGTCCTGTTCCTGTCATGTCAACACTATTACATTTAGTTCTTCAATAAGCTGATAACACTTTTGTGGGTAAGTTTATATTTATTTGTTATGATAGGTTTCACGGTATAAAACGAACACAGATGGTTAAGAAATTAACTATTTATTAACTTAAAAGCTAATATTTTGCTGGTAATATATCCAGCATCTTCAGAGCACACAACACAAAGTTTGTTACAAAGGCAAGACAACCACAATACGGTGTAACAGTGGGGACAGTATAAGTGATTGCAGCGTGCAACACAAGACTAAAGTCCTAATATGGCGCCATCTAGGTTTAAAAAAAATAAAATAAAATAAAATAAAATAAAAAAAAATCCAAGTTTTGAAATAGTAGTCCAAATGATAAAAAATAAAAGTAATAAATATTAATTTGGTCTTAGGATAACTGTCTCCCAAATCTTTGGTAGATTTATACAGCCATACTTGTTAAGGTTTGGGGTATGTTTCAAGGCTTCTGTTGATTCCAGAAACAACCTCTCTGACTTGTAGAAGCTTCTGTGCATTACTTTTGTTTCTTTCCAATTGATCCTGTGTGTAGGGGTATCCAAAGAGTGGTCTACCAGACCCGACTTACCATAGAGAAAGTGTCGGATATATTTTTTGTGTTCACTGAGGCGGATGTCCACATTTCTTCCTGTCTGTCCGTAGTAGCCTTGATGGCAAGAACAGGGCACTTCATAGACACCAGGATGTGATAAAGGAGTGCATTTGTCCTTAGGTGAACGGATGAGAGTTGCTAATTTTTTATACGATTTAAATACTCTGCGTAATTGGTGTTTGTTAAGATATCTAGAGTGCTTTTCATTTAGCAGTTTTTCAAAGTAATTACTCCATACTTCAAGGATATCTTTTCCTCCCGTTTTCATGTCACCTTTATCATCTCTAACTCCTTTTACAGGAGATAGAGATGATAAAGGTGACATGAAATTTCCTCCATTCCTAAGCTTCTTCAACAACCTTCAGAATATTTTGCCCCCTTCTTGATATTTATTTTCTATATTCTTGCCAAAGTCCTCCCAAGACTTTTGTTTAGATAGTTTTACACAGTGTTTAGCATTCTTGCATTTGTTTCTGTATTCTCTAAGAGCACAAGCTGACTTATTTGCCAGGAACTTTTGATATGCTTTTTTCTTTTCTTTCACTGCCTGTTTAACTTCCTGTGTCCACATTGGAGTTCTAATTTTTCTATCATTGCAGACAACTTCACCACATGCCTCTCTAGCTAAATCAATCAGGGTTTTCTTCACGGCTTGCGACTGAATCTCCAAGGTTTGATTCCTGTTCTCAAACTCTTTCATTTTTCTTCAATAACCTTTGTGTATTTTAGTCTACAGTTCACATCTGAGAGCTGCTCAACTTTCATTCGCTTTAAAACTTTCTTACATGTTATTCTTTTCAATATGAAATTCAATTTGATCCCGCTCAAGACTAAATAGTGATCACTTCCAATTTCAAATCCTCTGTACACTCTGGTGTTCTGCACCAGGGAGAAAACATCACTATCAACAATAACATAGTGGATGAGACTTTTCTTATTCCTTGCCTCTTCTCTCCATGTGAATTTGTGCACATTTTTATGTTGGAAGATGGTGTTAGTAATAACCAGTCCATGTCCTGAGCAAAAATCCAACAGATATTTGCATTATTGTAAGAAAGTTTCAAAGCGAATAAAAGTTGAGCAGCTCTCAGATGTGAACTGTAGACTTACATATACAAAGATTATTGAAGAAAAAATGAAAGAGTTTGAGAACAGGACCAAACATTGGAGATTCAGTGGCAAGCCTTGAAGAAAACCTTGATTGATTCAGCAAGAGAGGCATGAGGTGAGGTTGTCTGCAAGGATATAAAAATCAGAACTCCAAGTTGGACACAGGAAGTTAAAGAGGTAGTGAAGGAAAAGAAGAAAGCATATCAAAAGTTTCTGACAAATAAGCCAGCTTTTGTTCTTAGAGAATACAGAGACAAATCTAAGAAAGCTAAACACTGTGTAAAACTAGATAAACAAAAGTCATGGAAGGACTTTGGCAAGAATACAGAAAATAAATATCAAGAAGGTGGTAAGGAGGAAAGAGTGCTGTGAAAGGAGTTAGAGATGATAAAAGTGACATGAAAATGGGAGAAAAAGATATCCTTGAATTATGGAGCAATTACTTTGAAAAATTGCTAAATGAAACAAGCAGTGATGACAGCACAGTGATAAAAAACACTCAACAGGTATACAGTCATTAATACATATCAATGTTTGAAGTAGAAAAAGCCATCAAAATCTGAAATGTGGAAAGGCAGCAGGAGTAGCTGATATTCGACCAGAAATGCTGAAGTATGGTGGTATAAAAGTCTTACAGTGGCTGTACTGCATAGTTCAGAAAGCCTGGACAGAGGGATGCGTTCCTGATGATTGGAGTAGAGCTCTAATAGTACCCATATATAAAAAGGGAAATAAAACTAAATGTGAGAATTACAGAGGTATTTACCTATTGAGTGTTCCTGGCAAGATCTATGCAAGTATACTTGAGAAACGGTTGAGAAGAATTATGGAAGAAAAGTTTGGAGAAGAACAAGCTGGATTCAGGCCAAATAGAGGCTGTCAAGATCAGATCGTCACTTTATGACAAATAGTCGAGAAAGCATGGGAATATAACAAAGATCTGTATTTAAGTTTTGTCGATCTGGAAACGGCATATGACAAGGTGCCAACAGAGAAGCTATTCAATATGCTACAGTTATATGGTGTCGAGGGCATTATATCAAGCAATACTCAGTCTTTATTTAAGTTGCAAGTCGGCAGTTAGAATTGAAGGAAGTACAAAAAGATGGTTTAATGTTAAATCTGGTGTGAGACAAGGATGTACATTATCCCCTCTGTTATTCATTATCTGTACGGATCACATTATGAAAGAAAGTGGGATTAAACATGATATCAGAATTGGAGATGTTAATGTCAGCTCTTTGCGTTATGCAGACGATGTTATACTTCAAAATAAATCCACTACAAGTTTGCAAGATTCTCTGACTAAATTGAATAACTGTTGTAATAGATATGGTATGAAGGTCAGCATTAAAAAGACAATGTAAACTGTGTTGCGAATGGGTAACCTGTGGAACAAGTAAAACGTTTCAGCTACTTAGACACGATTTTTAGTGAAGCTGGTAAATTAAATATGGAAATAGCTGGTATGGTAGGAAGTCTATTGAATAAATTCATATGGAATAAGAGAGAAATTAGTCGGAACACTAAATTAGCTGTATACAGGACAGTGTTCAAACCAGTTTTAACTTATGGATCTGAGAGCTGGGTCAGAAGTAAAACACTTGACCAAAGACTAGAGACTGCAGATATGAGAGTCCTCAAAAGATTAGAGGCATGAACAGATGGCATCAATGACAATATCATATTAAAAATGAGGATATTAGGAAAGAACTAGACATTGTCAGCATCCAGGAATGCATTAGCAGAGCTAATCTCAGGTGGTATGGTCACTTAAATAGAATGGGAGAGGAAAGATTAGCAAAACAAGTGTTCTCTGCCAGGTTGGCAGGAAAACAACCCAGAGGAAGACCAAGATATAGGTAGATTGATATGGTACAAACTGCCTTAGACGATAGAAATATAAGATCTGATAATGTTGGAGTCTTGACAAGTAAGCGACTGATTTGGAGGAAAATTGTAGATAGGAAGTTAGTAATGATGTAAATTTTTCATGTAGTACTATCATATCCTGTACACCCCTTGAGGGTACACATCAGGAATTTGATGATGATGATAAATTTTTCTTCAGTAACATCTTCGAAAAAACTCTTAATTTCTGTTGAAAGGTAAGGACTTCCTTTAGTAATGGTAAGGCTGTGTTTCCTTTCCCTTGCAACTTCAAATTTAGCTTATTAAAATGTTCTCTCACATCAAGTAAAAAAAAAATTTTTATCCATTCAGGGTTACTGAGAAGTTCCACATGATTTATGTTAAGGTTTTTTAGTGGTTAAGAAAACAATTACTTCCTTTTAAGCACTGAAAAAAAACGAGGTTGTAACGTACAGATGTAAAAATCACCAAATCTTTATGTTCAGTCAACATAAAGATTTGGTGACATTTACATCTGTACGAAGGTTATCAAGAGGAAAAGCATTAAAAGTCACCAAATCTTTATGTTGATTACCTAGTTCCTCTAAAAATGTGTCCAAATGTCTGTGATTCAACACCTGAAATCGAATCATTGGCACAACAATATCCATCGCTCTTTTTAGTTGTGGTAATAATCCCAAAGAATTTGCAACTAAAGTTTCTTGATGCAAAAATGCAATAAAATGAAATAAGTCCATGTGGAATATGAGTTGAGAATAATTTGAAAAACCTCTTATTTTTCGCAACCATAGAAGACGCACCATCAGTCGCAATGCATACTATATTATTAATATTTATATGTTTATTCTGGGTGCTTAAGGGTCAAAGCTGTATAACTGAGAGGAAACCTCCACATAGCCTTTAAAGGAATGCGGAGAACCGATCAGGGCTTCTGACCTAATGTCCAATCCTCACCTTCTCATGGTGCACAATGTTGGGTATCTACCTGGATACTGAACGAATGAGGATGGTCTGGCAATTTGGGATTTAGCCGACCAAATTGTATTCTTATTGGTTAAACCAAAATAAAAAATAATGGTACAACATGACAAAATTTCATACCGGCTGGGGTGTCGCCCGGTTAAACAAGCCCCCCGTTTTTTTCGCCACAGAACCAGAGCGAACAGTGAAAAGTCAGCTACTGGAACAAATCTGAAAACAAACCCCAACTCAACATCACCAGAGTTAAAGATCAGATCCACGTAAGAAGCCTGAATGGCAAAGAAATGGAGCTAGCTGAGGAATTAGATAAGTACCAGATCGACATAATAGGGGTGACTGAAACAAAAAAGACAAAAACTGGTGAGATCTTTCTGAGCAATAAATACAAAATGTTATATTCAGGCAATGACAGTCAAGGAAAAGAAGGAGTAGCCATAGTATTCAACAAAATACGAGGCTAATCTTCTTGAATGGCAGCCAGTCTCAAGTAGAGTAATGTGGGCAAATATGAGAATGAAGAACTGGACAATGAGACTTATTTGTGCCTATGGTCCCACAGAAGGTTCTACTAAGGTAGAAGTGGAGAATTTTGTGAGGCTTTAGAAAAAGCAACTGACACAATGAAAAATGAAAAGTTGGTCCTTTTGGGGATCTAAATAGCATAGTAGGAAATGATTGTGAGACATACAAAAATATTTTCGGAAAATTTGGAGAAAAGAGCAAAGCTAATAATAATGGCAAATATCTGTTGGATTTCTGCTCAGGACATGGACTGGTTATTACTAACACCATATTCCAACATAAAAATGTGCAAAAATTCACATGGAGAAAAGAATCTAGGAATAAGAAAAGTCTCATTGACTATGTTATTGTTGATAGTGATGTTTTCTCCCTGGTGCAGGACACCAGAGTGTACAGAGGATTTGAAATTGGAAGTGATCACTATTTAGTCTTGAGCAAGATAAAATTGAATTTCATATTGAAAAGAATAACATGTAAGAAAGTTTTAAAGCGAATAAAAGTTAAGCAGCTCTCAGATGTGAACTGTAGACTAAAATACACAATGATTATCGAAGAAAAAATGAAAGAGTTTGAGAACAGGAATCAAACCTTGGAGATTCAGTGGCAAACTCTGAAGAAAACATTGATTGATTCTGCCAAAGAGGCATGTGGTGAGGCATGTGGTGAGGATAAAAAAATCAGAGCTCCCTGGTGGACACAGGAAGTTAAAGAGGCAGTGAAGGAAAAGAAGAAAGCATATCAAAAGTTCCTGTCAAATAAGTCAGCTTGTGCTCTTAGAGAATACAGAGACAAATGCAAGAATGCTAAACACTGTGTAAAACTAGCTAAACAAAAATCATGGGAAGACTTTGGCAGGAATATAGAAAATAAATATCAAGAAGGTGGCAAAATATTGTGGAGGTTGTTGAAGAAACTTAGGAATGAAGGAAAGAGTGCTGTAAAAGGAGTTAGAGATGATAAAGGTGACATGAAAACGGGAGAAAAAAGATATCCTTATGGAGTAATTACTTTGAAAAACTGCTAAATGAAACAAGCAGTGATGACAGCACAGTGGTAAAAAACACTGTCCAGGCATGCAGTCAGGAATACATATCCATACTTGAAGTAGAAAAAGCCATCAAAGGCTTGAAACGTGGAAAGGCAGCAGGAGTAGATGATATTCGACCAGAAATGCTGAAGTATGGTGGTATAAGAGTCTTACAGTGGCTACACTGCATAGTTCCGAAAGCCTGGACAGAGGGACGAATTGCCAACGATTGGAGTAGAGCTCTCATAGTACACATATATAAAAAGGGAAATAAAACTGAATGTGAGAGTTACGGAGGTATTTCCCTACTGAGTGTTCCTGGCAAGATCTATGCAAGTATACTTGAGAAACGGTTGAGAAGAATTGTGGAAGAAAAGCTTGGTGAAGAACAAGCTGGATGCAGGCCAAATAGAGGCTGTCAGGATCAGATCTTCAGTTTACGACAAATAATGGAGAAATCATGGGAATATAACAGAGATCTGTATTTAAGTTTTGTCGATTTAGAAAAGGCATATGACAAAGTGCCAAGAGAGAGAAGCTATTCAATACGCTAAAGTTATATGGTGTCAATGGGGCATTATATAAAATACTTAGTCTTTATTTGAGTTGTAAGTCAGCAGTTAGAATTGAAGGAAGTACAGGAAGATGGTTTAATGTTAAATCTGGTGTGAGACAAGGATGTACATTATCCCCTCTGTTATTCATTATCTATATGGATCACATTATGAAGGAAAGTGGTATTAAACATGATATCAAAATTGGAGATGTTAATGTCAGCTCTTTGCTTTATGCGGATGATGTTATACTTCTAAATAAATCCGCTACAAGTCTGCAAGATTCTCTGACTAAATTGAATAGCTGTTGTAATAGATATGGTATGAAGGTCAGCAATAAAAAAACAAAGACAATGAAAATAGTCAGAATCATTGAAAATGTCAACTGTGTTGTGAATGGAGAGCCTGTGGAACAAGTAAAATATTTCAGCTATTTAGGCACGATTTTTACTGAGGATGGTAAATTAAATATAGAAATAGACAACAGAATCAGCAAAGCTGGTATGGTGGGAAGTCAATTGAATAAATTCATATGGAATAAGAGAGAAATTAGTCAGAAAACTAAATTAGCTGTATACAAGACAGTGTTCAAACCAGTTTTAACTTATGGATCTGAGAACTGGGTTAGAAGTAAAACACTTGACCAAAGACTAGAGACCACAGATATGAGAGTCCTGAGAAAGATTATAGGCATGAACAGATGGCATCAATGGCAATATCATATTAAAAATGAGGATATTAGGAAAGAACTTAACATTGTCAGCATCCAGGAATGTGTTAGCAGAGCTAATCTCAGGTGGTATGTCACTTAAACAGAATGGGCGAGGAAAGATTAGCAAAACAAGTGTTCTCTGCCAGGTTGGGCAAAACGACCCAGAGGAAGACCAAGATATAGGTGGATTGATACGGTACAAAGTGCCTTAGATGATAGAAATATAAGATCTGATAATGTTGGAGTCTTGACAAGTAACAGACTGATCTGGAGGAAAATTGTAGATAGGAAATTAATAATGATGTAATTTTTTTCATGTAGTATTATCATATCCTGTACACTCCTTGAGGGTACATGGCAGGAATTTGATAATGATGATGATGTTTATTCTGTAAACTTGTTAGAAGGTTTTCTGAAATATATTGAACTGCAGTGTATCCTTTAAGTGTTAGCTGATAAAGAAGTTCTTCTTGAATACCGGAAGATGTATATATTTAACCATCGCGCAGCATCATGCCATATCGGAAATATCATTTGATTCATCAACCATAATAGATATAAAATCTGCAGAATTAGCATTCATAATTTGCATACTTGAAACTTCTGCAGAAAAAATTTACAATCCGTTCCTTCACAGTTCTAGCACAAAGAGGTAAACCTTTCATTTATTTTACATATCTCGTCCTTATTTTTATATCCTTAAATAGAATTTCAGAGACATTATATATATGCAATTTTTTAGAAATTCACCATTGGTAAAAGGTTTTCCCACTTTTGCTATTTCAAAGGATAACAAAAAACTTGCTTCAGTAGTATTCGACAAAGATTTCATCCAAGTTGACAAATTTCTTTGCTGAAGCAATGATTTCTTTTGCAATTTTTCAATAGCTTTTTTTCTATTATCACCCTCAGGATATTTTTTACTGAAGTCTAAATGTTTTCCTCAAAAATGTTGTTAGACATTACTTGATTTGTTATTTTTGAAATCGTAGATGGCAAATTAAAGATTGCGGATTTCCATTTACTTCTATAAATGCAAATTTCTCTATCCATTTTATAAAATCCTCTGTTTTCTTTGATTGTTTTTATTTTTCTTGAACTCATATTAGGAGGGTTATTATCACAAATTTACCTGCAAGTAAAAACACAAATTCAACATAATAACATAATAAAAATTAATTTGTGCATAACATTACATGACACTAAATTAAACACCAGTTTAGTACCACAATTATTATTATTATTATTATTGTTCCGGGAAACTCCAAGGAGTCGACAGACTCATCGAGGGAGGCCCTAACATCATGCCTGGAACAACTATTCAGCATTCATACAGTATCTATCATATCTTGCCTTGAACTCATTCATGGTCGTAGCACCCACAACAGACTCCGGAAGCTTATTCCACTCATTCACCACTCTCCAAGTAAAAACCTAGCTCTAACACCCTTGTCAACCACGCTCTTGCCCAGCTTCCATGCATGGCCCCTAGTCCTCCCACCACCAGTCATATTTTCAAAACTATCTTCTGGATCAATCTTATAAAAACCCTTCAGTAATTTGAATGTCTCAATCATATCACCCCTCCTTCGCCTATCGTCCAATTTCTGCAACCCACAAATCCTCAACCTATTCTCATAAGGTTCATTCCACAGACCTGCTACCATCTTGGTCACTCGTCTCTGGACCCTCTCCACTTCCTCCCCATCACGAAGAAACCCTGGTGCCCATAACTGGGCACAGAAGTCCAGATGGGGTCTTATCAAGGCTCGATACAGAGGAACAACAACTTGTTTGTCTCTGCATGTTAAAGTATTTTTCATAAGCCAAGTGATTTGGTGAGCTGTTTTAGTCACTTTTGCAATGTGCCCCCTAAACTTCAACTCCCTATCCACCAACACTCCCAAATCCCTGGCCTCATCAATCTCCTGGAGTACAGTTCCACCAATGCGATATACTGCTGCTGTTCTTTTCACCCCAAAGTGCATAACCTTACACTTTGCCACATTAAACTGACATCCATTTTTCCTAGCTCAGTCCTCCAAACTATCCAAATCATCCTGTAAAATTTTGACATCCTGTGCACTCACAATTGCTCTACCCAACTTTGCATCATCAGCAAACAAGTGAACACTTCCTCTCAAAAATAACAAAATAACAATAAATAAGTAAACTAACAGAATATTTATTTTGACAGTTAAAATCCGTATGTATCTAAAAACCGTGGTGTTTGACAGGACAGCTGATCAATTAGTTCAAATTTTTGCCGTGCCACTAGTTACCTTAGGCAGGGTTAACATTAAGCGGTATTTCAAATGTAACGTAGTTGTCAGTTGTTCATGCCATAAAATTTCATGCGTAACACATGTCACATGCACAGTAGCTAGCACCACAAACCGTATCAAAAAACATATTTAGTTGTTTATATTAATTAGGTATCTTTTAATTCAATATAAAAGAGTCGCACTTTGTTCAGCCAAGAGCCGCATGCAGCTCCAGAGCCACTGGTTCTCACCCCCTTGATGTAAGTGATTGAGCTTGGCATGAGAAAAATATGTGAAATATATCCATGCACTTCATATAGAAACAATTACTGTTAACTGCAATTTTAGGCACACATTCTCATGTGTTTAAATAGTAAATTTACCTGACATGCTTAACAAAAAACACCATACCTTTCCTTTTTCAACCATACACTTAATGAAAAAGAACCCAGAAGGTGCTGGAGTGCCATCAGGAAAGGCAGATCTGGGCAGTTTTTTCAAAAGTCTGTAAGCCAAATCATTTTGATCTCTGTTTACCAATTCCAATATAGTATTGATACAGTCCTGAGAAAATCCAGGCAATATCCTAAGATGGCTCATTATCTGAAAGAGAAACAAATGCATCATGTAGCTACAAGGTGCTTTAATACAGAGAATAAATAAGAAAAGATAATTAAATGATCAGCCTGTTGCACAATAGCAGCGTTTCTCAGTATGGTATTCATAAACTTCATTGCTATTACATATCTTTCTGAAAATTTTATAAAAAGTATCTTTGATATATTAGAATGTCATTTTGAATTCAGAAAGGTTCATGAATTCAATAGTTTGAACACTGCTTTCCTTACTATTTGAAGTTAAAATCAAGCTATCCAAGTGTTTAGTTCATCTTGTATGATAAAAATCGGCAGAAGATAGACAAAATCCTATTATTGAAAATACTGATTATGTTAAAACTTGATATTAAAACAGATGAGCTATTACAAAGACAACTTATAAAATCCACCAAGGATAGACTACCTGAACTATGACATTCTGATATTTATCTGAACATCATGCGCATCTTGCATGATTAAACTCAGAGTGAATGATTGAGCTACTAATATCAGAATTCATTGTAGAGGCTTTGGCTTAATGTGAAGAACTCAGTAATTAACTAGAAATGCAAGGTGGAAGAAAACAAGAAAAAGGAAGAACACCAGAGGTTCTGTAAACTCATTTCTGATGCATAAGTCACACAAAATAACTGCAAGTGTATCTTGATCAGCAACTTAAAATGGGGTGAATTACATTGTAATAAAATGGAATGATGCTTTTAATGTAAATATAAAATGTCAATATATAATCATCATCATTTCCTAATATGTATCCTCAAGGAGTGAGACCAGACAGATTCTATGAGACAGTACTATGTGATTAAGTTTACATTTTTACCAATCTCCTATCAATAATTTTCCTCCAAATTAGTCCATTACTTATCAATACTCCAACATTGTTGTATCGGACATTTCAGTGTTCTAAATCACTTCTGACTGAATCAATCCACCTAGATTTTGATCATTCTCTGGGTCTTTTGCCTGCCATTTGGACATCAAACACCTTTTTGCTAACCTTTTCTCTCCTATCATGTTTATGTAACCATACCACCTCAGATTAGCTCTGCTCACACACATTTTTGAATGCTAACAATGTCAAGTTCCTTTCTAATATCTTCATTTTTAATATGATTCTGCCATTGATGACATTTGTAATCTTTAATCAGGTGATTTATTTCTAACCCAAATCTTAGATCCATAACTTAAAATTGGTTTGAACATTGTTTTGTATACTACTAGTTGAGAGCTTCACTAATTTCTCTCCTATTCCATACAAAATTATACAACTGGCTTCTGCACTATACTAACTTTGCACATTCTGTTGTCTATTTCCATATTTAATTTGTATATTCACTAAAAACTGCACCTAAATAGCTAAAAAATTTTATTTGTTCTATAGGTTCTCCTCCACTGAGAACACAGCCAAAGTTTTCTATGTTCCTATCTGTTTTCATAGTTTTGGTCTTCTCATTGCCAATTTTCATACCAAATTTATTACAACAATTATTCAATTTAGTCACGGAATCTTGCAGACTTGCACTGGACTTATTTAGAAGTATAACATCATCTGCATAAAAAATAATTTACTAAGTACCAACTATCCATAGCACAACATTCTCTTATCGACTTTCCTAAAGTTGAAAATTCTAAGTACTTGAAGGATATACTGCCAATGTAAACTTGCCTATTATGGATAGCAAAGATACAGCTACATGAAGAGCACACCACTAAAATATTTATTTTGGTGGTGTGCTCTTCTATATTTATGAATCAATAAAAAGACTAGTGGACCACTTGCTTGTCACCTTTCACTCAGAAGATAGAGAAAAACCATTAAAAAATGCCATTTCAAAAATAATACTTTCTGGGGACTATGCTTTATAGAAAAGTCCTAATTTAAATAAATTTAGCAGTCAAAAACTACTAACGTTTGAGATTTAACAAAAGCAGCTACCCTTGACTGTATCCAGAATGTGTAGTCAGGCCTTAGGACACTAACTTGACTATTTCATTCTTATTGAATTCTGAACTATGTGCTTTTTTAATCACATTATGAGTGCTCTGACTGAGAATGCCAGTAACTGGTGGCAAGATTTGAGTAACAGTCTTTGCTTCTTTCACCTGCCATGCTAGGACAGCCAATTAAATTCTCATAATAATGATCAGCTCTGTTTGCACATTTCTGAATATTAATAATGGCACGTTCATTTCTGATATCTACATTTTTAATATGGTTCTGTCAATTATACTACCTGCTCAATCCCCTAATTTTCCTTTGAAGTCTCATATCTATGGTCTCAAAAACTTTGAGTGTTTTGCAATGAACCCAACTTAACCCTATCTGAAAAAAACCAAAAAATTCTTCCTGTTATGAAGATTTGAACTGGGGTTTCTCTAAAAGACAAGTTGCCAACTTCGTTTGTCTGAGTTGACTATAACAAGTAAACATATTAAAGTTATTATTTATCGCGTATAATGGATAATGTCTCCATTTTCCAACTTATGTGCTGCAGGTTCAAATTTCACTATGGCGTATATGCTTGTTAATATCGTTGGGTAATAGACGTCTTTAATGCAAAATATGAGGCCACCATCCTGTTTCGTAGAAGCATACATGATTCGAGAGATCAGCTCTGTTTCTACATGGTTTGAAAAAGTCATCATCATCAAATTCTGACATGTACCCTCAATGGGTGTGCAGGATATGATAGTACTACATGAAAAATTTACATCATTACTAACTTCCTATCTACAATTCTCCTCCAAATCAGACTGTTACTTGTCAAGACTCCAATATTATATTCGATCGTCTAAGGCACATTGTACCATATCAATCCACATATATCTTGGTCTTCTTCTGGGTCGTTTTCCTGCCAACGGGGCAGAGAACACTTATTTTGCTAATCTTTTCTCACCCATTCTGCTTAAGTGACCATACCACCTGAGATTAACTCGGCTAACTCATTCCCGGATGCCGACAATGTCAAGTTCTTTCCTAATATCGTCGTTTTTAATATGATATTGCCATTGATGCCATCTGTTCACGCCTCTAATCTTTTTCAGGACTCTCGTATCTGCAGTCTCTAGTCTTTGGTCAACTGTTTTACTTCTGACCCAGCTCTCAGATCCACAAGTTAAAACTGGTTTGAACACTGTCTTGTATACAGCTAATTTAGTGTTCCGACTAATTTCTCTCTTATTCCATATGAATTTATTAAATTGACTTCGTACCATACCAGCTTTGTTGATTCTGTTGTCTATTTCCATATTTAATTTACCATCTTCACTAAAAATTGTGCATAAGTAGCTGAAATGTTTTACTTGTTCCACAGGTTCTCTGTTCAAAACACAGTTGACATTTTCAATGATTTCTGCTTATTTTCATTGTCTTTGTCTTTTTATTGCTGACCTTCATACCATATCTATTACAACAGTTTAGTCAGTGAATCTTGCAGACTTGTAGTGGATTTATTTAGAAGTATAACAGCGTCCGCATAAAGCAAAGAGCTGACATTAACATCTCCAATTTTTATATCATGTTTAATACCACTTTTCTTCATAATGTGATCCATATAGATAATGAATAACTGAGGTGATAATGTACATCCTTCTCTCACACCAGAATTAACATTAAACCATCTTCCTGTACTTCCTCCAATTCTAACTGCTGACTTACAACTCAAATAAAGACAAATTAAGTATTGCTTGCAATAATGCCTGATTTACACCATATAACTGTAGCATATTGAATAGCTTCTCTCTTGGCACCTTTTCATATGCCTTTTCCAGATCAACAAAACTTAAATACAGATCTTTGTTATATTCCCATGATTTTTCCACTATTTGTCGTAAAGTGAAGATCTGATTCAGACAGTCTATTTGACCTGAATCCAGCTTGTTCTTCACCAAGCGTTTCTTCCACAATTCTTCTCAACCATTTCTCAAGTATACTTGCATATATCTTACCAGGAACACTCAGTAGGGAAATACTTCTGTAATTCTCACATTCAGTTTTATTTCCCATTTATATATGGGTACTATGAGAGCTCTACTCCAATCATCAGGAATTCGTCCCTCTGTCCAGGCATTCTGAACTATGCAGTGCAGCCACTGTAAGACTTTTATACCAACATACTTCTGCATTTCTGGTCGAATATCATCTACTCCTGCTGCCTTTCCACATTTCAAGCCTTTGAAGGCTTTTTCTACTTCAAGTATGAATATGTATTCCTGACTGCATGCCTGGTCAGTGTTTTTTACCACTGTGCTGTCATCACTGCTTGTTACATTTAGCAGTTTTTCAAAGTAATTACTCCATACTTCAAGGATATCTTTATCTCCAATTTTCATGTCAGCTTCATAATCTCTAATTCCTTTTACAGCACTCTTTCCTCCATTCCTAAGCTTCTTCAACAACCTCCAGAATATTTTGCCACCTTCTTGATATTTATTTTCTATATTCCTGCCAAAGACTTCCCATGATTTTTGTTTAGCTAGTTTTACACAGTGTTTCGCTTTCTCACATTTGTCTCTGTATTCTCTAAGAGCAAAAGCTGACTTATTTGCCAGGAACTTTTGATATGCGTTCTTCTTTTCCTTCACTGCCTCTTTAACTTCCTGTGTCCACCATGGAGTTCTGATTTTTCTATCCTTGCAGACAACCTCACCACATGCCTCTCTGGCTGAATCAATCAGGGTTTTTTTCATGGTTTGCCACTGAATCTCCAAGGTTTGGTTCCTGTTCTCAAACTCTTTCATTTTTTCTTCAATAACCTTTGTGTATTTTAGTCTGCAGTTCACATCTGAGAGCTGCTCAACTTTTATTCGCTTTAAAACTTTCTGACATTATTCTTTTCAATATGAAATTCAATTTTATCTTGCTCAAGATTAAATAGTGATCACTTCCAATTTCAAATCCTCTGGTGTCCTGCACCAGGGAGAAAACATCACTATCAACAATAACATAGTCAATGAGATTTTTCTTATTCCTTGCTTCTTCTGTCCATGTGAATTTGTGCACATTTTTATGTTGGAATATGGTGTTAGTAATAACCAGTCCATGTCCTGAGCAGAAATCCAACAGATATTTGCCATTATTATTAGCTTTGCTCTTTTCTCCAAATTTTCCCAAAATATTTTTGTATGTCTGACAATCATTTCCTACTGTTATACCCTGATAAGTTGGAATATTAAAGTTTCATCTTATCATTGTATAACAGAACGAACACCCAATAAAAAACATTAAAATATGCTTGGTATCTAGGTATGAGTATTTTTGAATACAATAATAAGAAAAGAAAGAATTGTAAAGCAATGAGATGTTATTTACTTGTATAAAAGAAAAGAATATGTAGGAAGAGTGTGCAAATATTATGTGTATAATTTAATACTGAATTAAGGTCGACATTATCTTTAGTGTGAATTAACCTTTATTGTGAATATACATGTAAGAACCAGACCAACATAATCTGGGTAAACATAAGCTCGAAGTTCGTTGGGCAAGCAGACAGTTGCCTCAAGCGGTTTCGTGCTCGTGAAACATGCTTAGAAGCATCGGGAGAGAATCGGACAATATGACGTCAGGCACACGCAACGGCAAATTCTACATGCCATGTGAACGGAAAAAGTTATGGTGATGGCCGTTAGGGAGGAAGTATAAAAGGGTTAGAACCCCCCCATCTCTTAACAGTATTTTCTCTGGTGTCCTGTGTTCGCCTGGTAGTCGTTCGGAGCTCTTGGTGTAGGTCCATTGCTGGTATGCAATTGGACGGGTTTTCAGCGGGAAGTCTAATCCCTTGATACTGCAGCAGTCTATGCCGTGTGGAACATCGAGGAATGTATGTGTCCGAAGTGTTGTGATAATGAAATACAAAGAGATGATCGCGTTCAGACATCGACGATTGGAAAGAAAACAAAAGGGTATAGATAAGTGGACAGTTTGTTATTTGATATGTGTGAGAGTCCAGAAATTAATATTGTGTAGAACTTTAATGAAAAGAGACTCAGAGATAGAAAATTAAGAGAGACTGCATGAGAAATGACTTGTTTGTCGTAGAAGATTATGAAAGGACAGACGCTGTATGAATCTAAATATTGTGTGTATTTAAGAATGTTTAACCAGGATTTTATCTATAGAGTAAAAGTTGTCTGGGATTATAAAGATATAGATTAGAGTGTAAGAAATATGTTATGTGTAGAGTAACTTAGGTAGATTGAATTTTGATGGGTTTTTATATAAAAGGTATAAAAGTTATTAGATGTGAATTATTCCTTAGCTAGAATTTGAATGGGTCCTTTCTAAGTTTGTATTGTTAACAATATGTACATTATGGTAAATAAACCTTGTTTTTCTTTAACCAATTTGGTCTCTTTATGGAATTCGATGCACCACTTGTAAAATTAGTTACGGATCTGAGTGGGAGATTTTTAGGAAATAATTCACGGTCACGATTGCATATCTTGTGTTATCATTGTTCACTTCTTACCAACTTCTTGATAAACATTCTAATTAATCTAATAGTCCTAAGTGGCGCAGCTTGAATAAATAAATTTTCTTAGAACTAAACGAGGTTGGTAACGAAGTGTCTGCAACATAGGTTTTGGCTCGACCCTTGGGCTATTCCTTTGTGACTCAGAGATACCACGTGCCTCACATTGGCCAGACTTTAAAGAAATCAAAAGATATAAGAATTTATGAGAAAGGGGCACGACGCAACGCTACTCTGCTATTTAGATCCTCAACAAGGACCAACTTTTCCTTTTTCATTGTGTCAGTTGCTTTTTCTAAAGCATCAAAAAATTCCTTCTGTGGGACCATAGGCACAAATAAATCTCATTGTCCAGTTGCCTATTCTGATATTTGCCCACATCACTCTACTTGAAACTGCCTGCCATTCAAGAAGATTAGCCTCATATTTTGTGTTGAATACTATGGCTACTCCTTCTTTTCCTTGATTGTCATTGCCTGAATATAACATTTTGTATTTATTGCTCAGAAAGATCTCACCAGTTTTTGTCTTTATTGTTTCAGTGTCACCCCTATTATGTCGATCTAGTACTTATCTAATTCCTCAGCTAACTCCATTTCTTTGCCATTAAGGCTTCTTATGTTGAAAGTACCGATCTTTAACTCTGGTGATGTTGAGTTGGGGTGTATTTTCAGATTTGTTCCAGTAGCTGACTTTTTGCTGTTTGCCCTGTTCCCTGGCAAAAACAATGGGGGCCTTGTTTAACCAGGCAACGCCCCAGCCAGCATGAAATTCTGTCATGTTGTACCATCATTTTTTATTTTGGTTTAACCAATAAGAATACAATTTGTTTGGCTAAATCCCAAATTGCCAGCCCATCCTCGTTCGTTCAGTATCCAGGTAGATACCCAACGGGGTGCACCATGAGAAGGTGAGGATTGGACATTTGGTCAGAAGCCCTGGTCGGTTCTCCGCATTCCTTTAAAGGCTATGTGGAGGTCTCCTCTCAGTTATACAGCTTTGACCCTGAAAAAGTGCTATGTTTAATCTCCAGAGCACAACGCCTAAGGATTATCTAACCCTTAACCACCAAATGTACTATCATTAATCTTTTATGGGTAGGATTATAATAAAAAAGTGGTGCACAACAAAAACTTAACTTACTTTATCAATATACTGATGATGTCCATTAACAGAAAGTGCAACCATAATATCCAGATAGTCCTTATCTAAAAGAAAAACTTCATTTTTCTCTGCTTCATTAATGTAATGCTGTATGGATTCAATATCACCCTTTTCTGCATAAGCACAAAGCAAAGTTCTGTAAGTATCTGAAGATGGCTCCAGGTGTACACTTCTACAAAATACAAATAAAATATTACTTGTTACATAACTATCATTACAAATGCCCAAAACTATGAATCATAATCAGAATGGTTATAATTTTTAATTGGAATGAAGCCAAACCAGAATGCACATAAGGCTTGGACCACATATTTTTTTAAGCAACCAGGTGGTAGTACCCTGCCTCTCTATAAATAAATAATAAATAAAAATGAATTTGATAATATTAATACATGTTTTGAAAAAGTTTAATTAAAATCCTATTTGATATAGATTTGTTAAGCCAATCAATCTTTTGAATATGCACTACTGAATTACAGTGTATGGCAGATGAATATCACCATTCAAATAAAATACCACAATCCTGCTTATTTGAGGACTTAAGTGGAATTAAAAGTTCAACATTTAGTCTAACATTTCTGGATTATCTAATATTCTTAGCTAATCTATGGCATATTTGCAACCCTTTATAACATTACATGGAAATACATATATACATACACAGTAGATTCCAGTTAACTGGGCTACTGGTTAATCAGGACAGCCATCTTATTGGAACAAGTCTGGACAGATAAAAACAAAATGAAAAGATAACAAAAATTTACATTGTTTATTTATTTATTTATTTTTTTTTGCCATTTAATTTGGCCAGTCACTAACCTCTATCACATGGAGTGTTAAAAAAAGAATGTAATTTTGATTCAAAAATTACTTTTTTTTTTAAATAATTTTTTTTGAATTATATTTTGATTCAAAGCAATACTCTCCATATAAGAAACATCACCACAGAATTGTTGCCATCATGGCAAGAATAAAGAACTGGCTCACATCAGAAAATTGTTGTTTGATAAGAGAATGGTATCCTTGACATATCAAAACATTATTATGCTCAAATTATGTGGTTAATTCTTAAGATCAAGGAAATTTTTTATATATGTTTTATCAATATTCTTTAGTAATTTTTCATTTTTAATTAGAGTTCATAGACAAGTAAACTTATAAAATTAGAGCCGTTTAAATTAAATAAGATTTCAGTCAAGTGTCTAAAAACCATTCTCATGGTACAGTTGTTAATATTAGCCAGTTCTTTACTCTTGACATGATTGCATCACTATGGATTTACTTTTCTTACCTCACATTATTAATTTTTATATGAACATTTTGAAGTCTTTAAATGTAACTGTCTTAAAACCTAGAATTTGGTTATGCTATTATAAATGATATTATGGTAGCTTGATTCTATTGCAGCTCAATAGAAATTATTGAGTAGATGGAACCTTGACCAGTCTCAGACACCAAAATGAAATACTGATATTAAATAAACAGTTCTAATTATGCAGATTTAACAAATTAATGAATCTATCATTACATCATTTAACAAGGCGCCTAAGCTGAACAATTAGCTTCATAAGACAGCCAGAATTAGAATCATATACTTAGTGAGAATAAGGATGCTGCAATTTAAGCTTCACAAGAGTGTCCCTTCCCCCACCAGAATCAGATGACAGAACTATATGGCACTATTTGTAATGAATCACTCAGAAGTTAAATGTTTCAGTGACAGTCAAATACACAATCAGAGTTGTATTTCATTAATACTGCTAAAAGGTGGTCTTAATATTTAACTATCTCAATCATCTTAATATTCAACTGGCAGCAATCCAATCAGATCTCTTGCTAAATGGATTGTAGTCAACAGCTGACTTATCAGTGTTCACCCTGGTGTACCCTGATCAAAACAGCAGTGCCTTGTTTAACTGGGCAAACCCCAACTGATACAACACGTCATTATGCTAATGTTTACAATAGAAAATGCACATCTGGAGATAACTAACTTTATCTAGGTGTTAAATTATTAAGCCAATATTCTGCCTTGATCACCAAAGCATCTTCATAGGGATTAAAGAAAAACACTGAACATGTGCACATATGCACACCACCATCAGTAAGCAGAGCAGTGGTCTATATACAAATAATAAAATTCATCTACGGTATTTTCATCAATGCCATACTAAGATGTTTAAATCAATCTCCCTACAAAATATAGACCTTCTTTAAGCAGCTTCATTTCCAATATAAGGGTTATGCCATCATACAGTGATGAAATTCACCTATATTTCTTATGATGTCTGTATGATGCACCGTATTTCGCAGATTATAAGATGCACTTTTTTTCTTTGAAAATAGGTCTGAAAAACAGGGTGCGTCTTATACGCCGATACTCAGTTTTTTATTACTTTCATTTCTGGAAATTTTCTCTGTTCTGAGTTAAACGATTTCTTTCTTGCTTCCTTGCGGTGTGTGAGAGCATTCCAGTTATGTAGAGTTCAGTGGATGTGCATGCACTATCATCGACGATCACAGCTGTGTTCCTGTTCATTTAAACTTTCCAACTGTTGTCGCGGTTGTTGTGAATGGTGATAAATTTCTGCCATTAAATTTTCTCTAAATTTCTTGGCAAATTATGGCTGAAAAACGTCAGCATTGCTACAATATTGCATACAAGCTACGTGTGCTTGTGTATGCTAAAGAACATGGAAACAGGGCTGCAGAGAGGCATTTCGAGCCACCCCCCAACTGAGAAAATGATAAGAACTTGGCGGAATCAGGAAGAGGATCTAAAAAATATTTTTTTCCTAAAAAATGTGTACAAAAAAAGGGGATGCGTCTTATACGTTGGCAAATATGGTAATTCGGAAAGTTTAAGTGAGCTGAAAATTCCAGCTGGTACTGAGCCCGTGTTTGTGGATAGTTTTTTTTTTAAATGGGATTTTGTTTCGTTAAATCTGTGTGTGTGTGTCTGTGTGAGAGAGAGAGTGAGATTTCTGTTATATTTTTGATATTTTTTGAAATTTTTCTTTTGGTTTTTAAGGAAGATTTTTTTAATCTCAAAACAAGTTACAAATGTATAGCAAGTTTTTTCTGGATTCTGATAATGACCTCTTGGTATGAGGTAAGGTAACAGGTTGTGATCAGAATACAGAAAGACCTTCCTACGAGAAAAATAATTAGTCTTTAGTATTAAACAAACTATGAAGTGAAAAATGTAACAATGCAGCATTAAGAAAATTATGGAATAAAAATCCAAAATTTCTATACTACTTACTTCATTATATCAAGGACATTTTTAGCATTTTCCATATCACTGAAAATAAAATTTAAAAAATATGGTAATTCCTGGAATTGAAATATTATGATTTCAAAGTAGTAAAAGTGAAACATGTTATATTAACTGCTCAAAACCAATTTTTTCACTATAGTTTTTTTTTTTTTTTTTTTTTTTTTTTTTGAAAGCATGAGCTTTAGTCAGGACTTTCTAGTAGTTCATTACAGGAGTTTAATTTAGTAAGAGATAACTGTACAAAAGTTTTCTCTTTCTTTTTTTTTTTTTTTTTCATGTGTATTAGTTATTTCTTTAAAAATTATACAAGTTATAAATCTTATGTTTACACACACACATCCTGACTTTTATGGCAGTAGCTGTGAACAGATTATCATCTTTCAAAGGTCTATGGTTAAAAAACTGTTTAGTCATTTTTCAGATTGCACATGCAACAAGGGCTATATATTATAAACAAGGAAAATAAAGGCAATTTGGGATATAGCCAACCAAATTGTATATTCTTATTGGTTAAACCAATATACAGAATGATGGTACAACATGACAAAATTTCATGCCAGCTGGGGCGTTGCCCGGTTAAACAAGGCCCCCTCCATTGTTTTCACCAGGTAACCAGGACAAACAGCGAAAAGTCACCTGGAACAAATCTGAAAACACGCCCCAACTCAACATCACCAGAGTTAAAGATCAGTACTATCAACATAAGAAGCCTGAATGGCAAAGAAATGGAGCTAGATGAGGAATTAGATAAGTACCAGATCAACATAATAGGGGTGACTGAAACAAAAAAGACAAAAACTGGTGAGATCTTTCTGAGCAATAAATACAAAATGTTATATTCAGGCAATGACAATCAAAGAAAAGAAGGAGTAGCCATAGTATTCAACACTAAATACGAGGCTAATCTTCTTGAATGGCAGTCAGTCTCAAGTAGAGTAATGTGGGCAAATATGAGAATGGGGAACTGGACAATGAGACTTACTTGTGCCTATGGTCCCACAGAAGGTTCTACTAAGGTAGAAGTGGAGGAATTTTTTGAGGCTTTAGAAAAAGCAACTGACACAATGAAAAAGGAAAAGTTGATCCTTGTTGGGGATCTAAATAGCAGAATAGGAAATGATTGTGAGACATACAAAAATATTCTGGAAAAATTTGGAGAAAAGAGCAAAGAATAATAATGGCAAATATCTGTTGGATTTCTGCTCAGGACATGGACTGGTTATTACTAACACCATATTCCAACATAAAAATTTGCACAAATTCACATGGACAGAAAAGGCAAGGAATAAGAAAAATCTCATTGACTATGTTATTGTTGATGGTGATGTTTTCTCCCTGGTGCAAGACACCAGAGTGTACAGAGGATTTGAAATTGGAAGTGATCACTATTTAGTCTTGAGCAGGATAAAATTGAATTTCATATTGAAAAGAATAATGTAAGAAAGTTTTAAAGCGAATAAAAGTTGAGCAGCTCTCAGATATGAACTGCAGACTAAAATACACAAAGATTATTGAAGAAAAAATGAAAGAGTTTGAGAACAGGAACCAAACCTTGGAAATTCAGTGGCAAGCATTGAAAAAAAACCCAACTGATTCAGCTAGAGAGGCATGTGGTGAGGTTGTCTGCAAGGATAGAAAAATCAGAACTCTCCATGATGGACACAGGAAGTTAAAGAGGCAGTGAAGGAAAAGAAGAACACACATCAAAAGTTCCTGGCAAATAAGTCAGCTTGTGCTCTTAGAGAATACAGAGACAAATGTAAGAAAGCTAAACACCGTGTAAAACTAGCTAAACAAACATCATGTGAGGCCATGGCAAGAACATAGAAAATAAATATCAAGAAGGTGGCAAAATATTCTGGAGGTTGTTGAAGAAGCTTAGGAATGGAGGAAAGAGTGCTGTAAAAGGAATAATCTGTAAAAGGAAGATTATAAAGCTGACATGAAAATTGGAGATAAAGATATCCTTGAATTATGGAGTAATTACTTTGAAAGACTGCTAAATGAAACAAGCAGTAATGACAGCACAGTGGTAAAAACACTGACCAGGCATGCAGTTAGGAATACATATCCATACTTGAAGTAGAAAAAGCCTTCAAAGGCTTGAAATGTGGAAATGCAGCAGGAGTAGATGATATTCGACCAGAAATGCAGAAGTATGGTGGTATAAAGTGGCTGCACTGCATAGTTCAGAATGCCTGGACAGAGGGACGAATTCCTGATGATTGGAGTAGAGCTCTCATAGTACCCATATATAAATGGGAAATAAAACTGAATGTGAGAATTACAGAGGTATTTCCCTACTGAGTATTCCTGGTAAGATAAATGCAAGTATACTTGAGAAAAACGGTTGAGAAGAATTGTGGAAGAGAAGCTTGGTGAAGAACAAGCTGGATTCAGGTCAAATAGAGACTGTCTGGATCAGATCTTCACTTTACGACAAATAGTGGAGAAATCATGGGAATATAACAAAGATCTGTATTTAAGTTTTGTCGATCCGGAAAAGGCATATGAAAAGGTGTCAAGAGCGAAGCTATTCAATATGCTACAGTTATATGGCGTAAATCAGGCATTATAGCAGGCAATACTTAATTTGTCTTTATTTGAGTTGTAAGTCAGCAGTTAGAATTGAAGGAAGTACAGGAAGATGGTTTAATGTTAATTCTAGTGTGAGAGAAGGATGTACATTATCACCTCAGTTATTCATTATCTATATGGATCACATTATGAAGGAAAGTGGTATTAAACATGATATAAAAATTGGAGATGTTAATGTCAGCTCTTTGCTTTATGCGGATGATGTTATACTTCTAAATAAATCCGCTACAAGGCTGCAAGATTCACTGACTAAACTGTTGTAATAGATATGGTATGAAGGTCAGCAATAAAAAGACAAAGACAATGAAAATAAGCAGAAATCATTGAAAATGTCAACTGTGTTTTGAACAGAGAACCTGTGGAACAAGTAAAACATTTCAGCTACTTAGGCACAATTTTTAGTGAAGATGGTAAATTAAATATGGAAATAGACAACAGAATCAACAAAGCTGGTATGGTACGGAGTCAATTTAATAAATTCATATGGAATAAGAGAGAAATTAGTCGGAACACTAAATTAGCTGTATACAAGACAGTGTTCAAACCAGTTTTAACTTATGGATCTGAGAGCTGGGTCAGAAGTAAAACAGTTGACCAAAGACTAGAGACCACAGATACGAGAGTCCTGAAAAAGATTAGGGGCGTGAACAGATGGCATCAATGGCAATATCATATTAAAAACGAGGATATTAGGAAAGAACTTGACATTGTCGGCATCCAGGAATCAGTTAGCCGAGTTAATCTCAGGTAGTATGGTCACTTAAGCAGAATGGGTGAGAAAAGATTCGCAAAACAAGTGTTCTCTGCCACGTTGGCAGGAAAATGACCCAGAGGAAGACCAAGATATATGTGGATTGATACGGTTCAATGTGCCTTAGACGATCGAAATATAAGATCTGATAATGATAATATTGGAGTCTAGACAAGTAACAGACTGATTTGGAGGAAAATTATAGATAGGAAGTTAGTAATGATGTAAATTTTTCATGTAGTACTATCATATCCTGTACACCCCTTGAGGGTACATGGCAGGAATTTGATGATGATGATGATGAAAAATAATAAACAGAAGAACTCTGTGTGTGTGTGTGTGTGTGTGTGTGTGTGTGTGTGCACGCACAAGCATGTGGAGGGAGAGGTAGAGAGAGAGAGAATAACCATAATTATAGGTGACATTAGGAGTGTCACTCAGTTATAAAGCCAAAATATACTTTATCCCTTTGACTAATAAAGAAGTATATATGTTATCAAAAATGGAACCTGGTTTGAAAACAAGACCGAAGAACTTGATGAATGCAAGGCACACTTCCAAACTCTTCTAAACACACCAACCCCAAACACTGATTTCATCTCGAAAACTATAGTACCGGAAACTCTTAGCATCAACTGCAATGATTTCACCATGCAGGAGTTCACAAAAAGCCATTGAACAACAAAGAGCAGGAAAATCATGCAGATGGCATCACAGTTGCGGCTTTAAAGCACTGCTCAACAGATATCAAAGAATAACGTCTATATAAATAACATATATATGACTTTGCACTTTCCTCTGGGAAAGTTCCTGATCAGTGGAAAGAGGTTCTAAATCATACCAATTCCAAAAACGGGCAACCTGAACAAACCTGAAAACTACAGAGGAATCACACTCCTCTCTACTGCAATAAAAATCTACAATAGAATGATATTAAATAGAATTGAATATCACTCCATTATTACTTCGTATAATATATATATATATATATATATATATATATAACTCCATTACTTCATACAAACCAGGCTGGATTCCTCAAAAAACATGGTACTCTAGAACATATTCACTGCATCAGAAGACTAATAAAAGGTTCAAAGGACAAGAATCTACCATTGCTTTTAAACTTTATTGACTTTACTAAGAAACAACTATGGGGAAACGCTCAAACTTTATGGCATTCCACCTAATCTTATCAGGGCAATCAAGCTACAGTACTAGTTAATGGAGAAAAAAACAGACAGTTTTCCCATCACCACAGGAGTCCTACAGGGAGATACTCTGGCTCCATATCTCTTCATCATAGTGATTGACTAAATTTTTAAATTAATGCAAGTTAAATCTGGAATCCTTATCAAAGACCCATATATACAGATGCACCTTGAAGACCCGAGCTTGTAGATGATATAGACGTCATCGACTCCAACATTACAGATGCCCAAAACCACTTCAACAGCCTTAGGAGAACTGCAGAAATATTTGGACTAAAAATAAACTCCCAAAAAACAAAAATATTAAAACATCAGATAGATGGGCACATCTATATAAATCAAAATGATCACCTTGAAGAAGTAGAGGACTTTTTGTATACCTTGGATCACATATCTCAGATTCCTTAACAGACATTAAAACAAGGAAACAGAAAGCACTGCAGTTCCACAGAAGTCTTAATAAAGTATGGAAGTCGAGCCTCATCTTGAAGGAGACAAAGATTCGTCTTTACAAGTGCACCAGCCAGTCTATCTTTCTGTACAGCTCCCAGACCTGAAACATCTCAACAAAAGCAGCAACCAATATTATAAATAGCTTTGGAACTACTTGTCTAAGAAATATCCTGGATTACTCCTGGGAAGACCAATGAAACCCAGCAAGATCCTCTAGTCAGCCCTGTTCAAAGAAACCAAACAAAATGGCTCGGCCACCAACTTAGACATCCACCCTCTGTACCCTTTGATGCTCTGTCCTCAACGCCCCTACAGATGGAAAAAGAAAAAGAGGCAGACTCCGAACTCCATATTGGAAATATATTAGCAATATTCTCCCCATTTCCTCATAATTCTCTGCATCAGAGATCCGTCAATTAGCATATGACAGAGAAGCCTGGTTTTCCTTCACGTCATAACAACCTCCGAGTCCTATCTTAGTGTACACAGACTACTTATTTGTTTTGATTGGTTTCCCTATTTATAATTGTAAAATTATAAATTTTACATGATGATGATGATATGTTATCATGCTTATGCCCCAAAACAGTATTGATGTGTGTGTATATGTTCAAAATTTAACTACAGTAATGCCATAAATGTATGTCAACCTTTGATTTTTTGCAGGCAGTGCTGCAATCTCTTAGCAACCTTCTCAATTTTTTTCATGTATACGGCATAGAAAGTGAGATGTGTAATTTTTTAACTCACTTCTCAAAGGATTAAGCAGGAGGTGATTCTACATCAGTATTTCAAAACGTAAAATAAACTGCTCTATAGCAAAATTACAATAAAATCAAGTATGATTGTTTTTAAATCATTCAAGGCATTGACTATATTAGCCTGGGGCATTAACTTCCTTTTCATGCATAACATTAAATTATGCCAAAATTATGCAGACTGTTGAATGCAGTTGAATTATTTTATTTTAAAATAAAATAAATTAAAAACTTATAAAAAATAATTTTGCTTACTTGTTTCTGGCATGTCCTGTGATTAAAGAGTTGAATACCATTTCATTGATAGAAAATCCTGTTTCTTTCATGTGTTCTAAAATTTTACTGAAATAAAGAAATAAAATAAAAACATTAATATTAAAAGAATAAAACATCATTTGATTTAAATATGGATGCAAAATAAATGACTGATAAATTCAAAAGCCTATGTACTATTTGGAATTTCTAATTTTCATGGACTAACTTTCCCAGGTTTCTTGGGGGATGGAGAACTAGTAGGGAGGATTCAAAGGTGAGTGACCAAAAACGGTGTCTGGTTTTTTGAGTGCTTAGCTGAGAGAAGATATGATAAAAACACACAAGTTACTAAATAGTTTTATAGATGTTTATAGATGAAAGAAATCTATAAAACTCCAGTCTCTAATTATGCATTGAAAGATTTCTAAAGATACTTTTCAATATATGATGACAAGAGAGAATAAGGGATCACGCCTGGAATTTGTATGATAGTGTGGTTAACAAGGACATAAGGCCTAGTTTCTTTTTTTTTGTCCTTATGCCTTTAATAGTCACACTCTTGTGGTTATCACAACTACATGAGTCTTTGGAGTCCACAGATATGTCTGCATAATAATAACTGATCTTTTGGGGGACCCTGTGAACTCTAGAGAGCATGTCTCTCCTGGGTGGTAGATAAGGGAACCCACCAGATATGGTGGGGTGGTCCAAATACATTGAATAAGGACTTGTGGACCAACAGGGCATTAAGGGACAATCATCTTGATTGCAAGGGAAATGGCACTCCCATGGTCCCCTAGCTGGATCTATCATCTTCTTCTTCTGCTTTGAGGAAGATCCACTCACTTTAATCTTTCCTATAATGCCTTATCGGTCAACTCTTCTTATTTTATGGCCCTTATGCTATTAGAGTACTCGAGGACTATGGAGTCTTTCCACTTCTAGCCTATATCTAATTCCCCCTCTATAATCTACTCTTTCCCCTTCAGTATACTCTATTCCTTCTATGGGTTTAAATTTGGAAGAAGGCTAGTTCAGAAGCCTTAAGAGAGCAGTCCTACCACTGGACTATCTATTGCCAGGCTAGTCACCTGACATGGAGAACATTAATCTACTTTTAAGCCAACAGAGAAAGGTAATCGAAATGAATCTATGGAAAACGATCCTGGAATGGAAAAGGTAAAACAAAAATAGAAAAAACAAAATATAATACATATTAGCAAACCAAAACGTAAGAGGAATAGCATATAAAGAAATAGAATTAGACCAAATATTAAATTAAAAAAATTTTCAAATAGCAGTAATCACTGAAACAAAAAAGAAATTAAAAGGAACCATGACAACTGAAAATTTTAATGTAATATATAGTGGAGTTGACAGAGACCAAAGAGCACAAGCAGGTGTTATCATTTGGATTCATAATTCCCTCTCAAAATAGTTAAAATATTATAAATTATGGAATGAACGAATAATAGAAGCTAGAAGAGACAGAGGTTAATTAACAATAATTGATTTATATGACCCAGAAGAAAAAAGAGAAGATAATATTGAATTTTATAATCAGTTACAAAGTATATATAATAATATAAATAAAAATTATTATGTAATATTAGCAGGAGATTTAAATGCAAGAATTGGAAACACGAAAATCAATAATAATGTAGGAATACATGGAGAACATACTCTAAACAAGAATGGTAAAAAAAATTGATCAACTTTGTAGTTTATAATAACCTTAAAATAATGAATTCTTTCAATAAACATAAAGACATGCATAAATATACTTGGGGAGCAAGAGGATTGAGATCAATATTAGATTACTTTATCTTAAATGAAAAAACAAAGTTCTCTTTAGATGTTAGAGTTCACAGAGAATATGAAATAAGTAGTGACCACTTCCTCATTAATATAAAATTAAGATTACCACCTAAATGTCTACAAATAACAAGAACAGAAAGAAAATTTAAAACATTTGTTTATAAAACTAGATTATTAAGTCCTTTCTTTCCAGCTTTAATGTAGTAAAGGATTTTTTTTTTTTTTTTTTCACCAGAGATCAGGCCAATAATTGTAGTAACGGTTGTTCAGTAAATTTAGCAAACCATGTAGATTGTAGTGCAGCTTGTTTTTTTCAATTTATTTAGAGAATCTAAATAAATTGAATAAAGCCATAATAAATTTGGCATGAAAATCAGCAATAAAAAGACAAACTATGAAAATAGGCAGGACATAGAAAACTTCACCTACATTCTGAATAAAGAACCTATAGAACAGATAAAATATTTCAGCTATTTAGGCAGAGTTTTTAGTGAAGATAGCAAATTAAATCTGGAAATAGACAACAGAATAAACAATGCTACTATGGTGAGGAGTCAGCTGAATAAATTTATTTTGAATAAGAGAAAAAATAGCCAATATTGTCATATCTAACATTTCATTCTTCTATGGCACTTCTGACTGAATCAATGCACTGAGACTTTGGTCGTCTTCCTCTGGGTCTTTTTCCTGCCATCTTGGCAGGAAACACCTGTTTTACTAATCTTTCCTCTCCCATTTTATTTAAGTAACCATACTACCTTAGATTGATCCTGCTCACACATTCTTGAATGCAAACAATGTCAAGTTCCTTCCTAATGTCTTCATTTTTAATATGATTCTGCCATTCATGCCATCTGTTTGTGCCTCTAATTTTTCTAAGAGCTCTCATATCTGTGGTCTCTTTCATTAACTGCTTTATTTCTACCCAACTCTCAGATCCATAACTTACAACTGTTTTAAATGATGTCATTTATGAATGCTGCTAGTTTAATGTTTTGGCTAATTTTTCTCTTATTCCATATAAATTTATTCAACTGACTCCCCATCATACTAGCATTGTTTATTCTGTCATCTATTTCCAGATTTAATTTGCTATCTTCACTAAAAACTCTGCCTAAATAGCTGAAATATTTTATCTGTTCTATAGGTTCTTTATTCAGAATGCAGTTGAAGTTTTCTATGTCCTGCCTATTTTCATAGTTTGTCTTTTATTGCTGATTTTCATGCCAAATTTATTATAGCTTTATTCAATTTATTTAGAGAATCTAGAGACTTGCACTGGATGTGTTTAGGAGTTACAAGATCACCTGCATTAAGTCAAGAGTTAAGTTTGATGTCTCCAATTCTAATATCAGGTTTAATGTCACTTTCTTTCATAATGTGATCTATACAGATGATGAATAACATTGGATATAATGTGCATCCTTGTCTTACATCTGATTTTACATCAAACCATCTTTTTGTATTTCCTTCAATTTTAACTGCCGATTTACAACTTAAATATAGATTATATATTGCCCTGTATAATGTTCTATTTACTCCATATAACGTGTAGCATTTTGAAAAATGTTTCCCTAGGCACTTTATCATATGCCTTTTCCATATCTACAAAACTTAAGTACAGATACTTGTGATACCCCCATGATTTCTCAACTATTTGTCATAAAGTAAAAATTTGATCTGAACTTCTATCCAGCTTGTTCTTCTTCCAGTTTCGTTTCTCTTTTACAATTTTTCTCAGCTTCAAGTATGCTTGCATCAATCTTAACTGGAACACTTAGTAGAGAAATTTCTCTGTAATTCTCACATTCAGGTTTATTCTCTTTCTTATAGATTGGTACTATGAGAGTTCCACTCCAATCACCTGGAATTTGTCCTTCTGACCAGGCCCTCTGAATTATGCAGTGTAACCACTGCATATATGTTTTTATAAAAATATGTTTTTGGAATCATCATCAGCAGCAGCTTTAAAACATTCTCCAAATCTCAAAAAGTATGGTTGTATCAATTTCTGGGAGAATCTGAGAATCAGAAATTTTAAGATCAAATTAATATTTTTTTTCTCTCTCTCTCTCTCTTTATTCAACACTAGATGATGACAATTAGGACTTTAGTTCCTTACATCTTCCATTACAATTTTTTAAAACTAGTCCCACTGGTATACTAAATTGTTGTGGTTTCGTGTACTGTGACATAGTGCACGATTTTACTAATCTTTCTTCTCCCATTCTATTTATAAGTGACCATACCACCTTAGATTAACCCAGCTCACACATTCTTGAATGCAAACAATGTCAAGTTCTTTCCTAATGTCTTCATATAATATCTTAATGAATATAATACCATGAAATATTAGCAAATAAGTTAAATGATTTTCTTCGATTCTGTGTTGTGAATTAATACCATTAAATGTACTTTCTTCCACATTTCAAGTTTTTGACAGCTTTTTCTGCTTCAAGTACTTGTGAACTGCTGAAAATTTTCAACTATAGTTGTCGTTGCCTGTTTCATTCACATCTTTTAAACTAATTATTCTAGACATTTAGGTTATCCTTATCTTCAGTTTTCCCTGTTAATTTTATCATCTTTGATTCCTTTTACAGTACTCTTTCCTCCATTTTTAAGCTTTTCCATTAGTCTCCAGAGCATTTGCCACCTTCCCGATATTTACCTTCCATATTCTTACTGAAGTTTTCCCAATTTCGTTTAGCTACTTTTACACATAGCTTAGTTTTCTTCCATTTTTCTCTGTATTCTTTTAAGGCATCTGCTGACTTATTTGCTGGGAGCTTTTTAGGTTGCTTTCTTCTTTCCCAAGACAGCTTCTTTAACTTCTTGTGTCCACCATGGCATTCTTATTTTCTATCCTTGCTGACAACTTTATTGCATGTCTCCCTAGCTGAATCAATCAATGTTTTTGAAATGTTTCATTTTTTCTTCAATAATGTTTGTATAATTGAGTCTACAGTTTACCTATAGAAGCTACTCAACTTTAATTCATTAAAAAAATTTTTACATGCCATTCTTTTCAATGTGATATTCAGTTTTATCCTACTTAAAACTAAGTGATGGTCACTTCCAATTTCAAATCCTCTGTACACTCTTGTATTCTGAATCAGAATGAACATATCACTAGCCACAATAACCTTGAGGCTTTTCTTATTTCTTGTTTTTTCTCTCTATGTCAACTTGTGCATATCTTTATGTTGGAACACGGTATTAGTAATGACTAGTCCATATGCTGAGCAGAAATCCAGCAGATACTTATTATTAGCCTTGTCCTTTTCTCCAAATTTTCCCGAAACATTACAAGCCTGGTGGGATTCATTTTCTACTTTGCTGTTTAGATAAACAAGTACTTTTTTCCATTTTCTTTATGTTAACTGCCTGATATAGTGACTTGAAAAATTTCTCTACTTCTTCCTTAGGTGATCCTTCTGAGGGACCATGAGGATAAATTCTCTCATTTCTCATTGAAGTTATCCACATAACTCTACTTGAATCTGTCTTCTTCAAATAAAGAAGTTTATCTTTCATGTTTGGTGTTGAATACTATTGCTATTCTTTTTCTTGATCATTATTGCCCAAATATAACATCCTATACTCATTGTTTAGAAAGATATATCACCTATTTTTGTCTTCTTTGTTTCAGTGATGCCAATTATACCCATATGGTATTTTTCTAGTTCTGCAAGCTCGACTTCCCTTCCATTAATATTCCTTATATTGATGGTTGCTCTCTTCAGTTCTTGTGATGTTTGGTTTCTTCTTCTTCTAGAAGTTGACCTCAAGTCTGTACCAGAAGCTGGCCTTTCACTGCTCACTCTGATTCCCTGACAAAAACAGTGAAGGCCTTGTTTAACTAGGTGATGCCCCAGCTGGCATGAAATCTCATCATGTTGTGCCATCGTATTATTTTTGGCTTAAGCCAAAGAGTACAATTTGGTTGGCTACGCCAGCCCCAAATTATCAACCCATCCTCATTTGTTCAGTACCGAGTGGATACCTTATAATGGGATGCACCACATGAAGTTGGGGATTGGACATTACGTCAGAAGCTCCAGTCAGTTCTCTGCATTCCTTAAAGGCGATGTGGAGATCTCCTCCCAGTTATTTGGCTTTGACCCTTACACTAAGATATGGATTTTTCACCAAAAGATATAGTATTTTTGCTGATTTGCTGCTTTTAAATGAAGCAGCAAAGAAATAGTAATTAATTACCTTGATGTAATAATCCTTTAAGAGCTGTGTAGAAATGCTAAAACTGTATATAATTTTGTGTTGTAGTAGCATTCTTTTGTTACATTTGATGTGACATGCATTCTTTGAGTTGACAGTAATCGTTTTATATATTGTGTAATGATGAATATGTGCAATGGTCACCAAAAAGTAATGAACAGTTATTTAGATATGGGAATGCTGAAGAAATATTAGGATACAATTGTCCTTCGTAATTCAATTAGTGTGTAATTACATGTTTTAAGTGGCTGCATATGATAAAGCTATATAAAAATCAATAAAAACTATAGTCTTTTTATTGATTTTTGAATAATATATTCTAGGAAAATTTAGCTTGAAGTTCTTCCAAACTTCAAGGTGCATAGTATTTAAAAATTTATAAATAGAAACTTTAATTTTTTTAAATATTTAAAAATACAATAACAATAAATAGTATTTATTTTTATTGAATGGAATTTGAAGTCAATGTGCCAATATGATAGTACATTAACTTCAAAGGTGCACTGAAGTGCACCAGAAGTACTACTCTTAATTCTCCTATACATACTTGCATGACTATAAGTTAAAATAAGTGATGATCAAGAAACTGGTTAACAGCAGTAAGGCCACAGGAATAGTGAACAGTTTAGTTTATTACAGTGGATTCTAAAGTGAATCTTCTGTATAAGGGCACTGCTTTTATGAGACTTTGGACAGAACTTTTTCCATTGTTTTTCAAAGTGAGTGTGGGTTTGTTATAATGGTAATCCATAAGTCATGCACTAATACAGGTTAGATAATCTGAGTATCTTGGTTTGGAGAACATAGTCTTTTTTATCCACTTCAGATCTCCATTAAGCAAAGTGGGGTTCTTTGTTGGTTTAATGGAATGAAGACAGGTGCTTAATAATGAATTCAAGTTTTAATGCCTTTGAGAAAAATAGAAAAATGGCTATCTTTGTGCTGGTGTGGGTGACCAAGTGGTTAGTATACCTGCTTGCCAACCAACAGGCTGTGGGCTCGAATCTCTCAAGAGGCATGGATGTTTGTAATTATCTTCAGGTGGGAGATGAATTTCATTGCCCCGCTTACTATAAGCCTGAAGTGGTTGAAAAGTTCCATGTTTGGTCTCTAGAGCAGGAATTCTGGACTATGTAAAAAAATAAATTAAAAAGACAATATATATATATATATATATATAAAATTGATAAAAAGAGAAAAAAAATCCTTAGCCCACCCATGCTACAAAAATATACCATAGGTTTGCAAATAACCTTTCGTGGGTGGGAGAAACATAAAAGACAGCACTAGGGATACAATGTACTAAAGTGCATACAAGCAACAAAATTAAAACAGAAGAACTGAAGAGATGAAACAAAGTCTGAAGTTCTATGAGTGCTGCCCTCTGTAGGTAGGATGCCTTGGTTGTTGAGCAGGTCTAAGAATTATGATTTCCATATCTTGAGGAGTTTCTCACAATATTTATTGAGGTGGGTTGGGTTGGTTTTTAAGATCTGCAGCCTATTTCAAAAAAAGAAAGAGGCAGCAAAGTATAGTAGTTTTTCCCATTTGATTCTGCGTAGGGTGACTAAGGCATAGTTTGTTAGACCAGAACGATCATAATTGTGGGGGACCAACATGTATTTATGTTCCATAAATACATGTTGGCAAATCTTTCCATTTGTACATACAATAAAATAAGATGCAAGTATAAGTAACTTTGTGCACAACTGATATAGGAGGGAGGGGGAGCTCCTTAAGGGAGCAGATAAAAGCAGCCAGCTTTATATGGGGTTTTAATATCTTCCTGTGCAAGTTAGTTGTTGGTAAACTGTGAAACAAAAAGTACCATTAGGAAGACATAAGATTTAGTGTCTAGAAAGATCTGACCACTGTTATTTTAAAATATTTAAAATAACAGTGGTATTTAAAATATTTCATTTGTGTTCTCCATTAACAAAATGGAGAACACAAATGAAAGTAACTTAGCTTTATCTAGATAGCAGTTTAGGAATTTTAGTTTCAAGAATGTTTTTCAAATTCAATAGAAAAACTATAGGTGAAAACCCAAACTTTCTCATCATCAAAACACTAGTTTAGAATTTCAGAAGTAGCCTGAATTTCCAAAATTCAGGCTACCTCAAATGAAAAAGCTAGAACTTCAAAGAAATATCTCTGAATATAATTTCATAACAAGGTAAGTGATTGTATTCACTCTCCTAAAGATCAATTCATTCCCTTCGCAGCTTCAGGCATGCAAAGTTTCTTTTAATTGCAACTTATTGTATTACAAACTGAAGCTATGCAGTCTGTCCAGAAGAACATAATAAATATATCAATTACAATCAGGTTCAGCAGATCTGAGTGACTGTACTTGTGGCAGCAGATCAAATGGAAAATGCAATCTTATCCAAATGGCAAGATATGGATAAGATTGCATGCCAGTTCTCACAGAGGGCACTCCTTATAATAGGACTTAAGGTATTCAGTCTTATTTTTTTTCAATTTTTTAAATGTTTATTCCATTCCTTGTGTCTACAGTACAATACTTACATTGTATCCTGAATGATGACTGTAGCAGACTAAATATTAGTCATTAAAACTTTAATTCATTACTAGTGTTGCCTTCATCCCATTAAAAATGAACCCACCCACTCTTACTTAATGGAAATCTACAGTAAAAAAAAAGACTACTCTCTACACTAGGAAACTTAGATTATCTAACCTGTATTAGTGAATGCCTTATAGGTTCTATGATAATAAATCTATACACTATAAAATACTGTAGAAAAGTTCTGCTTAAAGTGTGCACCAGCCATTCACGGGCAAGATATCCATAAAAGCTATGTTCATACAAAAGAAATCATAGAACAAGGAAAGAAATCATTCAAAAGTATTAAAGGAAGAAAGACAAAGAAATTAGTATAGTTCTCCCAAGCTTCACATTTCCAAAATATCATTCAAAATGACCTTTACATTTTTATGTTACAGAAATATTAATAAATATAGCTAATTTATTCATTTAACACTTAATATTAACTTACTATATTAAAATAATTATGTCTCTTCACTTTCTAGTGGTATTTTTTATAATAGGTCTCTAAAAAATATCTGAGACAGGTGAAGGAATTCTGTTGCATAGTCTACCAGATCCTAAGTTTATGATGAAACAAAGTTCCGTGAGCTATGCTTATACATTTGCAATAAACATAAATAACCATATTATGATATTTAAGAGTACATACACTGCCATCTTAAACTTTAATGGAAAATGAACTGACTTGCATTTAATCCTTAATATTAACTTATTATATTAAAATAATTATGTCTCTTCACTTTCTAGTGATATTTTTTATAACAGATCTCTAAAAAATATCTGAGACAGGTGAAGGGGTGAAGGAATTCTGTTCCATAGTCTACCAGATCCTAAGTTTATAATAAAACAAAGTTCTGTGAGCTATGCTTGTACATTGCAACAAACATAAATAACCATATTATGATATTTAAGAGTGCGTACACTACCATCTTAAACTTTAATGAAAAATGAACTGTGACTTGCCCATCCTCAACCTTTTTTGCTTAGCAGAAATTTCAAGAAAAAGACCAAGTTTGGTCTTTAGAGCAATGTATCAGGATTATAAAAACACTTACCCTTAAAGAGGATTAACCCGAGACTGAAACAAAGAAATAGAAAATATAATAAAAACAAAAAAGGACAGTTACCAGAAATGGCTAAATTCCAAAACAATAGAAGCAGAAATAGAGTACAAAAGAAACAGTGCAAGTGCAAAACAAGAAGTAAGGAAAAAAACATAGAGAGAGATGAGACAATTTCGTAACAGAACTAGAAAAGGATTTTTTAAGCCACAACCCAAAACCTATAAAGTAATACAATGCATGAATAAAGAAATAAAAGAAAAGATAAAAATACAGACAGATTTAGAAAGATGGGTGACCTATTTCCAAAATCTCTGGACAGATGAGAACAATGAAATAAAATTTTATAAAACAAAGAATGACCTAATAGAAAATATCACAATGTTAGAACTGAAAAATACGATAAAGAAGATGAAAAATAGGAAAACACCAGGAGAAGATGACAATATAAATATAGAACTATACAAAAATGCAGGTGAAAAATTTAATGAAAGACTTCTGAAATTTTTAATATGGTTTGGATATCTGGAAAAACTCCTAACTCTTGGAAAAAAGCACGTTACCCTAATCTATAAAAAAGGAAATAAAGAAGACTGCAATAACTTAAGGGGAATTAGTCTGCTGAATACAGCATATAAAATATATGCAGGAATATTAAAAGAGAAGCTAAGCAGTATTGTAGAGGACAAACTACTAGAAGAACAAAATGGTTTCCGAAAATACCGATCCTGCATAGATCCAATTTTTTACTCTAAAATTATTAATAGAAAAGAGAAGAGAATTTCAAAAAGAAACACATATGGCCTTTATTGATTATGAAAAATCCTTTGACAAAATCAGTAGACAAAACTGTTTAAAATATTAACTGATTTAAACATACCAAATCAACTTTTACTATCCATTCAAGAAATATATACAGGAAATAAAATAGCAGTTAAATTAGAACTCATTTCAGAATGGAAAGATATATCAAGAGGAGTATGACAAGGATGTACCCTCTGACCTCTGCTTTTCAATATATATATAAATGAAATATTAACAATCTGGAAACAGCATAACCCATTGACTATAACCCATAACCCATACAAATGACTCCGCAGTACACTTGCAGATGATCAAATAGCATTAGTTACAAAGATCATTAAAATCATTAAATGATATCTCAAAACAACATAATACGACAATATCTAAAGAAAAAACAAAAATAATGGCATTCAAAGGAGAAAACCCAATAAGAAGTAAAATAGTGATAGATAATAAAATATTAGAACAAGTAAATACTTTCAGATACTTGGGATGTGATTTATCATACGAAGAAGAAGAAGAAAAAGACAGACACCAAAATATCAAACTTTGTCCAAGTAAATGGCATAATAAATAATATATTTAAGCCATCCCTAGTACAAAAACACAGTAGAATCAGACTATATAATGTCTTGTCAAAAACCAACTCTACTATATGGAAGTGAAACATGGACCATAAAAAGGAAAGATGGAAAACAAATTCAAACAGTAGAAATGAAGTTTCTCAGAAAAACAGCTGGATATACCAAGCGGGACCATAAAACAAATGAAGAAATTTTACAACCCCTGAAAATAAAACCAATTAAGTACTATATAAGGCAGTATAAACAAAAATGGCTAGAACATTTAAATTGAATGAACAACAGCAGATTACCAAAAATATTATACAGATACAAAATAAGTGGGGGAAAAAAGAATCAGAAGACCAAGAAAGAGATGGCATGAGACCAGAACAGGCCACTTGGCCTAAAATCCATATTAGGAAGAAGAAGCACAATCTTACATGTAAAAGTGCATTATATATAAAACATCAGGCATTCATAAGTAAGATTTTTTAAAAAAAATGTTCATACAAAACAGACCATCAAGCGAGAAAGAAAGTATTAAATAATAGTTTTTGTGAAATAACAATATGTTAATTATACGAACTAAGAAAACTCTATGCCATATATTTCTAACAGTTCGCTAATTTGGGCTGAATATCCCTTTGCTTACTGTTTAAATGATATTCAGCCCAAATTAGCAAATACCTACAGTCAATAGCAACTTAAGTGATAGAATTTCTGAAAGCCACTTTCTACAAAAATAACACAGTCATGAAAATGAAGTTCTATAAAGTTATACACTAAAATGCTTTTAGGAGCAGTCTTTTAAAGATTAAACTAAAAAATAATACAACACAAATAAAGAAACCTTATGCAAAGAAATATATAGCAAACAATATGTGGTGACTAATAACATTTATAAAACGTGTGAAAATTCAGAACAAAAATTTCTCTGAGAATGCAGTTTGTTCTAGAGACTCACGGAATTCATATAATGGTGAAACAGAATGCTGCGAATATGAAGGAAAAAAGAAACTGTGTTCAGCAATCTCTGGACATGTTTCATTTGCTTTTCTCAGGCAGGCCATATGGTAATCCATATGGAAAATTTTTCCAAAGCTAGCAAAATGTTAACAACTTTTCTTGCTCAGTGTACTACAGATTAGCCCTCTTGTGAACAGCAATACCATAAAAATAAATAATACTAAACAGGCAAATGAAACAGTCTCAGAGCTATGCATCAAGGTACAGTGATTCAATCAGTAAACAATCCATTGTTTATAACTTTAATTGCTGTAACTCAAAATAAGGCACAAAAGTTATTAAAAGTTTAGTATTTTTGCTAATGATATGACTACAAGATTAATTGGAAAAAAAAATCTATTTTAGTAGCCACTAAGAGAATCAAACAATGACTACTTTTGCAAACAAGGTGCTATATGCTTCTTCAGGTTGGAAAAGTGAACAAGGATTACAAATCAAAGCATTTCTTAGATAAACCATTAGAAAGGAAACAATAGTGCAAGGAATGCATAATGCATGTCATACATCATTTGTTTTCTAGAAGTGAGTTAACTGTTGGAAAAATTGAAAGCAATCTTATTAATAACCATCTAGATATTAATAAAAGTAGGTTGACACTTCTGAGTGATGGAGCTATGTGAGTGAATAACAGTAGTGAATTCCTTAATACAGCATGAAAGAAAATTGTCTTCCTGATAAAGGAATGGTGGATGCATAACCAATCAGTGGTGTGATTTATGGTAGATGAATGATATGAGAGAGAGTCCGCATGGTTAGACTAATAGCTGTGCACTTCGCAACCATATGCCTGGAGAAGGAGTGTCCTAGGTTCGATTCCTGTCAGTGACGTGAGGAGCTGAAGAATGTTCCTCAGCCATAGCCAAGTTAGCCGGTCTTGGGAGTGGACAGTAGGGTTTTTCCCCAGTTTATTCTGGGGTTTTTGATCCTGCAAAGCAGGCAACCCTGCTTTGAGAACTCAACACTACGGACATAAGATACACCGAGGCGTAGAGCTGACCACCTTATCCTGTGAACGGTTTGAGGTCTGATGATTAATAAACCCTCGACACTGCAAGGTAAAAGAGGGGTAAAAGGAAGATGAGATGAGATGATATGAGAGACCAAATTTCTCTTTTCTTCTGTATGCTACGTTCCTGAGATGCTCTTTCTTTCTTTAAAACTCCTGCTTGACTGACCTATGTATGGTAGACCATATGAACAGGGGATTTCATGAACACCTTATATTTAAGGGAGAGGGCAACTTCTTTTCAAGATCTAAGGACAGTTTGATGTGAGGTTAGCAGTCTCTATATACAAGTGACCTAATCTTGAAGATAATTCATGCACAAACTTTGTCTGCTGATGCTTGAGTAAAAGGTTAAAAACAAGAATATACTTTGTCTATTATAATTTGCTTTCTGCTTATGACTAAGCAGAAAAACTTTCTATCTGATAGCAAGATTCCTAATGCATGAATTAAAAGCCCTCATCATATTAAATATTGGAGTTCTGCCAGGAGATAACATTAGAGAACAGTAATTTTTGACGGTGTTTTTCAAATATCCATTAAGGATAAACTGGAGCAAAAACTGGAGTTCTTTTAGTTTACTTTCATCTTTTAATAGCAACAGTGCTTTTTCTGAGGGTAAATTATGCTTATTTTCTAGAATGAATAGTGAGGAGAAGAAGCATGAAGACAGCATCCAGTGTGGTGTGGACTAATTTAAGTGAACATCAGCAGAATTCAAGATATATACCATCAATATAAGAAGTATCAATGGAAAAGAAATGGAACTGGAAGAAAAATTAGAGAAGCACATGTTGACATAATAATTGCATGATGGATCTGAATACTGGGTTAGAAGTAAAACAGTTGATCAAAGACTAGAGATAACAGATATGAGAATTCTGAGAAAAATTAAGAGAAAAGAGGAATGAAAAGATAGCATCAATAACAGAATCATATTAAAAATAAGACATTAGGAAGGAAATTGACAGTGCTAGCATTCAGGAATGTGTGAGCAAAATGAATCTCAGTTGGTATAGTCAATTAAACAGAATGGGAGAGAAAAGAGGAGAGCAAAACAGGTTTGATGGCAGGAAAAGAACCCAGAGAAAGAATAAGATCTAGGTTGATTGCTGCAGTTAGTAGTGGCTTAAAAGACTGAAATATAAAATCTGACAATATTTGAGTTCTGACAGATAACAGAATAATTTAGAGGAAAATTGTTGATAGGAAGTTAGTACTACAATAACACCTTACATTATTGCAATTATAGTATTCTATATAACTCATGAGGGTACATATCAAGAATTTGATGGTGATCTTAGAGACTAGAACATAAATAAAAAATAATTTTCCCATCATTTTCTAATTGTATTTTAAGATGGAATGAATAAAGAAGTTATTTATATCAGAAACATGTTTTTGAACTAAGAAAATGTCACTGACATCATATCACTTCCAAATGACAGGTTTTAAACTGATTGATAAAGAATTCAAAGAAAAATTTCTTTCTCAAGTCAACACAAAATCTGACAAATCTACCATAAATCACACCATCGATGAAAACACTGCTACCACCATGCCTTATCTAGAAGGCAACTTTCTTTCATATTATATTAAGGAATTCATTCACTCACATGGCTTCCTCGACAGAAACAAGGACTTATCTTAAATGATGTTTGGAAGTCAATAATAATATGCTTTAACATGCTTGATTTCAATTTTTCCAATAATCACCTTGAAAAATTTCTGGAAAATAGATCCTGCATTACTTGTGCCTCATTTTAATTGCAATCAAGTTTATTGATATGTTTTAATTTGTAATTCTTGTTCACTTTCTCTTGTTCACTGAAATCAGATTCTCATTGGGAAAAATTCAAAACTAACATTAAACAAGCAGCACATGAAAAACTGGGACAGAAACAAACTGGAAAAAAAAAAAAAAATGGACCCATGGTAAGTGAAGAAATAAGAGAACTATCAGAAACCAGAAAAACTGCATTTAATACATTTACAAGATAAAACTAATATAGCTAAATATGAAGAATATAAAATAAGAGAAAATAAATAACAAAATAAGAAAGCAAATATTGAGAAGATTATTCTAAACAACTGGAATATGACTTTTACAAAGCACACAGAAACAAGTATGGAGAATAAAAATTAAAGAAAAGAAATTTGTCAATACATAAATATATATCAACTGATTATGTTTAGGTACCAGAAAACACAAATGAAATTGAAATAAGTAATAATTTAATATATCATCATCTCAAAATTGAGAAATAGGAAATCAACTGGAACTAATGGAATTTATAATAAATTCCAAAATATGGAGGTAAAGAAATAGCCGAAAACATGAGAAATTTAATAATACATATATCTTTGAGGAAAGATAGATTCCCAACGAATGGAGAATGAATATTACAATTATTCAAACCCCAATAGATATGTAGAAGTTTTAACATACAAATATCAATAGAGAAATCAAAAACAATGGTAACTGCAAAAGAACCAATCAGATGTAAATTAGAAATAAATGTAAAAATACTGGAACAAGTAATGAATTTTAAATATCTAATAGTCCAATCAATATTGATCGGACTATTGATTTATATATTTAGACATTTTAGAAACATCAAAAATACAACACGCAAAATGAAAACATTAAGAAAAACAGTTAATAAAACAAAATTTGATAAAGTAAAAAAAAAAAATGAAAAGATTTATGAAAAATATTAATTACAACCCATAAAAGCATGGATAATCAGATCAGAATGGAGTCAGCATGTTAATATAGGATGTACCTAAAAAGAATAGTTAATTAGCAAGAGACTGGAAACCAAATATGAAAAGACCAGTTGGTACACCAAAAAAAAAAAAAAATGGAAAGACAGACTACTTTCATTGAGGTATTGGAGATTACCAATCTGAAGCTTAAAGCAAGAAGTTCACTTTTCCAATCTGTGTGAAATTACCTCTTATGAAAATTAATAGCTATTAAAAATAGTTTTTTTGCCTCAAACATTTAGTACACTACAAGATCATTAAAGTGGAATAAAAAAAGTAGATGCTAGTCAAGATATTATTTATAAATCCTACAAAGAAAAGGTAGGTCTCTGTAGAACTACTAAACACAAGATGCTAAACAATTTCCACTGTCCAGTGCAAAACAACTACTATCACCAATATTCTTTATTGGAAAACTAGTGCCCATTACTGGTCTGAGAAATTTAACATTTCTTTCTTCTCTTCTTTTTATGAGTAGTCTTTTGATATGTCAAAGTGAATATCAACATGTCTTCCATTTCTAATGCAGTTTAAAACAAATCCAATAATGAGCTATTACATAATATACTATAGAACTATAGAAAACTTTTATGAAAAATGGGTTAGGATATTTCTGAATCAACTAGCATTTTTTTAAAATAATAATCTCACCTAAAAAGAACTTACAGCATATTAGTACAATGAGTGGATAAAAGATTAAATAATCCAGAATCCTGCTCTAAAGATCAAACATAGTGCTTTTTTCAAACCATTTCAAGACCTCCAACAAACATCATCAAAATCATCTACTGCAAGACATTTAACAAATGTCCATGCTACATTCTATACTGCATGAAATACAGAATCTCTTTTTAATGGCTAACGTATGCAAAAATACCATATTAGAGAAAAATGAACTAATTTATTAAGTCAAATTTGTTTACTTGAACGATGAAAACCTCATATGAAACAAGCATCCTTGGAGTACAAAAGTAGTTATCAGAAACATAAGCCACTAACAACCAGCTTACCATGCAGCTCATGATTTATAAGGCTCAAATGGGTATATGCTTAACAGCCACTTACTTTGCTACATAAACTAGGAAATGTTATGTATCAAACAGAAAGAACCAAATCTTAAGATAGATTTTTTATAAAGCTAATAATTTTCTTATAATAGCATTTGCTATTAGCTTTAGTATTTGCTTGAACATATAATTCAAAACTATAACAGAAAAAAAACTGAAAACTAAAGTTCTAGTGAGCAGGGGTGGCTATAGAGGTAGCATCGGTAACCTTATGTAGCAATACTTCGGATCAGAGGAATGCATGATGCTACTAACTACAAAAACATCTTTTCAGATTGTGAAGACTTTCATATGGCACTGTTGTTTTTGACCATATGATCCTGTATTGAGGAATGTTCAAACAGCAGGTTTGCTAGATCCAACTTGTCATGAAGTAACATATTTCATATGGTAGTTGTTAACAGTTCTTCCTATATTTCCATATCAAGGAAATGTATAGTCCTTGATGCCAAAAGGTGGATCTGTCCTTAGAAGAATGGATAAGAACTGAAAATAACAGCTAGCATCCAAAAAAAAAACACTTTGGTAAAGAATGAATCAAACCTGTTTAGTAATTTGGTTTGTTTTCAATCTCTTTTTATAGAAAATCTACACAAAAACTGGAAACAAAAATCACCCTTCCCAGTGATACAGTATCAGCAAGGCTATCACATTCAATGCATACTCTTAATCAAACTCAATTATCTATACATATCCTCCAACTATATAGCAACAGCAAGCCTATATACAGCCCATTCCATTAAAAAAAAAAGAGAGAGATCAAAGTCAGTCATCAAACTATATATTCCATTACCCCCACAAAAATGTTATAGATGAGATCATCAACAGTCACTTCTTTCCACCAAGTAATTAGTAGGAATGCTAATATGGATTCAGCTGCTCTTGCTCTTCAGTAAATCTCATAGCCAACATTACCCATTTTTGGACACAAGTCAGGGAAAGGAATGGGGAGGTGGGTGAGCTTGACATATCCAGGACATCTGACTGGGTCTGGACAAAACCTAACTTACTAAACTACCATCTTATAGTCTATTGTCCACTCTTTGTAACTGGATTGATAATTTCTTCTCTGGTCATTCATTACATGTCATGGTGGGAGATTTACTATATTTAGATTTTCTCACCAAGGGCACTCCCACTCTTCCTCCTATACATTACTGACCTATTCTCACTAAGCACAAATCATATCTATTGCTTTGCTGACAATTCCAGGAATCTTCTTTATTTGACAAACCCTGAAGTTTGCCAATGATCCAAGATCCTCCATGTCTGTTTAAGACATGGAGGATACCTTTTAAATGCCTTGCCATTCTTCAATAGGGTAAGGCTACTGAACTTTGCTACCAAAAGATAGTCCTGTCTTATTTCTCATAAAAACTGGGTTGTTACAAATTACAACTGAAGCAACTAAGACAAGAAGGCCAATATTTCTCTTAATCTTGCTTCATTTCCACTTCTCTGCAGATTATGAAAGATCTCCATGAAGATTAGATTTTGTTTCCTCAACTGACTTATGCCTCTCCTAGCATAAAGACATCAGACCCATAGCCTCTTCAGTCTCCAAAAAACTTTGTCTTATATGAAAAAGTTAGGGCGATACTTTTCATCTGTACACCTAACACTATATAAATTCCAAATTTACCCCAAAACTTGAATACTTTGCAATTAATAGTGAGGAACTCAAGGCTCTATATTTTTACCTATACTTTTTCTTCAATACATCAAATGACCTTCTTAAGCTAATTGTACATCTGATACACAGACCTGCAGATGATAGTTTCCCAACTGACAAACTTGCAAAAAAATAAATAAACTGTAAAAATATGGTTGTTCAGTTGTATATCTTATTAAATCTTTGTCTCTGCTGTGCTTTTGTAAAATCTATTCACAACTGTTTTACTTATTCAATTAAATCTTGTTGTCTGCACCTTTGTGAAAACTACATTTTATTTTGTTTCAATTCAAACTTTTTCTTAACTTTAACTTATAGCTCTTTAACTTTAATCTTAACAGTCATATTCCGAGTATATAATCCATTGCTTGATTTACTCTCTTAGCTCACAATCTTCTCGCTCAACTTATTTCGCTTGTCTCAAGGCTGCAAATATTATTGTTCTTGTGTGCAAAACTTTCAAAACTAAGAGAATGCCTCAAGCTAGAGCCAATCTCTTTGTCTGAACAACTGGTGTTATTCTAAATTGAATTTTGGAAAATTTATTTGATTTCTAGCTGCCACAAAAATTCGTGGATAGGATATGATTGTCCTTTCGAAAGAAACTTCTCAGTTAAGAGAAGTTTTCTTCTCTTAACTGAGAGAAGAATTGCCATTTCAAGGACACACAGATTCGAATTTTATGAGCAGTGCAGTTGGTAACAGGAATCAGGCAAATTATTTAAATAAGAAAACAATTTATTCATCATCAAGAAAACGTACAAAGGTTAAAACTAAAGGCTCAAGTAAATCAGGTTCTATGCTTCAATGACAATTTTCAATACAAATTATAATTACTACTCTTATGAAGACAATTCATGTAAGACCACGTGTCTATAATATTTCCTTTGTTAACACCTTATCACACTTAGAGCAATCTCACTTAAACTCAGGCATAGCTAATAGCATTAATATTAAACACGCGATTTCACCTCAAAATTTAGCTGTCTGAGTTTTCTCTCACATATAATTTAACAAGACCATTCAAAGGTTAGCATAAATCCCTCAAGTATCATAACAAACAAACTTTCTACAAGTCAGCATCACAATTCTGTCTATAGCTAAAACAATAGAAAAATCTTACTTCATAACAGTTGTCTAGTCCTCTCTGATTGATCCTTGGAATCACTTCCTTCTAGGAGTACAACATTACCTTCCGACCTTATGCAACGAACACGGGTACCTTCTCCGGGATTTTTGAGATCTCCTCTTACTATTTGCAAGCGTCAGGAACTTGGCGGCATTGAACTCCAGTATCTACTTTCTTCTAAGAACAACTTAAATTAGTTGTTTCACACTGCTGGCATCTAATGGCTGGAAGGCAGGTACTGTTGGCGATTGCTTATCATCTTCCACGATGATTAGCAAAACTCTGTTGCCATAACGTACATTGTATCCTGGTAACTGCTCAACCCTCGCTGACCGCATTGCCTTCTGGATCCCGTAACTCTCTCGTCAGAACTCCGCATGAGCCCGTAACTTCTCGCTGACCAAACAACAACCACTCTGACAAAAAAGGGCCTCTTCTCGCCATAACAAACCCCCTTTTATATGGCTCTGATGACCTTGGGTTCTGCTACATATTAATCCTCTGGGTATTACGTTGTTCTGCACCTGGTAACTTCGTGATTGCAGTTGCCCCAGGTCATACATTAATACAATAATCTGACTGGAATTATTTTTGTCTAGAAGTTTCTTTAGACACAAATTAATTCACCATTGACCTTCTTTGTTCTTTTACAAAAACTTTGGGCAGTTATATTACTTCATAATTCACAACATTTTGAATGAAATTTTGATTACCAGTAATATAAGGAATTTTTTGTATAAAAATCCTTCTATACATGATTTTGGTGGTGGTAGATGTTATTGAAAGTTTTACAAAACTTTCAATAACATCTACCACCACCAATTTAAAATCTACAGATCTCTAGAACGATTTTCTGTTTTTTACATTTCACATTTTTTAAAAAATGTGAAAATCTATATAATAGTAATGATCAAGAATGAAATAAATGAGCTAGCTGCTGTTTCAAATGTTATGCAGTGAAGTACAATTTAAGTCACAAATATTCTTTTAATTTGAAGAAGACACTATTTTACTGAGTTCTTTAGCACAGCACACTAGCTCTTTGACATACATGGCCTTCTAGCTATGTATACCAAAGGATAATTAAAGATTATAATATCAATTATTCTCAAAACTGCACTGCAATAACAAAAAATAAGTAAATATGTTATTTACCTAGCTCCTGTAATATCTCCTTCTTCACAGTACTTTGCAATCAGCCTCTGATATGTAACCTAAAGTGATTGAAGAAAACCTTAACACACACACATACTCTTACAGACAAATACTGTAAGAAAAAATTCAATTATTTAATATTATATAAATTCTCTTTATATCCAGGACAACATATAAAAAATTTGATACTTTCTTAAAAGGTATAACATACAGATCTCCTTCAAAGCCATACCAAAAATTAGCTATCCTTATCTGTTTAGCAACAGATCCTCGCCCTCATTTAGATCATTTGGACAACTGAGAAAAATAGCTGATATTTATGTGAAAGAACATGGAAACTATTATGTTCATCATGTACACTATCCAGTTACAGCAGTTTTCCAGGGTGAGAGAATTCTATGGATACAGATCATCAGATCCAGTGTGTGTGTGGGGGGGGGGGGGGGCTCCTTTTTTTATACAGAAGCAGATATAAATCTCAGAGACCATTTCTAGAATCCACCACAGCACTACAATATGCATTGAGAGTTTCAGCAAGATTCCATCACTGCAACCAGATGTCACTAGTTATGACTGTAGGAGCTACACCTTTTGCACTCTGTTTATTCCTGCTGGTGTACATGGTTGCACGTATTTAGCATATTTGTTTGTGCCCATGAAGATGTCTTGATGGCCAAGGTGATTGGCCTAATATATTAATAGCTAAATAATTTTAATTAGCTAATTATTATCCCTAGGCATGTATTTTCTCCTCTAAACATTGATATGTGATAATCAATATCTAAGCATTATATTTAGAATGTAGTAAAATTCTACTATATTCTAATTATTATTATTCCTGACACCTCCAAGAAGTCCGAAGACTCATCGCGGGAGGACACCTACAACTGTCTCAACCACTACACCGAAAATCTACTACGAATCAATGCCATCTACCACCCACCTCCACCACAACTGTATTCTATGTCTGTAAATTGTGTGTGTTCTGAAGGGCCGATTTGCCTGTATGTGGGATGAAAAACTCGAGTTTCCGGGAGAAAAAACCCTGCTACCTCCGTCTGAGAATGGTTAACTCACTTTCGATTGAAAATCGTCCAGATAAAGATTCCTCCTGTCGCGACGAGAATCGAACTTAGGCCTATTCCAATCGAAGGGCAAAATGTACTGTCATTCTTCCAATTGCACTATGGAAGTAATTATAGTAGAATTAGTAAAACAAATTCTACTATAAACAAATAGTTTTTATATCACAAAGAACAAAACATACTCCTTTTTATGGCAAATCCCATTGCATAAAAAGTTGAACACTTGCAACATGTTAGCAGGAGAGGTGGGCTAGGGACTAGATAAATGATGATGAAAATCATCTACCACATAGACTTTCAAAAATACTTTGCCACAATATGATGCAAACATGAAGCATTCTGTGGCAGAGCACTTTATCCATGAAATCACCAAAGCTAACATGTTGATACAAAGATAACAGGACACGTGAAATTTTATAACGAAAACTTACCCTATTGGGCACAATGCCTTTTTTTTCCATTTCTGCAAGAAATTCTGTTGGAGAAAATTTGAATTCATTTTCCAGGTAGACTTTTAGTAAAGCATTATAATGACTCGCATCAAGTGGACAATCTGCAGAAATAGAAATTTGAAATGACCATTACCATCTACTATCACTTTTGTAAATAAATATATTTCCAAAATTCATACTATTAATATAAAATGCATTACATATAGAGTACTTGTTTGATTGCAGAAAATTAAGTTAACTTTTGTGAAAACAAAACAAGAAAATAAATATATAAGTGAAAAATTAACTTACTAAGTTCTTGAAGCTTATTCCAAATGGTATTCACTAACTCTGATCTTACTGAAGGATGTTCCTCTGGAAGAAAACTACCACAACAACGAATCAAAAGCAGGCCTTGAGTTATATCTACAGTACCTATGGAAAGTAAAAGTACAAATAATTTCATTAAAGAAAGAAACAGAAAAATCTCACAATTATAATCAAAATCAAGTAAGTATCAAAGAAATTATAAGAACTGTAAATAAGCACTGTGAAAATATTTTTATACTATATCTTCTTCAAGTGTCATCCCTAGAAGGAGGTTGGCAACCATGTCATGGAACCTTTTTCTTTCTTTTGCTGCTCTGGAATATTTATGGTAATTCAAGCCAGTCCAGTCCTTAATGTCTTCAAACCACTTTCTCCTGGGTCTACCTCTCCCTCTTTTTCCATCCAATTTCCCTTCTAATATTAATTTCTGAATGCCTTCTTGTCTAGTTAGATGTCCAAAATATTTAAGTTTTTGCTCTTTAATTATTTTCATTAATGTTCTTTTCATTTTTGCTTTCTTTAAAACATCTTCGTTTTTCATTTTCTCTGTTCATGGTATTTTCAACATTCTTCTGATGGTCCACATTTCGAAAGCTTCTAATTTTTTCTCTGCTTCTTTATTTAGAGTCCAAGTTTCACTGTTGTAGAGACGGCTTGACCAGATATAGCATTTTATTAATCTTTTTCTTGCGTCTATATTAATGTCTCTGGATGTACAGTTTTTATATCAGTAAAGGCTTTTCTTGCTATCTCTATTCTTTTTTTTATTTCTTTAAGGGAATTTCCTTTGTCTGTAAACATTTGTCCCAAATATATAAAAGACTGAACCTGTTCAATTTTCTTTTTGTTAACAGTTATGTTCAGTTTCTTATTTATTGGTTCTTTTGATATAATCATGCACTTTGTTTTCTTTAGGTTAATAATTAGTCCCATGTCTAAGCTTCTGTTGTAAATTTCTGTGATTAAGTTTCGAAGATCATCTTCAGATTCAGCTATAAGAACTGTGTCATCTGCATACCTGAAGTTGTTGAAGTTCCTACCTCCGACTTTTACACCCTTCAGTTCTGAAATATTTTTAAAAACTTGCTCACTATATATATTGTACAGTAAGGGTAATAAGACACATCCTTGCCTTACTCCTTTTTTGATTTCAAAGTTGCCAGAATATGTATTTTTATATCTTATTGAGGCCATTTGATTCCAGTATATATTTGTAATTATAAGTAGATATTTTAATTTTAACCCATTATTCTGTAGGATATGTATTAATTTCTTGTGATCTATTGAATCAAATGCTTTGGTGTAATCAATAAAACAAAGATATATGCTTTTCTGGTTGTCAAGGCTTCTTTCACATAATGTTTTCAAATTGAAGATTCCTTCTCTTGTACCTTTGTCTTTTTGAAAACCTGATTGAGTGTTTTCTATTTCTACTGACAAAGTGCCATTTATTCTTTCTAGGATTATTCTCAGTAGTAATGGCTTGTTAAACTTATTAGTCAATATTCTGTACATCCAAAAGTTCTTGGAATTTTGGGAATAGTGACAAAGATGGATTTCCTTAGATCATCAGGGATGTATCCTGAATCATAGATGTTATTAAAAATAACCTTTAGGTCATTAAGTGTGTTTTCATTTACTTTCTTTAACAATTCAATAGGGATATGATCAGGGCCTGGTGTTTTACCTGTTTTCATTTGACTTAGAGTGTATTCTATTTCTTCATATGTAATTGGTTCACCATCCATATTTTGTATATCTGGTGCGTCTGTGCGATCAGAGTCAAACAGTTCTTTTCCATATTCTTTGCATCTTTTTATGATATCTTGTGTCTCTAGTAGCATTTTTCCATTTTGATCTTTTATACAAGGATTATGGTTGAAATTTTTCTTTTTATTTGTCAGGGCTTGGATTGATTTATGCATTTCTTTACTATTGTGTTTCTTGTCCAGTTCCTCTATTTCTTTACATTTTTCGTTTAGCCACTTGTCTTTAGCCTTCCTGCATTCATTTTTTATAATTTTACTGAGTATTCTATACTGTTGTGTACTTTTCTTTTTTCATTCATAAGTTCTAGTATTGAATCAGTCATCCAGGGTTTTTTCTTATTGTATTTAATTTTTGGGATAACCTCATTAGCTCTCTTATATATTGCACTTCAAAAATTTGACCACCTGTTTTCAATTTCCTCTGTGTTACAAAGTATATTGTCTTCTGTTTTATATCCTATATGATCTAATTTCTTCCTAATTTCTGAGTTAAACACCATTATGTTGTCAGGTATATTCAGAGCTGTGAAGTCAAGTCTTTCAGTATGATTGTTTTTAGAAATGTTTTTTAGTTTAATTTTTAAAGTGGACACAACAGGGTTATGGTCTGAACCTATATCAGCACCTGGGTATGTTTTTATGTTGGTTATATTATTTTTGTATCTATTATTTATCATTATGAAATCTATTTGGTTTCTTATAGAGTTATCTGGGTTTATCCAAGTATACAGTCTGTGCTTTGGATGTTGAAAAAGTATTCATTATGCGCAAGTTGTTTTGAATGCAGAATTGTATCAATCTCTCACCTCTTTCATTTCTGTCGCCTAGTCCAAATTTTCCAACAACTGAATTTTCTTCCCCTTCTCCAACCTTTGCATTCAAGTCACCCAAAACTATGAGTATCTCATTTGATTTTAGATATTCTATAGATTTTTGTAAGTTATTATAAAAATCTTCTATTTCTTCATCATTGTGAGTCATCATATGGGCATAAACCTGGATAATTATGATGTTAAAAGGCTTTGCAGCTAATTTAATAAGTATTATTCTTTCGTTTATAGGCCACAGCCCCATTACACATTTAAAGATGTCTTTCTTAATCATGAAACCCACTCCATATTCATGCTTCTCTCCACCAGAATATACAAATGTAAATCCCTCTTTCTCTAGTTTTTCCATTTTAGGCCATCTTGTTTCTAATTGCCATCACATCAACTTTAAGTCTTTTTATTTTCTGTATAAGGTTGTCAAAATTCCCTAGTTTACATAATGTTCTCACATTCCAAGTTCCAATTTTCAAGACTCTGTTTCTTGTTTTCAAATGAGGAATACCAGATGCTAACCTTCCTTTCGGATTTAAGTTGACATCATCATGGAGTGCACTTGCAACACAAGTTTTAATCACAGTTTCAGTGTCTTCTTCCCTGTAACTATTTACAGCTTGGGACGTTGCAGAGATTCCAACTTCCAAAGCATAGCCTGTAAAATATTTCCATTTCTCCATGGTCGACTATAGAATAGAGGATAGTAACGTGGTGAGGCACCGATCTCTTCCACATCTGCAATAGCCAGCTAACTTGGCTCACTTTATCAGCCACTGATCTGTATTCAGAAACTTCCGCATGCCAGTTGTTTCACATTGCCATTGATATACGAATTCTTCTGCCAATGATGAAATAGCAAATGTCACTGCAGTCCTAACATCTCCCACACTGGTCACATAACGTCTTGGGAGATGCATTTTATAGCTTTCTGCAAGCTCTTTGCTTAGTATCAATTTTGCCATGACTCATTATGACACCATGTTTCCCGGGGGGGGGGTGTCAATGTGAAGGCATGATACTAAGACTTCCTGGGTATGGCCCTCCGGACTTCACCAAAATATTGGCACTGCCATCTATATCAGTTCCATCAGGATTTTTGACCGTGTCGTAGGTTGCCAGCCCACCACGGAAACCCATCCCAGGCTTAACTGTGCTCAACATGCTAAAGCATGACTGATGGCTAGTCAGCCAAGATCCTGGTAGGAGAACACAGCTAATTCCGCCCTTATACTATATCAGTATGAGGATAATGGAGAAAACAGTCAGCCAAATTACTAAAACAGGTCAAAATAAATTGTATGCATACCTGTAACACTTATTCAAACACAATCATGAATATAATGTTCTCAACCTTTTTAATGATACTACCCACTAAACAGCAACAAATTTTCCACAGCCAACCTATATATGATATGCATATTAAGACACATTAGTTGTAATTGCAGCTGTATGAAATACAAATATGAGAAGATGAGGTTTATTTCAAACATAAGGCTACATTTATTATCAACCCTATCATCCATCTTATTCTCTTCTGTCAAGATGGGTTGACTCCCTCAAGGATAAGTCTTCCATCCTTCTCTGTCCAAAGCAAGCTCTTTCATACCAATAGTTTGAAGTCCAATGCAGTTTTAAGAGTTTTATGAAATGTTAACTTTGATCTTCTCCTGGGTCTTGTACCCTCAAATACCATACTAGAAAGTCTGATCAGTTTCATTAGTACAATGTGGCCAAACCAATAGAGTTGATGCTTTTTAACTATGTTAAGAATTGTTGAATTAGTAATATTCAAATCCTGTAGAACTTGTGCATTAGTCTTATGTTCTGCCCAATGAGTTCTGTTTATTTTCCTGAAGAACTTTGTTTCAAAAGCCAACATTTTCTTCTCTGCTTCTTTTAAGGTCCAAGTTTCTGCCCCGTAGAAAGCTGTTGACAGTATGACACTTTTGTATAATTTTATTTTTAAAGTTGGAGGAATTTAGTTGTTTTTCCAAATTTTATTAAATTTATTCATCATTGCCCATGCTATGGAGAGTGTGTTTTATTGTTGCTAGGTCAGTTAAATGTAAAGTCAAATATGCTCCTGCGCCTAGATGATTTCTTTACATTGACTTTATAATCATATTATAATTTCTGCAACTTTCTTGCAATTTTGCAAGCTGTTATTATTATTATTGAACTGAACTCATTCACACTAGATGCATTCACTACCTCTAAAGGCAAACTATTCCACTCACTGCTCTGCGAGAGAAACACTTAGCTTTTACCCCTTTCTTGACTGCAAACAAACTTAATTTCCATGGATGCCCAGTGTTCCCTCCTGACCTTCCTTATAACAAAAAAAAAATAAAAAAATTTCATCAGACCATATCCTATAACACCCATTCAGAAGTTCATAGATCTCTATCATATCACTTCTTTTTCTCCTGTTAACCAGTCTGTAATCCACATACTCGCAATCTGTCTTGCAATCATACCCATAATCTAAATCCCATAATTCCAATATAATCTTTGTAACTTTTCTTTGCATCCTTTCCACAGTTTCTTTATTGTGTACAGACCAGGTCTCCTGGTTGTCAGTTTATCCTTACATGTCAAGGTTTGCTTCAACATTGCAATTATCCTTTGAGTTGTATTTGCAATCTTTGCTATGTGACCTTTGAACTTCAAATTCCTATCCACTTAGGCCAAGATCCATAGCTTCATCAGTCTTTTGTAGCATAATCTTGCTTATGTAATATGCCGCTGGAAATCTCGTCATGCCAAAGTGCATAACTTTACACTTAATACCATTAAACTGCCAATAATTTTCGTTTGCCCAAATTTCCAGCCTATTCAAATAATTCTGTAAGTGTTGGATATCAATAGCATTCCTGATTGCCCTACCTACAAGAGTGGTCTGAAAAGTTCTCGGCCTCAATCATAGATGGCAACGCTATCGGCACGATTTTTTTTTCTAAGTTGGTACATCTGTCATAAGCATCCATGTGAAATTGCAAGTCATTCTATCAAGTAGTTTTTTTATACATCTGTCTGAAGCAAAAGTGTTGTCTGTATCCCTTGAAATGGATAAAATTGAGTATCGTGCAGTTATAAAATTCTTTGTAAAAGGTTTAATGCCAAAAGAAATTCATTTGAAGTTCATAAAAGTTTATGGACACTCTTCTCCTTCATTTTCGACAATTAAGAAATGAACTGCTGAGTTTAAACATGGCTGTACCAGACTTTTTTTTGATCTGGCTCACAGCAGATCAAAAATGCACTCGCATGAAATCTCTGAACAGTGCTTGGAGTGTTTTAACAAGAATAAAACTGATTTTGTGCATCAATTTATTACTATGGATGAGACTTGGATTCATCGTTACACACCAGAATCCAAACAGCAGTCAAAACAGTGGACAGAAGTCGGTTGTTCAGCGCCAAAGAAGACTAAGTCGGTTCCATCAGCAGGAAAGGTCATGGCATTGGTATTTTGGGATGCTAAAGGCATTTTGTTTATTAATTATCTTGAAAAGGGTAAAACAATAACCAGGAAATATTATTCCAATCTTTTAATCAGACTAAATGAAAAAATTTGTGAGAAAAGACCCAGTTTGCAGAAGAAAAAAATCATCTTTCATCAGGACATTGCACCTGCCCACAAAAGTGTTTTGGCAATGGGAAAATTAAGGGATTTGCACTATGAATTGTTGGAACATCCACCCTATTCTCCAGATTTGGCTCCCTCTGACTTCTATCTCTTCCCAAAACTAAAACTCTTCCTCAATGGTCAGCGTTTTTCTTCGAATCAAGAGGTGACTGCAGCTGTAGAGGGGTATTTTGCAGATTTTACTGAGAACCACTATAGGAACGGGATAATGGTGCTGGAGCATCACTGGAATAAATGTATGTCTTAAGGGAGATTATGTTGAAAATGAAAAATGATTTTGAAATTATACATTCGTTTATTCATTGTTAGGCCGAGAATTTTTCAGACCACCCTCATATCTTCACATCATCAGAAAACATTGCATATCTCCTTAGGACTAAACCCTAAGGTACACCACTAGTCACCTTAAAATCTGAAGGACTCACACCCACCATATACCATTTTTGATATCTATTTGTCAACCATCCACTTATCCAAATCAGTTTATATTCCAATCCCATATTCTCCAGTTCATGCAACAGCCTTTCATGTGGTATCCTATTCAAATGCCTTAGCAAAATCCAACATTAAAATAGTTTATCCATTCCCTTTATCCAACTCAGACATAACATTGTTATAAAATAAGCAAACTGCTAAAAACGACCTTCCTTTAGTAAATCCATGTCGTTCCTTGTAGAGCATAGCTTGTCTATCTATCCATTCCTGTATGCGAGTTCTTTCCAACTTCTTTAAAATCTTCACCACCACACCAGAGATACTGATAGGTCAGTAGTTAGATGCATCAGTTTTTGTGCCACACTTGTACAACAGAACTATCATACATTCCTTCCATTCCTGAGTTGAGACTCTAGTTATACTAACATATGAAAGGCCTAGCCAATTTAGCTGAGCATTCCTTTACATGCATGTTGATATTCCATCTCCCTATTGACAAATTCTTATCCAGGTTATGCAACAGCTCTTCATCTTCATTCTCAAGCACCTCTATCTCTTCATCCAATGTGGTACTGTGCACCATGTTACATATGCCTGGTTGATATATCTTAGCAAAGTGAACAATCTCATTAGCTTCTGACACTTGAATACTATCTGCATTTTCTTCTTCCTCTTTATAGTGCTTTTATCCTACTGATGCAGGATCCACTATGATTATGCGACTATAAGAAACTTCAATCAGTTTGTCACAGAGTAGTTTTGGGGAAGGGGCAGGAACAATTTTTATGACTGTACATGGGCGTGTTCACGGGGCACCGGTTTGTCTGTTCTAGGGGACGAAAAACTCGAGTTTCTGGGTGAAAAAACCCCTTACCTCCATATGAGACTGGTTAACTTACCTTTAGTCAAATGAGACCAGATAAAGGGTTCCTCATGTCTTAGACAGGAATCAAACCCAGTTCTTTCTGACTAAAGGGCTTCATCTATACTGACTGAGCTACGGAGGATCTGAGTACCCTCTGCATTCAGTAAAGTTATTTTTTCACATTCATTTGAATTGCCTCTAGCTTGCATAACCAATTTCTTTTCATTATCTGGATTAGCTAGCTGCACAATACTCATTACTTTTCTGGCCTCTGCTTTATATATTTCATAACTCCTCTCACTCTTATTCTCACAATATTCTTTCCACATCATCTTCTTCTTATGGATTATGTATGCTTAAGGTTCCATTTCACTCCCACCTTCTTCAAACTCTAGAGATACATTCAGATACTGCCTCATTTAAGCACTTTTTCAAAAATTCTCATGCATTGAAGACATCTTTCCCATTCAGTAATTGATATTAGGGAACTAAAGATATTCTCCTGAATTGATTATAATTTCCAGCTTTATAGTTCAGCATGTAACATGTTCTAACTTGAACATTAATATAATTAGATACTTCCCAAGAAAGCACAGCATGACCACTGTCACCAACTGACAGTAAAATAATCATATTCTTAACACGTTTAAGACTCCTTCTGACACTGAACAAATCTAACATTATTTGACCCGGAGTTCCTTCTTTCACATGATGCTTGAAAAAGCAGCAGATATTGGAGATTTGATTTGTTATCTGTTATAATTACTACATCATCTGCATATATGATATATGTGATTGGTCTTCCATTGACTTTTATCCTTTTGTCGAGGACAATGAGTTCTTGGACGAAAATGTTAAAAAGGCATGGAGAGAGTGGGCATCCTTGCATAACTTCTCATTTAATTTCAAGTTGATTAGTTGTGATAATTTTATATTGAAGTAGTGCACTTGTATTCTATTTTGAACCAAAGATCTTAGTGAAAAAGATCATTGGTTTTATTTTTTAATATTTGAATAAATTCTCTACTGACAGAATCAAATGCTTATTTAAAATCCACAAAACAGCAATAAAGGCTCTGAAGAGTAAAGTCACAGTCATTTGTTAATCTGTTATATATATATATATATATATATATATATATATATATATATATATATATATATATACAGGGTGTTCGGGATAAATTTGACAGTTTCGTAAGGAAAAAGAAAATCTTCTTTGTATCTATTAAATTTAATGAATTGACAAAAAAACATTACAGGCAGAGTTAATTACAATACTATCAACAAGATTTACTCAAAATAACCACCATTAGCATCGATCACAGCTTCAATTCTGCTTCGGAACCTCGAACAAGCTGATGCTACAGTCTCCCTGGGAAGGGCCGCAAAAACTGTTTTAATTTTATCCATTAACTGGGCTTTTGTATTACTGGAAGTGCGATTGGTGTCTTTTTCAACTGCGCCCCATACAAAATAATCCATGGGGTTAAGGTCTGGGGAGTTTGGAGGCCAAACATTTGGACTGGTGAAGTCGTAGAAATTTTCAGACAACCATTTTTGACTTTTCCCAGAGGTGTGGCAAGGGGCCGAATCCTGCTGCCATACATATGGCCTACCATTGGCTACCCTTGTTATCCAGGGCTTGACTACAGTTAGCAACTCCACGAACAAAGCCCGAATTCCAATGCCAGGGTTCTTCAACACCTGTTCCTGCAGATTTGCGAGGAATTCTGCTGTACGAACGCAATCAGATCGTCTGCTAGGGATCTTTCTTCTTGCTACATCCTCGTAGTCACCATTTCAAGTCTCTAGTTCATGCCTGATTGTTTTTACTGTATTCAGGGAGCATTGGGCAGCAGTCGTAATATCCTTATTTTGATGGCGGGCACGAATCATCATGATACAAGTTATTCTCTTCCATGATTCAGGTGGGTTCCAGCTATCCATCCTTTCTGACATCTTGTATATGAATGAAGAAGGGTCCAAACTTTTAAATGAAGAGAAGTGTGTGTTAATACATGTAACTTACGGAAAAATATAATTAATTATAAATATGTCAAATTTATCCCGAACACCCTGTATATATATAAAGCCAGCTTGTTCTTCTATTAGCTGCCTGTAAATGATGTTATTTAGATGATTATGTATTACTTTTACAAAGAATTTGTAAGAAAGGCAAATAAGAGTAATTGGTCTATAATTATTACATTTTTGAACATCACCTTTTTTATGTATAGGCAAGATTTTGCCTATTTTACAGTCATCTAGGATATTCCCAGTGAGAAGAATATTATTGAAAAGTTTGATTAATCATCGACTTCATTTAGCATTATCAAGAAAATATTTTGTTTTGTTTTTTATTTAAAAAAAATCCCACATAACAGGTTGCAAATTCTATAAACATATTATTGTTATGGGGCAAAGTTATAAAGAGATTCATAACCATACTTCCTGAACAGTGGACACTGCAGTACTTGAGGGTGTGGAGAAGACTGTTCCAGAAGAGAGGAATGGGACTTAAAAAAGAGACTGAAATGTTATAGTTCTGGTGGGCTGGAAGTAAGATATTTTATTTAGTAAATGACTATACATGCAGAAAGTGATGCTACATAAAATGGAAAAGGCATCATAGTTTAAAAGATTCTGAATCCACAATAAAGCTTCAAGTTTAACATAAAAAAAAAAAAAGTCTGAAAATAAGAGAACACAGGACAGTCAGTAACAATATATATGAATTAATGGAACGGACTAAACTGCCACAATTACAGTATTCAGTCCATTTCCATTTATGGAGCATCTGTTTGCATCTCTCATGTCCTGACCTGATCCAGTTAAATGTAGACCACACATCTTGGAAGTTCAAAGCCCTTTAATCTGGTAGTTGGATCAAGAACATAAGTTAGGAATGTATTCAGTCAGTAAAGTTTCCAAGCTAATGCAATCAACAGTCTCATGCAACATTTTTATAGCAGTTCTCCATGCAGGTGCAGGAAATGTCTTCATACGTGGGCAACTCACAATTCTCAATAATTTTATTCCATAAGTCACCTTTAAGCCCTGTGTAATGGAAGAGCAATAGTATTAATGCTATCGGTTAATAGGAGGAGTTCAAGAAAAAAAACTGGCCCAAAGTCAAATTGACTTTGGTCCAGTTTTTTTAATAACCACCACCACCAATAACAATTGTGGCATTTCAGATATTCAGGTCACTAATACATACATCAACATTTACCAATCTTGTCCAATAGAATTAAATGGAAAGACAACACATACATTCACAAAAAGAAATTATTTAACTAATCACTAGACATACTGATATCATTTAATATTATATTCATATTACAGTTAACACAAAAAATTATGCCACAGATCACTAGATAGTTAACATCAACTAATACTGAAAACACAAAATTGGAGATCACTAGAAAGCCCACATAGCAATGCTCACTAAATAAAATAACAGAGGTTTATTAAGTTTACAGGATCAGAAAAATTTTGGCTGTTATTATTAGGTAATTTATGTCATATATTTTATATATTCAAATAAAATCATTAAAACAATACTTTGTATTATTTTAAATACACAAAAAGCAAAGTTTAGAATGATGTAATGTGGAATAACACTGAAATAAGTTTCAAAGTATTATTTGTCCAGGAGAGCTGATTTCTTGCTATTCCATGCAGTCCATTGGGCATTCAACATGATGTAGGGGAGTACGAGAGTAATTTTCTTTGACAACGTCAGATCTTCCTCTTCTGTACAGTCATTTTTGAATTAATTTTCTCCTACATAATTCTTTTAAGCACTCATCAATCAATTTGAATTTGTGTGATTGAAGAATACCTTTTCCTCTAAAAACACCACCAAAAAAATAGCTAACTCAGAGAGAAATACAAAAAACATCGATACAGTTGTAAAAGTAACAGAAGACTGAAAAAGGGAAGAATAATGTACTCTGAAGCTACTGGTAGAAACATAGAGGGGAAAAAAAAATTCAAATACGAAATAAAACTTCCCTCATGTTGCACTTCATTTTTAAAAAGCAATTAATAACCAATTAAATTTATGTACTGGTTAATAAGGAGTTCACTCTACTTTATTCTTTTAAATGACATACTCTTACATAAAATTATAAATTTAGATTATTCATTTGTGAAAGAAACTCACCAACTTTTTTCAGCTCTTCAAAAATTTTTTCTACTTCTCCTCTTGATACTCTTCCTATCCTTTTGGCATCTAAATCAAGCTTATAAAAGATCTTATTCAAATAACTTGAATGATGAGAACTATTCCTTTCAGCTGCAAGATTAATTCCTGGTGCAGAGGAATATCTAGCAAAGTAATACAGTATAATCAACAGTACATCTTCAAGTAATTAAAAAAGTGCAATATATAGCACAAGTTTAATATGTCAAAATGGAATATGCAAAACATTTTATAAAAATCAAATCACATTTCATAGAAAAAAAATGACTTTACAAGTTGTGTGTGCAGAAAGTAATACAACTATGACGATACCTTAAGCACTATCATCGGTGTAATGTTTATTAGAAATTAAAGATACCAAGAAATTATATTCTTGGTTTAGTCCCTTATCCAGGTGTAAGCAAACAGGACCAGGCAACTTGTATATAGAGACTAATGACTTCACATCAATTGACTTAGTATCTAGTATCCCATAATGCAAAGCACATATCCTTACAGACTGTATAATGCTATGCATTGTGGGAAGGGTCACTACCCTGACCAGTTTCGAACTTTATTGCGGTCTTATCAGTGGAGCCAGACTCAGACATGGTACCAAAGTTGAAGTAATACAGTCATATTTCCATATACAAGTAGCCAAAAGGTGTCACACCTTATTATTAAAATACTCTGGATTAGAGATGGATGTTGGAAGTTTTCCCACTTGGTTATACTATAAATTAAAGAAACCAAGAAATTATATTCTTGGTTTAATCCTTTATCCAAGTGCTTACACTTGGATAAAGGATTAAAGTTGCCCAGTCCTGAAGTTACTTCATGTGCAAACTCTGTTTGCGCATAGAGGCTAATGACTAACAATTTAGATGATGACTTTACATCAGCTGCCTTAGTATCCCATCACTTATTTTACCTTGGTATCACTTCTGGATCTGGCTCCTGCTGATGAGACCTCAATCAGCAGGAGCTGGGTAGTGACCCTTCCCATAATGCACAGCATTATGCATGTCCGTAAGGATATGTACTTTGCATTATGGGATACTAAGACAAGTGATGTGAAGTCATTAGCATCTATATATGAGTTGCCCAGTCCTGAAGTTACTTCAGGTGCAAACTTTGCTTACACTTGGATAAAGGATTAAACCAAGAATATAATTTCTTGGCATCTTTAATTTATTCTCTTGGTGTTTATACTGTAAAGCACCATTATGTATAACCAACAACATCTAAGGCTTCAATATGTATGGAGTATGGATCACTTACATAAATACTTTTATTACAGAATTTTCATTCAACATGTCACAATCATCGCCAGTATCATTTAAAAGATGACAATATCACAAGAATAAGCAAAAGAAGGATTAAGGATGGAGCCTCTGTAGCTCAGTTGGTAGAGACGATGCCCTTTAGATGGAAAGGCCTGGGTTCAAATTCTGTCTAGGATGCAAAAAACCTTTATCAGTTTTTCAATTGAAGATTAATTGGATAAGGATTTAGTGGCACAAGAAATAAGGAACTAAGATCATACTGTGACAATACAGATCATAGCAGTAAGCAAGGTATTAATTACCTGATGAAAGATAAAGCAACAGCATAAACAGATATAGAAACAAGTGTATAAAAAAAAAGTGCAAAGAAAGGTATAAAAAACATATATAAAACCAACAAGATATTAAAACCCTATATACAGACTACACTTTATAAATACAAATAACATATATGATATATATACACAATCTCTTTCTCTCTATATATATATGTTGATTTTATTTAAAAATGACAAAATTACTTGAATTTTATCTTAATAATTTTATCATTAAGATAAAATCTGCCTGAGTGTATAGGGCTCGGGTAGATTCTGAACGTGACTAAAATAGTCACCGAATTCATTGATAAAACAAGGACAGTCAATTAAAATGTGCATGATGATTAACTGGCACCAAGAATTCACACGTTACGGGAAATAAGGCTGCAATATCTGCAGCTTTGTTTCCTTTAATCCCAACATGGCTTGGGATTCAACAGTGCATATCCTAATGTAGCTCCCATAACTGAGAGAGAAAAAAAAACAAGTTGGATGCAAGAATCCTGGATTTTTCTGCAGCTCTAGCTTCCTATTGCTGGCATTTCTGCTGTGATGGTCAGGTAGAGATTTTATTGCAGCATATACGAATTGCAGAGTTTGATGGATATGGGGAAAAGAGGTGCTATGATAGAGACTTTTAAGTTAGTGAGAGGATTTTATCAGATTAATCAAAAGGGATTATAAAAAGAGTGGAAGGTGAGAGGGAAAGAACCACAGGCAATCCCTGGAAGTTATGTAAGAGTGTCATGGTGAAAGGTGTGAGGAGAAGATTTTTTACAAGGAAAATTGTTAGTGGATGGAACACATTACCAGAATGTTAATGCAGGAGTGTCAATGATTTTAAGATTTAGTATGATAAATGTTGCTATTTGAATGAACCTCCCACAGTGAGTCTATCGACTCCATGGAGTGTAATAATAATATAACAGAGACAGCTGTTGGCATCAAAATAACAAGGGTGATTCATTTGCCTAGCCATATAGACTAGGGATCCGTGAGGTTTGAAATGTTCCAGTTGCAATTCTTATGGCCTGATGGTGGATAGGGTCCAACCATCACAAGGTACTCTCTCTGGCAGAAGCATAGACTTGGGATCTGTAATCAAGTTGAAGTCAAATCAGTGCACAGTACAATGTCAGAACTTGACATGTGATGTAACTGGGATTAGAGTCTGTCCTAGTACAGGTTCTGATTGTGGATGAAGACCATGTCAGAAGCAAAAATGCACACAATCTGTCTTCTGCTTGGAAAATCTGAACCCATTCACAAGCACCCATTTTGAAAGATGGCCAATGCCTTGCTATAGCTGTCTTTCTATGGCCTTCATATTATGTGAAACAGAAGATGAAAATCATTGTCATCAAGTTAACCTTGATTGCAAAGTGTGACACTTAAACTGAACTTTTCCGGAATCCCTTCTCTAGGATATACAGTTTGGACTTAAAAAATGGTTGGACTTCCATTTTGAGTTCCCACTCAAACATGGAAGTCGAACCATTTTTTTTACAGAATCTTACATAAACACCTAGTCAGAATAATTGGTTGATAGTTAATGGGGGATTTTGGAACTCTCCCTCGCTTAGGAAAGACAATAATAATTACTTTTTTTCCAGGTATCTGGAGAGATGTTATGTTCTCACAGAAAATTCTTTTGAATAGGTACAGCAGTTGATCCATGGCAGACAGTGAGATGATCCAACAAATGTTGGATCATCTCATAATGGATGTTATCTCGTCTAAAAACGGTTGGGTGACACTGAAGCCAAGCAGCTTTCATTTCTTGTTTATGTGAACAACTTGTAATCTTCTATAATGCTCAAAGAAAACAGAATTTTTTGTTTTTCTGTCTTACATTTTTGGACAAGGAACTCCAGAAGTAAGAAGATATTGCTGATGTTTTGGCAAAGATCTCTTCAAGAATGCCAACAATTGTAGTTGGATAAGCAATCATATATCACAAGAGGGCAGGTAGTATACATGTCCTCATATTTTATTCCAAATTTTATCCCAAACTTCTTTACTGTTGGTTGCTATTATTATAGAAAATGATATAGAAAATCATCATCATCACCAAATTCCTGCCATGTACCCTCAAGGGGTGTACAGGATATGACAGTACTACATGCAAAAATTACATCATTACTAACTTCCTATCTACAATTTTCCTCCAAAGCAGTCTGTTACTTGTCAAGACTCCAACATTATCAGATCTTATATTTCTATCGTCTAAGGCACTTTGTACCGTATCAATCCACCTATATCTTGGTCTTCCTATGGGTCGTTTTCCTGCCAACCTGGCAGAGAACATGTGTTTTGCTAATCTTTCCTCTCCCATTCTATTCAAGTGACCATACCACCTGAGACCAGCTATGCTAACGCATTCCTGGATGCTGACAATGTCAAGTTCTTTCCTAATATCCTCATTTTTAATATGATATTGCCATTGATGCCATCTGTTCACGCCTCTAATCTTTCTCAGGACTCTCATATCTGCGGTCTCTAGTCTTTGGTCAAGTGTTTTACTTCTGACCCAGCTCTCGGATCCACAAGTTAAAACTGGTTTGAACACTGTCTTGTATACAGCTAATTTAGTGTTCCGACTAAGTTCTCTCTTATTCCATATGAATTTATTCAATTGACTTCCCACCATATCAGCTTTGCTGATTCTGTTGTCTATTTCTATATTTAATTTACCATCTTCAGTAAAAATCATGCCTAAGTAGCTGAAATGTTTTAATTGGTCCACAGGTTCCCCATTCAAAACACAGTTGACATTTTCAATGATTCTGCTATTTTCATTCTCTTTGTCTTTTTATTGCTGACCTTCATACCATATTTATTACAACAGCTATTCAATTTAGTCAGAGAATCTTGCAGACTTGTAGCGGATTTATTTAGAAGTATAACATCGTACGCATAAAGCAAAGAGCTGACATTAACATCTCCAATTTTGATATCATGTTTAATACCACTTTCCTTCATAATGTGATCCATATAGATAATGAATAACAGAGGGGATAATGTACATCCTTGTCTCACACCAGATTTAACATTAAACCATCTTCCTGTACTTCCTTCAATTCTAACTGCTGACTTACAACTCAAATAAAGACTAAGTATTGCTCGATATAATGCCCCATTGACACCATATAACTGCAGCGTATTGAATAGCTTCTGTCTTGGCACCTTATCATATGCCTTTTCCAAATCGACAAAACTTAAATACAGATCTTTGTTATATTCCCATGCTTTCTCAACTATTTGTCGTAAAGTGAAGATCTGATCCTGACAGCCTCTATTTGGCCTGAATCCAGCTTGTTCTTCACCAAGCTTTTCTTCCACAATTCTTCTGAACCGTTTCTCAAGTATACTTGCATAGATCTTGCCAGGAACACTCAGTAGGGAAATGCCTCTGTAATTCTAACATTCAGTTTTATTTCCCTTTTTATATATGGGTACTATGAGAGCTCTACTCCAATCATTGAGAATTCGTCCCTCTGTCCAGGCCTTCTGAACTATGCAGTGCAGCCACTGTAAGACTCTCACACCATCATACTTCAGCATTTCTGGTCAAATATCATCTACTCCTGCTGCCTTTCCACATTTCTCCATAATTATAGCTGGAGACCTTAACTCCAAACATACGGCCTGGTTCAGTTCGTCAATCAACACCAAAGGCCGTACCTTATACAACTACACATTACTCAACTCATCAATAGTAGCTGGACCCACTGAGCCCACCCACTACAGCCCATCAGGAAGTTCTGATGTATTAGACATAGTTATCCTCAGAAACATCAAATATCAATACCAGCTGGAGACAGTAGAAGAGCTTAACTCAGATCATAATCCCATCCTACTCAGGTTAGGACTTCAAGACCAGCTCTCTCCCCATCATTCTTTCATACCGTGGGACAAGCTCTCTAAGGTTCTTCCAATCCACATCGGTCCTTCCCCTGTCATTCGTAAAAAAGAAGAAATAGATCAAGCTGTAAACAATTCAACTAGGCAAATCAACACAGCAATAGCATCAGTTACTCAAACCATTGTCTTCCACGCTCCTAACTGGATCCCAGAAGAGATAATGGACCTGATAAGGGCCAAAAACAAGGCCAGAAAGCGATATCACAACACCAGAGCCCCGCAGGACAAAGCAACCTTAAACACTTTGAACAGACAGGTTTGAGAAGCCCTCCAGGTCCAGAGGAACTCCAAATGGGAAACCAAACTGAAGGAAATCAACCCAGAAGATAACTCCACGTGGAAGTTTGTAAAATCTCTTCGTACCAAATGACAACCACTTCCCCCTTTAAAGACCAATCTTGGAATTGCACACACAGATGAAGAAAAAGTAGAAGCCCTAACTGACAATCTGGAAAATCAATGCAGCCCATCTTATGCAAACTTAAATATCAATCTTATTTACAAAGTTCATCATAAAGTTAGAAATGCACTAAGTCAGCCTAAGGATGATTCAGAAACCATCACCCCCACATCTCCAACAGAAATAATAAATATCATTTCCCATCTGAAGAATAAAAAGGCCCCCGGCCCTGACGGCATTACCAATAGAATAATAAAGCTACTCCCACGGAAAGCCTTAATATTACCAATTCCATTTTAAGATTCCAATACTTTCCCTCTGATTGGAAAATCGCAAACATTATACCTCTGAAAAAACCTGGTAATAACCCACAACTTCCCCAAAGCTACAGGCCCATCAGTCTTCTTTCCTGTCTTGGCAAAGTAATAGAAAAGGTCATCCTATCAAGACTACAATCAGCAGTGGACCAACAGAAAATAATCCCAAATGAGCAATTTGGGTTTCGCAAAGCTCACAACACGGTACAACAAATTCACCGACTAACAGAACATATCACTCATGGCTTTAACTGGAACTTTCATATTGCTGCTGTATTTTTGGATATTGCCAAGGCCTTTGATAAGGTCTGGCATCAAGACCTTATCTTCAAACTAATTGAAAACAATATCCCAATTAAACTAGTGAAACTCATATATTCATACATCAATGAAAGATACATGCAAGTAAAACTCAACGGAATTGTTTCTTCAAGGTGCAAAATCCTGGCGGGAGTACCTCAAGGTTCTCTTCTGGCCCCAATACTTTTCACAACTTACATGGCAGATATTCCTCTCAACCCCAAAACAACTACTACGGCTCTTTATGCCGATGACACCGCTATTCTAGCTAGATCACTCAGCCCTCACCTAGCAATCACTAAACTCCAAGGAAGTATCAATGAGCTAGCAAACTGGTTCACCAACTGGAGAATTCAAGTAAACCCCCTCAAAAGCTCAGCCATGATGTTTTCAAGAAGAAAGATCTGCAACAATGAAGACATCCTGCTCTCTGGTCTAAAGATCCCATGGCAATCAGAGACCAAATATCTTGGAGTATTGATGGATAAGAAACTCCTTTTCAACAAACACATCAATCTCATTTGCTCCAAATCTTCCAAACTCATAGCTCAGCTCTACCCATTGATCAACCGCAAGAGCAAATTGAACCTACATAATAAATTGCTTCTTTACCGGATGGTAATATGTCCAGTCATTACCTACGCCTCACCAGCATGGAGTCACACTTCAAGATCAAACATTTCAAAATTACAGAGAATCCAAAACAAATGCCTTAGGATGATCCTGGATGCACCGTGGTTCATCAGAAATTCACAAATTCACCGAGAAACCGGCACTCCATACATCTCCTCCCTTCTTTGTGATCTTGCAGAAAAATTCTTCGTGAAGTCAAGTTCACATTCAAACCCACTAATCGTGCAAGCTGTCAACTACAATGAGACTGATTACTACAAACACAAAAGACTGAAGGCTATTCTTCTCTCAACCGATCATAGCTAACACTACTGCCCTCAGAGGGCGAGCTTAATTGCTCACAAATCTCCCATTCCCAAATAACTCTCATTACAGATAAAGGGGAATATGAAAAGCACTTGTGCTTCACCCATCCTGTCAGTAACGTCAATGGTCAATGGTTTTTCCACATTTCAAGCCTTTGATGGCTTTTTCTACTTCAAGTATGGATATGTATTCCTGACTGCATGCCTGGTCAGTGTTTTTTTATCACTGTGCTGTCATCACTGCTTGTTTCATTTAGCAGTTTTTCAAAGTAATTACTCTATACTTCAAGGATATCTTTTTCTCCTGTTTTCATGTCACCTTTATCATCTCTAACTCCTTTTACAGCACTCTTTCCTCCATTCCTAAGCTTCTTCAACAACCTCCAGAATATTTTGCCACCTTCTTGATACTTATTTTCTATATTCTTGCCAAAGTCCTCCCATGACTTTTGTTTAGCTAGTTTTACACACTGTTTAGCTTTCTTACATTTGTCTCTGTATTCTGTAAGAGTAAAAGCTGACTTATTTGCCAGGAACTTTTGATATGCTTTCTTCTTTTCCTTCACTGCCTCTTTAACTTCCTGTGCCCACCAGGGAGTTCTGATTTTTTTATCCTTGCACACAACCTCACCACATGCCTCTCTGGCAGAATCAATCAATGTTTTCTTCAGAGTTTGCCACTGAATCTCCAAGGTTTGATTCCTGTTCTCAAACTCTTTCATTTTTTCTTCAATAATCTTTGTGTATTTTAGTCTACAGTTGACATCTGAGAGCTGCTCCACTTTTATTCAATTTGAAACTTTCTTACATGTTATTCTTTTCAATATGAAATTCAATTTTATCCTGCTCAACACTAAATAGTGATCACTTCCAATTTCAAATCCTCTGTACACTTTTCTCCTGCACCAGGGAGAAAACATCACTATCAACAATAACATAGTCAGTGAGACTTTTCTTATTCCTAGCCTCTTCTCTCCATGTGAATTTGTGCACATTTTTATGTTGGAACATGGTGTTAGTAATAACCAGTCCATGTCCTGAGCAGAAATCCAACAGATATTTGCCATTATTATTAGCTTTGCTCTTTTCTCCAAATTTTCCCAAAATATTTTTGTATGTCTCACAATCATTTCCTACTCTGCTATTTAGATCCTCAACAAGGACCAACTTTTCCTTTTTCATTGTGTCAGTTGCTTTTTCTAAAGCGTCAAAAAATTCATCCACTTCTACCTTAGTAGAACCTTCTGTGGGACCATAGGCACAAATAAGTCTCATTGTCCAGTTCCCCATTCTCATATTTGACCACATTACTCTACTTGAGACTGAATGCAATTCAAGAAGATTAGCCTCGTATTTTTGTGTTGAATACTATGGCTACTTCTTCTTTTCCTTGATTGTCATTGCCTGAATATAACATTTTGTATTTATTGCTCAGAAAGATCTCACCAGTTTTTGTCTTTTTTGTTTCAGTCACCCCTATTATGTCGATCTGGTACTTATCTAATTCCTCGGCTAGCTCCATTTCTTTGCCATTCAGGCTTCTTACGTTGATAGTACCGATCTTTAACTCTGGTGATGTTGAGTTGGGGTTTGTTTTCAGATTTGTTCCAGTAGCTGACTTTTTGCTGTTCGCCCTGGTTCCCTGGCGAAAACAACGGGGGCCTTGTTTAACCAGGCGACGCCCCAGCCGGCATGAAATTTTGTCATGTTGTACCATCATTTTTTTTTATTTTGGTTTAACCAATAAGAATACAATTTGGTCGGCTAAATCCTAAATTGCCAGCCCATCCTCGTTCGTTCAGTATCAAAGTAGATACCCAACAGGGTGCACCACGAGAAGGTGAGGATTGGACATTAGGTCAGAAGCCCTGGTCGATTCTCCGCATTCCTTTAAGGCTATGTGGAGGTCTCCTCTCAGTTATACAGCTTTGACCCTTAAGCACCCCCTATAGAAATAGAAAATCTAGATATAGAAAATATATCTATATTTCTATATATTTAATATAAATATATCTATATATTTTCTAGATATAGAAAATATATATAAATATATATATATACAGGGTGTTCGGGATAAATTTGACATATTTATAATTAATTATATTTTTCCGTAAGTTACATGTATTAACACACACTTCTCTTCATTTAAAAGTTTGGACCCTTCTTCATTCATATACAAGATGTCAGAAAGGATGGATAGCTGGAACCCACCTGAATCATGGAAGAGAATAACTTGTATCATGATGATTCGTGCCCGCCATCAAAATAAGGATATTACGACTGCTGCCCAATGCTCCCTGAATACAGTAAAAACAATCAGGCATGAACTAAAGACTTGCAATGGTGACTACGAGGATGTAGCAAGAAGAAAGATCCCTAGCAGACAATCTGATTGCGTTCGTACAGCAGAATTCCTCGCAAATCTGCAGGAACAGGTGTTGAAGAACCCTGGCATTGGAATTCGGGCTTTGTTCGTGGAGTTGCTAACTGTAGTCAAGCCCTGGATAACAAGGGTAGCCAATGGTAGGCCGTATGTATGGCAGCAGGATTCGGCCCCTTGCCACACCTCTGGGAAAAGTCAAAAATGGTTGTCTGAAAATTTCTACGACTTCACCAGTCCAAATGTTTGGCCTCCAAACTCCCCAGACCTTAACCCCATGGATTATTTTGTATGGGGGCGCAGTTGAAAAAGACACCAATCGCACTTCCAGTAATACAAAAGCCCAGTTAATGGATAAAATTAAAACAGCTTGTTCGAGGTTCCGAAGCAGAATTGAAGCTGTGATCGATGCTAATGGTGGTTATTTTGAGTAAATCTTGTTGATAGTATTGTAATTAACTCTGCCTGTAATGTTTTTTTGTCAATTCATTAAATTTAATAGATACAAAGAAGATTTTCTTTTTCCTTACGAAACTGTCAAATTTATCCCGAACACCCTGTATATAGAAAATAGATATAGAAAATCTTATTATAGAAAACCATATCCCCTTTATCTGGTCTCTTTCGACTAAAGGTGAGTCAGTCAGTCTCATACGGAGGTGGAGGATTTTTCACCCAGAAACTCAGGTTTTTCATCCCTCAAAATAGGCAAACTGACCTGTGAACACACACAGATCTACAGTCATAAAATCCATACTTAATTCCTCATTAGGGGGGGGGGGCTCGACCAGTCCTAAGAGATGGTTGAGAAAAGGGGAAACCCCACATGAAATAAATAAATAAATCACTGGACTTTAAGTATGCTTCCTGCAGGCAAAAGCACACTGGTTTATATTTCTAGAAGAGAGCCCTGATGTCATCCATGTTTTGATGAAATTCACAATCCATTGTAGCAATATTTCATTATTAATTTTTGGTTGTGTTATCTGGCTTCTGATTTTGCAAGGTCTTGTTTTTAATGATTAATGACATTGGCTTTTTTTTTTTCAGAGAACTATAGATGGAAGTATTTAATGGAAGCATTTTATGTCAGTCCATATCCATGTCAGTCCATATCGATTTTTCTCTCTGATATGCTCCAAAGAAACAACAAGCATATAATACTGTTCAGAGATATTTTTGCTGTGAGGTGGGATAGACATGACTTAAAGTCCCAGTTGACACTTTCTTTACAGTTGCCTTCTCAGCAAAATAGGATTTATTACTAGAAATATCAAATGCATTAAGACCATGGTTAGTGCTCAGGACATTCTTAGAATTTAAAATGATAAACAAAACAGCATTAGAGAATCATTTTAATATTATGTAAACAGGGAAAGGTGAAAACACAAACATGAACAGTATTGAACTTTTATTCAACAATATTATATATAATGTTATATAAAGTATTTAGTTTTACAATTTAGATGAAAGGCTGGACTAGGCTGAGCATCATCTCAAGATGTCTTCTGATCTTCAGCATCTTGAAGATGTAAGCAACCAATTGTCATTTCCTTTTTAGCCCATGAAGGAGCTCTCAGTAGCAACATATTGCTTCTATAACACTCCACCTAGCTTTAGAGCTCTGGTCATAATCTGGGTAATTTTCAAGGAAATGATTAATTGTGTGATCGTTGTGATACTTTTACTAAGAAAATCTTAAGAGCATGTTACACTGAGTTTGATCACCCAACCAAATGCAAAGACTTTTTTTCATTTCTTCAAGAATATGACTTGAACAAATTATCTTTATTGCTGAAAATTTTGAAATCATATTTGCAGATCTTATTTTGTCTGCATTTTTCATACTTGTTCTTGTGGTAAACATTGCTAAGTTTCAAGAAGTTTATATTAACTTGACATTCACCCGCTTCTAACTGTCATGACACTCCCAATTTTATATCCAGGTTATTTTTATTTATTTATTTTTTTTACATCTTTGATTTTTCACTTTTACTAGACATTTATGACTCAATAAAAAATGAAATAATTTCTTAACCAATTCAAATACTACTATATGTATTCAAACATTACATATGATAGTAAGCCTGAATAATTATAGCATCTCTGCAGTTAAATTAAAAAATAAACTTCTTCCAAATCCCCCCCCCCAAAAAAAAATTTTGTATTCACTTTGCCAACATTTGTGGCATCAACAAGAACTTAAATGACATGTATCATCACCTTCAGGCATCCAAACCTGATGCTCTATTTCTGAGTGAATCCAAATTTCTGTTACATCAACCACAGCCCATCTTAACTGTTCAAATTACATCTACTATATGATTCCTTCTACCATAAGGAAGGTGCTGCTTTGTACAATCTGATATTTCTTATCAAAAGATGTCTGAACTAGAATCCCACCTTTCTGACCTCTTGTAGCTTAAAATTCTTTGCCATATTTTGTTTCATTCATTTGGTGACTCCACCGTTCTCCCAATTCTGAAAATCATTCTAATCTCTTTGATTTCCTATCTTTGAAGCTCAATTTCATTCAGTCCTAATTTCCAAACAGTGAAGTCATCTTTCTTGGTGATTTCAATGTCCACAATTCTGTCTCCTCCTTTTGAATTTCATTGACCATGCCAGAGAAAAGGCAAAAATGTTTTGCTGTAAGCAATGACTTAATACAGATCATTCATCTCCCTACCAGAATTCCTTACAATCCTCTACATTCACCCAACACTCTGGATCTCTTCTTAACTCAGTTCTCCTTCCAGGTACTCTGTTCATGCAATTGCTCCTCTTGGTAATTTAGATCACAATCTCATCCAACTTTCATCTCCAGTGGAACGTCCTTCCTTCAATCATTCACAATCTTGTGTACTCTGACATTACAATGCCAAGTGGGAGGACTTATGCAACTTTTGCTCTACCTTTCCATGATCAGACTATTGTTTTCATTCTTCAGATCCAGATACTTGTTACAATCTTGCAACAGAAATAATTCATTTTGGAATGGAAGCTTTTATTCTGAGTGAAGGATGGCAAGCAAGTGGTCCACTAGTCTGTTTTTTTTATTGATTCATAAATATAGAAGAGCACACCACCAAAATAAATATTTTGGTGGTGGTGTTAGTATTTTCAGTTGCTTATACTATAAATTAAAGATGACAAGAAATTATATTCTTTGTTTAATCCTTTATCCAAGTGCAAGCAAATACAGTTTACATGTAAAGTATTTTCACGACTGGGCTACTTGTATATAGAGGCTAATGACGTCACATGACATACTCAGAAAATGGAAGCACTCTAACCTCAACAGCACACAAGATAAAGCTTGGTAATGAATTAAAGTAAAGAGGGTAGAAATTTCTTCAGAATCTTCGCAGTGCACCCTGAGAAGTCTTTGATACCCATAGTTTAACTCATTTCTGTCCAGAATACCCATAATGGGCTTATGCCTGTATGACTTTTTTTTGTATACTCTACTGGTTGTATCCATTGAAGAAATGTTTATATTCTTGCTGAACTGTATCAGGAACAGATGTGCTTTGTAAGCCACTTTCTTTACTACACAGTTTTCTGAAGGACAGTAGCTGATTCATGAAGAATATACTGTACAATATTATTATTAACAAACCTCCATGGAGTCAAAAGATTCATTGCAAGAGGTCCCATTGTCACCATTATCACACATACACAGTTTATCATACCGTAACTTAAATATGTTCACTGTCTCTGCACTCACCATACTCTTGGGCAATGCATTCCAATCACACCACACTCCATACAAAAAACCTGCTCTTCACCCCCTTGCTTACACCCTCCTTATAGATTCCAGGGATGACCTCTTGTTCTCACCATGCCTCCCTATGCAAAACTTCCTCCAAATTAAACTAGTAAAAACCAATTAACAGCTTATATGTCTCAATCATATCCCTCCTCCCTATCAACCAATTTCTGCAAGTTGTATTTTCTCAATCTGTCTTCATACTCACTATTCCAAAGACCTGAAACCACCTTAGTCAACTGTCTCCGGATATTCTCCAATACATCTTCATCTTTTGGAAAACCAGGTGACCAAATCTGTGCACAATAATTAATCCATATGCAGCCTGGTCAAAGACGTATACAATGAAACCATAACACCCTTATTTCTACAAGTCAGTACTTCTGCATCATTCCCATCATCCACTGTGCTGTACACACAATTTTAGCAAAATGTCCCCAAACTTTTAGGTCCTTGTCCATAATCACTCCCAGATTTCTCATCTCTACCTCTTCCAAGATATTTCCACCAACTGTGTACTCTATCTTTGCTTCCCAAATTTCAGAACCTTACACTTTGCAACATTGAACTGACATCCCACTCATTTACTCATTCAAACAGTGCATTCAGGTCCTCTTGCAAAACTATGGTATCAATTCTACTCCTGATAGTTCTCCTGAACTTTGCATCACATCCAAACAGCTGCATATCACTATTCAGCCCTCTCCCCCATATCATTTACATACAAATTAAATAGCAATGGATCCAAAACAGACCCTTGAGGTACACCACTAGTAACTTTCCTTTTCTGAGATATTGCTCCTCCATAGACAACTCACAGACAACCGATCTCCAATCGGCACACTAATCTACTATCTAATCCCATCCGTTCCAATTTAATTACCAGCTTATCAAAGGCCTTTGCAAAATCTAAATATATCAATGTGTGTGTGTATCACCCTTATCCAATGTATTTGTCACATTATTATAATAAGCAGACTGCTAAAACACAATCATCCTTTAACAAACCTAAGCTGGGCATGAAAGAGTATTTTTCTGTTGTCAATCCAATTCTGAATCTTGGTCCTAACTAACCTCTTCAGCACTTTAACCACAACTCCAGACATAGACCGGCCCATAATTCAAAGGCTTAGTTTTATCACCTTCCTTATGAAGTGGAAAAATTTTTTGTCCTCTTTCCACTCCTTTGAACCTTATCCCAGTGCAAGAATCATGCTAAAAATATGTAAAAGCTGTTGTTAACTTTCCGGAACATTCCCTCAAAACGTAATAAAATATCATCAAGTCCTAGAACCTTATTAAGATCAAGTTTATTAAATTCCTCAAATACCTCCTATTACTAACAGTTCCTCCTACTCCTTTCTACTGCATTCAAGTTCTGCATGATGTCACATTCACAAGAATGAAATACCTTTATAAATTGCTCATTAAATACCTTAACTGTATCCTCTGCAGCAGTTATCATTATCCCATTTTCACCAATCAACGGCATCCTATCATAATCATCTTTTCTTCTACTGGCCACTTATTAAAAAAATTAACTAGAATGATTTTTTTAGCCTCATTAGCCAATTGCTGTGCATACTGCACTTTTGATATCCTTATCAAGTGAGTCACCTTTGTTGCTGCTCTTTGTACTCCTCATGCAACTGGTTATTATAACCACTCATCTTGTGCTTCTTCCACAATACCTTACTCATCCAAACTGCATACCTTACCTCTTGATTCATCCATTTCACACCTGCTTTATTTAATCTCTTCACCTATGGAATACATTCTGATATTACCTCCACCAGACAGTTCTTGAGAAGGGCCCAAGAAGCATCAATATCTTTTCCTCCAGTTCTTCATTCCAAGTTATTACTGCAAGCTGTTTCCTGAGCTTTTCATAATTGCCAGTCTTATAATTCCACATATATCCCTTTCTAACAGAAGTCCTCATATGGCTGGCCACCCTGCAAGTGATCACCTCATGGTCACTCTCACCAAGTGGTAGAAGATTTGACACCCCATTTATATCATCATCTAAGATGATCAAATCCAGTACCCTTGAACCTCGTGTACTCTCTGTTATGTACTGCCTAAGGTAAATGTCTCTCAAAAAACTCCAGATTCAGTCTCTTGATTCCAGTCTATATTACCATAATTAAAGTCACCCATAATGATCACTCGTTTCTTGCAAACTGGGCTAATTTGTCCATACATTTCCTTCTCATTACCTTTCACATTACCCGGTCTATAGCAACACCCAACTAAATATTTCCTCCTGTTCACCTCTACCTCACACATTACTGCCTCAAAACCACTGCCACTATTTACCACTTGCAAATCCACCTTAGATGAACACAACTCAACTGCTACCATCAACAGTACTCCTCCTCCACCCTTTCTTTCTTTGTCTTCGCATAAAAATATCATGCCCATCCATCGCTATTCCTGTCAAGATATCATCCTCATCTAATCTAACAATGACTCACTTATACCAACAATTTTGGGACGAAAAACTCAATTAATGCAACAATTTCATTCCCCATATGTCAAATACTTCTAGCATTAATAAATAAATATAACAAATCATTTCTGGTTCTATAAGTTCTATGGACATCACTTCTCTGATGTGACTCCTCAATACCTTCCCTAGTCCCTTCCTCTATAATACCACCATTCTATGACTTTCCTCACACCCAAACTTTCCCCTCCCATCCCAGGTCATCTCGATTCTTTTTTGCCCACTCACATTCACCACTGAATCCAGCATCCAAGTTTTATAGTATCTCCCCATTTTCCTGTTTCAGTTGTGTTTCTATCCTCTCATTTACTTTTCCACATGATACTAACCTCTCCATTCATAAGCCTTCCTATCCTTTCTTGCTCTTTCATATCACCTTGAACCACCTCAGATCTATTCATCACGATCATTACCTCTCCTTTCAGCAACAATCTCTCTCCAGTCTACTCACACCAGAACCATTTAAATGTGGTCTATTTTCTTTATACAGTTCCATCCATCCTTCAAATTCATCCTACACATTCACAAAATGCATTCCTTTCTTCTCACACAGCTATGCTAACATAGCATTCATAATCTTTCTGCCTCAATTCATCACTACCATTCTTGGGCAACACACTGATCACCTTTCTTAACACACTATTATCTTATTCTCCATAACGATATCCAATCTGATATTTTCCTTGTTCCCATCCAAATCATTCGTCCCTATTACAACCACTCTCTTATTCCATATGTCCAATGCTTCAATCACTCTGCTTATTCACCACACCTCTAATATGTATCAGATTAAGTAACAAAAAATGAAAAGCAATCAATGGATACATTTTCTATTGTAAATTTGATTTTAAGATGAAGATTATTTACTACAGGATAACACATCATTTCACTTTACCTCTGATAATAACCATTTCTCTAAATAAGATCAGATTTCTCTTCTTGACCTGATCCACTTCTACCTTTTTCCAGCACAAACACATCACATTATCTTCTTCAGCCACCAAAATTCAGGTATCCTTTTCTACTTAAGATACTACTCACCTAACTGCTAACCTTGCACAAATCCCAAGTCCATCCAACACTTCAATTCCCCCCTTATGTTACTTCTAGCATTAGCATACCTGAGCAACTATTTATAATATCTAGAAAACACTCACACAAGCAGTACTAAATGATAATGCATTGTCTGTGCACTTTTTTTCTGATGAACAAAAATCTCTTTATTAAACATATACAGAAAAAGATTTCTAAAAGGCTTTATTTGGTCCAAAACTATTATAATAAGGATAATAAATATCTATTATGTTTATGTTTCATGTTATCTATTACGTTTTTGTGTCCCTAAATTTATAAATATGTATGAAATATCTATTATGTTTTATTATTTTTATGGCTATTTTGCCTGCTTCTGTTAAGGAGTGCCCCTTTTTAATGTTATTGGCTTTTTTATTCAAGAATTCTTAGGGCATTGCAGATGTATTTTTAGACACAAATATATGTAGCATAATAGAAGAAAATTCGCACATACCTTTTCTTGGATGTTATTGCTTGTCTTCTTTCTGCGGTGTGCATATTCTGCTGTTATGGTGTTGAGAGGGGAGTGTGTGTGTGGGGGGGGTGGCAATGTGGGAGAATTAATTTGAAAAAAAAAAACAGGTTTTTTATATATATATATATATATATATATATATATTATATACATATATTATATTCAAAGGTGGGAAGAGCGCATTTTTGTAAGGTGGGAAAACATGAAAAAGGGGCTGAAATTAGAAACTGTTTTTTAGAGGAAGGGGAAGGGTTTATGGGAAAAAGGGGCCAGGGATAGGGTTGACGGGGCCTGAGCCGTTTCGACAGCGGCGTGGGTCATCGTCTCCCAAGAAAAGGTATGTGCGAATTTTCTTCTATTATGCTACATATATTTGTCTCTAAAAATACATCTGCAATGCCCTAAGAATTCTTGAGTAAAAAAGCCAATGACATTAAAAAGGGGCACTCTTTAACAGAAGCAGGCAAAATAGCTGTAAAAAATAATAGTTTTTAACAGGAGTAACATGGGAGTTTTCCCAGAAAAAATATCTATTATGTTTAACCACAAAGTAGCAAAATAATTTTTACTCTGAATCTTACCAGCCAGAACCATACAAGGATAATAACCCTCTTCTCAATGCCATGAATCTCATGTGTGAAAGTTGTATAATTTTCATAAATGACTTCTATATTTAAGTATTACACGCCAACCTAGAATTAATTTATGAAAAACAACTTTCAATCACAAGACCTATGGTACCGAGATTTCTGCCCATATCTGATTAGAACAGCTTTAAACAGCTATGAGTGAACCCTTCACCAAAGAGATTTAAAAAAAAAACAAAAAAAACAGCAAATATAAGTGCCTCCATAGTGCAATTGAAATAATGATGGACAATGGTATGTTGCACCCTTCAATTGGAAAAAGCCTAAATTTGATTCTCGTCATAAGGAGAAGAATCTTTATGTTTTTTTTTTTTTGATTGAAGGTGAGTCAGCTGATCTCATTTGGAACACTGGTTTTTTTTTCCCCAAAAAACTTGGGTTTTTCATCTTGCATAGAGATAAATCGGCCTTGAGAACACATGCAATTTATGGACAAAAAGTAGTAATAGTGATGGTGGGAAGTAGATGGTGTTGGTGTAGGTCAGCGTTTCCCAAATTTTTCCTACGACGGAACACATCACAAATTCCTGAAATTTTAACAGAACACCTTGGTTAGAGTCGCAGCATTTAAAACCATTCCAGGCTCGTATTAATATTAATTTTGATAATGTTTCATGGAACACTTATTCACTTTCCGTGGAACACCAGTGTTGTTCCGAGGAACACAATTTGGGAAATCCTGGTGTAGGTGATGGAAGTTAGCTGTAGTTGGTGAATTAAGTGATGGAGATGAAGAGTTGTAGAGTAGGTGCCACATAATAATAATAATATCTGGTCTCTTAGGCTAAGCTCATCTTTTAAGTAATCTAATTTTATTTTTTTTTAAATTATAGAAAATGTTTCATCATATTATAATGGTGAATTAACAAAAGAAAGATAGAAAAGTAAACTGAATATAAAAGAAAATAATGAAATCTTGTATCATATACCTTAAAGCAGGGATTTTCAATTTTTTTCACCCACCAATCTCCCCATCATAAAAGCATTTCCCTATCACTGACCCCCCCCTCCAATCTCCAAAAGTACACATTTTATGGAAGGATCCGTTATAAAAAAAAATTAATAAATAAAATAAAATTGCTAATATTTATTCATTAAAGAAATAAAACAATTACAGTACATAATAACAACCAGTTGGTAAAAACAATTCCATTTGTTTAAATTCTCATAAAAATCGCAAGACCTTATGTCTATTTTAGTAGAGTGGTTGTGTATGATGATTCGCAATAGCGTGTGCAGTATCTGGACTAAAATTACTATATTTTATACTTAGGTCACCATCTCCTGTTGTGTTCAGTATCGTTTTTCTCAGTAAATTATTATAATAATTTCCCCGTCAAACCCTCCCCCCATTCTACCCCTTATGATATATCCAACCTAAGGGTGGGTCATATAACCCCATCGAGAATCCCTGCTTTTTTGTAACACCAAGCATTGTTTGTATATCATGCTTACCTTTGCGATGATGCAACTACAACCGGTATGTGTTTCTGTAGGGAAAATGCTATACACGTTTTAAAATATGAAACAAAATCATAACTTCGATTAAGTCTAGATGACAGCTTTAACATATGTCTAGTACGTAAAATTGCCGACATAATTAAACAGAGAATAGAAAACAGACTTCACATACAAAATCCATACGCGTTAGAGGAACCACATGAATCTTAAAAGAATCCACGCCCTCTACATACGGTGGAAATCTTTCAAAATATTTTATTGCAATTATTGTTCTTGCTGTTGATTCCTTTAATGTAATCGAATAGAACTTCATTGCTAAAAAAATTGAGGAGTTGATCACAGAACTTTGCTTAGTTAACATCCTGTTAATCAAGAACAGACTACTGTATATGCGTTTACTTGTGTTATATATCAACTAGATAATTATGTTTTGTGCTTCGAAAACTCGAAGGGTTTAGAAAACGTTGGAGCTTATAATAGTGTATAACAATCATAGTTGTTATCTTGTGTATTTCCGACCACAGATCCTTTATATAAATTATTGATAACTAAAGCAATTTGCCTAGTACTCCTTACCTATTCTGGCCTTTTAATATTATTAATTCTTATTAATTAATAGTGTGAATGTTACTTTCTATATTTCTCCATTAAAGTTATACATATCAAAACAAGAGAATTCATAATCTTATAATTGTAGTATTACAAGCACATTTATATATAAATAAAGTCTTGTTTCATTAGGCTATAACTCAACACACTATAGCAAACAGTGACAGCGTAATGAAATTAGTCGGTCAATATATTATTAATTGTCATGTTTTGTTTTATAATTTCTAGCGCCCTAAATATATCCGCTAACGATTTTTATTCTCTTATAGGGGGTAGACGAGGCCGTTTTAGCCTTATTTCAATGTGATACAACATTGAAATATATGGTGGACTTTAACATGCACTTTGTATCCACGGTACCTTTGACATTTATAAACGTCATGGCCGGTTGGGTGGTTAACCCCTATCTAACTTTTCGAGAATGAGTGGGCAGTTCGGTCTCCACTGGTAGCAATCAAAGATAGCTGGTCCAAGAGTATCACTAAGGTATAAGACTATTTCTTGGTACCTAATCCTAACAAGTTATTAATCTTGTCTGGAATAGTGTGGATTCTACTGTCAATTTTCTACGGTTTACGGGACGAAAAACCCGCTTGGCCATGCCAGAGAACAACTAACTCGGGAAGGAGTCGAAGAAAGGCTTAGAAAAAGTTCCTCTAGTCGGTGACTAGACTTAAAATTAAATCTATCTTCCGGTGGCCTAGCGCAGTTTATTCATAAATATATAACACGGATAATTTTAAATTTTCTGTTCTTTTCCTCAGTTAAGTTCTGGCTCTAGACGCCAGAGGAAAGATGTTATACATTAGTTTCACTTGCCAACTAGAGAAATACATTTTCGGGTCATTGCTCGCCTGGTTCTAGAGTTTCGATCTTTGACATAGGCATTTAGGGTTAATATTCCAGTCCATGACTAACACTTTCTTCAATAATGCTAAGGAATTAAAGGCGATTGTCGAGCTAGAGGAAACAGAACAAAGACAATAATAAAATTGTCTTTGTTCTGTTCCCTCTAGCTAAATGCTGAAATATTTTTCCTGCATAAATCCTATAGGTGGCTTCAAGTAACTTAAATATTTTTATCACATTTTCGCCTATCAATAAAAAAAAATCAGCTAACGCCTTTTTATTCCCGTATAGGGAGTTGGCGAGGCCGTTTAGCCCTATCTAACTTTTGGAGACTGGGTGGGTGGGCAGTTCAATCTCCACTGGCAGCCATTCAGAGGTAGCTGGCCCATGGCTATCACTAATTAAGCGGTATGCAGTGAAGAGAGAGAGATGGCTCAACAAGTGCCACCATCTCACGGTCCCTAACCCTAACACAATATATTTAATGTCTGAAATAATGTGGGTTCTATGGTCGATTTTCTTGAGTTTCCGGGAAAAAACCCGAGTTTCCGGGAGAAAAAACCCGCTTGCCCGTTAGATATCGACTAACTCGGGAACTGGTCAAAAAAAGGCTTAGAAACATTTCCTCTAGTCGACGATTAGATTCGAAACAAGTCTTCCTTCGTGCGGTCAAGCTCCATATGTGCAAACGCCACATCCACGGAGCGCTACACAGGATCAACTTTTGAAATCTATAAATCAGCAATGTATCCTCACAAGGGAAACATTCCACACACCACTCCCCCATCATGGTGACTGCCTCTGAACCATTTCCACTACTTTCTCATATCCAAGAAACCCAGGTGACTAGATTTGAGTACAATAATCCAGATATGGATGAATCAATACTTTATAAAGAGGAATGATGGATCCCTTACATCTGTTCTTCAACAACGAAGTAATCCTGTTTGTGATCCTATGATATGTTCTTTCTAAACTTTACCTTTCTTTTAATCTGCTACAACTACACCTAAATCCCCAGCTTCAACATTTTCGTGGAGTACAGTTCCGTCATTGTGATACACAGCTTGCAATCTTTGAATCCCAAAATGCATAATTTTCAATTTTTCACATTTAATTAACACCCATTGTGTTTTGCTGATATTGTCAGCCTATTCAAATTATCCTGCAACCTCTTTACATCACCTTGATTATCTATTACCTTACCCAATTTGCATCATCAGCAAATAACTGAATATCCCACTTCAGATTACTTCCTAAGTCATTTAAATTAAACAGCACTGGTCCAAGTACAGAGCCATTCAGCACACACAACTAAGCATCTGCCTTCTCCATACTCTACTTTATGGTATCTGTCCGTCAGCCATTTGTTCTAATTTGCGTAACAGTGTTCCATGTGTTATTCGGTCAAACGCCTTTACAAAATCCAATAGTATCATCGCTGACTAATTTCCTATAACCAACTCACTTGTCACTATATTATATAAAGTTAGTAGATTATTGAGGCATGACCTACTTTTCACAAAGCCATGCGACCTTCATAAGAGAATCATACTCTTAACCGCCCATTCCTGAATTTGCTTTTTGACCGAATTTTCCAGTACTTTTACCACCAATCCTGAAATACTAATTGGTCTATACTCGTTTGGTTTACCAAACTTAGATCTTCCTTTATGCAAAGGAATTATTTTGATCTCCTTCCACTCTTTTGGAACTTTGCCAGAACTGAGACTGAAAATAAAACAGTCTAGTCAAAGGTATGTCCAGCTCCACTGCACATTCTCGTAAAACTCAAGCTCATATCCTATTCAGTCCCACAGCTGAACTTACATTCAGATATTACAATATATTACTACAATCCAGAACTAAATCTCGAAATCCTTATTTTCTACATAAATACAACAAATCTTTAATATCGGTTGACAGTGGAGCATGTAGACTCTCAAAATTAAAATTTATTAAAATGTTTTATGGTTAGCAATTGCTGAAAGTCTGTTAGATCGAGCTACCATTTCTGTCAAAAAGAGATATGGGAATAAATAATAATTGATAGTGTCAAAAAGAATTTCGATTCCATAGAAGCAAGACGTATATCTAATTTATAACAATATCTTACTTGCTAGTGACTTTAAGTTTAATAAAAAAAATTTCTATTGTTTTAAGTTCAATAATTTATTTGATTTGCATAATTTCTACGAAGTTACGTTTGTCGTGATTGTTATTATTGTTAAGTAAGCAATATAAAAAAATTCACTATTGCCTTTCCTTCCTTGATAAAGAGTAGGAGACCTTATTTCCCATCTAACTTTTGGAGGAGAGTGAGAGAACAGTTCAGTCTCCACCATATCTTGTGGTCCCCAATCCTAACCCTATATTTTTTCTATCAAATAGTGCTAACACATTCTGTAAAACTAGCTAAACAAAGTCATGGGAAGGGTTTGTCAAGAACATAGAAAATAAATATCAAGAAGGTGGTAAGATATTCTGGAGGTTAAAGAAGCTAAGAAATGGACTGTAAAAGGAGCTAGAGATGATAAGGGTGACATAAAAATGGGAGAAAAAGATATCCTTGAAATATGGAGTAATTACTTTGAACAATTGCTAAATGAAACAAGCAGTGATAGTGGTAAAAAAACACTCAACAGGCATACAGTCAGGAATACATATCCATACTTGAAGTAGAAAAAGCCATCAAAAGTCTGAAATGTGGAAAGGCAGCAGGAGTAGCTGATATTCGACCAGAAATGCTGAAGTATGGTAGTATAAGAGTCTTACAGAGGCTGCACTGCATAGTTCAGAAAGCCTGGACAGAGGGACGAATTCCAGATGATTGGAGTAGAGCTCTAATAGTACCCATATATAAAAAGGGAAATAACACTGAATGTGAGAATTACAGAGGTATTTCCCTACTTAGTATTCCTGGGGAATTTATGCTAGTATACTTGAGAAACGGTTGAGAAGAATTGTGGAAGAAAAGGTGGGTAAAGAACAAGCTCGATTCAGGCCAAATATAGGCTGTCAGGATCAGATCATCACGTTTCGACAAATAGTTGAGAAAGCATGGGAATATAACAAAGATCTGTATTTTTTAAGTTTTGTCGATCTGGAAAAGGCATACAAGGTGCCAAGAGAGAAGCTATTCAACACACTTCAAGTTATATGGTGTAAATCAAGCATTATATCAAGCAATACTTAGTCTTTATTTGAGTTGCAAGTCAGCAGTTAGAATTGAAGGAAGTACAGGAAGATGGTTTAATGTTAAATCTGGTGTGAGACAAGGATGTACATTATCCCCTCTGTTATTCGTTATCTATATGGATCACATTATGAAGGAAAGTGGTATTAAACATGATATCAGACTTGGAGATATTAATGTCAGCTCTTTGCTTTATGCGGACGATGTTATACTTCTAAATAAATCCGCAACAAGTTTGCAAAATTCCCTGACTAAACTGAATAACTGTTGTAATAGATATGGTATGAAGGTCAGCAATAAAAAGACAAAGACAATGAAAATAGGTAGAATCGTTGAAAATGTCAACTGTGTTTTGAATGGGGAACCTGTGGAACAAGTAAAACATTTCAGCTACTTAGGCACGATTTTAAGTGAAGATGGTAAATTAAATATGGATATAGACAACAGAATCAACCAAGCTGGTATGGTGGGAAGTCAATTGAATAAATTCATATGGAATAAGAGAGAAATTAGTCGGAACACTAGATTAGCTGTATACAAGACAGTGTTCAAACCAGTTTTAACTTGTGGATCCGAGAGCTGGGTCAGAAGTAAAACACTTGACCAAAGACTAGAGCCCGAAGATATGAGAGTTCTGTGAAAGATTAGAGGCGTGAACAGATGGCATCAATGGCAATATCATATTAAAAATGAGGATATCAGGAAAGTACTTGACATCGTCAGCATCCAGCAATGTGTTAGCAGAGCTAATCTCAGGTGATATGGTCATTTAAACAGAATGGGAGAGGAAAGATTAGCAAAACAAGTGTTCTCTGCCAGGTTGGTAGGAAAACGACCCAGAGGAAGACCAAGACATAGGTGGATTGATACGGTACAAAGTGCCTTAGATGATAGAAATATAAGATCTGATAATGTTGGAGTCTTGACAAGTAAATATGATTTGGAGGAAATTTGTAGATAGAAAGTTAGTAATGATGTACATTTTTCATGTAGTACTATCATATCCTGTACATCCCTTGATGATAAATGTCAGGATTTTGATGATGATGATGATGATAGTGCGGATTCTATGTATTACAGTCTATTTTCTTGAGTTTCTTCTTTGTTATCAACCCATAGTCCACAAAGTATCTAGAGTAGATATTAGGAAATACGCCTTACAGAGATCTTCCACTCAATCCTAAATTGACATTTGATTTACAGCTGTGTAAGTGAAACATTGTCTCTCCAATTAATTCTGGGTCTGCATCTTTTCGAGTTCCTGGAATAAGTCCTTCAAGAACTTGCATAGGTAGACTATTTGATTGTGATTTTACTAAGCCACATTCGATATTGTTTTCGAATATTAGTTATGAAATAATCTCTTGGACCAGAGAAAGAAATCATTCTTTGTCTTACTTTAAAATTTGGGATGCCATCAGTGTATGGTGTCTTTACGAGTCATCTATAGCAACTCATTTGAAATGCCAACAACTTCATTTCATCTTCTTTTAGGAGGATCAGAATTTCCCTTCTTGAGTTCAGGGGACGAAAAACTATTGACGATGACAAAAGTTGACTAACTCAGGAACCGGTAGAAGAAAGGCTTAGAAAAAGCACCTCTGGTTGGCGAATAGAATCGAACTTAGACTGCTCTTTCTTCCTGTGGCATAGTGCTATGGACGCACATGCGACACTGCAGCACCTCCAAGGAAAAAATTAAAAAATTAATTTTTGTTTGTGTTTATAAATAATAACAAAGCTTACAAATTATGTAAATGCAGTACACCATGTTAAAGGTTACAGCTTATTTGGACATTGAGTGAATAGTTAATAATTGGAATTGTTCGAATAACGCTTTAGATTACGAAACAAAAGCACTGCGATCTAACGCTGATAGTTTGCACTGCTTACGCGGCAGTGTATTTTTAGTATGCTTGCGGCCTTATTTCTGTGAGATATTATTATTATTATTATTATTTTAACGGTGTCTCCATGGAGTCAAAAGACTCATCGCGGGAGACCCGACATTGACACACTAACCATTATTTACACAATATCTGTCATACCTCTCCTTAAATTCATTCACAGTTGAAGCATTCACAACCAGTTCTGGCAAAGCATTCCACCCATTCACAACCCTCCAAGTAAAAAATCTAGTCCTAACACCCTTGTTAACCACACTCTTACACAATCTCCAGGGATGGCCCCTCGTTCTCTCACATCCTGCATTGCTCTTAAGAATATCATCAGTATCAATCCTGTAAACTCCCTTTAACAATTTAAATACCTCTATCATATCTCCTCTCCTACGTCTATCAGCTAGTTTTTGGAGCCCACAGATCATCAATCTATCCTCATAGGGAACATCCCACAGACCTGCAACAATCTTTGTAACCCGCCTCTGAATCCTCTCTACCACTTCCGCATCACCAAGAAATCCTAGCGACCAGATCTGTGCACAATAGTCCAAATGCGGCCTTATTAATGCCTTATAGAGTGGAACAGTAACTTCCCTATCCCTGCTTGTTAGTGTGTTCCTCAACAACCATGTAATTTGATGTGATGTTTTGGCAATCTTAGCAATATTCCCTTTAAACTTAAGTTATCTGTCCACAATAACTCCCAAGTCTCTTGTCTCATCAACTTCCTGCAGTTCAGTTCCGTTAATATAGTAAACAGCATGCGATGTCATCCTCCCGAAGTGCATCACCTTACACTTAGCCACGTTGAACTGACAGCCATTTACCTCAGTCCATAGCGTCAGCCTATTTAAGTCATCCTGTAAAATATCCACATCATTTGAATTGATTATCGCTCTTCCCAATTTTGCATCATCAGCAAACAAGTGGATATTTCCATTCATGGTATTTCCAATATCATTGATGTACAAATTAAACAATAGAGGACCAAGAACTGAGCCCTGAGGTACACCACTAGTCACTTGCCTTTTAATGGACTCAGATCCTCAGTAAACCACTCTTTGATATCTGTCCGCCAGCCATCCTTTAATCCAAATCACCATCTTCGGATCCAAACCCATTTGCTCTAATTTATGTAACAGAGTTCCATGTGTAATCCTGTCAAAAGCCTTTGCAAAGTCAAGCAGTATCACTGAGTAAGGATTTCCTTTATCCAACTCCACTGTTACTTTATTATAGAACGTAAGCAAATTACTTAGGCAAGACCTACCTTTCACAAAACCATGTTGCCCCTTATAAAGTATCATATTGCTGTCCACCCAGTCCTGAATTCTAATTTTAACTAATTTCTCCAAAATCTGAACCACCACTCCAGATATATTGATTGGTCTATAATTTGCAACATGTCTTAGAGCCTCCCTTGTGCAATGGAACTATTTTCCCCTCTTTCCACTCTATTGGCATTTTACCAGAACTGAGGCTTAAATTAAACATCCTGGTCAGAGGAGTTGCTAATTCTCTTGCACATTCTCGTAACACATGGGCCAATATGCCATCTAACCCAATGGCAGTGTTAGCATTAAGGTTCTTTAATATATTAAGCACCTCAATTTCATCTATCTCTATACTCTCATCAGTCAATGGCACATCTGACACTGCACTATCACTACGAAGATGGTACACTTTTGCGAAATGATCACTAAGCAACTCAACTATTTGATTAGCTTCAGTAATTTCCTTACCATCAACACTTTTTAAAGTAATCTTTCCATGGATATTCTTCCTTTTACTAGCCACATAGCGAAAGAACTCTTTAGGGTTTCTTTTGGATTCATCAGCTAGCTTCCTCTCATAATTAGCTTTGGCTTTCCTTACCATACAGGTTACTCTCTCTTTGCCTGTACCTTATATTGCTCATTGGAACGCTCATCACCTTTTTCTTTATATGTCTTCCACAACCTTTTCTTTATCTGCAACTCTTGTTTAATAGTATTAGTCATCCATTTTACTCCTACTTGATTTCTCCTTCTGACTCTGGGAATACAGTCTGATATAGCTTTCTTCAAATACTCCTTGAGAATCTCCCACGCACCATCAACATCTCTCCCCTTGAATTTCTCATGCCATAATACAGCTGAAAGCTGACTTCTCAGCTTGCCATAATCACCAGCCTTGTAATTCCACATATACCCATTCTTAATAGAATATTCAGTACGTCTTTCAATCTCCCAGGTCAAGACCACATGATCGCTTTCCCCAAGTGGAGACATTGTAACTAAATTACTTATTGATATGTTCTCCGATGTTATGACCAGATCTAACACTCTAGAATCTCTTGTCCCTTCCATCACATGCTGTCTCAGGTAATTATCTCTTAACAATTACATAAACTCCATTTCCTTTGTTCCTTGTGACCATTCCTTCCCCCAATCTATGTCCCCAAAGTTAAAATCCCCCATAATAATTACTTGACCTTTACTCATCGTGCTAATTTGCCAATACATGCTATCTACATTCTCCCTTATTCCCCTTGGATTATAGCAACAACCAATTACATATTTCGCCTTGTTAATCTCTATCTCACACCAAACAGCCTCTAATGAACTGCCCTCTACATACCTGTCACAGTGAGGAACTTCTATCTTTTTTGGCTTTAATGTTTCGTCTATCATTAATAAAACCCCTCCCCCTATTCTGTCATCTCTGTCCTGCCTGAAAATACTGTACCCCTTACATTCAATCCCAATAACTATATCATTCTTGGTTAACCAAGTTTCGCTAATTCCTATAATTTTTGGCCATGTTGTACTAAGTAATGACAAAAATTCTTCACACTTATTCCTAATACTTCGAGCATTGGTATACATAAACTGCAATACACCCTTCCTCCCATAATATCCCTGTGTAAGAATTACCCCACTCTGTCTACTGTTAACATTCTGCGAAGAATTAATCCCAGTTTCACAACGATTAATGACCTTAGTACTATTTACAGCTAACTCTATCACCTGCCTCCCTAGCAAATCCCATTTCCCTGTTTATGACCTTTTACTCTGTCCTTTATCAATAAACGTTCTAAATGCCAAGCTCCTAATCCATTTAAGTGCAAACCATCTCTCTTAAAATACTCCTTCCTTTTATCAAACTCATCCCAGACATTCATAAAATGAATATTCAGTTTCATTTCTTTGCAAAACCTTTTACACAATCTGGACACCATTCCATTTACTATAATTGCTCTTCTGTTCATTTCATCACAATCAAATCGTGGTAGCACACCCATGATCTTTCCACTCTCACTCTTTGCATTCATTGCAATCATTAAATTCTTCAAATCCCGTCTTACAGAAAATCTTTCGCTAAGTAGATCATTCGTCCCTATAACTGCAATAATCTCACTCACTCTATCTTTCTGCAATTTCACAGCCCTAGTTATATCCTTAATCTTTGACCCTGGATAACACGCTTTAATTACTCTACCATCCTTCACACCCTTAATTATAGAATTCCCATACAGCACAACATCTTTTTTGCTTCTTCTTAACTTGACATCGTTTACTCCCACTGATGCTTGTTTTTGTTCCTGAACCTCTCTCACATTCTTTAGTATATCACTCAGCAATATGTGTGTATCTATTTCTGCACTATTTATTCCATGCACATATTCACTTCTGTCATTCTTAATCCCCCCATACTTCCTATTCCATAAAAAATATTAGAACATATTGGAATTCTAAAAGATAGATTATACAATTTGGTCTGATCAAAATTATAAAATATATTACAGTCATTTAAAAATGTCCGTTCATTTGTTTCAGGAGAACTTGCACAACACAGTCTACTCCACATGCTTCTATCCGATACATTGGGATATGGCTGTATAAAACATGTATGTTCCCTATGTGACTGATGGTAGCTAACTGCGAAGTCTTGATGATTACTTAAACTTGGGATATTAGTCAAACCAGATGTATCATCATATATTACATTAAAACTTCTGCGATCATACGAGTCACTTAATACAGGCAAAACATTTGATATATTAGAAGATGTGGAATGGACTGCACAGTCTTTCGTTTCTACTTTGACATCAGATTCAAGAGGGGATACTATAGAAACACAAAATGTTAAGTAATCTGGATTGACATCACCAGCAACCACAAAAGAAATGGCTGACTCAGATGACATACCCAAGTTTATGACTGGCAGGTGAGAATCAACCGTAGCATCAGAAACCGACAACACACTGCTGCACACATTCACCTGAATTGATGAAAGGACTGTTGTCATCACTACCCAAGGTTGTGACTGTTAGGTGAGAATCAACTGTAGCATCAGACACTGAACAAGACAATACACCCGTATGCACACTTTCACCTGACAGTTGACCCTCAGCAACCAAGTGAACAATGATCGGTTTCCCTGCTTCGTGACGATCATAATCTAAAGCGCTCTGCTGTATGCCTTCCACAGAATCATTGTACTTATTAGCAACTTCCAAAAAAATCTTTCATTTTTAGGAACTCTGCAGATTTTAACAATGATGGAAGCATATCCCATGAAATATTAATTTCACCATGGTACATATTGGATCATCAACCTTAAGTCGTTGAACTTCATGTCATTTAACGTCACAACAGGATGACTACTTGGGTTCTCTAAAAATAAGCTGTATAGAAGAGTGCTGCTTGCAAATAGTACTATTTTGTGAGCCTTAAGGGTCATTCCTTCACACAATAATGTTACATCCACCAAACTTTCACTAGCAAGTAATTTATTAAAAACAGATAATATATTAGGTGTGTGATTGTGCCCTTTCAAACAAATTGTCTGTGATCTTGTTATCATATTGAGTTCTGAACTAAGTTTAAAATAAAATACTCATATTAAACAACATTAAACAATACCTAACAAAATTTACATACGTTGCTTGAAATAATTATCTCAGTATTATACACTTATAATCAATAGATTTCATTTAACATCCAGTATATATGCTCAGAGAATGGCAGTATTAGGCTTAACAACAAGAACGCGATCACTATAACATATCATTCTCAAAATGTTTCATCAAACACGTCATTATATGAATAACCAAAAATATCTAACACAAGGATTTACATACATAGCTACAAAGAAGATTTAACTGTCACAATAGCGAGATTAGGCTTAGCTGCAACGATGCCTAATCATACAATCTGATACCAAATACAAACCATTATGTCAAATGCAAAAATACTCGACACAAAATAAACACGCTTGACTTGAAAGAAGCACCTAACTGAGAAATACACAGCCATAAAATATAATTTTTTTTTAATTTAAAGATGTGCACATTAGAAACGAGCCTACACTACTGCGCCGCCACCTACCCTCCACTGAAACGTTTATTATTGGTGCGTGTGCGTGGTGAACTATTATTATTATTATTATTATTATTATTATTATTATTCCTGATACCTCCAAGGAGTCCGAAGACTCATCGTGGGAGGACATCTACAATTCTCTCTACACCTAACCTCTACTACGAATCATCTCCATCAACGCCATCTACCGCCCACTTCCAACACCACCACAACTAGTAATTTTTGTCTGTAAATTGCGTGTGTTCTGATGGGCCGATTTGTATGTATGCGGGATGAAAAACCCGAGTTTCCGGGAGAAAAAACCCTGCTACCTCCATATGAGATCGGCTAACTCACCTTCGATTGAAATCGACCAGATAAAGATTCCTCCCGTCGCGACGAGAATCGAACTTAGGCCTATTCCAATCGAAGGGCGCAATGTACCGTCGTTCTTCCAATTGCGCTAAGGAGGCGCTTTTTTGTAAATCTTTTTTATTTTGTTAAAATAACATATAATTATTTATTTATTATAGATACAAAGCTGAATTATGACGAGTGTCACTTGAAAATATGAAAAGCATTATATTTTTTCAATTATCGTTACACGAAACAAATGCACTGCGATCTAATACCGATATTCGTTTGTATTTGTCATTGCTATTGATCCGAAACTTTTATTATTGGTGTTTGTTCGTGGTGAGGATGAAATATTTTAAAAAAAGCAATTTTAACATGTAAATCTATTTATTAATAAATTCGTTACTGATTAGGAAAAAAAAGGTTTTTTTTTTTTTTTTTTTTTTTTTTTGTATATGCAGCACCCCCACTTAAAGTTTTCACTGGCCGCCACTGCAATATACGTAAAATAAACAATATAATAACTTCGAAAAATTACTTGAGGAAAAAACGCCGTGGTCTAATCTGCAAAAAGGCGAGTTTGGGACAATGACACAGCCTTGATATTCTGGTCTGTTTTTCTCAGTAATGGATTCAAAAATCCAAATTTCTTAAAGAAGTAATGCTCGGATGATGCAGTATAAATAGACTATGAAATAGATAGGACAGGGATAGAAAAAGTTCCACTAGCTGATGACTAGAACTAACTGTTCTTCGTCTAGAATTATTGAAGCATTGAGTCTAAATTGCCACCTTTGTGTGTATGTGGGGGCGGGGGGAGGTAACACTACACCGTTAAAGTTGCAGTACTTTTTTCTCTACTTTCTTCAGATGATTCCCGAGTTAGTTTCATTTCTGGCAGAACCAAACACGGTTGTAATTCTGCAGAAAGCCGTGTTTATAAGCACACACTAGTCAGAAATATGATTCGTAGAACTCATACTATTACAGACCACAATATGAGTTGGGATTAGGGTTAGAATCACGATATTCTTGCACTTATTTAAATTACTCTCACTTCCCAGTTTCTTAAAATCATCGACAGACCTGAATTCAAATAACATTAACGAATATTATATATTTGATATATGCTTTGCTTGTCAAAAATAGAACTTGCTCCCCTCGTCTGATTGTATGTTGACATATGACCAAATTATGTTTATTTATTAGATCAACATGTATATTGCCGTATTCTGCTAGTTTTATCATTTTATTCGTAATTCTGTTAGAATGGAGTCTGGCTTCCTCTCTCTATCTTCAAAAGTTAGGTTTAAACGTGCTCCATCTATTCCCTTTGGGAAATAAAAGAACAGCGTTTCTTAAAGTGTAGTTCCATGAACCCCCAGAGGTAGGTGAAAGGTATGTAAGGGACACGAGGCATATTTTTAATTGATTACGTTTTTATTTTTATATTTTTATCGCCGTATTGTCGCAGTTAAGAACTAGTCTATTCTATAATTAATTCTGCAATAATTAGAAAATCTAAAGGAGGTTTTGAATAAAATGTGTCTTTTGATATGTAACCCCTAACCTCTGTTAGGACTTCGTCCGGTTATAGAAAAGATCCCTTTCTAACGGGATTCGACCTGCTGGATTAAAAGTTAAAATTCAGATAGATTGAACTACGAAATGGGAACTCTCTGATAAATTTTATTCGTCTTATTAAACTTTTTTATTATTTCAAATTTACTAATTATATGAAGAGCCAAAGGCTTCAATTCGGCGACATGAACTTATTTAAGTTAAGGGATATTACATCCCATATTGTTTCTTAGCCGAATAAGAAACTCAAAGAGTTTCATGCCGAATATAGAAATTATATAAAATTCGGCGATTCCAAGCGTAAACAAATACCTGGATAGTGCAATACCTAACCCATTTGGTAGTGCAAACTGAGGCAACTCATAGTAAGGGTGGGGCAAGCTCTGATAACTATTCTTGGTATTTACCCAATTTGTGAACTTAGCTCCTAGGAGCTGTATTACTGTTCTACATTATGAGAGAAGGTCACTACCCAGACCGGTTTCAACCTTTATGTATAGGTGAAGCAGGCTCTAAAAATAATCGGCCCAAATCAGCGTTGTTCCACTCGATGACAGGCTCACCCTATCACCGAGAAGAACTTCTCAGCATTGGCTCTACCCAGTGGCAGGCTCACCCCACCACCAAGCAGAGCCATAATCTCAGCAGTGGCCCCACTCAGAGACAGGCAAAAATCTACCTCCAAGTGGAGTCTCTCAAAGCCAGATCTGCCCAGCACTGGTTTCTGCCCTCATTGGGGTCTCATCAGTGAGTAGGTAGACCTAGTTAATACCAAGTTTGTAGCGAAAAGAAATTACATCCCTTCTATGAGAATTGCCAAGAAGGGGCCTAATAAATTACTAATTATATGAAGACTTATTCGGCTAAGAAACAATATGGGATGTAATATCCCTTAACTTAAATAAGCTCATGTCGCCGAATTGAAGCCTTTGGCTCTTCATAGTTTGGATGTTGTATCGTTATTTACAAATGTTTCGAACGAAGTGATGGTACTTATAGATAATGTGTTCCCTCAAGACATCTTTCAACTCTATAAACACTGTCTCAACTCAATTTTTTCCAACAGAATGGAAAAATCTACAAACTACTTTCGGGTCTTCCAATAGGAAGCCCTCTATCTCCTACTTTTTGGACTTATTCATGGAAAAGTTCGAAACATTGTCTTGTTATTTGCAACTCCTAAATCGTCAATTTGGTGGAGATATGTAGACGCCATATTCATAATATGGAAACACAGCATAGCTGAGTTCTTTCATTTTCACGCATCAACTCCTTCCATCATAAAATCAAATTCACCTTAGAAGTTGAGAAGGAAAATTATCTTTTCTAGACATTTTAATTACGAAACAAGCAGAAGAAGGCATTTCTCTTATGTGTATCGTAAGACGACCTACACAGGTTATTATCTACATCTCTCCACGTTGTACCATATTTCACAAATTTGGGCATTGTACATATGCTAGAAAAGAGTGCGATCTCTATTATAAGAGATGAAGGAACATTAACAGAAGATTTACTTAGAATTACTTAGAAGAAGACCACAGCTTCCACAACACAAAAAAGGCTACAATGGTAATCTACTCACAAGGTGCCCTAAACAGAAACCAAGGGATAATTCTCTGTGATATTTGGAAATCACTCACCAGATCTCTAAACACATCAGAGTTTAATTTCTCTGCTAACTATCGGACTCACCTGCTGAATAATGACTGACCACGTGCCAGCATCCCCGCACAACGAGTTTCTCTTGTACTTGGGTAACGGTTCCAGTGCATTCGGTATTTTTTAGTAATGTGTTGATTTATAATCAAAGCTTGTTGTTTAATTATATTTGTATGTTCATCCAAACCCAGATGAAGCCACCAATTTATGTGGAGAAACTTGTAGGTGACTAGTGTTATCAAATCTTTACGACCAATAAACCCAGAGTTAGTTATTTTAATTAGATTAGTTTTCTGGTCTAAAATAACACACTTATCAAGAAAGCACAATATCTAGTATAGCCAACTTCTAAAAGTTGCAGTAAGCAGGACATGTTTTGCATATAGAAAAAGGAAGTAATCTTAAGAAGACGTATAAATAGTAAAATTCGTGGCGAAAGACGGAAAGGAAAACTTAGAACAAGAAGCACTATTAGTCAAGTTAGTAACATCATATTAAAATGTCCAAACTGGAAAAGTACGGTTTTGGACAGAGAGAAGGGTTGGTGTCAACAAATCCAGTAAGCTATGGCTCTAATTGGGCTGTAGAACCATAACAAGAAGAAGAAGGGAGAAAAGAAATTAACTACGGCTTAGTAGTAGTTACATATTTATATCTAGGTATGTTCAAGGTCACTTTTATGTTTGTGAGGAGAATAACCAGAGCGCCCTCAACTAACACAATAGTCACAGTATGATCGATTAACTCAATTCTGGAATTTAAAATAGTAATAATGACTCTTAAAAAAAAAAAAAAAAAACGCACGAACAGCAGACGAATCGTATTCTGAATAATCACCATAATACAGATACGTATTGCAACACAAGCCTGCTATAATAATAGCCCATCCAGTTCAAATAAAATAAAATAAAGATCTCCTAACCTCTTTTATTCCCCAAAGGGAGTTGAGAGTAACTATCTTTAGGATATAGGTGAAGGAGGTGGGGGAAGATCCAGCCATCACAGAAAGATGACCCAAGACCATAAATAATTTTATTTTTAATTGGTAGCCAGGATAAAGAGTATGGCAGACAACTGCTGACATCTCATGGTTCGTAACCAGCAGCGGCTCGTGCATAGGCACTGCGAAACTGCAGCACCTCTAATTTTTTATCGATATATAAATATATTTATTATTTATTTATATTTGCTTGTAATATTTAATTTTATCATCAACAAATCTATACAATTCTCTTATTTTGCATAAAATATAATAATAATCCATCTTGTAGCACTTAGGATGGCGAAGGTCGCTAGCAGCGCTGTGTTTACCACAGTGTCATATTGCTACGTGCTCAAGCATATCACGTCATAGTGAGAGCTATTAGTGTAATGCGGCACTGTCCGTTGCGCAGTTCCACTGTTGTTTATACGCAGTTTGCGCCAGCAGTAGAGTGTTCGTAGTGCTTATCGTGATTATTCCGTCTCTTTAAATATTTGGACATTACAATTTAAAGGATTTAATTGTAAATTCATTCCTTTAATTACAATTAAAGGAATGGATTTTATTTTTAAGTAATTTTGAATTATATTAAACTGTTTAATTTTATTGATAATAAACAATATTTTTTCATGAAACAAAACAAGAAGAACATGTTTTATTTTCAAGTAATTTTGAATTATAAACTGTGTAATTTTATCGATAATAAACAATATTTTTCATGTTTTTATTTTTTTTAATTTTTACCATAATTTTGATATTTTATCCAAACACGTATACAGTGTACTTACAGTGTGTATGTATATTTAGAAAGTTGCAACAACCCACGATTTCAAGCCACGAGCCTCCACTGTTCGTAACCCTAACTCTGTAGAATAATAATAATAATAATAATAATAATAATAATAATAATAATAATAATAATAATAATGCGTATCAAGGATTTAGGCCTAGCATGGCCTGTTCCGGCCTTAGAAGTCATCGTTGAATCCTTTAAGAGGACGTCCTGGTTTTCTTTTTCCTAATGGCTTGTACTTAAAGGCTTGTTTTGGTAATCTTTCTGTTTTCATTCTTTGAACGTGTTCCATCCATTTATGTTTATATTTTTTAATTTTTTCTATTACTGGTTCTTGGTTTAATTCTTTCATAATTTATTCGTTTCTTTTGTGAATAAATTTTTTTCTCATAAACTTCATTTCAGCTGTTATTAATCTTTGTTTGTCTTTTTGTTTTATTGTCCAGATTTCGCTTCCATACATTAAGACTGGTGGGGCTAATGTATTGTATACGTTTAGTCTAGTTTGTTTTTGAACTAGGTTAGGTTTAAATATAGAGTTACTTACACTGTTATTTTTAAATTTTTCGCAATTTTTGGGCTTATATCTTTTTCATTTTTATATGTAATCATACATCCTAGGTAGTTAAATGAATTCACCTGTTCTAAGATCTTGTTATCTATTACTATTTTAGTTCTTGCTGGATCTTGTCCTTTAAAGGACATAGTTTTTGATTTTTCTGTTGATATTGTCATACCATAATCTTTGGATATCTCATTTAGATCTAAAATAGCTTACTGTAAGTTATCTTCAGAATTTGTAATTATTATTTGGTCGTCGGCAAAGAGGAGAGTGTTTAAGTTTACTGTAGAAGAAAGTTTAATTCCTTGATGTAAATTTTTATTCCATTTTATTATTATTTCATTTAAGTAGATATTAAAAAGAGTTGCTGAGAGGGGACATCCCTGTCGGACCCCTTGATTTATCTCTCTCGTATATGATGGCTCGTGATTTAATCTTATTTGTATTTGATACAAAATAAATAACGGAAAAAACTCACGTACAAAGATTATTTAATAGTATAATTTTCGCCTGTGTGTCACAGGCATCTTCAGTACATTAAGCTCAAAATTAAACACTAATTGACAATTCCAAAAAGCGCCACCTAAGTAGCTGGTGTAAGATAACTAAAAAGGTCAATAACTTTCCTAAAAAAAAAATAAATAAATAATAATAATAATACAATAAAAAGTTAGGAAAGATTAGCTGATTTGTAAAGTACTATCTCCCATAAAGGGGATAGACGTAAGCCGTCGGATCTGTTTAATGTACTGAAGATGCCTGTGACACACAGGCTAAAATTATACTATTAAATAATCTTTCTACGTGAGTTTTTTCCGTTATTTATTTTGTATCGATATGTCTTCTCACGGCATACCTGTTTTAAAACTTATTTGTATTTGATTCTTTTCATATATATTTGTGATAGCTTTTAGGATATTATTTGGTATTTGTCTTTCTTTTAATATGTTAAATAATATGTTTCTTTTAACTTCGTCAAATGCTTTTTCAAAGTTAATAAATGCAATATGTGTTTCTAAATTGTATTCTCTTCTTTTCTCTATTATTAATTTTAGGCAAAAGGCCGGGTCTATACATGATCGTCCTTTTCTAAATCCTTTTTGTACCTCTAGAATAAAGTTTTCGGAATATTTCATTAGTTTGTTATTTAAGATTCTGCTGTATATTTTGTAACATGAATTTAGTATACTGATACCTCTATAGTTTTTAGGGTCATCTCTATTACCTTTCTTAAAGATAGGAATCACAATTGCTTTTTTCCATTCTATTGGGGGGATACCAGTTGAGTAAATTTTATTTAAAAATAATAAGAGTCTTTCTTTGAATCTTGTTCCTGCGTATAGTTCTGAACCTAGCTTATCTTCTCCAGGTGATTTTCCGTTTCTTGTTTCTTTCAGGCTGATTTCTAATTCTTCTTTAGTTATTTCCTTTTCATTTTCGTTAAATGTTTGCCAGTTGTCTTTTTTAAAATATTTGTCTGTCCACAGTTCTCTGTAGTAATTTAGAAATTCTTCTAATTTCAATTCAGTTTTTAATTTTATGTTTTCTTTGGTATCTGCATTTAAGTGTTTCAAAATCTTATATACATTGGGTCTTATTTTATAAAAATCGTGTTCTAAATTAGAAACAAATTTGTTCCACGATTCTCTATGTCTTCCATGATTCTCTATTCTCTTTTAGCTATGGCTCTTATTCTTTTATATTCTATTTCATCTTCTAATCTTTTACTGCTTAACCATTTGTGATAGGCTTCTTTTTTCTTTTTGATTATTTCTTTGATTGTATCATCCCAGATCTTCAGTTTTTTCCTTTTATTGAATTTTTTGGTCTTTCCTATAGTGTTGCCAAATGAAAATTACTAAAAACAGCTAAATCTAAAAAAAAAGAGCTAAAAAGGAGTTAAAAATAAAAATTTGAAGCTAAAATTTTAAAAGTAGTAGCTGATACTTTTAAGTTACTGTATTCAAGTTGAAGTGATACTTGCATATAAGTGGCTAAATACATCTTACATGTGGTCTTCTGCGCTTAATTCACCCACGTTTTCACTTAGATTTTTCAGCTTTATTATATGTGGCCATCGTTCCAATATTACTCAGTGTAGACGCTAGTAAATGATAGTCTGTACAGCACTTGTTGTTATGCCTGAGGCCATACTTGACTAACAAAATAGCTGTCAGCATTGGCAATTCCGTCTTGTTTCTTAATTTAGTTTTAACTACATTCATGGAACTAAAAATTCGTTCGATTTCCGCATTAGAATTTGGCAGTGTTAATAAATTTATTACACACTGAACAATTTCTTTAAATGGATTCATTCCAGATGCATCTTTATATTCTCGTACTTCAGTCCAGAATAGCTCAGTGTTTTCTATATTTGTCCATTTATTTAAGGGGATAATGTTGTGCTGGTATTCAGCAGCAACATCTTTTTCTGTTTTCAGCATTATTTCTAAGATGGGAGTAGCAGGTTCTTTTATATGTTTTAGGATATTGTCAACAGAAAAAGAAGACATCATTCTTAAAATATTCAAGTTTTCAGGCAACCTTTGCTTAAGCTGTTTGAAGAGATCAAGAAGAAACTGCCTTGCTCTACTTCTAAGATTTCGCTCATCATTTTGCATTATTTTCTTTTGTATCATCAACTCTGAAATTTTTCTTTCAAATCTGTAACCAAGATTTGGACTGGGATCCAAATAGTCATCAATCTCTTACTCTGGAGGGTCGACTGTGGATGATGGTAGTACTAACATATTAGCAATAGAGCGAATCAAACGAGAAAGGTCTTCAAATAATCTCATATTATCCGCACTGTTAGATTTGAAAATTGTGTTAACTTGCAGAACTTGAACTAGAACAGGATGCAAAAATAAAAGGCACAGCAGATTCCTTTCATCTTTATATATCTCCCACCAAATTTGAGCTTTATAACATTTCTCAGTCACACTCACGACTTCGAAGTGAGTTTTTAATTCCAACCACTGGCTGAGAATTCTGTCTATTGCAGGTTCAATGGAGAGCCACCTTGTTGCACAATTGCTTACAATTTTCAGAGGAGCCTCATTTTCGCTGATAGTTTGATATAGCTCTTTGTATGCTGCTTGTCTTGAAGAAGAAAGTGAAAACCATTTATGCTTGGGCAACTAAAAATTCTAATTTTCTTGGGAGAGATTCTGCACATGTGTGAGACATTGTCAGTTGTAATGAAAGGCATACACATCTAATTAAAATTAAGGAGGGAATATATGCCTTCAGTTGTTCATAAACATTAATAACAAAAATCCATTATTGACACCAACCATAACACTGGCATTGTCTGTACCGTTTGCAATGAGATTTTTAATGTCCAGTTTCTTGGTCAAGAGCTCTTTTTTCAGTGCAGCCACAATACCACTAGCGTCACACTTTTCTAGAACCACCATGCTCAGAAATGTATGCATAATTTTGTTGAATTTCCTGCTATAATAAATAATAGCCATTCTTAAAATCTCATTTACTGTGATATCATTCGATTCGTCTATTAGCAAGCTGAAATTTTTATCTCCAATGTCCGCAATTAGATCTTCTTCAAAATGCTCACTTAGAATATTCTTTACAATTGCAGAGCACTTAGTTCAGTGCATTTTTACCTTCGGCATAATTTGACTGTCTGTGATGATATTTTTGCAAAGATCTACTAGATGTTCGCAACTGTTGAATGATGAGTGACAACAAAGAAGTAATGCTAACCTACCTTCAAAGTTTGCAGTCTCATCAGACTTTTTCACAAGCATATTTGTAATAGGAACAGCCTTATATGGAACTGCAACAAGGTGTTTCTTAGTGTCGCTATGCTTTACAAGCTGACAATATTTAGCAGCTATATCACATCTGCAAAACTTATAATGGACTTTTGCAGCATCACCAGGAACTTCACACAACCATCTACTAAACATTCCCATTTCCAACCACTCGCTCCTAAATTTTTGATTGTAAGCTTTATTTTTCTCTTTGCTCATTTTTGAAGAAGGGTATACAACTCTTTACTGCAACGAATTACGATCAGTCTTTGAAAACTTCCCACTCGCTATCGTAACTACCAACCAGAACACTGTGCAAAGACTAACTTGTAGAGGTGATATCAACTTTAAAACGACAAAATGGCAGACTGTTGGGCCACGTGACTGACTAACATCATCATGCATTTGAAACGTGTACGATGCTGGTACCAAATGTACAATACAATTCCTTAGCAAATGCAAACATCTGGAAAAACTTTTAAAAGAATTTCTTTAATAGTAAATTATAAAAACAACTAAAAAGACCTAAAACTAGTTCTGAAGGAGCTAGAGCAAGGCGCTAGATTAAAATTTTTGGAGCTAGGGAAGAATAAAAAATTAGATCTAGCTCCAAAAGAGCTAAATTGGCAACACTACTTTCCTAAGCTTTCATTTGCTGCTGCATTTAGTATCGTTTTTATATTAAGCCATTCTGTTTCTATTTCTTCATTTTGTTTTATTTTATCTAGATATTGGTTAATTCTTTGTTCATATAGCCGTATATTTGTGTCATTCCCTTGTCTAGTTTTATAAACAAATGTTTCAATTTTTCTTTCTGTTCTTGTTACAATTAGCCATTTAGGTGGTAATCTTAATTTTATTTTAACAAGGAAGTGGTCACTGCTTATTTCATATCCTCTGTGAACTCTAACATCTAGTGAAAATTTTGATGTCTTTTCATTTAATAGGAAGTAATCTAATATTGATTTCCATCCTCTTTCTGCCCAAGTATATTTATGTATGTCTTTATGTTTACAGTAGGAATTCTTTATTTTTAGTTATTATAAACTACCAAGTCAATCAATTTTTTACCATTCCTGTTTAGAGTATGTTCTCCATGTATTCCTATATTATTATTAATTTTCGTGTTTCCAATTCTTGCATTTAAGTCTCCTGCTAAAATTACGTAATCATTTTTATTTATTTTATTATATATGTTTTGTAGCTGATTATAAAAATCAATATTATCCTGTTCTCTTCCTTCTTCTGGGGCATATAAACCAATTATTGTTAAATAGCCTCTATCTATTTTTATTCTAGCTTCTATTATTCTTTCATTCCATAATTTATAATGTTTTAACTGTTTTGAAAGGGAGTTATGAATCCAAATCATGACTCCTGCTTGTGCTCTTTGGTCTCTGTCGACTCCACTGTATGTCATGTTATAATTTTCGGTTCTCATAGTTCCTTTTAATAATAATAATAATAATAATAATAATAATAATAATAATAATAATAATAATGGATGACCTTAGAACTTTTTCACAGCCTTCCTTCGACCGGATCCTGAGGTAGTCGATCTCTGGCATGGGCAAGTTGGTGTTTTCTCGGGGTTTTCAGTCCGTAAATATACGGAACGTATATATATTTACAATATATATACGTACCGTATATATATATTGTAAATAGTTGTATATATATTTATTTTGAATGTACTTAGATGCTTTGGTGTAAATAAAATATATTGGAAGAACAACGGTACATTGCGCCCTTCGATTGGAATAGGACTAAGTTCGATTCTCGTCGCGACGGGAGGAATCTTTATTTGGACGATTTCAATCGAAGGTGAGTTAGCCGATCTCATACGGAGGTAGCAGGGTTTTTTTCTCCCGGAAACTCGGATTTTTCATCCCGCATACAGACAAATCGGCCCTTCAGAACACACGCAATTTACAGACAAAAAATACCAGTTGTGGTAGTGATGGAAGTGGGCGGTAGATGGCGTTGATGGAGATGATTCGTAGTAGAGGTTCGGTGTAGTGGTTGAGACAGTTGTAGGTGTCCTCCCGCGATGAGTCTTCGGACTCCTTGGAGGTGTCACCATTTGAGAGAATGACTACAAGGATGAAGGTAACCTACTAGCTTCTGTCCTGTATCATCATCATCATCATCACGGACCATCGGCTCACTGCACGTTGGTCTCCAATGCCTCCTTCAGTATTTTTTTTCACCTTTCTCTGTCCAGTGCATATTGCGACAGTATGCATTTTGTCCAGTGCATAGTGTCGCAGTTTCTGTAATCTCATTCCACACCAATCCTTTATGTCGTCTATCCATTCTCTGTATGGTCTTCCTCTTCTGCTTACGCCATCCATCATATCAAACACGAATGTCTTTATCTTCCAGTCTTCACTCATTCTGCAGATGTGTCCAAATAATTGCCGCTTCCATTTTATAATCTTCTGCATTAGATTCGTCTTTGATTGTATCTTCAGGCTGATCACTTTACTTTTACAGATGTTATCCATGGCCTTCAAATTTGTTCTTCCCTTTGCAATCCTGATCTTTATTTCTTTTTTACAGTCCAAATCATGTCATATTACTCCCAAATATGTGAACTGTTCTAAATTTTCTATATCACTTCCATTCACTTGTATCATTTGTTTCATATTCTCACCAAATGCCATTGTCTTCGTTTTTAATTCATAGCGTTCAAATGCTTCAAAAAACATAATATGATGAATGATTATCCCGTACTCAAGTTTACGAGTGTTTTAAGTGATTTCAGTGATTTAAGTGTTTTAAGACGCTTGAGGATGACAAAAAGCCGGGCTGTCCAAAAACTGGACTGAGCTATCAAAGAAAACTCGAAATCGTCCGTGAGATTGATTGAAGATGAATTGGGGATTCCAAAATCAACTGTGCACAACATTTTCACCGAGAGTACTTCGTAAATTGAATTCGCGATTTATTCCCCACAAGTTGACCGAGGAACAAAAAATGTATTGAATTGAACACTGCAAGGACCTCATTAAAACCGCTCGTAAGGACCCAAAATTCCTTGAAACGATCGTTACTGGTGACGAAAAGTGGTGTTTTGAGAATGAGCCCGAAACAAAGCGCCAGAGTGCTGAGTGGAGACCACCAGAAGAGGGGCATCCGAAAAAAAGTCGCTTGGAGAAGTCAAAAGTAAAGACAATGCTGATTTCTACGATTCCAAGAGCATTATCCACAAAGAATTCATTCCACCTGTTCAAACAGTCAATAGCGAGTTTTATCTCGAAGTTTTGAAGCGATTGATAGCGAGAATTAATCGCGTACGGCATGAATATCGTGACAACCGACCGTTCCTCAAAACAGACTGTCACTCTTGGCACTATAACTCGGCTTCTAATGAAACAAATGTCATAAACAGTTGACACAACACTAATGAAGGTTGCCGCTTTCGACAAAAAAATGATACAACAGGTGGCGCGACTAATTTTTCTATTTTCGATATATATATATATGTGTGTGTGTGTGTGTGTGTGTGTGTGTTAAAGATACCACGTTATTTTAAATATAAATTTATATAATTTAAATATTTTAATTTTATATTTAAATAATATAAATAATATACATCTCCAAGAAAGCGTTCAAAAATATTCTTTCTCAGCACACATTCATCACTGAAAGACATTGCCAATGAGTGTAGCATTGGTTACTGTTAATGCGATTTTAAAGAGGTTTAGGGAGACAGGTACCTTCTCTCCTGACAGAAAAGGAAAATGTAGGCGAAAAAGGAAAACTACACTTATTCAAGATGGTTTCCTAGTTAGGAAAAACAAACGAATCCAAGATTGTCTGCTGTAGACTTAAATGGAGTCTTGACAGCTAGTGGAATTAATGTTTCTGACATGATGGTCCGTTGAAAATTGTTGGAAGCAGGGAAGACAGCTCACAGACCAAAAAAGAAACTGTTGACAAAGGCTAAGCAGAAAAAGAAGCTCTAGTGGGGAAAAGTGTACAAAGATTGTACTGTTGACAAGTAGAAGAAGGTCATATTCTCAGATTAGAGCTAATCTTTGTTCAAGGAAAGTGAGTAGACTACGTTCGCAAATCAGCATCTGAGAAGACTTCTCCCGCCTACCTTCAACAAGCTCCTAAACACCCCTAAGATGTTCTGGTGTTTTACACATGACAGTCCAGGATCACTTGTCTGTTGACAGTATGATGAAAAGTGACTAATTCATAAAAATATTGGAGAAAAGAGTGGTCTCACAGTTCCCGAAAGACAAAGAACTGCGAGACCAATCCAATCATCTACCAACAGGAACTCGATCCATACCACACTTCAAAAAAGTGAAAGAGCTCCTCAAAAAATCACAACATCCAATTGTTTCAGTGGCCAGGTAACACTCCTGACCTTAATCCAATAGAAACTTTGTGTGGCCATAGTGAAAAAGACACTTGGAAAATTAAATTGTGATATAAAGGATAACTTAAAAGTATGGTTTCGAGAATGGAAAAACTAAAAAAAAATGTGTTCTAGGTTGGTAGGTTCTAGGTTGACAATGCCTAAACAAATTAATGTTTAGGCATTGTCACTCTGGATGAGCAGTAGCTCATCCAGAGTGGGAGGCCAAGGGGCCCTGGACCCCCCCCCCCCAAAAAGAAAGAAAAACAACACTAGAAAATTTTCCAAAAATCTTTTCCTAATTAAAATTCATTTTTTGTTTATTTATGTTGTGTCGTGTCTTCTATTTCTATACTGCTTATGAATTAGCGATCATTTCAGATGCTCAGTCTTAGGTCGTATGTGATGCGTAGTGTGTATTCTCAAATCGTCTACTCAACGAGGTCCCCCTCCTCCCCGAAGATTAAATACTGAGTGTGCTACTGCACACAATTGCGAAGAAATTAATCCGAATAGTTCCAAAGAGTATTTATGTTTATATATATACAGTATATATATCTCAGGGGAGTATATTCAGAGTGTGGTACCTGCACACCCATGGATTAGCAATATCACTGATATATTTTGTATTTATTCCTGTTAAGGACCCCACTAATTCCGAGTGATTTCTAAAATTAAACACAATATACTAATGCTTCACTTTTCAGATCGTAAACATTGCATCACATTCGCGTTAAATAGCCTGCGTGTGCGATCACAAGTACGGACAATTTGAGCCCTTTGAAGAGGCGTACAGATACCGCAACAAGTTAAATTCTTAGCGTTTCAGTGGTTTTAAACTGTCCAGAAGAAGATGCAAGGTGTGCGCTGATGCAACAGCACCCAGAAATCAGTGGTTGTGATTGGTTATAGTGTTAACTATTCCAGTTGAGCAACAACTCACGACAATTATCATTTGTCACAAGTTACTGCTTTTGTTTTCTGAGTTTTATATGTTCTGCATGAGTGAAGCGTGAACTGACATGTTTAGGACACCGATATAGACAATCACGTTTCTATAAATCATTTTATAAGCTATATTTACAATGGGAAACAGTGTTGACGATCTACTGAATGTCGTGTGTTTTCTGCCAGAGCTTTTTCGGATGTATGATTATTATTATTATTATTATTATTGATACCTCCAAGGAGTTCAAAGACTCATCGCGGGAGGACACCTACAACTGTCTCAACCACTACACCGAACCTCTACTACGAATCATCTTCATCAACGCCATCTACCGCCCACCTCCATCACTACTACAACTAGTATTTTATGTCTGTAAATTGCGTGTGTTCTGAAGGGCCGATTTGTCTGTATGCTGGATGAAAAATCCGAGTTTCCGGGAGAAAAAAACCCTGCTACCTCCGTATAAGATCGGTTAACTCACCTTCGATTGAAATCGTCCAGATAAAGATTCCTCTCGTCGCGACGAGAATCGAACTTAGGCCTATTCCAATCGAAGGGCGCAATGTACCGTCGTTCTTCCAATTGCGCTACGGAGGTACCTCCTTCCACATTCTAGTGGAAGGAGGTTGGAATTTGTGTATAAATAAGTATAATGAGTTAGTTCAGCCTTTCTTTGGTTCAATCCGGAAAAATAATAATTTCCCAAGTGATTACTTTTTCCCGATTTTATTTATTTATTTATAGCACAGACATTCTTACCTAATGCATATTTATACCACATTTAATGCGTTATATATTTTTATTTTTGTGCTGTCACTTATTTTGGTCTTATTAAAGGAAACATGTTCGCTTTAAACTACCAAACGACAGAACAGAAAGGTAAATTGACAGTTCTGTCTGCAGCTGAGTGTACAGACGATGAACCAAATAGTGACTGGTTGACGTTAACAAGTGGCGTTCGATGTTCACTTCATTAGTCGCATATTCCGTTGATGGATCAGTAAAAAGCTCTTACAAAGATTAACACAATTCATCTACTTTAATAGATAAACACGTCATCGCGATGGTATGTCAATAATGATTTTTCCACTTAGGCTGCTTTTCTGCTAAATAAATGCAATAATGCCGCTTTCAGCTTTGCATAAATGTCGCGCGTGCCTGAAAAGAGCAAAAGGTCAAACGTAGAAGAACAAAGTTAAAAGCATTACTTGGTTGGAATATTTAAGCGAATTTTGATTAACTGGTATGTTTACGCAATCTTTTACTCTCTTCCCCCCCCCCTCTCTCTCTCACACACACACACACACACACTAAAATCGTGCAAACATTATACATTGCACAAACACACAATTTTTTCTGGTGCTTATATATATATATATTATATATTATATTAAATAAATATTATAATAAATATAAATAAATAAATATTATATTAAATCTATTTAAGTTAAATAAATAAAAAAAAAAAAAAAAAAATATATATATATATATATATATATATATATATATATTCATACTTTAGGTGTTAAAGCAAAGGAAGAGATAGCCAAGGCTATCTCTTCCTTTGCTTTAACACCTAAAGTTTGGAAACGCTATGTGGATGACATTTTACTCATTTGGAGCCATGGACATGATTCCCTAATGAATTTCCTGGAACATCTCAATAGTCGACATCCAAGTATAAAGTTCACAGCCGAGCTTGAAACTGATAGTTCCCTGCCTTTTCTAAATGTGAAACTGACCCGCTTTTCTGGTAAACTTAAAATTTCGATGTATAGAAAGCCTACACATACCAACAGATATCTTCATAGTCAGTCCCATCACTTCCCTCCCCAAAAACTTGGAATAATTTCTACCTTGGGACATAGAGTTCGCTCTCTTCTTGATGACCCAAATGAACTTCAAAAAGAAATCAACTATCTCAAAACTACTTTCGTACTTAATGGATATTCTTAAAGAATTATTGAAAAATTCCTTTATTCCTCCTAGTCATCACACAGAAGAAATAAATAGATTCAAAGGCAATATATCAATTCCTTACATAAGTTCAGTTTCACAAAAATTAGCCAAGGTGCTAAGAAAATACAATATCAGAACTTTGTTCACTCGATTTCCAAAAATCCGCTCCTTAATAAGCCACCCAAAACCTTGTCATCATCATCTTAAATATCCTGGTGTGTGTGCAAAATATGGTGCGATTGTGATATTCCTTATTTTGGCCAGACGGACAAATCTATTGAATTACGTATAGAGGAACACATGAGGGGCATTGCTTACAAGAGACAGTGAGCCAGTGCCTTATCAAGCCATATCCTTTTCTCGGTTGATCCTAATGATGAAAACCCAAGTCATACAGTCCGCTGGGACAGATCTCCCAACATCTTTCGTTGCCATGATGAATTGGAGAGAATAATCGTAGAATCTTGGGAAATCATCCTCAACCCTAAACATCTAAATAATAACTTGAGCTACAACCTCCCAGATAGTCATTCAGCTGTAATCATGTACTCGCGTTCACGTGATGCTGCAAGCACGCACTCTCGCAACAATGCAACAAACGAAAGATCAGCTTTAAATACAACTACATCGTTTTCATGCTAATTATGTATAGAGGCTCTCTATGTTGTTCATAGTTTTTTTAACCTTCAGTGTTTAGTGTTTTTTTTTTCTTTTCTTTTATAATGTCACCTGATGAAGGCTGTTATAAGCCGAAACTAGTTGTTTTACTATTAAACTCCCTTTTTTTACCTAACTCTCGGTTTAAGTCATTCAACTCTATTTTATATATATATATATATATACAAAAAAAAAAAGAAAAAAAAAAAGGGAAGACAACTGCTGCCACCTGGTATGCCTATTCTCAGCTAGAATTGTGTGAGTATTTTATAAATATTACGAATAAGTTTATACAGTAATATATATTTTTTTACTATTTCTTTTTATTTAATACTTAATTAATATTTTAATAATAATAATAAATGTAATACTTAATTAAATAATATTAATTAATTAATATTATTTAATTAAAATAAATTAATATTATTTAATTAATAAAAATAAATATATATAATATATTTATTTTTATTCTTTATATATTTAAAACTAGCGGAGAGTGTGGAAAACTTTAAAAAATAGTAAAAAAAAAAGCGAACCGATTTCCCATAGTTATTTTATTTGCTTGTGAAAACTTACATCTGAATCGTGTGAATATAAAAAAAGCAATATTTTACAGTAGTTTAGTTCATGCTTTTCATTTCGGCTAATTTCAGGGTTCTAAAGCTAAGCCTAATTATCCAGTAGATAGGTGAATTACCATTTTCCATCTAAATGGGTGAATAGCGTGCACATGCCATCTTGAACTATCAGATTTTTATAAGGAGTAATTTGTTTCCTGAAACGCGCAGAAAATATTTAGTACTTCTAAAAAGGCTAAGGCATTAAAATAAAAAAAAAACTTCGATTTATTTTTAAAATGCCTCTTAGAGAGAAAATTACCGTATTCAAGTCACGTCGTTTTGAGCGAAACGTTTTAAAAAAAATCATGCAAATTTATACTTTCAGTCAAATATCATTCTGCTGATTTAAATATTATATTTTTTTTTGGTAAAAAAAAAGGCTAAAAAAAAACACTCTTGGAGATATTTATTCAGAATCTGTGCGCGCGATTTAAATTAAATATGGATAGACTTGAGTATGTGTGGTAAATTGACTGAAACAAAAAAAAATTTCAAAAAAAAAAAAAGGCAATAAACCTATTCGTTATATTGGTGTGCATAATGAATGATATTTTCGATTTAAAACATTAAAAAAAAAAAAAGAACGACAAGATATCTGATGAAAATAAAAATAACTTCAACATCATACTCACTTTTTCTCTCTGAAGATATTTTGTGCTTCTTTCCAAAAAAAAAAAAAAAAAAGATAACACATTAAAGAACAATAAAATAGATTACTGAGCAAAAATGGCTTTAGAATATCAGGTTAATTATAAATGATAAATTTATAATGTTTGGTTGCGAAATGAACAACAATCAATTGTGTGATATCTCTCATTTAGCTTTGCAATTTAAATCTTAGGATTCTACTACGCATTATAAAAAGGTTCTTTACTTTTTCACTTCTATTTTTACTTCATATTTGTTAGTAAGCAAAATTGTTTATATCCATATTCTTGATAATTTAAAAAACTGGTAAGGGTTCACGATTTAATATAATTTATATAGGGAAACAATATATATATAATTAAAATATATAGTTTATTTAAGAAAAATAAAGACGTGTTTGACATCGTTTTATATGCTTATAGGATATCGATTGTGTTTATTTATTTATTAGTCGTATCTCTATTCATGAAATCGTGTTTTTTTTTTTTTTTTTGCTATTTTTAATAATTGCTTATTGGCACTATGGAACTATGTAGGAGGTTTTCTCTTTAATATGTAGTCATCTGTATCTGATATTAATAAAATTTAAAATAATTCACTAATACATTTTCATTTCTCAAAACGGAGCAGGTAGACCTCTTTTAGCCCTAACTTTTGCCGATAAGTAAGCAGACATTCTACATTCAACGGGCGAGAACAATTCAGTGTGTGTGTGTGTGTGTGTGTGTGTGTGTGTGTGTGTGTGTGTGTGTGTGTGTGTGTGTGTGTGCAAAAACGACTGCAGAATACACATATATATATATATATATATATATATATATATATATATATATATATATATATATATATATATATATTTATTTATTTATTTATTTACGAGTATGTATATATACATACATACATACATACATACTCGTAAATATGAATGATAAATGCACGTAAACACAAGAAAGATATTTAAATAACCAGTTATTTCGGTCTGGAAATAGCAGACCATCCTCAGTGGTATTACAAGAACAGTTTAAAAAAATATAAGCTAGAATATTAACAATAGATCGGTTAAAATAGAACAAGCCGCGTGATGTTATATCACTAAGTACGAAACGGAATATTTTGAAGTAGAGACATGATTTAAAAAAAAATAATAAAATAAAATAATGAGTAATTTTGATTAGACTTTCCCAGATTTTTGATATAGATATACAGTCATTACGATTCAGGTTGGGACGATGGAGCAAGGCCTCCACGCTTTCCTTGAACAAACGTTTAAACCTATAACGGGATCTATGTAAGAAGCGAGTCCTGGACCAAAGGATGTTGTGGTCAGTTTCAATCCCGAGCTGAGCCAATCCAGACTTTTCAGGTTTGTTGTGAAGAAAGGAGGATTGAAACTGACCACAACATCCTTTGGTCCAGCACTCGCCTCATTCTAGCAAGTTTTGACGTTATATCTTTATTTACTAACGTTCCTACAGACGAGGTACTTACATTACTACAGGACAAATTATCCAAAAAAATGTTTGCTTTATTATTAAACAATAGCGCGCCAGTTAGAACAACTTAAAAAATACAACGTTTTTGTTTCAATTATGTGTGGCAATTTTTACCAGTATATTACTAAAATCTTGATATTTCTAGCCTGGCTAGACTGACGAGACCTCAATAAAGGTCGAAACCGGTCTGGGTAGTGGCCCCTTGCCTTTAATACAAAGCATCATACATCTCCTCCAGGAGATGTGCTTTGCATTATGGGTAAATATTAAGATTAGTGATCAGAGCTTATTCTACTTTTACCATGAGTTATCTTGGTCTTGCACTACCTGCAGGGTCAGCTAGACTTGCATTACGTGCAGGCGCAAACTTGACTTATTTGTCTGTTTGCTTACTTGGGAAATGGAGTAAAACCAAGTTTAAAATAGATTGGTATCTTTAACATATATATATATATATATATATATATATATATATATATATATACACACACGATTAAATTATATATATATATATATATATATATATATATATATATGCATTACCTGCTTGCTTAAAAAAAAGAAAAAAATCTCCTTAATGATAAAGGCTCTTTGCATCTGCACGCGCACACACACACACACACACACACACACACACACACACACACACACACACACACAAAAAGCTTAGTTTTACAAGAAAATCCATTTGTATAAAAAAGAAAGGCGAAGAAAACTTTACGAAATGCATTTGAATTATAAAACATTTGTGCCTCATCTCTTCCGAATTCATGCCTGATTGGTTTGTGAGTAGCAGCGTTACTAAGGCAACAAGCAATTTTTTTTTTTTTTTAATTAGGAAAAAAAAACGGACTTCCTGCCTCCAAGTTGTTCTCTTACTAGTCAGTGTTACGCCATCTCAAAAGACAAATGTAAAGTTGTTGTTAGTCACTTAACGGGTGCGACTGAACATCTTTGCCTTTTCAGCTACGCGAAGCATAGCACAGATCGATATCAATGACTCGGGAGGAGAAAGCTGTAATTTCCTGAACGAAAACACAACCCCCCCCCCCCCCCAGAAAAATGCCCTTCTCGTTGTTTTTGACGGAATCTTGACTTCGGCAAGTAAAACGGCATCGAACTGGAAAACTGGTCTTTAATTATTTGTTAGATGGAATCATGGTACTTACAACATTATTCAGGATACAGCAGCACATTTATAGCTGGAAACATTAAAGAGAAATCTAAATTTAGCAAAAGAATTTTATTTGCAAACGCCCGACGAATTTTATATTTTTAGTTCTCTGTATATTCACGGTTTTTATTATTTACATCGACCAATATGGCAAACGCAATAGTGTTTTGAAAACAGTAAAAGTAAGCTATCGCATTCGTGTGTAGTGCAGTATGTAATACGTGTATAAACAAGCAGGTAAAAGAAGAAAATAAGAATATTAATAATAACAAATCACGAGTTATGCAGTCGTCAATTAGAAAATGACCAGGTTAAAGCACAAAACGTTATGTTTATGAATTTAATTTGAGCTAACAGCATTTATATTCTTTTATTCCTTTGTTACTGATTCCATTTCAGTTTAAATAATTCGGTGAAAATTCAGGCAACTGCAATTAAATTATCAAAGTGCATTTATACAATTTGAAGATCCAGAGTGCGCTGCATTCAGAGTTATCAAAATCGTAGTTAAGTTTCGTAAACAGTACACTACCATTCAATTAAACAGCGGTAACTTGTTAACAAAACAGCTACATTAAGTTAATTTAATTATATCTGCTAAATAATATCTTATTTCGTTTATCAAAATTTTTCAAAGCGTTTTCATAAAAATTGCATTAAGTGCAGTCGGATTAATCGAGTTTATAAATACAACTGCGGATGCTATCTTTAAAAATTTAACGATGCCGGTAACGTGTTGTTAAAAGATATTTATATCTTCTTTTGTAAATGTAATTATAGATGGCGCTTCAAGACGTTTATGTCTTTCAGGTCAATTTTACGATAAACAAAAAAATAATTCTAAAGTAACTTCAGAAATTTAGATTTTTACAAAGAAGTTAGTTTTATTAAAAAAGTGAATAAAAAACAGACTTTTGTCAACCAGAAAGTACTGTAAATGAATTAGCATTTAAATTAAAGTTAATTACCTTGTATTTGTCGAAAACATTGCAAGCTTGTTTATTCTCTCTAATGTAAATATATCTGTGGCTCATTTGAGACAATTTGGTAAACATTCCCATTTTAAGCCTGAAGTAATGACGATGATGATAGCTGTGTGTGTGTGAAGATGCACACACACACACACACACACACACACACACACACACACACACACACACACACACACACACACACACACACACACACACACACACACACACACACACACACACACACACACACACACACACAGAAAGAGAGAGAGAGATGACAGGAATGACGTATTGTAACAAAAATTTTCCTTAAAATATTTTTAAAAAAATACTAGAAAGTCATCAGACGTGAAATAACGATGACAGCATGGATGATTGATGAGAAAACAATTAATATGAAAGAAGGAAGGACCTTCACTAAAACAGAAGCAGGGAGATGAGAGAGAGAAACGTTTGAAAATATCAAAAATATATTTTCAAATAAATGAAAATAAATCCATAAAATGTGAAAAAAATATGTCAATCAACATCGCATCTAAAATAATCAGTTGAAATCCATTATCGTTATTGTGATGCCCCAACATGTTCGTTTGGTACTTGTTTATCTGTCAGATCTCTATATCAGTAAAATACATACAAGCGCGTTGTATCAGTTCTGATTTTGAACATATTTCTTTTGTATTAGTAAAAATAACGATAATCAGTATATAACCTTTGGATCTTTATGTAATTATAAAAAAAAGGAATAAAGAATGCAGATTAATTCATTAAAAAAACAAACAAACAGATAATTGTCCACTTCGACATAATTGGCTATTGGCGTATTACATGAAAAGCTAGCTTTTAAAAGAACGATAAAATATTCACATAAATGAATTGCCTATTTAAGCTTTATTTATTTGTACAATGTTTAATAGTTATGGATTTTGGATTAATTCATTTATGAAGACATATTTTGGAAACTGACGAAATAAAAATGTCGCTATGCTAAAATAAGACCAACTAACTTGTAAGATGAACGAAAAACTTCTCGTGGCGGTTAGGTTTTATCCTATCCATGATGTCCTTTCCATAGAATGTGGTGGTCTTGAGTAATAAATATAGATTAACCACCCGTTCTTCTCTTGCCTTCAGAAAAATATCCCAATTTTTTTCACCTTTGGTTTTTATGTCATCCTTATAAGACGTTTCATTAAAACTGGCTAATTTACTGCAAAGTAATAGGCTTCCTGTGGATGCAAAATTATTCACTTGTGGTTTACTATGGTCCAGCATTTCGTGAACAAGAATAAAAAAAATTAATTAATAATAATAATAAAAAAAATAAAAAAAAATAAAAAAAAGGAGCAGAGATTGTTTCACCATTGAAATGCAATGCATTGAAATTTAGATCATTGGCAGCTGTCCTTTTTATACGAAGCTTGAAATGCAAAAGATTTTGGTACACTACCAAATAAAATCATTATATTTTAATTGTGTATTTGGATATACTCATAATATCCAAAATTAAGATACAAGTCTGTTATTTTTTTTATTTTTATTATTTTTTTGACAGTCCAAATCGTAAAATGCACCAAACGTATACATAAGTATGGATGGATTAAGAATACTGTAAAGACCAAAGTACTTTTTTCAAGCAATGCCACTTCGGTTCTCCAATAATCAGGGTGTTGTTCTCATACCAGGCGTTGAAATCATCTACCATCTAGTAAACAATTAATGCAATAAAAAATTATCGGCAGGGATAACGCCCTCTTGTTAGAACTGGGTTTGAGTCCATTAGGTTTCGAGAAACCTTTACAATAGTTTTAATCATAGTTGATTGAATTAGCTGGTCTAAGGAAGCGGTGGAATTTTCCTTTTCGAAAACCAAATTGTGGTTGTCACTGTTAGGAATTACTGTCGATGCAACTAATTTTTATGCCAGTTTATGATGTCTGTTAATTGCGGAGTTCTTTTGGCCGGTTTGCCTGTTTTGTGAGATAAATGCCGGACTGGTTGGCCGAGTGGGTAGCGTATCCGTTCTCCAGCCAAAAGGCTGAGAGTTCGAATCCCGCCGTAGGCATGGATGTTTGTGATAGTCTGTAAAAATACTAGTGGTGGGTAGATGGCGTTGGTATAGATGATGATGGCAGTTGCGGTTCGTTGTAGTTGGTGGATTGAGTGGTGGAGATGGAGAGCTGTAGAGTAGTGCACTCCCTCGATGAGTCTTTAGACTCCTTGGAGGTGTCACGTAATAATAATAACAATAAACCGAGTTTCTTGGAGAAAACCCTTCCACCACCATAGGAGACCAGCTAACTCACCTTCAGCTGAAAAGCCCTTATGAAGGACATTCCATCTTAGACGGGATTGCAACCTAGGTCTTCTCAAAGGACATCATGGATACCGACTGAGCTGCGGACTCTCGCAAGAACACACATAGCATAACACATTCTGGAGATAGATAGGATTAACCACACTTAGGTTTATAGGAAGCTAGACATGAGCGTTCACTACTCTTACTATATAGGAAGACGGGATAATACAATAAAAATCCGAATTTCTAAAATTTAATAAAATCACTTTTATTCTAGATTTAATATGGAAATAAATGCTTAGCAAATAAAAACATATATCCAAATAGCATATAAAGGAATTGCGAAAAATCGTTTCCTTTTAGAACAATAACATAAGACAATTGGATAGGCCACAACTTTCAACCACTACTTTTAGCACTAAAAATCTATCCCAATTTAGATCCATTTAATACATATTTTCGGATTATATCTAAGACTCTGATAAACAAATATTTTTGATTTATGTTTGACGCGACTAATTTACTACATTACAATGCTATATTTGGTAGTACCCAAACCATTTAGACATCACTAAAGAAACTTTGGAACGGGAATTTTAGAAAGCCCATTTAATATGCTTTGTGAGAATGATGGCAGCACTAATTTTCTTTTATGCAGGTAGATAACCTTATTTTTCCTAAGAAATTTTCAAAGCGGATCTTAAAGAGGTACTGCTCTAGAATCTTAAAGAAATTGAAGACAACAATGAAGATAGAAAAATAAACTAATTATTATTTGCTTTTAATTTCGCATATGGATTTTGCTTTCTTTATTGCATCTTAACAACTCCCATCCCATTAAACTTTTGTGCCTTAATTAAGTAGCATTGCACGTGCTAAGAATCCTCCCTCCATTCCATTTCTCATCAGGAACGGACGAGCGTTTTGCCAGCCAGAGGTGATGCTGGCCGTGCTCTAAGTGGAAAAGCGGGTACATCGATCCGTCCGCTCGACACATTCTTACAAGAGCACCCCCCCCTCCCTCTTTTCCCTCTACTTCAAACTACACATGCGCGATCGGCAACTGTCAACAAGCAGCTCTGGTGTAGAGGGTGTACTCTAGCCCAACGCTAATCGCTTTGCGGAAGTTGCCGATGCTCAGCTCCATCTAACTTGTAGATGTGTTGGTCAGAGAAACGCCCCCCAGTCGAGATGTGTACATCCCTGATGATGATGCTCTTCCTGCTCCTCTATTCCGGTAAGTTTCTTAGATGATCATTCTTGAATTTGTCGTATTTTATAATCGACACTATTGCACAAAAGTCGACAAATTAGATTGAAGCCGAGGCTACTATCGAATGCCAAACGCAGTAACACTTCCCTTGACCTTGTTCTAGGACTCCGATTTAAAATTGTCCTTCCACCTTGTCCGTGCAATTATTATAACCTTTGTCGGGCCTGCGATGGAGTTGGAATGAAGAAAAACAAAAAAAAAGTGATATTTTTCCCTTGTATTTTGAATTCAGTGCATCCTCTTGAGACCAAGAAAACAGACAGTCGCTAAAATGAATGCTTGGACAGTAACTCCTTTGTAGATTGAACACCTGGGCGATGTATGCATCTAATTAAATCACATTTGATTCAGCAAACAGACAGTAATAGATAAATATTAATAAAATCTATTCTGCATTAGACAAGAGAAATTTTAAACCATCTTGAATCTTTATTACAAGGAGCATTTAGAACCAATATACTGAAATGGATATTGCATTAAATATCTTGTAATCTAATGAGATGGGAAACATTGTTACTAAAAAAAGTAGAGATAAATGACCTATTCTTTATTCTATTAGGAGTTTTTCTGTTTTTACTATTCACGCTTGAACAGTTCTTTTAGATCTTAGCTTTTCCACAAACCCATTTCACTGATTATATCTCAAATAACCACATAACGACACCCATCAGCTTCCTTTCTTTTCTTTTTTCTAAATGGTCATTAAAATGGAACATATATATGCATCCAATGAAGCAACAGAGACGGATCCAGTTGTGATTCAATCCCCAACCATTCTTGGCTTTCATGAATGTAAATAATGTTATTTCATGAGTGTACAAATTTTTATTATTCTAATCTACGTTATTTTAGCAATCTCCTTGGTACGTACGTATATAATATTATTATTTACTGGTTTGGTGTGATCATTTTTGAATTACGAAATTTTTATAATTGGCATTGATATATTGTAAGAAATTCGAATTCTCTTGTGTGGCGCATCCATCATAAATGGATGACAGGAAAATAGTAACGTCCATCAGTTATATAGAAGCACACGTCACAAATTATCAAGCTCATGAAAGATATGTAGCATGTATCGTCATTAGACAACAAAAACAAATAATAATAATTTCACCTAAAATATTAAAATTAAGGATTTTTGGTATATTGAGTCACCGTGTGATGATTTCTTAATAATAATTACAATTTAATACATAATTATTTTAAAGGAATTCGATATTAATTAGTTCAAAAACTCTTTCAGATAATTGACTACTTTTTACGCAAGGTGGAGCTTTAAGTTGGACTTAAGTCATTTGATTAATATGATTTTCATTAAACAGTTTTATTTCATTTCATTTTGATTTTATTGGACACCTGTTTCTGTAAAAATATATTATTATTATTATTATTATTATTATTACGTTGTGGATAATTAATATCAAAAACGAATTATTATTATTATTATTATTATTATTATTATTATTATTATTATTATTATTATTATTATTATTATTATTATTATTTCTAGCTCAGTTTGGGTAAAACTGTTGGTTTCAGTACCGCCGCAAAGCGGCCAAAAGAATAAATTATAAATTATCTTTTGGTCACTTGCAGAGAGGTAGCTAATTAGCTATAATTCAAATCGATATTTTTAATGAAGACAAGTACTGTTTAAAGTATCTTAATTTATATGAATTTGTGTAGTAGTAGTTTTTATATAAACTTCCTAAAAATATGATTTAATAATCCTTTAATGTAAACGAATTAATTAATCTCCTGAATGAAGTTATATGAATTAATTTCGTAAAAGGTAAGACGTTTTGATTATTTAAAGCGCTGGCAAGCGCTTATAATTGTCGTTTGGAGTACGTTAGAGTTTAGATTTTGATGTCTCGTTATGTCCATACGGCGCTGTTGTATATATTCCGTGTAAAATGAAAAACAAAAAAATAGATAAATGGAAATTTAATAATTTATGCAAACTAATAACTGTGTCTGAAATTTTTTTTAATCATTTCGCATCAATTATTTACAAAATCCATTGTCAATATTATACTTTTTTTTTTCGCATTAGTGTAATTAATTACCTGAAACAGAAAAAAATTAACTTTTTTTTCGCATATACGTAATTTGTGTGTTACTAAAAGAAAGAGTATTGCCTCTCTCTCTCTTATGCTGTCGTTTTCTTCCCATACGAGGTCTGCCTGGGAATCTAGACAGAGAGAAAGATGTCAAATTAGAACCTTATCTTACCTGCTCATACTGGTGCATTTGGAGAAAATCCCCTCACTTTTAATCCTCCTCACCGCCACCCCCTACCACTGTCTTCGATGTGGATATGTTCATTATATAAGTGGCAGGCAGGGAAAAGATTAATATAACCTTTTATTTGCTTTGCATGCTATTGAAGCGAAGGAAACAGCAAAAATGAAGCAGGGGGAGAGAATGGGGTAGAGAACAAAGCAAATTGTTTCATGAGAGGGAACAGAACTGAAGTGAACCACTTCTGTTAAAGATAATTACATTTATTTTCCTTCCTCCGTTCGTATTCAACTGAAAATGGGCATTTAATTTTCATCTAGATCCACCAGGATCATTTGCTTTTTACACTAAAAGCAAATGATCCTGGTGGATCTAGATGAAAATTAAATGCCCATTTTCAGTTGAATACGAACGGAGGAAGGAAAATAAATGTAATTATCTTATTATAATTTATAATTCATTTAATGACATATATATATATATATCATTAAATCTATGTTTTAAAATATATATTAATTTCCATAAGGTTATCAGACTGATCTAAACTACTGACACATTTTGATGTAGATATGATATCATCTGCGTAAGCGCTCCCCTTCCCTGGAACTACAGCTTTATTGGACATTCAATGAGTAACGACCACCATTCCCGAGGGTGGGGAGAGGATTAATAAGCGATTCAGCTATGGATACCAATAGCTGAATTAGCAATCGGAAACTGCGTATGTTTCCCCCAGCGATTATCATAATGATAGAGATGAGATGGGGAGAAAGATTATCGGATCCTCTACAGAAAATGCAGCGGAAAAAAAAAAAAAAAAGTAGCTAAGTTAGTGTAATGCTACACCCATTAAGTCTAAAGCAGTGTTTCGCAACCCAAAACCGATTGAGCTCCTGTAAATATATCAAATTTTTATTGCAAGGCAGCGATAAAATGCTGTCGGGTGAAATTGTTATGCATGAGTCTGGTCGTTACTCTATAATTGAACACGAGAACTTAAATACATTTTTTTTTCCACCTCAGAACTAATTTATATATATATATATATATATATATATATATATATATATATATATATATATATATATATATATATATATATATATATATATATATATATATATATATATATATATATATTTAAAAAAGATGATTTCAAGTTTCAAATGCCAGAGTGGCTCAAAATTGCTTTACACATGTGTGATTGTCCTTGAGTAATATCTGAGTTTTTTTTTTTTTTTTTTTTTTTTTTAAGGGACTTCCCCATTTTAATTTTTCACAAAAATTCATAGTCATTTCTTTCCATACTAGTGAATCTTTTTTTTTTTTCAGAAATATGCTAATATTGTTAGGTAGTTGATCAGGTTTTTAAATAATCTCACATAGAATCTTTTATTTAAAAATTCGATACATAAAATTTTAGAATCACTGCATACGGTAATCGTCTCTGTTTAAAAAAATCTCATCTTTCACGAAATAAATTTAACATACATTGGATCCTAACTCGTAAAAATGAACCTAAGAATAACAAATTGTTTTCATTTGATAATATATTTATTACGTTGCAAAATTTTATTGCATCGTGTTATGTTCTCTATCCTAGCAGAAGAGAGATGGGTGGATAGATGATGTTAGGTGGATAGATGTTATTTTATTATGATCATAGTAAAACAAGTCGGATTGCTCAGATCGTTATATATATATATATATAAGTTAATTATATTTTGAGAATAAGATTGTGCAACCGACAGACGATATTTTTTCAGAGCAATAATGTTTTTTTTAATCATCTAGTAATATTATTCATCGTTTGATAAAAATAGACAAACATAAAAATTAAGATGCGACATTTCTCGTAGTATAAGCTTAAAAAAATAAATAAATAAATATCCTGGATATTGCTTACCACTTATTATAGGTAGTTTTTTTTTTAATGTTGCTTGCCACTTATAATTAGTTTCTTTCTCTTTTTTTATGTTAAATCTCGATTTACACGATGCCTTCTTTTAAAATTTTTGTTCTATTTTAATTTCGATTCATAAGAACTATATATGATAAAAGAATATCCCAATTTAGACATAAAACGATCCCTTAACTCGTATTCATCTATTATCAAAATAATAATAATAATAATTGTAGCTATATTACACTATTCTTAGAGGTAAATGATTAGAGGACTATATCTGGGGTCAGACTCCTTTTGCATGCACTATTCGAGAAATTCGTCCTGGATATTTTCACATTGAAAAGTCTCGAAGACTTCAGAGTTCTATACTAAATTTTCTGCTGTCTTCTTTGTCCTTAAAAACTATTCGCTTTGTATTGAGGAATGTAATTCGAAAATCCATCCACCCAATTCTCGTCCGTTCATAGGCGGATTGAGTTCCCTACTTAGGTGTTTTAGGGACTTTAATGCAGCCGGCCCTCCATTCCACTGCTGTATCCCTTTAAGGGTATTTTATGTCTGTAGATATGTGTGTCCAAGGAATCGGTTTGCCTGTTTCGAGGGATCAAAAACTCCAGTTTCCAGGAGAAAAATCCTCCATCTCTGTACGAGGTGGCTAACTCACCTTTGAAAAGTCCTGATAAAGATTCCAATCTTTATAGACGGGACTTGAACCCAGGTTTATCTGATAAACCTGGGTTCAAACCTTATAACGATAAGGGAAAGAGAGTGAAAGAAAAACAGAGAGAGGAAATGAAAATGAGAGATAAAAACCGGGATGAAAGAAAATAATAAATAGAAGATAAGGACATAAATAAAAATAAAGAACAGAGAGAGAGAGAGAGAGAGAGAGGGAAGAGAACACACTCCGTTTTTCTCTGTCTTATTAGCCTCATTCCAGCATCTATCTATCTATCTATTTCGTACGGCTAGTGTAAACCCAAGGTCGATTTTACATTCATCCCTAAACCCACTTGTGGCCTTCCGTTCTTTACCAAGTCTATAAAATACGGTGATTACAGCGGAGATACGAAGCAAATGTTCCATGGCAGGAGAGGGAATGAGATGAAGGGAAGCTGTCTCGGTCCGAGTTATTTAGGTACACCAAAGATGCAGGAGGGGAAGGGGGAGAGGAGGCTCCGTGCCTGATATCTTGCGTGAGTCACGTGGCTTGACCCTGAGAAATGAGCAGATGTTAGTAGCGGTGAGTAAAGTTCGTGCACTGTAAACCAACGGTTCAAGCTCCCTGAATATGTGAAATAAACTCGTTGCCAACGGAAATAAATTCTTCTCTCTCCTCTCTCTCTCTCTCTCTCTGTGTTCTCCACAGAACTTCGTCTTTCAATTTAGAGACAGCATCAGAGGTAGCAATAAATCCGTCAACTTCATCTTCCCATTCTCAAGCCTCCCATCCCCACCCAACACGCATATCCTAAGAGAGATGGGTTTCTTTTACTAAAAAAAAATCCTTCACTAGTGCGGATATAACTTCTATATCAGTCTACCGCTTTCTCTTGATAACAGCGATCTAATATGGAATCAAAGTCGCGATCAGAAACTGCCCAGTAGAAGAAACAGTGAGGTAGAAGACTGCAGTTAAATACACCTCTATCTTTTATATTATAATTTGTTTTGTCAAAATATACTCGAAAACGTAACAAGAACTGGCATAATGTACAACAGAATATAAAAATGAATAATAATTTAAACGTTTCAATAATTCTATATATTTCACATAAGTGAACTGTATTATTTATTGTCTTAGATCGAGCATACAATATAATTGTCTAAAGACAAAAAGACAAAAATGAGTAAAATAAGCATTTTGTTATCAATCTAGGAACTTTTTACTTTTTTTTTATATCGACCAAAGATTTCATAGGATGATTGAGAGAAAGAGCGAAAAGAAAAACAATTCAGTTACGTGGATTAGTCTTGTCAACTTAAATATGATGTTAATTTCTTCCATTGTAGAGGTTCGGCTGGTAACATTTTGTTTTCACTAACATCAACTGTAATAAAAAGTATAACATCATATTTAACTTCGCCCAACCACCTTGCACTTTCCTTTTTGACATATTTATAGATATACTAAATAAACAATAACACACTACAACACTAGCACATAAAAATAATTATTATTACTATTATTTAGGGCATCCACAAATACACCTAGTTATTCACAAAATAAATGACCACTAAATAGCCGAATGCCCGATATGTAGTTGCATAATAGTGCGTTGAACTACTTGAATTGTAAGTGTATTCACCTAAAAAAAAAAAAAACAGTATCAACACTTTACACAATAACGTGATATGAAATAATAGCATCATTTTGTAAACCATTCAAAATAATGAACAAAGTAATGTTGTTTCTACTTTTTTTATCGAATAAAATGTGATCATTTTTATGACTGCATCGAATTTAAATATAGTATTTCAGGTTGTATTTGATGACAAGATTAATTAAAACACAAACTTCTTTTTAGATTTTGTATTCATTTCATTGGTAAAATATTGGCATAGACACAAAATGTCACTGTATAATGTTTTGCAGATGAAATAATAGCAGTTTTTATATATATAAAAACCAGATGTCATGGTAACAAGCAATGAAAAGAACACGCATGCGCGAATTCTTTCATTGAATACCAAACAGCTTTTTAAGCAAAAGATAACTTGGGAAAACGTCTGCTTATTGAGTTCATTTCTGAAACGTGTTAGTTGTAAAAAAGACAAAAAAAAATAAATAAAATAAAATAATAAAATAAAAATCTTACGATTTATAAGTGAAAGGATTGATTTTATAAAACAATAACAAGCATGTTCCATTAGGAAGTGCAGAATATCACATAACGGCGCTGTTGTTGGTTCGTGCACTTTGTGTACTCTAGAGTCCTGTTTTCCCTCTCTGCGCACACTTAAGCTGATGATCGTCTTGAGGTCCATAGGGAGATGTGAATGGCATTTTCTGAGAGGAGTACCTTAAGGTAAGGCCCAGAAATCTTCGAATGAAACGCTTTGAATGTGTGATCATTTATTTAATGCAAGGAAAAGGTGATTCTGAGTTACTCATTCTTTATCAAGTTCCCACTTGGAGAATTGAATTGTTCCGCGTTTCTTCAAATTGATATTTATTTACGAGGAATGTAAATTTTACGCAGAAAATCCAATAACCAAAAAAATAAGATAAAAGGAAAAAAAAACGAAAGTCCGAATTGCATATATTATACGAAACTAAATTCTTCGGAATAGTGTAGTTAATCCTAACAAAGGACAAATCCTGTAGCCTTCGCATGAGGTCTGTTAACTGACCTTTAGTTGAAGCGCCAAAGATTCTTCCCGCGAGAGAAAAAAACAAATGAAATTGTAAATTGCGAAAAAATATAAAAATCGAACTTTTTGTTTTCCCTAACAAGAATCTGCAAGAAGTTTCATAAATGTGATAATGCAGATGAAGAGTGTGGAGCTTTACAATATCAAATAAATTCGGTATATTTAAAGGCACGGTCCCAGTAAAGACTGCATTGGGCATTTTATTGCCGAGCATTATCTACTTCACTTCAAAGCCTGATCTGAACTGTGTGGACGCGAAGTAATGTTGTCAAAACCAACAGACATCTAATAGTGCGTTGTGTCGAAAGTTATATATGCCCTATTGATCAATTGACAAATAATTTTGCACTAAAGTGACTATTAAATCATAATCTATAATTTATTTATCACATACAATAAACTGTATGTAAATTATTATATATAATATAATATAATTAAAGCGTATATAATTATTAACGATATCTTTGGTTGCTTATCGAATTTTAAGTAAAAAGTAATGGAACTATTAACATTTCCCGTTTTGAAAATAAATAAAATATAAACTATAAAAAAATAAAAATATAAAAAATAAAATATAAAAAAAAGTGTGGAAAGGTCCAAAATAATCTTTAAAAAAACAAAAACGGTTTTTGTGATTTGCTTGGTGAACAGCATTCATATTATCACAGGAAGTGAACTTAAAGCCGTTTTAAACTTAAGTACTATATGAAATTTATTTATTATCATTCATAACATATACGATCGCATCGTTTTGAATCATTTTTGTCACTCAAAATGGTCAGTTTAAATCAAAATGAGATGACTCAACAAAATGTAGTAAAAATCCCAAACACTAAAGTCAATAAAGCATGTGAACGGAGAAAATTAATCTGCTAGGTGAGGTGCTTACACATCTTACGAAGTGCGTAAAAAACTAGCCTATACTCTCCCACACCATTGTTTCTCAAGTTCATCAGAATCCAGGAAAAAAAAATTCTTTTTTCCTTTTCTTAAATGGCGCTCGCAATTCACCATATATTCTTTCGACTGAGGTCACATGCTTGGATAAAGAAGAAAATTGCTATTTTTGGAAACTACTCTCTTACATACATTTTCCCGCAAAGCCAAATTCTTTCTTTTGGTCTTTTTTTTTTTCTTCCTTTTTTTTATGCTTTCTTTTGTTTACCTGTCAACGAAACGATAATGATAATGTTTGCTGGTACTACCTACTCGAAAGCTGAGTGGGTTTTCAATCTACAAAGTGTTCTTGTACTTATCCAGACCTTAGTGGAAATTTTTCCCCCCTTTTTTTTTTCTTTCTTTTTTTTCTAAAAAAAAAATTTGATATTGTTCTTTACAGTAGATACGTCTTGTGAACTTTGTAAACTAACTACTGTTTTAATTCAGCTTTATTATTTGTTTTTTGTCACCACGAGATCTTTACTTTTATGGATTCGAAGAAATTCATAAAAGGTACAATACACTTGCTTGTAACCAATAAGCATTCCTTTCTTAATACGTCTAACTTCCCTAGCTTAGTTTTAATGTTGCAGCATAGTTCCACTTCTATCCTGTTCTTCATAAGAATTTGACTTCGACCGGTACTCATTTACAACCAATACAATTCTGGTCTTCAGATAGTATCACATTGCCCCTCGACTTGCTCCCAGAAATATGACTCGGATGTGCTGTCTCAATCGTTTATGGTCAGCACCAGTGGTGCACTCACGATTTAATCTTGAAGGGGGAGGGAAGTTGAGTAGACGATTTGAGAATACACACTACGCATTGCATACGAGCTATGACTGAGCATCTGCAGTGATCGCCAATACATGATACCCGTGATCTCCTCTGGCCCGGCTTGGGCAAACGAAGTAGCGCCCGAGCACTACTTCGTTCGTCTTGCGTTCACAGCGACCAGGATTTTTCTAGTGTTTTTTCCCTTTTTCTTTTGGGAGGACCAGAACCCCTGGCCCCCCTCCCTGGATGCGCCAATGGTCAGCACCGAAAGCATATTGTTACCGTTTGTCTTTGTATTTCGTGAAACTTGAAAATCACAAACAGCAAGATGGATGTGTGTATTCAGTTGTAGGTAATGGTTGGTAAAACAGTAAATAAATATACTGTACATATAAATAATTCGGTATCATCTTCTGAATGCGTATAGCATTTAAGTGATGATGATGAGGTTGATGAACTTAAGCTGTGTAAAAGTTATTGGTGGGCTATTATTGTTCAAAGTAAAACTTTATTCTTTTTATTATAAGCACTGTGTGTGTGTGTGTGTGTGTGTGTGTGTGTGTGTGTGTGTGTGTGTGTGTGTGTGTGTGTGTGTGTGTGTGTGTGTGTGTGTGTGTGTGTGTGTGTGTGTGTGTGTGTGTGTGTGTGTGTGTCATGGTTTCTGAATCACCAAAAACGAGTATGTGGAGCTCTTTTTGCCCAGACTAACTTTTGGAAATCGAGGATTAGATGGCGTCCATTCGTAGCAATTCCCAAAAACTGAGAACATGGCTAGCAGTGATTTTAGAAGCACCAGGGAAGGGAGAGAGGATGTAGAGCATGGCAGACAATTGCTGCCATCTCGTGATCTTTAACCCTAACCTGTTTTTATTTGTAATAAGGTGAGTTCTACAGTGTGTGTGTGTGTGTGTGTGGGTGTGTGTGTGTGTGTGTGTGTGTGTGTGTGTGTGTGTGTGTGTGTGTGTGTGTGTGTGTGTGTGTGTGTGTGTGTGTGTGTGTGTGTGAAAAAGTCAGAGTTTTTGAGAGAAAAATCATCCTACTTGCTTGTGCCAAACAAAATTGACTAATTCAGGAAACGGCTAAAAACAGGTCAAGAATAGATCCTCTAATTGGTGACTAGAATTGATCATATCGCTGTCAGTTCTTCTGGGCACAACATTATGGGGAAAGAAACATTGCCATCACACACACACACACACACACACACACACACACACACACACACACACACACACACACACACACACAACAAACAAAAATTAAACATTTTATGAATTAATTAATAGTATATTTCGTATGTAAATGACTTAATTATAAATTGATTCTACGGACTTGGATGCCAAATCGCCATTTAAATTCGCTTGCATCATTTTCATTTTCAAAATGAACTAATTTTGTTCGTTTGAGATAATGATACGTCATTAAATCGATTTTGTGTCAATGTGGCTTGCAGTGATATATAAGCAAGCTTGACGGAAAGAAGTGCCGATTACAGCATGTGTGTCTGTGTGTGTGTGATAAGTATAGAAGTTCGAAGTAATAATTGTATTGTTTTAATTCTTCAGAAGGAAAAATAAAAATAGAAACTTAAAGCGTGTTTTGTATTTCAGTCCTTGAGCAGCAATCTCCCTCTGGAGTTGGTTGTGAATTTTCCACATTTTCTTCATGGTAGAAGGAAGCATGTCCATAGGCAAAGGCGCGCCAGTAGTGTCCGGCGCCTGTGTGCAAAACTTTAGTTGGCGCCCCTATTCCCCCCCCCCCAATAAAAAAAATTACTTTAAAAAAACGTTTTTTTAAATATTTCCTCCTCTTTGGTACCTTTACTATCCTGGCGGCTGTGTGCGTCGCACACATTGCACATATGGCCGGCGCGCCCCTGTCCATAGGGAAAGTATAGTTTAACATTACAGTGCTACCAAAACTACACTTGAAAGTGATTTCAATGTGGCAGGAATCTTTTTCTAGATGTCAGTGTATGATCGAGTATAATGAGAGTATTTTCATTTACTTGTATTAGAACATGTTGTGCAGATTCTGGTACGGGAAAAAAAAAAAAAAAAAAAAAAAAAAAAAAAAAAAAAAAACTTCATGGCTTCATATACAAGAACCATGCAAGAAAGATGTATTATTATTATTATTACTTTATTCACATAATTGATACACGGTTATTACAAGATATCATTTAAACAACAATTTGACTGGTGATACAGAACAATTCAGATTTTTTGCCCAAGAATCTAAGAAAATAGTCTGCCAGGTAGCGTCATAAAATATGGTCTGTTCCAAGTAATGCTGTTTTTTTGTAGATCACTTCGCTGATGTTTAATTGCTGTAAATAGTTGGATAGCTTCTTTGAAATTGCACCAAGTGCACCGATAGTATTGGAACGATTTGGTGTGTTTAAGCCACAGCTGGGCAACTTCGATTGCCAGATCTCGATATTTAGTAATTTTTTCCAGTTCTTTGTTGTTAATGTTGTTATCACTAGGTACTATGATATCGATAATCCAACTTGTCGATGTTCGATCATTGTGATGTCAGGTCTATTGTGCTCCAAATGCTGATCAGTTTGTATTCGAAAGTCCCAGAGAATTTTGCTGTTTCGTGTTCCAATACAGTCTCTATTTTATGCTGTCACCAGTTATCAGAAGTAGGAAAGCCATATTTTTTGCATACATGCATGAATTATTTTGGCCACTTGATCATGGCGGTATTTATAATCAGTTTGAGCTATCTTGCTGCAAGAACTGATTAGATGTTCTACAGTCTCATCTTTCTGATCGTATAATCTGCATTTGCTATTTATGTTCAACATTTTTGCTTTGATTGCATTAATTTGTAATGCCTGTCCTTGAGCTGCTAGAATAAATCCTTCTGTTTCTTTTTTAATGTATCCATATTGTAGCCATTGCCACGTCTTGTTCACGTCAATTTTGTCCTCAGTATCTCGAAGAAATTGGCCATGCAAGAGTTTATTTTTCAAGCGCACATATCGGTTATTTTGCTGTTCCTTTTTGTAATCGGATTTGTTTCTTACTGCTTTTAGAATAAGTACAAATTCCAGTACGAATACAAAAACACTTCCTGGCTTCGTATACAAGAACCATACAAGAAAGATGTTATTGTTGTTGTACAATTTTGGGCCACAGTGGTGCTAACTCATATAATGCTCATTAGCTGTCAAATTTTAAAAGCATTAAATTGTTCAATTCAGCACGCACGCACGCACGCACGCACACACACAATGCTGCCAACGGTTCTTCGGATACAAAATTATTGTACCGATTTGTACGCATGGTCAGTACAGAATTGTAAAGTTGTAAGTTTCATTGTAGTTGTTGTCGATTTTTTAAAAAAATATTATTCGCTTGGGAAACACAATACTTAATTGCTAATTTTTTGCTAGACTAACTGAGTGTGTGTGTGTGTGTGTGTGTGTGTGTGTGTGTGTGTGTGTGTGTGTGTGTGTGTGTGTGTGTGTGTGTGTGTGTGTGTGTGTGTGTGTGTGTGTGTGTGTGTGTGTGTGTGTGTGTGTGTGATATTTGTCTTGCTGGAAATAGAACTGTTCTCCTTTCTAAATATCTAATTATAAATATACTCTTCGGAAAAGGGCATTTCTAATAATCATTGAATTAACTGTTCATCTACTTAGTATTGGCGGCTCGTACATAAGTACTGCGACACTGCAGCACCCCAAGGAAAAAATGAAAAATTTAAATTTTGTTTGTTTATAAATAATAACAATGCTTACAACATTATATAAATGCAATACAACATGTTAAAGGTTACAGCTTATGTTTGGACATTGATTGAATAGTTAATCATTGGAATTGTTCGATTAGCACTTAAGATTACGACACAAATGCACTGCGATCTAACGCCGATATTCGTTTGCGCTTGTCATTGCACGTTATGTCATTCAGACACTTTAGTATCCTTACGCACGTTATTTCTGTGAGATATGAAGCGTTTATTATTGGTGTGTGCACATGGTGAACTATTTTTTGTCAATCTTATTTTGTTTTGTTAAAATAACATATAATTATTTATTTATTATAGATACAAGGCTGAATAATGACGAGTGTTACTGTTGAAAATACGAAAAGAATTATATTTTTTCAATTATCGTTACATAAACAAATGCACTACGATCTAACGCCGATATTCGTTTGCGCTTGTCATTGCTATTGATACGAAAGTTTGTTCGTGGTGAGAATGAAATATATCTAATAAAGCAATTTTTAATATGTAAATTTATTTATTAATAAATTCATCGCTGATAAGAATTTTTTTTTTTTTTTTTTTTTTTGTATATGCAGCACCCCCACAAAAAATTTTTACCGGCCGCCACTGAAAGTTACAAAAGTTTAAAGAAAATGCTGCTTTTAAAAGAAAACTATACTTTACCACCGCTTCGAGAGAAAGCATACTGTTTTACTTCATGCAAGATTCAAAGAAGAAAAAAAAAAGTAGTAAGAGATCTGAAATTCAGTTATCACTCCGGTAAAGCAAATAAGAAATATCGCAGCTGTATCTATGCTGCCTTACACTCGCTGCTACGCATGCGCACAAACACGATTTCAGTATATTATGTTAGGCAAGGAAACATACTCAACCCTACCTTGGCTTATTTTAGCGAAGTTAAAGTGATGTTCGTTGTTGTAAAGAGTACACACTAAAACTGAGTCTTAATAAAATATTAGAGTTTTATTTCATGGAAAACAAAATGCGATCTTGCTTTTCCCCGTTCTGGTCGTCTGGTGGCGCACTCATAACCAGACTAGAGTGTACGATAATAAATGTGCGCAGACATGACGCATGCCTAAATTGTAGCTGAGCATGGCTTAACTCATACAATACGAGACATTTACAATACTCGTGAACTTCCTAAATTTTAAGTTGTTCGCTTTTAACTTTGTTTTTAGACTCGGAAAGTCATCCAATAATTATGATATCATAATTAAACATAAAGGTCTTCCCATGTTCTTTCTTTAAAATCCTAAACCATTTTAAAACAGCATAAAATAACATAAAATACGATTTAAAACACTGCCATTTTTACATCGAGTTCAAAACGAGAAAAAAAAAAAAAGATTTCTATTTCGTCTCATTTGTATCGCGGTCTGTTTTCTCCAGACTCATCCCCATCTAATCATTGTAACAGTCAACGGACGCTTCTGTAGGGTTTGTTCCTATCACTGGGGGAAAGCGCACGATGCGCAGATGGGCATTGAAATTCGCTTCCGTGCAGCGAATCTTTCATCCCTGATAATAACCAGAAATCTCTGGGGAAAGTTCAGCGAACAGGGGTAGGAAGAAGTTCAATCCCATTCTTCAACAAGGTTCCGTTGCCCTGTATACCTTTGCTAGTGAGGATTTCTGCAAGTAGAACGCAGAGGTTTTCGAATATGTGTTTATTTATTTATTATTATTATTTAAATTTTTTCCCTTTCGAAAGAAGATATTAGCTGCGCAAAAATAAGTATTAATGATTAGAATACACAGTAGAAAATGATAGAAATATAAAACCCTTGGAATCTCAGAAGAATGAGCAAATGCAACAAAATTTCTTACATTATTTTATTGTAAGAAATTGTATTATTTCCACTGAGATATACTAAGAACCTCCCCCCCCCAAAAAAAAATCAGTTATATCAGTTTATTTATTCTTTCTTAACCTTTCATCTAATCTTATTTTTTATTTATCACTGTGTTGTCCTTGTTTTTGATCAACAAGGAAGCCTGACTGATCTTTGATCAGTCAAGCTTCTTTTAGTATGTACTATAATAGCAAATTAAACTACTGTACGCCCACAGATACGATACCCTTAGACACTTCTGCGCATGTCAGAAGAAGGAGAATCCATTCCGATAATATGGTAATTAATCCATCTTGTGGGATGGGTTGTTTATTATTACACATTGGAAAATTAACTTTTCTTTTATGAACATTGAAGTTTTTAAAGACATGAATAGACTCTTCTTGGTACATAGCCAGCCGCGGGATCTGTGGTTGGACAGTATTTCGACAAACTATAACTACTCAATTATAATAATTATTGCTGTAAACTATTTTTTTTCAAAAATCATATATTAACCCCCCCCCCTCACACACACATTATTATTATTATTATTCGGCATCTCTATGAAGTCCAAAGATTCATTGTCTGTAACCTAGACCCATCATTACTGACACAGCGCCTACCATATCATTTCTTAAAATTGTTCATAGACAAATCTCCCACAACTGCCTCACCCTATTTCACCCATTTATCATTTTTCAAGCCAAAAATCTAGTCTTTGTGCCCTTGTTAACCACCCTTACTCAACCTCTAGGGGTGACCCTTTGTTCTCTCCCGTTCAGTCATGTATTGAAAAATTTCTTTGGCATATATTCAGTAAAACCTTTCTACTAACGTATATGTTTCTCTCATATCCTCTTTTCTGCCAATTAGCTAAACTTTGCAAGCCACATATTTTCATTCCATCCACATCGGAACCACTCTATAGACAAGTCACTAATTTTAATCACTCATCTCTGATTTAATCAATTTGCATCCCTAAGAAGCTCAGGTGAACGAATCTGCACACAGTAGTCCAAATGTGATCATAACAAAGCGGATATTGGAGATATTTTGTTCGTTTCTTGCAGTATGCCCTCTGAACCTTCTCTCTGTACACCATACTAGGGAATCCCTTATCTTCATCAGCTTCTTGCAGTCAGTTCCATCTATGTAATACACGGCTTGCTGGTTTTTTACACTTTTTTTTTTTACTTTACACTTTGACAAATTGAGTTTTTAAGCTATTATCCCTTCTGAAATGATCAGTCGTAGGAAAAATGTCTTTCTTTGAAAGTTAGATTTTTTTTTTTCGAATATAGGCCAGAATCCCGTCCAAAATGTTTGCTAAACAGAGTTAGATTATGTAAAATCTGAAGTGAATAGCAGAGTAACTTCTTTTTTTTTTTGTATATTTTTCTGACAAAATATTATTTTAGATATTAGACTGCTTCTCTGAAATTTTCAATTTTTTTTTTTTTTTGAAATTTAAAGAAATTAAATTGAGATTTATGATAGTTAAATGCAATGAACGAGTGTTTAATTTGGTGTTAGTAGCATAAAATATTCATTTCAAACGTTAATACATAATAATTTATTATTTATTAACGTTCTATAATTAATACATAATAATTTATTATGTATTAATTATAGCTGTTTTTTTTTTAATTTTGATTTATTATTTATTTTACATAATTAACACGCGTTATTTAGATTTATCTAAAAAAAAAAAAAACTTCAAAAGAAACTTATCTCCTTCAAAAAATAAGTTGATCCTCTCTTGCAGTAAATTAAATTCGCCATTACTTCGATGCATGCCTTCATTTTTATCTTTTTTACTTTCCTAAAAACACAAATATTCCAGGACACGTTTTGAACCACTTCTTGTTTAGTTTCTGTCTGACATCATTAATCTATCTTCTTTGGAATCGGGATGCGATTATGCCTGCCTCTTTCCGACAGCAAAGTTTGTCGGTACAGCGAAGTTCAATGACATTTATTGATACAAATTTGATTTAGACTGCTTTATGTAATTATGTATATATAATAAATTCGGTATATAAAAGCAATTATATAATTGCATTTATTTATTAAAGGAAGTATGGACAAAGAAATTAATTTGCATCTAGTTATCTAGTTTTTTTTTTTTAAAAAAAGAAGAAGAAAAAAAGAAAGAAAAAAAAAGAAAGAAACCTCTGATCTGTGCGCTATAACAGAGCTGTTTTCACGGATTTTTGTTTTTATTCGGATATATTTCTCTCTCTCCTATTATTTCCATATTTGTTTTTATACACCCACATATCACCAAAAAAGAAGGAGAAAATAATGTTAGTGCATATTGATACATTATTAATTAGATATTGCAGTAAAACTGACGGATGTATGTCACATAAACTTTTCATTTTACTTCAAGCAGAATCAGTTTCGTAAAATACGCAACTTAATCTCGTCAATTCAAAAAGTTTAATCGTCTGCTGCATACCATACTGCTGAATATAAGCATTACTAAGGCGCTGGCCACAAATTAAAATAAAAACGTCATTATTCGCAGATTTCTCTCAAAAAAAAGAACTTTCGTCTCATAAAATTTATATCTGCAATGTGCAACTTAATCTCTTGTTACACTTTATATATTTTTTTTGTTTCTTTTTCCTTTCCTTTTTTTTTTTTTTAATTCGGCTATCGGCTACTACAAACAACAGATAAATGGTATCCTCTCTCTCTCTCTCTCTGTCTGTCTCCCCCCTTGAGTCACTGATCCTCAATTGAGATTAAAGTTGGTTCGGGGACCACAAATGTCCTTTCAAGTGAAGCGACTCACTGTATATTCATCTTCAGGGAACAGGTATCTCATTCCACTACTAACATCCTAATGTATTCCAGTGTACGATGGTCAAGTTACTGTGTCAGATGTCCTCTTCGTGATTCAGAGAGATAGAATGCGTGATAAAAGTCTCCCTAGAGATCTTGCTAACGGCAACACAAGAAAACTTAACGAGAGTAATCTGCGTTTAGTGCCCAAGAGACGAAAGAAGCAGCTAGTACCGACTGATATTTATAACCAACAGATTGCATGGTTGCGTCTTACGCAAAGATAGACGGCGCGCAAAATATTTTAGTTGATAAGATATATTTTCTCGTAGTCAGTTTTCTTCATGAATGTTGGGAATCAAATCATCAAATTAATATTATTTTATAAGTCTTTTAGTAGACCATGCTTTCTTTATAAAACAATAATTTTCTGTTACCACAATAGTGCTTGATTTAAATATTACATCAACGATTTGCATTTTTAAATATTGGAATAAAATTCAAATTTTTGAATGATTTTTACTTTTTTTTTTACATGTGTGAGAATGATATCATAATTATAAAAAAGTTGCTATGGTAACAAACATGGAGGCAATGCATCAGATCGGTTTTGAATTAATCAACGAACCAGTATTTTAAATCTCTCTCTCTCTTATTTTTGTTGGAATACAAATGCCATGCAACAAATAGGCGATATACATTTAACACATTTAAAATTAAAAAAGAAAATGTTATGCTGATTTTTTGTTGATGTTTAGAGAATGTTTTAAACCTACTGCTAATTCCAAAAACAATCATTCTGATTTATAATGACTTCTGTGTAGCAATTTTGTTTTGTTCCATTTGATCCCGTGTGAAGGGGTATCCAGGGCATGGTCTGCTAGTCCTGATTTCCATAACAATAGTGCCGAATGTATATTTTATGTTTCCCAAAGCGGGTGTCAAATAGTTCTTCCTGTCTGTCCATAGTAAGCCACGTCACAAGTACAGGGTACTTCATATACTACTGGATGTGATAAAGAAGCCAGTTTTTGCTTAGGTGAGCAGATGAGAGTTGCCAATGATTTAAATGTAATGCCGATGTGCCCTGAATGTATGGAATGAGAACAGTTTTGCGGTGGTCTTATGTATTAAGCAATGGAAGAGATTTTCGGGGAGCATTTAGTATTTTCTGTTCTCTGAAGATTATAGCCATTGGCTAAAAAAAAGTGTGATGCAAGCGAGTTCAGTGGTAAGGGCATTGTCATTCATACAGATAGCTCTGGTTCTGTGAATTAATATTTTTTGGATACCATATTGTTGAGCTGGATGATGGTGTAAATGTTTGTGCAAATATCTCCCTCCATGTGTAGGTTTCTTATAAACAGAAAAGGTAAGGAATCATCAGTAAGGCGTGTAACTAGTGTATCAAGGAAGGGCAGACATTTATTAGCTTCCCAGTTTCAATTAATGTTTTACAAATGTCCCGTTAATTGAAACCTTGGATTTACTAAAGTGACATTTCTCCTCAGATATATTTGAATTATTTAAATTTACACTACATGCAGTTATTTTGCATGGAAAGGAAAGATACACAAACAACTAGATGGGACAGTAATGGGCTGCCTGGTTTTCGCTTTCAATCGTTTCCGACCGTAGATGACTTTATAGGCATTGCCCACAAAGTATTCCTGGTGAGAATTTTACAGGGTAGTTCACCATTGTTTTCCCCAAACCGCCGATTTTATCCGGGCTCGAGATCTGCATATGGCTGGGACGTCTTCATGACTGTAATCCATGTGTGTGTTCACTGGGCCAGTTTGCCTGTTCTAGGGAATGAAAAACCACCTACCATCGTATGAGACTGGCTAACTCACCTTTAGTCGAAAGAGACCAGATAAAGGTTCCTCACGTCACTGACGGGAATCGAACCCAGGTCTTTCCGACCAAAAGGCTTCGTCTATACTGACCCCGCCCCCCGCTTTCTCTCCTCTGATGTCTTTGGAGGTATTGTGCATTGAAGGCAAAGTGCGAATCCATGAGATTGGCTTTTTCTTTGAGGGATGATGCAAAGCCATCTGGGTATGATAAGGGTGAAAATAGTGTTGGGCAAAAGTTTCGACCGATTGCTTTGGCAAGAGACTAAAAGACGTAGCTGCCGTTTGGACAGGCTGCAAGTATCCTGCTTTTTATGATTTCAAACTCTGATTTGGAAGCATTGATAGTTTTGTTGAAGCTCTTTCGGGCTTCAGTATAAGCACTAAAGGAGGAAGGAGTTCTTGATGTAAGCCAGTTGTGGTATGCTTGAATTTTTTATTTGTATACCCTTGGCACATCCTTTGGAGAACCAGGGTGTAGTTAGGGGACAGCAGTTTCCATGCCAGTAAGGATTACTTTGGTGATACGTTCAATGCATATGTTTGGATCGGAAGACCGGAAACAATAGTCCAACCATGAGAATGACGCATAAAAGTCACAGAGGCTGTCCCACTTGGCACTGTTATAATATCAAATTATTCTTGTATAGGAGTGGATGGGTGCGCGTTGTTGCATGGGGAAAGGGATGAACACTAGAAGGTCGGAATTACCTAGGGGGGGGGGGCACTACATTCACTGTGTATTTAGAAAGATCACTGGTGAGGAAGAGATCTAGGGTGTTTGGGGAGTGACTTGGGTTATCTGGTGTTCTAATTGGCTTGTGAACAATTTGTGTAAGGTCGCTGGTGATAGCAAATGTTTCAGCATCTCTGCCTGCTAAATCTGTACAACTAAAGGAGGAAAGCCAGGACAGCTGATATCCACAATTAAAATCTCCTAAGAGGATGGTTTCGCTGTTAGCGAAGTGGGACTGGAGAAAAGCAGTCGTTAAGGAGAGGAAATTAAAGAGCTTAGAGTGTTTAGTGGCATCTGCCACCTATCCTAATTCCTGTCTTAAGCTCATCCAATGCTACATGTATGATGCCCTCAGCATAGATATTAAACCAGTCAGACGAAAGTAGGAATCCTTGTCTAACTCCCCTGCGTACCCGAAGCCAATCAGTTAATCCAACACTTCTTCTTACTATGTCTTCTTGTTCCCTTAGAAGTTAGCTATCGACCTGATAATGTGTTGAGGAAACCCATTATTTTGATTACTGCTCACAGTTTCACATGCTGAACACAGTCAAAAGCTTGGGAGTCGTCTATGAAATATATTACCATAGGAACTCTAAATTCTTTATACTTTTAATGATCTGTCTAAGGCAAAGGATCCCATCTTTGATATCCATGCATTTTCTGAAACATCTCATCCTCAATTTTGGCCTCAATCCTATTTACAATGATCTTTTATAATAAAATATTGCTTGCATGAGAGATTAAACTAATAGTTCTATAGTAGTTCTTGTAATTCGTCATATCTTCATTCTTGTGTGATGGTATGACTTCTTCCAGTCTCTAGGCCATGATCCTGTCTTCCATATCATTGAAATCAATTATGAAACGCTCTTACCCCTTCATCTCCTGTGGCCTTAATTAACTCTGCTGGGATTCCATCTGCGCTCAGGGCCTCATTGCTGTTAAACTGTCTGACTGCTCTTTCAAACCCCATGTTTATGTGGAGAAGGTTCCAAATCGAAATTTTCGTTGTCAGAGGGCTCCTCCAAATTTCCCTTATCCTTTCTGCTGTCCAGTCCTCACAATATTTTTTCCATTTGTTTTTGATTTCCAGTTCTTCTGTTAGTACTGCTCCATTCTCGTCTTTGAGGCCGTTCAATTCGTAACCTAAACTTGTCGTTTAGGTTATGAACTACACGAAACATCCTTTTAAAGTTGTGCCTCTGCAATTCTATCTCTTCACATTTCTTAGCATAATAATTTTCTTTATCCTAATGACTTTTCTGACTTCTCTATGTAATCTCTTATATTCTGCAGTCACTATCTCTTTGTTTCCTCAACACCGTCTCCTGCCGATCAGATTCAACGTTGAATCTGATATCCATTGATCCTTTGGTCTTCTGATTGAACCTAGATACTTCTTGGCTATATCCTGTATTATAACTTGACTCCTTCCCAGAGCATTTACAGTGAATTCTCCTCACCAATCTTCAAAAGAGTATCCAACTATGTTGGTGTTTCTTCTGTGAACCTACTAGGGATTACTTAACATCCAGTCTAGTGGGATGGGCATGCTTTGGAAGGTTTCAGTCTCAGTCTTACTTTGCTTATTACTAACTGATGTGTGCCACAGTCTATCCCAGGACAAGTATGAACATCAAAGGTACTTGTCTTCCACTGCTGGGGTGCCAGGATGTAACCAATCTGGTGTCTTGACCTGTCAATGTTAAATATCCAAATACAGGTCAGTCGTGGGTGTATCTGGAAGCATGTATTGCTAAAACTAATCTTTTAGCATGGGCAAATTCCAACAGAGTTTCACCACCGGAGTTACATTGAACCAGACCAAACATGCCACTCTCAAGCCTGTCTTCAAATCTCTCCACTTTGGCATTGAAGTCGCTAAGATGAAAAGTACATCTCTCCTTGGCAGGCAGTCCAAAACAGTCTGTATATTTTCTTAGAACTCCTGACTGTCTTCATCAGGCCCATCTGCGTGGGGTGCATAAACAACCATGTGTCACGCATTGATAGGATGGGAAGCTTAAGTGTAATAAAAATAACATTGTCATTTTAATGTTATGTTATTTATTTTATTTTAATATTTTATTTTATTTTTATTCTATTTTATTTATTTTATAAAAAATAAAAATAATAATAATAATAAAGAGGCCTGTGTAGCTCAGTGGAAGTGGTGCTTGCGTCCTCTGCGCTTGGTCGCTCGAAAATTAGACTTAAGGTTCAAAGTTTAGTTGCCGACAGTAGGAACTTTTTCTAAGCCTATTTTCGACTTGTTCCCGAGTTAGTCGATCTCTGGCACGGGCAAGAGGATTTTTTCTCCCGGACACTCGGGAGTTTCATCCCGTAAACTCAAGAAAATCGACTGTAGTACCCACATTATTTCAGGCAGTAACATATTCTGTTAGGGTTAGGTATCAAGAGATGGCAGCATCTGTTTGCAGTCTCTTCATCGGTGGCTGCCTATAATTAGTGATAGATATGGGCCAGCTATCTCTAATTGGCTACCAGTGGAGATTGAACTGCCCACTCAGTCTCCAAAAGCTAGATAGGGTTTAAAGGCCTCACCTACTCCCTATAATGGAAAAAAAGGCATTAGTTGATTTATTTATTTATAATAATAAAATCAGTTCAGCCCACTCCTTTTAATCCCCTATACGGAGTAGGCGAGGTCATGTTATCCCAATCTAACTTTTGAAGACTAAGGGGGGGGGGGGAAACAGTTCAGTCTTCACTGGTAGCCAATCACAGATAGCTGTCCCATGTCTATCACTAATTATAGGTAGCCACCGATGAAGAGGCTGGCAAACTTTAAGGCATGTCTTCCCCAATCAAAGATAACTGACCCAAGATATCATAACTTATACTTGGCATCCACTGAAGAGTGGCGGCTGACAAGTGTCGCCATCTCGTGGTCCCTAATACTAATATTGTTTATTGTTTAAAAATAGTGTGGGTTGTACGGTTCGATTTTCTTAAATTTAAGGGACGAAAAATCCGAGTTTCGGGGAGAAAAAACCCACTTGCTCATGCCTGAGGTCGACTAACTCGGGAATCGGTTGTAAAAGAGGCTTAGGAAAAGTTCCTCAAGTCGGCGACTAGAATCGGCTAGACCAACTGAAAGCGCTTTCTTCGCTTGGGCTAGCGACATGGCCAGCACATTCTACTTCTACAGAACTACACAGGCTCTAATAAAAAATAAATAAATAAAATAATAAACCTTATGCATAAATGAAAATTGCTTATTCTTCAGTAAAGGATTACAAGAATATACTTTCTGTTCCAGCGTTAAAATTTTCTTCATCTAAGTAACCAATGCCACTAGTAGTTAGAAGACTGAAACAAGATCTGACAATACTATAAATCTAATAAACAGCACATTAATTTGGAATAAAAATATTAATAGAATCATGTAATACTATTGCATGTTAATAACGTAGACAGTACATATCAGGAAATTGATATTGATTATTTCTCTCTCTCTCATTTGCAAAGCCCATAATTACTAGGATAGTTAGATTTCCTAATTATTCTCATAATCAGCCATTTAGATTTAGTAAAATATTTGATTTTTTATGTAACTTACACCACGAAAGGTTTTAAATCTATAGTATATTAGTACCACGGGTGGGTTGAAGATTTTAATGCATTTTTATTAATTTTGTATTTTTTTTACCTCCATAATCCAAAAATGTTGCTATAGAAACCGAACATGTAACTTTTTTTTTTCTCGAAATCATTTTAGGTCGCTGATATTTCAAGTCTCTAATAAGAGGGTAGTGGTCTCTAAGGACATTCACAAACATCCGCTTATTGCAAATGTTTGTGAATCCACGATAAGCAGATTAACAAGATTTCATCGTGAATGGCTTACCGGATAATACAATGCAGCTGTGAATACACAATGAAAGTTTTGAGACTGTCAACTTTCCATTGTGTAGAAAAAGCATAAATTAAGTGAAAAACGAAAAGCCCTGCTAATGAAGTGTGAAGAAATTGAGATCTAGTTCTGCCGAACAAAACCATTCTAACAGAATCACCCAGTAGCTTTAGATGCACATACCGAGGATGTACATAAGTACCGATGCACAACAGATATTTTGTGGACGCACTCACATACCCATAATAACGAACCTTAATGTTCGGTCAGAGTCCATTGTTAAGGTATATCTGCCCCTAGGCCAGCACTATTTTGCCACATCCAAATTTAAGAAAATATTAAAATTGAAAAAACAAAAAGCGGTGTTTTTATTGATGAGGTACGATTTTGCCCATTTTTACCGTCATCCAAAATTGACACCCCTTGGGACATTACCCTAATTGCTTAGTAGGTTACGTCTGCACTGGGGACAGTACTTAAGTAGCTGGAAAAATGGAAAGACATCTCGTACAGCGTGGCGTATTCGATTTATTTTTGTTTTTAATGGTGAGCCACTTTTTTGTCCATTGACCTCACCCGACGCTCCAAGTCATCCCACAGATGTTCAATAGGGTTGAGATCAGGGCTGTACGGAAACCAGTCAAATGTGGCGATGTTCATGTCCACAAACCACGCAGTTACAGCAGCAGCGGCCTTATGACAGGATGCATTGTCTTGGTGAGAGAGACAATGGTCCGTTCCGTAGAAATGCCACAAAGTAAGAAGCATTGCATTGTCCAGAATGTTTAAATATTTCTCGGAGCTCAATGTTCGTGGCGCTACAAACAGAGGTCCGAGGCTAAAGCAGGAATACAGGACCATACCATTACACCGCCACCTTCGAATTTAATAGTTGAGGTTACGCACTCTGGTAAGAGATGTTCACCAAATGCTCGGTAGTGGGTGTAACGTGATTTGTCGATCCACAAACGTGATTTGTCGCTCCACTGTACACGCTCTTTTCACCACTGAAGACGAAGCTGCATGTTGGCTCGGGCGTTGGACTTGTATATTGCGGCCTTACCATGGAAATCCATATTGTGAGCCTTGGTTCAGAATATTTTTGTGCAGATTTGTGTTCCAATCGATTTCTGGAACTCTGCATTCAACGTGTCAGCCACCGAATGGCAGTTTTTACATATTATCCTTCGTAGTACCCTACGTTCACGTTCGGTGAGTCGTCTACTGAGGGTAGCACTTGCAGTTGACTCCCTGCGCTTCCATCTCAGTATGGTATCACTGATTGTTGACCTGGGATGACCCAATTTGTCAACAAGTTGCCGAACAGATAAGCCTGCAACATGGCATCCTATCATAGCGCCTCTTTCAAACTCCGTTAGTTCCCTTCTCGCATTTCACCAGGGCATAGTTGCACTGACTTGGGAGCATCGCATTATTCCTTCAGTTTATACTGGCTACAAACACGTGACCCGTTACATGGCATGATACACGTTGCCTATGGGGCTCCCTTTGACTTCTTTCCAAGCAGTGCACACACACACACACACACACACACACACACACACACACACACACACACACACACACACACACACACACACACACACACACACATATGTATATATATATATATATATATATATATACACACATATTCAATTCTTCTGTCCCCTAGGCTACTCCTCTACTACATCTCCCAAGGATATACTTTTATGCCTGTAGACCTGTATGTTCACAGGGTCGGTTTGCCTGTTCTGAGAGACGAAAAACATGATTTGCGGGGAGATAAGAAAAAACTTCACCTCACTATGAGACTGGATAACTTAGTATTTGATTGAAAAGACCTAATAAAAGTTCCTCACCTCATAAAACAACAGAGCTACGAAGGTTAATGTAAATCTAACTCCAAAATGTTTTTTGGAATGACAGTTATGAATCGTTCTACGGAACTTATTTGAATCTATACTTACTTCACGCAAGATGGCGCAATGATCGAATAAATTTTATTAAAAAATAAAGCAACATAATTAAACATTCACATTTGTGCCAGAGTAAAATATCATATTTAATATAATATATAATATATATAATATACAGGGTGTTTCAAGGAGAATGACCCGATTTCAAATAATTATATTTAATAATGAAAATGTGGTACAGTCACAAAATAAATTACCAAGTATGAAGTGAGGCCTAAAGTTTCACTCACCACAATTACAAATGCTCAATGTGCCCTCCACCTGCTGCACGGACAACATCAAGTCGATAGCTGAATTCATCCCAAACGCGTCTGAGAGTGTCTTCTGTCACAGAATTTACTGAAGCCGTGATTCTGGTTCTGAGCTCATCCAAGTCAGCAGATAATGGAGGAACATAAACACAGTCTTTCACGTATCCCCATAAAAAGAAGTCACAAGGCGTGATGTCTGGAGATCTTGGAGGCTAAGAGTGTAGTGCCAAGTCGTGGGGTTCCGTGCGTCCAATCCAACGCTGAGGCAATGTTTCGTTTAGAAACTGACGGATTTGGAGGTTTCAATGTGGCGGTGCTCCGTCTTGCTGAAAAATGTAATCTTCAGATTCTTCATTCAGCTGTGGAAGTAGCCAGTCCTGCAGCATTTCAAGATAGGAGTTTCCCGTAACAGTGTTTTCCTCAAAAAAGAAAGGGCCATAAACCTTTCTAACAGAAACCGCGCAAAAAAACATTAAGTTTTGGAGAATCACGCTCGTGTTGTACAATTTCATGTGGATTCTCAAGTCCCCATATGCGAACATTGTGGCGCAAAACTTTACCACTTAGATGAAAGGTTGCTTCATCACTAAAAATCAACCTTTGTAGGAAGGTGTCGTCTTCCAACAGATTAGCATAAAAATCTGTTCAAAAAAAAAAAAACTTTGGAGCGAGGCCGTTCACTTGGTAGAAGTCGCATTCATTTGTGGTTCGTGGTTGCAGAGATATACAATTTTCAAATCGGGACATTCTTTTTGAAATACCCTGTATATATATAATATATAATATTTATTTTACAAATATTTCCTCTTACATATCATAAGACTGACACGCGTGTGCTTAATTATGGAAACTCCACAGGTCTCGCTATACAAGAAAATAAAGTAATAAGTTGAATCCATGCAGACTTAAGTATTTTTACAAAAGAATTTTATATATCGATATACCATTTTTTACTTTTTTTTAAATTTAAAAATGCATTTCCCAATTTTATATAACATTTATTAACATTATTCATTATCAAAATTCGAGTGATATAAATTTTAGTACTTTTTTTTTATTTAAAAAAAGGCTCTTTTAATTATCTTGGGTCGTACTGAATGTAGCAGTCTTAGTAGTCAAAAAACATGAAAAATACGGAATAAATAGGCCACGGTTTGGAGATCCCGCACTCATCTCTAGGGCAGGATCCTCAGAATAATTTTATGGTGATTTGTCTGAATTTTCTTTGTGCTCCAGTACTTTTCACCAGACTGTGTATTATTATTATCAGTGGCGGCTCGTGGCTTGAAATCGTGGGGGTGCTTGCAACTTTCGAAATATACTACACACTGTAAGTGCAGTGTATACGTTGGATAAAATATCAAAATTATATTAAAATTAAACATGAAAAAATATTGTTTATTATTGATAAAATTATACAGTTTGGTATAATTCAAAATGACTCAAAAATGAAATATATCCTTCTTGTTATGTTTCATGAAAAAATATTGTTTATTATCAATAAAATTATACAGTTTAGTATAATTACTTAAAAATGAAATCCATTATCATAACTCCAATAATGTTCTAAAATAAAAACTCTAACAAATGTTATGTCTTTAATTGTAATGTCCAAATATTTAATAAACACGATAAGCACTACGAACACTCTACTATTGGCGCAAACTGCATATAAACAACAGTGGAACTGCGCGACGGACAGTGCCGCATTACGCCAATAGCTCGCATTTCACTATGACGTGCATATGCTTATGCGCGTAGCAATATGAGATTGTGGCAAACACAGTGCTGTTAGCGTCCTTCGCCCTCCTAAGTGCTACAAGATGGAGTTTTATTATTTTTTATACAAAATAAGAGAATTGTATAGGACTGTTGACGATAAAATTAAATATTACAAGCAAATATAAATAAATTAATAAATATATTTAAATATCGAGAAAAATTGGGGTTGCTGCAGTTCCCCAGTGTCAATGCACGAGCCGTCCCTGATTATTATTATTTCGTGACACCTCCAAGGAGGTCTGAAGCTCATCGAGGGAGGACACCTACACCACAACTCTCCTTTTCCACCACTATAAAATGATTTTATTAAATAAATAAATAAATAAACCTCTCTTAAAACATCTGGTAAAGAGTTCCAAGAAATATCTTTCCTTTTTCTCTTCCTTTTGAATTATCTAAGGCTTTTGTAACGTATAAGATACAATTTCCTAAAATTCTTATTGTAAACAACCAAAACAAATCAAAAAGAATTATGGAATCTCAGGAAGATAAATAAATAAATATAACTGTTACATTTTCTTTTGTGAAATTATTCTTGCTGTTATATGTTGATGACATTCATACGTTTTCGGTATGATCCACAAAGCGAAATGAAGAAGGTCTAATCAGTTCGTGAATAACTGTTTACGATATTTCACTTCTTTTTTTTTTTTTTAAAACTTTCCTTCAGTGACTCAAGACCTTTCTTGTGCAAACAAAGCAATACAGTTGTAAAAAAATCTTTTGTTTGTCAAACACAAATCCGGAAATTCCTTTTCTTTAAAAATACAACGAATGTCGTTTTTCACCAGCGTAGAAGAAGAATTGGGGGAAAAAATCTTCACATTCCTCTTTGCGTGAACCACTGGAAATAAGAAGAACGTGATAATATACAATGATTCAAGAAGAAAAGTGTGCTTCCAGTAACACGCAAGTTTGAGAATTATATACAAACTTTCCTTAGAAAAGCAAAAGCAATTTTTATATGTCCGAACTTTTCGAAATTCTGACAAACTCATTTTTAATATTGACTGAAATATACTACTGCATTCGTAAGATATTTATATCCTTCTGTTTGATAATATATCTATATTTTTCCCCAAAGATCCATGAACGTTTTCGTCCTACTAAGTGAAGTTTGCTTGTGGCTAAAGTTTTATAATATTGTTGGGAATTAATCGTTTGCCTAAATGTTTTAAGTGCTTAAAAACATCGAGTATAAATAAATAAAAAGTCCTATTAAAAGTTTGAAACACACACACTATTAACATACGAATGTTCTATTAGTGGGCGGCAGATGGCGCAGTGTGTTGATGGCAGATTATGTAATATATTAGTGGTTGGTAGATTGCATTGTAGTATTGGTTTGGAGTTGTGTACTGTTTACGGGTATAAATATTTTTTTACAAGTAAAAATATTTATTTTTTCGGAATCCCTATGCAAAATTTTCAACAAAAAAGTATATATATTATATTATTTTAATCACGCAATATATTTACGTATATTGCGTGATTACGATACATTTTGATTTTATTCACTTGTCAATTAATTCTTTCTTATATCACTGATTGCTTGCTTTGTATTTGCTTTCCTAAAATCTGATTATACACCACTTTTACGAATTTCGCTTAATCCTTTGGTCACCAGTAAAGGCATATTTTCTTCTAACGAAGCTTGCTTTCGTTCTGTTCATTTTTTTTTTTTTTTTTGTCTTTTATCGTTATGGCAACCGCTTTCTGTCTTAGCGTTCATTTAATACTTCCAGACGACGATAATTACTTTCATTTTAATCTCGACAATTAATTTGTACAGGTTCAACAGCCGTAGTTTTTTCCTTCAGCTGCCGCTTTGGAACTTCGGCATGATGAACTTCTTTTTTTACTTTCTTAGTTAATGATGCCGACTACAATTCATAACCAACTGACTTGTTACGAGAGCTTTAATGACTGTTTTGAATAAGTTCATCGGTTTTTATTACGTCCAAATGTAGTTGCATGCATGCTGATATTCTGCATAACGGTTTATTTTTGATTGGCATCGATTCAAAGCTAAATTGAACAAACAAATGTACAGGTCTTATTATACCACGTGATTGTGAAAAGCAATCAAATTGCTACAGCATGTGAATTTAACTTTAAATATGCACTATTCTAGAATGAAAGCATTTATTACGCATACCTTATTGCATGGTTAGTGCCTCGATATTGCGAGTTTACGATACATAAACAAACCTCGTGGGATATCTTAAAAGCTGGGATTTTAATGCTAAAAGGAAACGACAACAAATTAAAAGAATACGTTTTAGCTTGTTCATCGAAATGCGAATTACATAATACTGAGAATATAGCTTAAATCAAAACTAACTAGTAACAGAAATTTAAGTTGTATTTATTGCATAATACAAGGTGGTCCATAAGTCATGAAAGGGTTTAAAATGAGTGCGTTTAAACGCGAATCTTCATCGCGTTTAATATGTAAACAGAACCCCATTGGATACTTATTGTATTTCAACCACTATCAGATGAGGATTGTGTGCGTGCGTGCGTGAATGTTTTAGACATGTTATAATAATTTGACGATTATTAAATACGAATGCTTTATTTCTAGGGTTAGGCTTGGTTGACTGAGTGTTAGCGTCAGGTTTCTGATCTGCCTCTGAAAAGAACCAAACAGCTGTCAGGTCAGTGAAACCTTATCAAACGGACTAATACAATAGACGAATATATGGGTTTCTGGGCGAATTGTCTGTCGTCTATTAAATAATGCAATGCTGAAGCAACTTCGCATAATGAAGGTTGTGCTCTCAAAAGCTTTGTGTTCGTTTGGAAACTTTGTAGTTCTAATATATTAAAGGTAGGCGGCCTCGCCAATTCCTTATAGGGAAGCAAAGGCGTTAGCGTATTTTATTTATTTTTTAAGTATTAAAAATTTCAAGGGAATGATTATAATTTTAATAAATAATTTGATACGAATAGTTTGTTATCTCACTGTAAAGAATAAAAGAAAGAATACTGGCCGGTTCTATAAATCCGTTATGCTACATAATATCATTAAAAAAAAAAAAAAAAAAAAAAAAAAAAAAAAACAGTCAAAAATACTTTTAAAATTATCTGTTACATTTTTTACAAAACTGCAAAAATTATTATTTTTTTTTGTTTCATTTTTAAATGAAATATATTTTAATTTAATTTATTTTTTAATTATATTTTTTCCAAATGATTTTTTTTTACAAAAAATTTTTCAAAAATTATTAGTTGAAAATCTTCATCAGTTTTTTTTTATTAAAGTTTGCATTATAATAACTAATAACGGTTATTAATAAAAAAATATAAATAATTTACTGATCACTTAGTAATTTACAAAGGAATGGGGAAAATAGCCATTACCGGTGTGAAGCAACCGTGCCGCTCATTGTAGACTAGAAGTGGTTTGAGAACGTTTCCAGACCATGTAAAATAATAAAAACTACAATATATATATATATATATATATATATATATATATATATATATATATATATATATATATATATATATATATATATATATATATATATATATATATATATATATAAAGGATGTCCCAAAATTCACGCAAGATTTAAATTTAGCGCCATTTGTGCGGTAAAGTGTTGCCAACGAGGAAAAAAAGACACCGTGACAGCTGACAGTTCAGGGTTATTAAAAAATGGAGCGCTACACGAAAGAACGATGCATTTTCATTGTTGAGCAATATTTTAAAAATAATGAAGGTTTGGCAGCTACAGTTCGCAATTTTCGTACAAAATATGGTCGGAATAGTGATTTAACTTCATCAACTGTGAAAAGAGTAATTAAAAAATTCAAGGAAACTGGATCAATTAGTGATCTTATACACTCTGGCCGTCCTTCAACAAGTCGTTCAACAGAAAACATCGAAGCAGTTCTTGAGAGTGTTGCTGAGAGTCCAGGAACATCAATTCGGCACCGTGGTCTTGAATTGGGCGTTTCGAGAAGCTCTCTACAGCGTATTCTCACGAAAGATTTGCATCTCGTTGAATGGATTATGAAACAACAACAAGTGGATGCTTATTTTTCGAACAAAATCATCTTCAACGATGAGGCTCATTTTCATTTTGATGGCTTTGTTAATCGACAAAATTGTCGCATTTGGAGTTCAGAAAATCCACGAGTGATTGTTGAGAAACAAATGCATCCACAACGTGTCACTGTTTGGTGCGGATTTTGGGCTGGAGGCATCATCGGTCCATTCTTCTTCGAAAATGCGGCTGGTAAGGCAATAACAGTTAATGGTGCTCCTATCGCGACATGATAATTCAGTTTTTTGTGCCTAAATTGCAAAATATGGATGTGGACGACATGTGGTTTCAACAAGACGGTGCCACATGCCATACAGCCTGAGAAACAATTCAATTACTGCATGAGTCATTTCCTGGTCGTGTAATTTCCCGTTTTGGTGATCAGAATTGGCCGCCCAGATCATGTGACTTAACGCCGTTGGACTTTTTTCTTTGGGGTTTTTTTTTGAAGTCTAAGGTTTATGCCAATAAGCCCACGACCACCCACGCCTTGAAGGAGGAAATTGAGCGCTGTATCAACGAAATTCAGCCACATTTCTGCAAAGCGGTCATGGAAAATTTCGACAAAAGAGTGCGTATGTGCCAGCAAAGCTGTGGAGGCCATTTACCCGATATGCTATTCCATGCATAACCCTATACTATATACTTTATGAATCAATAAGAAATTACAATTTTTAATTAAAAACCTGTGTTTTCTATCAAAATTACTTCTTGCGTGAATTTTGGGACACCCTGTATATATAAAAACTATATAAAAAAGTAGGAGAAATAAGGGGGCAGAAGTACTACTGAGTCCTAGCCTCCGATGACTTCATATTTCTCGGAAAATTCCTCGAAATATTAGATTGGTTACTTGATCAATTTTATTATTTCTCTTCTACTTATTACTGCGTATATAAGTGGGTTCAAAGGGTCCCATTTAGCTTCCAGAGTACGGGTATTACAGGCTAGAAGCACATAAGGCAATCATGATATGAGATGCCCAATGTGAGCAAAAAATTTCTTGAGTAATCGCCAAATAGCACCATTGCAGTTAGTACAAAGTCCCCCCCCCCCCCACACACACACATTTTGAATGTTGTATAGCAGCATCTTCCTGGTTATTTGTTTATTCCAAAGTTGCGGTTCAAAGTTGTTGAAGAGTAGTGTCTTATAAATTGTTGGTCCCTTTATTAGGTTCTGCTTCAAACTAGGAAAACTGTGACAGAATCCTTACAGATGTTAAAACCAGTTTTCAAAGAGAAAACAATGGGCAGAGTTGAAATATCTCTAATTGATTTTGCAAGTACAATAGTGAAGTGACATCTGTGGATGACATAGCTATTAAATTTAGTTGTTAATGACAACTTTAGCTTGGTGTAAAATAAGACATCTGTTGCTTCTAGAATGACAAACATATTCAGCAACTGCCGATTTGTCGTTTAGGCAAAATAAGAAAACTTATTCGCTTTGAATTAAAGATGATGAGAGTTGAGAGGATAAACCAGAGGACACAGTCTGCTATTGAGCGACTTTGACGACAATAATGATTGTCCAAATAAATAAAGCCTTATTGCACATAAGTACCAAACTACAATGAATACCAGTTAAATTGAATTATGGCGCTCCAAATACTTATGTACGCCGTCTTAAATTTGCTTCAGGAGTCCTACTGCTACAATATTTTCCAGAAGTTAAGTCCAATGATCGCCTACTCTTTTATTCAAATAATATTCTCTTTATTCTTGTTTACAGCAATCCTTTATTAGTTTAAAACTAGTTGCAGAATTAAAGCATTTCTTCATGAGAGTAGCGACTCAATCCAGATATTAATCTGGTTGCTTTTCTTTAAGCTTTCTCCAGAATGTCAGTATCCTTTCTATGATAACGACTCACAAACTTGAACACTAAATGAAACCTAGCCATTAAATATAGGGAAATAATTATATCTTTGTCTGATAAGAAAGTTAATGCAAAGTTTTGCTATTAGGTAAAATATCTTAGAGGACTCTATCACACTATATTGTGTTGATGTTAATTATAACAAATTTCGTTCACGATATTCCGAAAATAATGTAATAAAACAGCGCATTTACAGCACTAATGAAAATTAAAATGAATAAATTTTATAGGCCCATTTGTAATTAATATCTGTGTCTCCAGTTTGCTATAGCTTTGTGTAGTTGCCTCTGTCCTACAATGACATCTTGGTCCATTATTTATTCCGATTTATAAATTCACAATATAGACAGGGCGTTATTTATGTATAATATTAAAGAAGTTTATTATTTTAGCATTTGTTATGTCATTCGTTTAAAAATAATCGTCTAAAATTAATTAAAATTATTTAAATAATCATACATTTTCAGTTATTTACAATTATTACAAAATATATTTAAAAAAAAAAAGCAAGAGAGACTAATTTAAGCAAAAATAATGGCCATAAAAACCAAGAACAAATACGAATTTACTATAAAAACAAGCAATTCCAGGAAATGTAATATCTACAAAGCTAGTAAATGATGTTTACTTCTGTCGTCTGCTTACTGTCTTCCATAATAGCCCCGCGTTCGCTTCAACCAGTTTCGCGTGAGATGCTTAATACACGCAAAGTATGTCGCAAATTCTAGAGAATCTAAATTCTCATAAACTACAAATAGCATAAACAGTAAACACTAAGACCTCGAAAGCTTTGTTTTAGAACTTTTATTATCTAAAGTAATCTCTATTGTAACTTTTGCTAAAATTTCCCTTGTGAATGAAGTCGCTGCAGAAAGTTACTTTCGTTTCTCATGCGTGATTATGTTTTTCTTGGACTCAGTCAGCACAACATAAAGCATCTGTAAAATTGCTCTTACGCAAGAGGGCGCAATGACATCATAGAAAAATGTACATTTATCATCATAAATGACGTAATAAGCATTATGAAAATACTGATAGCAATAATAAACATACGATTACTCCTCGATTTTAGATTTTTTTTTTATTCATTTAATTTGATAATAAAACTCTTTAAAAAAAAATAGATGATAAACAAGTTTTAAAAGAGGTATACCGTGAGTAGACGTATGGATACAAAATTAATAACGGAAGAAACTCACGTACAAAGATTATTTAATAGTATAATTTTCGCCTGTGTGTCACAGACATCTTCAGTACATTAAGCTCAAATTAAACAATAACTGACAATTCCAAAAAGCGCCACCTAAGTAGCTGGTGTAAGATAACTAAAAAGGTCAATAACTTTCCTAAAAATAAAAAAAAAAAATAAAAATAAATAAATAAAAAATCAATACAATAAAAAGTTAGGAAAGATTAGCTGATTTGTAAAGTACTATCTCCTATAAAGGGGATAGACGTAAGCCGTAGGATCTGTTTAAGTTAGGAGAATGAAGTAGAGTTTCACATGTTTCTTTATAAAGGCGTTCCATGAGGAACTGACTTTTGTGAAGAACTCTTGTCTTTCTCCAATGAACTCTGTGTCTAGTGAAGATGGCATGTTCTGCAAGTCCAGGCTGTTCAGGTTTAAGGCACTGAATATAAGATTGGTGTTCTTCTAGCCGAATAGAGGCAGATCCTCCCGTTTGTCCGAAATAAGATAATCCACAAGAGCACGGAATCTGGTAGCCACCTGGATGATTAAGATGTGGAAGCTTGTCCTTAGGAGAAGTGAGAAAGGTGGAGATTTTTCTAACTGTCGAAAGGCAACAAAAATTTCCAGTGGTTTTAAAACTTTTGCTATACGTTCACTGATGCTTTGTACATAAGGGACAGTAATGCGCGTTATTTCTTCTGTGTTTGAAGAGGAAGACATATTAAAACTACTCAAAGTTCTTTTAATGAAGCAATTCTTATAACCATTAGATAGAAAGGAAGAAGTTATATATTGTAGTTCTTTCTGTAAAAGATCGTCTGAAGAACAAAAGGAGTGGGCCCGATGGACCAGTGTTTTAATAGTTCCTGCCTTTTGACTGGGATGGTGATGAGATTCCGCATGGATATAATGACCTGTATGAGTCTTCTTTCTATAAACTGAGAAATGTAGGTTACCATCTGGTTGGCGAAGAATTAGAAGATCTAAAAAGGCTAACTGCTTATTTGATTCTACTTCTAGGGTAAACTTGATCCTAGGATGAAATGCGTTTAACTTAGTGAGAAATTGTTGAAGTTCATCCGAAGAGCCATTCCATACAGCAAAAATGTCATCGACATATCTGAACCAATGAGTAGGTCTGGGAGAAATGTTGTCAAAGATACGTTGTTCAAAATGTTCCATAAAGAAATTGGAGATAGCAGGAGAAAGAGGATTATCCATTGCTGTTCCTTCAATTTGTTGATACAACTTATTTTTAAAGGAAAAATAACCAGAATTTATTACAAAATCAAATACGTTTACAATGTCTGAAGGAAATTCCTGTTGTAGTAATTCAATGCTTTCCGAAAGAGGCACATTTGTAAATAAAGAAACAACATCTAAACTGATCATGATATCAGAAACGTCCAAATGAAGATCTGAAATTTTATTTTTGAAATCCAAAGTATTTTTTATATAAGTACCAGTTCTAGTTGAAGAGGAGAGTAAATTTGATAAAAATTTTGAGATTTTGTAAGTGGGGAAACCTATACAATCTATGACTGGTCTTAACGGAATGCCTGGTTTATGAACTTTTGGAAGACCATGCAATCTAGACCGAAGAAGGTTTTAAGTTTTTTCTTTTGATCTTCATTCCATGTAGATACATTATCTATAAGAGAATTAAGAAAAAAGAATTAACGGAAAATTATTTTTAAAAGAAATTTTTCCTTTAAAAATAAGTTGTATCAACGAATTGAAGAAACAGCAATGGGTAATCCTCTTTCTCCTGCTATCTCTAATTTCTTTATGGAACATTTTGAACAACGTATCTTTGACAACATTTCTCCCAGACCTACTCATTAATATTAATATACACCTTAATATGCAGTGGTGCATATTAAGGATAGTTGGGGCCCCCTAGGGAAATTATATTAAAATATTAAAAAAGAATAAAAAAAATAAAAGTTAGGTGGCAAATAAATGAAATTTGGTACTTTTGAAATTTTTGAACTTCTGGTTTTTTCTGCCTGTTAGAAGGTTAAAGGATGATAAATAATAAAACTTTTTATTTATTTTTTAATTTTTTTAAATTTTTTATAAGTTTTTTTTTTACAATTTTACAAAGTTTTTTTATTTTACTTGCACTACGCTCAAATAATGAAAACACGAAAAGTCACATTAAAAAGTTATTTTTGAAACAAACACCTCACTCTTACACGATTCAATAACAAATGAAGTTAAGGAGCAACCAGGCAAAACTTCCTATCTCGGCAATGCAATCAGTTTTCGTGACCTCGAAGCTGTCAACAGCGCCATGCGCCGACATTGGTAATGCGGTTTAATTTAAAGCGTAGATAGTGCGCGCTGTTCAAAATACATATTAAAACGTAATAATTGTTTTGAAAAAATTTTCGCTTAAAATAATCAAGAGTTTTATTATGTTTACTGAAAACATTAATCTATTTTAAAACACTATAGGAAAATGTCTTGGCTTGGGGACACCCGACGTTTTTTTTTGAGGCCCCTAGGCACGTGTCTCATTGCCTTAATGGGTAATCCGCCACTGAACGTCTGATCCTCGCTATTTATTACATATAAAACCTTAAATTAATGATGACAAGAAAGTATATTCTTCTTAAATCTTTATTCTAAGTATTCTAGGCATGAGCACACAAAACAAGAATGTTTTGTTCTTGCCATCTTTAATTTAATTTATAACTTTTCTGGATCTGGCTCCCACTGATAAGATCCCAATGAAAGTCGAAACCGGTATGGGTAGTGGTCCTTCCCATAGTGCATAGCAATTATGGGATACTAAGGCAATATTAATGTGACGTTATTAACTTCTATATACAACTGGTCTATTTTTTTTAACTTGTAGATGCATGTTATGGTTTAATAAGGTTTTTTAAGCAGTCATGAATGTGCGTAAAATGGCGTAAATGAAACTTTTTTTTTTTTTTTTTTCATCAGATGTACAAACGAAAAAGTTATTGCAAATAGTTTTGGCTTAAGAGGACACGCCAACCAGTTTGGTCATCAAACTATACCAGGGGTGGGCAAACTGCGGCTTCCAAAGCTACTCTGTGCGACTCCCGAGACAATATTGGTTTTCATTGCCATTTTTTTCTAAACTTTTATATTAATAATCCATAGTAGTATAGTATGTATCAATATTGGAATATTTTATTTCGTAAATGCTTTAAATATAAGTAAAAACGTATATTTTGAAACTTTATACTTTTAGCTTTTAAATGGTATTGGCCAAAAGGTGTTAACGTGGTTTTTATTATCGTCTTTGGTTGGTAAAAAGTGTTTCGATATTTTATGGCCTGTGTCGCTCCCGTCAAAATTAGTTCCAAAAGTGACTACTATGATCGCTGCATTACACACCGCCACCGTTGCCTGGACCCTGCGTAATCACTCTTCATGCAGTACACACAAGTTACGCGCTTGTTGTGGTAGCAGAAAATAACTAGTGAATTTTAGTGTAGATAAGTACTTTTCTGATTAATAAATAAATAAATCTTAATTATTTATTAAGAAATACGAACAAGAAATGAGAGTGTTTAACCAACAGCCACTTTAAAGCCAGTAATGTAAAGCGTCACCATGAATGTAATCATAAAAAGTTGGCATCTGAATTTCGTCCTGAATCAGAACTGCGAAAAAACAAGATAACACGTTTGAGATCAAATTTAGTCACTCAACAAAATAACATATTTCCCCCTCTATAAATAAAGTGATTTGGCTACTGAAGCTAGTTTTATTACCAAAGAACTTGCCCCACCCCTGATATATACCAGCGTTTCCCAAACTGTGGGCCGCGGTCCCCTTGGGGGCCACAGGTTTTATTGAGGGAGCCGTGAAATAATGAAAACAAATTGAAAATGTTTTAAGACTAAACAGATTTTTTTTTATCTTAAAAGAAACGTATGTAATTTTTATTATTTATTTTTTGTTATCTTTTATATTTTAATGGAAAAAAATCACACATTGGTGTTGGTTCACAAATTTTGCTTCCTGCGTATTTCGGCGCTTAATGAATATTAGTAAATATCTGCTTATTCATATAAGTTTCATTTCAAAGCAGAAATCTAAGAATTGCAGTTTCAAATATTTCACCTGATATTGACTTTTTGTGTAGCAGTATTAAACTTCTTTTATGTTTTTAATTCTTACTTTGTTTATTACTAATCGTTTTACGTTTCATGTGCTTGTACTGCAAATGTACAATAACAATATATCTATCTATATAAAAATATGAGATAATGTGCCATGTCAAATGTGTATATAAGATGCTAAAAACGTAATATTTGCATTTGATTTTTGCAATATTCGCTGTGTATGTTTTGTATTGAATATAAATACAATAAATATTATAATAATATATGTCTATATTACAATTTTTTTGGGGGGGAAGCATTGAAATATTTAATTTTTCCAAAGGGGGCTCTGACATCCAGAAGTTTGGGAAGCACTGATCTATACCATTAAAAGTTTTTTATTATTATTATTTTTTTTTTTTTAATTTCTGCAATAAGACTGCCACGTTTACGGATAACTGTAGTATTACCAGGTGTAAAACTTTTCACTTTACCAGAACTTTAACTTAGCTTTTAACAACAATTAATTAATTGTCTCTCTAATATTCTTGAATATTAGAGAGAATAATATTCACTAAATTTAATCATTTTAATTTATTAAAATAAAGAGCCAAAAGGCTTCAGTTCAGCGAAGCAAAATTATATAAATTAAGTGGATATTAAATCCAACATAATTTCAGAGCCGAATACAGAAACTTATAAAAGTTTTTCAAATACGAAACTTTTATAGTTTCTGTATTCGGCTCTGAAATTATATTGGATTTAATATCCACTTAATTTATATAATCATTTTAATCTTAGAATTAGCACCCTTAATTTGAATTTTATCTGCCTATTATTAACAACAATAAATAAAATAATAGCTATAAACAGTTTATAATTCATAGAGAAACATCGGAATATGGAAAGGTGTAGCGAACGACGACGCTGTAAACCAACATTTCATAAACTCCGCACCAGTCGATTCACGCTAAAACAGTCGTATGAGCGAATATAGGATCTTATAAATGGAGCATTGTCCATAATTGAAAAGCGTCGTATAAACAGATCGTAGCAAAGCGAAGCATAGTTATGCGGAATATTGCTGTCATTTCTTGCCATATTTTTTATTTCATATTCTTTATTTGATATTTATTCGTGTTACAAATTTGCATTGCTGTTTAAATCTAATATACAGTTGTTTATAGTGGTGTGCATTAGATTCCTTTCAATGGTCATGTAATAATAATAATAACAATTACAATCGCGGAGGAAGAATAGATAAATTGTAACCTAATTATTGATTTTTCATATTCATATTATTTGTTTTAAATTATCTATAAAATTAATAACATTTCAAATTTAATATTTTATTGCTGCCTTTTATCCCCATTACTTTTTAATATCCACGCCATTGTTGAACATTGGAGATTGATGTTTCATCGAAATATCCATTGCGCAGTATCTATGTTGTTTATACGTAGATGACGTAGTCAGTACTGAAAATGAATTGCAGTCTTCTGTGTACCATTTAAACCTTATTGCCGAAAATTTAATATGGATATATAAACTATAAAAACCAAGATTATGGCGGTTTGAAGAAGGGAACCAGTTTGAATCAAAATATGTATTGAAAATACATTTCTTGAGCAAGTAAACTGCTTTAAATATCTTGGTTATAATCTGGATTTCAAAGAAGAATTGTCATTAAGAATAAAATTCAAAAGTCCAGCCGAGCAATTAAAATAATTCATCAGGTTTTCAATCCAACAAAAGTACAGAGACATGCCAGAATAAAAGCATACAAGAGATTAGCAAGCCCAGATGGGAGTGAAACTTCGAAGAACGGTTTCAAATTTATGAGAATATACAGATATCCCTTGCTTAATGCGGTTTTGCTTAACGCTGATTTGATTATCGCGGCGAAATTAATTGCGGCAATCCCTTGATATACGCGGCAAGAGTTTGATTAACGCGCCTTTAAATTAACCACGCAAAATCATGCTCACGTATGATTTTACGTGGTCAATTCATCCAAATCCTCTTAATGATCTGTGTGAGAATGTGAAAGTTTTATTTTTCCCACCAAATACGACATCATTGCTACAACCCATGGGCGTCATTGCAAATTTCAAAGCCTATTTTCTTAAAAAGACATTCTCAAAGGCAGTAGAAACAACAACGGAAGAAAATGCGATTACGCTCCACGAATTTTGGAAAAAATTTAACATTAAACACGCAATTGAGAACATTCGTGACTCATGGAAGCAAGTGTCTTCTAGTTGCATGAAAGCTGTTTGGAAAAACCTTCTGCCAGAATGCGCTAATGACTTAGGTTGTTTTCAAAATCCTGTGAACAACGTGGTCAAAGAAATCGTTGCAATTGGTGAAGACCTCGGTTTTGATGGTGTTGTTGCAGAAGATGTTAAAGAATTACTGGATTCAAATTCAAAAGATTTCAGCGACAACGATCTTCTTGAAATTGAACGACGCACATATGAAGACAATGAACTAATGGAATGTGAAGATGAGGTTCCAAAGGAAATAACAGTCAAAGAACTGGATGGAATATTTCGCAGTTTAGAATCGCTTAAGCAAGTAATGGATATGGATCCAGATGTTAATTGAAGAATGCTTGTTTACCGAGATCTAGAAAGTCATTTTGCTTGTTATCGTAGAATTTATGCCGATAAGAAAAAAAAAACTAAAACTGTTCAAACGACTCTTTATAACTTTTTTTGATTAAAAAAAAATTGCAGTAACTAATGTAGGTACAAGTATTTATTAAACATTTACTTTGCATTAATTTTTTATCTTTCCTAAAAGAGTACCATATAAAACGAACTATTAATACAGTAATCGATCATGGACGAATTGTACTTTTTACCATTGATTATTAGATTTGATTAACGCGATTTTGATATACACGGTAACATCGAGGGATTAATTAGCCGCGTTAATCAAGGGATACCTGTAATCACTATTTGACAGCGGTGATTTGTTTCATGAACCCATTCGATTTATTTATTTATTTATTTATTTAGCGTTTGGCCAAGAAGAACACACACATACACACGCACGCACGCACAAAAAACCTACAAGACAACAAACTGCATAAAGGAATACAATAGTGTTAAGTGACACTGTACTAGTCATTCGATGATCGTGTGGTACTGTCCTCTAAAGTTTACACCTTACATTTCTTTTAGGGCTATTCTTGGGCAGAAATCCTCTGTTGTTACATTTGTATAACGGTGCTCATATGAACACCTGGAAATAAAAGTGAGATGTGTTCTTAATAGGCAAGGTTCAGTTTTGTAAGTTCTTTAGTAATTTTTTTTTTTGTTTGCAATAAAAATTTTCAAGAATCATCTGTGTTTGATATCAGAAAATTGATAGTTATAGCTGCCTGCAGATGAAATTCGAATCTTAGAGAGCATAAATGTGATTGTAGGTTTATTTAGGAAAGTGAGAATAAAGAAGGACGAACCGAAGGTATAGGTGATATTGAAATAATGAATTTGGACAGTTTCCCTTTTTCGCCGTGTGGCTTCATCAATCTGTGGATTAAATAGCTTTCACCCATGCGCAAAGCCATTTAACCCACTGTCTGTCAGTGACATTAATAAAAAAAGTAAAATAAATAAAAAACAGGGGAAACCCTATCTTAAGATACTTTCATCCTCTTACGCTTCACTCTAAAATTTTCTAAGAATTTGAATCACCATCTCTGAGAACACAGTCTTCCAGTTAAAGGCATATATAAATTCATATTTTATTTGAAGATCTGTCTGTTACCAATATTATGCCAATGATTGCAGAACTTAAGCCAGTTACTTGCATTTTCTAAAAACGAGTCGTTTTTATTCTATTCTGTTATTTTATTTTATTCAGAAAAGATGATTCCCGGAGAATAATTACTGATGTATTTTACTAGTTATGTATTTATAATGGCAAAAATTTATGACTAAAATGCACTGCAAGGGAAGATAAATTATCAAAAGTAACCACAAGGCACTAAAAATAATTTTTTTTTTTCTTTCAGAATTACAGCATCATTTTTAATGTCCTCTAACGTAGGAAAGTATAACTTAAGTGACTTCGTATCCATTAACTCACAGTTCATTGTTTCAAAAATAAATTTTATGAAATAAACAGAAACGTATTTTTTTCTAGTTTAAGGTAAGCTGCAACAAAATTTTTCTTCTTAATCGAGGTTGAGAAAAAGTAATGTTAGTTTATCTGTACTAAATTCGCATTAGTCAAATTTTTGGTAAGAATGCTGTTCAAATAGAATTTGAAACATCGCATTTAAGCTATACCGATAAACAAATACGGATCAGTATTTCGTGTAAAGGAAATGGATGTTTTTTTTGCTATTGCGTAATCAATAAACATAGCTACTACTAGAAGAAGGGGGAAAAAAAAAATTCGCAGCATTTCATTGCGAGTTGCAAGACACCATTCAGTAATGGGATTTTCTCCACAGCACATTTTGAAGGGGGGGGGGGGGGGGAAGAAAACGAGAGAGAAAGCGTACTACCTTAATCTTAGTTTCTGAAGAAAATGACATTTCTTGAAGTAAGGTTGTAACTAGACTCTGAGAAACCCCAGGGGAAGAAAGAAAATTTGATTGGATGTACCGCACTTCTTCACTTCCACTCAAGAGCTGAATCCCATCTGATAAGACGCACAAATAGATTTCTGGTAAGATAACATGAGATGGCCACCAGGGTAGAAACAGATCGACGCTCTTTGTTCTATACGCTCTCTGGGGACCTAGAAAATAGATAAGAATATCAATTAAGCTTCTTCCTCTTCCCCCCCCCCCCCTTGTTAATCTAAGCGACTCCTGTATCTTGAATAGATGCTTACTATCGAACTGTTTATAAGATCAAAGTTCGTCAAATCAGCATGTGTAAGCTTATTAAATAAAAGCAGAACTGTAATTTGTTTTCATCTGCTTAAAATATGCACATTTCTAGAAGTAGCAAACGAGAAACCATTACGAAATCGGACTTACATCCTAGAAATTATATTCAGTGACATCAGGTCGGTAAGATCTGATGTTGCTGAATATAAATATAAACTTAATTCATATTCGTTTTGCAAAACTTTAAATTTTGTAGAAAAAATAGTTTGAAAATTTACGATTAAAACGAAATATTACCACTAATACAGTAGCATTAAAATCTCGAATAAATATGGATTCCAATATTTTTTTGAAAAAAGTGTTGTTAATAAAAGTGTTGTTACTACTACTACTACTACTACTACTACTACTACTACTAATAATAATAATAATAATAATAATAATAATAATATAAAATTTAATAATTTCGAAAATATATTATTTTCGAAATTATTAAATTTCGAAAATTATTTCTAAATTTAATAATTTCGAATATTTCTAAATTTAATAATTTCGGCCAGACATTGCTGAGATGTTGCTATAAGTGCTCAGATCCCAATCCGCAAGAGAGTATGTTTGTGTTATTGCTGTTTGAAATCATCAATAAGACTGTTTTCGTTTTTTCATTTGTCATCAACAACGTTTATTCACCAGTAGTAGTAAAGAAACGAGCCAAATGAGCATCTTCATGTTTAGAACCAAACCAACGCAGTTAGGTCATACGACGATGGTATTATGTCTATCAATATGCATGTGATTAACTCTGGATTCTCTGGCTTGAACGAAGCACCCGAATTTATAAGAAAGCAGGGAAGAGGGAATGGAATTAATCCTCAACTTTGTGAGTACATTTTAGCTTGTACATTTTCTGTTTTCTTGAAACTTCTTCATCCGATTTCATATATTTATATCGGGGCCTCAGAAATATATTTTTATTCTAAGTTTGTGCTGAAAATTAACAGAAAATAAATGTTATTTTATTATATGTTTATTGTAGAAACGTCGTATGCAGTGATAACACTTAGCAACCAACGCTTGAAATCGTGTTGTTGCTAAGGCTGTAAAAGTTTCTCTTCGTCTGCAAATAGAAATCATTTACACGAGATATTGAACTAAATTTAGTTTCGTAAATGGCCATTATTTTCTGTCAAAACACACAATAGCTTAAGCTTTGTTAATAGTGATTATTTCCCCGATATCAAGGGGTAAAGTATTACCGGCTGCTGACTTGAATATGAGACGTTTAAAAAAGATACCGGATTAAAATAATTCGATTAAAGAAGAGGAAATGAATAACCTATTCTCTAGTATTATAAAAGGGAGGTAATGCAACGTAACAAAGGCTTTATTTTTCGATCCATTATGATGCTCCTTTGCCATTAATGAAAGTACAATGTCACTGTCTCCTGCTTTCTTTCTATCTCTCTAGGAAATGGATGATGTCGAAAGCGATCAATAATACCATTGGAGATTAGCGTTAACACTTTCCTTTCAGACCGACTGATAGCGGAGAGATTGATATTTTGTCAACGTGAGGAAACGATAAATAATAACAAAAGCATTTACGACATGAACCCTCCATTTAGAAATCCCCCAGGTTCGAACGTGAGAATAGTGATGCAACATTCTTGTATTTTATGGAAATATGGAAATTTTATATGATTTTTCGAGACTATTGGCGATCGTCTTACTTATCGGACCGGTACTTGATGTAAAGTGCTCTGACGTTAGAATCTCGAAAAAATATAACGAATGACAGACCTTGCTTCAGTTGTTTAAAATGACGAGGATTGGTAAACAGAAGTAATGCCTCATATTTTTATTTTATATATTTATTATTATTATTTATTCACATAATTGATACACAGTCAAAATAAGATTTAAACAACAAATATTATTTAAACCAAGGCTATCCAACTTTAGGTAATCCAAGGGCCGCATTAGAAAAAAAAAAAAAAATTACCCGAGAGCTACATTACAATGCGTATCTAGTAATTTGATGAGCAGCAGCGACACAACCTCGAAAGCTGAACAAACTAACAACACTAATCGCGCATTCATTGCCCCGTGAGCGCCGGAGCATGCGCGTTGGAACAAACAGTGTAAGAACGCTTCTTTGACACATTTAATATTTTAAAAACAACTGGGTATATAGTGATGTAAAAACACGAAATAAAATTATCAACATCGAGATTATCGATTAGTGATAGAATTAAAATATCTAATACGAATTCGATTCAAATTGTTATTTTATTTTTTTGCTCGTGAAAATCAAACCCCACAGGCGGGCTGCATGCGGACCGCGGGCAGTGCTTTGGACAGCCTTGATTTAAACAACAAATTGACTGGTGATTACAGAATAATTCAGATTCTACCCAAGAATCTAAGTATAGTCTGTCAGGTAGCGTCGTAAAATATGGACTGATCAGAAGTAGAAAAGGCATATTTTTCGCATATATGCCAATGAATTATTTTGTCCACTTGATTATGGTGGTATTTATAGTCAGTTTGAGCTATCTTGCTGCAGGCACTGATTAGATGTTCTACAGTCTCATCTTTCTGATCGCATAATCTGCATTTTGATCATTATTGATGCTCAAAATTTTGCTTTCATTGCATTAGTTTGTAAGAGCTTCAAGAATAAATCCTTCTGTTTCTTTTTTCATATATTCATATTATAGCCATTGCCACGTCTTGTTCACGTCAATTTTGTTTTTAGTATCTTTAAGAAATTGGCAATGCAAAGGTTTATTTTTCCAGTGCAAATATCGGTTATTTTGCTGTTCCTTTTGTAATCGGATTTGTTTCTTGTTGCTTTTAGAAGATCCTCTTGTGTAATTGCTTGACGCATTTGTTCAGAGCTTTTATCGATGTTACCTTTTAAGCTAATTTCTTCTTCTTCCACAGACTGTCTCACTTGCAGCAGACCCCGTCCACCTATTCTCCTCGGTAGGTAAAACTGGTGAACATCCCTTCGTATATATTTATTTATTTTGTTTATTTATTAATTATTATTATTATTATTATTATTATTATTATTATTTCGACAGTAAGTTTTACATGTCAGTGTGAGTGGACTGTAGTAGCCTCAAATTCCGCTTTCTTCAGTGGCGCTGCGATCGGTCCTAAGCAGTTCAAATTTTGGCTGTTATAAATACGCGTATGAAGCAGAGTTGCGACTGAATTCGTTATTGTAGAAGATGTCCGCGCAGTTAGCCTGGTGGCTTTGTGCTTCGCAACCATATGCCTGGGGAAGGAGTGTCCTGGGTTCGATTCCCGTTGCCGTCGTGACGAGTTAGCTGGTATTGGGCGTGGACAGCAGGTTTTTTTCCCGTCAGTTTATCGGGTGTTTTTCATCCCGCAGCAGGCAAACCGTCGCCGTGAACACACACGGATCTACAGCCATAAATACTTAACCTACAGCCAGAGCCGGCGCTAGGGGCTTTGCCGCCCGCATGTAATTTCTGTCTAAGCGCCCCTGTAACGATCCGGGAGTGTGTGGTTCTTTTATGATAATAAAAATTTTAATTATTTGAAATGTCTTAAATAAATTTTGACAGAACAGCCACACGTTGGGTCGCTAAATGTAACGAACCGGGGATGTTGACTAGGCAGGATAATCGTTAAAAACCTTCAAAAATATTCAAAAAATTCTTAAAAGTTAAACCAAATTTTGATAAAGCCACTTCACTTTAATCGTTGAATATAATGATACAGGGATTATAGCCTTCTCACCGACCCGAATCGCTAACAAAATTAAAATGAATTTTAATTAAAGTTAAAATTTATTTGAACTAAAGTTTAAAAAATTCTTGCATTTTACAAGTTATTAAATTATTAGTAACTTGTAAAATATTTTTAATAATTTTTATAAGCGGAACTATCTTTTTGGAAAATAAAAGAAACTCAAGATAGATGAGAAAATAAGAAAAGAATTCAGAAATAATTAGAACATTTAATATAAGTATTCAAAAAATAACATCTTTACAGAATAACAGAAAATAAATTAAATTACATAAATATACTTGAAATTTTTTTATTAAAATTTTAATGTTTTTGATTTCATATTCACAAAATTAGAAATAATGGTCTTAACGTCTAATTCCGCACATATATAATTTTCAATAGCTATTAACGCCAAAATAACAAGCCTTTTTTATGACATACATACTTGTTCTTAAGTAGGTTTTAATCAATTTTCAACTTGGAAAGGAACGTTCACCACTCGCTACACTAACAGTTAATGTTAATAGTATTCTTAAAGCAATTGAAAAGTTAGGGAAAGATAAATTATTGGACACAATAAAATTAAGAATATCGAAAAGGCTTTTGAATATTTAAATTATCCTTCTGAAAAATATCCCGGAAAGCACATAACTCGTCATATATTTCTATTGAATTTAAGTCTTTATTGTCGCAGTCCTTCAAGCGAATCTCTAAATCGTCACAATTTTTTCCTAAATCTTCATTATTAATTTGTAGTAATCTATACAAGAAATTGAAATTATCATAATATGTTTTTAGTTGTTCAAAACGTTCTATTAACGAACACATTGCAACGTCTAGAAGTGTATAAAACACATGCACTCTAAATTTATCTTCTGGAGATTTCGTCGTGATGCTCGTAGTCAAATTGTCTTGTCTTCTTTCGTCGTCGAACTTCCGTACCAGTTTTAAATTCTTGTTCTTCATCCATCTCTTCACTCAGTTATTTTGCCGTTTTTAGAACTTCTTTAAAATTTGTATCTGATCGATACTCTTGTAAGAATATTTTTAAGTTTTCGATAGATCCTAAAGCAAGTGTAATGTTCATATTTTTGTCTTGAAGCATTTTACTCACAGGGTTTATTTTGTTAAGTAAATCATACCAAGTTATAAGAGAGCAAATAAATTTGTAGTCCTTTATTTTAGCACATAATGTTTGTGCTTCATGCTGAGTTTCTTTATTAAAATTTTCATTATTTAAATTTCAAAAAGTGCATCATAAATTTCTCCTAACTGATATCGTAGAGGGCGGATTGCATTAATTTTACTTTCCCATCGCGTTTCTGATGGCTGTTTCAATGTTGATTTTTTTTACGAACTTCAAAAGGTTGCCCAACGTTTGTAAGAGAATGAAAAGAAATTTTATATTTCTTGAATAATTGCAAAGAAACTAATTGTATCTGCATTCACTTTGGGTGCATTGTTAATGATTAAATTTATAGTATGAGCAGCACATGGCACGTAAAAAGCTCGAGGATTTTTGTTCAAAAGCAAATTTTGGAGCCCATATTTTTCCCTTTCATATTTGCCCCATTGTCATACCCTTTACCTCGTATGTCTTCAATGGGAATGTTCCATTTTTCCAGTTCCATTATTGTTGCACACAAACCACGTCCTGTGGAATCTAATATATCTGCAAAACCTAAAAGGTTTTCTCTGATCTTGACAATTCCATTGTCACAGGAAACAAAGCGAATAATAATGGTCATTTGTTCTGTTTTACTTGCATCAGGTGTGCCGTCTAAAATTATGGAATAATATTTAGATTTTCGAATTGATAACAAAATTGTATCCCTGATTGCGTTACTTAAAGTTTCCAATATTTCATGTTGACTGTCTCAAATAGCGTACCCTATTGTTTCGTTGTAGGGCCCTTTCAACATGATTTTCCATAACGGGATCAAACATAGCAAAACAGTTCGACTAATTTTAAAAAATTGCCGTTATTCCTTTCATATCATTTATCAGATGATCCGCGAAAAGCTAAATTTCGACTGCCAAGGAATTTTATAATTTCAATCAAGCGTTCTAAAACACTTGACTATTGTTTCTTTTCCATTTCATACATGCTTTGAGTCTGGAAATCAATAGTAGTTTTTTAAATTTTTATCAACTTTCTTCCATTTTAAGAAATTTTTCATGTGAGTTAAACTAGTCTCATGTCTATGTAAAGTTGTACTTACATTTCTCCAATAGTTATAACCTTCTACAAGACCTCAGTAGGTGATTCAGTTGATTCAGTAGGTGCGCCAAGTTTGCAAAAAACAGAATTTAAAGTTTCGGAATAAATGAGCCATGTTTTTGGCACGAGCTCCAGTTTTCCATTTTTCTATTATAATACGTGTCGCCAAATTTACGACCATATGTATCTCTGGGATATATTATATTTTTATTTTGAACAGGCCCCATTTCAATTAAAACGACTCGTAATTTTTCATCAATATTTCCCCATTCACCTGAATCTTCTAAATTTACAGACACTAACAATGTGTTAGTTTCGTGGTCAACTACAACTAAATCTTGTTGTAGTTGACTAAATCCTAACTATTTTTCACTTAAATCATGTTCAATTATCTTGTTCAATAGTTGCAATAGTACTTTCATGCAAACTGGATGATGTGCACGGTTCTTCAACTCTGATTTCTGATGTATCGAGTTGGTTCTGCATCAGAATATTTTAATATTTTTAACAAATTTATTAAGAGCCCCAGTTTGTTTCTTAATATATGATTCTTTCGTAGCACGACGCTTACGATTTTGTGCACCGAATAACTTTTTTTAATTTTTGATTCCATTTCTATTTTATACCCACAAGAAATTATTACACAACACGACACAGAGACGAAATAATAGTCCGTACTGCGCTACTGTCAGTAGCCTACTGAGATGCGTACCATATGACTGGTTAACTAGCAACAAATGTTTTGTATGAAAATTCGTTTCTGCGCATAAAAACCGTTCACTGTTTTATGCGAATTATGTTTTATGTTTTATACTGTTTTATGTACCCTGCCTACAGCCAGGCAAGCACTTAGCCCTCTAGCTGCAAAATTGTAAACAGCCGGCTGATCAAAGAGGCGGCAATATACTTTTTTTTTTTTAATTTTTTTTCGGTGTATCCGGCCTTATTTATTTTAATATTGATCATTCTAAGAATTTTTTGTTTTTATGATAAAAATTTTGTTTCTTCAAAATTAACTTGTGAACCGTTCCCTGGCTGCGGCGCGCGCATGCACCGCATGCTCTGCATGCCCGCTTCCGTTGGCCCTGCCTACAGCCATAAATACTTAACACTGATTAGAATTCCTCCCTTTTCTGAACTCGTCCCAATAGGGACGGGGGAGAAAAGGGAGGAAACTCCATACGAATAAATAAAACTGTAGAAGATGCGAATCCAACAGAAATTCGTACCCGCCGGAAAACTGTGTATGAAGACGATGCGTGCGAAACAGCACATTTCGGCACTGGTTAGACATTTTAAGAGTTCAGAGACAGACCTCGAAGCTACCGGCTGACGACGGACATGAGTCGTATTAATGCGCTAATATAAAGGAGGTCATCACCGTTTCGTTACTGACTACGCGACCCCGTCGTTAACATACATATAGAAACATCGTAAAAACGCCACAAAGAAACGTAGAAACGCGACAAAGTAGGAAGTATTGCATTGTCCAGAATGAGATACCTCTCGGAGTTCACTGTTCGTGGCACCACAAACAGAAGTCCGAAACCAAACCAGGAAAAAAAAACGGGACACCATCACACCGCCACCTCGGAATTTCATAATTGGGGTTATGCACTCTGTTAAGAGGCGTTCATCTCGCATCCGCCACACCCGTCCATCTGTGGATGGTGTAACATGATTTGTCCCTCCATAACGCAGCTGTCCAAGCTTCGACGTCCCATTGTACATGCTCTTTGCATCACTGAAGATGACGCTGCACGTTGCTTAGGATAATTTCGGGGGCTTGCATATTTCGGTTGTGAGCCTCTGTTTTTGTGCAAATTTCTGTTCCAGTCGACGCTAAGAACTACGAATTCAACGTGTCGGCCGATGAGGGCGGTTTTTACATATCCTTCATAGCATGCTACAGTCACATTCGGTGAATGTGTTGGATTGTCCACTATACGGAGCTCTTGCAACTGACTCCGTGCACTTCCAGCTCAGTATAGTATCACTGACTGTTGACCTGGGATGGTCCAATTTGTCAATAATTTGGCGAACAGATAGGCTTACAACATGGCATCCTATCACAACGCCTCTTTCAAACTCACAGACCCCTTCTCGCAACGATTTCACCAGGACACAATTGCACTAACTTGGGAGCAATTTATACCTGCTACAAATGCGTGAGTCGTTACATGGCACGATGCAGCTTGCCAATAGAGGTGTTCGTTGACTTCTTTCCAACCAGTGTATGTTTAACAATGCCTTTTGTTTGGAAAGACCTGAGTTCGAATTTCGTATAGAATGTATTGAACCTTTATCATGGCAATTCTGCTGAAGATTAATTGGCTTGTTTCGTAGGGAAGTAGCAGGGTTTTTTCCTCCTGAAAACTCAGGTTTTTAATCCCGCAAAACTGACAAACAGATCAGAAGAACACACGCAATTTACAGACATAGGATACTACTTTGATAACCCCGTTCTGTCGGAGTTGAAAGCCTGCATGATGTACGTATAAGCGGAAGAATTTATATATTTACCTGTTACCTTCGAAAGGAAGTACTGTATTTTAAAAGTGGCCATGTTGTTGTTGCTGTGGGATGATTTCATTTGTTTCTGTGTAGCCTTTAGGACTCTTCAATTCCGAGTTCATTGTTGATCTAACAAATCCTAAGTATCACCCTTTATATACAAATTTTGTTCGATTGTGGAATTAAAAATCCGACATAAACTGAGAAAAGCCCTTACATCGCCGTATGGAAGTTTCATCTTCCATTAAAATTAAAAAAAAAAAAAAAAAAAAAAACTTTTATTTCATAAGTTTTTTGATAGGTTCCTATAATAAAAGGTTTTTATTTCATGCAAGAGACTTTCTTTCGTAGCTCTTATAATACCCTAGTGATTGGGTTTATGTGTGTAATCCTCTTGGATTCAACATAAGAACGTAATGGTTGTTTAATCCACTTTTAGTAAGCAGTTCATGACGGACTTTTCCTTACTCAGAAATGAACTTAACAGTGTTAAAAGAAACCGACTAGACACTTAATGTAGTGTGTGTGTGTGTGTGTGTGTGTGTGTGTGTGTGTGTGTGTGTGTGTGTGTGTGTGTGGACTGTGTCTTTGACCTCTGTTTCCTATCAAGGTTGCAGCAGATGATGCTTCGTCTAGTGGAAAACTGCAAAACACCTTCGTAATGATGCCGCACAAATCTCTTACGAGCGGGATGCTACGTTTGTCGCGAACATAACTGTTAATCCATAAATAGATAAACTACGCTTTGAGGGGAAAATGGATGACGATACAGTAATGGAGAATGGTTTTTCATTTTAACTTTATCAAGAGAGAGAGAGACCGCCTACTATTTATCAGTTCATGTATAATTCAAAGAACATGAAATATATGCAATTGAAATGGTATCAGCGATTATGGAGAAAATATGGTTTGTAGCTGCTGATTCAGGACTGCGACAAGATCACCAATGCTTATTTAGTTTGGAAAAGAATGATCAGGTACTTTTTGGTTAGACGAAAGGTAAAATATACTGCTTAAAAAAATTCAAAATACTTTTCCTTCCTTTACACCATAAATGATCAAACTTCACTTTAAAGTGAGTTAACTACATTATTTGAATGCTTTTGCATGTGCCGTGTAGTGAGGAGCAAAGCTGTTGGCGTAAGATTTGCGAGTGAAAAAATACTACTAGCTTAGGCTTAAGAAGCATGCGGCTTATACCAAATTGGCAAACAGATGTTGTAAATATCCGTACTGTTAATCCATTTATTTTATAATAAGTTAATGGAAAATATAAATAGAAATATACAATTGTATAATAAATATAAAATAAATAAATAAATATAAAAATATAAATAAAAATATATAAAAATATAAATGGAAAATAAAAATTATAAATAAAAAAAAAAGAAAAAGAAATAGAATATCAAATAACAAGGCTGGTTTATATGAGTTTGTTTATTTTACTGTTGGTATGAAATGTTTAGTAAAACTCCAAAACTGCTGGTTTCCAAGAACAACAAATTCACCACATTTTCCTTTTTAAAATCATTTATTATTAAAAGAACGAGGCTAATATAACTGTTTGTTTTATTGATCATGTAAGCAGACGATGTGTACGCTTCAGAACTAATCAAGGAATAAATGCTATCAAGGAAAGAATTGAAGCTGGTTATATTAATAAGAAATGTACAAAAAAAAAAAAAAACTAAGCAAGATCCATCTTATTTTTCTCTCTGATGCAATTTAAATTTTGTTTTTAATATATTTTTTATTTAGCTTTTTAACTTTTATTTTTTAAAATTGTAGAAAGGTGAACTGTTAGGGTTGTTATGATGATACAATAGCAGCTTTCACTGAAAATTTATAAGTATCTTACGGATTTGTTTTTTCTACAGTTCAGAAAAAATACTCTTAATGAAAGCAGAAATTTAAAAACACGGGATGTCTTGTATAGCTATATAATTAATTTATTTGTTTACAAATAAATAAATTATTATTAATAATTTGTTTACAAATTAGACAAAACTCATATAACTGGTAGATTAGTTTTATTGCCCGGTGTATTGGCGCACCCAGGGAGGGGGAACAAGGGGGCCCTGGCCCCTCCAAAAGAAAATGGAAAAAACACTAGAAAAATTTTCAAAAATCTTTTCCTAATTAAAATTATTTTTTTTTAAAAATTTATGTTGTGTCATGTCTTCTATTTCTATGCTACTTATGAAATAGCGGTCACACAAGGTGGGAATACCCTTAGCGCTCGGAATCTTGGCCGTTGTGAACGCAAGGCAAACGAAGTAGTGTGCTCGGGCGCTACTTCGTTTGCCCGAGCCGCGCCAGAGGAGATCACGGGTATCATGTATTGGCGATCATGCAGGTCATACGAGTCATAGCTCGTATGCAATGCGTAGTGTGTATTCTCAAATCGTGTACTCAACTCGCTCCCCCCCCCCAAGATTTAATCTGGAGGAGAGCTGAGTATACTCTCCCCCCCACCAAGATTAAATGTTGAGTGCTCGGCCCCCTCCAATATCCTGAGTACGTCACTGGCAGGATTCCGGAGAGGATTTTTTTTTTTTTACTTTTTTTAAAGAGGGAAAAATAAATAAAACAAAATTCAAAAGAAGTTTGTTTATAATCTTTGGTAAGTTCTTTTCCAAATGAAATTGAACTTTTTTATACTATTTTTTTTTTATTTTTAACGAGAGTTATTTGAAAAAAATATTTTTGTTTATTATTTAATTCTCTTTTTCTTCTTATACGCTTCAAATATGTTTTTCTTGGGAGACGGGAGTTAGGAAAAGCTTGGTCGTGGGAGAGTAAGAGGAATGAAATCCATTTACATCAGGAGGATTTAGCCAAGCAGCAAGGCACGCAACATTACTTCTCTGTTCTTAGAGAATTATTGGAAAGGGAATTGCGGTGGGGTGAGGGGAATTGAAAAAGGAGGGTTCAGAGTTCTTCACACACGTAAGTCCAAATATTTTAATCTTTACGAGTTTTTTTTTTTTTTTTTTTTTTTCTTTTAGCAGAGAAGTGCATGTTACGAAAATCCTCTCTCTCTCTCTCACTCACTCACGCACACGCACGCACGCGCGCGCACGCACACACACACACACACACACACGCGCGCGTATTATGTATTCAGCCGATGTCTTTCTGTGCAAGTACGAAAAATGAATGTATTTGCTAGAACAAGATAAAGGCATTTTATATCTTTTATAAAAACATTTTATATTTTTCAATTTGTGCAGTTTGTGAATTCATTTCTAAACGAAACAAATAAAAAATGTAAAAAAAAAGAAGAAATAAATGGTTTATCAAATTAAAAAAAAAGAAACATAACTCATAAAATTGGAACTATTATAATACATGGATTTTGATTAAAAAAAAAAATCTCAAGATCGAAACTGTCAAAACCAGTGTGTGTCGATACTTTAGATTTAGGAACGGCAATCAAGAAGCTTTTTGATTAACAGAAGTTTGCAGCAGAAACATGGAAATTGACAAAACGAGACCTAATTAATGCAAGCAATGAAAACGAAAGTTTTCAGGACATATTAGCGTGTCTTGCTTTACGGAAACTTGGATATTTCACTCCGTAAACTGACTAACAAAAACACAATTTACAGAGAAGGAATATTCCTTGAGACTTAAGCCTAACCACCTTACAGTAAATTAAGGATTTGAATGTCAAAGGTACTTGGTTTCTAAATAATGAGCCATAGAGATTTGCGAAAGACCGATTGAGATATAAAAGGAAGTAGGGTGAATGAAAAATACTTATTTTACAAACTGTTCTTTTTTTATTGATATAATGACTTCATTTTCCCCCCACTAATAGCATTTTAATTTGAACTATAATTCATAACAGCATATGCTCATATCTTAACCAGAATAAGTATTTTTTAAATAATTTAAAATGATAAGCTTTTAAAATAAATGGTTCGTTTCTTTTTTATACTAAATAAAAGATAAATGATTTAGTTATGTAATCATTAATTCTTTGCGGATTAATTAAAATTTTGAGCAGGTTAGTGTCGTGCATGTATTCCTGTTCATATTTATACGTCAGCTAAAACGTGTTCCCCAATGATTTACACAGTTTTTATTAATACTATTTGGAATTCCAGGATGACAACTAGAAGTGCTTTGCGGTCTTTCATAAGGCTGAATTTGCTGAGTTCAGCAAGAATTGCATCGATTGGCGCTTTCGATTTGAGCTCCTTGATGTGAGATGTCCTAATGATATTTATTTACATGTACTGATAATAACTGATATTTATTTATATGTACTCGTTTGTATTCTTCGGTCGACTTTAAGGAATTAAAAAATCTGAGTGTTTTTTTTTTTTTTCGGAATAAAATTCTTACCTGCTTTTTCAAATGATCGACTAACTCATTCTAAAATCGGTTAAAAAAAAAAAAAACCCTAGGAGAGGGGAAAAAAGATTTAGTAGGTGACTGGAATCTAAGCTATAGCTTAGATTCTCGGGGAGAGAGAGAGAGAAAAAAAAAAAAAAAAAAAAGCCTCGCCTACTCCCTGTAAGGGAATCAAAGGCGTTAGCTTTTTCTTTTTCTTTTCTTTTTTTTTTTTATTTTTTAAACTAGACTGATATGAAGTAAGACGAGGCCGTGAAGGCCTATTATAATAATACACTATTGTTACTTTAATAATAATAATAATAATAATAATAATAATAATAATAATAATAATAATAATAATAATAATAATAAAACGAGCTAACTACTCCGTTTGGGGTATAAAAGGCTTTCAAGGATTTATTTATTTTTATTATTATAATAATAACAATATAGTTAATTTTATAGTAAACCAAATATATTAAAATAATATTATTAATTTCTCCTAAAACTTATAGGTCGGAAGAAAGGTTACATATTTTGAGGGCAACAGAAATGTGGGGGGGTCTAAAAATCCAGAAAATGACGTTACTTAATTCATTCACGGGCCTTTATGGAAGACAGATAATATCTTCTTCCTTAAAGAATGTCCATAACGAACAGGATTTTAACTTTTTCCACCACGGCGAAACCATGTGATCTCTGTGAGTAAAATATCCGTGTTGGATCCATTCTCATTTATGATCATCAGACATCTTTCTCCGCTCTTTGAAAATATTGATCTATGGAAGTAGGCCAGCATTGGTTTTATCTAAATCTACGAAATCCATATTATCATAAACTATCGCTCTTCTTGTCACCAGATGTACTTTAGTCGCAAACGCTAGTCGTTCCTTCATCGCATCGAATACCGAGGTTTTTCGGAGAGGGGTCACTTCCCTGATTTATGTACTTTGCTCTCTTCTTCTTTCTCCCCACCCCAAGGAAGAAGCATGTCATTGCTTTTGTTCCATCTTCGAGACTTGAAAAAAATCAATGAAATCCCACTTGAACTTTTTGAGAGCTTACCAATGAACCATCAGTATGATTGGAATATAATCTGTGGTCTATTTTCAAAGCTGCTATACTTCCATATTAACATATTATTAACGATATTAAAATAAAATAACAAAAATCACCACGTTGCATCTTATTAAATTTATAAACCGAAATATGTTTTCTTTAAAATCAGATTTCTGATCGGGAATTTTTTTTATTTATATGACAATAACAACAACAACAAAAATGAATTAATCATTTACAGCCAAGAAAGCTTTGTTTTGGATCATATTGATTATGGGGTGTCAATAAAGAACTACAGTTTCTTTTAGCGAATTCTCTGATCTTTTCAGCACAAATGTTAGCAAAAAAAAAAAAAAAACGGATGATACAAATTAAAATTCAGACAATTGACCACAGTTTGGGGTGTGTGTGTGGGTAGGAATTTTAATACTGGGCTCACTGACAGAATTTATTAACCTTAGATATAAATATAAATTAGGACTTGTTTATTTTACAGCGTCTTAACACTTTTTTACTGCTTATTATCCGTGTACTAGTTTAATTGATTTTAGTAGTGACAGGTCATTTACATCATAATCAGTATATACTCATAAACTGATCATACTCTCTCTCTCTCTCTCTCTCTTAGCATCTCAAAACGGACAAGCCCCGTTTTGAGATGCTAATTAACAGCCATAATATACTGGTCTGACAGTCTTAGTTGCTTAATTCCAAATAACCAAAAAACAACCTCATTGAAGACTTGAGGCGGCTTAAAAGTTCCATGCTTCCATGGTTGGTCTTCAGAGCAAAGTTTGCTGATTGTTACTCTTTCACCTATCCAATAAACTAAAGGTTTATAACATCTCTTGTGTTTCTTCGTAAAACATATTCCTCGCTAATTTGTCTGTTTTGCAGCAAAGAAAAACCATGTCATTATTATATATAATGACATGGTTTTTGCCTTGATAAGACCTCATCTCGACTACTGTGCCCAGATTTGGTCACCTAGGTTCCTTCTTGATGGGGAGGAGGTGGAGAGGATCCAGAGGCGAGTGACTAAGATGATAGTATGTCTATGGAATGAACCATATGAGAACAGGTTGAAGATTTGTGGGTTGCATAAATTAGTTGATAGGCGGAAAAGGGGAGATATGATTGAGATATTCAAATTGCTAAAGGTTTTCTATAGGATTAATTTCAGAGGATAATTTTGAGATCAGGACTGGTGGTGGGAGAACCAGGGGACACCTATGGAAGCTGGGCAAGAGTGTGGTTAGCAGGGGTGTTAGAGCTGGGTTCTTTACTTTTAGAGTGGTAAATGAGTGGAATAAGCTGTCAGAGTCTGTTGTGGGTGCTATGACGGTGAGTGAGTTCAAGGATGTGTTCAAGTGAGTTCTCACAGTATGATGGATACTGTGAGAATGTCATATAGTTGTGTGGACATGATGTTTAGGGCCTCCCTCGATAAGTCTAAGGACTCCTTGGAGTCGCCCGTAATAATAATAATAATAATAATAATAATAATAATAATAATAATAATAAATAATATATAAGACAAGTCAGCTCATATTCAACAAAGGTCCATAGTAGAGGTTCCTCCATCCTAAGACGGGATTCGAACCCAGGTGTACACGGAGCACATGTCTCAAAGGCGCTGTGAGTCCCACTTCCCAATTTGTTTCAGATTCTTATTAACTTTGCGTCACGAGGTAGATAGTTCAAACAGCGTTTGTTATTTAGTCTTTCTTTTAGGTGAGTTTCACAAAATACGTATCACTTGTCCTTCCGTCCGTCTGTACGTGCAATTAAAATTTGATTACAATTTGACACTTGAAATCTTTACAGAACCTCTCCGAGCTATCTCTATTCCCGTTTCAATCGGACTATTTGCATACGTAAAACATTAGTAAAACGTTTCGAAATTATACAAAGTAATGACTTCCATCTGGCGGAAAAATATGTCTATTCAGTTCAGTTTGATTCATGAACGAATCATCTTTATTTGTAAAATTTAATAAAATGGGTCAAATGAGTTTCCATGGTGCAGTTGAAATAACAGGACGATATTTTCCCTTCGATTTGAAAAGAACTCGTCATAAGTCGACATACAGTCATTTATTCTTCTTTTTCTTCTTCTTCTTCAGTGAGAGGGTGCAGCACCATGTCCTTCCAGTTCTCTCTGTTGGTGGCTTTCTTTTTTGTTTCTGTATAGCCATGTGATCCTGTCCATGATCTTATATCTTCAAGCTAATGTCCTTCGCTTTTTTTGCCTCTTGATCCTTTTCCCATAATTTTTCCTTCTAAAACTGTTAGTATCCTCCTTCCTGCTGAACCTCTCAGTACATGCCCTGCCAATCTCATCTTTCTCTGGATCATTTCCTGTAATAAAGATCTCTGCGTTCTCATTCTCTGTAGGACATCTGTATTTGTCACAAGTTCTGTGCATGGGATTTTCAGAGCTCTCCTATAGCACCACATTTCAAAGGCTATTATCTGTTGCCTTACTCTCTTCTTGAATATCCAGGTCTCACTTCCATATGTGAAAATTGGCCACACTAATGTTCTTATCATTCTTTTCTTTGTCTCGATACTCACAGAACTTCTGAACAGATCTTTATTTTTCCAGAATGCATCTTTAGCAATGGTTGTGCTTATTTTTATTTCTTTATTTTGCTTTCCATCTGCAGTAAAGTAGGTGCCTAAATATTAGTATTCTGTTCTATGTTCAATTTTCATATTGTTTATGAATATTTCTGACTCGGATCTGCCGTATTTTGAGATTTTCATAAATTTGTTTTTTTTTTTGCATTAATATCTAATCCAAATTCTTTAATTATTTACCTTCTTCAATTAGTAGTTGCAGTAATTTGATTAATTTGTTTCTGTTTTCTGCTATTAGAATGGTATCATCAGCATATCTAAGATTGTTGTATTTTATACCATTGATACTAATTCCTGTTTTTTGTTTTTCAATCTTTTTCATCACTGTCTCATCACTATAGATATTAAATAGATTTGGTGAAAGGATACAACCTTGTCTAACTCCTCTTTTTATTTTCACTTCTGAAGTCTCAAAGTTAAACAGCTGCATTTTCATCATCATCATCATCATCAAATTCCTGCCATGTACCCTCAAGGGGTGTACAGGATATGACAGTACTACATGAAAAAATTACATCATTACTAACTTCCTATCTACAATTTTCCTCCAAATCAGTCTGTTACTTGTCAAGACTTAGGGGGTGCTTAAGGGTCAAAGCTGTATAACTGAGAGGAGACCTCCACATAGCCTTTAAAGGAATGCGGAGAACCGACCAGGGCTTCTGACCTAATGTCCAATCCTCACCTTCTCGTGGTGCACCCTGTTGGGTATCTACTTTGATACTGAACGAACGAGGATGGGCTGGCAATTTGGGATTTAGCCGACCAAATTGTATTCTTATTGGTTAAACCAAAATAAAAAATGATGGTACAACATGACAGCTGCATTTTCTGTTCGGTGTAAATCATTTTTATAATCTTAAGTACATGATCTTCTATGTCTAATTTATCTAATATATTGAACATTTTATTATGTTTTACCCGGTCAAAAGCCTTCTAAAAGTGTATGAAGCATATGTAAATGTTCCTGTTTCTTTCAAGTGATCTTTCTATTAGAATTTGTAGTTCCAGGATAGCATTAATGGTTCCCATTCCTCTTCTGAAGCCTTTCCGTTGTTCACTCAATTCACCGCTTATGGCTCTTTCAATTTGTTTGTTAACGAAGGTTAAAATAATTTTAGATGCATGGGATATTAGGCTCACGGTTCTGTTATCCTCACAATTTTGTGCATTGTGTTTCTTTGGAATTGGTAGGCAGACAGATGTTGGAAAAACTTCAGGTAATTGTATTGTTTTATAGATGTCCTGAATGGATTCTACTAAATAGTTGTTATTATTGCCAGTCAAAGCTTTCAGCAGCTCAGCCGGAATATTATCACACCCAGGGGATTTATTATTAGGAAGATTCTTAATTAGGTGTTCTACCTCCTTTCTTGTGGGTTGAGTGGTATCTGTTGTTACGTTTAACTTAAGGTGTGAATCATCTAACATGTTATCATTATCATCATCATAGATGTCTGATAAGTACTGCACCCATCTTCAATTTATCTTTTCCTTATCAATGAGTATGTTTCCATCTTTGTCCTTCATGTTATTAGACTGTGTACGTTTTGTTTTCCCATTAAGTTCTTTCACTTTCAGGAATGCTTCTCTGATTTTGTTCCAATTTTGTAATTCTATCTCAGTGCACTGCCTATTTATCCAGTTTTCTGTCAATCTTTTACGTAACTGTTTGATTCTTTTATCCAAAGTTTTATATCTTAACCTTTCTTCTTCATTTGCTCCTCTTTTCCATGTTCTTCTTTCATCAATAAGGTTGATTACCTCTTGAGTTATCCATGGTTTTTTCTTTCTTTCTTCTTCTTATTTATTGATGTGGTTTTTAGCAGATGTTATGATAGCTGATTGTAGTCTATTCCATTTAGAGGATTCATTTTCGTTTTGCAACTGTGCAGACAGCAGTTCTGAAATATTTTCATTAAATTTTGATTTTATTATCGGATTTTGTACCATTTGCAGGTCCCATTTTAGGGGTTGACTTCTTTTAAATTTTATTGTTTTCAGGCGAATATTCATCTTCATTAAGACCAGTCTATGATCAGATCCATAGTCAGCACTTGGCATCACCTTTGAGTTCTGTATTCCATTGAAGTGACGTTTACTGACTACAATATAGTCTAATTGATTTTTGTATCTTCCATCCGGAATTTCCCATGTGTATCTTGCTCTTGGTTTTTGTTCAAAATAAGAGTTATGATGAGATTGTGCTTGTTACAGAAATCAATCAGCTTTTGTCCTCTCTCATTCCGAATTCCAAGTCCAAATGGACCCACGTGTATAGATGTTCTCTCTGATCCAACTTTTGCGTTCCAGATATCTATTTCTGCTTCCTCATTCTGTTCTGCAGGAGCATATATTTGAATGATCAACATATCTCTAGGTTTAGATTTCACTAGAATTGCCATTACTCTATCTGATTTTTTGATTATATAGATAATGTTTTTATCAGTTTTCTTCTCTACAATAAATGCTACACCTCTTCTTGATATTTCACCACCTGATGTATATATTTTATATATCTTACCATTTGGAAGTTTCGACTCAAAATCTGATGATCCTTTCCAAAAAGTTTCACTCATTCCTAGTATACTAATATTCGATCTCTCCATCTCTCTCTCTCTCTCTCTCTCATCACATTAGCCAATTTCCCGCATTTATTCAATCCTCTTACATTCCAAGTAGCAACATTCAAGCAATTTTTGCTTAGAGTTTCTTTATAGAAGTCACAGATTGACGATACCACAGGGCCTGCTATATCACCCTGACACCACCGTTCCGGGCATATTGAGACTACCTGGGCTTTAATTCTTTTCTATGTAGACATGATGCTTTACACAGCGGTATTTTTTACGGAATGGGCCTCCAGAACCATCCAACCCCCCAATATGAATGGAGGACCTCAGCTGTCGTTGGTTAGCGGGTCCCATGGACCTAGCCGGGAGGCCTACAAAGTAATGTAAGTCATTTATTAGTAATGTAAAATCCTTAATACGATTCTTGTGTTCGCACGCATGCGTACTGTTGTAAACTGCAAATATTGAATATTTAACAGAAGGAGATCGCGATATAGATAATTTTAAGAATTCCAGGAAGGAACGAAGATTAATTGTTAAAAGTTGCACAGAGATAATTACATAGTTTAAGATTTTTCCCTGCGAAAATAGTGACATATGCTTTAGCTTTAAAAAATATTTTGTGCAATAAAAATTGGTTACCATTTAGAACAATTTCTAATTGATATTTTCTGGAGGAGCAGTAACTGCTTGTGATTAGTAACGAAGAGAGGAAGGAAGCAACACTATGTGGTGGTTATATGTAAAAAAAAAAAAAAAAAAAATGGCGTAATAAATTTGTGTTTCATTGTTATATTTGTGCTTCATGTTTTCGCATTCCGCCAATGAAAACAAATCTAGCTTATAATTATAGAAATAACAAAAAAGCAAATGCGTGTTCAATCGTTTTTTATTCGAGATGTTCAGCTTGTTCTAGCCTGCTAATAATTTTAACTCAGATCAGGTTGAAAATAATTTAAATTTTAACTGTAATATGAAGAGCACTTAAAAAATGAAGCCACTTAAAACAGAAGTATCAGAAGCGAGATTTTATTATAATGTAATATATACAAATAGAGGGCCTGTGTAGCTCAGTGGAAGTGGCTTTTGCTTCCTGTGCGCTAGACCGCTCGAAGAAAGATGTATACTCTAGTCTAGTCTAGGTGCCGAGTAGAGGAACTGTTTCTAAGCCTTTCTTCTCGAGTCAATCGATGTTTGGCAGACACAAGGAATTTTCCCCTGGAAACCCATGAAAATCGACGGTCGAATTCACGCTATTTCAAAGAATTACATATTATGGTGGGGTTAGGGTTCATAAGATGGCGACACATGTCAGTCGTCTCTTTATTGGATACTGATTATAATTAGTGATAATCTTGGACCAGCTATCTATGATTGGCTACCTGTGGAGATTGAACTGCGCACTCAGTCTCCAAATATCATATAGTGCTAAAACGGCTTTGTCTACTCCCTATAAGGGACTAAAAGGGGTTAGCTTATTTTTTTTTTATTTATATACAAATCCGCTAACGTCTTTTATTCCCAAAAATATGTAGGAGAGGCAATTGGTCCTAGCTTTTCAAATACTGGCAGGTTATCAATGATTTTCAATAGGCATCAGGGGAAGAGTAGGGCAGAGATAACACTGCCGACATCACGTGATCCCTAACACTATACACTACTATCTGCAATGACTGATGCATTGAACTTTGTTCGATGAATAATTTTTATTAAAAGTGAGGTAATTTGTTATGCCAATATATGGTTAAAATTGTTGGACGTTCTGACATTTTTTCAACACTGTATATAATCCCGATTTACAAAATTCAGTATTGAGGATAGGATTGTTGTTGGTGTTGTCCACAGCTTTCATAAATCTGTATATGGAGACAGTCGAAGACCAAACTACAGCCACTTTTCAGCTATGTATCGGGAAGAGATATGATGTTGTGTTCTCCGCAAGTTTCTGAACTAACTACTGGCCAGAGGCTAAGGCTGGTAATATAATGTGCTATCGCTAGGTATTGTTTCATTGCCTTTATTATGACTTATTTTTGAGTCATCATAGCTTGCATTTGTTTGTTTGTTTCTTTATTTCATGTAAATGCGATTTAGCTGTTCAGTTGTGTATTGGAATTTTCAAAACGACTGAAGTGAAATAGCTAAGAATTTTTTTGTTTATCAAATTTTGTTTTAAACTGAGTAAAAATTCTTCAGAGACTTGAATTGAGCCGTTATCATTTGGAATTGGGCAAAGGGGAAAAACACACATATTTCTGAATAATTTTCGTTTCAGGCAACTGACTGTCACTCAACAGTATTTTTAGGTGATAACGTTATCCAAATATGACCAGAAATATTAAACCCTGTAAATCATTTATCGACCACGACAGTTTCATAGTACATACTCGAACTACAGCAACTCGACTGTGATGCGCTGCCACCTGGACTCACTATTACTGATTCTTGTGATTTATTTTTGTTTTTTCAAGATGACAATGAAAATCAAAGAACTGAGATTTCATGATGTTTCAGACTGAATCACAGGCAGTGCTGAAGATAGGCTTAAACAAAGGCTGCCATTCGTTGTTTCAGTATGTTAAATGGATGGGAGAAAGGACAACTCATTGTGGTACTTCACAGGTTACTGGTACTGCTTTGCTCTGCGCTGATCCTATATGTGTGATGTGCTTTCTGTTTTTCATGTATGCTTTGAACCACTGGAATAGACTACCTCCGATTCCGATATGTGTTAGTGTGTCAAACGCTTTTGTTAAGTCAATAGAAACGACTAATACTATTCTGTTTTTATCTAATGGAGCGTTTATTAGGTCTGTGAAATCTTCCAGGAGTGTTGCTGTTCCTTTATTTTTTTGAATGCCATATTGTGTTTTGGGGATAATTTGGAAATTTATCAATGTATGTGGAGAGTTTACGAGAATTTAGTGTTTCAGGTATGTGCCTCGTTTCAAAGATTTTATTTAACAGTCTTAGTATAACTGGACATAGATTAGTTGAGTGTTTTTGGTGTCTTTTGGTCTGATTCCGTCTATTAATGGTCCTTGGTTAGGGTTAATTTGATGAATTGCAAGTCAAAGTTCTTTGAACTTTAGGGAACCGCATTGACTGGGTTGCTTGTGGTCCTAGTGGAGAATATTTCTTTGTGTGAGGAGAGAAAATGTTTCCTGCAGTTTTTGGACAGAGTTCACGAAGTGCTATTAAAGTTGTTTTCCAACTGTTTGAGGGATTTGGGCTCGCAAGCAAAGCTGTGTTTTATTGTTTCTGAGGCAGTGGTTTTGTTTGTATTGTCCAGCATTTCATTGAGCAGGTTTGTTAATTTGTTTCTATAATAGTTTCTTTTTTCAGTTCTAATCTGTGTTGTTAAGAGATTCCGTCTTCTTTTGTAATCAGCTTGTAAAACTGTATTGTTAGGTGACCTCTTAAGTTGTTTCCATGGGACATATTTTCTTTGTATGTCTAATAATGTTGTCTGTTATCCATGGATTCCGTCTGGTTTGGGAGCGTATTTTTATTTTTGTGAATGCTTTGTTATATATTTTATTAAATGTGAGTTTAAGATTAATATATATCAGTAGAGTCTGAAGATGCTATCTGCATCCAGTCTGTTTTTCTGATTTTTAAGGCTTCTGGTACAGTATGCAACTGTAGTCCATTGACATAATGGTCTGCCAGTTTACACTTATGACGACTGCTGTATAGCTGTTTAGAGGGACCCGTATATTTATGTGGTCAATACAGAATCAGGCAATTGTATTTTCAATTATCTCTTCTCGTGTATACGACTGTATGGATGGGGTTATACTATATGCTTATAAGAGGTCTAGGTATTGTGCTGTGTTATTATTTTTTGTTCTTAATGTTTATATTCATGTCACCTATTATTATCAGGTATTCTGAGACACCTACGCTGGCAGAAAGCCATCTGTTTAATTCATCTAGAAATTTTGTGTCGCTTAAATTGGGTGGTCTGTATATTGCTCTGTTCACTTGTTTGATATTTTTAACTTCGATGCATATATTTTCTGCAAATTTTAATTTATAGTTTATTTCTATTACTTCTAATTTATGTTTGCTAAATATTATTATATCACCTCCTCCTCCTCGTTTGTCTTTAGTGTTTGTGTTGTTGATAGTAGATGGTTGTCTCTTCGTCTGCTGTGGATACTTCTGTTAGTATTAAAATATCTCTGTTGTCTTTATCTTCCTTCAGATAAGCTTGCAGGGTCAGCCAGTATGTTTGAATGCTCCTGATATTGATATGAAGAATAGATAGTCCTTTTTTGGAGGTAGTCACCGTTTCCATCCTGTTATCGAGTTTAGAATGTGGCAAATGTCATGTTCCAGGGCAATTACATCTGCTTCGTGGTCTGCATTCATGTAGGTTGATATGTTGTTCCCTTCTTTAAGACTCATCAGTGTTCCTTTTAATGTGGCAGCCTGTTGAGATCTTCTACGGATTTTATTTGGATTGACTTTGCATCTTGTGTCTTTTTAAGGAATATTTTGCTGTCTTTTATCCATATAAACTGGTATTTTTTTTTTCTGTTTTTACTTTCCTTGTATGTCAGAATAGTTTCTAATAAGATGGTTTTAAGTACTTGGACAGGTACATTGGAGTATTGTCGTGAGTTTCATTTAGATCCTTGGCTACTGTTTTTTTTTTTTTAAATCCTGGTTTATGTACCCAATAATAATAATAATAATAATAATAATAATAATAATAATAATAATAATACATACTAATTATGCAACACTCGTCTTGCTGTATCCTGTCAAACACCTTAGCAAAGTTCAAAAATTATCATTGCATATCCATTGCCGTTGTCTAACTGAACTGTAACATTATTGTGAAATGTGCGCAAGTTGTTCAAACATGACCCTTCCTTATTAAACCCGAGCTATTCATTCGAAAGTATAGATTCTCTGCCATCCTATTTTTTTATGCGAACTCTTTAATTTCCAAAATCTCCAATGATAATGAGAAGGCTAGGCTCAGAAATCTTTGCACCATCCATGTGCAATAGCATTATCACACATTCTTTCCACTCATGTGGAATCTTCCCTGTGCTGAGACTCAAATTATACAATCAGGTTAAAAGTTCATCCAGTTTAGCCGAGTAATAAGACTAAAGAGTTTAACACTCTTTAGTCTTATTGCTAAATTTAAATTCTTATTCAGTTTATGCAACAGTTCTATTACCTCCTCTTCATACACTTAAGTTTTTTTTTCATTAGATATAGCGGTAGCATTGAGCTCCATGTTGCATATCTCGGATTGATAGCGCTTAGCAAAATGAACACTAATTAGCTGAATAATCTCTTCTGCATATGCTATGCATTCAATGGAGTTATTCTTCTACATTCTTTCTTTACTTGCTGCATAATACACATTCTTTTAGATTCTTTAGACTGCAGAACCATTTTCTCTTCGTACGGAAATCTAAATATGAATATATTTAGAAAACTCTTCTAGCCTCACCTTATAATTTTCATCACTGACGTAATCCTTACACACCCACACGTATTTCACTTCTACCTTATTTATTATTCGAACTCTACGGACACCTTCCATTATTGTATATTTAAGTGTTTTTTTTTTTTTCCAATGCTTGCCATACATTCTCGATATCCTTCCCATCTAGCAGCCGATACCATGGGACCGAACCTGGTATATAGTATTTTCTCGATGGAATATTCATATATTTAGCTACTCCCAGGTCGGTACAGCACGATCATTGGCACTAACCACCGAGGATAGAACAGCCTCCTCTTCTTTGACCCCGAGTTCCTACTTTCACATACTGCTGGAGGAAGTTATCTCACAACGATTCAATAAATTGGACATGTCTTTACATGAGATTTCCCTGCTATCCAATCAGTGCTCGGATAATTAATGATGATTACTGATAATGATTATTACTTATTATTATTATTATTACTCATAATGATTACACATTAAACACCCCTCAAGTTAATTAGAAAACTGAACCATATTTTTTGCTAAAAATCGTTTTCAATATTGCAGACGTAAAATTTTGCAGCGATTAAATTTAAACGCTGCTATTATTTGCAGGCATTCTGTACTTGTGTTTTGCCAAAAGGGCTTTTATGCCACATTTCTACATAACGGTATTGCAAAATATGACTTATTCGTTTGGGAAATTCTTCTTTTTAGGAGAAGATATATAGGTATGAAATTAGTTACAGAAAGCAGTTAATATTATTCACAGATGTCGCTTGGAAAAAAATTTTGGCGAGCAAAAATAAACAGTTTTCCTACCAACAGATAAACAATAGCAAGAGTGAAGATTTGTCGCAGATAGTATCAGGGTGACCACTAGTACTTTCGTACTAGATCTAGTAATTTTTATAAATTTTTAGTGTTTTAGTACGTTCATCAACAGATCTAGTACTTTTTTCGTTCCGAATAATAATAATAACAACAACATGAGAGTTAGACATGAGTTTAATATTTTTCTCTTCTCCCACATCCCCATATGTCACAAGAACATGATTTCTCTTTTTTTCCAACTCCTCTCACTGTTCGCTAGTCTTCTCTTCCCCCCCCCCCCCCGATCCCGTACGCACGCAATCCGACTGGCATTAGCCAACGAAAATATATTCTTCGCTGTTCAAACATTTCTCGCGCGTTATAAGAAGTCCGGTGTTTTTATTCATTTTATTAACAAAAACTTGTTTAATTCTTAATCGAAAATATTATTATTTATATTTTCCTTTTAAACATGGACAAGTGGCAAGAAAAACTTTCTAAATTTAAATTGGATTCTAAATCTCAGGGGGAAATGTGCATCAGTCATTAAAGTACATAAACGAGCCATTGAAAGTGAAGATGCCAGCCTTTCTCACGCACAAGAAACCATTTCTGACAGGTAATTCAGATAAAAGAGAAAGTGGTAATAGTTATAATTCAAATTCCGATTCAGGTTTACATGGTTCATCTAAAAAGATGAAAAAATCATAAGCAAAAATTCAAAGAAGAATGGTTGGAGGATCCCATCTTAAATCCTGTATCAGTTCAGGTAAAAGTAAAGGAGACACTGCTTATTGTAAATTTTGTGATATAAGCATTAATGGTAGCAAATGTCTTGATTCGTTATGCAAACACTCCAAAACACTTGCAGAATGTAGAATCTAAAAGAAGTACACTAGGTATAATGTCGTTGTTTAAATCCAAATACCAGGTGGAAAAACAAATTAAAGAGGCAGAATAAAGATTATGTGCATATAATGCAGACAGGCCCCTTCCTAACCGGGAAGCACAATTTAGGGGTGGTATAATTGAACACGTTCATAAAAAATAGGGAATAAATAATACACTTAACTGTTTGTGCATATTTGTCACCTTTGAATGTGAGAGATTTGAGTGAGGGGCTGAGTCGCTGGGTAGTTAAATAAATGGTATGAGCTTCAACACAACTTACTTTAATCACTGCTCTCAGCACAGCAAACAAACATTCTGGGAGTTTCTTGAGTTTTCTTCTTGATGGACCTATGTTTCACTCAGGATTTCTCCATGAGTGCAGGTCACAAAGATGCCTCCAACGATCTCGATCTTGAGCCTCTCTCTTCCATGTTATACCCATAGATTTCAATAGTGGATCTTCTCATCTTGTAGGTGGTTTTCCTTTTTTCTCTTTATTCTTGTTGCCAGCTGAATATTCTATATGTTCATCTGTTATCCCTGAGTCTGGCCATGTGACCTGCCCATCTCATCCTGCTTTCATATACTGCAGTTACCATATCTTTTATTATTATTATTATTCGTGACACCTCCAAGGAGTCTGAAGACTCATCGCGGGTGGACACCTACTACGCAACTGTCTCCACCACTACACCGAACCTCTACTACCAATCGTCTCCATCAACGGCATCTACCTCCCACCACAACTAGTATTTTTTATCTGTAAATTGTGGTCTTTCTGAAGGGCCGATTTCTTTGTATGCGGGATGAAAAATCCGAGTTTCCGGGAGAAAAAACCCTGCTACCTCCGTATGAGATTGGCTAACTCTCCTTCGATTGAAAAAGTCCACATAAAGATTCCTCCCGTCATGACGAGAATCGAACTTACGCCTATTCCAATCGATTTTATGCCTGATCTCTTTCTGAGTTCCATGTTTCTAACATGTTCCATTTTGCTGATGTTTCTATTGCACGCTGAGTTATTTTGAGAGTCTCTTCTTCTTTTCTTGTCATATTCAATGTTACATTATAGGAGTATGTTTGTTTATTATATAAAAAGTTTTTTTTTACCATTTGTGTTTTTTCTTTATTTTAATATACATTCCTCTTAATGTGCAGTATAATAAAATGATTCATAACGTGTTATTGTACTTTGGGATCCTTTAATTTTTAATGGATGGGGGGGGGGACACAAAAATTTTGCACTCAGGTGGTGCAAACCCACAGAACGGCCCGATGCTGAACACAATCTCCTTTTGTGTTCAGCATATGGATACTCTTCCAACTCTATTGAAAACAATTGCACCTGATAGTGAAATTGCTAAGAAAATACAGTGTGGATGCACTAAATGTATGTTACAAATCTTATAAAAAATGCTTTGGCTGTAAATTCATGCAATGAAATTGCAAAAAAAAAATTTTTTTTCTCCTTTTGAAAAAAGAAAAATTGAACCATTCTTCAGCTACGTATTTTACTATTTCTGAAGAGTTAATCACTTTAGCAAAATCTGATGAATAAATACTTCCAGTGTTTCTCTTGTGTGTGGGAACTCCTGTATATATGTAAATAGAATATCGAATAACTGAAAATTTAATGTTACATTATTTTAAACACTAAAATGAGACTAAAAATTATATGGTAAATTAATACACATGTGAAGTGCTACAGTTACAATTGGGACTGCTGTTGAGATGATTGACAACTGCAGCTCTTGAACTCATAGATGACTACAGTGAGGTGAGTTTTGACTTTTTTTTTTTTTTCATATTTGTTGTACATGTGTTAATTTAGTGGTTTTACATTGAGTTCATCTATGATAATGAGGTAGTGATATCGTAAAATGTCCTAAATAGAGCGAAATGAAAGCAAATAAAAATTTAGTACTTTTTTTTTTCAGATCTAGTACTTTTTTCCTGCATAAGTTAGTACAAAATATTTTTGCCGGGTGATCACCCTGGATAGTATATGTTGTGATAGAAATGGAAACTAGATAAGCATCATTTTGGAAAATTCCACCAGATAGGAACCAAGAAGGCATTAAATATTGTACAGCCTGACAGATCTTGGTTAAAAGTTATATTCAAAATTTTTAAATGAGATTTACAAAATTAATTTACAGAGAATATGAGCTATTTCATATTACCCAATAGATGCTACTGATTAATTAGAAGTCTGATGGGAAGGCATCAAATATCAGGTTTCCACAAATAAAAATAATAGTTCAGTATACACTTTATTCACATTACTAATCAGTATAACTGTGATTAAAAAAACCCTGATAAGTAATCAAGTCTTCTTGAAAACAAATTTATTGTATGTTGTCAATGGCCAAATCAGGTTAAAAGCTGACTTGTCTGTTTGCTGAGGCTAAAGCTGCTTGAATCTAGTAAATGTGGGAGGGGTGATCACTGGTGTTGCCAACAAGTGATTTACAGCTGCCTGTCATGCAAAATTGATATATTAAATTAAAATGATTGTGTAATTTTTTTTTTTTTTTTTTTAGGTATAGTCAAAATCTTCTTGTTATACTAGACTACTTGCGAGTGATTTATGAAATATATAATTTTTATGAAAATTTAAGAAATGACAGCAGCACATAACCATATATATATATATATATATATATATATATCTTCTTCCTTCCTTCCTCTTTTATTTTGCGGTGTCGAGGATTTTTTTCTATCCTATTTGCTTGATACTGTATTGAGGATAAGGTGGTTTGCCATATGTCTGTAGATGCATGTGTTCAAGGGCTGGTTTGCCTCTTGGGGACGAAAAACCCAAGTTTCCAGCTGAAAAAAATCCCCCACCTCCATATGAAACCAGCTAACTCACCATTAGTTGAAAGAGACCAGATAAAGGTTCCTCACATCACTAATGGGAATTGAGCTGGTCCCAGGTCTTTTCGACCAAATGGCTTTGTTTATACTAACTTTGCTATCGAGGCTCAATATGTGTGTGTGTTTCTCTCATATATATATATATATATATATATATATATATAAATAAGCAGTAGCATTGGTTTGATGAAGTGCTTTATGATTCTCAAAAATGTGTGTTTTTGTTCAGTATATTCAAAGAGAGAGAGGTATGATGGATATTTAGGCATGGATGCAGTGACAGCCGGTGAAAATTTTAAGTGGGGGTGCTGCATATTAAAAAAAAAAAAAATTAATCAGTAACAAATTTATTAATAAATAAATTTACATATTAAAAATCGCTTTATTAAAAATATTTTATCCTCACCACGAACAAACACCAATAATAAAGTTTTGTATCAATAGCAATGACAAGTGCAAAAGAATATCGGCATTAGATTGCAGTGCATTTGTTTTGTGTAACGATTGAAAAAATATAATTCTTTCATATTTTCAACAGTGACACTCGTCATAATTCAGCCTTGTATCTATAATAAATGAATAATATGTTATTTTAACAAAATAAAATAATATTGGCAAAAAATAGTTCACCACGCACACGCATCAATAATAAACGTTTCATATCTCACAGAAATAACGTGCATAAGGATACTAAAAATACCCTGCCTTTTGGGCAGTGTCTGAATGACATAAAGTGCAATGACAAGCACAAACGAATATCAGTGTTAGATCGCAGTGCATTTGTTTCGTAATCTTAAGTGTTAATCGAACAATTCCAATTATTAACTATCCAATCAATGTCAAAATCAAATGTCAAAACATAAGCTGTAGACTTTAACATGTTGTATTGCATTTATATAATGTTGTAAGCATTATTATTATTTATAAACACAAACAAAATTTAATTTTTTAATTTTTTCCTTGGGTGTGCTGCAGTGACGCAGTGCTTATGTACAGGCCGCCACTGCATGGATGACTAAAATAGGCCCTTTGATAGATCAGTTAACTTCCTAGAGGAGCCATGATAATAATAATTGTGTGATTTATGAGAAAATATTAATTGATTGATCTAATGACATTTAATTCATCATTTTAGTTACAGAAGCTGTGCAACCAAATATTGATCAAACAGGTGGTACTGACAGTGGCACGGCACAAGAAGAGCCATCTAAAACACCTACAGAGCAGCAAAAATCTACAGCGGGGCAAAACTCAACAGTAAGTTAGTTTCAAATCTTCTTGATTTATCTATACTTCAAAACTAATGAAAAGGCACCAATAAATATAACTTCAAAAACCCAGAACCTCACATTTACAAGATACAGATGTTGCAGAATTATGTGCCTGAAGTTTCATTCATTTTAGTACATTCATCCTGACTAAGTGCCAATTGCTATTTGTATCAGTATTTCTATATCATATAATGGTGTTGTGCTGTGCAGGTTGAGTTCATGTTTACTCATTTCTCCTTTGTTGTTGTACTTTCATAATAGTGGAATCATTTTCCTTGGAGATTTTCACAACATAGCACATTTTTCTTTTCTAACTAAATTGATTTGGTAAGTAGAGATGCCAAGGTATTCGCTATCACTGATGATCTGATTCAAATATTAATTTGAATCACATGCCTACTGGAATACCAGATATCCATATTCACTCTCCAAGCACTTTTGATCTCTTCCACTAGTGATCCTTCTAAGAATATCTGTGGATTTTTGTCTTCTAGGTCAGTGGTTTTCAACTTTTTTTTTTACTGGCCCATGATAAGAAATACATTTTGAATTGTGTAACCCTCCCCCTCCCCCACACAAAAATATATACTAACAACTGAAACAAAAGTTTTATGAAGCATTACATGCACTTACTATAAAGTATAAAAAAAAAAAACCTAATTATTATTATTATTATTATCATTTAGGCCTCCAAGGAGTAAAAAGACTAATTGTGGGAGGTCCTTCCTAGGAAACACGTCTATCAAGACTCATCATGGGAGGTCCCTCCTAGGAAACACAAAGTCTATCATACCACTCTTTAAACTCATTGACCGTTCTCGCTCTCACCACTCTATCAGGCAATGCATTCCATGGTTCAACCACCCTCCACACAAAGAAACCACTCCTCACCCTCTTGCTCACAGTTTTCTTTAGTAACTTCCAGGGATGGCCCCCATGTCATCACTCCTTCTCGCTGTTCAACCAAGTGAAAGAACTCCCCAGTGTCAACCCTGTAACCACCTCTCAACAGTTTAAAAGTCTCAATCATATCACCTCTCCTTCTATCCACCAAACTCTGCAGTCCACATTCCCTTAGCCAATCCTTATAACTAACATTGTACAGTCCTGAAACTGTCTTTGTTATCTGCCTTTGTACCCTTCTCACAGTTAATTTATCCCCTTCAAATCCTGGGGACCAAATCTGAGAACAATAGTCTAAGTGTGGTCTGATCAGGGTCATATACAATGGAATGATAAGTCTTTTATCTCTGCAGGTCAGCTTCCTTCTCATTATTGCAGCAATTCTCTGTGTTACCTTCACCACCTTTGCAATATGTCCCCTGAATTTCAGGTTTCTATCAATCATCAACCCCACATCGCTTGTCTCCCCCTACTTCCTCCAGTTTAACTCCTCCCATAGAGTATGCAGCGTCCATTTTATGTGTCCTTAACCTCAAGACCTTACATTTTGTTGCATTAAACTGAGACCGCCATTCATTTGCCCATCGGTCTAGCTTATTCAAATCCCCCTGCTGGATTACCACATCTGCACTATTACTTATAACTCTTCCCAGCTTCACATCATCCACAAGCAACTGAATATCCCCCTGCAATCCACTGACAATGTCATTGATATAAAGGTTAAACTTGTAACACCCTTGTAAAAAAGGTTAAACTTGTAACTCCCACTTGTAACCCTCTGCCTCCTTGAAACTGCCCCATCATATACAACTCTCTGATATCTATTGGACAGCCAATCCTGAATCCAGTTGACCAACCTGACATCCAAACCCATGTGCTGCAACTTAAATATCAGCTAATCATGTGGAACCCTGTTCAAATGCCTTTGGTAAATCCAAGAAAATGGCAGTATGTGCCTTTCCCTCATCTACTGCTTTTGTAACTTTATTATAAAAGGCTAGCATATTACTAAAACAAGAGTGCCCCTTCACAAATCCATGTTGCCTCTCACAGATAACATTACCCTCATCTGCCCAATGTTATATATGGTCCCTAACTAATTTCTCCAAGATCTTAACAACTACTGATGACACACAAACTGGCCTATAATTAGACACTTCCAGTCTGCTACCTGCCATTATGCAATGGCACTATCTTACCTGCCTTCCATTCCCTGAGCACCTTTCCCATAGCCAGACTTTCATTGAAAAGCCAGGTCAAAGAAGCCGTCAGTTCTTGAGCACATTCTCTCAAAACTCATGGTGAAATACCATCCAGTCCCACAGCTTTACTGACAGCCAGATTATTCAGTATTTGAAACAATCTCTCCTCCTGCACCTCTAATTCTCAAACCTGCCCTATCCCTCTAGTATTAAAATTTACTCTTCCAGGATGAAAACACCAATAAAGTGTTCATTGAACAATTCCACTGCATCAGTCACTATTACCATTTTTATCCCACAATGTCATTCTTCCACAATCATTTCTCCTCCTACTGGCCACATAGTTAAAAAATTCCCTAGGATTTTCTTTGGATCTTAGTGCCAATCCCCTCTCATATTCCAGTTTTGCCTTCCTTACCATACTAGTCACTCTCCTGGCATGTGTCTTATATTCTTCATGCATCTGTTCTTCACTTGTCTTCTTATATCTCTTCCATAGCCTCTTTTTCACATTCAGTTCCTATTTAATATTATTTGTCATTCGCTTTTCACCAAATTGTGTCCTATTGTTCACTCGTGGTATACAACTTACCATTGCTGCTAACAAATATTCTTTCACAATTTCCCACGCACTAATGATATCCCGGCCTTCCAATTCCTCCCTCCATGAAGCTTCCCAAAGTTGATGCCTTAGACTATTATAATCATCTGCTTTATAATTCCACATATGTTCCCATCTCTTTGATACTCCTGCATGTCTATTCATCTTCCAAGTCAAAACCACATGGTCACTCTCCAACTTGTGGGAGAGATGTCATCTCGGTTATTATCAACTCTTCTGATGCTGTGACCAAATCCGAACCTCTTGTTCCCTCTATTGCATGTTGCCTAAGACATTTGTCCCTCAAGAATTCTAGAAATTCCATTCCCTTATTGCTACATGCATCTTCCTCTCCCTAATTTTTATTGCAGTTAAAATCTCCCATAACAATCATTCTTAATATTTAATAATATTTAAATACAAAATAGCAAAAAAGAACTCGAACAATTCAAAAACAGAAATTAAGACATTTTGTGAACTTGAAAAATGTCACACTTGATAATGTCCTTTCCAGGAAAAAAATAAAAATGCAGTGAAAATTTGTGACTAATGAAAGAAACATTACAAATTTCACCTGTTTGGCTCATTAGCAAGTGACAATGTTTTTATAAGCATACCTGCAGTGGTGTTTTATAGTGAGATTTGAACACTTGTACAAAATCAAAGTGCTTTTAAAACTATGAAATCTGAGAAATCTACTTTGATATTTTCTATTCTATTTCATTTTAAAAAATACTAGCCACAACCTACTGATGGGTCACTGTGTGCAATTTGAAAAACACTGCTCCAGCTTATTCAAACTACAGTCTGATGCTGATTACTTCTCCCATGGAGCAACACTCACTCACTCAACCACTCTCATCCACAACAAGTGCGAGTGGTATGACCTTAGTGATCTCTGTGCATTTTTTTTTAACGTGAATACCACCAATGAATGGTGTACATTAGCGCCATAAGCATTCTAAGAGTTGATATCAGTGTCTTGCTTTAGAGATCAGTTATGGTAATATTTCAAGCCATTTCAGGCCTCTAATAATCAGGGTGGTAGTCTCGCACAGTGACTAAAATGGTCTTCTGCCTAAAGACTCTCACAGATATCTGTGGCACAGCAGGATTTGAATCTATACACTCTAGGTTGGAGAGGTACACCATCCACTAGGCCAGCCAACCTTGTATAATTGTTTTTGGTCTTCTGATTCTAACATTTACATTGAAGATATTGAAACAATGCTCATTGGTATGGAAACATTTATGCCCAGTTTCTTTAAGTTTCCATCCCTTGTCTAAACCTTGGTTCTCTAACAATGTCTCAAGCATGTCAAAGTTGATCTTCATAGAAATTTCCATCTTTTTTTTGTAGATAAATGGCTACAACCCCCAAAAAAATCCAAAAAAAAAAAAAATTAAAACCAATTAATCACAACCCCCCCTTGCATAACAGATATTATTCTAAATCTATTACCATTCCTTATATCTGGGGTACTTCTGAAAAGCCAACAAATATCCTAAAAAATTATGACCTGACAACTTGTTACAAACCGTATAAAAAATTGGCATCTCTTATCAGCTCCACCAAAGACCAGCCACTTTCCCTAGACCTACCTGGAGTATACCAGGTCCCTTGTAGTTGCAAACTGTCCTACTATGGCCAAACAAGCAGGACAGCTAATATTAAGATATCTGAACATAAGGACTATATCTGGTTCCACCAATACAGCCACTCAGGACTTTCAACCATGCTTTGGACACCTGCCACAAAATATGCTGGAAGAAAGCCACTTTACTACACTGCAGCAAGTATAAATATGAGATTTTATTCCTGGAATCAGCCTCAGCTCTAAAAAGCTCCCCAAACCTCAACAAATTTGGATGCATGAGACTTCCCCAAATATGGGAAGCTTGCATTCTAAGAACATCAGCCCAACAGCCAAGACAACCCAATTTAATCCACTAGGGGACACCTTTAGGACTCTGGGACCAACTTCAGTTGTTTTCTTCAGCCATGTTTGTTAAGTGTTAGTACTTGTGTGCACATATTATTTTATGATCCTTGAAGATGGTAATGTAACATTACCAAAATATAGGAAATATTAATTAAAGTTTTTAATTAATATTCTAGTATATGTTGTCTTTCTTAAAATCTGACAGTTTCCATCTTTTCTGTTTATACTAGTACTCAAAATTGTTACAAGGAAATAATCAGCTTGTCATAACTGATTTTGAAAGGGAAACTTGTATCATATCCAAATGACAGTCATGCATTCTGGGCAGTGGTGGCTCATAAGAATTTGTAGTGGTGTGGCTGTAGCAATAAAAAAAAAAAAACATCAATATCGATTGAAAAAAATTATATCATTAATAAAACTAAAATATAATAGAATTATTCTTTTTGTTCATTTTTACAAAGATATAAATTCAATGCTAGAATTAAATAGAAAAAAGAAAAACAGCACAGTATTTACCTACGATAAAGACAACAACATTAATTTGTCTTGTTTGTGCTCGTGTAGTAGCAACGTATCTTGGGTTGCAATGCTACCAGCCCCTAACTGCATGTAAATCACGTGTTATCCCCACTAGGTAGCTGTTTGGTGCGTCTGCATTGAATGCAGCTCCAACGTTCCATATACTAGCCAGCACTGATACTAGTCCTAACCTACACAGCACATTGACTATTGCTACAAAATGAATTATATAAAATACTATCAAGTGGTATTACAAACAAGAAACAAGAAAATAACAGGTTTTAGATAAATATATAAAAATTTAAGAACAGCGATAATGAAACAGGAACTTTCATTTTATACTGGAGGGGCTGCTTCCCTAATGGACGAGCCGCCACTGATTCTGGGCTGTTAAAACTTTTATCCAACTCTGCTTCCACCTCTTTTGCACTCAAATGGTTCTTTTGTATCATTCCCACAAAAAAAAAAAAAAAAAACTGGTTTCTTACTTTTCCTCTAATTCTTGGACTGATAGATTTATTTGATAAATATTCTCCTACTGTTCCAAACAACATTTGATGTTCTTCCTCCCTCCTTTTGAATTTTTTTTTTCTCAGGAAAGAGATCAGAAGAATCTTGTCTAGACCGGATACCAAAAAAGTCTCCTGGTCTTGATGGCATCTCTTTCATTGTTCTGAAGGTTTGTGCTTCAGAGTTGATTCCACTGGTTATCCAAATGCATTGGTTTTTATTTGCATACAGATTTGTCATGAGGCAAGTTGTTAAAAACTTTTGTGAAATTTTGAAATATAGTATACTGTGAAATTTTGAAATATAGTATACTGTATATTATTATTAACATCTGACCTCCATGGAATCAGAGACTCATCGTGGGAGGTACACACTATCACACATAATGCTCATCCAAACGTACCTTAAACTGATTCACTGTGTCTACATTGACAGCACACTCAGCACTCAGGCAATGCATTCCACTCACCAGCCATTCTCCATGCAAAGAACCTTCTCCTCACATCCTCCTTATACAATTTACAGTGATGGCTTCATGTCCCCCCCCCCCCCCAATTAAAAATCTCCTATTAACAAGGCTTTGCAATTTCGATTCTCTCGATTTGTCCTCGTACTCCACATTCCAAAGACAAACTGACCACCTTTGCGAATCTTCTCTGGATCCTTTTTAACATATCCTCATCACCAAGAAAACCCTGTGACCAAATCTGTGCACAATAATCCATATGAGATCTGATCAAGGCTGTATACAATGACATCATAACCTCTTAATTTCTGCATGTCAGGGTCCTCCACATCATTGTCATTATTCAATGTGACATCTTCACAACTTGTGCAATGTGGCCCATGAATTTCAGGTTCTTGTCCACCACCACTCCCAGATCTCTCACCTCCTCTACCTCCTTTAAAGTTTCCCCACCAAATGTAAACTTTGCATTCCATCTCTGCTTACCAAATTTCAAAAACTTTACATTTTGCAACATTGAACTGATAGTTCCATTTACCTGCCCATTCATGCAATCTATTCAAGTCCTCCTGTAAGACCATAGCATCTGCTTGACTTTGCATTACTCTTCCCAATTTTGTATCATCTACAAACAGCTAGATAAACCCATCCCAACATCATTAATATATATACTAATTAAACAATAACAGTCCCAAAACTGATCCCTGCAGTATGCCACTAGTGATCTTCCTCTTAAGGGATACTACACCACCGTATACAACTTTCTGATACCTATCTGATAGCCAGTCCCATCTGTTTCAATTTAACAGCTTATCATGTGGTAGTCTATCAAATGCTTTTGCAAAATCCAAGTACATCACTGTATATATGCATCTCCCCTGTCCAAGGTATTTGCCACCTTGTTATAGTACATAAGTAAGTTAGTAAAACATGATCTCCCTTTAACAGATCCATGCTGATAACCACAGAGAATACCACTGTTATCAACCATTTCTGTATCCTATTCTCACCAATCTTTCTAGTACCTTCACCACAACTCCAGATATACAGATTGGCCTATAATTTGTAGCCACAGCCATTTCCTCCTGCTCACTCACAATTAAGCCATCCTGTCTTATGTCCACTACACTGGAATCATAAGTTCCTTATGATTCCACCTGATCAGGATGAAACATCCTTATAAATTGATCACTAAATATCTCAACATTGTCTTCTGCAGCAGTTACCATTCTACCATTTTCATCCATTAACATCATCTTACCATAATCATCTTCCTTCTACTTGCCACATAGCTAAAAAAAAACTCTCTGGGGTTTTTCTTCGCCTGATTTGCCAATTTCTGCTCGTACTCCACTTTTGTTTTCATTACTAACTGAATCACTCTCCAGGCTTGTTCCTTATATTTTTCATGTAACTGATTACTATAATTCTTCTTGTATTGCCTCCAAAGTACCTTCTTCTTCTTCTTCTTTCAGATTTCATGCTTAATCCCCTCATTCATCCATTTTACACCTGCCTTATTTAGCCTTTTAGCCTTCAGAATACATTCACACATTGATGTTGTTATGTATTTCTTTGTTATCAGTCCCCAAGCAGCATCTATTTCCTTACCACTCAACTCCTCATTCCATGCTATAGCTCCAGGCTGTCTCCTAAGCTTGTCATAATCACCACCTTGTACTTCCACATATATCCTTTCCTTAGAGAAGTTCGCACATGGCTAGCCACAGCCCAGCTGATCACTCTCACCAACTGGAGGAAAGTGCGAAACCCCCCCACACAATTACATCCTCTGATGAAATGGTCTGTTCTAAAATTTTCATTCCTCGCATGCCCTGCTTTATATACTGCCTGAGATAGTTATCTCTCAAGAACTCGAGAAATTAATTTTCCTTATTCCCCCATGCTATCTCTTCATTCCAGTCTATACTGCCATAATTAAAGTTTCTCATAATAATTACCCTTTCTTTGTTCATTAATCCAAGTTGTTTATACATTTCTTCACCACCCTCCACATTACCTGGCCTATAGCAACATCCAACTAAATATGTCTTCCTGTCAACCTTAACTTTACCACCACACTGCTTCATAACCATAGCCACTATTTCCCTTTTTCATATCTACCTTATGTGGACATAATTCTCCTGCTATCATCAGCAGCACTCCTTCTCCTTTGTTGTCCTTTCTATCCTCACAAAAAATACTGTATCCTTCCATTTTTATTCCTGTTAGGATATCATCTTCATTCAACCATGTTTCACTTATTCCAATGTTTTTTGGGATGAATAACCTCAATCAGTGAAACCATTTCATCTTCCTTACTTCTTATAATTCTGGCATTTGTAAACAAACAGAGCATTTAATTTTTAGGTCTATAACCAGTCCTATCCAAGCCACTTGTCGGTTGTGATTTCCTCACCACACCTGCCCTTGTTGAATCACTTTTATCACCACTTACCACATATATCCATTCAGTCTCAACTTCCCCACCCATATTGCAATATACTCCATCTCCATACACAAATTTCCTGCTACTTTCAACATCCACTCTCTATGCCATGTCTCCCTGTCCACCCGGGCTCCCCCCTGTTTCCCTGTTTCTCTTGCATTCCCAGTCTCTCTTCATCTCTCACGCTAATACTGTTTCCACTGTCAAGAACTTCTGCTTCTTCATTACCATTCTCCTGATCTTTCACTACATCTCTTACTTCTGATCTCTTGCTTGCATCACACACTTCCCCTCCATATGCCTTTCCCTCGTCAGCTATTACCATCATATTATAAAATGCAATGAGATTACTAAAACAATTTTCTCTCAGTGGAAGTCAAGAATACTTGACTTTCATTGAGTAAAGTTATTTATATAATTACATCTACATTCTGATTACTTCTTAGTCGTCAAATAAATTCATTCCAATCTCTTCATAGCATTTGTTTCAGAAATGCAAATGTTGGCTAATGAATTTATTCATTATGTTGAAAGGATTGACATGATAATTTTATTTATTCATGTGGGGTTCTCCCCTTTCCTCCAGCACCCCTTAGGACTGGTTGAACCCTCCTGATGAGGGATTAAGTATGTATTTTATGTCTGTAGATCAGTGTGCGTTCACAGGCTGGTTTGCATATTCTGAGGGATGAAAAATCCAAGTTTCCGGGTGAAAAAATTCTTTACCTTCATATGAGACCAGATAAAGGTTCCTCACATCATGGATGGGAATCGAACCCAGGCCTGTCTGACCAAAGAGCTTCGTCTATACCGATTGAGCTGCAATGGTTCTGATGTTATAATAATGGGTAGATGATTAGGTGTTATAGAGTTGGTTAATTTTTTTGGGATAGATAGATAGATAGATATGTGCAGATTCAGGAAGTAAAGGTGGATTGGATTAGGCTTCCCCACCTAAAGAGATACTGCAGTTTCTCTACGCTAATGCCAGAAGTATCAGGAACAAAAGGGAGGAGTTTGGGCATTTGTTGGTGTGACCTTGCCAAACGTTATAGGCATTAGTGAGACTTAGCTAACAGTAGATGATGTAGCTACAGGGATAGAATGTAAAGGGTTTAGTATTTTCAATGAAGATAGGATGGGGGAGGGAAGGAGTACTGCTGATGATAGCAGATGGATTGCAACCAAAAAGAATAGGAGATGGGTGGGAGAGTGGCTGTTCATTTGAATCAGTCTGCTGCGAGATTAAGGCCAGTAAGACAAAATATATATAGTTGGTTTTTGCTATAGGCCAGGGAGTTCCATGGATGATCTGGAAGACATACATCAGCAAATTAGTACAATGAGTATAGGTTGAGTGATTATTATCACCAGAATGGCAAGGAAGGCAAATCAGATTATGAGACGAATCTAGAAGACTTCAACTATGGAGATATAGACTGGAAGGAAGAAAGATCACATGGCAGGAAGGAAATGGAATTTATACACATACTAAGAGATAATTACTTGAGGCTGCATGTGATGGAGAGAACTAGGAGTGTGAGAGAGTTTTGGACCTGGTCAAGGTGACCATATTGCCTCCAATTGGTGAAAGTGACCATGCAGTCTTGACTTGGAAAATTGTATAACATGAGGAATATTCTGTCAAGAAGAAGTATATGTGGAACTACAAGACAGGTAATTATGAACAAGCTTAGGAAGTAGCTTATTGAAGACCACCTTACCCCAGTCCTGAAGATACTTTCAGGTGCAAACTTTGTTTGCTCACACTTGAATAAAGGATTAAACTAAACTTATTATAGAAGTAGCTTAAATCTGTGTGGTGTGATGTGATGGCATAAAACACCTTAGGGTAAGGATGTTATTAGTGCCTGGGAGATAGTTAAGGGTCATCTAGAGGAAGCAATATTAAATTGTATACCTAAGGTAAGGAGGGTTAATCAGGTAGGAGTTAGATGGATGACTAAAATCATTAAGCATGAGCTGCAGAAGAAGAAAATGCTGTGGAGGGTATGTAAAGATAAAGGTGACCAGCAAACTCACAAACAGTACAAGGCTCAGGCAAGAAAGGTGACCAGAATGGCAAGGAAGGCAAATCAGATTATGAGAAGAATCTAGCTGAACAGGCCAAAGGAAATCCCAAAGAGCTCTTTTGTTATGTGGCAAGTAAGAGAAAGAATGACTATGGAAGATTATGGAAGATTAACCATAATGAGTGATGTTGGTCAGGAGGTGACAGAAGCAGATAAAATAGTCAAGTTACTGAGTGATCACTTTGCAAGTATATATCATCCTAGTGAGGTTACTGCTTTAACATATGTGACAGACACTAATGCGAGAACAGAGGTGGATGAATTGGAGGTTCTTAGGATATTGCAGAATTGAAATGTAAATATAGCTGTGGGATTAGATGGGATATATTATTATTATTACATGACCCTCCAAGGACTCATCGAGGGTCATCATATCAGCTCGGGTTTTGCGATAATGTGCAAGGGAACTAGCAATGCTTCTGACTAGGCTGTTTACTTTAAGTCTTAGTTCTGGTAAAGTTCCATGAGTAGAAAGAGGACAAAATAATTCCCTTATAAGGGAGGTTCTAAGACTGCAGTAGCAAATTTTAGACCAGTCAGTATCTGAGGTGTGGTGGGAAAAGCATTGGAAAAATTGGTCAAAAGGAGAATTCAAGCATGGGTGGATAAAAGTATGATACTGTATGGGGAAAAAAATGGCTTTGTGGAGGGTTGGTCATGCCTTAGTAATTTACTGTCTTTTTATAATAGAGTAACAGAGTTGGATAAAGGAAATGGTTACACGATTATTCTGCTGGATTTTACAAAGACATTTGACAGAATACACATGGAACTCTGTTATGCAAATTAGAACAAATGAGGATTATATATGACACTGGTTAATTGGATTAGAGGGTGACTGCTGGACAGATATCAAAAAGTGGTATATGAAGGCAGAATTGAGGTGAAAACAATTGACTAGTGGTGGGCTGCAAGGTTCAGTGCTGGAACCATTGCTGTTTAATTTGTACATAAATAATATAGGAAATAACCTGAAAGGAAATATTCAGTTGTTTGCTGATTATGTGAAATTTGGTAGAGTAATAGTTAATCAAGGTAATGTGGAGAGCTTGCAGGACGATTTAAATAGTCTGTTAGTGTGGGGCAAAAGATAATGGGTGTCAGTTTAATGTGGAGAAATGTAAATTTATGCATTTTGGGATAAATGGATTACAAGTTGTGTATCACAATGATGACAACTGTACTGCAGGAAATAGATGAAGCTAGAGATTTTAGGGGTAGTGGTAGACAGAGAATTAAAGTCTAGAGGACATATTGGTTGCTAAGGTAGCCCATGAGATTATTTGGCTTTTGAAGAACACATTAATAAGTACAAATAAATAAGTTTTTATATCTCTTTATAAGGCCTTGATATGTTCACATCTATATTGTTGTGCTTAAGTCTGGTACCCAGGATTTCTTGGGGATGAGGAAGTTGTGGAGAAGATTCAGAGATCAAGATGATGAGTGGCCTGTGGAATGTTCCCTATGATGATAGATTGAAGGTGTGTGGATTGCAGAAGTTTGATAGGAGAAAAAGAGGGGATATGATAGAAACATTTAAGTTGTTTAAAGGATTTTATAGGATAGATGCATGGGAAATGTTTCAGCACTTGGCTAGAGGGACCATAACAAGGGGTCACTCCTGGAAGTTGAAGAAAGGTGGGATCAATAGGGGTGTGAAGGACTAGATTTTTTGCTTGGAGAGTTGCGAATGAGTGGAATGGGGCCATAGTCAGTTGCGAGTGTGTTATCTGTTAATGGGTTCAAGGAGAGGTATGATAGATTGTGTGGATAGTTTTGGTGTACTATGATGAGTCTTCAGACTCCATGGAGGTGTCCGCTCAATAATGATAATAATAATAATAATTATTATTATTATTATCATTATTAATGTCAACTGTGTTGTGAATGGAGAACCTGTGGAACAAGTAAAACATTTCAGCTACTTAGGCACAATTTTTACTGAAGATGGTAAACTAAATATAGAAATAGACAACAGAATCAGCAAAGCTGGTATCGTGGGAAGTCAATTGAATAAATTCATATGGAATAAGAAAGAAATTAGTCGGAACACTAAATTAGTTGTATACAAGACTGTGTTCAAACCAATTTTAACTTATGGATCTGAGAGCTGGGTCAGAAGTAAAACACTTGACCAAAGACTAGAGACCGCAGATATGAGAGTCCTGAGAAAGATTAGAGGCGTGAACAGATGGCATCAATGGCAATATCATATTAAAAATGAGGATATTAGGAAAGAACTTGACATTGTCAGCATCCAGGAATGCGTTAGCAGAGCTAATCTCAGATGGTATGGTCACTTAAATAGAATGGGAGAGGAAAGATTAGCAAAACAAGTGTTCTCTGCCAGGTTGGCAGGAAAACGACCCAGAGGAAGACCAAGATATAGGTGGATTGATACGGTACAAAGTGCCTTAGATGATAGAAATATAAGATCTGATAATGTTGGAGTCTTGACAAGTAACAGACTGATTTGGAGGAAAATTGTAGATAGGAAGTTAGTAATGATGTAATTTTTTCATGTAGTACTGTCATATCCTGTACACCCCTTGAGGGTACATGGCAAGAATTTGATGATGATGATGATGATAATAATAATTTTCTAGCAAAAAATTGATGATGTTTTGCATAGGCTGTTTACTTTCAATTTTTCTGATATCTCATTCTGATATATAATCACTCATTTTTTCTAAATATTGTGAAATATTTGGTACTGTATGTAGTTATGAGTCTCCATATCTCATTCGATAGTTTCAATGGAGCTTTTTGGTTGGGAATACTTGGTTCAACTCTATCTCTGATACAAAGAACCTTTATCATAACTTTTTAACCAAATCTGACTTAGCCACTTTCATAGAGAGGTCGAAGATTTTTTTCCTTTTTGGAAATTTGAGTTTTTTTTATTATATAATTTTCTTACATATTATTAATAAATAAATATTATAATATTTATGTGTGAATCTATAGTTATGTGTTTTTTTGTTCCTCAAAACAGGCAAGCTTGCTCCTGAACACACATTTGCAGACATAGAATAATACTACTACTGGATGATTACAATGGAGGAAACCATCTTGCTGTATAAAGCAAAGGCTTTTGATAGAGCACCTCATGATAAGTTGACAGTCAAACTAGAGCAGATGGGGTTGGATATTAGATTAGTGCATTGGATTGGAGACTGGCTATCTGATAGGTATCAATAAGTTGTGTATGGGGGTGTGATATCCAGGAAAAGGAAAGTTGCTAGTGGAGTGCCTCAGAGGTCTGTTTTAGGACCATTACTGTTTAACTTGTATATTAATGATATTGGCAAAGATTTGGATGGAGATATTCAGTTGTTTGCAGATGATGCAAAGTTGGGACGAACCATCAAGAGTAGTGAAGATGTTGTGGCCTTACAAGAAGACTTGAATAAATTGAGTGATTGGGCACGGAAATAGGGATGTGAGTTCAATGTTGCAAAATGTAAGGTTTTAAAATTTGGAAAACAAAGATGGGATGCAGAATTTATGCTTGGTGAGAATATATTGTTGGAGGTAGAGGAAATAAGAGATCTGGGGGTGATAGTGGATAAGGATCTAAAATTTAGGGGGACACATCACCAAAATTGTGAAGACAACACAAAGGCTTCTGGGAATGATGAGGAGAACACTGACGTGTAGAAATAGGGAGATTCTTGTTCCGTTGTATAAGTCTTTGATTAGGCTACACATGGACTATTGTGCTCAGATTTGGTCACCAGGTTTTCAGAAGTTGAAAAGAGATGTTGGAAAGGGTCCAAAGGCGACTGACTAAGGTAGTTTCTTTGATCTCTGGAATGTTGAGTATGAGGAAAGATTGAGAAGTTGTAATTTGCAGAGTCTCGTGGACAGGGGAGATATGATAGAGACCTACAAGTTGGTAAGGGGTTGTTATAGGATCAATGGTGGAGAAGTTCTACAGAGAATAGTGGGAGATCAGGGGAGAACCAGAGGTCATCCCTGGAAACTGTATAAAGAGGGTGTGAGTAGAGGGGAGTGAGAGGCAGGTGTTTTTCATGCAGAGTTGTGAATGATTGGAATGCCTTGCCTGAGAATGTGGTGTCTGCAAGGAGTTTGAGTGTGTTTAAGACATGGTATGATGAGATGCATGTGTGTGATAAAAGGACCTCCCAGATGAGTCTTTGACTCCATGAGGTCTTGGGGTAATCATCATCATCATCATCAAATTCCTGCCATGTACCCTCAAGGGGTGTACAGGATATGATAGTACTACATGAAAAAAATTACATCATTATTAATTTCCTATCTACAATTTTCCTCCAAATCAGTCTGTTACTTGTCAAGACTCCAACATTATCAGATCTTATATTTCTATCGTCTAAGGCACTTTGTACCGTATCAATCCACCTATATCTTGGTCTTCCTCTGGGTCGTTTTTCTGCCAACCTTGCAGAGAACACTTGTTTTGCTAATCTTTCCTTGCCCATTCTGTTTAAGTGACCATACCACCTGAGATTAGCTCTGCTAATGCATTCCTGGATGCTGACAATGTCAAGTTCTTTCCTAATATCCTCGTTTTTAATATGATATTGCCATTGATGCCATCTGTTCACGCCTATAATCTTTCTCAGGACTCTCATATCTGTGGTCTCTAGTCTTTGGTCAAGTGTTTTACTTCTGACCCAGCTCTCAGATCCATAAGTTAAAACTGGTTTGAACACTGTCTTGTATACAGCTAATTTAGTATTCCGACTAATTTCTCTCTTATTCCATATGAATTTATTCAATTGACTTCCCACCATACCAGCTTTGCTGATTCTGTTGTCTATGTCTATATTTAATTCACCATCTTCAGTAAAAATCGTGCCTAAGGCTGAAATGTTTTACTTGTTCCACAGGTTCTCCATTCACAACACAGTTGACATTTTCAATGATTCTGCCTATTTTCATTGTCTTTGTCTTTTTATTGCCGACCTTCATACCATATCTATTACAACAGTTATTCAATTTAGTCAGGGAATCTTGTAAACTTGTTGCGGATTTATTTAGAAGTATAACATCATCCGCATAAAGCAAAGAGCTGGCATTAACATCTCCAATTTTGATATCAGGTTTAATACCACATTCCTTCATAATGTGATCCATATAGATAATGAATAACAGAGGGGATAATGTACATCCTTGTCTCACACCAGATTTAACATTAAACCATCTTCCTGTACTTCCTTCAATTCTAACTGCTGACTTACAACTCAAATAAAGACTAAGTATTGCTTGATATAATGCCCCATTGACACCATATAACTGCAGCGTATTGAATAGCTTCTATCTTGGCACCTTGTCATATGCCTTTTCCAAATCGACAAAACTTAAATACAGATCTTTGTTATATTCCCATGCTTTCTCGACTATTTGTCGTAAAGTGAAGATCTGATCCTGACAGCCTCTATTTGGCCTGAATCCAGCTTGTTCTTCACCAAGCTTTTCTTCCACAATTCTTCTCAAACGATTGAGAAGAATTGTGGAAGAAATTTTGGGGTAATAATAATAATGATAATAATAATAATAATGATAATAATAATAATAATAATAATAATAATAATAAATAGTAAAGCTGGTATGGTAGAAAATCAGCTGAATAAATTCATATGGAATAAGGAAATTAATAAAAACACTGAATCAGCTGTATACAAGACAGTGTTCAAACCAGTTTTGACTTATGGATAAGAGAGCTGGGTTAGAAATGAAAGACTGGTGACCACAGATATGGGACTTATGAGAAAGATTAGTGGTGAATAGATGGCATCAATGGCAATATCATGTTAAAAATGAGGATACTAGGAAAGAACTTGCCATTGTTAGCATTTAAGAATGTGTTAGCAGAGCTAGACTTGTGTTTCTTAGAAAGGACCTCTCACGATGAGTCTTTTGACTCCATGGAGGCCTGAATAATAATAATAATAATAATAATAATTCGGTAGCAAAAGTAAAATTGCTACCCAACCAACCACTAAGTTTAAGGAAAACATACACATTATTGACTATATACTGTATGTAGTCAATATATATACTGTATATATTGACTATATACAGTATCAAATATTTGCACAAAGTGATATATCACTCGACATTTGGGGTAGTAATTGCTATTTTATTCAGTAGCAATTACTGCCTAAAATGCATAGTTTAATCTCTTCCTCCTCCTCCTCCTCAAAGACCTTTTCAAAGTATAAAAGGTTTCCCAATAATAGAACCACAGTGAATATTACTATTACTTGCTAATTTTGTCATATTATTTTTATAGTTAGTGTTCTTATTCAGATATTTCTTATGATGCATGAAGTGTATTTTTAGCGAAGCATTTTTTAATCTATTGGTATGACTGCTTTATTTAGTAATGTCTGATGTTTAGTAGTTATTTTTGGCTGAACATGTATCAAATTATGTATAAAGAAATTGCTATTAATTTTTATCTTCATACTATATTTTATTTTTTTTAAAAAACGTTTGTCCTCTACTTAGGTGTGTATTGTTTTATTACAGGATTTTATTCATAAAACTACAGTAAAAAATAAATATATGATTAAATTGTTGATGTTTTGCCAGATTGCAAACCAGCATTCTCAAGGAATAAGAAAACACTCATCACAAAATACAATGTACCAACAATCAGATTCAGAAGCTTTTAAAAATTAGTTAGAACTAACATTCCATGTTACATGACAAAGGTATGTTAGAAACAAATAGTACATTTATATAGCTGGTATCCTAAAATACACTTCACTGTTTGTTTGTTTTTAATCATATGATTGTCTGCCCTTCATAGATATATTTCTTTTGTGAAAACCAACAAACACACCCACTGGATGATACATAAACAGTCACACCATCACCTGGTCCAACAATACAGTATCCTTTATATTTAGGATCAGGGCTTATTTATTCTAGTGACACTGCCATTACCACAAAACTCAGTTATGTATGCTATAATTTTTTAGCCAGTGGCTACAAACTCTCTAAAATAGATATCTCTATCCTTCTTTCCCCTCACATGTAAGATTACAACAAAAAAACTATTTTCTTTACCCGGGTTACATCTGAAAAGAATAGTCAAAGTGCTAAATAAATATAATCTTCACACCATTTTTAAATCTTCATAGCAAACTAGTAACCCTCATCCATTCTCCTAAGTAAAAACTTTTGACAAATCAAGTAATGTGTAAATTGCCATGTTCCTGCACCTGACCTATTTCAAACAGACAAGAAGAAAAATACAAGCAAACTTAGTATTTAAAATATCCTAAATAGTTAATCTTCTCCTTCTCCTTAAAGAACATAAGAAATTAATTTAACTACTATCATTATGGTAAGTCACGACTGTCAAATTTTATTGGATATCCTTTCACATAGGGACAATTAATTATTATTATTATTATTATTCGTGAAACCTCCAAGGAGTCCGAAGACTCATTGCAGGAGGATACCTATTGTACAACTCTCCGTCTCCACCACTACACCGATCCTCTACTACCAACCATCAACATCAGTGCCTTCTACTGCCTACCACCACCACAGCTAGTATTTTTGTCTGTAAATTGCATGTGTTCTGAAGGGCCAATTTGTCTGTATGTGGGATGAAAAACCCTGCTACCTCTGTATGAGATCGGCTAACTCGCCTTCGATTGAAAAAGTCCATATAAAGATTCCTCCCGTCATGATGAGAATCGAACTTAGGCCTTTTCCAATCGAATGGTGCAATGTACCATCGTTCTTCCAATTGCGCTACAGCTGCATTGAAGCCATTACAAGTCTGAGAGATTATTTTTTGGAGTCCTCATAAGTAATAAAGCACTCTCAATACCTAAACAAGTATGGCTACATTACTTTTACACAAAATATGGAGAAATTTTCATTTTAAGACTGTCTTCAGTCTAATGGCTATAAAATGCTTTTAAATCCAGTCCTCAAGATCACAATGATAGGATATTACTTTTTTTTGTCTATTACAGTTTTGAAATGTTCTGTAATGAATTTGTAGTTAGTGGCTTTCTGTGACATGCTTTTTTTTTCCTATACTGTGAGGATGCTGGTTTGAAATCTAGCAAAATATTAGCAGCTTATTGAATTATCATCTTTGTTTTGTTTTTGTGGTGGCGTCAGTTAATACCATTAAATGAAGTTAAAATGAATAGCAGCATGCAGTATCTCATGAATAGCATATAAATGTGGGTGATAATTAGTGATGGAGCATGTTATGTTCTTCTTAACATGCTTAAGGATAAAAATAAGAAACATCTTTGTTTACAAGCAGTCAAATAGGAATGCCTGGGTATTAGCCTCTACCTCTTCTAAGATATCCCCACCAATCCTGCACTCTGCATCCATCTTTGCTTCCCAAATTTTAAAACCTTACACTTGGCTGCATTAAACTGACATCTCCACACACACACACTCATTTAGACAGTCTATTCAGGTCCTCTTACAAAGCAACAACATCCGCTCCACTTATCATAACTTTCCCCCAACTTTGCATCATCTGCAAACAACTGTATATCACCATTTAAGCCCTTTCCATGTCATTTACATACAAATTAAACAATAATGGCCCCAAAACAGATCCCTGGGGGCACACCACTACTGACTTTCCTCTTCTGGGACATCACTTTCCCATACACAACTGCTGATACCTATCAGACAGCCAATCCCCAATCCAATGCACTAATCTAGTACAACCCTATTTGTTCCAATTTAACTACAGTTTGTCTTGTGGCAACTTATTGAAAAACCTTTGCAGATGACTTGGTTGACAAGTGGTTAGTGTATCTGCTCTCCAGCTGAAAGGCTGCAAGTTCAAACTCGCCGTGGGCATGGATGTTTGCGATTAATTGTGACAATACTAGTGGTGATGGGCAGTAGATGGCATTGGTGTAGTTGGTGGATGAGTGGTGGAAATGGAGAGTTGTAGAGTGGGTGCCATCCTTCGATGAGTCTTCGGACTCCTTGGAGGTGTCACATAATAATAATAATAATATAAATAATCTACTGTATATGCATCCTCCTTGTCCAGCTGTATTTGTCACCTTGTTATGATAAGTAAGCAGATTGTTAAAACACGATCTTCCTTTAGCAAACCCATGCTGTCCATTAAAGAAAATTCTGCTGCTGCTGTCAAACCCAGTTCTGAATCCTTGTTCTCACTAACTTCTCCAATACCTTTACAACTCCAAGGAAGCTGATTGTCCTATGATTCGAAGCTTTAGTGTTATAACCCCTTTATGAAGCAAAATAATTTTGCCATCTTTCCACTCCTCTGGAACTTGGGCTAATCTAATACTGATGTTATAAATGTCACTTAAAGCTGTTGTTAACTCTCTGGAACATTCACTCAAGACACACAGTGATATAGTATCAAGTCCCATGACCTTGTTGATATCATGTTTACTAAATTCCTCATATACCTCCTGCTCACTCACTATTTTGCCAATCTGTCCATCAAATCCACATCACCAGTTTTCTATCTATACACATTTGTTGCATTGCAAAACATTCCATGTGGTATTCTGCCAAATACTTTTGCAAAATCCAACATCATCATCATTAACCTTTCCCTTTATCTAACTCAATTGTCATTCCATTATAAAAAGTTAGTAGATTACTAAGGCATTTCATTATTTACCACTATCACTGTTGAAGAATCAATAGTATATTTGAAAACCTATATCCTCCAAAATTAAAGATGTGAAGAAATTATATTCTTGGTTCAATCTTTTACCCAAGTATAAGCAAATAAGATTTGCATGTGAAGTAACTTCATGACTGGGCAACTGATATATAAGGGCTAATGACTTTGTATCACTTGCCTTAGTATTCCATAATGCAAATCACATATCTTCATTGACATGTATAATACTATGCATTATGGGAAGGGTCACTGCCCAGGCCGGTTTCCCAGTAATAAGTGCCGGGTTACCTCTCTAAAAACTCGTGGGATCACCCAATAATGAACGACCCGCAGATCAAAAACACAGTGTTGTTCCCTCAGTAACAGGGCTCATCCTGTCACCGAGAAGAACTCTCAGCGTTGGCTCTACCCCGTGGCAGACTCATCGCACCACCGAGCAGAGCTGCTCATATTTCATCTGAGGGATAACAGCAACAGCTGTGCCTCAGTTCCTCAGTTAGTTTCATGGGCTACAGCATTGCCATTCATCCACTTGGGTAGCAGCAACAGCCATGCCTCAGTAAACTTCATTGGCTACAGGCATCCAACCGGTTTCGACCTTTATTGAAGTGAAAAAGTAAAGGGTTGCTCATCATAGGTAGAGTAGTTATACTAACTACTCTCTTGCACCCATATACTATGGGTGCAAGAGAGCCTGACAGTATTAGGAGAAAAAAGACAGATAGATAGTATGAGTGAGAGAGAGAGAGAAGGCCTCAGCTCTTTTGTATCATCATATAGCCAAAGGCTATCAGGTTTTCTTTTCCATCAATCTCATATAGATGAACAACCAAAAAATCAGTTGAAACTAAAGCGCAAAGATGACTGTTACCCTGGTGGTTAGCCCCATCTGGATTAACCGCCTTGAGTTAGCCTTCTCTGCCTGGGATTGCTCTCCAGTCATTCCTGCAATTGACTATAAGATTGTATTCTTATTGGCTTAAACCAATATACAAAATGATGGTACAACATGACAAAATTTCATGCCGGCTGGGGCATCGCCCGGTTACACAAGGTCCCTGTTGTTTTCGAAAGGGAACTAGGGCGAACAGTGAAAAGCCAGCTACTGGAACAAACCCTAAAACACACCCCAACTCAATATCACCTGCATTAAAGATTGGTACTATCAACATAAGATGCCTGAATGGCAAAGAAATGGAGCTAGCTGAGGAATTAGATAAGTACCAGATCGACATAATAGGGGTGACTGAAACAAAAAAGACAAAAACTGGTGAGATCTTTCTGAGCAATAAATACAAAATGTTATATTTAGACAATACCAATCAAGGAAAAGAAGGAGTAGCCATAGTATTCAACACAAAATACGAGGCTAATCTCTTGAATGGCAGGCAGTCTCAAATAGAGTGATGTGGGCAAATATCTGAATGGAGAATTGGACAATAATACTTATTTGTGCCTATGGTCCCACAGAAGATTCTACTAAGGTAGAAGTGGAGGAATCAAAAAAAAGTTTTTTGATGCTTTAGAAAAAGCAACTGACACAATGAAAAAGGAAAATTTGGTCCTGGTTGGGGATCTAAATAGCAGAGTAGGAAATGATTGTCAGACATACAAAAATATTTTGGGAAAATTTAGAGAAAAGAGCAAATCTAATAATAATGGCAAATACGTGTTGGATTTCTGCTCAGGACATGGACTGGTTATTACTAACACCATGTTCTAACATAAAAATGTGCACAAATTCACATGGAGAGAAGAGGCAAGGAATAAGAAAAGTCTCATTGACTATGTTATTGTTGATAGTGATGTTTTCTCCCTGGTGTAGGACACCAGAATGTACAGAGGATTTGAAATTGGAAGTGATCACTATTTAGTCTGGAGTAGGATAAAATTGAATTTCATATTGAAAAGAATAGCATGTAAGAAAGTTTTAATGCGAATAAAAGTTGAGCAGCTCTCAGATGTGAACTGTAGACTAAAATACACAATGCTTATTGAATAAAAAATGAAAGAGTTTGAGAACAGGAACCAAACCTTGGATATTCAGTGGCAAGCCTTGAAGAAAACTCTGATTGATTCAGCCGGAGAGGCATGTGGTGAGGTTCTCTGCAAGGATAGAAAAATCAGAACTCCATGGTGGACACAGGAAGTTAAAGAGGCAATGAAGGAATAGAAGAAAGAGTGTGCCAAGAGAGAAGCTATTCAATATGCTACAGTTATATGGTGTCAATGGGCCATTATATCAAGCAATACTTTGTCTTTATTTGAGTTGTAATTCAGCAGTTAGAAATGAAGGAAGTACAGGAAGATGGTTTAATGTTAAATCTGGTGTGAGACAAGGATGTACATTATCCCCTCTGTTATTCATTATCTATATGGATCACGTTATGAAGGAAAGTGGTATTAAACATGATATCAAAATTGGAGATGTTAATATCAGCTCTTTGCTTTATGCAAAGAGCTGATATTAACAAGGCTTTATGCGAATGATGTTATACTATTACATAAATCCGCTACAAGTCTGCAAGATTCCCTGACTAAATTGAATAACTGTTGTAATAGATATGGTATGAAGGTCAGCAATAAAAAGACAAAGACAATGAAAATAGGTAGAGTCGTTGAAAATGTCAACTGTGTTTTGAATGGGGAACTTGACATTGTCAGCATCCAGGAATGCGTTAGCAGAGCTAATCTCAGGTGGTATGGTCATCACTTAAATAGAATGGGTGAGGAAAGATTAGCAAAACAAGTGTTCTCTGCCAGGCTGGCAGGAAAACTTCCCAGAGGAAGACCAAGATATAGGTGGATTGATACGGTACAAAGTTCCTTAGACGATAGAAATATAAGATCTGATAATGTTGGAGTCTTGACAAGTAACAGACTGATTTGGAGGAAAATTGTAGATAGAAAGTTAGTAATGATGTAAATTTTTCATGTAGTACTATCATATCCTATACACCCCTGAGGGTACATATCAGGAATTTGATGATGATGAACTATTTAAAAAACCTCTCATAGCAAGAATGTCTGACTGAACAATGAAATTTCTACAATACAATATTATAAAGCATTTGGATGTCATATTGCTGGTTTTCAAATTCATGTCTTTTCTAACCTTCCATAAATGGTATTTTAAATCATTAATTATAAAAATCAAAATTCTCTTCCCATTGTTGACAGGTGGTGGGTATTGTAAAAAAAATAACCTGTTCTGTTTGTAAATAGTAGCATGCCCAACACATAATCTGTTCCAAATATGCAGAGCAAGAGGGCAGCTGTAGAATGCATATTCTACTGTTTTCAATTGGTAACAGATGTCACAGATTGGATCTTCGATGTTAAAGTACCTCCATTTGATGGCATTGACTGGAAGGCGACCATATGCAATTCTCCAAGCAAGATCCTTCCTGTTAGGGTACCCTTGGAACTTCATCAAGTTATGAAACAAAATATTGTTGTCAGTACCCAACCGTGCAACTTTGCAGCGAAAGACATTAAAGATTTCTTTATACCAAATTTCAAACGTCAATTCCAGAGTGTTTTAGCATCCTCAGAGTTTAGCACAGAGTGTTGTAGTATTCAGGAACAATCTCAGCTTTTGGACCTTTATAATCATTAACTCCAAACAGGGGAAGATGAAAACCCAAGTAGTACCGGAGAAGGTCTGCACATGTGTGACTAGTTTGCAATATTTTATAGATTTTTGAAGCTGTATTGCTTTAATAGCAGAATTTTAAGACTGGAAGTCTAAATCCTCCATGCTTCATTGATAGTTGAAGAAATTCCTTTTTAACTTCTTGGTATCTGCAAGACCAAAAAAATTGCACAGGTTTACTATATAATTGCTTTTCTTCAGCTTCTGTGATGTCTGTAATATTTATTATGTACAACTGAACAGGAAAGATTATGGTTTTGAGTACTATGGCTTTAGAAGAAAAGGAGAGCAGCCCTATTTTCCAGTCTTCTAACACATTTCTGAGTTCTTGGACTGGTAATATTGGGTAAGTGGAGAAAGGAATTCTAAGTATAATGAGGGGTTCTCTTTGGGGTTAGTCCAAAAGGAATGCCTCCAAGATCCCACTTTCCATAAATTTTTAATTTTGTTTTCTGCTTCAATCTTTATTGAGGTCTCTTCAGTGGGAGCCAGACCAGAACTGATACCAAAGTTGAAGTAATACAGAAGTCATATTTTCTACAAGTAGCCAAAAGGTGTCACAGCTTATTACTAAAATACTCTGGATTAGAGATAGATGTTGAAAGTTTTTCTACTCAGTTATACTATAAATTAAAGATGCCAAGAAATTATATTTTTGGTTTAATGATTTATCCAAGTAAGCAAAACAAAGTTTTCAAGTGAAGTAACTCTATTAGGCTCTATATATGAGTTGCCTAGTCATGAAGTTACTTCATGCACAAACTTTGTTTACATTTGGATAAAGGATTAAACGAAGAATATAATTTCTTGGCATCTTTAATTTATAGTATAACCAAGTGGGAAAACTTTCAACACGTATTTCCTCCGAACATTAGACGTCTCTTCCAACATTGCTGAAAATCTTCATTCTTCACTTGAAAAGAAAAATTTTATTACTAAATACACTGGTCGGAAAGAAGTCTATGGAAACCATATTGTGAGGAACAAACAGCCACGGCACCCAGTTTAATAAGATGTAGGACCTTCTTTCATTGCAATTACTACAGCAAAAATGCAGAACATACTTTCCACAACTGTACAATAGTGATCAGTGGGAATTTTGGACCATTCTTCTCATAGGCACATAATGAGATCCCGGACTGTTGTGGAGTGGACGTCCTTTGACCTCACCTGACTCTCCAGGACCTCCCACAGATGTTCAGTAGAATTGAGATCAGTTCTCTGTGGAGGCCAGTCAAGTGTGGTGAAGCTCATGTCCAGAAACCATGCAGTTGCAGCAGTAGCCTTATGACAAGGTGCATTGTCTTGCTGAAAAAGACAATGGTCAGTTCAGTAGAAATGCCACAATGCAGGAAGCATTGCATTGTCCGCAATGTTCAGATACCTCTGAGAGGTCATTGTTCATGTCACCACAAACAGAGGTCCAAGGCCAAACCAGGAAAAATTGGACCATAATCATTACACCGCCACCTCCAAATTTTATAGTTGGTGTTATACACTCTGGCAGAAGACATTCACTAGGTATCTGCCACACCCACACCTGTACACAGCTTTCTAAGCTTCTATGTCCCACTGTACATGCTCTTTGCATCACTGAAGATGACACTGCATGTTAGTTTGGGTAATGTGCCACTTGCATATTGCAGTCCTCCCATGGAAACCCATGTTGTGAGCATCAGTTCTGAATACTTTTGTGCAGATTTGTGTTCCAGCTGATGCCTGGAACTCTGCATTCAACGTGTTGACCGATGAATGGTTATTGTATATTATCCTTCGTAGCAACCTACAATCACATTTGGTGAGTGTGGTGGGTTGTCTACTGTGGGTAGCATTTTCAGTTAACTCCCTGCACTTCCATCTCAGTATTGTATCATTGATTGTTGACCTTGGATGACTTCATTTGTCAACAACTTGTGAAACAGATAGGCCTGACACATGACATCCTATCACAATGCCTCTTTTAAACTCCACCAGTTCCCTTCTTGCAGTTAACAGTACTTTAGTTTCCCAAGGCAACATTACAATTCAAACAGTATGCCAAAGTGATACTAATGCTGATGGTAGCAAGGTGACAGAAGTGAGTGAACACTTTGCAAGGATGTACCGTTTGTTGAAGTGAGATTACTACTATTACAGAGACTGATGTGGGAACAGAGGTGGGTGAATTGACGGTTTTTAGGATATTGCAGAATCTCAATGTAAATACTTCTGTGGGTTTAGATGGGATATCAGCTTGTGTTTTATCAGAATGTGCAAGGGAACTGCCAATGCTTCTGACTAGGCTCTTTAATTTAAGTCTCAGCTCTGGCAGAGTTCCAAGGGAGTGGAAAGAGGACAAAATAATTTCTTTACATAAGGGAGGTTCTAAGTCTGCAGTAGCAAATCTATAGACCAATTAGTATCTCAGGAGTGGTGGTAAAAGTACTGGAGAAGTTCATCAAAAAGAAAATTCAGGAATGGGTGGATAAGAATATGATACTCTATGAACAGCATGACTTTGGGAAGGGTTAGTCATGCCTTAGTAATTTATTAACTTTTTATAATAGAGTGACAGCTGAGTTGGATAAAGGGGATGGCTACACGATATGCAGGATTTTGCAAAGGTGTTTGACAGAATACCACATGGAGCTCTGTTATACAAATTAGAAAAAATTGGATGAATATATGACAGCAAACAAAGGAAGATATTTATTCCTTTGTTTGCTTGCACTTGTGAGTTGCAGAAGTTGGTTGATATGCAAAAAAAGAGGGGGATATGATAGAAACATTAAGTTACTTAAAGAATTTTATAGGATTGATCGAGCCTCCATAGCTCAGTAGGTATAGACAAAGCCCTTTGATCAGAAAGACCTAGATTCGATTCCTGTCCAAGGCATGAGGAATCTGGTCTCTTTCGATTAAAGGTGAGTTAGCTAGTCTCATACAGAGGTAGAAGGGTTTTTTCACCTGGAAACTCAGGTTTTTCATCCCCCCAGAACAGGCAAACTGGCTTGTGCACACACACACACACCCAGATCTACAGTTATAAATACATACTTAATCCTTCACTAGGAGGGCTCAACCAGTCCTAAGGGATGGTTGAAGAACGGGGGAACCCATACGAATAAATAAAAAAATAGGATTGATGCAGGGGAAATGTTTCAACACTTGACTAGAGTGGGCAGAACAAGAAGCTATCCCTGGAAGTTGAGTAAGAGTGTGAGGACTAAAGGTATGGCAGGTATTGTTTGAATAGTTTGGGTCTTCCACATTGAGTCTTCAGACTCTGTCAAGGTGCCCATATAATAATAATAATAAATTCCTCATTTCATCCAAAATTACTCACTTTCCAAGCCATGGTTTAACATAGCAGGTACTGTAACAGTTGAAGAAAAAATTCAGCATATGGTGGAAAGACAGATTTGAATTCCATCTAAAGTTTGAGGAACCTTTATAAGGACTTTTCATCTGAAAGCAAGTTTTCATATGATGGTAATGGTTTTTAGACTCTTCAATTAATTAATCAAATTATCAGAAATAAATTAATAAACATCATCATATTGGTGTCCACGTGGTTAGCTTAGTGGCTATGCACTTTGCAACGATATGCCTGGGGGAAGGAGTGTCCTAGGTTCGATTCTCATTGACGATGTGAGGAGCTTAAGGATCATCCTCAGCCATAGCCAGTCTTGGGCATGGACAGCAGGGTTTTCCCCCCCAGTTTATCTGGGGGTTTTTCATCCCACAAGCAGGTAAACTGGCCCTGTGAACACACACAGATACAGTCAGGAATACTTAAGACAATCCCTCCAGCCATAGGTCTGAATTGTCAGTTATGCCAGTCCCGAGCCCTGATAAAAATAGGGGGGATTGAGGTGGTGCCATGGTGGTGCGGTACCTCCCAGTGAAAGGGGCTCACGGCCATTGAATTACCATAGGAAATGAATGAATGAATCATACTCGTTGCTTTGTGTGATCACAAATCAAGCCAATCCTTTCCTGGGGCTAACATTTATCAGAGAACATTCTCTTATTGAATATCTTCCCCACACCTGTCTGTTAACTTCCTTGCACTAGGTTATTAAATATATGTAGCAGATTATCTCAAATGTTCTGAAATTTTGATTTCAAATAGCTCCTATTAAATTGCAAAGCATGCTATAATTACTAATATTTTCAAGGTAACTCTTTTTTTCCCTTCTTATTTGTCATGCTCTGTATTGATTGCTTGAAGTGGGAGGTTATCTTCATGGAGAATAAACTCTCCCATCTCCACTTCTGAAAATGATAAATACAGATAAGATAGTGAGATGGTTTATGACTTATGAAGATAAAGGTGGGATGATGTTTGCATTCCATCTCTTTCTGCTTTAAACACTTAGGATTACTTTGCTATTGAAATTCACATTCTCTCAATTTATCCTCATAACCAGGATTGCATGGTCCAAATATTATCTATTTGACCCTCTCCAGAATTGATTGCTCTATTCTCTGCAAACATAGATGTGCATCATAATCAACTGATACCTTTATTTGCATTCATAGTAAGTGTGAGATATATTTCATTATTAGGTTTTGTCAGAAGCAGTGAAGCAATGAATATGTGTTATGTAATTATATTTTTTTTCCCTTTAAAGCTAACTAAAACTCAGATTGGACCAACAGATGTTCTACCTTCACCAGTTCTTTCAACAGGTAAGAATTATTATTATTATTAACACACACACGTGCACACACGATCTCTGAAACTTAGTTGGAAAAACAACACACAGCCTTGTGCCTTTCAGTTGAAAAAGACTGAAGTTGAGTTTGATTTCTCTCATTATGACCAAAGGAATTTTTATGTGAGCTTTCTTTTCAGTTGAAGGCAAGTTTGAAGATTTCTTATGGACTATTATGGGTTTCTCCCAGAAACTTGTTTTTTTTTCACCCTAAATTAAATTAAATTTTTCACATTTGATGTCTGCAGATGCCGTATGGTCACTGCCGTACCTCACATGGTTTTGGCAATGATGTCTTCTGCTAGAATAAGTGGTAGGGCTGCAGATTCCCTTTCCATACAAAGTTTGTAGGACAATCACAAACATCCATGCCCATGGCGGGATTCGAACCCTCAGCCTCTTGGTAGGAGAGCAGACATGCTAACCACTTGAGCAACCAGGCCGGCTTTTTTCTCCCTATAGATAGGCAAATCAGCCAGAAAGCATGCAGTTAATAGACAAAAATACACACTGAATTAGAAACTTTTATTTAATACTGTGAACCTCCTGAATTACAGCATAGATTCCACACGATGTTTGATAACATCTATGTCTACAACATATCAGGCATTCACCAGACAGATATTTAACTGGTTCAGATTTGAATGGAAGAGGACTTTGCTCCCAGATCTGTTTTTCTAACATGTCCCATACATTCTCAATGGGGTTTGGATCTGGGCTTTGTTGTGGCCAGGAAAGATGGTGAAGGTCACTGTCCTGCTTGCTGAACCACCACTGAACAATTCTTGCATGATGAACAGTAGCATTTTCATCCATGAAACAACTGTCACCTGCTGAATAAAAAGTCAGTATTGCAGGATTGACTTGATTGACAGCAATGTTTAGATAATCCTTGGAGGACATCTGACCTTTCAGCAATATCGGGTGACCTGTCCTGTACCAACAGAACATGCCCCACACCATGACACCACCTTCAGAACCTTGAGTTATGTTTACAAGGCAAGCTGAATTTATTGCTTCATGGGGTTCCCACTAAACTCACTGTCTACTGTCGGTAGAAAATAAGGTGTGCCATGACTCATCGTGTACCATGACCACATAGCTTTTTTCCAGTGTCCAATTACAGTGTTCCTGACACCACTGTAGATGAACTTTCCAGTTCTTTGCAGAAATCAGTGGTTTTCGTATAGGCATGCGACTGCCAATACTGATCCTCTTCAATTCCTTGTACATAGTTTGGTGAAATATGGGTTTGGAACAGCCTTCATTAAATCTTTCAGTCAATCGCTGCACACAGGAAGTTCTGTTTGTCTGTACAAGCCTTGTCAGACAATGGTGATCTTGTTCCTGACAGTGTCTTAGGACCACAGTTATACCTCTTGGACAAGTGATGTGGGTTATTTTTCCACTGATTAAACACCCAGGATATCTCACCTTTTGTGAAACCAGCAGGGCTGTTTTCAAAATCATGGCTTCAGCCAGACTGGCACCCACAATAAGCACTTTATTGAACTCTGAAAGGTCCTTTGTTTTTTCCAAATGATATAACTCATAGCTTGATCACTCAGTAATGCAACTATTTCTTCTGCTTCTATCACATCCTTACCATCTTCATTCATCATTGTTATTCTGCTATAAACATTCTATTTTTTTATTCACCAGATAGCAAATGAAATCTCTTGGATTTCCTTTGGCCTGCTTGGCTATTTGCTCTCTTAATCTGATTTGCCGTTCATACCATGCTGGTCATCCTTCTTGCTTGTGTACTTAGTATTATTCATGACCTTGCCTTGCTTGATCACATTTCTTTTGAGTGGAATCACTAAACTCTTGTTTAGTGATTCCACTAAGCTCCTGCTTAGTGGAATCATCCACTCATCCATTTAACTCCCATCTGATTTGTTTCATGCCTGTGTATGTACTCTGATACTGATTTCCTCAGTCCCCCCCCCAACAATTTCCCAGCATTGCTAACATACTTCTCTTGCAGTTTCTTATGCCATGCACTGATTCAAGTTGCCTCCTGGTTCCCTGCACATTATTTCTCTGTATGATATACCCTTAGTAAAGTGATCACTCAGTGATTCAGCTATTTTCTCTGCTTTTGTCCTCCCACTACACTCTGTATTCATTAAAGTTATATTTTATAATTGTTCCTACTTTCACTCACCCATAGCAAAAAAAAAAAAAAAAGAAAAAAGTTCAGATTTTCCTTGGCCTGCTTGGCTAAGTTCTTCTCATTATCTAATTTTGTCTTCTTTACTATATTAGTCTTACCTGTGCTTCATACTGTTCATGAGCTTGCTGGTCACATTTTCTTTATATTCTGTCCACAGAATTTTCTTTCTTTACAGCTCATGCTTCTTAATGATGCTGCTTATTATATAACTAACATGTGATCAATCTTCCTGAACCTGGGTATGCAGTTTATCATGCCACAGCTCTAAGCTCTGCCTCCTGAATTTGTCATAACTGGCCAAATAATTCCACATATACTCACCCTTAACACATTCATGTTGGGAAGTGTTTTGCACATTTATCATACCAATGGGACTTCTCATTACTGTTTGTGTACCACTTCTGTGTTGGGCTGGCAGGTGACTTCACTGACACAAAGTTTATGTGCATGTTAGTTTCAACTCTTTTGGTAGAAATTTATTTGAAGTTAGTATATTTGTGATCTGTCTTAATGACATTGAAAATTTCAGATACAGTCAAACAAACATTTATTTCGTGTAATTGAAAATTTGGACAAATGTTAGGACAATTGTTTTTAGTTAGCTGCTGTGTTTGGAGGTACAACAAATGGTTTTGCTTGAGTCTATGCAGCATAGTTTCTGTGGCAGGGGATTTGTTTCATTAGGTAGTGCCGTTTTTATCCCAGTTGTCTCTGATTTCAGATACAGTCAAACAAGCATTTATTTCATGTAATTGAAAATTTGGACAAATGTTAGGACAATTGTTTTTAGTTAGCTGCTGTGTTTGGAGGTACAACAAATGGTTTTGCTTGAGTCTATGCAGCATAGTTTCTGTGGCAGGGGATGTGTTTCATTAGGTAGTGCCGTTTTTATCCCAGTTGTCTCTAATTGCACTATTTGTTGACATATATTGCTCAGACTGCAGATGTCTCCGTACCTTATTCATGATACAATAAAACTACTTGTTTTTCTTGAATCTGCAGAATAGTGGCTGTTAGTAATTAGTTATATAAAGAAATCCCTTCCCATCTATTCATAAGTTTTTATTTTAATTATGCCCATCATAAATGCAAATATGAAAGTATAGAGTTTATATGCATTTTTGAAAATTATGGAGACAACTACCATGTTTGAATAAAAACTTTAGTTTAATATAACTAAAATCTACATTCGACATTTCGACCTTTATGTCAAGGTCATCTTCTGGAGCATACAATTATACACAGGAAACAAGCTATACTACAATCAAACGGGTTTGTTAAAGACACTGACCAAGAGATACAACAATTGTTGGCCTGACCTCTGGTGAGAAAAAAAAATAATATAAAATAAAAAAAATTTAAAAATTATACATCAACGCTAGAGTCCTATTATTAGTGTTGTCTACTATATACATATATTCATATCATTCCAGCCAGTTGGTATGGAATGGATTCTAATACTAACTAAGGATTGGCTAGAGTCCTGACTTATGCTGGATCTTTCATATTAGGTAGGCTCAATGTGTGCCATCCAGATCCTTGGAATTTTCATGCCATCTTTGTTGTTGATATTTGGGTGGTTTATCAGGATTTTGCAGGATTCCTTAAATTTCCTTTCGTACCAGGTTTTTGTGCGGTGTAAGGAGCAGGTGCTTTTCCAGTTGATTTGGTGTAAGGTGTTGAGTGCGTGGTCTGAGAGGCCTGCTTCACCATAATGGTTATATTTAATGTGTCTAATGTGTTCTTTCTTGCGTATAGGGATTGTCCATCCTGTTTCAGCAATGTACGGTAAGTTACAGGTGCAGCAGATGCAATAGACTCCAGGATGTGCTAATGGGAGGAGAGGATCCTTAGAGGAGTTGAATATGGTTTTTAGTTTAGTGGGTGGTTTAAAGGTGGCATTGAGGTTATAATGTTGTAGAATTCTGTTGATTTTTTCTGATAACCCTTTAATGTATGAGATGGCTATGGTTTTACTGTAATCTAGATTCGTTTTTGCTGTAGTTTTATAGAGTATTTTATTAACAGTATTTTTGTTATAGCCATTATTTATGAATGTGTCACTAATGATTTTTAGTTCTTATTTCAGGGCTTGCTGGTTAGAGCAAATAGTTGTGGCTCTATTTTTAAGAGTGTTAATGACTCCATATTTTTGTGATGGGTGGTGGTATGAATTAGCATGTATGTATTGGCCGGTGTGTGTCGGTTTTCGGTAGACCGTGAAGGATAGACTGCCTGAAGGAAAACGCGTGACTAGTGTGTCTAGGAACGGGAGCGAATTCTGGTTTTCGATTTCGGTGGTAAATTGTATGCGTTCGTGTTGTTTGTTCAGGTGGCTGAGGAATGTGTTTAGCATTTGTCGCCTGTGCGGCCAGATCGCGAGCACGTCGTCAACGTATCTAAGCCAGACTGTCGGTCATAGTGTGGCGGAATCAAGAGCCCTTTGCTCAAAAAGGTTTCCATGTAGAAGTTAGCGATTGGGGGATAGTGGTGAGCCCATGGCTGTACCTTCTTTTTGTGAGTAGAATTTGTTTTGCCACACGAAGTAACCAGACTTTAGTACGTGGGCAAAGAGGGCTGTAATGTCGGGCGGAAATTTGTTCTGTAATAGGAGAATTGTGTCATTGATGGGGACATTAGTGAAAAGGGCAGAAACGTCGAAACTGACTAATAAGTCGTCTTTGTCGAGTGTTATGTTTTTGATTTTGTTTATAAAGTGTTGTGTGTTTTTTATGTAGGAGGGGGAATGACCTACCAACTCCTTGAGTGTTGCCGCTAATTTCTTGGCTAGGTGGTAATTGGGACTGTCTATTCCTTCCATGATTGTCGAAGGGGCACATTTTGTTTATGTATTTTCAGAACCCCATATAATCTGGGGGGGGGGCGTAGTGGGGTTTGAGTTTTTTAACTGTGTCTGGTGGCCAAGAAGTGACGGACTTGAGTAGTTTTTCTGTTTTATCCTTTATCCTTTTTGTTGGGTTATAATTTACCATTTTATATGTGTTGTTATCGGCTACTAGTCGATTCATTTGAAATACGTATGTTGACCCGTCAAGGACAACAGTGGCATTGCCTTTATCCGCTTTCATTATTATTATGTTTTGTTTGGCTTTTAATGATTTAATTGCTGCTATTCTGTTTTTGTGAGGTTGTTCTGTATGGTTTTCTTAGTATTCAGGACATTACTGGTTTCTAGTCGTATTTTATCTGCTATATTGTTAGGTAGGGATCTGATGCCTCTTTCAATGTGGTAGATAAAATCCAGTTTATTTACCTTTTTAGGTGCTATTGCGTAGTTCAGTCCTTTATTCAGTAGCGTAAGTTTGCCTTTTTTCAGGGTGTGGCTTGATAGGTTAATCACATGGTTCTTGCTTGTCGGTGGTTGGTCGCTCCTTGTCTCCCTTGTTTGTTGTTCATTGTTGGTGTTTATTGGGGAGGAAGTCCTCTGATTGGATGGATTCCTGTGATTGGCCACCATATTTTGCTGTTGTTTCAAACTGTGGAATTTTTCTTGAGTTTTTCTTTATTCTTTTCCAGGGTATGTTTGGCCGAATTGTCAGTAATTCTTTCAAGCGTTTGTAGAATGTCTGGATTAACATAGTTTGATAGTTCGGATTGTAATTTAGAAACCAGATTTTGTGTTGTAGCTAGGTTTTGGCAGGCTGTTTGAATCTGTTCTCTAAGCATTGCTTTTTCTGTGCGGTCATAGATACGGAGTGCCTTAGCGGACGTAAATTTCTTTTTTAGCCTGATGCAGATCGGAATAAGGTTATAATCTCTGCATCTTTTTAAAAAGGCCAGCCAATTGATCAAGAGAGAAATACGAATCTTTAGCTTACCATAGCGATTGCAGCGCTTGTGGGTATCATTTCCATGGATGATCTGAATCCTTTCTTTTAGGCTTACACGGTGATCCGAATGCATTTTTGAAAATTATGGAGACAACTACCGTGTTTGAATAAAAACTTTACTTTAATATAACTAAAATCTACATTCAACGTTTCAATCTTTATGTCAAGGTCATCTTCTGGAGCATACAACTATACACAGGAAACAAGCAATACTACAATCAAACTGGTTTGTTAACGACACTGACCAACCGCTACAACAATTGTTGGCCTGACCTCTGGTGAGAAAAAAAAAATAAAATAAAAAAAATAAAATAAAAAATATAAAATAAAAAAATAAAAATAAAACATTTTTAAAAATTTTACATCAACGCTAGAGTCCTGTTATTAGTGTTGTTTACTATATACATATATTCACATCATTCCAGCCAGTTGGTATGGAATGGTTTCTAATACTAGCTAAGGATTGGCTAGAGTCCTGACTTATGCTGGATCTTTCATATTAGGTAGGCTGAATGTGTGCCATCCAGATCCTTCCTAGACACACTAGTCACACATCTTCCTTCAGGCAGTCTATCCTTCACGGTCTACCGAAAACCGACACATACTGGCCAATACATACATGCTAATTCATACGACCATCCATCACAAAAATATGGAGTCATTAACACTCTTAAAAACAGAGCCACAACTATTTGCTCTAACCAGCAAGCCCGGAAACAAGAATTTAAAATTTTAAAAGAGTTTTTAATTTTTATTTTATTATTTTATTTTATATTTTTTATTTTATTTTATTTTTTTAATTATTTTTTTCTCACCAGAGGTCAGGCCAACAATTGTAGCGGTTGGTCAGTGTCTTTAACAAACCAGTTTGATTGTAGTATAGCTTGTTTCCTGTGTATAGTTGTATGCTCCAGAAGATGACCTTGACATAAAGATTGAAACGTAGAATGTAGATTTTAGTTATATTAAAGTTTTTATTCAAACACGGTAGTTGTCTCCATAATTTTCAAAAATGCATTTGGATCACCGTGTAAGCCTAAAAGAAAGGATTCAGATCATCCATGGAAATGATACCCCAAGCGCTGCAATCGCTATGGTAAACTAAAGATTCGTATTTCTCTCTTGATCAATCGGCTGGCCTTTTTAAAAAAGATGCAGAGACTATAACCTTATTCCGATCTGCATCAGGCTAAAAAAGAAATTTTCGTCCGCTAAGGCACTCCGTATCTATGACCGCACAGAAAAAGCAATGCTTAGAAAACAGATTCAAACAGCCTGCCAAAACCTAGCTACAACACAAAATCTGGTTTCTAAATTACAATCTGAACTATCGAACTATGTTAATCCAGACATTCTACAAACGCTTGAAAGAATTACTGACAATTCGGCCAAACATACCCTGGAAAAGAATAAAGAAAAACTCAAGAAAAAATTCCACAGTTTGAAACAATGGCAAAATATGGTGGCCAATCACAGGAATCCATCCAATCAGAGGACTTCCTCCCCAATAAACACCAACAATGAACAACAAACAAGGGAGACAAGGAGCGACCAACCACCGACAAGCAAGAACCATGTGATTAACCTATCAAGCCACACCTTGAACAACGGCGAACTTACGCTACTGAATAAAGGACTGAACTACGCAATAGCACCTAAAAAGGTAAACAAACTGAATTTTATCTACCACATTGAAAGAGGCATCAGATCCCTACCTAACAATATAGCAGATAAAATACGACTAGAAACCAGTAATGTCCTGAATATTAAGAAAACCAAACAGAACAACCTGATAAAAACAGAATTAGCAGCAATTAAATCATTAAAAGCCAAACAAAACATAATAATAATAACGAAAGCAGATAAAGGCAATGCCACTGTTGTCCTTGACGGGTCAACATACGTACTTCAAATGAATCAACTAGTAGCCGATAACAACACATATAAAATGGTAAATTATAACCCAACAAAAAGGATAAAGGATAAAACAGAAAAACTACTCAAGTCCGTCACTTCTTGGCCACCAGACACAGTTAAAAAACTCAAACCCCACTATGCCCGCCTCCCCAGATTATATGGGGTTCCGAAAATACACAAACAAAATGTGCCCCTTCGACAATCGTGGAAGGAATAGACAGTCCCAGTTACCACCTAGCCAAGAAATTAGCGGCAACACTCAAGGAGTTGGTAGGTCATTCCCCCTCCTACATAAAAAACACACAACACTTTATAAACAAAATCAAAAGCATAACGCTCGTCAAAGACGACTTATTAGTCAGTTTCGACGTTTCTGCCCTTTTCACTAATGTCCCAATCAATGACACAATTCTCCTACTACAGAACAAATTTCTGCCCGACATTACAGCCCTCTTTGCCCACGTACTAAAGTCTGGTTACTTCGTGTGGCAAAACAAATTCTACTCACAAAAAGAAGGTACAGCCTTGGGCTTACCACTATCCCCCAATCGCTAACTTCTACATGGAAACCTTTTTGAGCAAAGGGCTCTTGATTCCGCCACACTATGACCGACAGTCTGGCTTAGATACGTTGATGACGTGCTCGCGATCTGGCCGCATGGGCAACAAATGCTAAACACATTCCTCAGCCACCTGAACAAACAACACGAACGCATACAATTTACCATCGAAATCGAAAACCAAAATTCGCTCCCGTTCCTAGACACACTAGTCAAACGTCTTCCTTCAGGCAGTCTATCCTTCATGATCTACTGAAAACCGACACACACTGGCCAATACATATATGCTAATTCATACTACCACCCATCACAAAAATATGGAGTCATTAACACTCTTAAAAACAGAGCCACAAGTATTGGCTCTAACCAGCAAGCCCTGAAACAAGAACTAAAAATCATTAGTGACACATTCATAAATAATGCCTATAACAAAAATACTGTTAATAAAATACTCTATAAAACTACAACAAAAACAAATCTAGATTACAGTAAAACCATAGCCATCCCATACATTAAAGAGTTATCAGAAAAAATCAACAGAATCTTACAACAAAATCCCTATACGCAAGAAAGAACACATTAGACACATTAAATATAACCATTATGGTGAAGCAGGCCTCTCAGACCACGCACTCAACACCTTACACCAAATCAACTGGAAAAGCACCTGCTCCTTACACTGCACAGAAACCTGGTACGAAAGGAAATTTAAGGAATCCTGCGAAATCCTGATAAACCACCCAAATATCAACAACAAAGATGGCATGAAAATTCCAAGGATCTGGATGTCACACATTGAGCCTACCTAATATGAAAGACCCAGCGTAAGTCAGGACTCTAGCCAATCCTTAGCTAGTATTAGAAACCATTCCATACCAACTGGCTGGAATGATGTGAATATATGTATATAATAGACAACACTAATAATAGGACTCTATCGTTGATGTATAATTTTAAAAAATGTTTTTTATTTTATTTTTTTATTTATTTTTTCTCACCGGAGGTCAGGCCAACAATTGTTGTATCTGTTGGTCAGTGTCTTTAACAAACCAGTTTGTAGTATAGCTTGTTACCTATGTATAGCTGTATGCTCTAGAAGATGATCTTGACATAAAGGTCGAAACGTCGAATGTAGATTTTAGTTATATTAAACTAAAATTTTTATTCAAACACACGGTAGTTGTCTCCATAATTTTCAAAAATGCATTCGGATCACTGTGTAAGCCTAAAAGAAAGGATCTAGAGTTTATAGGATCATGTATTCTTCACTCCACCCCAGATACTTATAACACAAGCACACATATAATATCACAGATGTGAATTATTCATGATCCATTTTACAATACTGAAAGTATTTTTATTCATGTCTATTCTTTCTCTTCCTTATATTTACCATTCTTTACATCTTTTAGTAAATCAAGTATAGTAACTAATAATCAAATATATCATTCTCTTTAATTATTGTATTTTAATATATTCTGAAAAGAACATTAATTTTCACCCATCCTCCTCTCCTCATGCAGGATTAGTTACAATTCAAAGAAACCTTTTGATGACAAGCAGGAATGAAATTGCGAGTAATTTCGCTCACTTTGCCAGATGGTTAGGTTCACAGCAAGCGAGCTACTATCACCCTGACATGAATGTGTTAATTGAAAGGTCCATATGCTTAGCTCACTCCCGTGTATAGACTGCATTATTACTCTTGCCACTCAGAGGTAAAATTGTTACTTTGTTTATGGATAAATCCTCTAATGTTCCATTCACAAGATCAAGAACTCTCCAATTCAAAATGCAGAACATTACACTTAATGGCATCAAACTAATGCTCATTATTGTTTCTCTATAACATTATTCTATTCAAGTCATCCCGGAATTTCATATCAAAAAATTCCTTATCACCCTTTACAGTCTAGTATCATCAGCAGACAATTGGATATCACCTTATAAACTATGCCCCAGTATCATTAATGTACAAACTAAATGTGTCCCAAGGACAGAACATTGTAATATGCCACTGGTTATTTTCATTCTCTCTGACTCTGTTTCTAGATAAACGTCTTTCTTTCTGATACCTGCTTTTTGATGAACCACTCTCCTTATTCATGCAACAAGCCTATTTTTCATCTCATCTGTTTCAGTTTATATAGCTACCATCTATGTGTATCCTTTCAAATGTATTTGAAAAGTGCAATAATATTGTGGGTGTCTGCAAGGAGTTTGAATGTGTTCAAGACACGGTATGATGAGCTGTGTGTGTGTGATAAAAGGACCTCCCAGATGAGTCTTTGACTCGAAGAGGTCTTGGGGTAATAATAATAATAATAATATATCCATTTCCCTTGTCCAATTCAGTTGTCACTTAATCATCAAATGTATACAGATTACGAAAGCAAGGCATACATTTGACACAAGGCATCTTCTCTATGGGATTATATTTCCCATCTACCAGTTACTGGATGTGGACCTAATCAGTTATCAGTATTTTAATCACCATCTTAGAGATACTGAGCAGTATATGATTAGCTGCATCTTTCTCAGCCTCACCATTGCAATGGAACTATTTTTCCATCCTTCCAATTCTTTGGAACCCTGTATGCACTGTGAATCAAGTCACTCAACCAGATCAGGGGCATTATCAGTCCTCTTGCACATACTCTCATCGCTTATGCTGATATCACATTTAATCTCACTGCTTTATTTATATTATTTCATTTCAATATCTTTAACACTGCTAATTCATCCACTTCTATTTTTTCATCTGATCTCTCCACATTATTCTTAACCTTAATATGGAAATCATCATCATGATTAGGCCACATGTGTGTGTATGTGTGTGTGCATGGCCTAATCAGAGCTTTATACAATGGAACCAATGGTGAAAAACTTGCTTCTGCAAGTTGGTTTCCTCCGTATCATTCCCAGAATTCATTGTGTTGTCTTCACAATTTTGGCAGTATGTCGTCTAAATTTCAGATCCTTATCCATCATCCCAAGATGTCTTATTTCTTCTACCTTTAATAATATATCCCCACCAAGAGTAAATTCTACACCCCATCCTTGTTTTCCAAATTTTAAGACCTTACATTTTGCAACATTGACCTGGCATCCCCACTCTCGTGCCCATTCACTCAGTTTATTCAGATCTTCTTGTAAGGCCACAGCATCTGCTCTACTCCTCATAGTTCATCCCAACTTTACACAATCTACATAAAGTATATCCCCATTCAAATCTTCCCCAGTATCATTAACGTTCAAGTTAAACAGCAGTGACCCAAAAACAGACTCCTGAGGCATACCACTAGTGACTTTCCTCTTCTGGGTTATTGTTACCCCATACACAACTTGTTTACACCTATCAGACAGTCAATCTCCAATCCAACTATCAACTTATCATGCGGTAATCTATCAATAGCCTCTGCAAAGCCTAATTATGCTACTATGTATCCATCTTCCACGTCTAATACTTCTGTCACCTTATTGTAATAAGTAAGTAGATTACTAAAACATGACCTCACTTTAGCAAATCCATGCTGCCCATCAAAGATAATACAATTGTTATCAACTCAATTCTGGATCCTGATTCTCACTAGTCTTTCCAACACTTTGACCACAACACCTGACACACAGATTGGCCTATAATTTGATGCTTCAATTCTGTCACCTCCTTTATGAAGCAGTACAGTCTTGCCTTCCTTCCACTCCTTTGGAACTTGATTCTTCACCCAATATAAGAAAAACAAACATGTCAAGGCAGATGTCAACTTCCTGGTACATTCCTTCGAAATACGTGCCAATATATCCATTCTTTCAAAATGCATGGTGATATAGCAAGTCCCAGAACCTTATCAATATCAAGTTTGCTTAATTTCCCATATACCTCTTCCTCAATCACAGTCTCTCCTCCTCCTCTGTCATTATCCACTGCTCTCAAACTCTCCATGATGTCACATTCACAAGAATGAAAAACTTCTATGAATTGCTCATTAAATATTTCAACTATATCCTCTGCAGCAGTTGTCCTTATACCATTTGCTCCAGCAACTGCCATCCTACCACAATTGTTCTTATTTTTTCTGGCTACATATCAAAAGAACTTCCTAGAATTTTTTTTGGCTCAACTCATACTGAACTTTTGCTATCCTTACCAACTGAGTCACCCTCCTTGCCTGTTATTTGTATTCCTCATAGAATTGATTATTACCTCTTTTCTTAAGTTGCTTCCACACTTTTTTTCTCGGTATTACACACTTAATCTCCTCATTCATCCATTTCACACCTACCTTATTTAACCTTCTGACCTTTGGAATACATTTAGACATTGCTTCTACTAGATATTTCTTGAATATCACCCAAGCAGCATTGATCTCCTTTCCACCCAACTCCTCATTCTGTGCTACAGCTCCAAGCTGTTCTCCTGAGTCTCATAATCACCAGCCCTGTAGTTCCATATATACCCTTACCTCACAAAAGTCCTCACATGGCTGGCAATCACCAGATAATCACTTCATGGTCACTCTCACAAACTGGAGGAAGATTTGACACTTCATTTATAATAACATCCTCTGATGAGATGATCAAATCCAAGATCCTTAATCCTTGTGTACCCTCTGTTTCGTGTGGACTAGTTATGTCCAGATTTGGTCTCCTTTGGAGATGGAGAAACTTAATACATAATTAAGGTAATATGAGGCCTCTTAAATGTTGGTTATCAGGGTATAATGATATAATAGATAATAATAAAATGATATAACAGGCATATAAGCTGGTAAAGGTATTTTACTAGATAGCATTGCATATTTGACATTGGCAATGTAATCTAGTTACAAAGACTGAGTTTGATTCCCATTATAGTATATGAGAAACCTCTGTTAGGACATTTCAATTAAAGGTGAGTTATTTGGTCTTGACACAGAGGAAGAAGGGTTTTTTTCATTGGTCAGCAATATACACAATGTTCTGATATAACAGATTAGTGGTAGTTTCTCCCTGATTGATAACAGATGAATTCATTGCCTCAATGTAAGAATATGTACAGTAGGGAGTGAATTGTTGAATAGAGGAAGTAAGGGAATAGGAACTTGGTTGTTTACTTGGTCAGAGAGAGAGAGAGAGAGAGAGAATTTGTTGCACAATATTCCAGATAGCATGCTAGTTTGCATGGCTCCTCTTACACCAACAGCCTTGCAACTTCATAGTAACCTGATAATAATAAATTTATGAATTTTCAATACATTCAAGGAAATTACCTAGCTGAAGATCTCTGTAATATGTACAAAAGAAGAGAATACCATATTTCACATTGGAGAGATTGCTGTTCTAAACAAGTCAGTGTGGATGGTAGCAGGGGTGGCCTCTTGTGGGAATGGGTACTTGGGAGAAGAGGGGGGGAGGATCGACATCAGATAACGCTGAGCCCAGTGGAGTCTAAAGTGAATAATGCTGAGTATAGAAACAGTGGCATTTTTATGCTTTATACTAATGTCAGGAGTATTCGGAATAAGGGAGAGGAATTGGTGGCACTGATAGCATCAGCCTTGCCAAAGATTGTTGGGATCACCGAGAGTTGACAGAAGAGGATATAATAACAGGAATAGAAGTTGCTGGGTACAGCATTTTTTGGCAGGATAGAAAGGGAAAGCGTGGTGGTGGAGTACTGCTCATGATAAGTGACGACCTATGTCCTCTAAGAGTGGAGGCTTTGGAAGGCTGTGACACTAATGATTTTGAAAGCATATGGTGTGAGGTGGAGGTGGGCAAGACAGGATATTTAGTGGGGTGTAGCTACAGACCAAGGAGCACAGAGGGTGGGGACCAGGAGACGTTGAGACAGTTGAGTGTGGCAAGTGCCAGAAGAATGATCGTTATGGGAGATTTTAACTACAGCAGTATAAATTGGGGAGAGGAAGATGCATATAGCAATAAGGGAATGGAATTTCTAGAATTCTTGAGGGACAAATGTTTTAGGCAACATGTAACAGAGGGAACAAGAGGTTCAGAAGTTTTTGATTTGGTCATAGCATCAGAAGAGTTGATAATAACTGAGATGACATCTCCCCCACCAGTTGGAGAGAGTAACCATATGGTTTTGACTTGGAAAATGAATAGACATGCAGGAATATCAAAGAGATGAGAACGTATGTGAAATTATAAAGCAGGTGATTATAATAGTCTTAGACGTCAACTTGGAGAAGTTTCGTGGAGGGAGGAATTGGAAGGCCGGGATATCATGCTTGAGAAATTGTGAAGGAATATTTGTTAGCAGCAATGGTAAGCTGTATTCCACGAGTGAAGAAGAGGACACAATTTGGAGTAAAGTGGATGACAAACAATATTAAACAGGAACTGCACGCGAAAAAGAGGCTATGGAAAAGATATAAGGAGACAGGTGAAGAGAATATGCATTTAGAATATAAGATACAGACCAGGAGAGTGACTAGTATGGTAAGGAAGGTGAAATTGGAATATGAGAAAAGATCGGCCCTTAGATCCAAGGAAAATCATAGGGAATTTTTTAGCTATGTGGCCAGTAGGAGGAGAAATGACTGTAGAAGAATGACATTGTGGGATAAAAATGGGAATAGAGTGACTGATGCTGAGGACATAGTGGAATTGTTCAATGAACACTTTATTGGAATATTTCATCCTGGAGGAGTCAATTTGAATACTAGAGGGGATAGGGCAGGTTCGAGGTTTAGAGATACAGGAGGAGAGTGTGTTCCAAATACTGAGTACTCTGGATGTCAGTAAAGCTGTGGGACTGGATGGTATTTTACCACGAGTTTTGAGAGAATGTGCTAGGGAACTGACAGTGCCTTTACCCTGGCTTTTCAATGAAAGTCTTGCTGTGGGAAAGATGCCCATGGAATGGAAGGAAGGTAAGATAGTGGCATTGCATAAGGGCGGTAGCAGACTGGAAGTGTCTAATTATAGGCCAGTTTGTGTGTCATCGGTAGTTAGTAAGATTTTGGAGAAAGTAGTGAGGGACCTTATACAGCATTGAGCAGATGAGGGTAATGTTATCTGTGAGAGACAATATGGATTTGTGACGGGACACTCTTGTTTTAGCAATATGCTAGCCTTTTATAATAAAGTTACAAGAGCATAGATGAGGGAAAGGCGTATACTGCCATTTTCCTAGACTTAGCGAAGGCATTTGACAAGGTGCCACATGATAAGCTGATATTTAAGTTGCAGCACGTGGGTTTGGATGTCAGGTTGGTCAACTGGATTCAGGATTGGCTGTTCGATAGGTATTAGAGAGTTGTGTGTATGGTGGAGCAATATCAAAGCGGCAGAGGGTTAAGTGGGGTTCCACATGGCTCAGTACTGGGACCTATATTGTTTAACCTTTATATCAATGAAATTGTCCGTGGATTGCAAGGTAATATTCAGTTGTTTGTGGATGATTCGAAGCTGGGAAGGGTTATTAATAATAGTGCAGATGTGGTAGCGCTGCAAGAGGATTTGAATAAGCTAGATAGATGGGAAATGAATGGTTAAACTGATTGCATTAAACTGATACCCCCATTCGGGTATCAGTTTAATGCAGCCGCAAAATGTTAGGTCTTGAGGTTTGGGACACATCAATTGGACGCTGCATACTCTATGGGAGGAGTTAAACTGGAGTCAGTAGGGGGAGACAAGAGATCTGGGGTTGATGATTGATAGAAACCTGAAATTTAGGGGACATATTGCAAAGGTAGTGAAGGTAACACAGAGGATTGCTGCAATAATGAGAAGGACACTGATCTGCAGAGATAAAAGGGTTATCATTTCGTTGTAAAAGACTCTGATCAGACCAGACTATTGGTCTCAGATCTGGTCCCCAGGATTTGAAGGGGATAAATTAACTGTGGAAAGGGTACAAAGGCGGATAACAAAGATGGTGTCAGGACTGTACAATGGATCGCTGAGGGAGTGTGGACTGCAGAGTTTGGTGGATAGAAGAAGGAGAGGTGATATGATTGAGACTTTTAAACTGTTGAGAGGTGGTTACAGGGTTGACACTGGGGAGTTCTTTTGCTTGATTGAACAGTGGGGAGGAGTCATGACAAGGGGACATCCCTGGAAGTTACGAAAGGAAACTGTGAGCAAGAGGATGAGGAGTGGTTTCTTTGCGTGGAGGGTGGAATGTGTTGCCTGATGGAGTGGTGAGAGTGAGAACAGTCAATGAGTTCAAGGAGTGGTATGATAGACTGTGTTTCCTAGGAGGGACCTCCCTCGATGAGTCTTGATAGACTTGTGTTTCTTAGAAAGGACCTCCCACGATGAGTCTTTTGATTCCATGGAGACCTGAATAATAATAATAATAATAATAATAATGGATATAAATGGATTTGGCTTTTCACAGTGCATCCTTGGACTCTATGGAGTTAAGCAGTGATATCACTAATGATAATAATTATAAGGCAAAATTCAAGCCCATATTAATGAGAAAATTTTCTAAATGTTTAACATTTCTTAATACTTATCATAATTTTTATAATAATAATAATGTTTATACTAAACACAATAATTTAGGGAGTATTTCCATCAGTTTCTACTTTTTTTTTATGTGACTCCAACCCCAAAAAGATTTTTGTAAGCCTGTAGTACATTTGTTTTTGTAGGTGGGCTATGGATATTTTTCTTTTTTTTTTAATTAACTTTGTTTATTTTTTACTTACTCTCTTCATATGTATATATTCACATTTGAGATTGTTTTCCTAAACAAAAAGTTCTTGTAGTGATATTCATATCATCTTGTAGTTTTGCACATCCATTTAATCCTTTAACAGATGTCGTAACAAAGGAAGTAGCACCAGAATTCAGCTTTCCAGTTTGGGATTCAGAAGGAAAAATTTGCATTTTAGCTAAATTCAGTGCCACTTTCACAATTACATACCCAAGTCAAGGAGGAGAACAAGTAAGTTATGTTATTCAGGATATGTTTTAAGATTGTAATTTTTTTTAATGTAACTCCTATCCCCAAAAGTTTGTAAGCATATAGTACTTTCATATTGTGGGTGGGCTAAGGATTTTTTCCTATTTTTTAAAATTAATTGCATATATATTTTTTTGTATTTTTTATTTATTATTTATTTCTGAAAACCCTGTTCTAGACCAAACATGGAGCTTTTTAAAGACTTCAGGCCTCCAGTGGGTGGGACATTGGTCTCATGCCAAGTGATGAAGTTCACCTCTCAATTAAAACAATCTCAAACAACCAGGCCAGAAAATTAATCCTTATTTAATCATTTTTAATTATTATTTTTTATACTGATGATATGATAATAATTTCAGTTGAAGATATTGAATTTCAATCAAAGAATCTAATGTTCTGTTATGGTGTGGTCTGTGTGGGTAGGAGAAAGGGTCTCCACTAGAGATTGTAGCTTTAGAGGAAAGTTTAGAAAGTGTAAGGTATGAGGTGGAAGATGGAGTTCACCATTTGGTATGACCAATACATGATTATTACATGAAAAAGGCCATCCTTAATTTCTAAGAGCAGGGTTCATGGATCATGATTTAAAACTGATAGCATATAGTATCATATATACTATGGATTTTCAACTTTTCATGGATGAGATCATCATCATAAAGAAGAGAAGGTAAGCAGGATAAGATATTTAGTAGGGTGTGACTATAGATGGAAAATACAGTGGAGATAATATGAAATATTTAGGCAGATTAGTTTAGTGAGAATTATAATCATTGTCAAAGATTATAATTATGGCATTATAGACTAGACCAGGAAGGAGGATAAAGATGAATTTCTGGGTGATAACTCTCTCTCTCTCTCTCTCCCTCCCTCCCCCTCCCTCCCTCTCAAAAATCTAGGATTACATTACATGCCTGAGGTAGTTATCCTTCAGAAAGTCCAGAAATTCACTGGAGAAAAAGTGGAACAGGGAGATATTAAAAATTTTGGATTTGATATCATTAGATGTCATTTAGGATCAGGATAAAAGATTGTTGGATGTGAACACAATTCTTTACGAAGGCCATTGTGAATTTCTTAAGATATCGTTTTGTGTTAATTATCTAGTTGCATTTTATAATATGCTAATGACTGAAATTCAAAGGTAATGCATATACTGTTGCATTTCTGAATTTGCAAAGATGCATGACAGATTTCCATATTTCCATTAATTTCTAAATTGTAAAATTAAAGAAATAGATTAAATAGTAGATTCATGGATTTAATGGAAGCTTAGATGACAGTAATATGGAGGGCAGTGTCTGACAGAAATATGACAAGCGGGACACTATTGGGTTTTGTGCTTTGTTTATTACTATTCCTATTACTACTATTTATTATTCTACCCTATTTGTGAATGCTGTTCTGAATGGTTCATTTTGAAATATTCTGTTGTTTACTGATGATTATGATGATGATGAAGAACTCTGGAAAAATTATCTGAGATTCTCTGCTGTAGGTGCTTTCTAGAAGATTTGAATTGACTTTTGATATGGGCAGAAGAGTGGGGGGGAAGAGAGATAAAATTCAATGTGGTTAAGCTTTAGCATAGTTTTTGTTGGATTGCATTTGTAAATGCTTTGGAGTGAGTGAACTGGAGAAACTGTTGCTAGATAATGCATGCAAGAGATCAGAAGTAAGAGATGAAGTGAAAGATCAGGAGAATGTATTGAAGAGACTGAGGTGCTTGGCAATGGAAACAGTAGTAGTGTGAGAGACAAAGAGAGAACAGGAATGCAAGAGGAACAGGCAAACAGGGGGAGACCAAGTGGACAGGGAAACATAGCATAGGGAGAGTGGATGTTGGAAGTCGCAGTGAATGTACGTAATGTATGGGGATGATCAATATAGAAATGGAATAGATTGGGATGTGAATGGAGTAGTTGAGACTGAGCAGATATATGTGGTAAGCTGTAATAAAGGTGATTGGGCAAGGGCAAGTGCGGTGGGACAATCACAATCAATAAGTAACTTGGGTTTGGCTGGTTTTAGACCTAAAAGCGAATTGTTGTGTTATTTACAAATGCCAGGAGTATCAGAAATAAGAGAGATGTAGTTATTTCACTGATTGAGTTTATTTGATCCAAAATTGTTGGAATAAGTGAAACATGGTTGAGTGAAGATGATATCCTAATGGGAATAAAAATGAAAGGGTACAGTGTTTTTCATGAGGATAGAAAGGACAAGAAAGGAGGGCGAAGTGTGAGTAAACCAGTTTTGATTTACTCACATAGGTAGATATATTCACAAACTTTCCCATCATCCCTCTCCCCTTCCCAACAATATGGTATCATAAAAGCATTAGTTAACAGAGCCAGCATCTTCTGTTCCTATCAGACTTCTCACATAGCTGAATTCTTCTTTATTCTTCACATGTTCCTATCCAGTGGTACAGTATTAAAAAAAAAAAAGATTACTTGCTCCTTCCTGCATCTCACATTCTTCTTAACATGAGATTACAGTAATGCTATTACTATTCCTGTTAAAAATTTATGGAATTTACACCCGTGTTAAAAAAACTTTTTTATTATCCTGACGTTTCGATCTTCACATCAAGATCATCATCTGGAGCATACATCAATATACAAGACAAGCTGAGTTACATTATTAACTGTAAGCTAAAGAAACAATGATTTGATCACATGTTATTCTACTGGCATGACCTCTAGTGAAAAAAAAAAAATTACATCAAGCTAAATTCTATTTACGATGACAGGAATAAACATTCTTTCAGATGGTTTTCTTTCAAAAACAAAGATGTCCTATTTTTAGTATTACAATTACAATCTTTGTTTCTGAAAGAATGTTTATTCCTGTCATCGTAAATAGAATTTAGCTTGATGTAATTTTTTTTTTTTTTCACTTGAGGTCATGCCAGCAGAATAACATGTGATCAAATCATTGTTTCTTTAGCTTACAGTTAATAATGTAACTCAGCTTGTCTTGTATATTGATGTATGCTCCAGATGATGATCTTGATGTGAAGATCAAAACGTCGGGATAATAAAAACGTTTTTTTTAACATGGTTGTAAATTCTATAAATTTTTAACATGAATGCTGATCACCGTGTAACTCTAAAAGAAAGGACTATTACTATTCCCTGTATCTGGGGAACCTCAGAAAAACATAGCTAAAACTTTAAAGAATATATGAAGACTTTGGAGCAAGAAAGGTTCCTAAAGTTGATAAAACTTTATCAACTTTAGGAGCAAAACTATTTGCTCCTAACAAAACAAAATTTTATCAACAAAACTTTTTATTACTACATAGGAGTATATCAGAAAATATCAAACAACACAGTTTTATGAAAATTACAATAAACTATTTACAAGAAATCATGAATATTAGTTGCAAAGTTGTAGAGTGCAAGTACTGTATCATTATAACTCTGCACGGCTTATTGGAGCTTCCTCATTCTTATACCAATCTATTCAGTAATTTTTTTTACATACAGTGCAACCTATAGTTCACTTTTCAACCAAAAATGGAGCTGCCTCCTTTTTTTGCAGTAATGTCTTCATATCTATATTGTTTTCAAATAGTTCATGGAAGCTATCTGACCTTTCTGCTCTCCTGAAGATCACCCCCCCCCCCTTAGTGGTATATCTAGGGGAGGGAGAGGGGGCGGTCTGCCCCTGGCAGAATTTTGAACCTTTTTGAACTTTTGCAGTTTATTCTAAAATACAGTCTCGAGAACTCAGTTCCAAATATTGTAATACTACTGCGAATTTTCCTCACAATTGCTGTAAGTGTTGCTAGTTGTGAGAGGAGTTTTTCTAAATTAAAATTAAGAATTACCTACATTACTATGAAATAGACTTCGCCAATGTCATCAATGATTTTGCTAACAGAAAAGCAAGAAAAATTACATTTTAGAATGTTGAAATTAAAGTTTTACTTCAAAAATAAACATAGTGTTTTAATTTATTTCCCTATATGTCGTTTTCACTTTTTGTAGTATTTTTGGTGTGTATTGAAAGGGGCGGCAAGCTCAGGGACCACCCTGGGTTGCAAAAGGTCTAGCTATGCTACTCCTCCCCACTCCCCTTCTCTCTCTCTCTCTCTCTCTCTCTCTCTCTCACTCACTCAGGAGGGTCCTTCTTCTTCTTACAACCTCTCCTACTATGGTCAAACTAGGTCTATCAACATCCATCTTGAAGAACCCAAAAAAATATCTACTACCATAATTATGGTCAGTCAGGTTTAGCAGACTATGCCTTTGGACATCTTGCACAGGAGCAAAACTACTGTACTACACTGCAGCAAATGCAAACTCGACAGACTTTCTATAAAATTAACAGCAGAATTAAAAAACCAACCAAATCTTAATAAATAGGGTTATGTGAAACTGCCTACCAGCTCCCAATGGCATAGGACTTTAGACTTATTGTTTAATATCTTCCCACTTAATTTTTGTTGGAAGCTTTTCATTAGGTTATAAAGTATATTATACTTGGCAGGAAATTATATTGTTTCGATCCTTGTCAAGTGTAAGCAGACAAAGTTTGCACTTGAAGTATCTTTAGACTTCAATAAAGATGAAAACTGATTTGGGTAGTGACTTTTCCATTATGCATAGCAATATACATGTCTGTAAGGAGGTGTGCTTTACATTTATAGGATGCTAAGGCATTGATTTCTCTATACACAAGTAGACTAGTCATGAATCATGAAGATACTTTGCATACAGACTTTTGTTGCTTACACTTGGGTAAGGATTAAATAAGATATAATTTCAGGTCACATATAATGTACAGCAGCCCCCCTCCCCCCCACTGTATCTGCAGGGTTTGATTCCATCGTCTTCCATGGATACCTGAAACTGCAGATTGTAGCAAATCACTAGTGAGACCCAGATTTTTGCACATATATATATAGCAAAATTGAAGCAGGAAATTATAGTAAATTGACTTAGTCTCACGCACTAGGACTGTAGGGTTCTTTAGTGAATATATTATATAGTTAATATATAATATATACACTAAATTGTATGGCTAAATAAATAATAATAAAAAAATTATTTTTTTATTAAATGAGGTAACGTCTAGACTACCACTTCACCCATACTAAGCAGGGATGCTAACTACCACATTTAGGCACACATTCCATTGCTCCTTGATAATAATATTACATATTTTTTTAAATTATCATGAAACAATTTTTACGTCTTTAGAATCTACGAGGAATAATGGAATGTGTGCCAAATGTGGCAGAAAGCACACCCCTAAGTAGTACGGGTGAAGTGGCAAACCAAAACAATTGCCTCATTCAATAAAACTTTGTCTTTAGACAAATAAAATTTAACCCACCTAATTATTATGTAGAACAAAATGAGAAAATATGCTAATGAAAATGTAATTGTTAATAAAATCTTAACATTTTTATTCTTATTAGGAGGAATTAACTGAGATCAGAACACCTCGTGTTCAGCTACATATTTATTCATCTTCTGAATCTTTGGCAGTTGGCTGCTTGCTTGCTTACTGAGCAAATGATGTGGATGGCTGAGGATCATCAATAGTAGAAGCTTTGTCGACTTTTTTTAAAAGACATTGTTATTGGAAGGTGCCGTTTTTCTCTCTTCAATTCAGTAAACAGGTTCTGCACAGCTTCTGTTATTGTGTAATTTTTATGTTGCGCTCCATCATTGAATCATAATCCATTATCTGTTCCTTTAATGTTTGAGCCATTCGAAATTTCGTGGCAAATTTTTCGAGTGTCCACGCTGGTGGATTTACTTTCATCCTCATCGTCATCTTCTTCTGTAGAAGATTTGGCAAGATCTTTCACCTCCTCGTTAGTGATCACCTCATAATGCCCATCTATGTAATCATTCAATTCTTCTTCCGTCATATCGTCAAATCCCTCTCCACCTATTTCCATGCTGTGTTAATTATCGTTATTACCTGTGAGTTAATATCAGGGGCATCTTGGGAATTATGAACGGCATCACTCCACAAATTCTTCCAGCATGCAATTACCATTTCTGGTTTCAATTCATCCATTGCTCCCTTGATGAATACAATTGATTTCCAGTATTCCATGACTCCAAAATGTGTAGAATCCTCAACCATTGCTTGAATCATATCAAAGCTTTCAGATTTGATTGCCAAAAAACAGGCAGACAACTTTTGTTTTTAAGGGCACGTGGATTCTGTGCTCGGTAAACAAGGCCAGGTTTAATTATATGACCAGCTGCGTTGCCACAAAGTACCAGACGTCAATCTGTCCTTAAATGCTTTAAAGCCTGGTGCTTGCTTCACAGTTTTATGGGTGTAGGTTCGTTGGAGCATTTTCTTCCAAACAAGGCCCGTTTCATCACAGTTAAAAACTTGCTTAGGATGATAACCTTTCTCTGCAATAATTTTTTTTAAATTCTGCTGGGAAAAATGCAGCAGCTTTCTCATCAGCCAATGCAGATATTCTCCTGTAATTTTTATGTTTTTTTTATATTAAACCTAATTTTGAATCTATGTTACATCTTGCAGCCGCATGTCTTCATATAGGATCAATGCTTTTTGTTGTAACGTGTTACTGTCAATAGGAATCCTTTTTCTTGTCATGTCTTCCATCCACAAATTCAAAGCTTTTTCTACCTTGAGTAATGCCTTATCATGCACTGTACCTGCTTTTGCAGATTTGGGCACAATGGAAAGACTGGCATGAATTTTTTCTTTGTTCTTCAACACTTCACGTATCAAAGATTCATTTTTATTATAGATCTTGGCAACGGTTGCAATTGACTTTTTTTCTACTTCAATCATATCGATAATCTTTGATTTTTCACTAATACTAAGCACTTCATTTCTTCTCTTCGGTTTCGAAGTCATTTTAAAATTTTTCACAATTTATTTGCTTGAAATTAAACTCAATTTTTAATTGCAATGACAGACAATTGATTGCTTTCTTCGATAATTCGAGTAAAACTTAACATGAACAGACACACACATTTAAGTCCACAAAAAACAAGCTTGTTTCAACAAGTTTTCAGCCTGCTCTTATGCGTGTTTCAACCGGCATAGCGTTCAACCGTTTTGCATGCTTTTTTCGAACCATGGATACCGAAACCGTGGATACGGGGGCCTACTGTACTTATTTATTTATTTGTATATGTGTGTGTGTGTGCATTGATAATTTTCATATATCCCAGATAATGTATCTATGAGAGATGAAGTATTGAAACCATTAGAGTTCTGTTTCATTCATTTATTGTGCTGTTACATTCCATTAAACCTTAACATGCTTCAACCAGCACACAAGCCTACATGCATGTTAACATCAGCCCAATCAAACTTGATATACTCCTGATTCTTTCACCTCTGATCCTCCATCATTTATCTTCCTTTATTATGTGTCACGGGATTATTTACACCATTATGATATACACTGACAAAATGCTTATTAAATAATTCCACTATATTCTTTGCAAAGGCCATCCTGCAACCAAATACTACTTTATTGAGAACTAAAATTTCCTTAAAAATAAACATTTTCTAGTGTATTTTAGAAAAATAAATGCTAAAGGTGTGGAAATTACAAGATTAATATTGGAATAATAAAATAATAAAGTTTCTGTAATGATACTTTTGATGACAGTTCCAAATTGTCATGTAGTAAAATAAACATATTTTATAGTATATTTCTAATTAATACATAAAGTTTGAAAATGTAAATGTGTTGTTTATCTGGATATTAAAATACATTATTTATATTTATGTTAAGACAGTATCAGTAAACCTACCAGAAGATGCCACACCAAAAGGACGATGTGCTTCTGAAAAACAAAATCCTCTTTTGGAACTGTCTTGGCCCAGATTTCGATTGAGTATGATATTCACAAAGGTAAAAAAAAATGATTTCCTATACTGATATATATTTTTAAAAACTAGTGGAAGCTTTTTTTGCTGTTTTACAAGTGAGAAGTTGTGAGATTCTTATGGGTGCTGTGTGGATAAACATCTTCAGCACCTTTACAGCTGCTTAATAACAAACTTGTTTCTCTACACAGAACCTACTAAAATATTTGATACTCTGCAGCTAAATAAAGAAAAAAGCATCTCACACACACCTGTGCACCCGCGCATAGTGCCATGAAAAATTGGAAATTTCTGATTCTGTACATTGCTAGAGTTATAAAGTAGTAAAAGTACATTGAGATAGATTCTGGATCATCTGTCTAGCAGTGTATCTTGCAAGTAAGAGATTGTTTTATGAAGCTGCTCCTGTTGTCTTATACATCCCCTTAAATGTTCCACATGTCTAATAGGATTTAGGTTGGGAGTTGTACTGGCCAAGGTATACTGGAACTCAATCTGTCCTCATGTGATAACATCTTTGTAACTCTTCTTTGCACCCTTTCCACAGCTTCTTTCTCCTCTTGGAACCCAGAAGACCAAATCTGTGCAATAGTAATTCAGGTGCAATCATATCAAGGCCTTATAAACAATGACTTCCTTATCCTTACATGTCACTGATCATTCTGTTAATGCTGTATATGAGTAGCATCCCTAATTGCCTTACTTATCTTTACTTCACCAGCAAACAATTGAACATCTACTCCCATGTATCATTATCAATGATAATGATATATTATCAATATCATTGATGTATGAATTGAACAACAATAGTCCAAGGCCTAATCCATGGAGTACACTATTGGTCACCTTAAATCTGGCAGATTTCACTTTCTGATACCTGTCTATCAGCCACTTACTTATCCAAGTCAATAATTTCAATTCTTCATTCCTCCAATTTATGTAACAGCCTTTCATGTGATATTCTGTCAAATGCCTTAGCAAAATCTTACAGTCTCATAGTGCACAAGGCATATTCAAAAAAAGACTGAACTTTTGCTATAAAGACTTTATTGCTCATTTTACAACATTTTAAGCACTATCCCCTTCAAGCTAGTCCCCCTCTACTGGCGATACACCATTCCCATCATTTCTTCCATTGTTGGAATGCTTCCTGGAACGCACTTTCTGTAATGACATGTAGTTCTCTTATTGTATTTTCCTGAATTTTCTCTATGGTTTGGAAACTACGTCCTTTCAAAGTGGTTTTAAGTTTGGGAAACAGGAAAAAGTCTGCTGGGATTAAGTTTGGAGAATAGGGTGGATGGGCTCAATGGATGTCTGATGTTTTGCCATATAACTGCAGATGAGGAGTGACTTGAACATCCAAGTCTGGTTTTCCCACAATTCAAGCCTCTTTCTGCATGCAGCATCCCTCAAATGCACTAAAGCTTCCTGGTACAACTCTTTGTGTACCATCTGACCACTTGGTACAAATTCATAATGGACAGTTCCTTTCCAAACAAAAAACACAACCAACATCGCCTTGATCTTTGATCGACTTATCCATCAACGCTTAAATCACTCATAATGCTGCTGTCGTGACGTTGTTTTCTTCATGTTCTGTTCGAATCCGCCATCTTGTTACAAGTCACTTTCACCTAAATAAACACAACTAATTGTAAATTGATCACTAATCCAAGGGTAGAGAAATTTCTATTATACTGCGCCACTCTATCCTTAGATAAGTCTATATGAAATAGTACGATCAATTCAAAGTTAGTTAGCAGTCTTTTTATTCAATCAGGCCGAAGTATTTATTTTCTTTCAGGGATTCCTGCTAGATTCGAATTTTTGTGAACGGTGCAGTAAAAAGAAATTCAGGCAAATACAATAGATAGATTAACAAATGAAACATTTAATATAGGTTACATAACACATACATAAATATTACTTCTAATTTTTATAGCAGAAACAAACAGTCAAACATTAAGTCAAGTTAATCACATTAGCACAATCTTCTAAGTCTTCACATGCACATTCTCAGCTTCTGGGTTACAAAGTTTCTACACTTAAATTAAACAAGCAGAATATCCAATCTAGTCAATTTTCACACAATTCTCAGTCATGCTATAAGTTCAAAATATCACAAGCACTAATAGCTGAAAATATCTTTCAAACAATTCTTATCTCCAACTCTCATTCACGAAGAGTTTCCACAGTTAAAGTAGCGTTAAGCATAGTGTAATTAACACACAATTCTTCAAGCATTGAAATAATACACTATGATAAACCTTACCGGAATTAGTTCCTAGTACATCATTTATGTTGTGAGCAAACTTTTGGAATTTATTTATCTTACTTAAAAAAAACACATCAACAAGACTTATCCACAGTTATACTTAAAGCACTATCAAACGCACTTCAGAATTCTAGACTTCAATTATAGGGTACTTCATCTATTGTCGTTACCACTCATAAATCAATTAAAACGCTGTGAGGTTCCTTTAGGGCAAATCGGAAATAAGCCACACTTCTAGAATAGCCGGGTTCATTCAGAATTCTTCCTTAAACGTCCAGCTACTTATTTTACCCGATTGTAGCATTAATTTCCTTTCTATAATTACTGCTGATTTCACTTTCAGCTAACTATAAAATTCGTTTCTTCCTTGCTCACTTATAAAAATTATCCACTTAACTCCTACCCTAAGAACCTTTTATTTACTTCTACTTCTCTAGTTTATCCCCTTGCTACCTTTTACTTCCAAAATTCCGTTCCGACCCCCCCTACTACGTATATATTTTCCCTTTTTTTTTTTGCCCACGCTCCCTTCACTCATGCTCGTTTATTTCATGCGTCTCTATGACAACCGATAAACGTAAACATTCTCGCGAATTATATTAGGCTATACAACTACATTCAGTTATTACATAACGTTAAACTTTCACAAACAAGAATAAATAGAATATTTGCATTTCAGTAAATGCGTAGTTAAATTACAAATACAAGTTCTCATAATATTGACATAACAATAAATAAAATAACTTATTAATATTTAATACAGTCTTTTCATTATTCATACATATATCTTTGATTAAATAATTAAATATTAGACAAAATTAAGGCAGTTATATGAATATTAAATTTTAAAATAAGTTATATACATTAAATAATATTTACAAGTCTAGCCTTTGTGATGGAAGATCATGTTGGATTCTGAAGCAAATAATAATTACTCTAATCTCTACATAATCAGAATCCAACACTGCGTTTGACTCATACAGTCTTCCCTGTATGCTTGGTTAAGCAATTGACATATCTCTGTAAAATTTTGACCAAGTTTGCAGTAAAATTTCACACACACACACACACACGTTCTTCAAACTCTTTCATTGTCACTAATCTGATGAATAGCTTGTGCACATGCTCACTTCAGCAGATGTAACTAAACGATTAATGCTGCAGAACGGGGCAAACGGCAGTTTTTATCAGAACCTGTTGCTAGATGCATGCACTCAGTAGCTGCAGTGCACTCTCTGTGCCAATTGGCACGCTATTTAAAAAGTTTGGTCTTTTTTTTTAACACGTCTGGTATGTATTCTCTTTATCCAACTCATCAATAACATTATAAATAAGAGCAAATTGCTCAGACATGACTCTCCTTTAGTAAACTCATGCTCATCCTTGCATAGTATGGCTTATCTGTCAACTTATTTCTGATTTGAGCTCGTACCAACTTCTCCAGGGGATACTGATAGGTTGAGAACACAGACAGTTTTTGCACCACCCTTGTACAATAGAACTATTATACGTTATTTCTATTGCTGTGAGATACTTCCTGAGCTGAGACTCTTATATTTCATAGCTCCTCTTATTTGTATTCTCACCACAATAATGAGTGCATATGCATTTCACTTCTGCCCCATTTGTTTGTCAAACTCTAGAAACACATTCAAATACTATATCATTTAAGCATCTTTTCAAAGCTTCCTATTCACTAATGATATCCTCCTCATTCAGTAACTGTTACCATGGGAGTGAGTTTGTCATCATTTCATGCTTTGTAGTTTAGCATATAGCCTTTCTTAATTGGAATATCCATATACTTTGCTCCTTCCCAAGTCAGTATAGCATGATCACCATCACCAAGCAGTGGCAAAAACAGTCACATCCTTAACTGAAACCCCTTCTGACACTATGATCAAATTTAATGCTCTTTGACCTCAAGTTCTTTCTTTCACATGCTGTTTAAGAATATTGTCTCGTACTCAATAAGTTTTCCTTTATTCTTATCAGATTTGATGCCAGCAAAAGTTGGTCGATTAGTAGAGCCTCTGCTACTAATAGCTTAAGCAAGTTTGAGCGCGGTTAGTAGTTGGACGGAATCAATCGTTCGATGCTGTTGGCACACTCTCTCTCTCGATGAGTCTTAGGACTCCCTGGAGGTGTCACATAATAATAATAAAGGAAAAGGAAAAATAAAAGACTGGTACTAAATGAGTCATGCATAATGATTACTCATTTAGTACCAAAGTTCTTTTGCTTACAGACCTAGCAGTTCAGATGCTGGGGGGGGGGATGATAAAATTGTCCCCAGTAAATGTAGTGTCAAGTCTGTAGAAACACTCCACCATATATTTCATCCTGTATCTTCTATTTTACCCCAGATAGCCTCATACTGGCTGCTACATGGAATACTATTTCTATTATTGCTTATAAATTCAACCCTATGAGCCTGTGTAGCTCAGTGGATGTGGCGTTTGCACACCACGGTGCTTGGCCGCACGAAGGAAGACTTGGTTTCGAGTCTAGTCGGCGACTAGAGGAAATTTTTCTAAGCCTTTTTTCGACCGGTTCCTGAGTTAGTCGATCTCTGGCATGGGCAAGCGGGTTTTTCCTCCCGGAAACGTGGGTTTTTCGTCCTGTAACTCAAGAAAATCGACCGTAGAACCCACATTATTTCAGACATTAAATATATTGCGTTAGGGTTAGGGACCACTAGATGGCGGCACATTTGAGCCGTCTCTCTTCACTGTGTACTGCTTAATTGGTGATAGCCTTGGGCCATCTATCTCTGATTGGTACCAGTGGAGATTGAACTGCCCACTCAGTCTCCAAAAGTTAGATAGGGCTAAATGGCCTCGCCTACTCCCCGTATACGGGAATAAAAGGCGTTATCTGATTTTTTTTTTTTTTTTTGAATTCAACCCTAACTGAACTAAAATCATCTGATATCATTAATAGTACCTACTACCTATCTCTTCTGTCCTTCTTAAAAATCCTATATCCTTTACACTTGATTCGAGTTACTACATCTAACTCTGAGAGCCAGTGACATTTCACTAATGTCAACAGTTTTAGGCCGTAATGCATTCACCTGGGCAACCCCTTTGTTCCAGATGCTCCTGGTATTTGCATATAGACATAAGTTATCTTCTGACTTTCTTGTATACGTACATCTACAGTCTTGTTTGGGCTACTTTCTCATTCTCCCTCCCACACACACACACAAATTCTGAACCCAAAGCATACAAGTCTGTTCCTTCACCAGATTCATAACTACTAAGAAATATGCTGACGACATTTACATCATTGTTATATTTGCATAACTTAGCTGAATTTACACACATATTTCTCTGTTCCTCCCATAAAGATCTACTTTCCATGACTCTTCGAATTAGATCTTACTCAATAAACAATTTCTCCAGGACTCTGATGCCAATCCATACAGGTGCAAGCTCCTCTTAAACAAGTCTTTTCTCCCATCAAACTCACTCCACAAATCCCAAAACTCATTTGTATCATAGCCTTCCTTCTTAACTTAGTTCCATCATATCTCAATAATAAACCACCAATTTTCATTCTTGTTCTTACTCTTCTTTCAGCATTCCTTTCATATCTCCTCACACACTATATTTATCAGTACTACTTCAAATTAATTGTTCCTACAAATCCTACCATCTCTTTTCTGTTTCTCGATTGCATTCATCACATTTTTAATTTTCACTCCTAGAAAGCTCTAAGTAGTCTGTCATCAGGCATAATTTAATGAATGAATCACCATACTGTCACTTTTTTTTTTCTTATATTTTAAATGATTTACCATTTTATTATTATCATTATTCATTGATATCTTAATTACTTCCTAGCTTTGCTGTCTTTTGTTGCTCTGCTTAATTTTCTTATCCTGAGTTTTTTAAAGTTTTTCAACTTTTTCTGACTTTGAACTTTTGCTCTCTTATTTTATCATGTATAAAAGTGATTTCATCTGAATCTCTCCTCTAAATAACATCATAGCAGTACTGAATATCACAGCACTGAATATTGTAAGTACTTTTTTTACTAGCACTGACAAATCAAATGCTGTGAAGTGCTGCACCTGCAGACCGGACCAAAAAGGGGTCTTATGTGATTTCTATTGTCACTGGTTATATTGCTTACTATGTGACATTTGATGAATTAGCATATAGACTACTTGCTAGCCAAAACAAACCTGCTTTTATTTTCTATACCTACATTCGTTTAAATCATTCCTGAACCTGGAAAAGCATAATATAATAAATTTTGTTTAATCCTTTATCCAAGTGTGAGCAAACAAAGTTTGTGCCTGAAAGTATCTTCAGGACTGGGGTAAGGTGGTACAACACCAGGACACTCCTTGCAAAGGTGGAGCAAGCTACCAACGCTCTTATCTCAGTATCTCCCATAATGCAAAACACATCTCCTTGAGGATATGTCTAATGTTATTCATTAAGGGAAGGGCCACAACCCAGACTAGTTTTGACCTTTATTGAGGTCTCTTCAGTGGAAGCCAGGCCCAAGCCCTTAATGCATAACATTAGACATATCCGCAAGGAGATGTGTTTTGCATTATGGGAGATATTGAGATAGGAGTGTTGGTAGCTTGCTCCACCTTTGCAAGGAGTGCCCTGGTGTTGTACCACCTTACCCCAGTCCTGAAGATACTTTCAGGCGCAAACTTTGTTTGCTCACACTTGGATAAAGGATTAAACTAAATTTATTATACTCTAATTTATTATACTCTAATATACTCTAATACTATATATTATACCTGGAAAAGCACATTGAGTCTAGAATAGTACCTTATCACCCTTGACAAGACTTCTGAAAAATTGAATTAAAAGAATCTGAACTAAACTAATTCACACTCAGCACCTTTTGCTGAAAATGCCTTCTGTTGAAAGTACCAGTAACCTCCTAATCTCTTTTTGTTGACAGTTCACAGCCTGATTGAGACTGAAAATAAAAAAATATATATATATAGATATAAATTAAAAAAAAAAAAAAACTGGAATTTTTGCATTTTGCTACCTCCCAAGTCGAGACCTCAAGATCTCTTTCCCCATTTGGAAGCAATTTGGCTAGATTAGTTATGGACAGGTCTTCTGACCCTATAACAAGATCCAACACTCTCATACCCTGAGTCCCCTGTGTCACATTCTGCTTCAAGTAATTATCTCTTAGTAAGTGTATAAATTCCATGTCCTTCCTGCCATATGATCTTTTCTCCTTCCAATCTATGTCTTCAAAGTTAAAGTCCCCCATAATAATAATTACTCAACTTGCAGTCATTGTACTAATCTACTGATGCATGTCTTCCACGTCATCCTTGGCATCCCCTGGTCTATAACATCAGACAGTTTTATTTTGTCCTGTTGGTCTTGATCTCACCCTAATTTTGATTGCCAAACCAAATTCACACCAGCAGCATTGCCAAAGTGTGTGTGTGTGATAAGAGCTAAAGAATTGAATTATTTTTATAAAATTCTCTATATGCCAATCAAAGAAATTTACTTGATTCATATACAAGATTAAATGAATCATTGAACTTTCTGGAAGTCATGTAATAATAACATAATTCTTATTTTCTTTAAATAATAAAAGAAACTATTACTTATTATCTGAACATTCCCATGGTGTCCTAAGTCACTGCAGGAGGCCTCACCAACCATTATTCACTGACAGGACACTTACAACTATTTCCAGCAACCCATTCTAGATTCACTATTTTCCAAGCAAAACAAAAGGTCTGTTCCTTACATCCTTGCTAATCACTGAAAAATTTCTTCTACAGCTGTCCTATAAAACTTATGTTTCTATCCTGTCCCTTCTTTTCTGCCTATCAACCAATTTTTTTTAACCTGAAAACTTTTGGTTGCCTTAACCTTTATATCAATGACATAGCCAGTGGATTGCAGGGGGATATTCAGTTGTTTGCGGATGATGCAAAGCTGGGAAGGATTATTAGTAATAGTGCAGATGTGGTAGCCCTGCAAGAGGATTTAAATAAGCTAGATAGATGGGCAAATGAATGGGGGTGTCAGTTTAATGCAGCAAAATGTAAGGTCTTGAGGTTTGGGAAACATCGATGGGATGCTGCATACTCTATGGGAGGAGTTATACTGGAGGAAGTAGGGGAGACAAGAGATCTGGAGTTGATGATTGATAGAAACCTGAAGTTTAGGGGACATATTGCAAAGGTGGTGAAGGTAACACAGAGGATTGCTGCTATTATGAGAAGGACACTGACCTGCAGAGATAAGAGGGTTATCATTCCGTTGTATAAGTCTCTGATCAGACCACACTTGGACTATTGTTCTCAGATTTGGTCCCCAGGATTTGAAGGGGATAAATTAACTGTGGAAAGGATACAAAGATGGATGACAAAGATGGTTTCAGGACTGTACAAGGATAGTTATGAGGATCGGCTGAGAGAATGTGGACTGCAGAGTTTGGTGGATAGAAGAAGGAGAGGTGATATGATTGAGACTTTTAAACTGTTGAGAGGTGGTTACAGGGTTGATACTGGGGAGTTCTTTCGCTTGGTTGAACAGTGGGAAGGAGTGATGACAAGAGGCCATCCCTGAAAGTTACGAAAGGAAACTGTGAGCAAGAGGGTAAGGAGTGGTTTCTTTGTGTGGAGGGTGGTTGAGCCATGGAATGCATTGCCTGATGGAGTGGTGGGAGCGAGAACGGTCAGTGAGTTTAAAGAGTGGTATGATAGACTTTGTGTTTCTCGGGGGGGGGGGGACCTCCCCTCGATGAGTCTTGACAGACTTTATGTCTTAGGAAGGACCTCCCTCGATGAGTCTTTTGACTCCTTGGAGGCCTGAATAATAATAATAATATCTGTGGACAAGTGATAAGTTTGTAGAATGCTTATAAAAAGAATTAGAATTCTAGATTTGTACCATCTTGGTCAACTACTTTGAATCTCCTACAGCAGGGGTGTTCAAGCCGTCAGTTGCAATCGATTGACTGGTCGATCGTGGAGCGATTTCCTTACTTACAAATTTAATTAAAACTGAAAACATAATATTTAATTTATAATTATTTTGTATTATTTTTAATTCGCTTTAAGTGTATTGCTGTTGTTTATTTATTATTTGTTAAAATTGTCAAATCAGTAATTTTCTTATAAGTCCGGATAAATGAATTAATTTGTATCAGTGGAAGTCAAACAGCGAACCGAGTGAATACGATTATAAGCAAAGTGTAAAAACTCGATTGGAGCATAAATATTAAATATTCCAAAGCACATTACATCGATTTTTTACTTAGGTTAAGTCCCATTTGAATATTGTTAAAAAATAAACTTTGTTTGTCTCAGTATAGTTTGTATTAGATGTTTTTGTAAATAACTCTTTTGAAGCTAACTGTATATACTGCTTTAATAAGAATATATTAGCATGTTAAAAACAAAGGCAATGGTTTTTTTCGCCAAAGCTGTACATGGCGGCATTAGAAAGATTATTATTGAAACTTGTATGTATGAGAAAGACTTGCAGGCTCTAAGTGTAAACATCTCCGAAGTCAGTCAGGAAGAGTTCAAACAATTTTCCGATGGCTGGCAACTTACAATCAAAAGAAAGTGGAGAAGAACAAAAGGCATGTTGAACTTTAAACTTAAGATGAAAGACTCATACTGATTCTTTTGGGGTTGCCAAACTTCATGCAAGGTCTCAGAGGAGGCCTAATAAAAAGGGACTGAAGCAAGCAGAAGGGGTCCTGGTTCCAAAATTGCTGTCAGAGAGGAGGCCGCCCAGTCCAGAGTCGCCGTCAGAGAGACTGCTCGAATCCACGTTGCTTGAGAGAGGAGTTTCCCGCTTTCAGAAAGGAGCTTCTTGATTCGAGACGTCACTAGAGAGAGACTACTTCTAGGCTGCAGGCAAGGTTTCAAATTGCCGAAAGGAAGAGTTCCAATTGCCAGAGAAAAATTTCCAGGCCAGGTTAATGTCAGACATTCACCAGTGTGTGTTGCGTTTTCATAACAATTTGATGAATCAAACAACTTCACTGATATTGCTCAGTTAATGGTATTTATTCGCATGGTATTTCAAGATTATTCAAGTAAAGAAGAACTTTTGAAAATTATACCATTATTGGGAAGGACTAAGGGAGAAGACATTTTTTCAGCACTTGATGAATTTATGAAACAACACAAACCTCTGCTTCTTAAACTTGTGTCTATTACTACTGATGGTGCTCCTGCTATGATAGGTAATAAATCAGACTTCATTTCATTATGTGAAAACTATGACAAATATCCAGAATTTTTAACGTACCACTGTATTATTCACCAACAAGTACTGTGTAGTAAAAGATTAAACACAAAAGATGTTTAGGATATTACATTTAAAATTGTAAATTCTGTTTAAGGAAAAGCCCTGCAACGGCAGTTATTTAAATTACAGGCAGATGATGAACTTCTGTTGTAATGTTCGCTGGCTCAGCAGAAGTCAATTTTTAGAAAGATTTTTTGTATTAATTAACGATATAAAAAGTTTTCTTAATAAAAAAAGGAGATATTTATCCACAATTGAGTGATAAAAGATGGTTGTTACACTTATCATTTTTAGTAGATTTCTGTACGAAATTAAGCAATTTAAATTTAGAGTTCCAAGGTAGAGATAAAAATTTAATTGACATGTTAAGTTCAATAAAAACTTTCCAATAATACTCACTTTTATTAAAGAAAAATATAAATGATCGCAAATTTAGACATTTCCCATATTTATTAAAATTTTTTGAACAAAATCAAGAAATGCTTCGCTATGATTTAAAAGAATTTATTTGTGAAATAGAATTAGTTGAGGAAGAAATAAATTTAAGATTTAAAGATTTTAATAAAACTGAAATGATTGTATTTTTTATCAATAATCCATTTCAAGAAAACTTGAACATCACAGAAATTTCAAATAAAATTAGTGGGCTGTTTGATATAAACCAAGCTGAAGTAGAACTTGAGATAATAAACATTCAGATTAGTTTACATTTAAAATCAATAAACAATGAAGTCATTTGGAAGTATGCACATGAAAAATTCCCAATATTAACTGATATTGCACAAAAAATTCTGTCGAGTTTCGGATAGACATACTTCTCAGAATCCGCTTTTTCAAATATGACCATCATAAAAAATCAGTTAAGAAACCAAATTACAAATGATCATTTGGATGATTGTCTGCGATTGGCCACTTCTTCATATCAACTTCACTATGAAAATATTGCGAGGTCCGAACAATGCCAAATTTCACATTAACGTTTTTTTTTTTTTTTTAATCAACCAGCATTTCCTGTAACTTGTGAGTTTGTAATCAATCTATTGTTTTTTCTAACTTTGGTTTTCCAAAATAGAGAAATAAATATTTTATTCCAATATATTTGTTTTTTTTTGTTGTATTAAAATAATTAAACGTGATAAATAAATTTTTAAATACACAAAGTTTTTAGTTGTGTATTTTATTTAGTTGTTTATTTGTGCGTAATCAGATATCAAGTTGGGGGAATGTGATCTATATAAGGGAGTAGATCACCGAATAACTTATATATAAGAGAGTAGATCGGCGAATAACTTTTTATAGAAAAGTAGCTCGCGTAGTAAAAAAGTTGGAACACTACTGTCCTACAGCATTTCCCCATCCCCAAAAAACCCTAGCTAAATCTGATCACAGTTATATGTGGTCTTATCTGAGCCTTATAAAGAAGGACAATAGCTTCCTTATTGTCCTACTTGTCAATATGTTTTTCAGCACCCAAGTGATCTTTGTGGACAGCTTGTAATTTTTTCAACCCAAAGTGCATAACCTTACACTTTGTAACAATAGACTGACAACCATTATCCACAGTGTGTCAGTTCTTTATGTATTACTTTTTTTGGGGAGGAAGAATAAGTACTACAGATAGTTATTACCAATGTGAAATATTCTAGTAATAAACTTAGTTTGTGTATTTTACTTTAGTGGTTATATAACATATATGCATATATGGCCATGGTATATATATATATGCTATGATGAGTAGGTTCTTATATTATTATCTCTCTTCCCACCATTCTCAAAAAATATATGCATGTTTTTAAAATTTTCATTTTAACTCCACAGTAATGTATATTCTTTTATTTGAAATATATTTATTTATCATTTATTTTAAATCATTTTAGATAAAGGCACATAATGCAAATCCTGAAGGCTGGGCTGTAATTTCAATTGAACTTTCATATAATACAGCTGGGTCACTATTTGATGGAGCAACCAATGGTAATAATGATCAAAATTTTAATGATAAATTAAATTACTGTTGAGGATTAGAATTTGTAGCATAGTTGTTTCTTTCTGCTCTAGAAAAAATGTCCAGTTTGATAATGTCATGCTCATTTGGATTTCAAGATAGAAAAGAAGCTTTGTAGTGGTGTTTATTTATCTGTTGTGTAAATATAATAAAAATCTAAAATGATCATTGGTATTATTATCTGGTATTGAACGATAAGTAATGAACACTAAATAAAAATTGTTTATTCATTAAGTTTCCTAGGTTCTGTGTCCCTCATCAGGAATAAAATATTTTAATTTGAAATTACTTATAATAGCAGATTGATTTCTCAAACACAAACTGCAACATATAAAATTGTCGTTAAATTGATGATTCATATCATGCTGAGATTTCAAATGGCTTTTTCAGCTATGCTATGTAATGGCTATCATAACCTAGTTCATAACAAAAGTGTTATGAACACTTCTCTTGTATGTTTCTTTTGAGAGTGATATGCTGCAGAAAAATAAAAAGAAATAGAAAAATGGAAAAAAAAAATAAAAAGTAAAATATCTGAAACTGCTTTAGAACCATTTTTGGTTAAACAAGCACATATAAAAATTAGCTATATAAAAAGTATGTATATTTAAGATAAATTCACATCAGTTTAAACTTGCAGAAATTATATTCTTGGAAGTTTATTTTTGACTTGGTTAGACTATAATAAATTTAGTTTAATCCTTTATTATTATTATTATTATTATTATTATTATTATTATTATTATTACGGGCGACTCCAGGAAGTCCTTAGACTCATTGAGGGAGACCCTAAACATCATGTTCACACAACTATGCGACATTCTCACAGTATCTATCATACCTTGCCTTGAACTCACTCACCGTCATAGCACCCACAACAGACTCTGGCAGCTTATTCCACTCATTTACCACTCTAAAAGTAAAGAACCCAGCTCTAACACCCTTGCTAAACCACACCCTTGCCCAGCTTCCATAGGTGTCCCCTAGTTCTCCCACCACCAGTCCTGATCTCAAAAATATCCTCTGAATTAATCCTATAGAAACCCTTTAGCAATTTGAATGTCTCAATCATATCTCCCCTTTTCCGCCTATCAACTAATTTCTGCAACCCACAAATCTTCAACCTGTTTTCATAAGGTTCATTCCATAGACCTGCTATCATCTTGGTCACTCGTCTCTGGATCCTCTCCACCTCCTCCCCATCAAGAAGAAACCTAGGTGTCCAAATCTGGGCACAGTAGTCGAGATGAGGTCTTATCAAGGCTCGGTACAGAGGTACAATAACTTGCTTGTCTCTGCTCATCAAAGTATTTTTCAACAACCAAGTGAGTTGATGAGCTGATTTAGCCACTTTTGCAATGTGCCCCCTAAACTTCATCTCCCTATCCACCAACACTCCCAAGTCCCTGGCCTCATCAATCTCCTGGAGTACAGTTCCACCAATGTGGTATACTGCTGCTAATCTTTTCACCATGCATAACCTTACATTTTGTCATATTAAATTATTCTCCTTAGCCCAGAACTCCAATCTATCCAAGTCTTCCAGCAAGATTTTGACATCTTCTGCATTCACTATTGCCCTACCTAACTTTGCATCATCAGCGAAACAAATGAACTGTTCCTCTTAGATCCTTCCCTATATCGTTAATGAACAAATTAAACAGCAGTGGTCCAAGAACAGAGCCCTGCGGCACACCACTAGTCACAGGCTGTCTTTTGGACTCTACTCCTGAATAAACTACTCTCTGATATCTCTCCATCAACCACCCACCTATCCATCTCACCAACCGTATATCCATTCCCATATGTTGCAGTTTATGGATTAGAATTCCATGTGGTATCCTATCAAATGCCTTAGCCAGGTCCAGCAGTATCACTGTAAACCCATTCCCCTTATCCAGTTCAGCTGTCACTATGTTATAAAACTTGAGCAAGTTGCTGAGGCATGACCTACCCTTCACAAAGCCATGCTGTCCCCCGTACAGTATCTCATTTTCATCAATCCATTCCTGTATTTTTCCCTTGACTACTTTCTCCAAGACCTTGACAACGACTCCTGATATGCTGATCGGTCGGTAATTTGCAACAGTAGTCTTGGATCCTCCTTTATGCAGTGGAACTATTTTCCCCTCTTTCCACACCTTCGGGACTAAACCAGACCCGAGACTCAGATTAAACAACATGGTCAAGGGCACTGATAATTCTTTAACCACTTCACGTAAGACCCGTGCCGGTATACCATCCAATCCCACAGATGTGTTCACATTAAGGTTCTGTAATAGACTATTCACCTCCACTTCATTCATCACAATTCCCGTATAAATTAATGGTTCCCTCATTTTTTCAATGTCACCACCAGGATGATATACTCGTGCAAAGTGCTCGCTCAGTAATTCCACTATATCGACTGATTCAGTGACCTCCTTTCCATCATCATTCCTTAAAATCATTCTGCCGTGTACAGTTATTTTTTGCCTGCAGCATATTGAAAGAACTGTTTGGGATTCTCTTTAGCTTGCATAGCTAGTTTCCTTTCATAATCTGCTTTTCCTTTTTTTACCACACTCATTACCCTTCTGGCCTGCGCTTTATACCATTCGTGTGCCTGCTGGTCACCTTTCTCTTTAAATTCTCTCCAAAGTTGTTTCTTTTTTTGCAGCTCAAGCTTAATGATGTTATTCATCCATTTAACCCCTACTTGTTTTGCTATTCAGACCCTAGGTATATAATCAGCCATAATCTCCTGTAAATGCTCCTTGACCACTTCCCATGCTCTATTGAGCCAGCATGGTAATTCCACATATACCATGTCTTAATCGAAAATTCCACACCTTTAGCCACCTCCCAAGTCAAGACCCCATGATCAATCTCACCAATAGGTGGTCATATTCATTACAGTCAAAATCTTAGATGCTATTACCAGGTCAAGCAGTATCACTGTAAACCCATTCCCCTTATCCAGTTCAGCTGTCACTATGTTATAAAACTTGAGCAAGTTGCTGAGGCATGACCTACCCTTCACAAAGCCATGCTGTCCCCTGTACAGTATCTCATTTTCATCAATCCATTCCTGTATTTTTCCCTTGACTACTTTCTCCAAGACCTTGACAACGACTCCTGATATGCTGATCGGTCGGTAATTTGCAACAGTAGTCTTGGATCCTCCTTTATGCAGTGGAACTATTTTCCCCTCTTTCCACACCTTCGGGACTAAACCAGACCCGAGACTCAGATTAAACAACATGGTCAAGGGCACTGATAATTCTTTAACCACTTCACGTAAGACCCGTGCCGGTATACCATCCAATCCCACAGATGTGTTCACATTAAGGTTCTGTAATAGACTATTCACCTCCACTTCATTCATCACAATTCCCGTATAAATTAATGGTTCCCTCATTTTTTCAATGTCACCACCAGGATGATATACTCGTGCAAAGTGCTCGCTCAGTAATTCCACTATATCGACTGATTCAGTGACCTCCTTTCCATCATCATTCCTTAAAATCATTCTGCCGTGTACAGTTTTTTTTTTGCCTGCAGCATATTGAAAGAACTGTTTGGGATTCTCTTTAGCTTGCATAGCTAGTTTCCTTTCATAATCTGCTTTTCCTTTTTTTACCACACTCATTACCCTTCTGGCCTGCGCTTTATACCATTCGTGTGCCTGCTGGTCACCTTTCTCTTTAAATTCTCTCCAAAGTTGTTTCTTTTTTTGCAGCTCAAGCTTAATGATGTTATTCATCCATTTAACCCCTACTTGTTTTGCTATTCAGACCCTAGGTATATAATCAGCCATAATCTCCTGTAAATGCTCCTTGACCACTTCCCATGCTCTATTGAGCCAGCATGGTAATTCCACATATACCATGTCTTAATCGAAAATTCCACACCTTTAGCCACCTCCCAAGTCAAGACCCCATGATCAATCTCACCAATAGGTGGTCATATTCATTACAGTCAAAATCTTAGATGCTATTACCAGGTCAAGCACTCTCAAACCCCTAGTATTTTCAATTACATGCTGTCTCAGATAGTTATCCCTTACTAATTGAATAAAATCCATTTTCTTCCTCACATGTGTCCTCTCCTCCTTCCAATCACTGTTACCATAGTTGAAATCCCTCATAATAATTACCCTCCTTCCACTCATTTCATCAATTTGTTCATGCATACTATCTCCACCATCTATTCCATCACCTGGTCTATAGCAACACCCAACTATATATTTTGTTCTGCCAGTCTCAATCTCATACCAAATAGCCTCAAATGAGCTCTTTTCCACACTCGTTACCCTTCTGGCCTGCACTTTATACTGTTTGTGTGCCTGCTGGTCACCTTTCTCTTTAAATTCCCTCCAAAGTTGTTTCTTTTTTTGCAGCTCAAGCTTAATGGTGTTATTCATCCATTTAACCCCTACTTGTTTTACTATTCAGACCCTAGGTATACAATCAGCCATAATCTCTATCATCAATAACACTCCTCCCCCCCATTTTATTCTCTATGTCCCTCCTGAACACTCCATACCCTACACATTCTATCCCACTAACTATATCATCTTCCGTCAGCCATGTTTCCCTAATGCCAATAACCTATGGCCAGGAAGAGCCAATCAAGGCCAAAAATTCTTTCTTCTTGTTCCTAATACTCCTGGCATTAGTATACATTAGTATACATGAAATGCAGAGGTCCCTTTGTTCCACCCCTATCTTGATGCGTTATTCTAACTATCCCATTCCGATTTCTTGTCCTTAGTACTGGCTCAGTTACATTATATATATTCTTACACTCAACTGTCTCACTGATGTCTGCATATCCACTCCCCCCCCCCTCCTTGGTAGTTTTAGTTTCTCTGGTTCTGTACATCCATTTTCACTTCATTCAGCAACACTTTTTCCAATCTCTGCACACCAAATCCATTCAAATGCAGGCCATCCATCTTGTATAAATCCTTTCGCCCATCAAATTCATTCCACACCACACTGTCTGCATAACCTGCGCATAAAGTCATTTACGATTATGGCCCTCCTTCTGAACTCCTCTCTGTCGTACTGCGGCAACAGACTCACCATCCTAACTTTGTCACTCTTTTCTTTCGCTACCTTTAACAATACTTTAAAGTCCTCTCTCATAAAACATTTATCTCCTTTCAATTCATTCGTACCCGCCACAACTATCAGTTCTTTCACCCTCTGTTTTTGCGCTCTAATACTCTCACTTACATCCTTAAATTTTGCACCCGGTAAGTACGATTTAGTTAAACTCCCATCTATCACTACTCTTAATAATGAGTCACCATACAACACTCTTTCCTTCATTTCAGAAACTCTCCCGCTCTTACGCTTATTTTTCCATTCAAACACTTGTTTATTTCTGTTAGCCTAGGCACTCTGGAAAGAGTTTTGCAGGTGCTCCACCTCTCGCTGCACACTGTGTATCACTGCACGCAACCTAGCGATCTCACTCCCTACAAATAATTCCTCATTTTTTTCATCATTTAAACCATTTTCTCTCTCTATATAGTTGCTTTCACTCTCTCTTTGATCACTGCTCTCATTGCCATCTTGTACAACATCACAATTCCCTATCAAGCTACTTCACTCATATTCTGGCATTCTTCAACCATAACTATCTCACGACCTGACACATACTTCAATTCCTCACTTTGCTTACACTTTCTGCACATTCTCCCACCAAACTCCAGCCTCCTTCAGGAATGCATACATCCCACGCACATCACATTGGACAAACTCCCTCACATTACAGTTTTTTAACAAAGCCATCGTATTGTTGGACACCATTATCTTACGTCGCATTGGCGCCATGTGCTATTCTATGAAACGTATTGTTAAAATACTAAGTTAAATAAAACGGAATTCACACCACAATCACACAGACACAACAAGCTACCAAAAATAAAGAATACTACGTTAAAATTTAAACCAATATTCCAATTTTCACTGAAAATATACTTAGCTTTCGGGAGCTCTCTGAAAACACTACACACCATGTCAAATGTTTACCTTGTTTACCATGTCAAATGTTTGCTTACACTTTATCCAAGTGTAAGCAAACAAAGTTTGCACCTGAAATTATCTTCAGGACTGGGGTAAGGTAGTGCAACATCAGGTAACTCCGAGCAAAGGTGGACCAAGCTCTCATCACTCCTTGTCTTTGGGTCTGCCTCCCACTGACGAGACCTCAATAAAGGTTGAAACCGGTCTGGATAGTGGCCCTTCCCTTAATGCATAACAGTATACATGTCTGCAAGGAGATGTGCTTTGCATTATGGGAGATACTGAGACAAGGAGTGACGAGAGCTTGGTCCACCTTTGCTCGGAGTTGCCTGATGTTGCACTACCTCACCCCTGTCCTGAAGATAATTTCAGGCACAAAACTTTGTTTGCTTACACTTAGATAAAGGATTAAACTAAATTTATTATTAAATTATATTCTTGTTTAGTCCTTTATCCAAGTAGTGATAATGGACAGAGAACTGAAATTTAGGGAACAATTGCAAAACTTGTGAGGATAGTGGATTATGGCAGTGATGAAAAGGACTTGACCTGCAAAAAAAACAGAATAGCTTCCACTGTTACAAGGCATCAAGATGTATGTGGACCACTGTGCAGATTTGGTCATCTGATTTTCAAGGCACTGAAGACATTTTGGAAAAAATGACTTGCATAGGGTGTAGTAGTGGTGGGGAAAAATTGTGGCCAATTGCTTTGTCAAGAGACCAAAAGGCATGATTGCCATTTAGGCATGATACAAGTTTCTTGCTTTTCTTTCTTTGATTTAGAAATCAGTTTTTGTTACACTGATGATTTTCTTGCAGCTGTTTTAGACTTTGATATATGTGTGGAAGGAAGTAGAGTTCTTGATGATAGCCAGTTGCAATGTGCTTGGTTCTTCATTTGTACAGTCCAGCTTGCTTAGGAGATGGGAATATATGTTTCCATACCCATGAGGATTGCTTCAGTGGTGTGTTCAGTCCATATGCTTGAGTCAGAAGGCTGAAGGCAGTAATCCAACTAAGAGAATGAAACAGAAGTCAGGGGTCCATTCCACTTTGCATTCTTATAATGCCAGAAGACTCTTGGTTGGAAAATGGCTATGTTAACATTGCTCAGTAGGAGAAAATATAAGCACAAAGTTATGGTTTGAATTACCTTAGAGAGATTATTTGACCTTCACATTGTACTTGGAGGGATTATTAGTGAAGAATAGGTTCAGGGTATTGGAAAAGTGGATTGAGTTATCTGGTAATCTGGTTGGCATGTGAACAGTTTGTGTAAGGTCATTTATGATGGCAAATGACTTGGCATCACTACCTCCTTGGTCTATGTAGTTTAAGAAGGAAATCCAGTTGGTGTTGTGAATATTGAAGTTTCCAAGGAATATAACCTTACTGTTGGGAAAGTCGGACTGAAGGACATCAATATTTAAGGGGAGGAAGTCAAAAATATCAGAGTGTTTGGTGGCATTGAAGGAGCAATGGAGATAGCATATAGAATATAATAGATAGTGTTTAGAATCAGAAAATCCTAAATTGCATACTTTCAGGCATGGTATGTTAGAGCAAATGTCACCCTTGAGCTGAAAGGAGTTGAAGAAGTTGGTGGATTCATGAAGTAGATCCCGAAGGTTCTGTGGGATTTGTTCAACTGAGTATGTCATATACATTCCCTATGCAATACTTTGGCTTCCAAGATGGCTATTAGTAGCACTAAATTTCTGCAATAGAATTCCTATTTTGTAGTCACTGTTCCACATTTCATCATTGCTTTGTTATATTACTTATCTCTTGTTTTCTTGTCTGCCAATCTCTGCAGAGCACATTTTCTCAATCTATCCCTGTATTCACTATTCCCCAGTCCTGAGACAGTCGTCACCCATCTCTGTACTCTCTCTCTCTAATGCTTCTTTATTACTCAGATATCCAAGTGAACAGATCATTGCACAGAAATCTGGGTATATCCTGATTAGTGCCTTATATTGCAGAATTATCTCTTCCTTATCTCTGGTTGCCAGTGTCCTTTGCATTATGGCAGCAGTTTTTTTGGGAACTTTTACAATATGTTCTCTGAACATCATACCCACCAACATTCTTAGATCTCTCACCTCCTTCACCTTTGGAATCAAAATACCACCAATGCAATAGGATTTTCATTGCATCATTTCATTTACACTTGTCAACTTTGAACCATTAAACATTCATTTTCCCAACGCACACCAATCTCTTCAAGTCTTGCTATAGCATCACACCCGAGTTCTCTGTTATTACTCTTCCCAATTTAACATCATCAGCAGACAACTGAGTTATCTCCTCTCATACCTTGAATTTTATCATTGATATACAAATTAAACAACTCTATTGTTCCCCCACACACATACACATCCCCTCCCTGTAGGGCACCTGTTTGTGGTGGAAGTGTCCTTCCAGTGCTGTGCTCCCTTTTAATTTTTCCTATTTTTCTTTGCTTTTTTTTTTCCTGTATTCTTAGTTCTACTTCTCCTGAGTCGTTTTTAACTATCCTTTCACTTTCACATTGGATCACTGGGATCCAACTTCCTGCCACCATGTTTGCCATGTGATCCATGGACATCTGAAAAGTAAGATCTTGGTAATCTTGCACTATTTTGGCCTCTGCTTGAGCAAAATGAGTGATCCTGGATGGCCCATTCAGGATCACTCAGCTAGCGGACTTGTCTGCAAGGATGAATTGTATTGCAGTAAGTTTCTTACCCTATGGTACAGGATCAGAATCCAAGGCTTGTGCTTGGATTCTTGCTATTGTGCTGTTATAGCATCTAGTGGAATCTTAGAATATTAGAGTAGCCCTGGTGTTCCATTCCTGACCTCAGTCATTGCTTGCTAGTCAGTGGGTGTCCATGTATGGCTCTGTGGTGGGTGGGTGGGGAGCTCTGGCATCAAAACAATGAAAGTCCCTTGAAAATTAATCTTCATCTTCAAATGTTTCAGGGGCCCTAACAAGGTCTCAACCAAGTACTGATACCATAGATATTATTATTATTATTATTATTATTCAGGCCTCCAAGGAGTCAAAAGACTCATCGAGGGAGGTCCTTCCTAAGACATAAAGTCTGTCAAGACTCACTGAGGGGAGGTCCCCCCCTGAGAAACACAAAGTCTATCATACCACTCTTTAAACTCACTGACCGTTCTCGCTCCCACCACTCCATCAGGCAATGCATTCCACGGCTCAACCACCCTCCACACAAAGAAACCACTCCTTACCCTCTTGCTCACAGTTTCCTTTCATAACTTCCAGGGATGGCCTCTTGTCATCACTCCTTCCCGCTGATCAACCAAGCGAAAGAACTCCCCAGTGTCAACCCTGTAACCACCTCTCAACAGTTTAAAAGTCTCAATCATATCACCTCTCCTTCTTCTATCCACCAAACTCTGCAGTCCACATTCTCTCAGCCGATCCTCATAACTATCCTTGTACAGTCCTGAAACCATCTTTGTCATCCGTCTTTGTATCCTTTCCACAGTTAATTTATCCCCTTCAAATCCTGGGGACCAAATCTGAGAACAATAGTCCAAGTGTGGTCTGATCAGAGACTTATACAACGGAATGATAACCCTCTTATCTCTGCAGGTCAGTGTCCTTCTCATAATAGCAGCAATCCTCTGTGTTACCTTCACCACCTTTGCAATATGTCCCCTAAACTTCAGGTTTCTATCAATCATCAACCCCAGATCTCTTGTCTCTCCTACTTCCTCCAGTATAACTCCTCCCATAGAGTATGCAGCATCCCATCGATGTTTCCCAAACCTCAAGACCTTACATTTTGCTGCATTAAACTGACACCCCCATTCATTTGCCCATCTATCTAGCTTATTTAAATCCTCTTGCAGGGCTACCACATCTGCACTATTACTAATAATCCTTCCCAGCTTCGCATCATCTGCAAACAACTGAATATCCCCCTGCAATCCACTGGCTATGTCATTGATATAAAGGTTAAACAATATAGGTCCTAGTACTGAGCCCTGTGGGACCCCACTTGTAACCCTCTGCCTCCTGGAAACTGCTCCACCATACACAACTCTCTGATACCTATCAGACAGCCAATCCTGAATCCAGTTGACCAATCTGACATCCAGACCCATGTGCTGCAACTTAAATATCAGCTTATCATGTGGCATCCTGTCAAATGCCTTCGCCAAGTCTAAGAAAATTGCAGTTTATGCCTTTCCCTCATCTAATGTTCTTGTAACTTTATTATAAAAGGCTAGCATATTGCTAAAACAAGAGCGTCCTTTCACAAATCCATGTTGATTCTCACAGATAACATTACCCTCATCTGCCCAATGCTGTACACGGTCCCTCACTACTTTCTCCAAGATCTTAACAACTACTGATGACACACAGACTGGCCTATAATTAGACACTTCCAGTCTGTTACCACCCTTATGCAATGGCACTATCTTACCTTCCTTCCATTCCCTGGGCACCTTTGCCAAAGCCAGACTTTCATTGAAAAGCCACGTTAAAGGTACTGTCAATTCCCTAGCACGTTCTCTCAAAACTCGTGGCGAAATACCATCCAGTCCCACAGCTTTACTGACATCCAGAGTACTCAGTATCTGAAACACACTCTCCTCCTGTACCTCCAGACCTCGTACCAGTCCTATCCCTCTAGCATTAAAACTGACTCCTCTAGGATGAAATACTCCAATAAAGTGTTCATTGAACAATTCCACTATGTCCTCTGCATCAGTCACTCTATTCCCATTTTTATCCCACAATATCATTCTTCCACAGTCATTTCTCCTCCTACTGGCCACATAGCTAAAAAATTCCCTAGGATTTTCTTTGGATCTTAGGGCCAATCTCCTCTCATATTCCAGTTTCGCTTTCCTTACCACACTAGTCACTCTTCTGGTCTGTGTCTTATATTCCTCATGCATCTCTTCACCTATCTCCTTATATCTCTTCCATAGCCTCTTTTTCGCATGCAATTCCTGTTTAATATTGTTTGTCATCCACTTTACTCCAAATTGCGTCCTCTTCTTCACTCGTGGTATACAACTTACCATTGCTGATAACAAATATTCTTTCACAATTTCCCACGCACTGGTGATATCCCGGCCTTCCAATTCCTCCCTCCATGAAACTTCCCGAAGTTGACGTCTAAGACTATTATAATCACCTGCCTTATAATTCCACATAAGTTCCCGTCTCTTTGATACTCCTGCATGTCTATTCATTTTCCAAGTCAACACCATATGGTCACTCTCTCCAACTGGTGGGAGAGACGTCAACTCAGTTATTATCAACTCTTCTGATGCTATAACCAAATCCAAAATTTTTGAACCTCTTGTTCCCTCTGTTACATGTTGCCTAAGACATTTGTCCCTCAAGAATTCTAGAAATTCCATTCCCCTATTGCTACATGCATCTTCCTCTCTCCAATTTATACTACTGAAGTTAAAATCTCCCATAACAATCATTCTTCTTGCACTTGTCAAACTTAGCTGTCTAAACATCTCCTGGTCCCCATCCTCTGTGCTCCTGGGTCTGTAGCAACACCCCACTAAATATCCTGTCTTGCCTACCTCTACCTCACACCATACGCTCTCAAAATCATTTGTCTCACTTCCTTCCAAATTCTCCACTCTTAGAGGACATAGGTCATCACTTATCATAAGCAGTACCCCACCACTACGCTTTCCCCTCCTATCCTGACGAAAAATGCTATACCCAGCGACTTCTATTCCTGTTGTTATATCCCTTTCTGTCAACCACGTCTCAGTGATCGCAATAATTTTTGGCCAGGCTGATGCTATCAGTGCCACCAATTCCTCTCCCTTATTCCGGATACTCCTGGCATTAGTATACAGCATATAAATGCCATTGTTTCTATACCCAGCATTATCTCTTCTGGACTCCACTGGGCTCAGTGTTACCTGACATTGTCTCCCTTCTCCCAAGTATCCATTCCCACAAGAGGCCACCCCTGCTATCATCCTCCCTGGGACACACTGACTCGTTCAGAACAGCAATCTCTCCAGATGCCTACGTCCTTCCTCATTCAAATGTAAACGGTCTCTCGCATACAACTCCTCTCTTTCCTCAAACACACTCCAGGCATCCACATATACCAGTCCTCTCTTGTCACACATTCTCGCTATTATGCCATTCAATATCACCGCTCTTCTGCTCAGCTCATCATTATCATACCTAGGCATGGAGGGTGGTGAAAATTTCTGATAAACACCTAGAACAAAAATGATATTAAAGCAGCTGATATAACCACAAGAAAGAACATATCTTAAAACCCTTTAATCTCATGTTTCATCAAATTGTAATAATTTGTTCTTTTTCTTTTAGGTTATATAAGAAGACATGTGAGATATGTCAATTTTTTCATGGGGATTATCACAACTTTTCAGCACACCCTAGTACATCGTTTGATAACAGAAATAAGAAACAACAGATATAATACCAGTATAAACCAGTTTTTCTGATCATCCATGCAACAGGTGAAAAAACCAATAGGGAAAATGTCACATTCAAAAAGGTTTAGAAGGACTGGCAGATTTTCCCAAAACAGTTAAAAAACTACATTCTGGCGATATTATTATTATTATTATTACACCCTCGATAGAGTTGGCAGACTCATCATGGGAGGTTCATTCAACTAAAACATAATTATCATATTGAATCTTAAAATCCTTAATACTCCTTGCATTAACAACATATTCGGTAATGTGTTCCATTCACTGACAATTCTCCACATAAAAAATGTACTCCTCACACCCCTCCTTGTAGAAACATCATATCAACAACAATCTGAAAAACTACTCTGAGCAACATCTATGAATAGAATGCCATAAAACACTCAGTTCTGTAGAGAAGTGATCTCAGAATGGAATCTCCTAGATGTTCCTAATGAGGAGATTGTTCAAAGCTTGGAGATCAGGGAGTGACAGGTATGAGGTTCATCCTGATCTGTCAGGATGGTTATTTGATTCCAACCAGGAACATCATCCTTACTTTGGATATGTCTAAGCCTTCACCATCTGTAAAAGCAGGGTATCTCAACTGTACTGTTAGACTGTACATCCCTAATCCACTAAGATGCTTTAAATGTCAGGAATATGGACATGCCCAAACTGCCTATCATGGATTTTCAACCTGTGCCTGATGTGGTAGTAAAGAGAATGATAACAAATCTTGCTCTGCAAAGAAAGCTAAATGTGTCAAGTGTCAGGGGGATCGTCCACCTTACTCCCATGCATGCCAGAAGTGGAAAAATTAAAAAGAAATAAAAAAGATTAAAACAACAAAATGTATCATATCAGGGTGCAAAAAGAAAGTTAGCCACCACTACACTTGTCCTGAGATCCTCTTATGCTTAGAAGGTGTCAGTTAAGAAAATGTCAACAGCATCTTGAACTCATTTGTCTATCCCACCATCTGACAATTTCACCATACCTGAACTTTATGATTGTGAGTGCTTCTCTGTTGAGGGCATCAATCGCATAATCTATGGTCTTACTCCAGAAACAACTTCAAAAAGGATTCCATTCAATGAGAACCCACTTGTCAAAAAAAAATAAAATAAAATAATAATAATAATAATGGCAAGGATATCACTTAAAGATAAACCACCAGGCACTGAAAAAATGGATACTTCAGTATCGACTAAATTAAACTTACCAACTGATCCTGATGCATCAGATGATGTATTGAATTTTTTTACAGAGGAAGAGATGGACACACCATTCTCACTTCCAAAAATCAATTGCTGGATATAAACCTTATAAAGATATTTCAGCCTTCTAGAAATCAGACATGTCTACAAAGCCTAAACAATAGGAAAATTTTTCCAATGGAACTGTCCTGGGTTTCACCAGAATATTGATGATATCAAGAACCTACTGCAGAAACACAAATCTTGTTTCTGTCTGCAAGAAACATATTTAAAACCTAGTGAGGACCCTGCCTTAACTGGAGATGGTTCTGCTCATGATAGAGTAGCTATTCCAGTGGGCAGTCATACTCCTTTCCATTATTTCCAGCTTAATATTGCTCTGGAAGCAGTAGAAATTCACCTATTTGTGGGATTTCTTACGTTCAAGTTATTTGCCACCAAGTTATTGAGATAGATGGAATTTGATAATCTTATATTGCAACTGCCTGAGCCTGTACTTATGAGTTACTTTAATGAGCACAACACACTGTGGGTTAGCACCAACAAAAATGGACGAGGTTGTGTCATTGAATGAATCTTTGATAATCATGATCTTTCCCTTTTGAATAATGGACTCAATACCTTCTTCCATATGCCTTCCTGCTCATATTTATTTTGCAACAGATATTACAGTCTGCTTCCCCTGCAATTTTTCCACTGCTTACATGGGATGGTATATTTTGTAAATACTCCATCACATCAAACTTAATAGCTTTTAAATGTGCTCAGGCCAAAGCTTGTTATGTAAGACATCACAATCAAAAATAATCTTGGATCCATTTTACCTCATTACTTACTCAAACAGTGAGTGCAGAAATTGTATGGTATTAAATGAAAATGAAAGGCAGATATATACAGAATCCACTATTTTCCTTTTTTTTTTTTTTGTTTCTTCTCTGTTCCCTAAGGATCTAGCTTAAATGCGACACTTTTTGCTATCAAAGTTAACTCATTCACTAAACAGCTTCCTCCCACTGTAGTCAATGCTCTATATGTTGATAACTTTACAATTTACTGTCACTCTCATGACATGAGGATGACAGTAATTATTATTGAATTACAACTTCAGCAAGCATTTAGTTTTGGCTCTCCATGAGCTCTTAGTAATGGTTTCAGGTTTTCAGCAGAAAAAAATATCTGTGTACGCTTCTGCTGAAAATGTACTCTTCACCCAAATCCTGTGTTAAGAATAAGACAAATGGTTATTCCCGTAGCAACAGAAACTAAGTTCTTGGGACTCATCTTTGACCGAAAACCTACATTCCCTGCACATATTTGTCAACTGAGGGAAAAGTGCAGGAGAGCATTGAATCTTCTTTTCACTCTATCTTCTACTAAATGGGGGTACTGATTGATTTTCACTGCTTCATTTATACCATGTACTTATATGTTCAAAGCTGGATTACAGGTCTCAAGTGCAAGGCAAACTATCCTGTAATAGTTGTAATGGAATCAATCAGGGTATACAGATAGTTACTGGTGCCTTTTGCACATCATCCACTTAAAGCCTTCATTTTGAAGCAAATTAACCCGCTCTATTCCTTAGATGGAAACAGTTGGACCTTAACTGTGCCCTAAAAATAATCTCTTCCAGTGCATTGACTAGTGTCTTTTCTCTGTGTTGAGAGGCTCAACGTCACACATGCCAGATTACCATATGTGTTTTTGGTATGCCTGTTAAAGAGATTATGGAAGCTATTAGCATGAATGTTGACAACATTATCTACACCAAACGTAACATTATCTACACCAAACATTTTTCCATGCCAATTTTGCATTTCATCCTGCAACCGCTCAGTTTGTCAACTACAGAAGTGTCATACACTGTCATCTCCTTCAATTTTTTTGCATACAGAGCAGCCCATTCTGATTTCTTGCCCATCTCTGTTGACTGTGTTGCTGTTTTTCCTAATATTACTATCTCCAACTAGATTCCACTTGATTGCAGTAATTACACAAGAGAGTTGCATGCCATTCATCTCACACTTTTGCATATAAAAAAAAGCTCATATCAAAAGTGTATAATTCATAGCTCTGAGTTCTTTACAGGCTATCTCCCCTCTCCATTGTATAATCCACATTCACTGCTTGGTGAGGTGTTACAACTCATGTACAAAATAAAGATCATTAAATTTGATGTTCAGTTCCCAGCCACATTGTAATTATGGGAAATGACATGGCAGATGTAGCTGCTAGATCAGCTCATATTTTTTCGACGTACTGTTTGTTTGTCCCATATACTGACTATACCTACACAGTTTATAAAACAAAAATTAATTGCCCAATGGCAGTACTCCTGGCAGGAAGCACTGATAAACAAATTGCATGAGATCATCATCATCATCAAATTCCTGCTATGTACCCTCAAGGGGTGTACAGGATATGACAGTACTACATGAAAAAATTACATCATTACTAACTTCCTATCTACAATTTTCCTCCAAATCAGTCTGTTACTTGTCAAGACTCCAACATTATCAGATCTTATATGTCTATCGTCTAAGGCACTTTGTACCGTATCAATCCACTATATCTTGGTCTTCCTCTGGGTCGTTTTGCTGCCAACCTGGCAGAGAACACTTGTTTTGCTAATCTTTCCTCTCCCATTCTATTTAAGTGACCATACCACCTGAGATTAGCTCTGCTAATGCATTCCTGGATGCTGACAATGTCAAGTTCTTTCCTAATATCCTCATTTTAAATATGATATTGCCATTGATGCCATCTGTTCACGCCTCTAATCTTTCTCAGAACTCTCATATCTGCTGTCTCTAGTCTTTGGTCAAGTGTTTTACTTCTGACCCAGCTCTCAGATCCATAAGTTAAAACTGGTTTGAACACTTTCTTGTATACAGCAAATATAGTGTTCCGACTAATTTCTCTCTTATTCCATATGAATTTATTCAATTGACTTCCCACCATACCAGCTTTGCTGATTCTGTTGTCTATTTCTATATTGAATTTACCATCTTCAGTAAAAATTGTGCCTAAGTAGCTGAAATGTTTTACTTGTTCCACAGGTTCTCCATTCACAAGACAGTTGACATTTTCAATGATTCTGCCTATTTTCATTGTCTTTGTCTTTTTATTGCTGACCTTCATACCACATCTATTACAACAGCTATTCAATTTAGTCAGAGAATCTTGCAGACTTGTAGCGGATTTATTTAGAAGTATAACATCATCCGCATAAAGCAAAGAGCTGACATTAACATCTCCAATTTTGATATCAGGTTTAATACCACTTTCCTTCATAATGTGATCCATATAGATAATGAATAACAGAGGGAATAATGTACATCCTTGTCTCACACCAGATTTAACATTAAACCATCTTCCTGTACTTCCTTCAATTCTAACTGCTGACTTACAACTCAAATAAAGACTAAGTATTGCTTGATATAATGCACCATTGACGCCATATAACTGCAGCGTATTGAATAGCTTCTCTCTTGGCACCTTGTCATATGCCTTTTCCAAATCGACAAAACTTAAATACAGATCTTTGTTATATTCCCATGCTTTCTCGACTATTTGTCGTAAAGTGAAGATCTGATCCTGACAGCCTCTATTTTGCCTGAATCCAACTTGTTCTTCACCAAGCTTTTCTTCCACAATTCTTCTCAACCGCTTCTCAAGTATACTGGCATAGATCTTGCCAGGAACACTCAGTAGGGAAATACCTCTGTAATTCTCACATTCAGTTTTATTTCCCTTTTTATATATGGGTACTATGAGAGCTCTACTCCAATCATCGGGAATTCGTCCCTCTGTCCAGGCTTTCTGAACTATGCAGTGCAGCCACTGTAAGACTTTTATACCACCATACTTCAGCATTTCTGGTCGAATATCATCTACTCCTGTTGCCTTTCCACATTTCAAGCCTTTGATGGCTTTTTCTACTTCAAGTATGGATATGTATTCCTGACTGCATGCCTGGTCAGTGTTTTTTATCACTGTGCTGTCATCACTGATTGATTCATTTAGCAGTTTTTCAAAGTAATTACTCCATACTTCAAGGATATCTTTTTCTCCCGTTTTCATGTCACCTTTATCATCTCTAACTCCTTTTACAGCACTCTCCTCCATTCCTAAGCTTCTTCAACAACCTCCAGAATATTTTGCCACCCTCTTGATATTTATTTTCTATATTCTTGCCAAAGTCCTCCCATGACTTTTATTTAGCTAGTTTTACACACTGTTTAGCTTTCTTACATTTGTCTCTGTATTCTGTAAGAGTAAAAGCTGACTTATTTGCCAGGAACTTTTGATATGCTTTCTTCTTTTCCTTCACTGCCTCTTTAACTTCCTGTGTCCACCAGGGAGTTCTGATTTTTTTATCCTTGCACACAACCTCACCACATGCCTCTCTGGCAGAATCAATCAATGTTTTCTTCAGAGTTTGCCACTGAATCTCCAAGTTTCAGTGATTCCTGTTCTCAAACTCTTTCATTTTCTTTTCAATAATCTTTCTGTATTTTAGTCTACAGTTCACATCTGAGAGCTGCTCAACTTTTATTCGCTTTAAAACTTTCTTACATGTTATTCTTTTCAATATGAAATTCTATTTTATCCTGCTCAAGACTAAATAGTGATCACTTCCAATTTCAAATCCTCTGTACACTCTGTTGTCCTGCACCAGGGAGAAGACATCACTATCAACAATAACATAGTCAATGAGACTTTTCTTATTCCTAGCCTCTTCTCTCCATGTGAATTTGTGCACATTTTTATGTTGGAACATGGTGTTAGTAATAACCAGTCCATGTCCTGAGCAGAAATCCAACAGATATTTGCCATTATTATTAGCTTTGCTCTTTTCTCCAAATTTTCCCAAAATATTTTTGTATGTCTCGCAATCATTTCCTACTCTGCTATTTAGATCCCCAACAAGGACCAACTTTTCCTTTTTCATTGTGTCAGTTGCTTTTTCTAGAGCGTCAAAAAATTCCTCCACTTCTACCTTAGTAGAACCTTCTGTGGGACCATAGGCACAAATAAGTCTCATTGTCCAGTTCCCCATTCTCATATTTGCCCACATTACTGTACTTGAGACTGACTGCCATTCAAGAAGATTAGCCTCGTATTTTGTGTTGAATACTATGGCTACTCCTTCTTTTCCTTGATTGTCATTGCCTGAATATAACATTTTGTATTTATTGCTTAGAAAGATCTCACCAGTTTTGGTCTTTTTTGTTTCAGTCACCCCTATTATGTCGATCTGGTACTTATCTAATTCCTCAGCTAGCTCCATTTCTTTGCCATTCAGGCTTCTTACGTTGATAGTACCGATCTTTAACTCTGGTGATGTTGAGTTTGGGTTTGTTGCATGAGATTAAGCTTGAAATTAAGCATTGGCAATGCAGTCAATGTAAGAATAGAAAGTGGCTAGGCTCTGCATAGGTCACAGTCATCTTACACATTCTTATTTACTGAGGGCTGATGACCCACCTATGTGTGAGAGATGCTGCACTCATCTCATTATTAGTCATGTTCTGGTGGAGTGCCAGCGCTTCACACAAGAGAGAAATAGCATTTTTATATATCTGGCTGTGCCCTATACACTCAGGCAAATGTTGCCAGACTCGGACAAATTGCATAATGTTTTTTAATTTTTACAAAGAATTAATTTTTTCAGATACAATTTGATTTTAAATTTATTTATATGTAGCTCTGCATTGTTGATATTAAACCTTGTTTAATATCAACATTTTATTTACTCAGACCTAGTTATTAATAATTTATTTAATATAATATAATAGATTTAATCATTTAAATTTAATATGCAGATATCTCACACTTTGTGCATATATTTTATCTTATTTACCAATTTATCTCCCTATAAGTATTTATTTAGTAATACCCTGTGTCCTGCCACAGTATAACCTTTGCTGTTCTTGCACCATAAAGCCACAAATCAATCAATCAGTCAATTCCCTTTCACACATTTACAAATTGAACCTTTGAATTCACTCACATGTGACTGCTAATTATTTTGTTTGCTTCATAGACCTGATATTATTTTAGCAATTAATATCTGTTCTGTCTTATGGTAAAGTCTCATTGCTCAGACTCAAGCATCCTAATCTGAACACAGTAATCTAAATGTGACAGTGATTTCTATAATCATAATGGAGGTCTTTAATTTTATTATTGTATAATAATAATGAAATCATGTATAATATTTGCTAATTTTGAGATATTGTATAATATTTATTGGTATGAAATTAAACAATATACAGTATACCTTTTAATGGTTATTTGTTTTACCAAATTTTCTCTTAATAAGTTCTTAATACTGATTTTACAGCTGGTAAAAAAACTGCCCGTAGTGAAGAAAATGCAACTCTTTTTGAAACCCCTTATGGCAAGTCTTATTTTTGTCCTTCTCCTGAAGTGATACCAATGTTTGATTCAAAGAAGGAAAGAGTGGCAATAGCCAGACTTAAAGACATACATATTCAAGCTTATGATATTGACAGAGGCATATTCTCTCCAGGTAATGTCATATTATATTCTATTTTTATTGTCAGAAGTTTTATTTAGTCTCACTGAGAGATGTAGTGGAGATTATTATTGTTATCATCAGACCTCCATGGAGTCAAGAGACTCATTGCAGGAAGTCCCACTCTAACACACATAACTCATCATACCTTGACTTAAATGCATTCATTGTTTCTGCATTCACCACACTTTCAGGCAATGCATTCCAGTCACCCACTACTCTCCATGCAATAAATCTACTCCTCACCCCTTTGCTCACACCCTCCTTATACAGTTTCTAGGGATGGCCTCTTGTTCTTCCCCTTGTCTCCAGGTATGCTGTGAGAAATCTCATCCACGTTAATCTGGTAATTACCCCTTACCAACTTATATGTCTTGATCGTGTCCCCCCCCTCCCTTCTATCTGCTATTTTTGCATTCTCTCAATCTGTCCTCATACTCCACATTCCAGAGACAAGAAACCAACTTAGTGAATCATCTCTGAACACTCTCCAACAATTCATCATCCTTTTGAAAATCAGGTGATTACCATGCAGAGATTTGAAAATCAAATCTCTGCATGGTAATCCTGATCAAAGCCTTGTACAATGGAATCATAACACTTTACTTCTACCTGATAGTGTTCTCTGCATCATTCCCATAATCCACTGCATTGTCCTCACAATTTTAGCAAAATGTCCACAAGTCTTTATCCACCATCACACCCATATCTTTCATCTTCTCTACCTCCTCTAAGATATCCCCACTGATCCTGTACTCTGCTTCCCAAATTTTAAAACGTTATACTTTGCTACATTAAATTGACATCCTCACACACACTTGCCCATTCAACATCTGCTCTACTTCTCATTCCTCATTCCCAATTTTTACATCACATAACCTATGCTGTCCATTAAAGAGAATTCTGCTGCTGTCAACCCATTTCTGAATCCTTTTCCTCAATAGATTCTCCAATACCTTGACCACAACTCCAGACAAGCTAATTGGCTTATAATTTGAAGCCTTAACTCTTATCACCCTCTTTATAAAACAGGACAATTTTGTCCTCTTTCCACTGCTTTGGAACTTGGGCCAATCTAAAACTCATGTTAAAAAGGTAAGTTAAAGCTGTTGTTAACTCCCTGGAACATTCCCTCAGGACACACTCACTGATATACCATCGTCTCATAGTCTTGTTAACATCAAGTTTACTCAGTTCCTCATATACTTCCTCACTCACCATCAGTGCTTCCTCCCCTATTCCCACTGCTCTTAAGTTCTGCATTATGTTACAGTCACAAGGATGGAATACTTTACCACCTCTACTATATCCTCCTCCATGTTTATCGTTATCACTAACCAACATTATCCTCTCACAATCATTCTTCCTTCTACTGGCCACATATCGAAAAAACTCCCTAAGATTTCTTTTAGCCTCATTTGCTGACTGCTGCTCGTACTGTACTACCCTTACCAAGTGAGTCACCTTCCTTGCTTGCTTGCTGTTTGTACTCCTTTTTGAGAGAATATGCTAAAGAACTGACAGCTCCGTTGACCTGGCTTTTCAATAAAAGTCTGGCTGCGGGAAAGGTACCCAGGGAATGGAAGGAAGGTAAGATAGTGCCGCTGCATAACGGCGGTAGCAGACTGTGAAGCTGGGAAGGGTTATCAGTAATAGTGCAAATGTGGCAACCCTGCAAGAGGATTTGAATAAACTAGACAGATGGACAAATGAATAGGGGATGTCGGTTCAATGCAGCAAAATGTAAAGTCTTGAGGTTTGCGATCCGTTGATGGGAGGATGCATACTCGATTGGAGGAGGTAGGGGAGACAAGAGATCTGGGGGTGATGATTGATAGAAAACTGAAATTCAGGGAGCATATTGCAAAAGTGGTGAGGATAACTCAGAGGATTGCTGCAATACTGAGAAGGACGCTGACCTGTAGAGATAAAAGAGTTGTCATTCTGTTGTATAAGACCCTGATCAGACCACACTTAGATTATTGTTCTCAGATTTGGTCCCCAGGATTTGAAGGGGATAAACTGACTGTGGAAAAGGTACAGAAGCAGATAACAAAGATGGTTTCAGGACTGTACAATATGAGTTATGAGGATCGACTGAGGGAATGTGGACTGCAGAGTTTGGTGGATAGCAGAAGGAGAGGTGATATGATTGAGACTTTTAAACTGTTGAGAGGCAGTTACAGGGTAGAAATTGGAGAGTTCTTTCACTTGGTGGAATGGCGGGAAGGAGCGATGACAAGGGGCCATCCCGGGAAGTTACGAAAGGAGGCTATGCGCAAGAGGTTGAGGAGTGGTTTCTTTGTGTGGAGGGTGGTTGAACCTTGGAATGCATTGCCTGAGAGTGGTTGGAGCAGGAACATTCAATGGGTTCAAGGAGTGGAATGATAAAGTTTGTATTTCCTAAAAACGACCTGCCATGATGAGTCTTTTGACTCGATGGAGACCAGGATAATAATAATAATTATTGACACTCATCTTGTGCTGCCTCCACAATGCCTTTTCCTTCAAGATTGCATTCTTCACCTCTTCAGTCATCTATTTTACCCCTACCTTACTTAATATCCTGACACTTTTGGAATACACACAGTTATTATCTCTGCCAGATAGTTCCTGAGTAGAGACCAAGCAGCATTGATTTCCTTCCCATCCAATTTTTCCTTCCATGCTATCACTGCATACCTCCCCCTGAGTTTGTCATAATCATCTGCCATATAATTCCACATATAATCTTTCTCACAAAAGTCCTGATATGACTGGCCACCACCTAAGTGGTTACTACATGGTAACTTTTGCCAACTGGAGGAAGATGTGACACTTCATTTACAATATCTACCAATGAGATAATCAAATCCAAGACCCCTCAAATCATGTGTAGCCTCTGTTATGTACTGCTTAAGATAGTTCTTCCTCAAAAACTCAAGAAATTCATTCTCTTTGATTCCAGATGCTGTCTTGTCATTCCAGTCTATATTGCCATAATTGAAATTGTCCTTTTCTTATTAGCAAGATGAATTTGCCTAAACATTTCCTTCTCACTGCCTTCCACATTACCAGGTCTATAGTAACATCCTACTAAACATTTCGTCCTGCCCACTTCACACTATACTGCTTCAAAACCACTGTCAGTATTTGCTCCTTGCTCTGCCTTAGATGGGGCCCAGCTCCTCTGCCATCATCAGTAATACTCCTCCTCCCTTTTTGCCTTGTATTCTTATCAGAATGTCATTTTCATGCAACCATATCTCACTTATTCCAACAATTTTTGGGTGAATGAACTCTGTCAGTGATACAATTTCATTCCTGTTGTTTTGAATACTTTTAGCATTTGTAAACATACACACTCGCTTATTTCTGTTTCTATAACAAGTCCCATTGTCCGTGTGATTTGCCTAGTGGCTATGCGCTTTGCAACCATATGTTTGGTGATGGAATGTCCCGGGTTTGATTCCCGTCACAATGTGAGGAGCTTAAGGATCTTTCTTAGTCATAGCCAAGTTAGCCGGTCTTGGGCGTGGATAGCAGGGTTTTCTCCCCAGTTTATCTGGAGGTTTTCTTCTTGCAAGCAGGCAAACTGGCCTCATGAACACACGCAGCTACAGCCATAAAATATACTGTGAGGCCTAATACGTAGAAGGGAGAAGAAGATAACAAGTCCTACTGACCTCACTTCTCAGATATGACTTCTCCACATCCCCCCCCCATCCATTCCTCTCTATTATCATTGATATTAATCCTCCTCAGACCTAAATGTCACTCCCACATCGAGACATCTTAATCCTTTTTTTGCACACTCACACATGTACTCCTGAAACCATCATCTACACTTTTTACACAGTCTCCCTGTCCACCCTGTGTTCCTTCTCTCCCATTCTCTTCATTCACAAACTCACCTACCTTACTCTCCTGCTCTTCCACAACTCCTCTTCCTTCCCTCAGGTTTTACATTCGCTTCAGTCATTATTTTCTATTGCAGCAACAATTTCTCCAGCTGCCTCACACCAAATCCATGTAAATATAGCCCATCTCATTTTTGTACAGCTCTATCCATCCCTCAAAATTATTCCACACATTCACAAAATTGAACCCCTTTCTCCTCGCACAACTCTGGTAGCATACCATTCATAATCTTTACTTGCCTTCTCAACTCCTCATAATGATACCTGAGCTACGCATTGACTACCTTATCTACCACACTGTTATTTTTCACTTTTCTTAACAGTCTCCTGACATCCATCCTTACATTCTCCTTGTTACCAGTCAAATCATTTGTGACAATTACCACTACCAGCTCATTCTACCACCTGGAAAACAAATACTGTGCACCTTTTTACTCACTACACCTCTAATAATCAAATTCTCACATTTTGCTACTTACAAATCATTCATTTCAGTAAAATTATGAAGACTACGATCATGTTAGGAATAATTACTTTAATTTCCCAACATTTCAACCTTTATATATGAAGGTCATGTACAAAGACAAGCTATATTACATTTCAAACAGCAAGCCAAAGTGACAATGATTTGATCAACCATTATTCTACTGGCTTGTCCTCTAGTGGGGGGGGGGGGGAATTCTACATCCAAGCTATATTCTACTTATAACATCATCAGAGAACAAATTCATATAGATAGTTTTAATACAGCAAAAGTGGTGGCCTAATTCATAATTTAACAAAAGGATTATTATATTAGCGTTAAGATCCTAGATTGCTTACATTCCTAATTATAATTAACTCTTAAATCAAAAGGTTAAGTAGAATATGAAGACAATATCAAAACTAACAAACGGATAGTTTTGATATTGTGTCTCTCTTTACAAATGTTCCCACAGAAGAACTCCTCAATCTACTAAAAAACAAAGTCTCCAAAAAAATTTTCGCCCTATTAATGCATTGCGTAAACTTCGGCTATTTCTCATTTGAAGGAAAAATCTATAAGCAAACCAGCGGCTTAGCTATGGGCAGCCTGTTATCTCCAGTGTTAGCCAACATATTTCTCGAAGACTTTGAAGAAAGAGCTATTTCAAGCGCTACATTAAAACCCAAACTGTGGCTGCAATATATGGATGATATCTTCCTCATCTGGGAATATAGTCAAGAGAATTTACAAACCTTCTTAAATCATTTGAACAGTAGCTACCAAAACATCAAATTCACATCGGAACTCGAGGTGAACGGCATCCTTGCCTTTTTAGATTTAAAGATCACTAGTATGCCTGATTGTCTCAAATTTTCGATTTTTTGAAAAACAACTCACACAGATAGATACTTATATGCCTCCTCTCATCACTTCCCTCTGCAGAAACTCGTTATTATTTCCACTCTGGCCCATCGGGCGAGATCTCTAATTTCAGAAGAAGAAGATCTTCAAATAGAACTTAACCATCTCAAAAGGACCTTCCTAAGGAACGGATACCCACCTCAAAGCATTGCAAACCATCTAGACCCACATATGTCAACTTGACAAGAAGATAACTCTAATCCTATTGCACACATTCAATTACCATACGTAAGTTCTCTATCACCAAAATTGGCGAAAATTATGAAGAAATTTAACATTAGAACTTACTTCACTACCCTACCAAAACTTTGTTCTTTCCTGAGTCGACCCAACCCAATCTAAAACATAACCAACTTCAGTTCTCAGGAGTTTATAAAATCATCTGCAGTTGTGGAAAACCATATTATGGGCAAACCGATAAGTCGATCTCACTATGTCTCGAAGCACATCAACGTGATATCTCTTACAACAGAACCCATGCAAGTGCCCTCTCCAGTCATGTCCTTTTCTCTTCTAATTTAGAAGAGCGTCAACACCAGATAGACTGGAATCTTACTAGTAATATCCATAAATGCACTGACAAACTAGAAAGACACATCTTAGAATCAAAAGAAATAGTTCTGTACCTCCTCACGCATGAACAGCAATTTAAGTTATAGTTTACCCGACTCACACAGCGCAGTAATTCAGTTCTGGTGCACTCGAGATAGTTACCACTCACTAACACCTCATGCTAGACCTGCCATGCGGACGGCAGTTCAAATTTGACTGTCGTTATTCCTAACTTGTTTATATGAGAAGTCATTCATGTTTTATCTTGCTATTTTTCCAGTTTGTGATAATTTGTACACCTGAAGAAGTTGGCATTCCGACGAAACTAGTTGTGTTTTAATTAAAGTTTTTATCTTACCTTATTCCTAATCAGTAAAATTATTAAAAAAAAAAAAAATCTCTCTATATATATATGTGTGTGTGTGTGTGTGTGTGTGTGTGTGTGACTGTCCAATTTACAACTTGCTTCATTAAAATTAAAGTTCTTTTGAAAGCAAGATAGTATTCAAAGGACATTTTTCTCCAGCTCTAAAGAAATGTTATTACATAACAAAGTTGCTATATGAGATATTCTCTATATCCCAGTTTGTTATGCAATAAAACTCTAAGATGTATAAGATTTGATGAAAGAAAACTCACTCATCAGTGAAAATTTTTTGCCCTTAAAATCAACTTTTTTTTAAATATTAATTGCATATGTAAATGTGACCTGACATATAATTCTTTGAATAAATATTTGCTTCAAAACAGGGAACTTTATAAACATTACATTACATTAGCCAGGCACTATCAGACCAGGGGTACTTTAGGCCTCAAACACCACGTGTCGCCACTGGGCACAGTCCTCTGCGACTGTCCGCCACGTTCTGGTCTCCAGCCCAACAGCCTGCAGGTCTTCCTTCTCCTGATCCGCCCATCTCCTTCTTGGTCTCCCTGGTGGCCTCCCTGATCAGGGTCGGGCCTCCCACACTTATCTCACAGTCCTTTCGGGGCCCATATGTTACAGGTACCCCAGCCACTGAAGACGCTGGGCTCGCTGCTCCATCAAGATGTCTGCCGATTTGTATAAAGCGTGTATGGCAGCATTGGTCTGCCTCCTCCAGACTCCGTCTGCCATGACCCCTCCATAGATACGTCGTAGCGTCTTGTTCTCAAATACTCTCAGGTGATCAGCTTGTCTTGCTGTGAGAGTCCATGCTTCAGCACCATACAGGAGAACAGGCCTGATCAAAGTCTTGTATAGTCCTACTTTTGTAGTCCAAGACAGCAAGCACTAGGCAAAAAGGGATGCACCTGATAATAGGCTACATTCGCAGCATTTATCCGACTCTGGACATCAGCCTCAACTTTGTTGTCTTCAGTCACGAAAGAACCCAAGTACCTAAATACCTTCCCTCTCAAACTATTCAGCTCCCTCTGGATCTTGAGAAGCATGTGACTCATCAAAAGATATTTTGTCTTTTCGGCGTTTATCTTCAGGCCAACTTCTTCTGCAGCTTCTTCAATAGCAGTAACCAATGCCACTGCATTGTCCCGTTGTTGCGCCATGACGTTCAGGTTGTCCGCGTAGCCAAGAATCCTAACTTGCACCCCCATGTTGACTCCACCTGCCACTTGCTGTGTGTTTCTAATTACTTTTTCCAACACTAGATTGAAGAGAATCGGAGAAAATCCATCACCCTGCTTCACTCTGGTCTGTACTTGAAATGGGTCCGACAGGCCACCTTCTGCTTTCACTCTTGCTCTCGAACCAGCTACGCACACCTGCATCATTTTTCAGAGTTTTTGAGGAATTCCCAGCTCTTCTAACACCTGCCATAATTTTGGGCGTATTATTGAGTCATAGGCTTTAGAAAAGTCCATGAAAATATTATGAACTTCCCGGTTATATTCCCAGCACTTTTCAAAAACTTGGCGCAGCGCAAAGAGTTGGTCTATTGTAGAACGGTTCCTCCTGAAGCCCATCTGGTAGTCACCAAAGCACTCTTCTGCATATGGTGTGAGGTGCATTAGCATGATGTTAGACAGTACCTTGTAGCCAGTCGACAGCAGTGAGATGCCCTATAGTTGCCACATTGAGACTTTTCTCCTTTCTTATATACTGGGGTGATCAGCGACTCCTTCCACTCATCCGGCAGCCATTTCTCTTGCCAGATCATCAAGATGAGCTGGTGCAGCTGATCCAGCAGGACGTTCCCACCATTCTTCAGGAGTTCTGCCGGTATGCAGTCCACTTCTGAAGCCTTATTATTTTTCAGCATGCAGATAACACGAGCAATCTTACTAAACGTCGGCTCTTCAATAAATGGTTCAGCAGTTTAATAAGGAGTGTAATCCTCTGATATTGACGTTCCAGCATTGACATTCAGCAAGTTCGCGAAATATCTACGCCACTGAGCGAGAGCATCTTTTGAGTTTGTTAATAGATTTCCACTCTCATCTCTTATGGTTCCGCTTGTGTCTGGGTACCTCGCATGGCTTTGATCGTCCGGTACATCTCCCATCCATTATTCGTAATCCTATTTCTCTCTATACTAACCACTTTCTCATTAAGATACTTCCACTTTTCCCTGCATAGACATGTATTCACCACTCTTCTCACCCTCTCATATGCAGCTTTCTTCCTGCTAGGTAGTTCAATAGTGCTTCCCTTCGTTTCACTACAGCTTCTTCACACTCTCAATTAAACCATGCTTTTCTCCTCCTCTTTCTCTTTCCCACAGTTCTCGAGGCAGCTAATGCGACCATATTTTTGATGGTGTCCCACATCCCATCCGGATCATCCTCTTACTCCTGTAACTCCCCAAAATGATTCTGCAACTCTAACTGGAAAGCCCGCTTGCCTTCTGCTGTTTTCAACTTGTCCAGGTCCCATGCCGATCATTTGGTAGGACACGCGGGCTTCTGAACCTCAATTCTATGCCTGAAATTGTAGGCTACCAGATAGTGGTCGCTATCTCTATCTGCTCCTCTGAAACTTCTCACATTCGAGATGGAGCTGTGGTGACGTCGATACACTAGTACATGGTCTATTTGGGCTGTTCTACCGTCTGGAAATCTCCAGGTCTGCTTGTGGATGTCTTTATGTGCAAACATAGTGCTCTTTACAAAGCATCCCGTAACAGTGGCAAAACTTGCAAGTCAGATCCCGTTATCATTGCACTCCTCATGTAGGCTCTCACTACCCACAAAAAGGTGCCACACACACACTCTCTCCCCAGCTTCGTGTTGAAATCTCCCACTACTAGCTTGATGTCATAGGATGGTAGATTAGCACAGGTACGCTCAAGCACTTCGTAGAAACAATCTTTAGCTTCCTCCGAGCTCTCTTCAGTAGGCGCATAACAGTTCACAATAGACACATTTTGAAAACATCCCTTAACTCTAATAGTACACAGCCAATTGTTCACAGGTTTAAACTCTAAAATATTACACAAAAATATATCACTAACTAAAAACGCAGTTCCGAGGACTCTTCGTCCTCTGTCGTCGCCACTATAGTATAGCGTGTACCCCTGATTGCGGGTCGAGCCATGTCCTGGCCATCGCGCCTCTTGTACAGCACAAAGTCCAATTTTATACTGTCGTAAGACATTCATCACATTAAAAAGAGCTCCTTCTTTCACCAAACTACGTATATTCCAGGTCCCAAAACGATTAATAATCATAATCACAAAGGTGTCCGAATTCCAAGGCTTCTGTGGTGCTTGTTTCATAACCAACAGGGTTTTTACAGGATGGGGTGGTTGGCCCCTCACTAACCCTCCCCTTATATTAGGATTCCTTAACTAAATTGAGCAGCATAGTACTAGCGACAGAAATCCTTAAGCAGTTGCATACAACAAAGTACTGTAATAAGTTTCCATTCAAATTAGGCTTAGTTGCTCACACATTCTCCACTAAAGTATACTCACTAAAAACCAATAGACAATTTACACAAACCTATATGTAATATGCTCAACCTAAACATCATAATTTTAAAAGAAATACTCCTCAACAAAATATTTCACTAAAACGCGTAAACAACTTTATACAGCTAAATCAATGTATTGAACTTTATAAACACTGTGTATATATTTCCTTTACTTATTAATTTTTTTTTCTCAGTGCAGCGGTGCAGCCTTGTTCGAATTGGAGGGCTTCCGGAGCCATTTGCCCAGGATGAAACTGTTCCAATTGCAGTCGGTAGTACTCTAGCAGTCCTTTCCGTACTTGTAGTACTTGGATATGCTCTTTTCAGAAATATGGCTGCTCGAAGAGTAGATTATAGTACTATGGAATAACTGCATCATAAAGTTATATCAAATGTAAGTAATAACTTTCATTTTATTGATTATTTTATTTATTTATTTTTATTAGAATGATTAGAATGATTTTTTTTTTTTAGAAAGAATTGTTGATCACAATGATCAAGGAGTGGAGGGAATTTTATATAAATTGCTTTTAGTATACTCCTAAATTTAACATAAATGTATAATATGCTTATACAGAATGCTATCACTTCCTCAAATTTGAAATGCATTGTCTGTAGTGAGGCAAATATCTTGAAATCCAAACTTTACATTACTACAGAATGTCAAAGCAAAGCTGTAGTACATCATTTCATAATTGCTTCCATGCTACCTTTTTTACTAGGCTTTAGGGGTGCAGCAGTTTATTATATGAGGAATGTAGACAATTCTCTATGCATTTCACTGAAAGTTTTCAACTTCCTTAGAACAACTATGTTGCCACATTCCATTTTTTATTTGTCTTAATAAACATGGGTTTCCATAGGAATTTTTCTGGTGAAGGAGAGGTGCAGGTATCTTTGTAGTGAAAGAAAAGCCAAGAGTGAATTAAATATGTACACAGCATGAAAAAGGTGAATGCTCCAAGAGAATATGAGAGCATGTGTAGACAGAAAAGGAATGGGATGACCTGGGATCAAGAGGAAAAAGTTGGAATTGAAGAGAGTTCTTCTAAAATGAATAAGCATAAAAGGAAATGGTCCCAGTCGAGCATAGAGAGATCACATCGAATGAGTGGTATCAGTGGAACTAGCTGTAGATCTAGGATTGAGCTGTTGTGTTTGTATACAAATGATAGAAGTGTAAGAAACAAGGCAGATGAAATGGTTGCACTAATTGAGTCTGTTCACCCAAAAATTGTTGGAATAAGTGAGACATGGTTAGATGAGGACGACATCCTGACTGGAATAGAGATGGAAGGATATGATGTCTTTCATGAGGATAGAAGGGGGGGATGATATTGATGATAGAGAAAGAGTCCATACAAAGTAGAGATGCAAGAGGGGAAATAGTGCCAGTGGTTTTGAGGGTATGGTGTGAGATAGAGGTGAATGGAATGAAATACTTGGTTGGATATTGTTATAGACCAGGTAATGTGAATGGTAGTGACTATGAAATGTATAATCAAATTAGTCAAGCAAATAAGAAAAGAGTGATCATTATGGGTGATTTTAATTATGGCAATATAGACTGGAATGATGAGATAGCAACTGGAAGTAAAGAAAATTAGTTTCTTGAGTTTTTGAGGGATAACTACCTCAGACAGTATGTAACAGAGGGGCATGTTAGGCTTGAGGGGCTTGGATTTGGTTATCTCATCACAGGATGTAATCATAAATGAGGTGTCAAATCACCCACCAGTTGGTGAGAGTTACCATGAGGTGATTACCTGGGTGGTTGTCAGCAGTGTGAGGACCTCTGTAAGAAAAGGGCATGGAACTACAAAGGGGGGGGATTAGGAAAGAAGATCAATGCAGCTTGGGGGATTTTCAAATACTATCTAGTAGATGCAGTGTCTAAATATATTCCAAGGGTGAGAAGGTTAAATAACGTAGGTGTGTAATGGATGAATAAAGATATTAAGCAGCGATACAGAGGAAAAGGGCATTATGGAGGCAGCATAAAAGAAGGGGAAATAACAAATTCCATAAGGACTACAAAGACCAGGCAAGGCAGGTGACATGGTTGGTGAGGGTAGCTAAAGTGAAGTATGAACAGCAGTTAGCTAATGAAGCCAAAAAGAATCCTAAGAATCCTAATGAGTTCTTTTGATATGTAGCCAGCAAAAGAAAGAATGATTATGGAATGATGACATTGATCGGAGAAAATGGTATAAAGACAGCTGTTGCAGAAGTTGTGGTGGAGATACTTAATGAGCAGTTCATAAAGGTCTTTCAATCTTGTGAATGTGACTTCATGGAAGGATTGAGAGCAGTTGATGATGGGGAGGAGAGAGACTGACTGTAAGTGAGCAAGAGGTGAATGGGGAGTTGAGCAAACTAGACGTAAATAAGGCTGTAGGACTTGATAATATATAACCACGTATTCTGAAGGAATGTGCCAGGCAGTTGATGCCGGCCTCGACATATTTTTTTAATACGAGTCTTGCACTGGGTCAAGTTCCTAAGGAGTGGGAGGAGGGCAAGATTGTGCCACTTCATAAAGGAGGTGATAAGACTCAAGCATCAAATTGTAGGCCTAGTTGTGTGTCATGTGTTGTAGTTAAGATGTTGGAGAAGCTTGTGAGAACTAGGATCCAGAATTGGGTTGACAACAATGGTATTATTTTTGATGGACAGCATGGATTTGCTAAAGGTAGGTCATGTTTTAGTAATCTGCTTACTTGTTACAATAAGGTGACAGGTTCCTTGGACAGAGGAGAAGGATACACAGTAATATACTTAGATTTTGCAAAGGCTTTTGATAGCTTGATAAGTTGATATTCAAACTAGAGTGGATGGTGTTGGATATTAGATTGATGCATTGGATTGGAGACTGGCTATCTGATAGGCATCAGTAAGTTGTGTATGGGGGAGGAATATCCAGGAAAAGGAAAGTCACTAGTGGTGTGCCTCTGAGGTCTGTTTTAGGGCCATTACTGTTTAACTTGTATATTAATGATATTGGCAAAGATTTGGATGGAGATATTCAGGCGTTTGCAGATGATGCAAAGTTGGGACGAACTATGAAGAGTAGTGAAGATGTTGTGGCCTTGCAAGAAGACTTGAATAAATTGAGTGATTGGACACGGGAATGGGGATGTGAGTTCAATGTTGCAAAATGTAAGGTTTTAAAATTTGAAAAACAAAGATGGGATGCAGAATTTATGCTTGGTGAGGATATATTGTCGGAGATGGAGGAAATAAGAGCTCTAGAAGTAATAGTGGATAAGGATCTGAAATTTAGGGGACACATAGCTAAAATTGTGAAGACAACACAAAGGCTTCTGAGAAAGATGTGGACACTGACTTGTAGAAGTAGGGAGATTCTTGTTCCATTGTATAAGGCTTTGATTAAGCCACACATGGACTACTGTGCCCAGATTTGGTCACCTGGTTTTCAGAAGGAATGAAGAGATGTTGGAAAAGGTGCAGAGGCGACTGACTAAGGTACTAACCTCTGGAGTGTCGAGCATGAGAAGATGCAACTTGCAGAGTTGCATCTTCTCATACTCGAAGATGGAAGATATGATAGAGACCTACAAGTTAGTAAGGAGTTGTTATAGGATCATTGCTAGAGAGGTTCTACAGAAAATAGTGAAAGATCAGGGGAGAACCAGAGGTCATCCCTGGAAACTGTATAAAGAGGGTGTGAGAAGCAGGTTTTTTCCATGCAGAGTTGTGAATGATTGGAATGCCTTGCTGGAGAGTGTGGTGTCTGCAGAGAATTTGAGTGTGTTTAAAGCATGGTATGGTGAGCTGTGTGTATGATAAAAGGACCTCCCAGATGAATCTTTGACTCCATGGGGTCTTGGGTAATAGTAATAATAATAATAATAATAATAATGTTGCTGGAAGGTGTTATGAATGCGGAAAAGGTGAATGAGTTTAATGTACAAATGAATATATTAATGGTCAAGCAGTACTTCCTGCAATTAGTGACTCAGAGAACTGTTATTCTTACTTTACAAAATATTTTTTTTATTTGTAATGTCACACAAATACTGCCCGGAAAGCCATCAGTGGGCACCCAATGGGTGCCCACTGACGCACCTTCATGGTAAGGTGCGTCAGTGGCATGTAGCGAGTCATGTTTGTAGCTAGTATAAATTGAAGGAATATGATGCTCCCAAGTCAGTGCAACTGTGTCTGGGTGAAATGCCTCCAAGAACAGAACTGATGGAGTTTGAAAGAGGTATTGTGGTAGGATGCCATGTGTTGCAGGTCTATCTGTTTGGCAACTTCTTGACAAATTGGTCAACCATCCAAGGTCAACAATCAGTGATACCAGACAGAGATGGAAGCACAGGGAGTCAACTGCAAGTACTACCTTTAGCAGACAACCCACTACACTCACTGAATATGACTGTAGGTTGCTATGAAAGATAATATATAAAACAACCATTGGTTAGCCGACATGTTGAATGAAGAGTTCTGGTCATCGACTGAAATATGAATCTGCACAAAAACATTCAGAACCGAGGCTCACAGCATCAATTTTCATGGTAGGAATGCAAGCCCCACATTACATGAACCAACATGCAGAAGAGTTTTCAGTGGTGCAAAGAGGGTGTACAGTGGAAAGTAGAAAACTGTGTTATGGAGCGACAAATCATTCTAAACCTTCTGTCGAGCAGATGAATGGGTGTGGAAGATGCCTGGTGAACGTCCCTTACCAGAGTACATAACCTCAACTATGAAATTTGGGAGGTGGCGTGTGATAGCATGGTACTTTTTTTCCTGGTTTGGCCTCGGACTACTGTTTGTGGTGCCATGAACATTGAGCTCCAAGAGGTATCTGAACATTCTGAACAATGCATGATTCCTACTTTGTGCCATTTCTACAGAACTGACCACTGTCTCTTTCAGTATGACACTGCACCATGTGTTATAAGGCTGCCACTGTAACTGCATGGTTTGTGGATATGAATGTCGCCACACTTGACTGGCTTTCAAAGCTCTGATCTCAACCCTGTTGAACATCTGTGGAATGAACTGGAGCTTCGAATGTGATCAAGGGATGTCTGCTCCCACATTAGTCTAGGACCTCAATACCTGGACCTAAATTGCCTGTTTATTCTATTGTACGCTTGCAGAAAGTATGCCCCGTAGGATTGCTACAGTATACAGTGTGGCTTTTTGTTGCAAATTGTGCTACATTTTTTTCAGTTTGATACAAGTGTCCTTCAGTAGTGTTGTTGTTTGTTGTTTATATTGTATTTTGCTGCCTGTTTATTCTTACTGAGAGGGCGAGGTCAGAGTCAGATGCATTCAGAGGTAGCAGCAAAGAAAAAGATAAGTTTTCATTATTTTTATTAGTTTTTTACTTTAAATTACACAACATAAAGTATAGTCTGTGGGTAATTTGCAGTTGGGGAATTTGTGTACTTAAAAGCATAATATTTTAGTATAGTTGTAATAGTTCTTGCTGATTGGTTCTTTGTGCAGTATGATGGTGGCATCTGCAGCTCAGTTTTCCAATGACTTATCAAATCCTCCCACATTTAAGGACTACATTTCACATCGCATACTATAGGATTTTGTAGTATGTGGTGCTTGTGGCATGTATGCAACCTGACAGTTTGATATGTAGCAAGTGAGAGATCGGGGAGTGCATATATGCGGAAAATGTAGAAAATGGGAAGAACTTTGTGATTTGGAGATTAGTATAATGAACCTTGGCAGCATTGCATCAGCAGCAGAAGAATACCAACCCAGAAAGATGAGTATCGTGATCACGGGTAACAAGCAGAATGTAAATGAAAAAATAAAAGTGGGGAGTGTGGTAAATTTGAATCATTTTGAACATTTCAAAGATGGTGTTGATTGGAAGGATGAATGGCAAGCAAGAGTGGGTAGCTTGCAGAGAGAGGTAGATGCACTAAAAAGAGGAGGTGGAATGTCTCAGGAATGAGGTGAGAAGCATGAAAGAAGAGATTAAGCGACTGGAAACAAAACAGGTAAGTAAGGACAACAGGAACTGAAAAAAGAAAATGTTAGAGGATTCAGGTGAACAAGAAATGAACAGAATGGTAAGAGGTATGATGACTTGATGATCCGTGGTGTGCAAGATAGAACACCTGAGGAGTGTTTGCCTGGAGGAATGATAGAAAGTGTGGCTATGGCAATTAAGCGAGGTGAAAGGATGGATGAGATCATTGGGATGGTGGGCACAAATGACTTGACAGGCAGTGTGAATTGGGTACCAAGAGATCTGAGGTTCATGCTTGAGGTTGTACAGAAGAAGACTGAGAGAGAGAGAGAGAGAGGGAAGATTGTGTGTGTGTGTGTGTGTGTGTGTGTGTGTGTGTGTGTGTGTGTGTGTGTGTGTGTGTGTGTGTGTGTGTGTTGCCCAGGTATGATAGTGCAGAGCTGAGGAGAAGATCATTAATAATGAATAGTATAATAGCCAGAATGTGTCGAAAGAGAGGCTTGGAATATGTGGATGCTTGGAGGGCATTTGAGGACAGAAAGGAATTGTATGCCTTTCTGTGGAGTCTGGAGGGGATAATGATAGATATAGAAACAGTGACATTTTTATTGTTTATCAAGTGCAAGAAGAATGATTGTTATGGGAGATATTAACTACAGCAGTATAAATTGAGAAGAGAAAACTGCATGTAGTAATAAGGGAATGGAATTTCTAGAATTCTTGAGGGACAAATGTCTTAGGAAACATGTAGTAGGAGGAACACAAGGTTCAAGAGTTTTGGTTTTCGTCATAGCCTCAGAAGAGCGAGATATCATTAGTGCTTGGGAAGGTATATTTATTAGCGACAATAGTAAGCTTTATACCATGACTGAAGAAAATAACACAATTTGGTGTAGAGTGGATGACAAACAATATCAAACAGAGCAGTACATATTTAAGTTGTCAGTTAGAATTGAAGGAAATACAAAAAGATGGTTTGATGTAAAATCAGGGGTAAGACAAGGATGCACATTTATATTATTAATATAATTATATTAATAATATAAATATAAATTTATTAGCGACAATAGCAAGCTTTATACCACAACTGAAGAAAATAACACAATTTGGTGTAGAGTGGATGACAAACAATATCAAACAGAGCAGTACATAGTCTATATTTAAGTTGTCCGTTAGAATTGAAGGAAATACAGAAAGATGGTTTGATGTAAAATCAGGGGTAAGACAAGGATACACATTATCTCCACTCTTATTCATCATCTATATGGATCACATTATGAAAGAAAGTGGCATCAAGCATGATATTAGAATTGGAGTTGTCGTGCTCTTTGTTTTATTCAGATGATGTACTCTAAAACACATCTAATTCAAGTCTCCAGGATTCACTAACTAAATTGAATAACAGCTGCAACAAATTTGGCATGAAAATAGGCAGGACCATAGAAAACTTCAGCTACATTCTAAGTGGAGATCCTATAGAACAAATACATTTTTCAACTATTTAGGCACAGTTTTTAGTGAAGATGGCAGGTTAAATCTGAAAATAGACAACAGAATAAGCAAAGCTGGTATGGTGGGTAGCCAGCTGAATAAATTTATATGGAATAAGAGAGAAATTAGCCAAAACACCAAATTAGCAGTATACAAGACAGTGTTTGAACCAGTTTTAAGTTATGGATCTGAGATGGGTTAGAAATAAAGCAATTAATCAAAGACTAGAGACCACAGATATTGAGAATTTGGGGAAAAATTAGGGGAGTGAACCGATTGCATCAATGGTAGAATCATATTAAAAATGAAGATATTAGAAAGGAACTTGACATTATTAGCATTCAAGAATATATAAGCAGAGCTAATCTAAGTTGGTATGTCCACTTAGATAGAATGGCTGAAGAAAGGTTTGCAAAACAGGTTTGATGCCAAGATGACAGGAAAGAGATGTAGAGGAAGACCAAGGTCTAGGTGGATTGATTCACTCAGAAGTATTTTAGAAGCATAAAATGTTAGATATGATAATATTGGAGTGCTCACAAGTAATTGATAGATTTGGAGGAAAATTGTTGATAGGAGATTAATAATAAGATAAAATTATCATGTTGTGCTGTCATAGTAACCTGAACACCTCTTGGGGGTACATATCAGGATATTGATGATGAATAAAAGCATTAGCAACAAACTGGAAAGAGGGAAGATATTTCTCTTCCATAAAGGAGGCTCCAAGACTGTGGCAGCAAATTATGGATTATTCAATGTTTTACTCAGTATAAGAGAGGAATTGGAAAAATTTGTGTGAAAGTTCAGCTATGGTATGCAAACGTGATAAAGATATGAAATTTATAAGAAAGAAGAGAAATTTATTGAATTGTTGTAAGACAACTTTCTCAAGCAGCATGTGAAAGAAGGAACTCGAGGTCAAAGAGCGTTGGATTTGCTCATAGCATCAGAAGAGGTCTCTGTTAAGAATATTGCTATTTTGACACAAGTTGGTGACAGTGATCATGCTGTGCTTTCTTGAGAGGTATCTAATTGTATTGATGCTCTGATTAGAACAGGTTACATGTTGAACTACAAAGCTAGAAATTATGATCAACTTAGGAGAATACTATCTTTGGACCCATGGTATTGGTTACTGAATGGAAAAAATGTCAGCAGTGCATGGGAATCTTTGAAAAAGTGTTTAAATGAGGCAGTATCTGAATGTATCCCTTGTGCTCAAAGAATAAATAGGTTGGAAGTGAAATGGATGTGCAACCTTATTAAGCAAGAGATCCACAAAAAGAAGATGATGTGGAAAGAATATCGTGAGAATAAGAGTTAGAGGAGTTATGAAATATATAAAGCTCAGGCCAGAAAAGTAATGAGTATTGCAATTGGCCATGCAAGCTAAAGGCAATCCAAAAGAATTTTATTGTTATGCTGCAAACAAAAGAAAGAATGAAATGTGAAAGAATAACTTTATTGAATGCAGATGGTACTCTAGTATTGGAAGCTAATGAGATTGTTCAATTAATCAGTGCTCACTTTGTTAAAATATATCAATCAGGTGTATGTAACATGGTTCACAGAGCTACTGCTACATTGGATGAAGAGTTAGAGGTTCATGAAAATGAGGTCGAAGAGCTGTTGCATAACCTGGATAAGAATTTGTCAATAGGGACAGATGGAATATCAACCCATTTGTTGAAGGAATGTTCAGCTGAATTGGCTAGGCCTTTCATATGTTTGTATAATTCGAGTCTCAGCTCAGGAATGATATCACAGGAATGGAAGGAACGTATGATAGTTGGGCAAATGAAAATGGCTGTCAGTTTAATGTTAGTAAGTGTAAAGTTATGCACTTTGGCATGATGAGATTTTCAGCAGCATATTATATTAGTGGGGTTATGCTACAAGAAACTGAGAAGGCAAGGGATCTTGGCATATTGGTGGATAGGAATTTAAAGTTCAAAGGTCACATAGCAAAAGTTGCAAATACAACTCAGAGGATAATTGCAATGTTGAAGCGAGCCATGGCATCTAAGGATAAGGAAGTCATTTTGTCTCTTTATAAGGCTTTCATAAGACCACACCTGGATTATTGTGCACAGATTTGGTCTCCCGGATTCCAAGGGGATAAAGAAGTTCTGAAAAGGTGCAAAGGAGAGTTATAAAGATTATATCTGGATTATGGGATTTAGATTACATGGATTACATACTGGTTAACAGAAGAAAGAGGGGTAATATACTGGAGGCCTATAAACTTTTGAATGGGTGTTATAGGATATTGTCTGATGAAATTTTTTGTTATATGGAAGGTAGGGAGAGAACGGGGGGGGGGCATCCATAGAAATTAAGTTTGTTCACAGTCAAGCAAGGGGTAAGAGCTAGGTTTTTCTCTCACAGAGCAGTGAGTGAGTGGAATAGTTTTCCTCTACAGGTAATGAGTTCATCTAGTGTGAATGAATTTAAGGGATGGTATGACAGCTGGTTTGGATGATTTATGATTTATAGCCTCTCTCAATGAGTCCTTGACTCCATAGAGGTTTCAGATAATAATAATAATAAAAGTGAAAGGTAAGTCTTTCCTGTAAAAAGTGGATAACTGACTCACTTTTTTTACAGCTAAGCGACAGCTCAGTTGGATAAAGAAAATAACTTTGCTATGTAGTGCTCAAATTTACAAAAATATTTGATAGGATACTACATGGAACCCTGTTAGGCACATTGAAGCAAATGGAGATAATATAAAAGCTGATGGAATGAATAAGGTGGTGGTTGATGAAGTGCCATCAAAGAGTAGTATATGGTGGAGTAGAAATTTTAAGAGAAAGTAGATGATCAGTGCTGTGCTACAGGACTCTGTACTTGGACAGCTGCTATTGATTTGAGAGGAAATATCAGTTATTTGCTGATGATGCTAAACTGTAAAATGAAGGTGATGTAGATATTATTACATAGCAACTCTATCAAGTGTGTAAACTCATTGAGAGAGGCCATAATCATTATGCCAAGCACTATTTAATATTCTTGCAATATTTGTTATACTTTGCTTTGAACTCACGCACCAGCATGGCACCCACAACAGACTCTGGCAACCTATTCCACTCATTCGCCACTCTCCAAGGAAAAAAATATCTAGTCCTTACAGCCTTGCTAAACAAACTCTTGCTCACTTTCCATGGACAACTGCTAGTCCTCCCCCCCCCCCCATCCCTGAGACCTGTTCTGAAAATTTTCCTTGGTATCAATCTTTTAAAAAAAACTCAGTAATTTGGCTCAATCATAACATCCCTTTTCTACATATCAACCAATTTCTGCAATTCACAATTCTTTAACCTATCCTCATAAGGAGGATGCCACCATCTTTATCACTCACCCCTCATCTTCAAGAATCTTGCAGTAAATGATTTAAGTAGACTGAGGATGTCTGACAAGGATAACGGTTTAATTTTCAGTGTGTGAAAAGTGTAAGGTAACTTTGGGATTACTTTTCATCAATTTGGGATGAAGATATTACATTGATTCTATATATTATTATATATTACATATTACATTAAAGTTCAGAGGACATATTGCAAAAGTGGTCAAAATAAGTCAAAGGATCACTTGGATATTGAAAACACACCAACCAGAAGGAATAAGGAAGTTATATCTGCATATTATTATTACCCAAGATCCCATGGAGTCAAAGACTCATCTGGGAGATCCTTTTATCATACACAGTTCATCATACTGCTCTTTAAACACATTCAAATTCTCTGCAGACACCACACTCCCAGGTAAGGCATTCCAATCATTCACAACTCTACACCCCTGCTCACATCCTCTTTATACAGTTTCCAGGGATGACCTCTGGTTTTCCCCTGATCTCCCATTGTTTTCTGTAGAACTTCTCCAACATTGATCCTATAACAACCCCTTACTAACTTGAAGGTCTCTATCATATCTCCCCTCTTACTCCTATCCACTAGACTCTGTAAATTGCATCTTCTCAATCTTTCCTCATATTCGACATTCCAGAGGTCAGAAACTACCTTAGTCAGTCACCTTTGGACCCTTTCCAACATCTCTTCGTACTTTTGAAAACCAGGTGACCAAATCTGGGAATTCTGGGAAAAATGGGAATGACGTGGAGAACACTGACTTGTAGAAGTAGGGAGATTCTCGTTCCACAAGTCAGTGTTCTCCACATCATTCCCACAAGTCTTTGTGTTGTCTTCACAATTCACAATTTTAGCAATGTGTCCTCTAAATTTCAGATCCTTATCAACTATCACCCCAAGATCTCTCATTTCCTCCATTTCCTCCACCTCCAAACAGTATATCCCACCAAGCATAATTCTTCCCATCTTTGTTTCCCAAATTTTAAAGCCTCACATTTTGCAACATTGAACTCGTCTTCCCATGCCCAATCACTCAATTTATTCAAGTCTTCTTGTAAGGCCACAACATCTCCTCTACTCTTCGTAGTTCATCCCAATTTTGCATCATCTGCAAACAACTGAATATCTCCATCCAAATCTTTGCCAATATCATTAATATACAAGTTAAACAGTAATGGCCCTAAAACAGACCCCTGAGACACACCACTAGTGACTTTCCTTTTCCGGGATATTCCCCCCCCCCTGGATACACAACTTACTGATACCTATCAGATAGCCAGTGTCCGATCCAATGCACTAATCTAATATCCAACCCCATCCACTCTAGTTTGACTATCAACTTATCATATGGTAATGTATCAAAAGCCTTTGCAAAATCTAAGTATATTACTGTGTATCTCTCTCCTCTGTCTGAGGAAGCAGTCACCTTTGGTAATAAGTAAGTAGATTACTAAAACATGACCTCCCTTTAGCAAATCCATGCTGTCCATTGAAGATAATACCATTGTTGTCAACCCAATTCTGGATCCTAGTTCTCGCAAGCTTCTCCAAAAAACTTAACCACAACACATGACACACAGATAGACCTATAATTTGATGCTTGAGTTTTATCACCTCCCCTTATGAAGTGGCACAATCTTGCCCTCCTTCCACTCCTTAGGAACTTGATCCAGTGCAAGACTCATATTAAAAAAATATGTCAAGGCAGATGTCAACTCCCTGGCACATTCTTTCAGAATACGTGGTTTTATATTATCAAGTCCTACAGCCTTATTAACATCTAGTTTGCTCAACTCCCCATTCACCTCTTGTTCACTTACAGTCAGTCTCTCCTCCCCATCATCAACTGCTCTCAATCTCTCTATGAAGTCAGATTCACAAGATTGAAAGACCTTTATGAACTGCTCATTAAGTATCTGCACTATATATCTTCCTCAACAGCTCTCTTTATACCATTTTCTCCAATCAATATCATTCTTTTTTTTTTTTGCTGGCTTCATATCGAAAGAACTCCCTAGGATTCTTTTTGGCTTCATTAGCTAACTGCTGCTCATACCACACTTTTGCAACCTTTCCCAACCAAGTCACCCGCATATAAAATTTTATACAACCACACGTACATCTGATTTCATTTCATTACTTTGGGATGAAAAATTGGTGTAGAAAATCCAGAGGTGAAGGACCAAAATGGTAATAAGCAGTCTGCAGAGTTGTCATTGTGAGGATAGATTGAAAGTTTGATAACGAATTTCTAGGTAAAAAAGAGATGATAGGAACATAAAGGAGTTTTTAAAAATAGATGCAGAAGAAATTTTTCGCTAAGGGAGAGAAAACAAGGAATTATCTTTGTAAGTTGTGTAAGAGCATGGTTAGCAAAGCCATGAGGACTGCTACATTTTTTTATATAAATTAAGTGGATATTAAATCGAACATTATTTCAAAGCTGAATACAGAAACTATGCAAGTTTTGTGTGAAATTTGACCAGAGAGCTAATGGGAATACACTCGGTGCCATATTACGAGTTGCCCTAGCCGAACCTAATAGGAAACATGAACGCTATGAACGTCCATATATTCACCTCCTATTGGTCTATTCTGATATGGTTTCACTGGCCTGACAGCTATTTCAGACTCTGGTTTTCATCAGAGACCAGGCAGAAACCTAAAAAACTACATTTTTTGCTTGTAAAGTGTTACGAGTGGAATGGATTGCTAAAAGTTTATCATATGCTTTGTCAGTAAAATGAGTTTAAGGAAAGGTGTAATAGGCATTGTGTGAATAATTTGTATTTGGGGGGGGGGGGGTTCTATATCTTTGGATCCATGAAGATGCTCATATAGTAGTAATAATAATAAATAGTTTAAAGTATTTTCTAAAATTTTAAAAATATAGCATATACCTTTAAGCATTCCTTTTTGTAATACTGTCAGGGGCATGCTGGCCATATGTGCAATGTGTGCAACGCACACAGGCGCCAGGATAGTAAAGGCACCACAGAGGAGGAAATACTTAAAAAAAACGTTTTCGAAAGTGATTTTTTTTATTGGAGGGGGGGGATAGGGGCACCAACTAAAGTTTTGCACACAGGTGCCGGACACTACTGGCGTGCTACTGGGTATAGGGGCACGAACTAAAGTTTTGCACACAGGCACCGGACACTACTGGTGCGCCCCTGAATATTTGTATTATAGTTATATTATGATACGTTCTTAGAACAACTTCAATAAAGAGTTTTCAGAACAACTCATTTCGAAGATTCATTCATTGAAGTGTGCTGTGTTCATTGAAGGATCTACTTTTATAATAATAATTTATCTAATTCAATATAAAAAAATTCTGAATTTATTTTTTATATACCATAACGGCACGAAATGTATATTGAAACCTATCAGATTAATTAACTGAATTAAATAAATATATAATTTATATTATGTATTATAATATAAACAATTTAGTATGAAATGAATCTATTTTTATGAATTTTATATTTGATCAGATTTTTTTTTTTATTGCAGTGCTACACACATACACACACACACACATACATGCTATTAAGGACAATGAAGATATTGTTTGGAAGCATTGTAATATAGAACACATGCCAAAAGTTGAGAATATGCTTCCTCTCTTTGTGATGATGACAGATTTGATGGATAATAGTTTTACTTCTGTATTAGTTGGTTAGTGATTTATCCCATGCTCAGAAGACAAGATATGAAGATGTATAGTTTAAAAAAAATCTATGAAAATAATGCAGTAATTAAGTTTATGCGTAATTAACTCCAATTTCCCTGGTACATGATTATATCCAGAATGAAGACTGCACTCTATATTTTAGCATTTTAGATTCAGACAAAGACTAAAAAGTCCGTTTCATTACTTTTCTAGAGATGTACAAAAATATTAAAAACTAAAATTGAGAATTATTCCAGTTGAGAAAATCACAGAGCTAAAGCTAGTGCTTTTTTTTTTTCCTTTTAGAGAATTATTGGTTATATGGAAAAGCTAATTGAATACAAAAAATCAACCTTGACTTCATGGAAGTTATTTTTTACACATGATTTGGTGTATAATACAGAATAATTCAGAAAATTTCAGTATAAAAGGAAAATATATTCTAAAATATTGCATTAATTAGTTCTGTAAAACCAATTAACATTTTTATTTAAATTAATATAAAATTATACTAAATTTTTTTTTATTATTATGCATTACTGTGTGTGTGTGTATATATATATATATATATATATATATTGCTTTTTTTTTTTTTTTTGCATAACTAAGTCTTAGTTTACATAATTCCTTTTGTGTAATATACCCTTCAATTTCTTTTACAAATGGAAGAAATTCAACTTGTCTTAAAAACAGCAATTGCATTTACTCTAACGAACATCTTTATTTATTATTGATACACATGCATGCTTGGAGGAAATTAACTTTATAAAATATAGTTATTTAATAATTATTTTCTTTAAAAATAATACTACAGAGCAACACTGAATACAGAATTTTTTGGAATGGGAGAAATTATCCAATATGGTCTAAGTAGGACACATTTTTGAGCACCATATTTTGGGCATGAGGTAACATTTTTATGCATTGAATTAATAAGTAACATTGTAATTATAGTGTTATAATAAATAAAGAACATATGTGGTGTGGTGCTGAATCAACTCCAAAGTTCAACTATTAGAAAGGGGATAGTTATTGTCTTCTGGAATCATTCTTTTGTTTGAGATGCACTTTTGATCTGTAATGTATTTTTTGATATTTCTTTTACTGTTGTGAATGAATCAATTGATAATAAATTTCTTGAGGCACCAATTTATCTGGGCACTAATGCTTTAAATAGCATACATTTAGTCCTATTTGTGATTTTCCACTGAGGCCTTTGGGTTATGATAAAGTTGTTAGCATTTGATTAACAGCAATGTATGAATAACTTTAAACATGCTTTTGAGGAAGGTTTACTTAATGATGGAATGAATTAAAACTCTCTCATATAAATATTAGATCATATTTAAATATTGCAGATTACAGCAATTTCAAAAATAAAATTCATTAAAAATTATATGCTTGCACATATAAATCACAATTTAAATGTGTATTAAGTATTGTATTGTATTACTAGCTAGAGATTCTTAGTTTGTGAATCAGAATATTCTGATACCGATTAACCAGATTATGCAGCATGTAAAATTAGTCTGATTACTTGGATCAGAACCGATACAATCAAGGTTGAAAGGCATCTGTATCTTATACCTTTTATTTGTGTTGGTATCTGCTCTTTCTTCTACCTGGAAAAAATTGGTCAACTATCCAAGTAAATCTTATTGCATATGGACGAAAATAGTATACAACATGTGATTTTAGTTTTAGTAAGCAAAAACTAAAACTGCAATGGAATGATGCCCTTCAAACAAATTTAGAACTTCTATAAAAGATGAATATATTTTATATCACTTGATGCTAGTATAGACTTTTCCTGAAATTGCACGTCACATTTACATATATACTCTTGTGGACTTGACTTCCTACAGTGATTTTTAATCCTAGATTACAAACTATTTGGGAAATGTTTAAGCTAAACATTGTAAAAATTAACCCGTTTCTTTTTAATATTAAAATTTATGTCAGTTTAGAATTGCACATTAATTCAAACAAACTTGACTATTTATTTAGTAGTAAATTCTGCTGTTTTGCAGCTGCAATGAATACATTATCAGAGCACATCATCAAGGGGGGTGTACAGATTCTTAATTGTGATAAAACTGATAATTAAGTGTACATTATTACTAGCTTTCTATCAACAATTTTCTTCCAAATTAATGTGTCAGGTCTCCAATATTGTCATATCTCACAATTCAGTTTTCTGAGGCACTATTAACTGCATCCATGTAGGTCTTGGTTTTCTTGTGGTGTATTTTCCTGTCATCAAACACATCTGTTTTGCTAACTTGTTTCTTTTTGTGATATTTGTCCTCGTATATTACCAAAATTCCTCCATCATTTTTAACTTTTACTCTTGTAAGAGTAAAAAGTTAAAAATGATTAACTTAGCTTTTTTTTTTTTGTATTCTCTAAAGATACATGCTGAGATTTGTGTCAGGAATTTTCAATAAGATTTCCTTCTTCTTTTCCAGGACTCTAACTTCTTGAATCCACCATTCTGATTTTTTTGTCCTTTCAAATAGCTTCCCACATCTGTAATGCAATTGGATGAACAATGGTACGTTGTGCCCTTTGATTGGAAAAGGCCTAAGTTTGATTCTCGCTGTGACGAGGATAATCTTTATATGGGTTTTTTCAATTGAAGGTGAGCTAGCCAATCTCATACAGAGGTAACAGAGTTCTTCTCCCGAAAACTCAGGATTTTCATCTTGCATACAGACAAATCGGCTTTGAGAACACATGCAATTTACAGACAAAAAAAAAAGTAATTGTGGTGGGCAGTAGATGGCATTGGTGTAGGTGATGATGGTAGTGGCTGTTTGCTGCAATTGGTGTGCTGGAAAAGGAAAGTCGTAGAGTAGGTGCCCTCCCTTGATGAGTCTTTGGAGGTGTCACATAATAATAATAATATGCCTTTTGGCTGAATGAAGCAATGTTTTCTTCAGATTTTACCAGTGGGGGAGGCTGAGATGTTTGGTTTTCAAAGGTTTAATTTTTCTCCAGTAATTTTTGTACATTTTAAATTCACATTTACCCTCTGAAAGCTGCTTGACAGTGATTCTTTCTAAAATTTTGTACATATTTTTGCTCTCACTGTGATATTCATTTTTATAATGTTCCAAACTAAATGGTGATAATTTTCCTATTTGAAATCTCCTGTATACTCTTGTATTCTAACCAATTTGAAGATTATGACTATCAGAAAGATAACTATGTGCTGAATAAAAATCCAGCAGGAAATTACCATTATTATTAGCTTGACTCTTTTCTGCAGAAATGCATGTATGAAATGTTTTCCCCAAACATTTCAGTATGTTTTGCATTCATTTTGTTTTGCTGTTTAAGTCTCCAACAAAAACCAGATTTTCTTTTTGCGGGCTATCCTCACTAATGACTTAAAACATCTCTACTTCTTGCCTATTGGAAGAACCTCTGGGGCCATAGGCAGATGCTTCATTGTTCAATTTCCCATTTTCAAATTTGTCTACATTTCTACTTGAAATTGTCTGTTTCAAGTTTATCTTCATGTTTAATTCCATAGTTACTCTTACCTTTCTGTGAATCGCTGTTGCCTAAATATACAACAGAGACCTTTGAATAATTAACCAGGTTTGACTCAGAGACTTTTTATTCATTATAACCAGCCCGGCTGGTGGTGTGTGCGAAGTGTGCAATATACACAGGTGCCGCAGAAGAAAAGGCGCCTGAAAGATGTCAAAAAATATGAGATAAGAGTTTAAATGAACAACGAATGGTACATATAATTATGAACCATTCGTTGTTCATAATTATATGTACCGAACAGAAGCATAATTTATATGCTTCTGTTCAGGCCCCTTCAGATCTTCCTGGAAACAAACAAATAAATTCTGAAATTGTATCCTGGACCTGATTATATCACTGTAATTTTTGATTAAAATTTATGAAAATATACCTAAAATAGTTCTTTATTTTTTGATGTATCATAAATCAACTTATGATTAATTGTTGAGTTCAGGCCGGACCACATGCATCCGATCCGATTAAAATCCGGATGCTAGACAAAAAAAAAACAGCCTCCATGTGCTGTCGACTATAGAGTCGCATCGATAAAACACAATATGATGGATGGATGTTTGGCAAAATACATCGAAAAAACCAGAGCATGCTTTGGTTGTTTTCCAAAGATACGATTTTGAATTTTGCCAAACATCCATGTTCATTTTGAAAATTTATATATAACTTGAAAAAATTTGTATAAGCAGGACTAATCCATAGGTGACATTATACTCTAAAGCGGTTTCATTTGTTTTTCATTTCCTGTTCGTTTTATTAAAAAAAAAACTTTTTTGGAAAGGCACTGAACATTAATCACACACACAAGAAAAATACTATGCACCTGTCTATAACTAAATGTTTCTCCAACATTTTTCGCTGTCTTCATAGCTGACAGCATCTTTAGGAAAATATTTAACACAAACAAAAACTCAAACGTTTCCAACAGCCTTTATTTCTATAAATTTAAAAATACCAGATTGATAGTTTTAATCATGAATAGAGGCTTAAGTTCAAAGCAAAGATTTTAGTTACACTATTACTCCAAGACCCATTCCAAAAGTTGATATAATGGCCAGTTGAAAAAGGCACTAAGTTTTCGTCATTGCACCAAGCATTAACCACAATTACTTAGTGCTTCCTTTTTATTAAAAAGCCATCTGCGAAAAAGTAGCATCACAGCATTAGAGAAGGATGCTTTAAGAAGTTTGTGGCAATGATGAAAGCAAAACAGAGAAAGGAAATTCAACTGTCATTTTAAATAGTGCAGATTATGACAACGTCATAATTTTGATGTTATCTGAACTCTTCCATTTATTCGGAAATGGACTGTGATCCCACTTGGTCATCACACATAAAAACTAGTGATATGATCCTAATATCTGAACTCTTCCATTTATTCAGAAATGGACCGTGATCCCATATAAAAACTAGTGATATGATCCCTGATACATCTAATTATTCCAATGTTGTATTCATTACAAATCTATTCACGAATTATGTATTCATATAGGAAAGGAACCCAATGTTGTATGAAATGCCTAAAGTACATAAAACAGACATCTCTCTATCCCTCCATCCGAAAGTGGTTGACAGGAGCTCCCCTACATATCTTCTTTCTAAATACCTATCAAAACTCCTCAGCCTCATCTCAGACATTCGAACTCCTTGGAAAACTCAGTGCATCTTGTAGGGAAACTTTCTTACACACAAATTACCCCATCAGATATATTAACTAGTTTAGGTAGTTTTTTGTTTACAAACTCTTTGTGGAAGAATCTATAGATATCCTTGCAGACCTATTTCCTTCTCTAGACATTACATGTCTCCTCCATCATTGCCTCAAATCCTCATTTTTTACTTGGAAAGGGAGATTTTACTACCAAAAATATGATCTGACAATGAGCTCACCTCTGTCACCAATTTATATATATGGAAAACTTTGAAGAAGAAACTATAGCAAAGATCACCCTAATATTTTTATTATAGAAGCATATTCAGAAAGACCTTGGAGATTTTGTACATCTCCTGAATAATTCCTATCCCAAAATCAAATTAATTTTTGAAATAGAAAAGGATGATAAATTGCCATTCCTAGATACCCTTGTCAACCAAAATAATGCTGAAGGAGGATTCACAGGAAACAAACCCATACAGGCAGTTATTTACATGTAAGCTCTTTCCATCACCATCATCAAAAATTACATATTATCAGAACTTTAGATATATTCAGTCAAATCCTATTTGGTCAGTTCCTCCAAAATGACTACTTAAAGAAGCTACTAAAAAAACTTTTTTCTGATGAACTATCTCATGTTAACCTGGAAATGGTCTTCATCAAAAAAAAAAATAGCCCAAATATTTTAAAATCAGTCAACATCAGACTGGCCTTCAAACCAGTTAATATCCTATAAAGTTTCCTGAGATACTCTAAAGACAATGTTCAGTTCTACAAACATTCTAGGATATATATATATGACTCCTTGTTATTGTGGAAAAGTGTACGTGAGTCAGACTGGGAGAAGTTTTGGAATCCATAGAAAAGAACATGTATGCAATGTTGAAAACAAGAGAGAAGAAAGAAGTCGACTTATAGCACACATCCTCACTGAACACACAGATTGGCAAGCTTACCCATACCTGTGATGCCTTACTTAAAAGAGAATACTTTTGTTAGATTGTTCAAGGAGTCTTCAGAGGTTATCTGCTCACATGGCAAACTAAATAGAAACCAAGGATTTATACTTCATTACATGTGAAAGTTAGTGTATGTACCTCTCTTATGCCAGTAACTAAATAGAGTTTACACAGCAATGTATAGACTGTGTATAATGTGCCTAAAGATACACAATTAAAATGATCAATCCAGTATGTTTCAATTTATAGAAATAACAACTGTTGGCAATGTTTGAGTTTTTTGCTTGTGTTAAATATCTTCTTGAAGATACTATCAGCCATAAAGAACAGTGAAACAGTTTTAATAAATTAAAGATGCCAAGAAATTATATTCTTGGTTTCATCCTTTATCCATGTGTAAGCAAACAAAGTTTGTGTATGAAGTAACTTCATGACTGGGCAACTCATATATAGAGGCTAATAACTTCACATTATTTGCCTTAGTATCCCATAATGCAAAGCACTATGAGAAAGGCCACTTCCCAGACCGATTTCAACCTTTCTTAAGGTTTCATCAGTGGGAGTCAGACCCAGAAGAAATACTAAGGTTGAAATAATGCAGAAGTCATATTTCCATTTACAAGTAGCCAAAAGGTGTCTCACCTTATTACTAAAATACTCAGGATTAGAGATAGATGTTGAATTTTTTTTAATTTTTTTTTTTACAGGAAACAAACCCATAAGGCAGATATTTACATGTAAGCTCTTTCCATCATCCTGATCAAAAATTACATATTTTATCAGAACCTTAACAAATACAACTTTGGATATACTCAGCAATGATAAAATTAAAAGAAAAGAAGAACTTCAAATGCTATTAATCAGTTCCTCAAACTTTGCAAACTTTGTTTGCTTACACTTGGATAAAGGATGAACCCAGGAATATAATTTCTTGGCATCTTTAATTTGTAGTATAACCAAGCAAAAGAACTTTCAACATCTATCTATAATCCAGAGTATTTTAGTAATAAGTTGACACCTTTTGGCTACTTGTATATGAAAATATGACTCCATAATTTAACACTGCTATCATTTCTGGGTTTGGCTCCTCCTGATGCACTTTTATACAGAAGGGGGGCCCCTTTCCCTGAGATATGAGCTGCTCTGCTTGGGATTTGGTTTTTGCCTGTCTCACTGCTGAGATTATGGCTCTTCTCAGTGGTGGGATGAGCCTGCCATTGGGCAGAGCATCGTTGAGAGTTTTTCTCCCTGGCAGGGTGGGCCTGTCACTGATTGGAACCACTGCTGAGTAAAATGAACCTTCAGGTCACTCACACTTGCTGAGTTTAGAGTGATCTGGGAGACTTCTCTTCACTTATATAGTGAAACTTGTCTGGGTGGTGGCCCTTCCCATAATGCATAGCATTATACATGTCTCTAAGGATATGTGCATTGCACTATGGGATACTAAGACAATTAGCCTCTATATACATACAAATAGCCCAGTCGTGAAGTTACTTCGCATGCAAACTTTGTTTGCTTAACAACACTTGGATAAAGAATGAAACCAAGAGTATAATTTCTTGGCATTTTTAATTTATAATATACATAACCAAATGAAAAAAACTTTCAGCATTTAGTTTTAATGAATAAAAAGTATGAGTCAGACCTGGTCAGTCATTCAGAAGTAGTGAATTACTTAAAAAAAAAATACACCAGAGAATGCATACTCACTGCATCTCTAACAGTAGAGCTGAAGCGAGGCTAAATACATTGGAAACTCATAATTTTGGAGGAGTTTCAAAATAGGCATATCATTAATTTAATTTTTTTAAAATATTTTTTGTTTTTTAAAAGAGCTACACGAATCTTTTAAAATCTTTCATACAGGAATTTAATTTTGCATTTTCCTGCATTTAATTCTGCACATGATCAATCAAACCACCTGACTTGTGAGCAGAAATGATTTCCAAGAACAACTTTTTTTTTTTTTTTTTATGTTGCTCTTTCCCATGAAAGGTTATTTGCAAACCTATAGTACACTTTGTACCATGAGTGAGTCAAGTTTTTTTTTTCTTCTATTTTTATCTAGTCCAGAACTCTGCTCTAGACACCAGGCATGAAACATTTTCAAGCCACTAGAGGCCTCGAATAAGCTGGGCGATGGTCTCACACTGTCCCGCTTATTAGAGGAGTTCCAATCCAATCTTTGTTTCTGAAAGTAATTTGGACAAAGCAAAAAAAAAAACATTACAAGAATGATAAAACTTCTTAGTCCTTGGTAAGATGATAGCAATTTAGTGTATATTTATTTTAACTTAGCAAAAGATAGCATGAAAATTGTTTTAGAGATTGGGATATCGGTTTTGGAATTGTTTCTATGATATAAGCTGCTTCTAATCATAGGCTATATATATATTTTTTTTTTACAAAGCTGTCTACTGTTGTTATATTTATTTATTCATAATGTCCCAGAAGAACAAGTGATTTTAGTTCTGTGACTAACATTTTGATTATTTCCATCTTTTGAGAAATGTGAAGATGAGAGTTGCTCTTGAATACATATGAGTAGGTTTCCTGTAAAACTGGCACTTTTTGTTTTATTAAGGTAAAAGAAGAGCCCCCCCCATGAGGATTTGATTCTGAGTGATAAGAAGTCCAGTTTTTTGATTTCACAAGGAAAGATTCAAAAGATATTATCCGTATACAACATAGCTAAAATAGCTTGCAAGAGGAAGGGAAGAACTCAAACACATAGCTCTACCTTTTATTTCTTCGAAGTATGTTAATTTTTTCTTTTTTCCATAAGGGAAAAAAAATCCTTCAGGAAATTCTTTGAATGTTTTTTCTATGGATTGTTTAAACAAGGAGGTAACACCTGAGACATTTTTAAGGATCTGTTTTTAGTTTCTCTGATAATGCAGTTGTCGTACATGTAAAACATCAGAATTTACTATTCGATAATTATTTTTGTAATCTGATGCTTAGTCATTTCTGTTTGAATTTGCTCATGTTGAGCAGCCATTACATTTTATCTCTTCACATTGCATCTAGGTTAGATTAGTTAAAAGCATAAAATAAAAATTAGAATACAGTATATATTTTGTTACAACAATAAGCAACTTATTGAGGATGGGAAATTTAAAAATGCAAAAAGCAAATGTAAATATATAGTACTGTGGATTTGAACAGTTTTCAAATACAGAATCCTTGTAAGCTGACTGGAACAGACTGATTCTCTAAGCAAATGTTAATGAGTGTCAGTTTAATGTTTCTAAGTGCAAGGTTATGCATCTTGAGCTGAAGACATTGCAGACTGAGTATTATATTAATAGGAATTTACTACAAGTGGTTATGATAGGTAATTGCAATGTTAAAAAAACACTAACGTGTAAGAATGAGTAAGTTATTAGCTGCCCCAGTTGGCTGAGTAGTTAATGTGCTCACTTCCAACTGGCCAGCTTAGGGCACGAATCCCACTGAGGGCATGGATGTTTGTGATGTCTTTAAATAGGAGATGAATTTCAATGCCTGGTGTGAAACCACTAACCCACTTATTGTAGAAGTTCTGTGTTTGGTTTCTCGAGTCAGATTCTAGATTATATAAAAAGTATTTAACATGAACTTTGCATTTATCAAATAGATGTGAAGGTGCAAATCATTTGTTAAACAAAATTGCTCTAAATAATTTGATGAGATTGATTTTTAATTGTAATAAATGTTGCACAGATTTAAGTTCTGTAAAACCTTCCACTAACCTTACCCAGAAAATATTTCTTTTCAGTGCAAAAAGAGTATAAATATATATATCCCTCTAATTTTCAATGATAAATCTAGCAAATAGCAAATTAATAGGAATTTACTACAAGTGATTATGATAGGTAACTGCAATGTTAAAAAAACACTAACGTGTAAGATTGAGTAAGTTATTTGGTAAAGCAACCAGGGTAGCTTTACCAAATTTGCTTGATGTTTCAATAATTTATATTTTCTTCTCTTCCTTAATAACACAAATGTTTAAGTTAGTGATAGGGGATTATAAAAAGAGAAGGCAAGAGGGGAAGAATTAAAGGCCATCCCCTCAAGTTATATACAAGAGTGTGGTGAAGAGGAGTGTGAGGAGTAGATTTTTTTACATGGAGACACTTGTGGATGAATGGAAAACTTTACTGGAACATGTTAATGCAGAGAGTTTAAAGATTTTAAGATCCGGTGTGATAAATATATATTGTCAGTTGAATGAATCTCCCATGATGAGTCTTCTGACTCCAGGGAGAACGTAATAATTTTGCAAAAAGATCTAAAATTTTAAGCTTCTAGTATGCCATTACGTATTTTGCATTGTACTTAATATATATATGACAATATTTTTATTGGGACAGAATGAAAAACAGCAACCTTAAAAACTTTTAGGTTTGGAAAATGAGGATTGCTGTAGTAATCATCATTTTCCGAGCCTAACATTTTTGGCAAGACTTGCAAAAATTGTTCGACGAGAGCCTGTTGATTGATAAAATTCCATTCAAAATTGGTAGATTCGATATGAACTTAGTAGTACTGAGATTGCTTTCCCATTGCAGCTAGCAGCGGGAAAGCAGTACTCATAAAACTTTATGAGCTACAAGCTTACTCTCAGCATGGGAGATTTGTTTAAATGGAAAGTTATATGTGCCAAAGAAAACATGTATTGGAACTCAATATCAAGTGACCACTTTGTAGGAGGTCGAACTTTTCACACATCACATCTTAAATTGTCTCTGCTATACATAAAAGAAAAAAAAAAAACTCTTCCTGTAAGAGAGTTTAGAATCACTGATAGTTGCATTAATTTAAAAAAAAAATTACAATCTAGAGTTAACAGTCTTTGTGAGGATGCAAAAAAAATAATTCCTTATAAAAATCATGGTCAGTTCAGAAAGGGGTTTCACTGACTCTGTATGCACCAACATGGTAGAACTTCAGTAAGTTAAATCTTTTTTGTTCATCAAGCATGGGCTACATTTAGAAATACTTTCCATTTAGCAAGTAGCAACTGTTTGCTGATATATTCACAATTCACAAGCAGCTAGTAGACATCAGAAGGCAGAAAGACAAAAGTTCAGATAATTTAAAAACAGGCTTAAAATATATGAAAATTTACTTTACATTGCGTGATATATATGCAAGAGGCAATGTCTGGAATTACACTACAGTTTACTGGAGGAATGGTGAGGATTATACATGCCTATGTACATTTAAATGATTCTATATTTGACTTCCTCAAGATATCAAACATTTCTGGTGAAAGCTCTAACTTGTAGACTGTAAGTGAAGGGATTAATGCCCAAACTCATCTGTTCAGAACAGCAACACATTCAAAAGCTTGATTGCAATATTTATTAATGTAGCCTGTCAAAAGTTGAACCCATAGTTAAGAGTAACTTTTATGAAATAAATATTTTTGAAGTTTGCCAAACAGATAATTTGTGGTTATAAAGAATGGGAATGATGTTCACAACCTTGATGTGTAACTCATTGATACTGAAGAAACATTCTTGCATCTCCATTGATTTGTATCACTTACTGAACAGTGGTATAATTTTGAACATCAGGACTTTATAGACAGAAAAGGAGTGATAATTGAGACATTCAAATTATTGATTGGTTTTTACAGGATTGATAGATGAAATTTTTCAGAACAGGTCTAGTGGTTGGAGAACTAGGGCCTATCCTTGGCAATTGAGCAAGGGTGTGGTTAGTAGGAATGTGTGAGAACTCGATTTTTTGCTTGAGTGTTGAATGAGTGGAATAGGTTACAAGAGTCTGTTGTGGGTGCCATGACTGAATGAGTTGAAAGCAAAATATGATAGATATTGTGAGAATCTCGGATATCACTATCACTGGGCATAATGTTTAGGGCTTCCCTTGATAAGTCTGTGGACTCCATGGAGTTTTAACAGTATATGAGAATCTGTGAATGGAGTAGAGAGAGACCTTCAATGTACTGCACGGTGTCTATACCATGCATCCCATTGGTAGTTCTTTCTCTCTCCTGCCTTGTGGAAACCTTTCCATAAAGCAGTAGTTTTGACTTCGTTCACACAGTCTTATAAAACAATACGTTTCAGTGAATGGAGAAACCTATCGTTGTGTAATTCAAAATTAGTGTCACTCAGATGGAAAGGGATGAACATACAACACAGAATGTCACTCAGTTGTATGTTCATCCTCAATGAACATACAACACAGAATCGTGCAACAGACCATTGAATTGCAAATCAAGGTGGTTTCTTTTGATAAAGTGTCAAAATAACATCCTGCAAAATGCATAGTCAGTATAACATTTTGTGAATTTGGGTTTATTTAGCTTTCTAAAAGATATTTAAACTGAAGTCTTCCCCCCCCCCCCCAGATAGTCTTAATATCAAACTTAGACATTTCTTGCTTTCTCCCCTTTTGTATCAGCTGTATATGAAGAACCTTGATTACGATTTCATCTTAATCTAATTAAAATTTGATTAAGATCAAATTTTACTAGCACTGGTTTCCTAGAAAGGCTATCCTATGTAATATGCACCTGTGTAACATTAAAATTATTAATATATAATTTTCAGATGCTTAAAAAAAAAGTTAAGTCAACAGTGAAGTAAACTTTATGTGAGCGATAAATTGTTGGGCTCTCATCTTGATCATTTTGGAGGGGCAGGGTCACCTCAGCTCCCCATTAGATCTAGTAATACATATCAATGATAATTTAACAAACTGTTTGGATTTCGACATGCAAGATTCAGAATTTTATTTAAATAGCACTTATTAATTATTGCTATTTTGCAAACCTGGCAATTCTTGTTCTGTGTTAAGTAGTAATAAATAAATAGCAACATTCCTATTTTAAAATGGCTTGACGTCAATATATTTATGTGCACATCTGATGTCTAAAATTTTATTAATTATAAAGCAATTTTTTTTAATATTATAGATGATTAGTATATGTTATCAGACTTCAATTGATTTAATAAAAAAAAATGGGTATATATAAATATGATAGGGTTTTAAACCAGTTAAGTTCATAATGGCAGGAGAAAACTGATTTCACAAGCAGTCTGTTGATAAATATTGGGCTTCCACTACCTTCATGCAAAAGTCCATTCATAATTGTACTGACTCATTCCATCTGTTTTATAGATTGTTTACTAATGTTCTGCAATTAGTAATACCTGCAATAGTATTTTTCAGGTTTACAAACTGTGATTTATCACCTGATACTGTAATCTTGTATAACTTGTATTTGTTTCAGTTTCTGTATAAAACAAGAAAACAATAAACTTCTGTCACTACTTGTGTAAGTTCTGTGTACTATAAATTATTTTGTGTGCAACAAATTGTTCTATTTGTCTGTTTTGAAATATGGCAAGTAAAACCATAATTTAAAAAAAAAAAGAAAAAATGAACCTTTACTGAATTAGGTGAGAAGAGAAAATTACTTTGGGCAGTGGGGAACTTATACCACACCAGAAACTCTAAATGCCAAACATGGTTTTCTCATGCTACTACTTCAGATCTGAAATAAGCAATATGGTGGACTGGGAAGTCATCTGACACAACAATGCACTCAATATTTGTTGTAGTTTTTATTATTATTATTACGGGTATCTCCATGGAGTCAGTAGACTCATCGCGGGAGACCCAAACTAGCAAAACAATATCTGTCATATCTCTTCTTGAATTCATTTACAGACGAAGAGCTCACAACTAAGTCAGGCAATGAATTCCACTCATTCACCACCCTCCAGGCAAAAAAACCTTGTTCTGACACCTTTGTTAACAACACTTCTTTAATTTCCAGAGATGACCTCTTGTTCTTCCATCACTATCACACAGCTGAAACATTTCCCTTGCATCAATCCTATAAAAACCTTTTAGTAATTTGAATGTTTCTATCATATCCCCTCTTCTTCGCCTATCAACCAATCTCTGCAATCCACAAGCTCTCAATCTATCAACGTAGGGAGCATTTTTTATATCACTCACCAACTTGGTCACTCTTCTCTGAACCCTCTCCACAGCCTCCTCATCTCCAAGGAATCCAGGTGACCAGACCTGAGCACAGTAATCCAAATGTGGAAGTATCAATGCTTTATAAAGGGGAATAATAACCTCTTTATCTCTGGATGTCAGTGTGTTCTTCAACAACCAAGTAATCCTATGTGCAATCTTGGACACCTTAGCAATGTGTCCTCTGAACTTCATCTCCCTATCTACCAATACCCCTAAGTCCCTAGCCTCATCAATCTCTTGGAGTACCTTTCCATCGATGTAGTACACAGCTGGTAATCTTTTAATCCCAAAATGCATGACTTTACACTTTTCCACATTGAACTGACATCCATTTTCTTTTGCCCATTTTACCAGCTTATTTAAATCCTCCTGCAAACTTTCAACATCAGCTTGATTTTTTATTGCACTACACAACTTTGCATCATCAGCAAACAACTGAATATCTCCCTTTAAGCCGTTTCCTATATCATTTATATACAAATTAAACAACATTGGCCCAAGCACAGAGCCCTGAGGCACACCACTGGTCACCTGCCTCATTCTGGACCCGGCTCCTCCATACACCACCTTATGGTATCTCTCCCTGAGCCCTTCTCCTATCCATATCACCAATTTAGTATCCATTCCCATCTGCTCCAATTTGCATAACAGTGTTCTATGGGGTATCCTGTCAAAAGCCTTAGCAAAATCCAGAAGTACCACTGTGTAGCCAGTTCCTTTGTCCAACTCAGATGTTATTCTATTATGAATAGTTAATAGATTGCTAAGGCAGGATCTACCTTTAACAAAACCATGTTGGCCTCTATAGAGTATCATATCCTGATCCACCCATTCTTGAATTTTGTCTTTAACCAACTTTTCCAATACTTTTACCACTACTCCTGAGATTTTTACAGCATGTTCTTTTACAGAACATGCTGTAAAAATGAGAAGAGCTTATCAGACAGATGTAGGGGAACTATACCAGAGAGCAGTTACCTGATCAATTATTTCAAAGTACCTTATGACTATAATATTTAAGTTAAGCTACAAGCCAAGTAATCATCTATGCAGCTTATCTCAAAATTCCCATTGACCATTTACTTTCAAATTATTTTATCTACAAATACTGTAATTATTATTCTTCCAGTGCCTCCATAGACTTTGACATCATTAGACCACCTGATTATTGCTCACCATGAAGTCTCTCAATGTTAGCACACTCTTACTCCATTCAAAGAATCTGCTTCGTACTCATAGTGCTCTTTAGAGAGCATCCAAGGATGGATTATTCTTTCCTACTGCTCTCTAGTATAGTTCCCCTACATCTGTCTGATAAGCTCTTCTCAACAAAATTTAATCATATTTCTTCTTTTCCTCCCATCTCTGAAGCATTTCAGGTACAATCTCAGAATCTCAGTGTGACTGAAGATTGAGAGATGTTGGGTATATTATAGATTTTATAATCTCCTAAATATCCATGAAACTAGACCTGTACACAGTCAAATGGTGCCTAATCAATACCTTACATTCTTATCTTAACTTCATTTTCAATAACAGCAATCTCTGAGTGATCTTCACAGCTATCGTGAAGTGCTCCCTAAATTTCAGTGCTTTATTATTATTACACCCTCCATGGGGTCGGTAGACTCATCGTAGAATTTCATTCAACTGACATATTTATCATACCGAATCTTAAAATCTTTAACACTCCTTGCATTAACAACATATTCTGGTAATGCATTCCATTCACTTACAGTTCTCCATGTAAAAAAAATCTCATCTTCTTTTACATAACGTCCAGGGATGATCTCTGGTTCTTCCTCTCTCACCTTCTACTCTTTTTATAATCCCCTCCTGGTTTATTCTGAAAAAATCCTCTCAATAACTTAAACAACTATCATATCACCTCTTTTCCTTCTCTCCACCAAACTCTGCAATCCAAATTTCTTTAACCTCTCTCCATAGCCAGCATTCCAAAGTCACTCATCTCTGGACCCTTTCCAATGTTTCCACATCTCATTGAAAAACCAGGTGACCAAATCTGAGCACAATAGTCCAAGTGTGGTCTGACCAGTGCTTTATACAGTGGCACACTTCCTTATCCCTACATATTAGAGTAGTTCTTATTATAGCAGCTACGATGTGCAGTCTTTACAACACTTGCAATAAGCCCTCTAAACTTCAGATTTGGGAGTGTCAACTAACACTCCCAAATCTCGAATCTCATCCACTTCCTGCAATATGGCATCATCAACATAGCACACAGCCTTATGTTTCTGCACTCCAAAATGCAACATCTTGTACTTATTAATATTAAAACTACAACCCTACTCCTTTGTCAAAGTCAAAAGTCTATTCAAATCTTCCTGTAGAGAATTAACATCAGCACTACTGATAATTCTACCTAACTCTGCATCATTGGCAAACATTTGAAGAACCCCAGTCAATCCACGTGAAATATCATGAATAAATAAGCTGAATAGCAGGGCCCAAGAACAGACTCTGGGGCATGCCGCTAGTTACCCTCCTTTTCTGAGACATTACTCCATGATACACAACTTTCTGGTATCATTCAGAGAGCCAATCTATTTCCATTGTCTGTAGCTTGTACACCAAATTATCATGTGGTAATCTATCAAATGCTTTTGCTAAGTCCAAGAATATCACTGTATGTGATTCTCCCTTATCTAACACACTTGTTACTCTATCATAAAAGGTAAGTAAATTGCTAAAATAAGATCTACCCTTTACAAATCCATGTTAACCATCATAAAGAATGATATGTCCATCAATCTAATCCTGTATTCTATCCCTAACCAACCAACACTTTGATTACAACTGCAGTTATACAGACTAGTCTATAATTGGAAACTTCTGTCCTAGAACCATACTTGTGGAATTATACTATTTTGCCTTCTTTGCACTCCTTAGGAACCCTACTCACTGCAAGACTTTCATTAAACAACCATGTCGAGCACATAGCTAACTGTTGTGGCACATTCCTTAAGAATGCAAGGGGGGAGGGGTCTGAAAAGTTCTCGGCCTCGACCATAAATGGCAATACTATTGGCAAGATTTTTTATTCTAAGTTGGTACATCTGTCTTAAGCATCCATGTGAAATTGCAAGTCATTCTATCAAGTAGTTTGTTTTATACAGTTGTCTGAAGCAAAAGTGTTCTGTATCCCTTGAAATGGATAAAATTGAGTATTATGCGGTTATAAAATTCTTTGTAAAAGAAGGTTTAATGCCAAAAGAAATAATTCGTAGTTCATAAAACTTTATAGGAACTCTTCTCCTTCATTTTTGATAATTAAGAAATGGGCTGCTGAGTTTAAACGTGGCCATACAAGCCTTGAAGATGATCCATGTGAAGGATGTCCAAAAAGTGTAACACCACCAGAAATCAATGATCAAGTGCACGATTTGGTATTGGATGACTGGCGAGTCAAAGTGTGTGAAATTGCTGAGACTATAGACATTCCAAAAGAATGTGTAAGATATATTTTACAAGAAGAATTGCAAATGAAACAAGCTCTTCTCATACTGCACCTTTTCTTTCTTTACCATGCTTGTCACCTTCCTAGCCTGCTTTTCATGAATCCGATCACCACCAAATGTCTTGTACCTCCTCCATAACACTTCTTTTCCAACACAGCTTGCTTTGTTTCACTGTTCATCCATTTCACTCCTCCTCTATTTATTTGCTTAACCTTTTGTATGCAGTTATATTAATCCCACTCTTCCTTCCTGGAGCACATTTTCACCCTCTGGCTAAAGTGAAAACTTTACACTTGACAGCATTAATCTTGTATTCCCACTGAACCAACTCATCCCAAATGATGCCACAAGAGAATTCTCTAATGCTTTTTCCAGTTTTGTATAAGCTGTAATTAATTGAATAGGCCCTTTCAAACAGTGGACTATACGCAGTCAACATAGGAATTAAACAATAGCAGTCCTAGAACAAAACAGAACCCAGTGCCACACCATTTGTTAACTTTCTTTGAAATGCTGTTCTCTTATACACAATTTGCTGATATTTATTAATCAACTATCTCTGAGCTGTCACTACTATTTTAGCAGAGAATAAAGGAAGATGAAAATTAGTTGTAATAAGCTTAGGACAACAATGTAAATCAGCGTTATTGTTTTTTTTTATTTTAAATAAATTCCACTGATGGGTTTGATAATTCAAGAAACCTGATCGAGAGACTAAATATGATACTTTTCTCAAGCAACTTCTGGCCACTAATAAGCAGTATGGTAGTCTCGCACTGGGTGATGACACTGTCTGCTACCTAAAGACTCGTAAACATGCCGCTGTGGGATTCAAATCCATAGCCCACTTGTTGGAGAGTAGATATGGTATCCACTTGGCCAACCGTGCCTGTGATGGGAATTTAGTCCTACATTCTAATGCGACTTATTTGGGAATTTTATCAGAAGAAATTGAATCAGGTAAACAGATACATTAATCTGAACACAAAAATGTCAGAGGTACAGAAGAGTTGTTTTGAGTTACTGATATCTGCAATGTACTTAAATTATGATTCCTTATTATCACAGACCAAAAGTAATGGAAGAGCGGCAAGAATTATCTGACATTGTGGATATCTGTGTTAGGTCATTGCTTACAGCAGCAACCATGACACTTCTGACATGGTGTGCAGTTGGAAAAGGAAGACCAATTGGAATGGTCCTTCCTTCTCCAAGAATAAAAAGTCAAAGAGATTGAGTGATTTTCAGAATTTGAAGTGCTATAGATAGCAAATGAATGAAACAAAACAGGACAAGGAAATTTTGAGCCAGAAGAGTGACCAGTGCTGGAATAAGATGAATGCACCACTGTCACTAGTGGGGAAAGGATCATAGTGTGGTGTATAATGCATTTCAGCTACTTAGGTGCACTTAGCAAAAATAATAAATTGAATATGAAATATTAGCCGCTGTAATGCAATTGGAAGAATAGTGGAACATTGTGCCCTTCGATTGGAATAGATCTGGGTTCGATTCACATTGTGATGAGGGGAATCCTTACATGGGCTTTTTCAGTTGAAGATGAGTTAGCCGTCTCTCATATGGTGGTAGGAGGGTTTTTTCTCCCAGAAACTCTGGTTTTTCATCCTGCATACAGACAAATCGGCCTTCAGAACACGTGCAATTTACAGACAAAAAAATACTGTTGTTGGTAATGGGCAATAGATGGCACTGATGGTAAGCATTGTAGTTGGAGAATTAAGTAGTAGTGGAGAGGATGAGATGTATTTAGCAAAGTAGAATAGTATGCCCTCCCACGATGAGTTCTTGGACTTCCTGGAAGTATTATGTAATAATAATAATAAAATAGAATAAGCAAATTAGTATGAAAGAATACAGAAATTTCATGGAATAAGAGCAAAAAAACAGCCAAAATTGTGTATACAAAAACAATTGTTTAAACCAAGTTTAATTAGAACACTGTTTAAACTATAAATTGAGATCACTAATATAAAAGTTGGAGAAACTAGAAAAATGAGCAGAAAATCAGTAGCAGAACAGAACCACATTAAAACTGATGATGTTAGAAAGAAATAGCATTATTAGAATGTTCAAAGGTGAGCTAATTTAAGGTGATATGATCATTTAGAAAGAATGGGAGTTGAAAAATTAGCAGAAATGTAGCAAGAAAAGATCCAGAGACGAATATTATTCCCTTCATATATCAATAATAAACAAATTTGAAAAAGAGGAAAATTAGTAAAGAAATAGTGTGTCATAGTTCCTGTACTTCTTTTGTTGTTTATGCCATCTATTTTCTCATCTGTCATACTCTGTTTTCTCCATCACAAATTTGTCAACTAATAATGCCAAATGTAGATAATTTAGTGTAGTTTTTAATAAAGTTCTTTTTTTTTGTTGTTGTTATATCACTAAATACATGATCAAACAGTTATTTTCATGTGCATCTAATCTGAAAGGAAGAATTTAATTGTCAATTATGCAGTCCATTTCATGGTCTAAGGCAGAAGTAATTTTTCTTTCATTTTATACTATGTGCACATATACAAAATATGTATGAATGATAAAACTTACAAGAAAATGTATTTTTAATGAAAATTATTCATGTTTCCTTATCTATATTTTTAAGTAAATATGGGGAAAAACATTTTAAATCACTTTATTACTATCAACATCTCTTTCCAAACAAATTTGTCAGAAACCTTTTTTACCTGAGGCACAGTAAACAAAAGCAGTTTCATAAACATCAAATCACATTTAATAAACATATGCTATGTACAACTAAAAAATATGATTTTTCTTACATTTGTTCTATTGTGAGATTACAAATATTTTTATTTAAACAAGAAAATGCACCTACCTAGAAATTATACTTTAATTATAAGTGATATCTTAATAAATCACTTCAATTAGTTTTACTAAAATGATGAGGTAAAGATGCTCTATTAAAATCAAAGTTGAGCAATCACCAATAGAATGGAGGCAAATATTACTTTTTCTGAAGTCATATTCAAATAGTATACAACATTCGTCAATAAAATGACAAATTATGTAGATCAGTGTTTCCCAAATTTTTCCTACGGCAGAACTCTTCACAGGGAAGAGGGGGAGATATGATAGAGACCTACAATTGGTAAAGGGTTGTTATAGGATCAGTGCTGGAGAAGTTCTACAGAAAATAGTGAGAGATCAGGGGAGAACCAGAGGTCATCCCTGGAAACTATAAAGAGAGTGTGAGTAGGGGGAGTGAGAGGCAGGTTTTTTTCGTGCAGAGTTGTAAATGATTGGAATGCCTTTCTGCAAGGAGTTTGAGCGTGTTCAAGGCACGGTATGATGAGCTGTGTGTATGATAAAAGGACCTCCAGATGAGTCTTTGACTCCATGAGGTCTTGGGGTAATAATAATAAATCCTGAAATTTTAATGGAACACCTTGGTTAGAGTCTAGTATCATCAGTCTCATATTCAATGTAAAGCCAAGCACACACTATTGCCAAAGCAGGCTGAATCGCATTTCAAAAATGCAATGGCACACAACAGGCATGCCAGGCCACATCGCATCGACTTTGCTTGTGACTGCACATTTCCTAGAATAGATACCTCCGTACTTCACTAATGCTCAGAGGCGTCGACAACCGTGAGCGGCTGAGTCAAGGCCAGCGCGCTGGCCTTACTAGCACAATCCACACGCAAAATGAGGAGCGCCTGATTTTCAGACATGTTTGAACTTGTTTGGTGCAGCATTTAAAACCATTCCAGGCTCATATTAATTTTAATAATTTTTCACAGAACACATTCACTTTCCGTGGAACAGTTTGGGAAACCCTGATGTAGATTCTATTTAATACTCATGCTTAAAAAAAAGGTAAGTCTTGTTATCTAGTCATTGGAGAAGCTGATTTTGAAATAAAGTTTTATATAAATGTTATAAAGCTATCATTCTTAAATATATTAATCACAGTTTTCTGTTTGCACTTGTAAAACTTGAGCAAAGTTCCATTCTTGACAACTTCCTTATTAAATCATCCTAAATAAAATAGCATCCAGTTCAGCATAATTAAACAGATCATCTAGTTATGTCTGTTACCCATAATTCAAATTTAAGTACTACTGAAAATGTTTTTCAAACTTTGGGTGTAAAGAAGAATTATCAAAAAGAACTAGAACACACACTTTAAAACATATATTCAAATTTAACATTCAAGTTGGTTTTAGTATCATAAAATAAAGCTGGCAGTTTTAGCATAGAACCAAAGTACTGCTAAATTAGCAAAAATAAACTTGAATTACATGAAAACAATATGCAACTCCCAATAAAAAACTTAATATTGTCCATCATCAACTCTTACACCATTAAAAAACACTGAGGAAAATAAAGTAAAAAAAGTAAAGATGAAAATAGACGTATCAGTTATAAACTGTTTTCATAATGAGATTAATATTTAGTTAAAAATATAAAATGCAACAAAGCATTTTCCCCAACCTTCAGAATTTATTTCTTCAAAACTAGAATGCATTTTATGTGATATAAATCAATGAGACCAAGTGCAAGGTGATGCACTTTGGGAAAATGATCACAAACTGTGCGATTTCTTTTTCTATATTATTTCAGCCTATACTGATGAAACTGAACTGTAGGAAATTGTGAGGCTTGGGGTGAATTTCGACAGGAAGTTGGAGTTTAGAGGATATATTGCAAAGATATCCTCTTTGCAATATATCAGATTATGTGGTTGTTAAAGAACACATTAACAAGCAGGGATAGAGAAGTTATTATTGTTCTCCTTTATAAGGCCACATCTGGATTACTACTGCTACGTGCAGCTCTGGTCACCTTGATTCTATGAGGATGAAGAAGTGGTGGTGGTGGAGAGGATCCAGAGACAAGTATATGGAATGCTCCCTATAATAGATGGTCAGTGGACGTCAAAAAAGTGGCTGGGACAGAAAAGAGGAGACATGATTAAAGGTTATAGGATTGATGCTGATGACTCTTCAGTACACAGCAGGAAGGAAGAGAATGAGGGGTCACTTGTGGAAATTGTGTAAGAGTGTGGTTAGCAAGAGTATTAAGACTAGATTTTTTTGCTTGGAGGCTGGTGAATAGGTGGAATGAGTTGCCAGAGGTGGTTGTGAGTATTTCATCGCTGAATGAGTTTAAGGAGAGGTATGATAGGTATGGTGCAAATAATGAGTCTCTCACGACGACTCCATGGAGATACCTGTATAATAATAAATCATGGGGGGAAAATGTAAGAGATTCATATAATGAAGATTTACAAGTTCAGCAAAGGAATTGTTCATGAAGTTTTCTGAAAAACACTATTTGAAACTAGGAATGTAATAAAAAATTTAATTAATATACCAATTCTTTACATGTCACTGTTTCCTAGCTCAAAGTAGCATCATTTTAGTCACTTATGACACATCAGCAAAGATAAGGGAATGATTTAAAAACAAAAGGAAGTCAGATACTCTATGCTAAAATATGGAAATTTGTTTCGTATAGCAACCTTATATAATTAAGTACTTGTAGGCTGGTGAGAAGGCAGAGCACCAAACTTTTTTTAAAAACTAATCTACCACTAAAACTCATTGAAAATGAAGATAAAAAATATCTACAGAACAATAGAATTTTAATCAGGAAGTTGAACAAACCTATTAGCAAAACAAAACAGTTGGTGCCTGAGCACCTTTCCAGCAGAAAGGTGCTCTCTATTTTGTTAGATTACGTACTTTTGAAGAATGAGAAATTTTAAGCAAAAGATTCAATTTTGCTTAAAATTTCTATCCCTCTGCTCACATCATGGCAAAGATTAAAATTTACCAATAAAAGTCTACTACTATTTTAAATCTAGCTTTTCTCTAAAAGAGAAAAGCTAGATTTAAAAAAAAAATTAATCATATTAAGATAAAATCATAGTTAAGACAGATAAAGTGAATGTTGTGGTAATCTTAACACAATTGACTGCAGAAATAAATTTAATTACTAACAGAGAAGCTCAAACATATATGCCAAAAAAAGACAACAAACTCCAATTTATAACAAAATAAAAACCTTTAATCTTTTAGTTCAGCATCTTCCAAACTTTTCAATAACTAAATAAATATATATATATAATAGAAAACAAAATCTGCATACCCCTTTTAAAATTTTAGTAACATTGACATATCCCCTCCACTCTCAGGCAAAAGCAAATTTGAGAGATGTTATATTTCATTCAAACATTTTTAACATTTGCATTATAATAAATGCTGGCCTGGTTGGCCGAGTGGTTAGCATATCTGCTCTCCAGCCAAAAGGCTATGGGTTCAAATCCTGCCATGGGCATGGATCTTTGCAATTGTCTGTAAAAATACTGTTACGGCCTGGTTGGCCAAGTGGTTAGCATATCTGCTCTCCAGCCAAAAGGCTGTGGGCATGGATGTTTGTGATTGTCTGTGAAAGCACTAGGTAGATGGTGGTAGTCGGCATTGGTGTTAGATGAAGGTTGGTGGAGTAGTGAGACGAAGAGTTGTAGAGTTGATGCCCTCCTTCAATGAGTCTTTGGACTCTCTGTAGGTGTGATATGATATAACAATAATACTAGTGATGGTGGACAACAGATGGAGTTGGTGTAGATGATGTGGTTCGCTGTAGAGTTGGAGACTGAGAATTGTTAAGTGCCCTCCCTCGATGAATCTCGACTCCTTGGAGGTGTCATGTAATAATAATAATGCTGGCCTGGTTGACCGAATGGTTAGCATATCTGCTCTCCAGCCAAAAGGCTGCAGGTTCGAATCCTGGCGCAGGCATGGATGTTTGTGAATGCCTGTGAAAATACTAGTGGTGGGCAGTAGATAGCATTGGTGTAGATGGTGATAGTGGTTGCAGTTTGATGTAGTTGGTTGATTGAGTGGTGGAGACAGAAAGTTGTGCTCTTTCTTGATGAATCTTTGGACTTCTTGGAGGTGTCATGTAATAATAATAATAAATTACAACCAGGAAATTTCTTAAAATTATGAAATACATTTTAGTCCTACAATACAATGCAGTTAAACTTTTAATGCAAAATTCAAGCCACATGTTTGGAATGCGATCATGCTGTTACTCAAATGAGGCCCTAATGGAGGTCAGATAAATGCCAAGAGACATTTTATTTAAAACTTTTTTTTTTAGTTATTGGAAAATAATTTACAGAATAGAGCTGTACTTATCTGAGACAAATATGCTGACAAAAATATAAAAGTTAAAAAAAAAACACATACTGTCCTAAAGATCTTCCTTGTAGCTCTTGGAGTGGGAGGATGTGCACCACATTTTGGGAAATGCCGTTTTAGAAAATACAAGTCAGCAAACTGAAATTATTGCTAAATTAAAGATTTTTTTTTTTTTTTAAAATCACCTACTCACTACAGTAACCTAAGGTCTACAAACATGGAGGGAGATGAATTTCACTGCCTAGTGAAAGACCACCATTCTACTTTGGGGCCTGAAGTAGCTTGAAAAACATTTCATGTTTGGTCTGCAGAGCAGGATTTCCAGATTATGTAAAAAATAAAAATATAAAAAATATTTTGAAATGTCTTGGGTGGGAGCTACCATTACAAAAAAAAATATTCTACTTAATCTTTTGAAACACTTGGCATTTAAACATATAGGGAAGACAATCACATCATTTTACATTAAAATAATAATAATGAAATAAAACTACACATGTTAAAACACATATATACAGAACTTTTTTAATTAGAAAAAGTTTCTTAATTAGTTTCAATGTGCCATCCCTTTTTACAAAATCATTATTATTCCTGACCTCTATGGAGTAATAAGACTCATGTGAGAGGATAACCTTATACAAAAAAAAAAAAAACTGTCATACAACTCCTTAAACTGTTTGCACTTTCACCATTCTTTCAGGCAACACATTTCATGCTTTATCACTCTCCATGAAAAACCTTACTTTTAACCCTTTTACTACTTCCAGGGATGCTTCCCCCTCGATATCTACCATGTGAAAAAATCTCCTCGGTGTTGTCTGGTAAATATCTTTCAACAGCTTAAATGTTTCAGTCATCTCTCTCTCCCCCTCCCTCCCTTTGTCTTTTATCCACCAAACTGTAGTTTGCAGGCCTTCAGTACTTCCTCATAACTAATATAGTACTGTCCTAATATATAATTTTCATTATCTGCCTAGGACCCCTCCAAGGTTATTTCATTGCCATCAAACATGATCAAATCTGAGCAGTAATCCAGATGTGATCTGGATTACTGTGCATCCTCCTTGATATCACAGCATCTTGCAAAGGTTGTGAAGACACAACCTTTGCAACATGTCATACGAACTTATTCCATCGTATAATTCTACCAAATGAGTAAGAAGCATACCATTTGGGTGATCCCAAATTTCAAAACCTTAGCTGCATTAAACTGAAAGGACCATTCATTTGCCCACCTTTCCAGCTTATTCAAATCATCTTGAAGAGCAAAAGCATCAGTATTATTACTAACAACCCTTCCAAACTTCACATCATCTGCAAATGCTGAATACCTCTCTGTAGTCCAGTGACAATATCATTGACATGCTGAAACTTCTGTTCAAAATTTTCTTTCCTGAACAATTCTTAGACAATTAGCGTTATAAACAAAAGATATAGCAGTGGGCTCTTCATCTTCCCGTTACACGGAACCTTTTGTAACTCTCTTTCCTTTCCACAACAAACCCCAACATTGAGTGGTATGTTTGTATATAAGTTTGTCCATATTGCTTCAGACAGGTGAAAGTCAATATTGTTTTTTTGGCATTCAGGGTAATTTAAACACGAGACAGATTGTGCTGTGTTGTCAGCCTTTATAGGCAAAGTAACACTCCAATAGAAAGTATACTCAAATACACAAATATTAATTCAAGAAAAAAATTAGTTTGAAAACAAGAACCAAATGTTAGAAATTCAGTGGCATACCCTTAAGAAAACATTGATTTATTCAACTAGAAAGGTAGTATGTCTGCTAGGATAGAAAAATCAGAACTCCATGATACACTCAGGAAGTTGAGGCAGTCAAGGAAAAAAAGAAAGCACACTAAAAGTTTCTGGCAAGTAAGTCAGCATGTGCTCTGAGAAAACAGAGAAAAATGTAAGAAAGTGAAGCAACTATGTGAAACTAGCTGAACAAAAATCATGGGAAGACTTGGGTAAGAACACAGAAAATAAATATCAGGAAGGTGGCAAAATAATCTAGACTATTTAAGAAGCTTAGAAATGGAGGAAAGAGTACTGTAAAAGGAATCAGAGATGATAAAGGTGAGATGAAAAACTGAAGATAAAAACATTCTAGATGTCTGGAGCAATTACTTTGAAAGACTGCTAAATAAATCAAGCAGTGACAGTATGGTGGTAGACAACATTCATGGTGAATGCAATCAGAAATATCAATACTTGAAGTATACAAAAATAAAATAAATCAGAAGTATAGAAAGGCAACTGGAGTAGATGTTATTTGACTAGAAATTATCAAATAAGGATGTATAAAAGTTTTACAGTGGCTGCACTGCATAATTCAAAAGGCCTGGTCAGATCTAATTACAGATGACTGGAGTGTTCTCACAGTGTCCATCTGTAAAAATTAGAGAATTTTCCTACTGAAAGTTCATAAGATTTATGCAAGCATACTTGAGAAAATGTTACGAAATGTTGTGGAAGGGAAACTTGGAGAACAACCTGGGTTCAGGCCAAAAAGAGGTTGTGAGGACCAGATTTTCACTTTATGACAAATAAATCAGAGTATGCAGATTGAGATGGCTTGGACATGTGGAAAGAATAACGAGAGAATGGTTAAACAAGATGAATGTCTGATGGGAAGTGACCTACAAGGACCTGTATTTAAGTTTTGTAGATAGGCAAAAGCCTTTGGGGAGTATTAGATGATCTAGGAATACCTCATAAGATAATATCTTTAATCAAAATTTGCACCACCGACAGCTGAAGAATGGTATTGGCTAATGGAATTAGATTTGAACTTTGGATGTTAAGAAAGGATGTGGGCAAAACCTTCTGCCCATACATGTTTGAGCTTCTCTGTTTAATTTAGCTTTAGAAAAATGTATTTGAGAAACTGTAAAAGATAAACAATACAGTAATATTAGAATATGCAGAAGATTCATGCCACATTGGAGAGCATGAAGATATTTTCTTCATTTAAAAAATTCCGTATTTGTGCTACTGATAAACTAGGATTACAAATAAACTAGAATAAAACTGAATATTTAAAAGTGTGAAGAAATCACAATCAAGGGGTGACACTTCCTTCAAATATCTTGGAACGTTGATTACTTGAGAGAATAAAATTGGCACAAAAATACAAGCTAGAATACATCTTATCATTCACTACATCACTTACTATCTTCCAAAATTCTGACAAGCAGAGTTAACAGAAATATACAAGATAATCATTAGACCTTTTTATATGGAGCAGAAACGTGGAGCATAACAGACCAAAATGCAAATTCTTTGCATATCTTTGAAAATTAAATCTTCGGAAAAGTCTATAGGCCTGTAAGACATAACAGGTGAATGGAGGCGACATAAGCAAGAACTATGAACTCTACAGATCTCCATCCCTGATGAAATCAGAGTATGCAGATTGAGATGGCTTGGACATGTGGAAAGAATAAGGAGAGAATGGTTAAACAAGATGAATGTCTGATGGGAAGTGACCTAAAGGTAGACTGCAGATGTGCTGGGATAATATCCAGAAAGACATAGCTGAGATGGGAATCCAAGCTGGAATGAAAGAGCTCAGGACAGAAAGGGATGGAAGAAATTGGTATATGCAACAAAGAATCTTAGAGGCTCAGCAAGCTAAGGAAGTTGATCTGGAAAAGGCATATGATAAGGTGCCAAGAGAAAAGCTGTTAAAAATGCTACAGTTATATAGTGTAAATGGGAATTTATATAGAGCATTATTTAATTTATATTTGAGTTCTAAGTCAACTTGAGAATTGAAGGAGGTACAGGAAGATGGTTTGGTGTTAAATTAGGTGTGAGACAAGGGTACATGTTAATACCACTGTTTTATATGGATCACATTATGGAGGAAAGTGGCATTAAACCTGATATCAGAATTGGATATGTTAATCTTAACTCTTTACTTTATGCGGACAATGTTATACTCTTAAATAAATCTAGCAGAAGTCTGCAGGATTCCCTGAGTAAACTAAGTAACTGCTATAATAAATTGTATATAAATCAGCAATACGATCACAGATTGAAAACATGAACTGCATCCTGAATGAAAAACTTATAGAACAAGTAAAACATTTCAGCTATTCAGGTGCAATTTTTTAGTGAAGATGGCAAATTAAATTTGAAAAACAGCCAACAGGATTAGCAAAACTGACAGGAAGTTGACTGAATAAACTTATATGGAATAAGAGAGAGAAATTAGTCAAAACACTAATATACAAAATAGTGTTCAAGCCAATTTTATTGATCTGAGAACGGGGTCAGAAATAAGATACATAATCAAATACTAGAGATTGCAGATGGCTTCAATGGCAGTATCATATTAAAAGGTGATTAGGAAGGAGCTTGATATTGTTAGTATTCGTGAACAGGGCTAACCCCAAGTGGTTTGGTCAATTAAACAGAATTAGAGAAGAATGGTTAGCAAAACAAGTTTTTGGCCAGGATAGCAGGAGATCCAGAGGAATGCCAAGATCTGGATAGAATGATACAGCAAGAAGTGTCATAGAAGACAAAAATATAAGATCTGACAATATTGTGGTTCTGACAGAAAAAAAAATAATAATAATTTGGAGGGAAATTGTCGCTAGGAGGTGCATTGATGTAAATTTTCCATATTATATTATCACAATGTCCACATCTCTCTGAGGCTGCATATTAGAAATTTGATGGTGATGTTTACTCCAATTTAATCTGGTTTACATAAACATTTTCTGCTTTCCCAATAAGAAACCAGAAAATGTTACAAGAGTTTAATTCACAACTTGATAAAAAGAATGTTAATGTTATTTAGTACAGCTAGCATTTATCACCAGGTAAACATGGTAAGGGATAATTTCTTTACTGGGAATTATTCCAGGGTAAAGATATGCACAATACATCTCTAATACAGAGACTTAGCCTCTTCTTTACCAAGAGACCATACTGCATGGCGAAGAGTCACATCCTTCCATAGGTACCCCCATTTTCACAGAACAGTGAAGTTCTAGACTGGAAAGTCGAAAAATATTCCAGAGGAAGGCAACGGCAAACTACCTCTGTACCTTGCCAAGAACATTCTATGAACATGCCAAAAATGAGAAAGTACGATATGGTGTGTGGGTCTTACCATCCAGCACCAGCTGGATGGTAAGACCCTCAGGCCTGAAGGCATCCAACATGCAACTGGGGAAGAATAGAGGGCTTCCACAAATAGAATTAGTTTTTATGATGTGTCCAGGTCAAACCTGGAAGGAAGCTTGGTTACAGATGTTGCTGGTTGCAAAAAGGGAGGCTCCCGGTTTCACAAGAAACCACAGGATTGGAACTTGGAATGTTAGAAGTATGAACCAAGGTAAGGTTGGAAATAATAAAGATGGAAATGGAGTGCAAGAAGCTGGATATATTGGGAATAAGTGAACTTAGATGGACCATTTTCAGTCAGGGGACTATATGGTGTATTACTCAGGACATGAGACAAGTCGTAAAAATGGAATATCTTTCTTACTCAGGAAAAAGATGGCTAGGTATGCATTAGGTTATAATCCAGTGAGTGGACATCCAATGAATATGACCATCATTCAGGTTTATGTCCACTACAGAGGCACAGAAGAAGACATTGAAGAATTTTATGGCAAGTTACAGGAAGTGATAGATGCAACACCAAAGCGAGATTTATGGCTACTTATCGGAAATTGGAATGCAAAAGTGGGAGAGACTGAGGAACAAGGAATATCAGGTCGTTTTAGTTTAGGTATTCGTAACATTGCAGGGAAGAGACTAGTTGAGTTTTGTGCAGAGAATTCTTTGTTTGTTGCTAACCTGCTTTAAACAGCACAAAAGAAGATTGTACACATGGATATCACCTGATGGACAATATTGAAATCAAATTGACTATATACTTGGACAAAGAAGATGGAGAAGTGCAATTCAATCTGTCAAGACTTTTCCAGGTGCAGACTGTGGAACAGACCATGAACTATTAGTGGCTATGATACATGTGAAATTACGGAACTGAAAACAACACAAATGTCAATCAGATATGATCTTGGAAACATACCAGCTGAATACAATATTAGTATACAGAACAGATTCAACACACTCAATTTGTGTGAAAGAGAACAACCAGATGAACTGTGGGAAGATATTAAAGATATAATTAAAACAGAAGCAAAGAAGAATAAGAAGTTTAAATGGCTGTCAGAAGATGCCATCAAAACTGCTCAGGAAAGGAAGAAAATGAAGGCCACAGGAAATTTGCAGGAAGTACGGCATTTGAATGCAGAGTTTCAATGTCAAGCCAGAAGAGACAAGGAAAAATATTTTAACCAGGAATGCCAACAAACAGAAGACCAAAACAAGAAAGGAAAAACAAGAGATCTTTTCAAAAAGATCAGAGAACTAACAGCGAAGTTTAATGCCAAGGTGACAATATTGAAAAGTAAACACAAAGGATATCTTACAGAAACTTCAGACATCAAGAAAGATGGAAAAAGTGTACAGCAGCACTTTACAAAAAGGACTCCAAAATTACTGAGAAATTTAAAGAGCACGATTATACACAGGAGCCAGTACCACTGGAGAGTGAAGTGAGTTGGGCACTGCAACAGCTATCCAGTAAGAAAGCATCAGGAGGAGATGGAATACCTATTGAGCTGCTCAAAGCCCTGGGAGAAGGAGGCAGTTAAAATTTTAACAGCTCTATGTCAGTGAATTTGGATCACAACTACATAGACTATGGAATGGAAAAAATCAGTTTATATACCTTTATTGAAGAAAGGCGATGCAAGAGAGTGTGGAAATTACAGAACTATAGCACTGATTTCTCATGCAAGTAAAGTCTTACTTAAGATCATTCAGAACAGACTGGAACCATTCATAAAGAGAGAAATGCCAGATGAACAGGCAGGATTTTGAAAAGGCAGAGGAACAAGAGATCAAATCGCCAATGTGAGATGGATAATAGAAAGAGCACAGGAATATCAAAAGAATGTCTACCTTTGCATCCTTGACTATAGCAAGGCTTTTGACTCTGTAGATTATGTGAAACTGTGGAATGTGTTAAGAACAATGGGAGTACCAGAGCATTTCATTATTTTTTTGAGGAATCTTTATTATGAACAAGAAGCTACTGTCCAAACAGATCTTGGAGAAACTGAGTATTTCACTATAGGTAAAGGGTGTGACAAGGATGTATTTTATCTCCGTACCTGTTTAACTTGTACAGCGAATACATTTTAAGAATGGCAGGGTTAGAGGAGTCTTCAATTGGAATTGAAATTGATGGAAGAAACATTAATAATTTGAAGTATGCAGATGATACCACCTTGCTAGCAGAATGCAAAGAAGATTTGAAGGAACTTATTATGAAAGTTAAAGAAGAAAGTGCTAAATATGGTCTTAAACTTAATCTCAAAAAGACAAAAGTTATGGCAACACGTGAACTTAATGATTTTGAAGTAGATGGGGAGAAAATGGAAGCCGTTAACAATTTTGTGCTCCTAGGATCCCGAATTGATCAAGATGACTATTGTACTGAAGAAGCTAGAAGAAGATTATTACTCAGAAAGAAGCTAGAAGAAGATTATTACTCAGAAAGAAGCTAGAAGAAGATTATTACTCAGAAAGAAGCAATGACAAATTTAAGCAAGATCTTTAAAGATAAAGATATTAGCCTTCCAAAAAAAATCAGAATCGTGAAAGCAAATGGTATTCCCTGTGGTACTGTATGGATGTGAAAGTTGGACCCTGAGAAAGAGTGAAAGAAGGAAGATAATGCATTTGAATTATTGGTTTGGAGATGCTTACTAAAAATATTTGGACTGCAAAGCAAACCAATAAATCAGTGATAGACAGAATAAAGCCAGATCGCTCCCTCGAAGCTATGATCATCAAGCAAAAATTGTCATACTTCAGACATATTAAGCGATCAAATGACAGTTTGGAGAAGATGATGATGCTTGCTAAAGTTGATGGAAGCAGGAGAAAAGGAAGACCAAGAATTAGATGGGTGGATGAAGTTAAAGAAGCAATTGGAATGTGCTTGGAAATTCTGAAAGATATGGCCAGGGACAGATCTTGAATGGAGAATGTATGTTCATAGAATCACCAGGAGTCGAAAACAACTCGATGGAATGAACATAATAACAACAACAAAACATCAACATAACTATAAGGGCATAATTAATAGGTAAGTATGTGCTATTTAAAGATGAATGAGATTGACCTTGGGTGCAAGATAAATCTTAGTATTAATACTGACTCCCATATATAAGTAATTTCATCCCATCATTTTTGTTTCAGTATCAGTAACATTAAGAAATAAGTTTTTGTATCAGAATTTTAAATTTATGTGCTAGTTTAGTACCATATAGATCAAAATTCAACATAAAGAAGTTTCTTAAGTCTCCTGTTGTCCTGAAATATATCTTACTATTGTAAACAAATATCAGTTGAAATTATTTAAAACATAGAAAACTTCAAGTATCTAAACCAAACCAGTCTTATTTCTCCAAAGAAGCCACCTACAGTATAACAATCTCTGACCTCTCTTAGCAAAGTGTTCATCTACTGATATGCCCTTGCCCCAAAAATTCCTCTCTCTCTCTCTCTCTCTGGATGCCTGTGTCCTTCCATGTTCAAATTCAGCCCATCTCTTGCATATGGCTTTCTTCTATCCTCAAACGCACTCCATGCATCCATATATTCCAGACTTCTTTTTCAACACATTCTTGTTGTTCTCCTGCTGACTATCTTTCCTCTTACACTTTTCTGTTTCCACAGTTCCTAACATTAACCTCATATCTCTTGTCACCCGATTTATGCTACTTTTTCAGACCATTCATACTAACCATCACTATTATCTCATCCACTTTCTTGTCATAGTCACTTTCTACTGCTCCTCCATGTAAGCACTCCTCTAACAGTCTAGTCTGTACACCACAAATCACTTGATCTCCACATATTACATTTATGGATCCATTTATTTCTTGTGCACCTGCACCTTTCCTCAAATGTTCTCCCTCTTTTTCTCATTTATCCTCAACCTTCTTATCTATCCCTTGCTCCTGTAATTTCCTGACTTTTTCATTCCTCTATCTTTCCCTACTTTTCTCATTCCCATAACTTTCTCTCACATCGGTTAGCCTTTCAAGTCACAAACAGAAATTTGTTTGTCAGCAGCACCTAGTATTCCCAGGTGGCTATCCTCTAAAGTACTAACAGGACTCAAGTTTGCTTAACTTTAATGTCGAGAACTGGTGCTGTATGTGTATTCTTAATAATACTAACTGCATAAATTAGATAAAAAAAACATGTGGATTAGCTTCAATTTATTTCAATGATTTCTATCACACTTAACTGTGATAGAAAAGGTTGTCGTTTCAGTTTTCTAGATAAATTGGCAATATAAATGTCTCTACAATCCATGACATCCTCTCATCTTTCCCTTTTGTGTTATAGCCAAGTACCCTGGCTTTTTAGAAACTTAATTATGTTATATGGCAGTTATTATAACTGCATTGTCTGTCAATTGTCATTTTTACTATCTGATTTGTCTCTCTATGTGATGAAAAACCCAGTTTCCAGGAGGAAAAACTTTCTTCCCCAGTATAAATGTAGCTAACTCACTTGCAGATGAAAATTCTCCATATAAAGATTCTTGCCTAGAAGGATAAAACCAGATCTCTTCAACCAAAGAGCTTTTATTTTGATATTGGATGTCCATCTGTTATTCAATCTTCTAAAAGCAGTATTTGTTTTCATCAATCTTTGTGTTATATCTCTGCCAATTACACTTTCAATATCAAATTCAAATATGTAAAATTCTCAATTTCTAATATATGCTGGTCAATTTTAATTTATTTCTGACATTTCTTTTTCAATTTAAGAACTTTTATTACGTCCAACTTTTTTCAGCTATCTTATACAGTGCTTGTGATATTACACAAGCACAATTATGTATATCTTGTGTTTTGGTGATATTAAAACTATTATCTGCATCATTTAGATCATCTGTTACGTGATATTCCATTTTATTAATTTCCTTATACTCGTAACTGATTATGTTAAAAAGAAATCCAGATATTATGCAACTATCTCACACCAGTTCTTTGATGTTTCCTGTGCAATAAGGGCAACTTTTACCTTCTTTAGACACTTATTATGCTCAGATATTTACAAGAATTCCATAGTTATAATTATCCATAATTTCTCTGTCAATATTGTCAAAATCTATAAAATTTAGGTATAAGGAAATTCCTAGTAACTTTCAAATTAATATTTGATGAGTCTCCAATATTAAAATCTTACTTTGATCTTCATAGATCTTGTTCTTCCAGGTCTTTTTTCCTGCTTTAAATACCTGTTTGACTAACGTCTTCTCCCATTTTGTTTTACCTGACCATGCTGCCTTCAGTTAACTCACACACACATCCTTCAAATGGTAAAGATGTCAAGTTCAAATATTTGTTTTTAATATAATCCTGCCATTAATGTCATCTGTTCAATACCATAATGGAGTGCGCAGCAGCTAGGTTCTTGTTCCTGCACCCTGTTAGTACCCATTAGGGGAAGCTAAAGCTGCTATCAACCAAACACAAGTGATCGAACTAAAATGCTCCCAAATTTCTGCCCTAAAGGATCCTACCTGGGACCAAGCCTAAAAATAATTTAATACTGAAGGTTTCTCCAGTGTCAAGCAAGATCTCATTGCAAATGTTTGCAGAGATAATGACTGCGATGTGCTTTGCCTGCAAGAAACTCACAGAGGAGAAGTTGCTGCAAGACCTTACATCCATGGCATGAAACTCAAAGAAATACCCCACAATAAATATGCAGTGCAATATTTACAAAAGAGAACTTGATCCCATCGTCCATCGACTCAACGAACAACAGAAACAGTGAGATAATTACGATCACATTTAAAAATATCTCAATCACCTCAGTCTATAAACTACCAGAAGTTTTCTTCTCCTTCCCTGACATCCTCCTCAATAATAATGCATACATGACGAATGTTGTATTAGGTGACTTTAACATCCATAGTGTTAACTGGGGTTACACAAAGTCCAACGAAGATGGAGAACTTGTTGATAAATGGGCTGAAAACCTTTCTCTAAACCTGATACATAATCCCAAACTCCCTGCATCTTTCAACAGCGGCAGATGGAAGCGAGGCTATAACCCTGACCTCATATTTGTTAAGCTCAAAAATACCTAACATCTGTGTTCAAAAGATTTTAAATCCGATTCCACATACTCAACATAGACCTATAATGCTTCAATTCAACTAAAATAATTATACCTAACACCATCCCTTACAGACGATTTAATTTCCAAAAAGCTAATTGGAAGGGTTTCATGGAAGATCTTCACCGCTCCATAGAAGAAGTTCCTCCAAACCCTAAAGAGTATCCAGAATTCATAAAAATACTGAGGAAAATCTCTACCAAACACATCGAGGATGCCGCACAAACTACATTCCAGGCCTTTCCAGACATACAAGCCCAGTATGTATACAACTTTACAACACCAACCCCTTCTCAGAAGAGACTATCCTAGCAGGAGAAAAATTATGCTCCAAGATGGCAGAGGAAAGGCGTTCTTCATGGAAAAAAGAAAGAGAAGCCTTTGATATGATCCACAGTAGCAGAAAGGCATGGAACTTTATCAACAGAATTAGAAAGGATTTCACTAAGCCATATGAGCATCTGCAGGTAACAGCTAATCAAATTGCTCACCAGCTGCTGCTGAATGGAAAATTCACTAAAAAACACACAAAAAATAAGATACTTAGAACCCCAAGTGAGGAACAAAATATGATTAACTCAGATTTCACCATCACTGAACCCAATGCTGCCATAAACCTATTAAAACCTAGAAAATCTATAGGCCTTGATGTCTGTAATGAACAGATTAAACATTTTGGAACCAGGACTAAAGAGTGGTTATTAAACCTATACAACACTTGCTTCAGAACCCTAAGGATACCAACTATCTGGAGGCATGCCAAAGTAGTGGCCTTTCTGAAACCAGGGAAAACTCCAACCAAAGCAAAAATTACAGACCTATATCACTACTCAGCAACCTCTTTAAACTCTATGAACGATTAATTCTGAATAGACCAGAACCCCTAATCGAACCCCATCTTATTGCTGAGCAGGCTGGCTTTAGACCAGGCAAATCCTGCACATCACAAATTCTCAATCTCACTCAATATATAGAAAATGGTTATGAGCAAAAACTAGCCACAGGAGTAGTCTTTGTAGACCTAACTGCAGCATATGATACCATAAACCATCTTACATTCAGAAATAAAATATACAGAATAGCTAGAGAATATCGCCTTTTCCTCCTGATCCAATCACTCTTGGAAAACAGACGCTTTTACGTGGACCTTGGGGGTAGGAAGAGCCGCTGGCACCACCAAAAATATGGGCTTTTTCAGTTGAAGGTGAGTTAGCTGATCTCATATGGTAGTAGCAGGGTTTTTTCTACTGAAAACCCAGGTTTTTCATCCAGCATACAGACAAATCAGCCTTCAGAACACACAATTTACAGACAAAAAATAGTTGTTGATGGGTGATAGATGGTGTTGTTGGTAGTAGTATCGCAGTTGGAGAATTAAGTAGCAGTGTGTTCTCCCATGATGAGTCTTTGGATGCCCTGGAGGTATCACATAATAAATAATTTGCCATCACTGAAAAATTGTGACTAAATAATTATATCATCATTGCCATGTGCCTTTCTCCATTTTCATGGGTTTTTTTTGTTTGTTTCTACTGCTGATTTTTATACCAAATTTATTACAGCAATTATGCTAAGAGTCTTGAGGGCTTGTAGATTTACCTGGATTACCCATTTTTTGGATGAAGTAACATATACCAAACTTAAATACAGATTTTTATATTTTCATGATATCTCGATTATTTGCTGTAAAGTTAAATTCTGGTTTTAACAACTCCCATTTTGCCTGAATCTAGTTTGTTCAACCCCAACATTTTCTCTTCAACAATTTTTTACAGCCACTTCTCAAATATGCTTGCATAAATCTTGCCTCAAGCACTGAGAAAGGAACTTTTTAATTTTCATGGTTTTATTTTATTTTTTTTCAGATAGGTACCAGGAGAGCTCAACTCCAACCAGTCAAATTTGACCTTCTGCCCAAGCTTTCTGAATTATGGAGGCTTATGTTTTTACACAGTGTAGCCACTGTAAAAGTTCAAACCTCCATATTTGAACATATCTAGTCAAATATTATCTATTACCTACTACGGTTATCAATTCATTATTTGTCAAGTACTTTCAAAATCTTTTTTTTTTCCGTGGACTATTTTTGAGTGAATATGACATTCTTACTTTCTTGTTCTACTTTAAGGCCACATGCTAACCTATTCACTAGCCACTTTCAATATGATTTCTATTCCAATGCTTCTTTAAAGTTTTAAATGCACATGACATTCTAATTTTCCTGCCATTGTGGATGCATCATGTGTTTCCCTGACTGAAGCCATTATCTGATTTTTTTTTTTCAATGTCTAAAATTAGGTTCTAGTTTTCAAACTACTTTTTCTCCAATAATATTGGTATGTTCGAGTCAACCTTCTGGATGAATTCTGGCATAGTAACCTCAGTTCAGCCATGTCTCACTTCTCTGAAAATTATGTCATCTTACAGAAATAACTTTCAATGGTGTTTACACAACTAATGATGTTAAGGCTTGTGGCACATCATTTTACAAGAGAAAAACAAGAAAAAAAAAAAAAAAAAAACGTTGCTTTTAACATATGATAGATGCAGTACCAATGGATGTGACAGGAGTAGTCAAAAAAAATTTGATAAATTAAAAGACCAATCAAAACATTACCGTAGCTAGATACGTCACATATTAATAGGGATGCACCGAATATTTGGTTTTGTTTTGGTATTCAGCTTTGACCGAATTGGTTCAAATAGAAGGGTTTCCAAAACTAATGAGTTACTTATTCTTCAGTATAATATCTCTGAAAATTTCTTTCGGCATTAACTACCAGCTTATTCCTTAGAGTTCTTTTCAGAAGTTGGATGCTACTCCAAAAAATGCTGAAAAATTTATTTTCCTGAATCATACAAGTAATTTATCCCAATTCGTTTTGATTATTTGAAAAAAAAAATAAGTGCAATATTTTTTTCTGATTTTTATGTTGCATTTTGTTTTTTTAAACACAATGTTCTCTATAAAATTAAATGATAAATAATTTTATATCAAAATGGAAGATATTATGGATCCATCTATATTTTATAGGCAAATGTAAAAGAAAATGAAGTTTCGAAAACCAGAGTTACCTTGGCTGCACTATTTAAAATAACACGAACTCTAACCCACAACTAGTATGTTCACCTTTTAGTATTGAGTATGTTTCACCAGCCTGAAACTTCGAATCAACCAAGTTCAATACAAATAACAAGTGGAAGAGAAGACAAACTCACACAATGCTGTAACTAAACTATGTCCAAAAGTTAAATTTAAATTAAAAGTTAAAGTTAAATTAAACTCACCTAGAGATCACCATAAGTGATCTCTAGGTGAGTGCATAACAAAATATTAAACTACAAAGCTAAGAAACTTATGTCTTACCTAGATACTGTAATAGACCATGTTACAGATTCATCTATATTTTATAGCAAAATATGAAAACAAGAGAAAGCAAAAATTTGTTTGTTGTTTGTCTCTAAATCCAGAGTAATTTAATAACAAACTTTGTTTGCACACACTTGGATAAAGGATTAAACTAAATTTATTATGGTCTGACCAAATGAAAAATAAACTTTTAACATCTTTCTCTAAATCCAGAATAATTTAATAAAAAGTTGGCACACCGTTTGGCAGCTCCTATAGGAGGAGATGACCTTGCTAATGCTTCTGCCTGGTATCTCCACTTGGGCCTGGCTCCTACTGAAGAGACCTCAATAAAGGTCGAAACTAGTCTGGGTAGTGCCCTTCCCTTAATGCATAACATTATACATATCCACAAGGAGATGTGTTTTGCATTATGGGAGATACTGAGATAGGAGTGTTGGTAGCTTGCTCCACCTTTGCAAGGAGTTGCACCACTTTACCCCAGTCCTGAAGATACTTTCAGGCGCAAACTTTATTTGCACATACTTGGATAAAGGATTAAACTAAATTTATTATAGTCTGACCAAGTGAAAAATAAATTTTCAAATATATAGCAACTTGGAGAGTTTCAAATAAAGATAAAGAAGAGAACTTATGGAATGCACACTTCGGCATCAGAGTGCATGAAATATGAATTGATCTGTTTTTACAATGCAAAATTAATACATTTAGGCTCTGACTCTTAAGAACTGACTTATTCACTTACTAAAAATGCAATTTTCTGAAACAGAATTGTTTTAGTATTGAATGAGGGTTCTTGTTATTTTAAGGTTTAAGGTCTCTGGTGAAAACTAGCAGTTCGAAACAGTTGTCAGGCCAGTGAAACCTTAATCAAAATAACTAATAAAAGGTGAACGTACGATGACTTGACAGCTGCCGTGTCTTTTTAGTAGTGCAAGCTAAGGAAACCTCGATACTGACGATTGTATTCTCATAAGCTCTCCTGTTAGCTTTCGAAAATTTCAAAGTTTTATATATATAGATAAGCATAATTAATTAAATTTTATAAACAAATGCTTTGAACAAAAAAATGCATTCATCAAAATTTTTATCAATTTTTAATGAGTATTATTTTGAAAACAATTATTTATAAAATTTAATTCAGTATGCCTCGGCTGAATTATAACATGCCATAGCAAACTTTGTATGCTGTTTTCTATTAATAAAATTACTTCCTGAAAATGAAAGGTGAAAACTGATGTGTTGTTAGTCCTAAATTTATGTATGAATTGCAATCAGATTGCAAAAAAGTACATTCAGGTAGATTAAGTGCATGAAACAAATTTCTGTACACTTGCCATGATGACAGATAGTAATAAATTTAGGCTACTTTGGTAACTCCTAACATTCTTGTGATCTGGAATGCAACTTGCATTTATAAAGAAATTTAATAGCATGTCTGTAAAACGTCTATACGAAAAATCTTGAAAAAAGCCGAAAGGAAACTGTACTAATTGGAAAATGGATAAAAAAATCATCCCATCTCAAATGGAAGTGCTGAAAGCATGTGATATGTCTTCATGGACCAATAATACTCATAGCAAGAGAACAAAATGATACTTATCTAGGGATACTGAGCTATGTTTAGTGTGTGTGCCACTTTCCAATATTCTCCTCCCTTAATGATCCTCCAAAGAAAACTACTCGTGTCTTTCAGCATAGTTCCATCTAGAATCGTGATATTTATAACAGTATTTTGCCAGTATAATACTATCCTTCTATTAGAGATATATTGTTATACCTATCAAATCTTCTCTTTCTGAATACCAAATTCTGTCTACATTCCTGTAATGTAAACAGCCTTTGTTTGTACAGATAATTCTTGCTAAGGTTTGTTTCTTCCAGCTTTATCCTGATCATATTACATATAATTATATGACTATTCTAATCCACTGGGATTGGAACAATTCTTTCACATCTGACTGAAATAATGCTTCACTAATTCTGATTTGCTAATAGTGGGCTCTCTTAATCACACTACCGGCCAAGAAGTCTATAGCCGTCAAGGTTATCATGGAAGCGAAGTGCATATTAAAATTGTAATACCATTGAAATATATGATGGATAAGATGCATATGAGGATGCATATTTGATCCATAATGGCAGGTAAGGCGGTTAATTCAAATTTAGCATGCATATTTTTTTCAAGTCAACTGGAAATAAGGGTTCTATAGAATATCAATGTTTAAATTTTCCAATAATGGTAGGAAGCAAATATATTACTTTTTAGGGGATAAGATTCTTATCATTCATCTAATATATAACCAACAACAATAACGTTTAAAAAACATTCAAAAATGTTTACATGCACTGAACACAGCAAAGCTAATGCTAAACTAACCCAAGCTGAAATGAGAATAATTTTTTTCATTTCACAAAACAGACAAACCAGCAGAAGAATACACATATAACAATAGGATTAACTGACCTATCAGAACATTAATTAGGTTTATCCAAAGGTAAGTTACTTGGCCATGATAAGCATAGTATATAGGATTAATGCTCTAAGAAGGTAGTTAATTAGTTTATTCAAAGCCCAGTTACTTGGCCATGACAGACACTGAACAGCTTAACCTTAATGTTGGGGAGAGGGGTCCAAGACCGTCTAACTGAGCTACACTTGAGGAAGTGCTCAACAAAATTCGTGTCATAGATTAGATTCAACACTGACCTCTTCTTCAATTAAGAGACATGAGAAAATAAATGTATTTACTATTAAAAATGATAAAAATTGCTTATTCTTACCATATATAACTGCAAAGACATTTTTATAAGGCTCCCACCCACGAAAGGTTATTTCGAAACCCATAGTACATTTGTACCATAGATGGGCTAAGTATTTTTTTTTCTATTTTTATCAATTTTATACATTTTTGTATTTGTATTTATTGTTTACATAGTCCAGAAACCCTGCTCTAGAGACCAAACATGGAACTTTTTTTCAAGCCACTTCAGGCCTACAATAAGTGGGATGGTAGTCTAACACTAGGTGATGAAATTCATCTCCCACCTAAAGAAAATCAAACATCCAATGCCTAAAGTGATATTTAAACCCACAGCCATTTGGTTAGAGAGCAGATATGTTAACAACTCAGCCAATCAGGCCAGCAAATAAAATTAATTCTAGGAACCAAACAACCAAATACCATGTTTTCAGAAGCTGTTTCCTCATTTCACCATTAAATACCAATAAATTAAAGATGCCAAGAAATCGTATTCTTGGTTTCATCCTTTATCCAAGTGTAAGCAAACAAAGTTTGCGCATGAAGTACCTTCATGACTGGGCTACTTGTAAATAAGGTTAATGACTTCACATCAATGGCCTTAGCATCCCATAATGCAATGCACATTGCATTATGGATACTAAAGCAATTGAAGTCATTAACCTCTTATAAAAGTGGTCCAATCATGAAATTACTTCACATGCAAACTTTGTTTGCTTACACTTGGATAATGGATTAAACAAGAATATAATTGCTTGGCATCTTTAATTTATAGTATAATAAAGTGAAAAAACTTACAACATTAAATACCAAATTCATTTCTCCATGATAATGATTTTGTGACATATGTCTTAGTCAGAAAGACCAAGTGGATTCATTCATCTCTGATAAGAGGAAGTTTCTAGCCTCTGTTTCAAGTCACCCAGTTCTAGGTAGATGCAGCACTTTTTCCTCTGCCTCCTGGAAATTTTTATTTTTTTCCTTCTCCCTAAGTAAATGAAACTAATGTTTCATCTTTTGTGTGGTATATCGTATAATGGATTCCAGAAATGATATGTGTGGTGAGTAATCTTCCTAATAAAGACATGAACTTACTAATGTGAAAAATCACACACAAAAACAGCAACTAATTGTGAAAATCAATGCATATCAGTATATATATATATATATATATATATATACACCAAGAAAGCATTCCAAACTAAAAACTGCATTCACATATATGGATTTAACATGTTTATGACAGGCTTGGATGAAAAATGCCTATGGAAGATTTGTGGAAAGTAAAATGCCAACTCAAATGGAAAAAAAAAAGTAAGAATATTAAAATAAAAAAAATAATAACTAGCTGATTTCATTGTAAGACCATCCTGCTTGAAGGCAAGTTATCACTCGAATCTTGAGACTTCCAATTAAAGGCCAGTCTGTATATCTGCAATTGTGATGAAAGTATTGGAGAAATTGGCTGAAAATAGAACATAGATTTGGGTTGATGGACATAGGATTCTATATGATGGTCAGCATGGGTTGAAAGGTAGGTCTTATTTCAGCGGTCAACTCACATTTTAATAAGGTGACAAATGGGAAATGATATATGAGATTCACACATAGTGATATTCTTGGAGTTTGTAAAGGCATCTATCGGATGTCTTTACAAACTCCAATAGCATCAAGCAATACTCCTTATAATTCTCCTAACTTTGCATCGTCAGCAAACAGTTCGGTCACTAGTCATTCCACATGAAATATCATTAGCAAATAAGTTAAACAAAGGGGGGAGGGGAGTGTAAGCACAGTCTGTTCTGTTCTAATTTTCTCGTTTCAAGAGTGAGTCTAGTTCATCTGTTACATCTTTGGAGATTTCTTTTTAGAAGTTTAGCGAGTTTTTTTTTTTTTTTTGTTATAATGTTCTGTTCAAACAGTTCCAGATGTTCTGCTTGTCCTAAGGACAAAATTTTGATGCAATGCCCATTAGCAATAACCATGAAACAACACCGTAGAGAGTGCCACTGTTGCATGCAACTGTCCTTGTTCTGGAAGCCATTGTAATTTTAGTCTGTTAAACATGTATCTTAAAAATGGCTTTGATAATGCTAGCTTGAGCTGATAAAATGTCAGATTGTAAATACTTTAGTTATTACATTTAATCAGGTAGTGCTGTCATAGTAACCTTCATGATGATGATGAGTTATTAAATTTGGTTATTTCACTCCTGTGTCTATGTGGTTTATTTTAGAAATTTCAACATGAAGGCTGTGTACTATATTGGTGGAACTGTGTTTCAGGAAGAGAATGAAATGTGGAATCAGGGGATGATAGTTGACATGAACAGACTGAAGTGCAAAGGACATGTTGTAAGTGTTGCAAATACTTCACATCAATTTGCTGTTATGATAAAGAGTAATTAACAAGTAGAAATAAGGAGCTAGTTGTGCCACTGTACAAAGCATTGGTCAGATCACATCTGGACTACTGCGCTTGAATATGGCCATCTAGCTTTCACTGTGAACACTAGAGCGGGTCTAGAGATGAATGACAAGAGCAATGAGGACTGTTGCTTATGTAGAGAGAGAGAGAATGCAAATTGCAGAATTTTGTGGGCAGGAAGAAAACAGGTTGTGTGATAGACATTTAAGTTAGTGAGAGGATTTTATTGGGTTAATACAGAGAAGATCATAAAATGAGTTTAGAAGCAGAAGGAGAGAATGAGAAACCATTGGCTCATTCTCCTTTTGAGTAAAATTATAGTGAAAAAGGGTATAATAGTAGATTTTTTACAGAATAGTGGGAAAGTGGAACTCATTACCAGAAAGCATTGTGAATACAGGAAGCATAAATCAATTAAGTTCAAAACAAACATGTTGCTAGTTAAGTGGGCCTTCCACAATGAGTACCTACTTCATGGAGAATGCGGTTGTTGTAATAATAATAATTATTATTATTACAAACAGAAGTTACAACATCAAATAAATGAAAGCAATATAAAGAGGAGGTTGTGAAAATTACTTGCAACACATTTTTTCACATATAAAGTCCATATCAGGTATCTATAATAGACTTATTTATTGTGCATACCATACTACATATTTGAAAATGGGGTGGGTGGGGAAAGAAGCAACTCTCATTTCCATATAAGAGTTGCTTCAAATAATTAGTTGCTTACAAATAATTAGTATGCATTATTTGTAAAATAGTTACAGATTTTATGCAATGGAGTATATATTTTCTATAAATTTTAGTGTACTGTTGCAATCTGACAAATAACACTTTCTCTCCTTCTTAATTATCGTATGATGATATAGAGGCCGCGAGTTCCCTTTATGGCAATGTACAGCACCATCTCAGTCTCCTCAAATTTTATCCGGGCTCCAGAACCAGCATAGCTGACGAATCAGGCCTATGGCTGGGTCAGTATTCCTGACTGTAATCCGTGTGTGTCCATGAGCCAGTTTGCAGGATGAAAAACCTCAGATAAACTGGCGGAAAAAACCTTGCTGTCCATGCCCGAGACCAACTAACTTGGCTAAGGAAGATCCTTAAACTCCTCATGTCATCGAACCTAGGATACTCCTTCCCCAGGCAAATGGTTGCAAAGTGCAAAGCCACTAGGCTAACTGCATGGACTCTCTCCCTCTTGAACATTAAATGCATTTGCACTTTGTCTTGGAAGAGCAATTATTTTTGTGCAATTTTCTGTTACATGTGTGTGTGTGTGAGAGAGAGAGAGAGAGAATTGTCTTGGGAGTATTTTTGTTAGTTTTTTTTGCTTTCACATTGTTAACATAGTGAAAACTGACAACTCCAAGGAGGGGGGGGGATTGCCTTCAGTGAATGCAAATTATTTTCCAGTGTGTGTATGAGTCCAACATGTTTAATGACCAGATAGAACCTCCGTAGCTCAGTTGATATAGATGAAGCCCATTGGTCAGAAAGACCTGAGCTAGATTCCCATCTATGACACGAGGAACCTTTATCTGGTCTCTGTCGACTAAAGGAGAGTTAGCCGGTCTCATACAGAGGTAGAGGGTTCCCCCACCCGGAAACTTGGGTTTTTCGTCCCTCAGAACTGACCCCGTGAACACACATGGATCTACAGTCATAAAAATATATATAATTAATCCCTCATTAGGGGGATTAATTATATATATATATATATATATATATATATATATATATATATATATTAATATCCCTGATGAAGGAGTAAGGAGAGGAAGCCCCGTACAAATATTACTAATGTTCAGATGAAATGCATCTTCTGCGACATTCAGGTGAGGAGGGGAATGCTTGTAGTGGAAAGAGACTACTGAATGCATATGAAAACTGCATACTTAGGGGGGAGACTCATGCTATCAAATAAGCCTGCAGCAGAACAATGGGGACTCCTGCTTTCTGGTCAACAGTTTAAAGAGGTTTGTGTTAGAAACTCAATATAAAGCATGAAAGCCTGATCAGGAAAACCTTTCTGATAATAAGTCAGCATAAAATGCTTAGAAAATATCAAGCAATATGTAAAGAAGCTAAATTATATGTATAAGTAATTAAACAGGTCATAAGATGATTTTGCAGAGAATATTATAAAAAGCAAATATTATGAAGGCAGCAAACTATTTTGAAGGTCTCAAAAACATTTTGCTATCCTCATAATATTTTACAAAGAAATCATCAGCCAACCCAAAAGAGAATCACAGATCATAAAAGTGATACAAAAAAGTGAAGATAAGGATATTATTAATATGTGGAATAATTACTTTAAAGTATTAAATAATAAATAGTAGGACAGTGTTGTAAAAATATCCAGGAAGAATGCACTAGAAATGGTATTTGACCTGAAAGATAACTGAAATTATGAAAGTTTTACAGAGTTACACTGCATAATTAAGAAGGCATGGACCAGAAATTAAATGAGTGGAGTAGAGCTCTTATCTTACCAATTTATAAAAAAGGGAAAGGAAAACGAATTAGAGGAATTTCCTTTTTCACTGTTCTGTGCCACAAAAGATTTATATATCTGAGAAAAAAAAACTAACAAAAATAGCTGGAGAAAATTGGAGAAACATATGCTGGATTAAAACCAAGATAAGATTTTCATTTTACAAGTAGTCAATAAAATCATTGGAGTATAACTAGGACCTGTATTTAAATCCTGTTGATCTGAAAAAAGGCATATGTTAGGAGTTCAAGGGTTGGAAAATATTTAAAAATTTAATTCTTGACTAAGTACACAGCATTACATTTTTTAAATATATAAATACAGTCAACTCTCACCACAGCAAAGACTACAATAACAAATTCACTCACTATAACTACTTTATAATCTCAACCATAATAAAATCTCATAAGTATACAATGCTATACTAAAAAAATAAATGAATTTAAAAAATGGTGTAGAAAACTCTCCACTATATCAAATTATTCCTGTGGTCCTATGAGTTTGCTACAGTGAGAGTCAACTGTGTGTTATTACAAAACTGAGTATTTAGTCAAATTAAACAACAGCTGTGACAAATTTGATTAAGAAGAGAAAAAATCAGCAAAAAGATATACAGTGCAAAAAAATAGAAACAACAACATTCTTAGTAGCAAATTTATAAAACAGGTAACTCGTTCAACCATTTAGGCAATTTTTAGGAAAGATGTCATATTAAATATGGAAATAAAAATAAATAGGACTATTATGGCTGTAAACTAGTCAGTATTCAAACCACTTAATAATGCTAAAAAACAGCCATAGATAGTCCTGAGGAAAATTTTGGAAGTGAACAATATAAAAAATGAAGTTATAAGAAATGAACTTGATATTAGTATTCAAGAACATACACAAACTGAGAATCTCACTTAAATAGAACTGAAAATTGGAGATTAGTAAAACAAGAGTCTGAAGCAGAAAAAAAAAAAAAAGGACCAAGATAGGGTGTGCTCCAAAAGATGAAAGATGTAAGAGCAAACCAAATGATACTCACCAAATAATAGACCAGTTTGGAAGAAAACTGCTGACAGGAAACTAAATATTAATTATTATGGACATCATAATATCTGGCACACACCCCTTGCAAGAGAAAATCAGAAAATGCAACTTTTAGTTATGAGTATAAGATTGATGCAACATAAACGGTTCACCATATGGCTAATTAGCATTCAGAATGCATAGTGTGGAGATACAAATTGTGACTGTATTGCAAGACTGCATTAGTTCTTAAGGTACAAGATGAAATGACATTGTTATTGTCCTTCAATAAAGAAAAGTAAAGTGAATTCTGGAAAAATCCTCTAGAGATCACTTTTCTGAACCATAACTTGATACATAATACTGCATCTTTGCATAGTGACAATCTTGTCAATTAATTGTTAGAACAAGTGTAAACAAACAAATAAACACGTGTCAAAAGAAAGCTTTTGACAAGTGTTTTAAAGTCAAAGTAGCTGAAAAGAAACCTAAACATGACCAACTGATTGAGGCAAATGAGGCGTTGGTTATGTGAAATCACTTAATGACAATTTAAATTTGTGACTGCTTAAAGGATGCAACAACATACAAAAATACTGGGAAGTGAATTTGGGTAAGGCCAACTTTTTATATAATATAAATAGTCTAGTCTTGCACTTTAAAAAAGCACACAGAATTTGTTAAAATAAGAGTAGTTTGCATGTTTGTTTAATTTTCTAAATATTATAAAGATTAAATATGCACAATAAATAGCATGCCATTATTATGGATATGATAAAGATATGGATTTAAGTCTAAAAAAGTTGAAAAAAAATGAGCATTAAAAATGCTGTGAAAATTACTTGTAACCATGAGAAGTAATAATTAAGAATTATTACTTCATTCATTAAAAATACCTTGTTCAGTAGACTTATTTTGTTCTAATACATTAATGAATGTAGCATATAAGCAATGAGGATGTCATAAATAATTAACGCAAATAAAATGTAAATTCAAAATAAATAACCACATGTTGCAAGTCCTATTATATAAGAACATATTCAATTAATGTCTAATTCATTTTCCATATCATCACACTGTCATTTTCAACAAATGACAGTGCTTTATGGACAGATCTTTAATGCAATATTAAAGCACACATTATGATAATTTTATATTTTAAAAAAAATTGCATTAATAAGAAGATTCATTAACAAGAAGCATCATACTAAACTTGAATATAATTTTTTTTGTGAGGTTATTGTTATAAATACTGCTTTTCCTTAGAGAACAGAATTAATTTTGTTTCATATTCCTTATGCATGTCAAAAGGACATGGATACAAGTCTAAACACTGCAGTCCCCCCCCCCTCCCATGGACCTCAACAGACGTTCAATAATGAAAAATGTAACCAACTTATTAATTTATGCATCAAACTTAAATAAAATGTTTTTAAAACTGCCTATTTATCTCTCTACTTTACAAGATACTGCATTCTAAATTCCATCAAGAAAAATATAACTATACAAACCAATTTTTTTTATTTATGCATAAATTAATTTTTCAGAACAAATTATTTCAAGAAAATATTAGAGAATATATTTACTCTCTTAACCTTGTTTAAATTTTTTTCCAGAAATTTTATGTCATATTAAAATTTCTTTCTTTTCACATAAGCTAAAATATGCCAAGAAAAATGGAAAATCTTGACATTTCATAGTAGATACAATGTAATTTTATAAAATATTCTTTGAGAATAATATTCAAATGAAATGTGATCAAGATGTAGTAAATGTTAAAGAAATCACTAAAAAAAAATTTAAAAACGATTTGCACATATGTATATACGAACCATCTTAAGCTAAGAATATTAATTATAGATTTATTGTGTGCATGTGTGTAGGCACAAAAATGAAATCAACTATTTCCCTATTTCTAAAAATACCATCATCATCCTCAAATTCCTGCCATGTACCCTCAAGGGGTGTACAGCTAAAAATACCTGAATACTTTTTTTTAAATATTCATTTCAGTAAAATGCATTGGGAACATTAACTGAAATCATTTATTGCTGAATCCTATTTTATTACAATCATGAACAATTCTTGGTTTATGATCTGATGAAATGAAAAATATATGTAACACATAGGCTTAAGATAACTTAGGAATTAACAAATAGAAGCTCTGGAGATTACGATCAGTTTTAAACAAGCAATTCATCTCTGTGAGGTACATGTATTTTGAGCAAAATAATGAAATAATGGATGATGCTTTATGATAGGAGTTATTTACCATAATGTTGAAGTTCTTAAACTGAATCCAAAACCATTGCCTACTGAAGGAGCTAAACTGAAAATTTAATTCAAACTTTAAGCACATAGGCATGAAAATCAAATACAGATTACAAGAAATGTATTTACAGGAAATATAAGTGCTTTTTTATGTTCATTATTCTTATAATAATTTGTTTCATAATAATTGCTATAATAATTTGAATGCATTTAGTGAATTTTAGAGAACGTATCATTACACAGTTTATCAGATTACTGGATGCATTAATCTTGCCAAATGCTCAAGCATTAATATAAACAAAATATGAATGTTGGTGAATAGATTTTGGAGGTACTGCATTATAATATTAAAAACACACTGTATTAATTGATCATGAATGCATGTTTCCCTTCATATACATTGATTATCTCTTACATAAAATATTACAATATAATAAACTAAGTAGTAGGTGTTTAAAAAGAAGTCTATAAGACTGCCTTCTAATTATAATATAAAGTGATAAAAAAAATGAAGAAAAATTATGCAGAATATATAATAAAACTAGAATTTTGTTTATAGATGCCATACATTTACAGTATGAAGTGTTTAACAGTGCATTAAATTAGCATATATACAAACTACACACATCATAACAGCACAAAGAATAAAGAAATTAGTTAATAGTACAAACGTTTATGTTCTTGAAAGATATTACTAAACACAGAGGCAACATTCATGATCACTGGATGCTTTCGAGTCAAATGTTTCGTGGTGCTATTTACAATGAAGAAGCGAGTTTTAAATATACAATAATCCTACAAAGAAAGATTCCTCTGCATATACATGCATGCATTCATATAGGTAAGCATCTTTCCCACTTATCCTCAAATATAACTGAAAATTAAATCTTAAGGTAGGTGAAACTTTAAGAAATAAAATGGCAAACAATAAAAGAAAAGCATAAATAATGAAAACAATTTTAAAAAAATCAAATGATTTTATTTTTATAGTAGGAAAAAAAATAGTAAAAAGTAGTTTTCAGAAATGCAAAATTAAATAGTTCTTACTGATAAACTTCCTGTTAAAAATATTTAATACTGTATCAGATGTCAATGACAACGAAAATGCAATGAAAATCTAATACGGTCAACCCAACTCACTGTAGCAATCTTGTTGGGACCACTTAACTTGTGATAGTAGATAGGTTACTATTGTCAGTTTCTTTCAGTACAGCATTGAGCCTTGGTCAGGATATTTCAGTAGGTTTTTTTTTCTTTTTAATAGTGAGTTACCTTGTTATAATGGTGTTTGCTATAATGAGAACCAACTGTTCAGATAAAAGACTGTTGATATATCAAGGAGGAGAGGGGAGGAGAAGGGGATCCTCAATTTAAGAACAGATTCCAAAAGTGTTCATTCAGAAGCTTTTGTTCAAAACCACCTCAATGCAAAAAAAATGCTTGTTAACCTAGCTAAGCTGAAGTACTGTATAGTTACAAATGAATAACAGTGGAAAGTAATACTATTACAATAATAGTAATGAAACAGGAAGGGGAAAAACTGAACAGCAAAATAATAACAATGAACTGAGTAGAGAGATTAACAGAACACAGTAATCTGGATGCTACTCCCTGCTCACAACTCCTGAGGGTAAGCAACAACTGATTTGCATGTATAAGCTGATATTCCTATGCCTAATTATTAAAATAATATCTTACAGATATTAGCTTTACAGAAGTTGGTATTTGTTACTGTTGTGTGGGGGAAAGGAGAGGAGAAAGCCACCTGTATATATAAAACTGTAAGGAGATCAAATCTCAAGCTGTATTTGTTTAAATAGATGCTTAATGAGCCCATCTCTCAAACTCTCATTAGATATCCAAGTAATTCAAAACAGGAATAATTAAGCTTTTTAATCAGATTATTATAGAACCTGATGTTCTCTGTGATCCTAATGCTAATAGGGAACCTTAACAGAATCTATATGAAATCCAAATACCAGAAAAGTATGCTTCATGTGAATAGTTTTGAAAGGATGTCACAATCTTGATTCTGGAATATTGTTAATTACTGTGTTTTTAAATAACTTAGGGGAAGAAAAAAATAAAAATAAATAAATAAAAATAACAGACATAACATCTTCATTCTATATTATTTGTTCCAAAGTGGCTAATTATTTGCTGCAATTAACCAAATATTGTGGGAATGGAATAAAGTCTCTGTTAAAAATAAAAAAAATTTAATCATCTTCCTTTGTTTAACAATAAAACCTATTTTATTCCTTAAGACAATATCATAGTTAATCAATCACCTTTTTTTTTTTTTAAAAAAAAGGAAACAATTACCATATTCCAATTAATCTCGAAATAATCAATGGCTAATGTCTGCAACATAAAAATTGAAAGTCTTTACAAGTAATATAAAACAACCTATGAGATTTCAGTTTATTGACAATTAAGGTCAAGCATACATAAAAAAGATAAATTTTTTCAATAACCATTATTTCGTAAAGATGACACAAAATACTAAAATTATAGGATGACTTATGAAAATTCTGCATTTCATATTCTAAGTAAATAAAATATTTTAAAATGCAATATCTGCAAGCCCTAGGCCATATTTATGGACTAAAACGTTTTTTTAATATGCACACTTACGTTGATGTCAGATTTTACAAATGAAAATTCATTAAAAATTAATAAGATGTATTTTTCATGAATGCTGTACATGCAAAAATTCCTAGCTTATTCACAATTCAAAATTGTGATATTTATTTTATTTTTTTCCTATAACAAAATATACCAACCAGCTAATACCAGACAGTTTCTTTAAATGCTTCATTGCAGCACAGAACAATGTTCAGCTCTTTGAATGGAGGTATAAAACTATAAAATGTTGTATGCTTTTTTCTTTTCTTTCTTATTGCCAAATGAGCAATGCACACAACATAACCTAATTCTTAGTATAATTAAAGTTGTTCAACTGTTTCCTGGCAAATGGAAATAACAAGTCAGCACTATAACATGATTCCTTTGTCACGTTAAAATCCAATCAGCAAGGACTGTGACGAAAACTACGCATAAGTGGTACCAGCAAACTAGGTGGCCCTGCTTGTCGCAGAAATGGATGCTGTAACAGTTCGTAAGCTGTGGCACGCTGTGCTGGATCTCTGACAAGCATTTTTTCTAAAAAGCCTTGTAGCCTTGGAGATACCTAGAAAAATAATTGCATCTTTAAGCCTGGTGATATCCACTTATAATATCTGTACAATAATGTCATAAAAGCAAGACATATGATGTTACATACCAATAACCATTCTATGCTCCATACACATGATAAATAAATGATCCTGTCCATACAGAAAGGCATGGCCAGAAAATATAAACAAATGACATAACAGACTATGCAGAGACAGAATTAAATGTACTCCTACATTAATTAGGTTTCCATGAAATTACTTTGCCATTAATTTCACAAATCACATTCCTGGAAAGTGACTCAAGGAAAAATTCATAAAACAGACAAGTTTTCCATTAATTTAATCCTTAAGTGAGTGAGGGATACATGACTATGGAACTGGATGAAGGGCTTAAAATATACATCAAATGGAAGCAAAATTAAAAGAAACAACCAACAATCAAATTAAAAGAAAAAATTACTTCCATAAATCATTATTGTAAATGATTAGGCCCAATATTAAAAAAGGTGTTTTTCTTGAGTTGGGGGGGAAGTACTCGTGTGTGGGGGAGAGTTATCAGCCTCTGTTAAATAAATTTTACAGTTAGTATACCACTAGATTATCTAACTCTAAAAATTTAGAGTTAGTTAATCTAGTGGCATACTAGTCTATAAATTAAATAATTGAAATAAAGCATTGTACAAATAAGCAATGTTTCTTTATTTTCAAGCAATCTGAAAATAAAAACATAGCACAAGATTACAAGATTAAATCATATGAAATATGATTAAATATGGAAGAGAGAAATTAGCTGAAACACTAAATTAGCTGTGTGCAATTCTGTGTTTAAACCAATGTAAACTTATGATCTGAGAGATGAATTAGAAATAAAACAAGATGAAAGACTGGAGACCACAGATATGGGAGTTCTGAGAAAAGTTAGGGGAGTGAACAAATGGCATCAGTGGTAGAATCATATTAAAAATGAGGATATTAGGAAGGAACTTTACATTTTTAGCACTCAGGAACATATGAGCAGAGCTAATCTAAGGTGGTATGATCACTTAAACAGAATGGGAGAAGAAAGGTTACCAAAACAAGTGTCTCTTGTCAGGATAGTAGGTAAAATTATTATTACCATATCCAGAGAAAGACCAAAATCTAGGTGGGCTGATGCAGTAAGAAGTGCCTTAGAAGACTGGAATATATGGTCTAATGATATTCGAATCCTGTTAAGAAAAAGTCTAACTTGATTTGTGAATAGCTAGAATGCATTGGCTTTTTTTTTTTTTTTTTTTTTTTTCCCCTCTCTCCCAATCAAATAACTGCAAATATCTTACAAAAGACTAGGGTGGAGGTATAGTTCTGCAATTATGCTGTTAGAGGAAAATAAAACTGCTCTGTAGGCAGATGGGAAAACACAAACACAACAGTGTACTGTTTTACCAAATGACCAGGATCATTTTCATATGGAAAAGCTTTGAATGTGCAAGCTGAGATCAAAGTGATTTATTTGGTATATAAAAACAGCACAATAGCATCATAATATAGTACATAAAGAAATGCATTTTAATTGCAGTTTTCAATATCCTTCAAGAGTAACCAGAACCAAACAAAACCAGAATTAAAAACTTTCCTATGAGTAATGCAATATGTTATCTAATTACACACACAACAGAAAACTTCAAATAACTCAATGAGCATGTGAGAATCAACCTGCCACTCCCAAAACAAATTAGAAATGCAATATGCTAAAATCTACCAACCTTGTGTGTATTTTTTAATTTTGGTGGCGGCATATCTCTTATCCTCCTCATGGCTTGCAGTGGGGGTTCATTGAAGAACGGAGGTTCTCCATCTACCATTTCTATCACCATGATACCTAAAGACCAAATATCCACCTACAAAAGAAAATAACGACCAATGTAAAATAGTGTTTTACATTTCACTGCACCCACATGATACTGATGAGTGTGGGTACTGTAAAATGCTACAGGATACAAAGGAAAAACTGCTCAAAATATTAGAAATTTTAATGCACAAGTATTATATGCAAAATGATACATTTTAATACTAATATTGCAAATCAGCATTTAGAACCTGATTTCAGAATAGGAAGTATTAAGCTCAGTTATTTATTCATTTACAATAATTGATCTTATCTCTTAGATACATTTTCATAAGTCAATGAAACCTTGTAACAAATTAAATAACTGCTACAAATATGGTATGCAAATCAGCAATAAAAAATAAAAAAAAACATCAGCTTCATTCTGAACAGTGAAACTATAGAAAATAATGCATTTTTAACTATTTAAACAGTCATTACTTTTTCAGATATAGCACCATGGAAATGGTGCCATATCTGAAAAAAGAGACCATTAAAGGTTTATTTTGTAATCAATGATTAGCAGAATTTTTTCTAGATCTTTCTTCTGTCACTTCCAGTGTTCTCATTTTCTAATTTTTTAAAATTTCAAGCTTTTCAAGAAAAATATTAAATAGGTTCTTTCTCCTTTAAACCTTGCGCACATGCGCGCGCGCGTGCACACACACACACACAGTGTGTGTGTACACAATTCTAAGTGAAGCCTATAGGCACAATGTATTCTAAAGAAAATTCACTATAGCAAACTATTTTATGGTTTACTCAGAGTCTGCTATAGTGAGTCAACTGTGTGTATATGAAGTTACATAGTGAAGAATTAACACCTCATCAAAAACATGAATTTTCTGTTATAATTTATGTGCATTAATCATAACTTTTACTTCTGCTTTACATTCTTTTTTCTCTTCTTTTTTTGTAGTGTATTTGTTGAGTTTTATTAAGCAAGTTTGTTATGTTACAGTTCAACTGCCAACTACATTCTTACTATTACTCAGATTTTATGGGATTTCCTCCAGCAGTGTGCTAGGAATGATGCATTTACTGGCAGTAGAACAAAGCCAATGGAGCTTGCTCTCCTGAAATACAACCACTACTAATTAGACTATATGCTGCAGTTTCTTAGTCAGTCAGTCATCATAACAATTTATGGGTTATTGCAGGTAATGTGATATGCTTGTCAAGACGTGGATATTACTGGTGATAAATGAAGGAAAATTCATTTCCGTAAAACACTCAGCATCACGGGTCACTGACTATCCAACTGAAGTAGAAACTAATCTAGTAATTGATATTTAAGGAGCTGGAATATTAAATTTTTTTTGTAGAAAGCCAGGGCATATTCTTTTTTTTTAGTTAAAGAAAACTGTAACGTATGTTTTGATTAAATTTTATGTAGTACAGAACAATCATTTATATACTGGAAATAAACCGACTCAGTTCCAGCAGTCAGTTGCCTCCTACATCAGCAAGCTATTTCCTGTTTCCTGGGGTGGGGTAGGGGGGAGGTCTCTGTCCACACACACACACACACATCTTGCTTAATCTCTTTGAGTCTGAGGATTCATGACCCTCTAGCCACAATGTCTCTCCATCCATTTCTTTCTGTCTTTTGTTGCAGCAGTGGACAAATCTAAAGTAAGTCTGGTGATGTTTTTAATCTGGTCCAATCATCATGGTCTTGGGCATCCTCTTTTTCTTTGTCCTTCCACTTTGCCCTGGATGATAAGTTTTTCCAGGTTGTCATTTTCACGTCTTGAAATGTGACCGAAATATTTGAGAATACCTGCCTCTTGATTTTTAGTTGACTTATTATACTTTCATTAGACCTTTTGTCCATCCAGGATATTCTCAGCATCATAAATGAAAATCAAAAATACGAAGCTATTGACCAGTAGATCTTACACACACACACCAACAAAAAAAAGTACTGAAATGCTGAAAAACTACTTTCAATGGTCTGCATATTGTCACCATGCAACCAGAAAAAAATCTTTGATATGCAAATTAAGAAGGTAGTTGTGTGAATAACCATGAAAAGGTATTTTAATAACTTTAGTCTTTAATTCCCCCCCCACCACCACCCAAACCCACCACAGCTTCAACCTTTTGAAGTTCACTAATAAACCCTTCTTTCTCCCAACAGTTTTATTCTTGTATCAACAAAAAAGAAATATGGCCATACGTAGCAGTGAGATGGAAGGGGTGAGAATGATATGTTGTTGAATTTGCCACTAGGCTTAAACAGCCAAGCTTGAACAACCTTTACTTTTCTAGCAGTAAGTGAAAAGTAACAAACATATCATCCTGAAGCAGCATATCTTTTGTTTTTTCAATTAAAAAAAATCTAAAGAAAGAAATATTGTATAAACTTTTTATTCTCCTAGGATGAATGGTTATTGAAGCCAATTGTCCTATAAAAGCCAAATTTCAGGCAAGTTTTTCAAGGACATTTGATAACTAAGAAAAGAAAATGTATATAATATAAAATCACAAAAAAATTGCAATTTTCAGAGCAGTAACCAAAATTCCATCAACTGCTGTAAAATATTTGTGACAAAGTTCAGAATATCATACAGATTACACCTCTCATACTACTCAACACTTATCTCAACTATTTCAGATTGTGTTTTTTTGAATTTCTTACTTTACAACTTGCAAATTTCTCAATATAATTCTCGAAATAACAAAACATTACTTACTTCTGGACCATAAGGAAGTCTAGATATGACTTCAGGTGCCATCCAGTATGGTGTTCCAACCAAAGACTTCCTCTTAGGCAAGTCTGGAGAAACTTGAGCACAGAATCCGAAATCTGATAATTTCACCTAAAAGAAAAAAGAGAAATCCATTTACACAACAATTAGTAAATAATTTTGATATGAAACAGAAAATGAAATTAGAATAAATCTGTTAAAAAACAAACCAATATAATCAATTTTTCATTCCCTTGTGTAGAAAAATTATAATTATCATTAAATGAACATCATGGAGTTAGAATACTTATGAGTGATCCACACTAACTGTTGTTCACAATACCTATTGTATTGCATTAACTGACAAATCCGTCAATAGCTCAATCATAGTTAATTTAGAAGAGAAATCCCGTTTTTAGAATCTGATATGGCTTTGAAAAATCAGCCTAATTTGAATAAATATAGTTACATAAAATTTCCTAAAATATGGGAAACACTAATATTTTGAGATCCTAGTGTGAGGAACAAACAGCCAAATAATTTCCACATGCGTATGATGGTGATCAATGGGAATTTTGGACCATTCTTCCTGTAGCCATGTAATGAGGTCCTGGATTGTTGTGGGATGAACATCACCTGACCTCACCCAACTCTCCATTTCATCCCACATATGTTCAATAGGTTGAGATTAGGGCTCTGTAGAAGTCAGTCAAAGTGTGGTCATCAATTTGTGTCAACAATATGCGGAACAGCAGCAACATGGAACCCTATCACAATGCCTCTTTCAGTTCCCATCTTGCAAACCATTTCACCCAGACAGTTGTACTGACTTAGGAGCATCAATATTCCTCCAATTTATGCTGGCTATAAACATGTGACTTCGTTACATGCAACAATGCACTTTGCCAATGGAGAAATGGAACAGTGCACTGCCTTCTTGACAAGCAATATATAAATATATATACAACAGATACGAATTATGTATATCAAGTATTTGACTTTCTCTTTAAGGAGATCATAGCTAACTGTAGAATCACAGTTAATAAACAGTTTTTATTATTCTATATAGCTGAATCTCCAAATTCTTAGTAAATACAAAGAATAACTACGAGGGTGGTCTGAAAAAAAGTTCTCGGCCTAACAATGAAAAAACGAATTTATGATCTCAAAATTATTTTTATTTTTCAACAAAATCTTCCTTAAGACTAATACATTTATTCCAGCGATGCTCCAGCACCATTATCCCATCCCTGCAGTGGTTCTCAGTAAGATCTGCAAAATACCCATCTACAGCTGCAATCACTTCTTGATTCGAAGAAAAAAGCTGACCAGCAAGGAAGAGTTTTAGTTTTGGGAAGGGATAGAAGTCAGAGGGAGCCAAATCTGGGGAATAGGATGGCTGTTCCAATAATTCATAGAGCAGATCCTTTAATTTTCCCATTGCCAAAACAGCTTTGTGGGCAGGTGCATTGTTCTGATGAAAGATGATTTTTTTTTCCTTCTGCCAACCAGGTCTATTCTCACAAATTTTTTTGTCTAGTCTGGTTAAAAGATTAGAATAATAATATTCCCTGGTTAATTTTTTACCCTTTCCAAGATAATTAATAAATAAAATGCCTTTGGCAGCACAAAATACCGATGCCATGATGACCTTTCCTGCTAATGGAACCGACTTTGTCTTCTATGGTGCTGAACAACCGGCTTACATCCATTGTTTTGATTGCTGTTTGGATTCTGGTGTGTAATGATGAATCCAAGTCTCATCCATAGTAATAAATTGACATACAAAATCAGTTTTATTCTTGTTAAAATGCTCCAAGCACTGTTCAGAGATTTTCATGCGAGTGCGTTTTTGATCTGCTGTGAGCAAGCGCGGCACCCATCTTGTGCAAAGCTTTTTCATTTGCTATTCGTCATGCAAAATATATCCTACACATTCTTTTGAAATGTCTATAGTCTCAAACAATTTCATGCACTTTGACTTGTCAGTCATCCAATACCATATCATGCACTGGATCAATGATTTCTGGTTGAATGTATTCGTTACACTTTTTGGACATCCTTCACGTAGATCATCTTCAAGGCTGGTACAGTCACGTTTAAACTTCACAGCCCATTTCTTAATTGTCGAAAATGAAGGAGAAGAGTGCACATAAACTTTTATAAACTTCAAAAAAATTTCTTTTGGCATTAAATCTTCTTTTACAAAGAATTTATAACTGCACGACACTCAAATTTTATCCATTTCAAGGGATACAGACAACACTTTTGCTTCAGACAGCTGTATAAAACAAACTACTTGTTAGAATGACTTGCAATTTCACATGGATGCTTATGACAGATGAACCAACTTAGAAAAAAATATCTTGCAAATAGTGTTTCCATCTATGGTCGAGGCTGAGAATGTTTCAGACCATCCTTGTATATGGCCATTTTAGAATTACTGTATATGGGCTTAAAGCAAATTCTTTCATTCTCTGATTATCACAGCTAAAATTCAACAGATAACATCAAACACTACACAAAACTGTACAAACTAAGTACAGCATTCAGCTAAAAGTTTTGTCATTTTACTTGACCACATGGAAAGTTACTGTCTTTATCTTCCTGTTTTGTTTACTTCTTTTATAATTTTTACTCACTCATTCATTCTGTCTTATCTCTCAAATTCCTTACAATACTGTAAAAATCAAAAGATCTCACTTGACTAGTATACTTGCATATATTCTAGTTAGCGAGTAAGTTTCCTTAATGCATGTTTTCCTCATTTTGCTGAAGTAGGTATCTGACAAACAGTTCCAGATGCACTTCCAACCAAAAAAACTTTACTGCTGATTCCATCTTGCTCCTTGGAACATATATCACTTGCTTCTTGCATATGAAAGCATTATACTTTCCTTCAATTATTAACTTCACAGTTCCTCCTCGGAAGTAGTTAAAGATTCACATAAACACTTCTCCAAGATGACAGAACTTAACTCAGTAGTTTACTTCACCATTTCAGCTCTCCTTGCCTACTGTTTGCTGGCTAGCATTCTTGTTACCCAGTGATAGCAGTCCTAAAAATAACTAATGCACATGCTTGTTACGGAGATTCAGAGGAAAGCTTAATGACAAAATGGCTGCTGTTACTACAGTAATAGTGTATGGTATGCATATGAACACTACTATAAACGTGCATACAATAACATACATGCAACATCTCTATATTATTCCCTAAGGAATAATATAGAGATGTTATATTATTCTACTAACTATTTACAACAAACGGTAAGGAAGTTTTACTACTCATCTATATTTAAGTCTCCTTTATTATGCTACCACTCTACTACATGGTGGTTCTGATAATACTAACATATACAATTGCATTAATAAATTCAAACACATATTTTTAAAGATCACTATTATATAACAAAAACGTATTCCTCATTAATGCATTTTTCACTCAGTGTATATAAAACTAAAAAAGAACATAAGTAAAATGGTTATGTAAGATTTTTACAGTAGGATCCTGCAATCAGCAGAAAATAAATATTTCCCTTCAACAAACAATTTATTATCTTTGATGTATAATTTCAAGAACAGCAGTCCCTGTGGAGCATACCACAGTCATCTGCCTTCTCTTGGATTCTACTCAGACATCAAAGAGCAGTGTATGACAATCAGCTACCCTTGTCCATTTTCCCAAGCTTCATATTCATTCCTATTTGCTCCAATTTACATAAGTTCCATGTCATATCCTGTTGCAAGATCCAAGATCCAGCAATAACACTTAATGGCCATTCAGTATCCATTTATCCACTACTGAACTTTTCTCTTAACCTACTACTCCTGATATATTGATTGGCCTATAATTTGCTACATCTATCTTGGAACCTTCTTTGCGCAATGGAATTATTTTCTTATTCATCTCTTTCAAGACCCCTTACTAGAACCAAGAAAAGTTTGCACCTCAGTCAAGGATGGAAACTATATATATAGTTTCTTGTCAAGAATAATTCATTTTATAACCAAGTGAAAAAACTTTCTATAACTTGGATTCAGAGTACTTTAATAATATGCTTTCACTTGACATCGTTACAGTGCCAAAGGATACAAGTGCTGATGGCTGAAGATAGGGCATTCCACTAGAGATGAAACTTGTAAGAGATTATGATCTGAATTACCAATGGTCATGTGTTAATAATTCTGGATTTCCATCCCAAACAGGCAATAGGGTTTATAGGTGATGGTGTGCAAAATTTAAGGTAGTGCTTATGCCATGAATGTTGGTGAAGTGAATGTGAAAGGGATTTTTTTTTTGAGGGAGGTTTGTTTTTAAATTTTTTATTTTGAATGAAGTGATACCATATCTATATAAATTTACTGTCATGCTAGTGTGAGAAAGCAGGGATTATGAGCCAGAGGATGAGTAAATAGATCAAGTATGGTAGCTACTATTCTAAGCATGACGTCCAGACCAGTATCAAGGTCATCTGCTTTGGTACTTACGTCACACCCAAATGGTGCAGCATAGGAAACAGTAACCACATAGTCTAATTGGCTGCATCAATGCTTCTATTCTAAAGGTTCCATTGCCAGAGTAACTATAACAGTATGAAAGGCAACTCCAGCAAGCACTCATGCTGGGTATGAATGGTATTGTTCCACTGGCTAGACAGAATCCTGACAAGCATTCAGTGACATAGATATGGACGTAGAATTATTCAGTCCTTAACTACCAGAATGCAACATACAGGTGTTCAGTCATACTCTTACCACTACTGGATTATGCCAAATTCTATAAGCCACATAAGTACATGTGCAATGTCTGAGACTGCTGCTCATGTAACTATTAACCATGGCTACTAGAACTGCATATATCTACACTATGTTTTATACAGAGTTCCGAAATAGTAATAAATAACAAACAACAGAACAAATTAATAATTTAATTATCTTGGCTATAATATAAGCTACATCGAAAAAAAAGATACAAAAAATAAGTTAAATAAATAAATAAAAATGAAATGATTAATGATATTTTAAGCTGGATTTAATACAGAGAAATACAACATTAAGAATATTCAACATTTAGCTAAACATATTATATGGAAGTGAAACACAGGCAATGAAATTTTTGAGAAGAAATAGTAGGCTACACTAAACTAAGATAAGAAAATGGATAATAAAATAAACACAGAAATTCTACAAGAACAACCTTATGAACAACAAATAATTATAGAAATAAATGGATTTTCAACATGTGAATAGAATGCCATAAAAATACTAAGGAAAAACAACAAAATATAAACCAAAGGAAAGGAAATAGAGAATCAAAGAGACTAAAAATAAACCACAACAAACAGTCTGATGTTGTAAAAGGAAGATTTCAAGACAAGTAATTTCCAATTTATTTATTTTTAATAAAATGAGAATATACTGTGAATATATTCGGGAGAGGGGGGAATTGTGTGTTTTCCTTTGAAAAACAATAGCCTTCCCTTCATATATAAATCATTATTTTCTACATGCATCCTCAAAGAGTGTACAGGATATAACATGATAGCAAGAGAACTATATTTGCATTATTATTAGTTTCAGGACATGGACTGGTTATTACTAACACCATGTTCCAACATAAAAATGTGCAGAAATTCACATGGAGAGAAGAGGCAAGAAATAATTGTTGTTTTAAGGATACTTGCGACATAAGACTGAATGATATAATCACGTAATCAATATATAAATATCTTTCTTGTGATTACGTGATTATATCATTCAGGCAAGAAATAAGAAAGTCTCATTGACTATGTTATTGTTGATAGTGATGTTTTCTCCCTTGTGCAGGACACCAGGGTGTACAGAGGATTTGAAATTGGAAGTGATCACTATTTAGTCTTGAGCAGGATAAAATTGAATTTCATATTGAAAAGAATAACATGTAAGAAAGTTTTAAAGCGAATAAAAGTTGAGCAGCTCTCAGATGTGAACTGTAGACTAAAATACACTCATAGCCTAATCCATTAATATGCAGGTCTTTTATATATGCCACCCATGCTTGATTTAAGATGCCAGTCCTGATTTATGTGCTTGTTTTTTGTGGCTGTTATTAGTCAGGTTTTCAGTGTGGTCAGATTTTGGACTTCGGAAAAACTAAACTGCATCAACCCACCTGCATTTTTCCTTTGAGTCATTTTCCTGATATCCTCAAAATCAAAACACCTATTTTTCCTAATCTTTCTTCTCCCATTCTGTTTATGTAACTATACCACCTCATATTAGCTTTGCTTGTACCTTCTTGAATGCCAAATTTGTTCCTAATCATGTTAATTTTAAGTGTATGATTTTGATATTGCTGTCATCTGTTTACTTAAATTTTCTTCAGAGAACGCTAACAGTTCTGAAGAAAATTAGAATAAACAGAGGACAGCAATTATTTCTAATTCACTCTATAATCATAATGCATTTTAACAAAATCATAATGTATCCTAAATAAATTAAAAAATACAGAATGCCAGATTTTTTTTTTTTTTTTAATAAGAGATTATCCAACTTTTTTTTCAAGACTTTTACTTCGCTACATTTCTTAGCTATGAATGAATATATATATATAGAAGCTAAACTGAAATACTAAGACAAAATTTTCATACTCTTCCATCACTGGCTAAAAGAATGGAGTCACTCTTAATGTCTCTGTGAATAACACCCTGGGAGTGCAGAAATGCTAAAGCCTTCAGGCACTGTTTGCAAACCGTAGCTATCTGCTCCTCATCCATTCTGTAATATTGAAGAACATAAAAATTATTGGTCAAATGCAATTAAGTAAAATCAGATATACAATCAATGGCTCAATAAACACTTGTAAAAAAATATGCACGTATTCGAAATATGTAAAATGTTGAACAATTCAAATAATAATTTCATTATTTTATATAATTGATATTTCATGATTTTATAATGATTCTTTCCACTGAAAGAAAAGCAAAAATAATTCTACTAGTACTTAAAAAAATTCTTTTACTGACCTTGCATGTGTAACTATGTCAGTGAGAGCACCACCTTCCAAAAATTCCATTACAACCCATAATTCATTACCAACTAGGAAGCTGTCGTACATTTCCACAATGTTTGGATGATGATAATCCCTCATAATTACAACCTAACCATGAAAAATAAACAAACATTTTTAAAATTTTAAGTACAAAATTACACAAATATTAAACTTAAATTATGTAGAAAAGCTCAGACAACATACATTTTGATATTCCAATCAAGGAATTTCAATTCAATTCAATATCAATTGATATTGGAAAATCAATCAGCACATTAACCAGTGCTGTAATTAAGCAGGTACAACAGGTGCAGAGGCATAGGCCGCAGGGGGTCTGAAATGAAGTATAAATAATAATAATCAGTATTATATTTTCATTTTCAAATTTTAAATCCACTGTGGTGGGGGGGGGGGCTGATTGCATAACGTTTTTGGTTAAAGTTAAAAATTAACCAATCTATTTCTATTGTATTTTTTTTTTTTTTTTTGGAAAAAAAAAATAAAACAAGGATGAGGGGAAAAAAAAAATTGCACAAGGCCCCATGAAGAGCTAGTTACGGCACTGACTTTAAGGATTGTTAAAGCACAAAATGTTATTTATATTATCTGTCGCAGTATATAACAATAACCATAATTACTTAAGAGAAAATTAGTAACAGTTTATGACATGTAACCTTCATGTGATAAAAACAGATTACATAACTATGGATAGCATGAAAGAGCTTTGTAAAATATTACTATATTAAAGATTAAAGCATGATCCATGCAAATATTTGCTAACAGCATTAAGTATCAAATCAAAGACGTCTTGCAAAGTAAATAACAAGGGCTGCCAGTTTTGCTAGAAGATAATAAATGAGTTTATAAGAAAAGCAAATCATGCCAATATCAGACTGAAACCTGGTTAAGTATAAGAACACTCCAATATAGTTGCACTCTAAGTAAATGCAAATTAATTTCATGTGCAATGAACACATTAAAGGGTATGAAAGGTATGCATTAAATGGTATCTACCAAGGCAGGCACCTGAAATCAATGTAGGGTATACAGATAGCAGGTAAAGTAAGAAAGACAGGACAATAATTTATCTTCCAGTGACATAAATCTTACATTAAGGAGAAACTCTTCCTTGATAGTGAAACTTCATGAAACTTGTTTGATGACTGCTTTATAATACAGGGTGTTCCAAAATGAACTAAATACTTTCAAATATTTATTGCTTAGTAACTTGGTTTCATATGAACATGAACCCCAAGCCAATTTGTAAAGGAACTATCATAATTATTGTTATAATCTTACAAATGCACATGAAGTGTAGTAGTTACTCAGTAATTAGGCTTCTTATGAAGATGTTTGAAATAGTTCAATTCACTATGAAACAACTTTGTATATTAGGAGTTTTTAACGTCACATTTTAATTATAATTATTGTATATTTCATCATTGTCACAAAAACCTTCATGAAGTGTTATCTAGCGACAAGAAGATCCCTTTTATTGTTACATATTAAGGTATGCTATTTATTTACTACTTCCAATGACAACTGTCCAAGTTGATGTCATGTCATAATTGCCTGCAGCATTACTGTGCATTCTGTTCGGCTTTACAATAACCCAAAAAATCAAGCTAAGCTAAACAAGATATTGCTTAAACTGCACAGTGATAACTCATGCTTCTGTTAGTTCTGTCATGATTAATGTATAATATGATACTTCATTTCTTGCAGAGAATTATGAAGCCTGCCAATGAAATGGATGGGAGATAAAGTAATTTCATGAAATGATAAATACAATCTGGTAAGAGATTTTATACAGATCTTTTACTGCGAGAATGTAGATAAGCATAACGTGTTGCCACAGGGTGTGGTGAGTTAGAGATGGTGAAGAGTTTCAAGTGAAGTATGATGAATGCACTGCTTGAAAAGAAGTCAATGGACACCTCTATGGGCAAGGTGCATTGTACCATGTAACAAGTCATGTGTTTACAACCAATATAAATTAGAGGAATATGATGCCCAAAAGTCAATGCATCTGTGTCTAGGTGAAATGGTTGCGAGAAGGGAATTTGAAAGAGGCTGTTGCAGGCATATCTGTTCAGCAAATTGTTGACAAATTGGGCCATCCCAAGTCAACTATCAGTGATACCATACTGAGTCAACTGCAAGTGCTACTAAGTGGAGGACCCACTACACTCACTGAATGCGACTATAGAGTGCTACAAAGGATAATATGCAAAAACCACCATTTGTCAGTGAACACATTGAATGTGAAGATCTATACATTGACTGGAACACAAATCTGGACAAAAGCATTCAAAACCAAGGCTAACAACATAGGCTTCCATGGTAGCACTGCAATAAGCAAGCCCCACATTACCCGAAACAACATGCAACATCGTTTTCAATTATTGGTGTGAAGAGCATGTATAGTAGGATGTGGAAGCTTGGAAAGCTGCAGTATTTTATATCAATTGTTTACATATTTAATTCTGTACTTAAGTTAGTCTGGTTTTTGTTTTAACAATTCAAAATTTTACTAAATATCTATATTGAAAAACTCATTTTTCATATGAAAAAGGTCTAGAAAGTTTTGTGACTATGGTCCTGTAATCTAATTGTTCCTAGCCATAATCTAAAAGTTTTGTGAACTTAGAGGACATGCAACACTACATAATCCACTATCTTCACCACCAGCTTATACAGGCCTTCTGTCTGCTGACTGCATGTGTTATCTGTCTGTCTATTCTGCAGGGATAAAAATCTGAGTTTCTAAGAGGAATAAACCCTGCTGCCTCAGTATGAGACAGTTAACTCATCTTAGTTGAAAATGTGCATTTAAAAATTCCTCACACCACAGATGAGATTCAAACCTAGATCATTCACAAGTGAAGTGTGCATGTCTTCTTGTTCTTCTAATTATTATGATGGTGCTAACATTTATTTCAGGACACTGTTATACCAAATATCCCAACAATCTCTCTCTCTCTTAAGAGCAATTTTTTTAAAAAGTTTTTCTATTCTGATTATATTAAACATATCATTGAATTATCATTACATTAGTATTATATTATTTATAACTGAAGATAAAGTTAATTTTCAAAAGAAAAACATTACATGAAAGTATGATATGTAACAAAGTATTTATGCTTGTTTAAATTAAAGTAACAATAATCATCTTTTAAGGTCGCATCATTTTCAAATGTACAAACCTCATTAAACAACAATTCACGACGCTGTTGTTTGTGAAGATCCATCTTTTTAACAGCAACCTGACGTCCGACTGATTTTTCAGTTGCAATGCATACAATTCCTGTTGAGCCTTCACCAATCTTAATGAAGTTTTCAAGGTTTTCTCTGGGATCACCAGGACTTACAACCATTTGAAGAGCAGCACGGAACTGAAAATAAGTAAGATTTCATTAAAGAAATTCAACTGCAAACTAACTATAAACAAACAAACAAAAAAAAGAACAGTATTATTTAATAAACAATAAAAGCAGAATACCAGCAAACAGATTAATGTGATGATCAATTATGAAAATTATATACTAAGGCTAAGGCCATTCATCAACTTTTGTGCTGACAGTATTTTCATTCATATTTTCTATACATCAGTAATGGCAACTTACTGATGTAAAAGCGCCACTTTTTTTGGGGGGGGTTCAAATGGCTAGAGACTGCACACAAGTTTACAAAATAGAAAAGTGAAATATGTTTAAGAATGGGAGGGAGAATAAAGTTTTTTAAAGTGTTTTAACCCTGTGAGCAGAAAAGCAGTATATATACATAAACCATGTCCCAAAAACAGCATCAGTGTATATATGTTCAAATTTTAATATTGGCTTTTGAGTTTTGCAGGGAAGCACTACAATCTCTTAGCAACTTTACATTTTTTTCATTTATTTATATGCTATAGAAAGTGAGATGTATTTTTAACTCACCACTTAAAGGATTAATATACAATTTTTTAAATAAAGATGACATTTATTGCACAACTTTTTCTACCCATGACATACAATATTTTGTTAATGACTGATTTAAGTTTTGAATAAGAAAAACAATTTATTACGTGTATACATATAGAAAAGTTATACAAAACACATTGTGCTTTCTGCATTGCACATTTTATTAAGGCTTTATTACATTTATACTATAGATGTATCCTATTCACATTTCAACCTCAAAAAGACAAAAGTTATGGCAACATGTGAACTTAATGATTTTTAAGTAGATGGGGAGAAAATGGAAGCAGTTAACAATGTTGTGCTCCTAGGATCCCGAATTGATAAAGATGGTTATTGTATTGAAGAAGTTAGAAGAAGATTATTACTCGGAAAGAAAGCAATGACAAATTTAAGCAAGATCTTTAAAGATATTAGCCTCACAACAAAAATCAGAATCGTGAAAGCAATGGTATTCCCTGTGGTACTCTATGGATGTGAAAGTTGGACCTGAGAAAGAGTGAAAGAAGGAAGTTGATTCTCGTAGACAGGCTTATACGTTGGTTATGTATTATTAAAACACTTAAGGAATAGAACAACGTAGTTAAGGATATAAATTAAATTAAACTTTAATAAATATTTTCCGATATTTCGGCAACGTCACGTTGCCATTTTCTAAAGGAACTTACAAAAAAGTTACGTGCACGTAGGCACTACAACACAGAAACTGGGAATGAAGAGATGAAGCTATTGTTCTCCTAACAGTCCTGATGGTGCCCTCTAGTGGGCTAAGTAGGTGTTCTTGGCCGTTGGGCTGAAGGTCTGTAAATGTAGGCCTCCCAAATTTGGGGCAGTCGCATACAACCAAATTTGTTGAGGTTTGGAGAACTTCTTAGGGCTGAGGCTGATTCCATAAAGAGTCTTTCAAATTTGTATTTGCTACGGTGTATCACTGTAGCTTTCTTCCACCATATTCTGTGGCGTGTATCCAGAACATGGTCTGCAAGCCCAGAATGACTGTATTTGTGAAAACGGATGTAGTCCTTGTGTTCCGAAATTCTGATATTCACTGTCCTGCCTGTTTGGCCAAAGTAAGACAGTTTACAACTGCAAGGGACCTGGTAAACACCAGGTAGGTCTAGGGGAAGTGGTTGGTCTTTAGTGGAGCGGATAAGGGATGCCAATTTTCTGTAAGGTTCGTAACAGGAGGTCAGGTCATGTTTTTTTAAGATTTTGGTAATCTTTTCCGAGGTGCCTCAGATGTAGGGAATGGTGATGGATTTAGAGTAATCCTTGTTGTGGAGGGGGGGGATCTGTGGTTTGTAGGTTCTAATATTTTTTGGATTTTTTTTGGGGGGTAGCCATTGGCTGAGAAAGTGTTGAGGATGTGATTTAGTTCAGTGTATAGGGCCAAGTCGTTTGAACAGATTAGTTTAGCCCTGTTGTATAGTGTTTTCACTACTCCATATTGTTGGGAGGGGGGGGGGGCGGGATTGTTGGTGAATGTATCTGCCTGTATGGGTGGGTTTTCTGTAAACTGAGAAAACCAAGGATCCATTATGCTGGCGGGTGACTAGTGTGTCTAGGAAAGGGAGGCTGTTGTTTTCCTCTTTTTCCAGAGTGAATTTGATTCTGGGGTGTTGGTTGTTTAAGTGTGTTAGGAAGGAGAGGAGTGAATCCGGGCCATGTGGTCAAATAGCAAACACATCATCAACATAGCAAAGCCATATGGTTGGTTTTTGTGGGGCAGAGGCTAAGGCTTTTTCTTCAAAGGTCTCCATAAAGAAATTGGCCAAGAGTGGGGCGAGTGGTGAACCCATGGCTGTCCCCTCTATTTGTTTGTAGAATTTTCCCTGCCAAACGAAATAGCCTGAGTTCATTGTGAACTGAAATAAGGCTGAGATATCGGGAGAAAATTTAGCTTGGATTAGCTCTAAAGTTTCCTTGAGTGAGACATTTGTAAATAAAGAGGACACATCAAAGCTGACCATTATGTCAGTATGTTGGAGTGTAAGGTTTTCTATGCTGGCTTTGAAATGGGCTGAGTTTTTTTTATGTGTGATGGTGTGTTGCCAGTATAGTGTGTGAGCTCTTTGGCCAAATGTTTAGCTAATTTGTATGTGGGGGAATCAATGCCATCCACTATGGGACGTAATGGCACATTGTCTTTGTGTATTTTTGGGAGTCCGTAAATAGAGGGTAGAGAGTTAAACGGCTTTAATCTGTTGGTAACTTCTACAGGCCAAGAAGTGACTCTCTTAAGGAGCCTGTGAAGTTTTCTAATTTGAGAGTTGGTGGGATTGTAATTGATAGGGAGGTAAGTGGCCCGATCTAATAGAAGAGCATTCAGCTTACCTGTGTAGTCCTTTTGGTTAAGTACTACAGTTGCATTTCCCTTATCCGCTTTGGTGATAACTAATTCTTTATTATTCTTCATTTCCTGTAGTTTTATATTCCTTGTTTGTTATGTTGGTTTTTGGTGGTCTTGCTTTGGAAAGGACACAGGCTACATCCAGTCTTACACTGTTGGCGACTTGATGTGGAAGGTGGTGGATTCCGCGCTCAATCTGGATCATTATATCCTCACTAGGTATTTTATTGGGAGCAATGGCGAAGTTGTGTCCACGTGACAGCGCGTTGAGTGCTTCAGGGTGACTGAAGAAAGGTTGATTACCGTGTTGGTAGCAGGTTTTGGAGAGACGGTACAGTTCTTTTTTAATTTTTCGAACTTTTTCATCTGTCGGCCTCGTATTTTTTTAAATTCTTTTTCGGCAGCGGTACATGAGACGTCATGTAAAATCGACCAAAGTTCGTGGTTCAAAGTGCATGAAAGCTCATCTTCGACGGCACGAATAGCTTCATTAACATCCGCTAAGAGCGACCGCGTGGCGGTGATTTGTTCGCGTAGCAACAATTTTTCACAAATAGAGTCATTCTGGGCTTGCGGACCATGCTCTGGATACACGCCACAGAATACGGTGGAAGAAAGCTACAGTGATACACCGTAGCAAATACAAATTTGAAAGACTCTTTATGGAATCAGCCTCAGCCCTAAGAAATTCTCCAAACCTCAACAAATTTGGTTGTATGCGACTGCCCCAAATTTGGGAAGCCTACATCTGCAGACCTTCAGCCCAACGGCCAAGAACACCTACTTAGCCCGCTAGAGGGCACCATCAGGACTGTTAGGAGAACAATAGCTTCATCTCTTCATTCCCAGTTTCTGTGTTGTAGTGCCTACGTGCACGTAACTTTTTTGTAAGTTCCTTTAGAAAATGGCAACGTGACGTTGCCGAAATATCGGAAAATATTTATTAAAGTTTAATTTAATTTATATCCTTAACTACGTTGTTCTATTCCTTAAGTGTTTTAATAATGAAAGAAGGAAGATAGATGCATTTGAATTATAGGTTTGGAGATGCTTACTAAGAATAAGCAAGTCTTATTCTTAGCTTACTAAGAATAAGACTGCAAAGCAAACCAATAAAATCAGTGATAGAATAAAGCCAGATTGCTCCCTCAAAGCTATGATCATCAAGCAAAAATTATCATAATTCGGACATATTATGCAAGCAAATGACAGTCTGGTAAGATGGTGATGCTTGCTAAAGTTGATAGAAGCAGGAGAAGAGGAAGACCAAGAATTAGATTGGTGGATGGAGTTAAAGAAGCAACTGGAGAGCACTTGATAATTTTGAAAGACATGGTCAGGGACAGATCTGAATGGAGAATGTATGTTCATAGGATTACCAGGAGTCAAAAACGACTCGATGGAACATAACATACATTCGCATTTCTCCTATCCTATTCATAGTTTCATAATTATTTTTGTTTTGAGATTATGCTCAAAATAATTTTGGATTGAGGATTATTATTATTAAGCGATACCTCCAGCCTTCCAGGATTATGCCCAAATATTTGAGAATATTTGGTTATCTTGTCCAAATTTATATGAAGATACTGATTTATATAAATTTATATATTAACTATCACTTGTTACATTCACAGAATAACTGAAAGTTAGAAATCACAATGGCAATGGTACAGAATGAGATCAGTCAGTATGTGCACATTAATCCCTTGACTGGTACTGTGATATAGAGATTAACTTTGTTCATTTGATGACATCACAATAGCAATATCACAGGTGATAATTGGCACAGTTTGTTACCTACTGGCTGTGGTAACAGGCTGTGGCTTTATAAGATGACTATGTCCCCTCTCCCATTTCTAACCATAGGAACAAGCTTAGTTAGGACAGAAACCTGTAACTCCTACTAAAGATTTTTTTTCAATATGTGAATTTTTTCACATATTCGAAAACATAAAAGTCCCAGCCAAATTCTCTATTGAAGGAATGCTATTTAAAAGATATTCACTACAGCAAATTTTCCATTACTCCAAACTATTTCTTCTCCCTATAATTTGCTATAGTGAAAGTTGACTGCAGTAAGTGATATGATTACATATACCTATATGTCAAAAAACACATAAAAGTGATATACAGTATACACCCTATTGAAGAATATTTAAAATTATATGTAGTTTCCAACTTTATGAGTTAAATTTGTTCTTAGCGTATGCTTGTAAAATGAAACTCAAAGCAGGAATTTATTCCCCCATAGATATGTTACAAACAGGGTTATGCTTTCAGCAATAAAATTTGACTATACCAATGTTAAATAAAGGTAAACAAAACAATAGTTTATGCTTAATCATTTATTTATTCAAAGCTATGAAAACAGCTTTTGAAAATTAAGCAAATTATAATTCTAATGCTTCAGTATCAGCACTCAAAGATTCTTCTTGCATTTTAATGTTATGATAAGCAGCTTTTTTTTTTTTTTTAATCAAAGCATCTCTACTCAGTAAATTTCTTAACAGTTGTTCCCCTTTTTTGGCTCCCCTTTGTTTATGCAACTTAAAAATGAATAAAGCTTTTTCACAAATAGAAGAATAGGTAACAGGCATATTCAATCAATGTGTTTATTCACTTATCCATATAGTTAGAACTTTCTCCATTTGAAGAATAATGCTGTCAAATTCTTTAACATGTAACTTTAAAGACTAACTGAAATCTGAAGCCGATCTACAAATTCTGAAATATAGAATTCTGTAGAACTGAGTTTTGATACCAGGTCTCCAGTAAGTTGGAAGAATGTGAGTGACAAAAATCATTAAGCCCCAAACTTTCATACTGCCACAGTGGAATTCAAATCCACAGCCTGCTTGTTAAAGAGTAGGAATGCGATCCACTTAATCAATGTGACAATTAACAAATAGAACATATTTTAGTTCATTGTTTCAAATGTTTTTCAAGGAAAAACATGCTGCTCAAAGCATCCTACAAAAAATCACCTTTAAATACCATTTTTCAATTATTTTATCAAAATTTTATCTTTCTTTTATCATTACACTTTTGCTATGTTTTCTATCACTGCTAGTAAAAAATTTTTAAATATTAAATTTCTTGTTTTAATGTTTCCATAAGTACCTACCTGTTCATGTGAAAGTCGCTGCTGTTCTAAGTGATGTCCATGGCCTGCTTGGGATTTGTTACCAGGAGGTCTTTCAACTGTACCCTTAGGAAGTGGTTCCTAAATAAAGTAACAATTATTATGTATTAGGTTTGCATCTGCTCATGATTTCATCTTTTTGCAATTTGAAAAACTGAAGATACAAAATTTTTTCAAATGCTTTAATTAATATGCCTTTTACTGGATTTCATAAAAGATGAAATATCTATATTCAAATGCCATTCTACTACTAGATCTTAACTATTTATCTACTTCAAGTATATGGAAAATTTTTCTACTAGCTGAATGGTTATTTGCTGGAGGTTTTCTAGATCCAATAACAAATTTATCCCTAGTTCTAGTTGATAGGATTTTTTGAGATGGGATAGTACGTAGCTCTTATTAATTCTAAAAGAACTCTGCTGTCTATTATCTGGATATTTTCGGTCACTGAAAATATTCAGATGTTTGATGCAAGTTTGTAATTTTTTTTTAAACTCTGGACAGCCAGAACTCCATAGAACTAATGATAAAGTTATCAATTAACCTATATCAAACAAGCACCAATTAACTAACATTCAAAGCACAAATTTATCACCAAACTAGGAAAGCTCCAAAATAACCGGTCAAACTCAGCCAATATATAATATCTGCTTTAAGGAGTACTTGTAAAATCAATGAAAATTCTAGGACTAGGCTATAATTAATTTTCACCGCACCTCCACAAATGGGAAATACAAACATCTAAATACTAAGTATATTGACATTCTACATTTGGCACCAACAGTTGTAATGAAGCTAATCTATATGAAATTAGGACTTTTGCTGCTACAACATGAAACGGTTATTTTGATAGTAATTACAATATTTTAATTTTCATTCTGGTGATCTTTGTATAAAACTTTTTTATTTTTGTCCCCTCAAATTTATTAATATGGTCAAGAACTGACCATGTTTCACAGGAACTGTAGTCCTCAGCCTGATATTTATGGCAAACCCATCCATGAGAGGTTTGTCAACCTATAGCACACTAGTACTGTGGATGGACAAGCTGGGACTTGTTTACAATTGACTTGAAGAGCTGTGGATTATATTCTTTGGGAATATAATCTTTGGGAGACTGTTCCAGAGGGCAGCGGGGAATGAAGAAAATGAACGAAGGGGAGGAGAAATTTGTGCTGTATGTTTGGAATTGAACTGTAAGAGTATGTTGATTGGCTGATGCACACATTAGGATGGGTCTGACAGAATGTGGGAATTACTGATGCCAATTCTGATGAACGGCAAGCTACAGAAGTATTTACAGAAGATGAATTCTGGGAAACTGAATGCCTATGTGAAAGTGAGTGGATTGTATTAGTGAGTAGGGTCATTACTCAATCTGCCCCTTTCAGTATGAGAATCCAGTATTTTTAGGGAGTTCTTAGAGACATTGTCCCAGATGTAAGAGCAATATTCAATGGTCAGACAGATTTGTATAAGGTAAGGAGCTGGTTGAAGTTGAAGTAATGCTGGATCAAAACAATACATATTTGGAGGCAGAAGAGGAAATATTTGTAATACATTTGTGCCAAGAGAGAGATTTGAGGTAACAGTTATCCCGAGAAGGATTCTGTTTCTCTGTGTCCCCCCCACCCCATTTCTCTTCATTTTAGTCCTACTCTCTCCCTTTCTCTTACATTGCTCTCATTCTCATGCTTTTATTCTTGTTCTCCTTACATCACTTAAAACATTCATGTTGGGCAGTGTTTCACAAGTGCTGTGCATCTGGCAGGTGCTCATCTGACCATGAAACATCCTTTCTGCATTGGGCACACACATTTTTAAACATCATCAATATGTATATAATGCAAGTTTCAAGTTATTTTTGACAGCATTTTTATGTAAAACTAACACTTATGAACTCCTTCATGATATAGAAAATATCTCAAAGTAAGGTTCTCTTATTTTGAGTGTGCACACACATGCAAATATGTACAATGTGTGTAGCAACTCGATGAACAATTAGAAATATTTTAAAACATCAGTCTCTTGTATAACTACATAGTGGTTGTCACCTTTGTAAGTGTTTACTGTTTGTCTACTAGTTTTCATGTTTATACCTGAAGAAATTCTATATTTTACAAAAAGCCCCCCCCCCCACCCACCCAACACACACACACAGTTTTACAGAAAGGAAAAAAAAAACACTACACTGCATCCATCAGGATGCAATGTAGTGTTTTTAAATAAAATAATCGTCACGATCTTATTCCAGTTTTTTGCTTTATCAAACTCTTATTTATATATATATATATATACAGCCCTTTTTTTTTTCTGTAAAACAATACGCTTTGCGTGTGTGGCTTTTTTTTTTTTTTTTTGTGAAATGATGTATATTACACTGCTTCGAAAAAGTCAATGGACACCACAGTATGAGGAACAAACAGTCATGGCACCCACCTAAATAAGATGCAGGATGTCCTTTTGCTGAAATAAACTGCAGCAATCCTTTGCATACTTTCCACCAGCATATGACTGTGATCAATGGGAATTTTGGACCATTCTTCCTGTAAGCATGTAATGAAATCCTGGACTATTGTGGGAAGGACATCCCTTGCTTGAATGAACTCAATGCTCCAGTTCATCCCACAGATGTTCAAAAGGATTGAAATCAGAGCTCTGTGGAGGAAAGTCCACCATGGTGACATTCATGTCCACAAACCACACCGTTACAGCACTCTTATGACGGTGGATTATCTTGCTGAAAGAGATAATGGTCAGTTCCATAGAAATGTCAGAAAGTAGGAAGCATTGCATTATCCAGAATGTTCAGATACTTGTTGGAGTTCAATGTTCATGGCACCACAGAAATCCAAGGCCAAACCGGGGAAACAAGACAGGACCATACCATCACCTCCAAATTTCACAGTTGGGGTTACACACTCTGATAAAAGATGTTCACTGGACATCCACCATTCTCATCCATCTGCTCGGTAGACGGTGCAGTGTGATTCGTCGCTCAATAAGACAGCTTTCCAAGTTTCCACATCCCGCTGTACATGCTTTTTGCACCACTGAAGACATTGAATGTTGGTTTAGGGAATGTGGGGCTTGCACATTGCAATCCTACCATGTTGTGAGCCTTGGTTCAGAATGTTTTTGTGCAGATTCTTGTTCCAGCCAATGCCCAGAATTCTTCACTCAACATGTCATCCAATGAATTGTGATTTTTACATATTACCCTTTGTAGCACTCTACAGCATGTTTGGCAAGTATCCTTTGTATGTAGCAGTCGCAGTGAACTCTCTGCGCTTCCATCTCAATATGGTATCACTGATTGCTGAACTGGAATGGCCCAATTTGTAAACAATTTGCCAAATAGATAATAGGCCTGCAACATGGCATCCTATTACAATACCTCTTTCAAACTCTGTCAATTCCTTTCTTGCAGCCATTTCACCCAGATGCAGTTGCACTGACTTGTGAGCATCATATTCCTCCAATTTATACCGGCTCAAACATGGCATGATGAGTATCTTTTGACTTATTTCCAAGTAGTGCATATATCACACAGCATTTTTTTTTTTTTTTTTTTTTTGTAAAAGAATGCATATTATTATCATCATCATCAATAGACCTCCATGGAGTCAAGAGATTCATTCTGGGAGGTCCCACTCATATGCACAGCTCATTGTACCTAGACTCAATTGCATTCACTATCCCTATCTACACTCACTGCACTCTCAGGCAATGCATTCCAGTTAACCGACAAATCACAATGCAAAAAAATCTACTCCTCACCCCCTTGCTCACACCCATCTTATATAGCTTCCAGGGATGGCCTCTCGTTCAATCCCTGTCTACAGATATTCTATGAAAAATCTCATTCATGCTAATCTGGTAATTATCACTTACCCACTTATATGTCTCGATAATGTGTCCTCTCTTCCTTTTATCCGCTAGGCTCTGTAATTTGCATTCTCTCAATCTGTTTTCATATTCCACATTCCAGAGACAGAAACCAGCAGTCATCATCCCTCTGAAAATCTGGCAAACAAATCTGTGCACAATAACCCATATGCAGCCTGATCAACACCTTAACAATGGAATCAAAACATCCTTACTTCTACATGCAAGTGTTCTCTGAATCATTCCCATAATTTGTCTTCACAATTTTAGCAAAATGTCCACGAATTTTCAAATCTCTATCCACCATAAGCCACAAATCTTTCATCTCCTCCACCTCCTCTAAAATATCACAGCCAATCGAATACTCTGCATCCCATCTTTGCTTCCCAAATTTTAAAATCTTATGCTTTGCAACATTAAATTGACATCCCCACACTTGCCCAATCAGTCACTCTATTTAGGTCATCTTGCAAAGCTACAGTATCTACTCTACTTCTCATAAATCTCCCCAACTTTGCATTATCTGCAAACAACTGTATATCACCATTTAAGCTCTTTCCAATGTCATTTACATACAAATTAAGACCAATATCTGGCAAATGTCGATATTCTCCGGTGAATGTCAGCATTCACATAGTCGCTTGGTGTATGTACAAAATATTTACTAAATATCATTATTTCTCGCTTACACCTGCAAATGTCGACATTCAGCATGCATGATGGTGAATGTTGAATAAAAATATTTTTATTACGTTAAGACAAAAATGCAATTTTTTAATATATGTCAAAATAGGAGAAATAATATTATGATATATGTCAAAATAGGAGAAAGTTTTGCTTTTACAACTGCATTTAGTTGTGGAACACTTCTTTTTGCAATTACAGAGTGTATAGCCTTGTCCTCCACTTCTCGAATTAGTTGCAGCTGCTTCTCTCAGTGACATTTCTTGAGAAGAAATCTCATCTATGGAAAGCAACTTTTCTTTACAAATTACAAACTGATTACGGGTATAAAGCTGCTTGAGGGTACTGCTTTTATAAATTTGCTAATTTATAAAAGTCGGAGTCTTCTATTCCAACAACCACCACCAACACATTTCGGGCATCTGTACGACCACGGTCGACATCAGGGACTTGTATTCGTACAGTATCACTAATTTGAGCAGGAGGAAATTTTCTTTTTGAGGTTCGTAACATTTTTGTTCCTTGCAGTAGAAGATTCTCTGTTGCGACTGCTCTTTTTATAGAAATAAACTTGTGTTGTTCAATCAGGACTTGATATGAAGACGTGGTAGGTTAAGTTAGGTTCTCGGCTTTTCGTTTCGATCCCCACCAGAGCTTATCTATGCTTGTCGACATATACCGGCGATGGTTCGAATGTATAATAATATAACTAAATATGTCGGTCTTTCACCGACGTATTTGGTATGTGTCGACATTCACAGGAGAATATCGACATTCTCTAATTTCAGTCTTTCACAGTAACATATATATACATACAAGGATGTGCGGAAAAGTTATCATAATCACCATGAAGAATTAATGTCTTCTTATATATCCTAAAAGAAAAAGAACAAATTACTACAATTTGATGAAACATGGGAAGATTAATGAGCCTTAAGATATGTTCTTTCTTGTGGTTATATCAGTTGTTTTGATATCATTTTTGTTCTAGGTGTTTATCAGAACATTTCAAGCCCCCTCATATACACAGTGTTTTGCATACACTGTAATTTTTTTAGATTTTGAAAAGCCATTTGATAGCATACCATATGATAAACTGATATTTAACCCTTTAACTGCTGATTTTATATTCTACTGATATTGTTCCATGTGCTGAATTAATTTTGCAAAAAATTTATAAATAAAATTGATTAAAATTCTTACTGAAGTAAGAAGTCTGGACAGCATCATTACATTCTTGATATACTTGTTCACTCACAAAAATGGCAATAATAGTGTTTTATAAAATTTGCATAATCAAGGGGTGTCCACTTGATTAAGCAAATTACACACATTAATTTATGTAGAATCACCAGGATCTTCTTCATCTGAAGTACACAATTCACTTAACTCGGACAATTCTTCTCCCTACTCATTTGTTGTTAACAATTAATCAATTTGATCATTAGTACGATAACGTGGATATTTACTGGTAGCCGCCATATTGTGACATCACGGAAATCCCCGCAGTCACGTAGTTTATGCATAGTGCTGCATATTATCATTATTCGTGCCACCTCAAAGGAGTCCGGAGATTCACTGCGGGAGGACACCTACTGTACAACTCTCAGTCTCCACCCGAACCTCTACTACCAATCATCCACATTAACGCCATCTACCGCCCTCCACCACAACTAGTATTTTTTGTCTGTAAATTGTGTGTGTTCTGTAGGGCAGATTTGTCTGTATGCGGGATGAAAAATTGAGTTAAATCAATTTTTCATCGATCAAGTTAACTCGATCATAGCAAGGTCGCCATTTTTTTCTGTGCTCGAGTTAACTCAACCATAGCAGTTAAAGGGTTAAGCTTCAACATATGGGTTTGGATATTAAGTTCATGGAGTGGATTAGCAATTGGTTGTCTGATAATGGACGGATAACATCAGGGAAAAGGAAAGTTACTAGTGAAGTTCCACAGAGCTCTGTGCTGGGACCACTATTTTTCAATCTTTATATCAATGATGTTGTCACTGAAATTCAAGGATATATTCAGTTGTTTGTGAATGATGTGAAGCTGTTGTAGTGCTCTTCAGGAGGATTTGAATATGTTGAAAATGTGAGCAGATGAACATGGATCCACTTTAACATTGCTATATGTAAGATTTTGAATTCTGGGAACTGCATACTCTATATATAGAAGTATGCTGGAGGGAGTTGAGAAAGCATAGGATCTTGGGGTTATAATGGAATGAAATTTCAAATTTAAGGGGCATGTCGCAAAGATGATTAAGACAACTCAGAGGATTGCTGCAATATTATGATGAACATTATCTCTGCTGATTAAAATTATAGCAATTCCACCGTAAGGCCTTGATCGGGCCACATCTGGACTACTGTGCTCAAATCTGGTAACCAGGGTTCAAAGGGTATGAAAATAGTTTGGAGAAGGTGCAGAAACAGTTGAAAAAAAAAATGATTTCAGAACTGTGGAATGTTAGCTATAAAGATAGATTGAAGTCATGTAATCTGCAGAGTTTGGCTGATGAAAGGAGGGGGTGCTTAAGGGTCAGAGATATATAACTGAGAGGAGACCTCCACGTAGCCTTTAAAGGAATGCAAAGAACAGACCAGGGATTCTGACCTAATTTCCAATCTTCACCTTCTCGTGGTGCACCCTGATAGGTATCTACGTGGATACTAGACGAATGAGGATGGGCTGGCAATTTGAGATTTAGCTGACCAAATTGTATTCTTATTGGTCAGCTAAATTCCAAAACATAAAATGATGGGACAACATGACAGAATTTCATGCCAGCTGGGGCGTCGACCGGTTAAACAAGGCCCCTCCCCTTGTCGCCAGGGGATCAGGGCAAACAGTGAAGAGTCAGCTTCTAGAACAAATCCTAAAACACATCCCAACTCAGCTGAGGAACTGGGTCCTCAGCTCGAGCTAGCTGAGGACCCTATTATGTTGAGCTGAGTACCAGATCGACATAATAGGGATGACAAAGAAAAAAGCAAAAACTGGAGAGATCTTTCTGAGTAATAAATAGAAAATGTTACATTCAGGCAATGACAATTAAGGAAAAGAAGGAGTAGCCATAGTATTCGACACTAAATACGAGGAATCTTCTTGAATGGAAGGCAGTCTCAAGTAGAGTGATGTGGACAAATATCAGAATGGGGAACTGGACAATGAGACTTATTTGTGCCTATGGTCCCACAGAAGGTTCTACTAAGGTAGAAGTGGAGGAATTTTTTGATGCTTTAGAGGAAGCAACTGACACAATGAAAAAAGGAAAAGTTAGTCCTTGTTGGGGATCTAAATAGCAGAGTAGAAAATGAGTGTCAGACATATAAAAATATTTTGGGAAAATTTGGAGAAAAGAGCAAAGCTAATAATAATTACAAATACCTGTTGGATTTCTGCTCAGGAGTTGGACTGGTTATTACTAACACCATGTTCCAACATAAAAATGTACACAAATTCACATGGACAGAAGAGGCAAGGAATAAAAAAAGTCTCATTGACTATGTTATTGTTGATAGTGATGTTTTCTCCCTGGTGCAGGACACCAGAGTGTACAGAGGATTTGAAATTGGAAGTGATCACTATTTAGTCTTGACCATGATAAAATTGAATTTCATATTGAAAAGAATAATGTCAGAAAGTTTTAAAGTGAATTAAAGTTGAGCATTTCTCAGATGTGAACTGTAGACTAAAATACACAAACAATATTCAAGAAAAAATGAAAGAGTTTGAGAACTGGAACCCAACCTTGGAGATTCGGTGGCAAGCCTTGAAGAAAACACCGATTGATTCAGTCAGAGAGGCATGGTGAGGTTGTCTTTAAGGATAGAAAAATCAGAACTCCATAATAGATACAGGAAGTTAAAGAAGCAGTGAAGGAAAAGAAGAAAGTATATCAAAAGTTCCTGGCAAATAAGTCAGCTTTTGCTCTTAGAGAATACAGAGACAAATGTAAAAAAAGTTAAACACTGTAAAACTAGATAAACAAAAGTCATGGGAAGACTTTGGTAAGAACATAGAAAATAAATATCAAGGAAGTGGCAAGATATTCTGAAGGTTGTTGAAGAAGTTCAGAAATGGAGGAAAGAGTACTGTAAAAGGAATTATGAATGAAAGGCCACATGAAAACTGGAGAAAAAGATATCCTTCAAGTGTGAAGTAATTACTTTGAAAAATTGTAAATGAAACAAGCAGCACAGTGGAATATCAATACTTGAAGTAGAAAAAGCTATCAAAAGCCTGAATGTGGAAAGGTAGAAGGAGTAGATAATATTCAACCAGAAATGCTCAAGTATGGCAGTATAAATGTCTTACAGTAGCTGCACTGCATAGTTCAGAAAGCCTGGACAGAGGAATGAATTCCAGATGGTTGGAGTAGAGCTCTCACAGTACCCATACATAAAAAAGGGAAATAAAACTGAATGTAAGAATTACAGCGATATTTCTCTACTGAGTGTTCCTGGTAAGATATATGCAAGTATACTTGAGAAACAGTTGAGAAAGATTGCGAAGAGAAGTTTGGTGAAGAACAAGCTGGATTCAGTCCAAATAGAGGCTGTCAGGATCAGATTTTCACTTTACGACAAATAGTTGAAAGTTTTAAAAGAGGTAAACCGTGAGTAGACATATCGGTACACAATAAATAACGGAAAAAACTCGCGTAGAAAGATTATTTATTAGTATAATTTTCGCCTGTGTGTCACGGGCATCTTCAGTACATTAAGCTCAAAATTAAACACTAACTGACAATTCCAAAAAAGGCCACCTAAGTGGCGCTTTTTGGAATTGTCAGTTAGTGTTTATGTGAGTTTTTTCTGTTATTTATTGTGTACCGACAAATAGTTGAGAAATCTTGGGAATATAACAAATATCTGTATTTAAGTTTTGCAGGTCTGGAAAAGGCTTATAACAAGGTGCCAAGAGAGAAGCTATTCAGAACACTGCAGTTATTTGGTGTCAATGGGGCATTATATCAAGCAATACTTAGACTTTATTTGAGTTGTAAGTCAGCAGTTAGAACTGAAGTACATGAAGATGGTTTAATGTTAAATCTGGCGTGAGACAAGGATGTACATTATCCCCTCTGTTATTCATTATCTATATGGATCACATTATGAAGGAAAGTGATATTAAACATGATATCAAAATTGGAGATGTTGATGTCAACTCTTCACTTTATGCGGACGATGTTATACTTCTAAATCCAGTACAAGTCTGCAAGATTCCCTGACTAAATTGAATAACTGTTGTAATAGATATGGTATGAAGGTCAGCATTAAAAAGACAAAGACAATAGGTAGAATTGTTAAAAATGTCAACTGTGTTGTGAATGCGAAACCTGTAGAACAAGTAAAAAATTTCAGCTCCTTAGGCATGATTTTTACTGAAGATGGTAAGTTAAATATGGAAACAAACAACAGAATCAACAAAGCTGGCATGGTAGGCAGTCAATTGAATGATTGATGTCTTGTTCAAACCAGTTAAAACTGGTTTGAACAAGACAGTGTTCAAACCAGTTTTAACTTATGGATCTGAGAGCTGGGTCAAAAGTAAAACATTTGACCAAAGACTAGAGACTGCAGATATCAGTCCTGAGAAAGATTAGAGGCATGAACAGATGGCATCAATGGCAATATCATATTAAAAATGAGGATATTAGGAAAGAACTTGACATTGTCAGCATCCAGGAGTGCATTGGCAGAGCTAATCTCAAGTGGTATGGTCATCACTTAAACAGAATAGGCAAGGAAAGATTGGCAAAACAAGTGTTCTCTGCCAGGATGGCAGGAAAATGACCCAGAGAAAGACCAAGATATAGGTGGATTGATACGGTACAAAGTGCCTTAGATGATAGAAATATAAGATCTAATAATGTTGGAGTCTTGACAAGTAACAGACTGATTTGGAGGAAAATTGTAGATAGGAAGTTAGTAATGTAAATTTTTAATGTAGTACTATCATATCCTGTACGTCAGGAATTTGTTGATGATGAAGCATCGCTGAAAAAAAATTCAATTGGATTATTTTTCACATCACAATGTTTAGTTTCTAAATATCAAAGTTTCGTAAGTTTCATGCACTCGTTCGACAACACTTCATAACACAAACGACATTGAGGTTTCTGTTCATTTTCATCTCCACAACCTGAATTCAAAATATGAACTGTTATATTTCCTACTGTATTTTTTCTTTGAACTGCTTGTTTTTTCTACATTAATAGTATCGGATTTACTCGCCATTACAACACGTGTATCACAATTAGGGTTAACATCACCTGTTTCATTTGCTCTTCTTTTCAAAGTCCAAGTTCTAAGCCACTTTTCCATTATTAAAAAACGTTACTGAAAAATATATAAATACTGAGATTAACTCACGACACACTTTGCCCAAGTATCACTTAGCACTTCTGAAGATATAATTAGCCTTGGTTGAAGGAAGGAAACCTTCAATAATAAAAATCAATCAATCAACAAGCAATTGATTGAAATGTGGATAACACATGTTCACTTCAAATCTGACAAAACAGCAAGGTAAGGCAGAAGCAATAAAACTATATCGTTGTTCACTACACACCTCTTTTATTATTCGTCATTCCGCTGTTAAATTTGTAGAGTTTTGAACATTCTGATGCTATTTGTTGGGTTTTTTTTAAGTCTCCATTTGATTTCAATAATTTTTACTTACTTATTCAATTTTAATTTGTTTTGTTCGGATAATTAAAAAATATATATTTATCTAAATAATTTAAGTCTGCCTGCAGACCACCTGTCCCATCGTTGCAGACCACAGTTTGAGAAATACTGTTCTAGTTTATGCAATAGCCTTTCAAATGACATCCTTGTAGTGTATCTATTCCCTTTATCCAACTTAGCCATTACATTGTTATAGAATATGAGCAAATTGCTGAACATGACATGACTTCCCTTTATGTTGTTCCTTGGAGAGCACAGCTTTTCTTTTAACACATTTTTGTATATGAGTTCCTTAGCAATATAATGCCATTGGAAGTAATTAGATGTTACTATTCTAGCTCAAGACTGTTGCTGTAAACACGAAAAAAATCAGTTATATGTTCTTCCTTTTGAATGTGTTTATTGTATCACTAATAATTTGATGAAATATGCAATTTCAACTTTTTTTTTGTGTATTTTCTTGCAAGTTATCTGTCATAGGTACTATTTTTGAAGTCTTTCAATTTATATGGATTTAATAGATGTTCAGATTTAAAGTAATATTAGCATTGACTGAAAAAAGAAAATCTAACTTCTTGGATATCAAGGCAAACCAGATATTTGAGTGGTGTTAAAAGAAAAATGTTGTGAGGGTGGGAGAGAGAATATTTTTGCAGGAGAAAAAAATGAATTTTGCAATTAAAGCTGTCTGACACTGAATTTAGGTCATATAAGTAGACTTAGAGATTTTTGTGATTAATGTGCGTCAGGGTTTTGTGAAATAAAGAGAAATTCAATGTACTGTTATCAGCAAAATGTGAATTGGATTTGCTGTCAGGGATAAGGTCATCAAACATAGAATGAAGAGGACGAGAAAGAATGGAACCGTATGAAGTTCTAGTATTAGTTGCAAATTTCGAGGATAATTCATCATTACACATAACGATATGAACAGAGAATAAGCAACGCATGCAGAAGACACCATGACAAAGAAGCAAACTTAATAGACCTTTGTACACAAAATCAACAGAGCAAAGCTGAGTTATCAAGAGCAACTGCTTGAGTTTCTTCAAATTTTTCCATGGAATTTGCCCAAAATTTGGTGATGTAAGCTATAAGATCAAGTAAATTTGCAATAATTTAAGTGCCTCCATAGTGCAATTGGAAGAATGATGGTACGTTAGGCCCTTTGAGTGAAAAAGAACAGAGTTTAATTTTCATTGTCATGATAAGAATCTTTATATGGGTCTTTTTCAATTTAAGGTGAGTTAGCTGATCTCATATACAGGTAGCAGGGAGTTTTTCCTCCTGCATACAGGCAAATCAGACAGAGAATACCCAATTTACAAACAATATATACTATTAGTGGTGGGTAGTAGATGGTGGTGTGTGTGTGTGTGTGTGTGTGTGCGCGCGCGCGCGCATGTTGATGGAAGTAGACTCATGTAGCTGGAGGATTAAGTAAGAGATGGTGAGTTGTAGTGGAGTAGCGTGCTCTCCCATGAGGAGTCCTTGGACTCCTGAGGTGTCACATAATAATTTAGTTCAAAGATTTTCAAAATACTTTAGAAGCTGATTACTCATGGATTTTCTTTACTAGATAAAGAATTGCATGATTGATTGTAAAAGACTTTTTGGTATACAGTTTGGAGAATACTTTTCTGAAATGGTAATGAATAATGAGATGTAAGTAGGCATTTATTATAATCATCTGTCCAAAATGATAACAATCTAATAGAATCCATTTGAGTTCAAAAGAAGTGAAAGCAGGGTTGGACAGAAGTTACACCCAGTATCTTTAGCAAGGCAAAAGAGCATGACTAATCCTATAAATTTGATAAAAATTTTCTGCTTTTGGTCCTTTCCAAGTGTTGAATGTGCTGATAATACACAACTAAATATTTCTAACTTTAGTATATGCCAAAAAGAAAAATAGAGATCTAAATAAAAGCTGGCTGTAATATGCTTGGTTCTTCTCTTGAATGTTTTGACACCACTTCTTGGTAAAAAAAAAAAAAAAACAAGGTTTAGATAAGAATGGAATTTAAAGTTAAATGGAATATGAATGTTTCCATACCAGTAAGAATTGTTTCAACGGTGCATTTTCAGCGCAAATATTTCCTTCAGTCAACAATAATCCAACCGCAGAAAGAAATCATGTCACTAAGATCATCATATATCATTCTTATAGTTGCAAACATGTTGATGAAGACTGTGTGTGTTGCTCCATGAGACACATCAGTGTCATTTGAATTACCTACAGCAGTTTTTCCCAAACTAGTGTATATGAGTTACTGTTTTTTTTTTTTTTTTTTAAAGGGATATATGATACCAAAACATGAAGAAAAACACCAGCAGAATTCTCAACAACTACAACCCTCTTCTTCCTATCCCATAGTCCATAATAGAGCCAAAGAGGCAGATATCAGTATCTTTTCCCCATAAAAATCCTCCAGTCAGTTGTTTTATCTACACTTTGCTTTCAGTTCTATAAATGAAGTGTTTATCCAATTTTTTTTATATTGTATATATATATATATATATATTTTTTTTTTAAGTTCTGGAAATATCCTTCAGCAGCATGCAAATAAGTCCATTAGATCTCCTGATGTGACCAAGCCAGAAGAATTGTCTTTTATGAATCATTTTTATGGGCTCTCTCAGACTAGAAAAAAGAATAAATTCTTTGTCTCACTTCTGAATTTGTGAGGTTGGTGTATGATATTTTAAAGAAACATCATTTCAAATACAAGCAGTCTATTAGATCTATTGATATGACCAAGCTCAATGAGTTATTTTCTATAAATCTTTGTTATGATATCTCTCGGACTAAGACAAAAGAATCCGTTGTTTGCCTCACTACTGAATTTGTGGCATTATTAGTGTATAATATTTTTAAGATACATCTACAGTACCTCATTTCAAATATAAGCAACATCTTTTCATTAATATGAAAAGGCACTTGTTAAGAGTTCAAGTTTCACCAATAGAAGAATACCTAATCATAGGTATTTCAATTAAACAATATATTTAATTGTAATTGTCATTTGTTTAGTTTTTTTGCTTTTGTAATTTTTCTTCTGATATCCCCACCTATATTTAGAATACTGTCTAGGTAATTTAATTTAATTTGTCAGTTTTTAAACATGTACCATACCCTCAAGTAAAACTGCTTCAACTTCTACTATGAAATTTTTTCTGAATCACAAGAAAATATTTCAGCTATTTAAGCACAATTTTTAGTAATGATGAGAAAATTAATTTTGGAAGTTTATAGAAGCAGCTGGTAATAAGGTAAATATAATTATGCAGTACTATCATAGTATTCTGTAACACTACCATAATATCCTAGTGTAGTAATATCATAATACTCCTTAAGAGTACATAACCAAACATACTCAATAACTAAGTAATCCTATGTGCAATCTTGGACACCTTAGCAATGTGTCCCCTGAACTTCGTCTCCCTATCCACCAACACCCCTAAGTCAACAAGATGGTAGTTAAAAGAGGATTCATGGACAGAACAGAACATGTGAACCCTTATTCAAAAAACAAGCAAAGTCAACTTAATACACGTGTAATATTACATAAAAAATCTACTACAAAAGAGTCATTGCTAATCCCCCATGCCATTAAATCATTACAGACATCAAAGTTAATGTAGACCAAAAGTAGCAATTTGATGATTAAGAAAATTACAATGAATAACATCAGGTGTGAGAAAAGTGTACACATTATCTCCGCTGTTATTTATCCTCTAGGGCAAAGGATAATGGTTGTTAATTTAACGTTGCAAATTTGTAAGGTTATGGTTGAAAAGGATGCATATGGTGTATCATATTGATGGTATTGATTTGCAGGAAATTGGTGAGGCTAGGGACTTGGGGATAATGGCAGACAAAGAGTTGAAGTTCAGAGGGTGCAAAAGTTGGTAAAATAAGGAAGGTAAGGAAAATAAGGTAAAGATAAGGAAGCTATTATCCCTCTTTAAAAGGTTATGATTTGGCCACATCTTGACTACTGTGCACAGATTTGGTCATCTGGGTTTCTTGGAGACCAGGAGGTGGTCGAAAAGATTCAGAGATGAATGACCAAGATGGTGACAGGTCTGTGAAATACCCCCTACGAAGATAGGTTGAAGGTTTGTGGGTTACAAAGTTTAGTTGATAGGCAGAAAAGAGGGGACATGATAGAAACTTTCTTAAAAGGGGTTTTATAAAACTGATGCAAGTGAAAATTTTCAATATATGACAAATAGTCAGGGAATTAGCGGCCATCCGTGGAAGTTGTGTAAGAGTATAGTTAGTAGGGGTGTGTGGACTAGATTTTTTGCATGGAGTGGTGAGTGAGTGGAATGAATTGCCAGTTGTGAGTTCGCTGAGGGTGAATGGATTCAAGGAGAGGTATTATAGGATTTGATAGGATTTGTGTGTATAATAGTTGATTTTTGTCTGACGTGATGAGTCTCTGGACTCCATGGAGATACCATAAAATAATAATCTATACGAATCACATTATGAAGAAAAGACATTAATTAAACCTGATATCAAAATTGGGGGTTTTAACCCGAGTTGTTTTATTGCATGTAGATGATGATACTCTTCCTAAATAAATCCAGTATAAGAATGAAGGATTTCTTAACTGTTGTAATAAATTTGGTATAAAAATCAGCAATAAGAAACAAAGATTATGAATATGCATGAACGTTAAAAGCATAAAATGCATGAAACTAAATAGAGAGCCTTTATAACAAATACAATATAGTTATTTAGGCACAATTTATAGTGAAGATGCAAATTGGAAACAGATAGAATGAAATCATTTGACCTCTGACTATACCAGATAGCAAAGCTGGTATAGTCAGAGGTCAAATGATTTTATATGGAATAAGAGAGAAACTAGTGAAAACACTAAGTTAGCTGTATACAAGACAGCGTTAAAACTAATTTTATCATATTGGTCTGAGAGCTGGGTTCAAAATCAAACACTTGACAATGGACTGGAGACCACTGTTAAGCTGTGAACAGATGGCATCAGTGGCAGTACCATATTAAGAATGATGATATTAGGAACAAACATGACATTGTTAGCATTAGGAATGTGTGAGCAGAGCTAATTTCAGATAGCATGGTCACTTGAACAGAATGGAAGAAGAAAGGTTATCAAAATAAGTGTTTATTCACCAGGATGGTAAGAAAAAGAGCAGAGGGAGATCAAGATCTAAGTGGATTAATACCATAAAAACTACCTTAGAAGCCCAAAATATAAGACCTGATCTTATATCTCAATTGGAGTCTTGAGATATGAGATTAATTTGGAGGAAAATTGTCAATAGGAAGTTAGTAATGATGCAATGTTTTCACATAGCACTATCATAATACTCTCTACACCCTGCTGAGAGTACATTTCAGGAAATTTCCTGATTTACAAAGGAGATAAATGCAGATCTGATGATCTATATTCATCTCCTTTTTTAGGAGATAGGAAAGATTAGCAGACTGAAAGGAGTACTAACTTTTAATTATATATTTATAATTTTTTTTTTTTTTTTTTTTTTTTTTGTTACCTTACTTTTCTGTTAACTGCTGTTTCATCTCTGTACTGAAGATGTCCGTGTTCAAACCAATTTTAACTTATGGATCTGAAAGCTGGATTAGAAATAAAACACTTGACCAAAGACTAGAGACCACAGATATGAAAGTCCTGAGAAAGATTAGGGGCATGAACAGATGGCATCAATGGCTATACCATATTAAAAATGAAGATATTAGGAAAGAAATTGACATTGTTAGCATCAAGGAATGTGCTAGCAGAACTAAACTCGGGTTGTATGGTCACTTAAACAGAATGGAAGAGGAAAGATTAGCAAAACAAGTGTTCTCTGCCAGGTTGGCAAGAAAATGACCCAGAGGAAGACCAAGATATAGGTGGATTGATACAGTAAAAATTGCCTTAGAAGATAGAAATATAAGATCTGTTAATGTTGGAGTCTTGACAGATAGCAGATTGATTTAGAGGAAAATTGTTGATAGGAAGTTAGTAATGATATAAGTTCTTCATGTAGTACTATCATAATATCCTACATCCCTTGAGGGTACATGTCAGGAATTTGATGATATTGATGAAAATGCTCTAAAATTATACCTATAATTAAATCAGGTAAAGAAACATAAGATAAATTAGCAAATACAGGTGAATTAGTCTCATAAATGTTGCTGGTGAGGTACTAGAAAAACATCTGATAAACCGAATAATGCACTTTGTTTATTCAAGAGACCTATTAAACAGCAATCAGTACATTTAGACTTCCATCAAGCACAGCAGATGCAACTATGGAGGTTAAAGAGTTCACAGAAGACGGTCTACAGCAAAAAAAGACTTATACTAATCTCACTCAACATACAAGGAACCTTCAATGCTGCATGGTAGCAAGCCATAATTAATTAATTAAGAGATTTCAACTGTTTGTCCAAAAAACTCTGGCTTTACAAAAAATTATTTTACAGACAGAAGAACAACCATGAACTGAAAACCACAGCTATAATGAAAGAAGTCAAATGAGGCTGTCCACAATGTTCTTGCTGTGAACCAGGTTTCTGGAACATCCAGTATGACTTGTTATTAAGACTTCCTTTTACTACTGAAACAAAAGTCAAAGCTTTCGCCAATTATCATAATGATTAAAGGATGTTACAGCTTACAATTAGAAGTAACAGCCAGCGAAGAACTCTTCAAAATTGCAGAGTAGACATATGAGAAGAAAGTTACCTTCAATAGCACCAAGTCTAAAGTGCTCCACATCTCATGCAAAAAAATCAAAACAACCTGTAATGGTCTTCCTAAACAGGGAAGTTCTTGAGGTAGCCAGTGAGCTAAAATACCTAAGAGTACCAATAGATGAAAAATTTACCTTCAAAAAGCACATTGCATATGTTGCCAAAAAAAAGCTCACAAATAGTAAACTTTCTGGCTAAATTGGCAAGGATAAAATGGGGATTAGGTGAATGAGAGAGCTGAAAACAATATATACCAGATACTACCATTGATATCTTATGCTGAACCTCCTTGGAAAGATTCACTAAAATCTAAGAAACACTGACAAAAGTTAAACAGAGTTCAATGACTTATGACCATATGAATGATTAAAGGATACAGGACAATATCTTTCAAGGCAGCTTGTGTTGCTTGTCTAACCCTGATCTGCCTGAAAAATGCAAGAATTCTCTCTTATATATATGAAGTCACTTCTGGGAGATATGACGAAAATGCCAACATTGATCTGAACTGCTATGAACTTCCACTTAACTACGCCCAGCAAAGAAAACATATAAAGGAGAAGGAAAGCTCTGAAAGATGATTTTCATATCTACACTGACAGGAGCAAAACTGAAGGAAAGATCGGTTGTTCTTTCATTGTATATTAGAGATAGTCCATTATACAAGAATGCTACTCTAGACTGCATCCCCTCTGTTCCAACAACCAAGCAGAACAACTTGCTATAGTTCACTGACTTACATATCTCAAGGAATTAGAACTCAACAACTCTTATCAAAAGACAGCAACAATTTACAGTGACAGACAGTAAAAGCACTATACATGGCATAAAAAACCAGAGCAACCATCTAGTGTTAAAAGAACAGACAAGAATCTGGTATGGAATCTCACTCTAGAGGGATGAGAAATCAAGTTCTGCTGGGTGAAGGTGCATACTGGTCAGCAGGAAATGAAAGTAAATCAGCTGGCTAAAGAAGCAGTTATAAACAAGTTACCAAAAATACTCTAAAGCTGTTAAAAATACTTGCAGAAGAAATAAGCCATAACTTGTGGGAAGAAGAATGAAAGCATCTAAAAATGGAACAACAATAAAATAATTCTTGCCAAGTATCAGAAGCAGACTGGCTGAAAATACATACCATCTCTCCAGGTTTAACCACACTACTAATGGGACATGGAAAATTAAGACACTACTTACACAGATTCAATATCCTAAATTTCCATCATACATTTATTTGTTGTCCACACCTTCAACAAACTGTTGATCACTTACTTTATGATTGTCAGCTACTGGACTATATCTGGATGTCTCTAATACAACACATCATTTTTAGAGATGACTGGCCAGTTCAAAACATACTTATCCAAAAGTATTACTCAGAATTATTTAATTTTATCAACAAGATCAACTTCTAGTTATTGTGATGTAACATAAATTATTGATAATGTTTGAATTATATAGTATAAATACAAGTAGATATAAAAATATAAATATGGATGTAAATATAGGAATACATATGTATAGATGTAAAAATATAAATATGAATATTGATACAAAAATATAAATGTTAATCAGTACTTGGAAGCTACATATAATAAATGCATTGCATACAACAGAGCATGCATAAAATAACCTCACAGTAAGGCTACTATTGGGAGAAAAACTCGTGCACGCACAGTAAATCAGAGGTATTCAGATATTTATACAAGTTAGGTGAACTCTTGTTATGGCAAACACTATCATAAACAGTCTTTCTCTATAACAAACTAGAGTTCCAATCAAAGGTTAATAAGCACAATACTATTTATTATAAAGAAAATTTGCAAATTATTCCTGTGGTCCCTATATGTTTGCTACAATCAGTTTGAGTTGAGCTTATTCAGTTCATACTATAAACCAGTTATCTCTGTGACAAATAATGCTGATAAGTTACCAGTTGTTTGTATATCTAATTCTGCCTATATTGAAAGAATTCATACCTTCTTTCATCATCAACAAAAAAATAAAATAAAAAGCTAATAGTTGTGGGTATTCTTGGTTTTACACACTGCTGCTGATAGTTTGCCAAATGTTACAAATGTATCACAACAAAAGCCTTATTTGATATAAACATCAATATAAGCTGCTTAAAAAAGAGTAACCTTCCCATGAGTAAGTAACTTTCCCATACAAACCACAAAATCATGGGGGGAAAAAAAACTTAATCTAATATCAATTCTACTTTCACGCATTCTTATTTAAAACTGAAAAAATAATAAAATAATCCCTACTTTTAAAGTATCCTTTTGATTGTCTGCTGGCAATTGTTCCTTTCCCACTTGAGGCTGTAGCACCTGAGCAGGATGTTGATTTTTGGCACTAAGAGGTGTTGGACTTCTAGGAGCATGAGAAGTAGTATTGTTGTTATTAGTAGCATTAGTGGTATTATTATTATTATTATTGTTACTGTTATTGTTGTTATGGCTGAGCGAATGCGGCACATGTCCTGAATTAACAAGTGGATCAGTATGGTGCCTTCCTGGGAGGGGTGGAGGAGGTTCACCATTTGTGATATGTCCAGGTTGGGATGCTGGAGAAACTCCAGCTGGATGTGGAGTAAGTTGATGGGACGGATTAGCCTGATGAAGATGAGGGGGAGGAACCATACCCATAGATTTCGATGTAGTATGGTCTGGATGATAACCATGTTCTCTTTCCCAGTCTGGATCCCTTCCACACTGTCCTGGTTGCTGTCCAATATTATTATCCACTCCATCCCAAGAAGGTCCTTTTGAAGGAGTGCTGTCCTTTGGAAAATGACCATCCACATGATCGCGATGGGCTTCAGGGTAATAGTAGTTCCCATGATGAGGATGACCACGTGACTGAGGATGCTGATGAGATGGATGTTGATGCATGTGATGATGATGAGTATAATGACTATGGTACACTGGAGGACCTCCAGGTGGCAAATGAGAAGATATGTGTGTACTCTCATCTTCAGGCACTGGAGGTGGAAGGCGACTTAGATAGTCACGACGCATCTGTGGAGGGCTCTCTTTCCTCAGTGAATTAGATCTGGTTACTGAGATAGGCCCATTTCTGTGACCAGGACCAAAGCTTCCACGCACTATGGTCTGGAAAAATAAAATAAAATAAATTAAGAGATAAGGTTAAGGAATTTTTATTCAATGCTTGAGAAGAAAGCAAAAAGATAGTTATGGAATTTATAAATTTTAATCTTACTCAAGAATAATATGATCTATGCACTGGAAATTAACTTACATAATTATTTTAAAATAACTCAATTAAAAATTACCATCAGAAAATTAAGTTTATTAATTATCATAACTAAATGAAAACTATGAAAATGATCTGCATATTTAATATGGCAGATTACAAAAGGGATTTCATATAATTTTGTATGATGGAATTTCATGTTAATGTATAAGAAAACTGATCAGTTTACTTTTCCTTCCGTGTTACAAGGTGATCAGCATTTATTTCAGATAAATTATGGAGACCAGAATCATGTTAGAATTAATTACTTTAATTTCCCAATGTTTCGATCTTCATATTAAGGTCATCATCTGGAGTACATAAGCATGCACACGCACGCACACGCACACACACACACACACACACACACACACACACAGAGAGAGAGAGAGAGAGAGGCAAGCTATATTACATTTCAAAACAGCATGCCAAAGAGAAAATGATCTGATCAACTGCTATTCTACTGGCCTGATCTCTAGAAGTCAAATCATTGTCTCTTTGGCATACTGTTTAAAATGTAATATAGCTGGGTCTCTCTCTGTGTGTGTGTGTGTGCGTACGTGTAGACTGTATATGTATACTAAAGATGATGACCTTAATATGAAGGTCGAAACATCTGAAAATTAAAGTAATTAATTCTAACACGGTCGTAGTTTCCATAATCTGTCTGAAATGAATACTGATCAGTTTAATTTCAAATTGAATTATATATTCTGGAATAGATATAAAACACCAACAATTTTTTTAATATTCATTCAGTTATAGTAATCTGCTACATGATACAAACAAAGCAGGAGTAAAAAGGTTCTTGAGCATTACTATTATGATATACAGCATATTAAAAATGCACTTTCATTAATATTAGTAGTTTATTAAGGCTGGTATAAGGTCAATCCCACCTTCCCATGGGATAAGCTGCTTTCCTGAACAGGACAATGAGGTGATGAGGTGAATATCACTACCTTATAAGCATATCTTCCATAGTTGGAGGAAATGCCAAAAGGTGAAAGATGATTTTCATTGCCCTGCTAACTGGAGCAGCTACTGTCATGTTTAATCTCCAAAGCAGTCACCCCCTTTTCTTCTCACATTCACTGCAAGATATGACCTTGTTGTGCATACTCAACACAATTATTAATGAACTATGGAGTAGCATCTTCCCCATTTGAGGATATAGCTGTAAAGAGGTTTTGTTAAATTGTGAATGAAATTATTTTGTATGTTTTAATTCTTCATTCACATTTAACATAATCCACAATGTTATAAGCAAGACTTGTACATATCATTTGTTGTTAGTCTCTTACTTGTAAATTATTATTCATATAATTACTTGGAGTCTGTTTATTATTGTTTAAATAATTAATCTAAAATATGTATTGGTACTGACAGGACTGTATTAAAATATCATTCAGTTTATTTTATTAATTCCTGTGTAAATGTTGTAAAAAATTGTGTGTAAGTAAATTTAAATGTATATTATATGAACTGTGATATATATATTTTTTTATTAACATTACTGAAAGAGAAAGTAATTTTATGCAATTCTTCTGAATGCATTTGATTGGCTGTTGTCAAGGAAACCGAGTTAATTTTAGATAGCACGTGTGTGGAGCATGAGCTGTGGTATTCGAAGAGTTGATATGAGCTGAACTGGCTAGAACCAAATTTTGGAGAGAAGAATGGAGGTATTTTATTGGAAAACGAAAGTAAACAGGGGAGAAGCATTCAGGACAGCATGGAGTGAAGTAACGTGTGGCAGTAAAGGGAATTTGGAAATGCCATAAATAAATTAAGAAGGGACTGGGAAATTAATAGGCAATTAGGAATATTTCTACGGAATTCTAAAATTACGTCAAATTCCAATTGTTGTTTTGAGGAAGGATAGTGCAAAGCTGAAATTAATGCATAGAAGAAAATAAGGAATAAATAGATTACCTGAAACGAGTGCGTCAAGACTTGTGAAGCTCTATGTTTAATATTTCAGTTATATAGTGAAGATTCCTTTTGAATAGTGTTACTTCAAAGTGATAGTTAACTTCAGTTTTAAGTGTGCCCATAGCGAATCCAATGTGCAAAGGATGTAACCCGGTAAGAGCAGTCCATTTTTTTATATTTCAGCGTGAAGAAATAAGAGTTAGCTCCGCCCGATATATCTTAACATTAACTGTGACGTTCTACTAAAATTAGCCGAAGTATGGAGCTTTAAAGTGTTTCCCCCTTGAAGTGATAACTGCCTCATAATTGAATTAAGTGTTTGTTGACTAAGAGAGAATTAGAGAATTCTACTTTAAGAATATTTATTGTAAGATTCTGTAACATTGAACTGTGTGAACCATTTTTAATTATTTGGAAGAATGTAAAATTGACAGCTGGATGTCTGATGCTAATGTTTTATGTTTGTTATGAATATTTGAACTAAGTTGATTTGCATTATCTTGTTTTCAGAGTTATACTTAATGTACATGTTATATAATCCTGCATTAAATGTTTTTTTATTGATTTCAATTTGGTGTTTGCCTGATTCTCTTTCATTGCACCGCTCATAAAGTTTATCGGACCTTGTGGAAGCCTTAAATGATAATATTAACCTCGGCCTGTAGAAAAGTGAGATTGCTAAAGTTAGTTGATGATTGATTCCACTATATTATATAGACTAATCTGAATATAGGGTGGTGCAGGATAATATAAATTTCTCTATATTTGGATTAGTAATCAACCAACAATTAATTAAGATAATAAAAAACAGATAATTTAAATAAGAACTACATTCTAACAAGATGGCTGATTCAGAGCCAGGATGTCCGATCCAATGTTTCCATGACTCCTAAGATGGGACCAAAACAAGTTTCCTAATCAGCTAGTGATAATCCTCCTGCTGCTGCTTACTCTGACAAGTCATGCTGTAGGTAGTCTGGGTATAGCAGTATGTAGGGAACACTGTCGAGGAGGCCACATCTGAAGTTCGGGCATTCATTGGGGGGGGGGGGATATATGGGCCTCAGTCCTTCAGCTACGAGCCCCAATCTACAAATTTCCACCATGAAACCATAAAAGATAACTAAACAAACAGTAGTGTCATTGTGATTATTAAAAAAAAACTATAAAAAATAACAAAAAAAATGCAAAATTGTTAAAAATTCTATCATAAAAATTTTTAAAAGTAGATAAATAACAAATATACCTACCCCCCAAAACAGAAACAACATTAAGATTTTATACAGAAAGTTCTTTCACGTCCATTTCACCAAGATCTGGAGTATTAATACAAATATTAATAATATACCCCTCCATTTATATGAATCAAAACCCTATCTGCTATTTCTCACTGAACCCCAAATCTACAAAAGGAACCCCCCCCCCCCAAAAGGAAAAAACATTAGAAAAATTCCCAAAAATATTTTCCTAATTAAAATTATTATTTTATTTTTTTAAATTTACGTTGTATTTTCTATTTCTATGCTACTTATGAATTAGCGATCACATAAGGTGGGAATACCCTATAGCATTCGGGAATCCTGGCCGCTGTGAACGCAAACGAATAAAGTACTGCTCGGGCACTACTTCATTTGCCAGAGCCGGGCCAGAGGAGATCACAATATCATGTATTGGCGATCACTGCAGATGCTCAGTCATATCTCGTATGCAATGCATAGTGTGTATTCTCAAATCGTCTACTCAACTCGCCCCCCCCCCCTACACACAAAGATTAAATCTCGAGTGCTCAGCCTCCTCCAAGATTAAATCCCGAGTGCGCCACTGCTGCCAGTATTTTAGAGCTGTGTGTGTGGGTGTGATAAACATAGAAATGATATATGTCACGATATTTCAAAATTATTTTTATTTTATCTGTGATGAGTTGGATGTATGCTTACAGCTCCTCTGTAGTCTTAGTTATATGAAGCTTTCCTGAGAGACTGCTGAAGTTTTAAGTTTTCTAATCACAACTATTTTGTGTTAAGGTTGAACCAAGGAGTTCTGGTTCTTAGTACTTTGTTATCATAATACACCTCTACCATAATCATTTTCCCATTCACCACGTGACAGATAAAATGCAATGATTTTGAAACATGATGTAAATGTGACCTTCAGCTTCCTGCACAGGGTCTCATTTTTACATCCACCCAAGCTACCATGCCAATTCTTAAAAATCTTGGAGACTTACAAAATTACTACTTGTGGTATTTGTTACACATGACAGACTAGTGCTTGTGAGAAATCTTCATAGCAGAGCACATTACAGATTGTTAAGAAGAAAAGAAAACATGAGTCAAGTCTCACCTCACATAGCTGAAGATGAAGTGCTACAGCAAGAACTTAGATGGTGTACACTGCTTGCAGTAGTTAAATTATATTGAAAATTCAGAGGCTTGAGATGTTATACATCTCTACTTAGTATAACATAAGACCTTGATTTTTTGTTAAAACTATATGTGACAACTATGATACATACATTATGCATTTCATCTTAACAATACCACATGCAAATGATATTGAAATAACAGTAACAGAACATTACTGTTCTTAATGTTCAAATCTTATTAATTTCCTCTGATTTTAATGTCATATTGGTTTTTTTTACTCCTTAAGAAGTGTCCAATAATGAATGACTAAACAGTAAAGTAATTTTAGAAAAATGTAATTTTATTTTGAATGTGGTTTTTTTTAGAACACCTTCATAGTAAATGTACACCCCGGAAATTTCAGAAATGTTCCCTTTAAATTTCATTCTATGCAAATGGATAACAGGGAAGAAATATACTTGTAATTTGAATCCAAAGTTAACAAATATATATATATATATATATATATATATATATATTACTTGGTTTTTAATTTCTTTAAACAAATAAACTTTTCTTTTCCTCAATTGAACATTCACAAATTCTAAACATTCTCATAACCACAATTTAGTTGACTAACAGAAACTACATTTTCATATGAATACATAAATTTAATGATATCAAAATTTAGATTAATTTAAATCCTATGATATGAGTTTGTAAGGCTAACTTTTCAGCAAAAGTACCTTGCCTATTTTAATGAGAGCTAACAGAAACTACATTTTATGTAGTTTGTTAGGAATACCTTTCACATGATTCCAAGTGATGACTACTACATGAATGATGAGGTCGTGAAAGGGATTTAACGAATTACATAAAATGAAAGCTGTCATTAAAATGAAGTATTTTTGAAGATTTAGTCTCACACATGGCATATGATAGATTTCAAATTAATATGAATTTTAATATCATTAAATTAAATTTTTATTTTAAGAATAGTATTTATGACGTCATAACATGTAAATAGTAGTCATGATGAAAACATTAAAAATTTGTGAATTTTGTTCAACCTGGGGGGAGAATTCACGTGAAAAATTTTACTTAAAAGTCATTTCTGCAAATTTCATGTTTTAATAATTGTGCAAAGATCTCCTAAGCTATTTTTCACTACACTATGATTGGGAAGAATTAGTTAGCTGGGTTGTTTAAATAGTTACAAGGGAACTATTTCCATATGGTAAAGTTTATATTCATCAAATACGTATTCTCAGGCCAGTTTGCTTTGCATGTATATTTCTGCAAGAAAAATCTGTCTGTGTCTAAGATCAATTAATTTTACAAGAAAATACCTCAAAAGAGTTTCTTGTATTAAACAAAGGATTCAAACATAAGTCATTCCAACCTAGGGGTATGTATTGCAGATTACTGATTACAGACATTCACAGCTTTCATAATAAAAGCATCAAGGCAGTGTGGATCCAGAATGATTTAGGGAAGAATGACTGAGAAATGCTTATTAGATTATCTTAATATTTTTTATTAATGAAATTTAACTCAAAAGTCACAATTAATGTTGCTCTGATTTCTTGAAGGAGTAAGGACAATCTACGTCCCTAGTGTTTCCCAGATCCTTTTCTGGATCTGCTATTGCATCAAGAAAATAGCATACCTTTAATTGCAAGTACAGAAGCACTAAAAAAATAAATAAATAAACAAATAAACCTTAAAGCTGCCATCAAGATAGATATACTATTTCCTTGGTCTGTATATTGCAAGAAAAGAAAACAGAAGAGAGCAGAATGGATACAAGCTTTCATCTCCCATGTTCAGATGAAAGTTAATGATTGTTTATAATCACTACTCTCAAAGCTTATAATTATAATGCAGAACTGATTTTGAGCTGCAATATGCAAAAGAAAAAAGTACAATCTGATTAATGCAATTATAAGTAAATGCAGCATTCTCATTCCAGAGCTAATAAAATGTTACAAATAAGTTGCTTCTGATCAAAAAAGAGTAGGCTAAATTACCAATGCCCTTGGCATTGGTAATTTTTTGGTAAGATTTAACACAGTCATAAGGTAAAAGTAATTTTTCATTAAGTGCTCAAACTGTTAGCAGAATAAATTCAGAAGAATAATATCGATCACCTACATTAGGTAAAAGCCATAATCTTTAAAAGGTTTATAGCAACAATCTATACATTACTTGGGTGTATAACGATAACTGTGCATATTACTTTAAAGACAATTATGGTTCTCATTACCATGAACTAATGCAGATGCAATAATATTTGAGGTAGAATTAGATGAAAGGATGTGAGTTAGAAATGTTAAAGCTATTGCACAGACTTGAACACAGCAGCGAGATCGGATGGGATCTTCGCAATGGTGATAAAGGAAGGTTCAAGGGAATTAGCTGACTTCACACTTGAGTCTTAACACAAGCAATTCCTAAAGGGTAGAAGCAATAAGTATAAATCCATTAAAGAAGGGTGGAACTAGGGCAGAAGCAACTACTTATAGACCAATATTTCTGGAATGGTCATTTAGATCAGTGGTCTCCAAAGTGTGGTACACGTACCCCAGAGGGTACGCGAGTCAATACGTGTGGGTACGTCAAAAAAGTTTTATATTGATAGGAAAAAAATTAAGTAATTAAAGATAAAGAATATTACTTTCTTTCATTAATTAAACATATATCTAATATAGACAAAGATGTCATAAAGATCCTGTAAACTTAAATTTGCGAGTAGCGCACATTGGACGACTTTGCACACATAATCGTCTGTGGCAAAGCTGTCGTGATTTTTAAAACTAGGGAGTAAATCTCTTATTTCTTATTGCCATTGTTTGTAGAGCATCCTAGTGTTGACAAGCCCAACTAGAGAAGGAAAATTGCTTAGTTATCCTGCTCTCTACAGATGACACCACAGTTGTATTAATTATTTGACAATTAGTAGTAAGTTTAACGTGATTTTTTAGTATATACTGTTTCTGTGCAATGCCTTTTTGTGCTTACTTTTACGTTTACACTAGAAATAGTGAATTAATATTATCAAAATTGCTTACATTTTTTATAAATGTGTTTGATATTATCAATAGTAAATGATTATATTTAAATTTTACAAATTAACCCTCACAAAATGGATAAATGGTTAAAAAAAATTTCCTCCAAAGAAACTGTGAATTAAAGATAATTATGATAATACTTCTACATCAGACGAACAACAAGGAAAAGATAGGATTGATTCTTCTATTCAAACAAGTTCATTATCAGTCAAATTAAGTGATAAAAACATTAATCTGAAACTTAACAAAACCTTGCCCAAGAAAGTTCAAAATTATCAAGAAGACTACTTGAAATGAGGATTTACATCGACGATAGTCAACAATGAACCTCGTCCTACATATGTATTGTGTCATGAGACACTATGTAATGGAAGTATGAAACCATCATTATTAGTAAGACAATTAAAACCTAAACATGAACACAAATCTTTACAATTCTCTGAACGATGTTTGAAGACATGTAATTCTCAATCCAACAACTTAAAAAAATTCACTAAAATTAACGATAAATATTTGGGGGCATCTCTTGAGGTTGCATTCTTAATTGCAAAAGACCAAAAGCCACACACCATTGGGGAAACACTTGTACTCCCAACCACCATAAAAATGGTAGAAATAATCCATGTAAAGAATATGCAGATAAACTAAAATGTATTCCCTTATCAGCAAATACTATTGGTAGATGTATAGAAATCATTGCAGATAATTTAAAGAAGCAACATATCGCAGTATCAGAAGCCATCAAACCAGAATTTCAAGAAATTATGAAAGAAATGCAAGGCCATTGTTCACATTAAATATTGTAATAAATATGTTTGTAAGCTGTTAATAATAAAAATAATGTGCAACAATATCTAGCGTTTTTAATTATTATATGATGATACAAGGCATATTTCCTCTTTATAATACTTATTACAATAGATTTTTGCTCAATCAATTGGGGGTACACGCTATTTTTTTTTTCTGTCTTGGGGGTATGCGATCAAAAAAGTTTGGAGACCACTGATTTAGATGATGGAAAGACTAATTAGTTAGCAGGTACATCCAGAGGATGGTAAAGAGTACCCAGATTCTCTTTCTACAGAGGACAGCATGTTATAACACATGAGCATATCACTTTAGGAATCTGCTCATGTGTTATAACAATGACTGTAGACTTAGAAAAGAGGAATGGATATATTGCATTATTTTGAATGTTGCCAAAGTTATCTGACTAGATTCCACATTGGGGGGGGGGGTTGTTAAAGAAACTGAAAGGGATAGGTTTGCAAAACAGGCTTGTGACAAGGACAGAAGAGCTAACTGACAGGTATCAGACTATATTTAACTTGTATATTAATTAGATATTGGGGTTGGTCTGGATAGTAATATACATTTTTGATACAGACTCCTTGCAGCTATGGGCAAGGAGTCTGTATCAAATTGTTGTTGCAATTATTGCAATAACAATTAATGCATTCTGGACTAAGGACATTGCAGAGTATTATATTAACAGTAATTTGCGAGAAGTAGTCAATGAAGAATGATGATAAAGTTTAGAGGTCAACAGTGCTACAATTTGATGACTTAATCAACTTGTGGCTAAGTCATCACATCAGATAACTGCAATTTGAAGAGAACACTTAATACTAAAGAAGTCATTTTTCCATTGCATATAGCTTTGATAAGGCATATCTTACTACTGTGCTCAGATATAGACATCTGGATTTAGAGAAGATCTTATATATCCAGCCTATAAAACTGAGTAATAGATGAAAAAGAGGAGATATGATGAAAACATAAGTAGGTGGGGGATCTTTATAGTACAGACAAAAATGAGATATTTACAGCTCAATGGCAGATGAGAGAATTCAGAGTCATCCACCGCATAAAGATATGGGGTTAGGAAGCATGTGAGGTCAGGTTTCCTAATAGCAGTGGTGAGTGTGTGGGATGGACACCCATGGATATTATTAGTACGTTTTTCAATGAATATTTGCAAATAAAAATATAGTAGGCATTTAGACACAGTGTGACATGAAAAAGGCTCTCCCTCAACAAGTCTGACTCCATGCTTGCATAACATTAATAATCAAATTAAAAAATATTCAAAAACACCATTAAATTTCACAATATATATAAAGCAAAAACATACATGTAGCTTCAAATCCATCATCTCTGTTGGTGTGATATGAGAAGGATCAACAATTGGCTTTGGCCTATCTTGATGCAGCTGGATTAGGCTAGCCCATTGTGGCGGCAAGCCCACAAATTTTCCCTCCTTCCTATCATAGCCCGTATGAACTCTGTGTTCAAAATTTGTAGGAGCAGATATAATTGGCTTCTTCTTTTTCTTATTGAACATTGTGCACAACCTAAAATAATAAGTGCTATTTGTATTGTATCAAATAATGTATAAAAATCAAAATACTAATCTAATGAGAGAAAAAAAAAAAAAGAATAATAATAAACTCATTCTAGTTTCAAAGATCTTCTCCCACAAAAAAAATAACAGTAAGAATCTCCCAGGTCTTATCAGAAGTAGTCCAATTTCTTACATGTTTATGTAAGATATTCTAAAACAGAAACATCAAGAGAAGAAAGATGTATGCATCTAAAAATAAATTTCTCTTCATTATATGATAAGAAAATAGAAGGGTTCCCCCCACCCCTGCAAACTAAACAGATCCATAAATATACATTCACAGTAATTATGGACTCCACATTCTTGCAGGTGCATACACATTCTTCTCTCTCTCTCTCTCTCTCACACACACACACACACACTAAATGGCTACATTCCGTAGTAGCCAATCAACATTTTTGTACCTTAAAATATCTTCTTGGAAAATTATTACTCATAAAAATAAATAAATAAAAGAATTGTAGTCTAATAGCCACTGACAATCCAGGTATTTATTGAGAACTTTAATATTAGTATTCAAATTACAAGAAATACTAAATATTGTGGTCAGTTGCAATGCTTTGTTCTGCAGTTGGTTAGAATGTTGTTTTGTGATGGGCTATAAAATTGATTTTAATACACATCTTAATAATGTAAGCTCACTATAAACTTCAAGCTAAACTTTAGAACTGCGATTTCAGAAATTTTAGGAGGGGTGGAGAAATATTTTTTGTATTACTTATCCCAAACTGTTCTCTAGACAATGAAATTGCCCAGCTTTTCTGCAAAATTAACCCTTTCTCATCAACAGTAATATGTCAGATGCAATCATAGTCATCAAAATTATCACATTCCTATTAAATTTTGCCAAATCTCTTTTGTTTACAGAATATTAATAATAATGAATGCTAATCTAAGTCGATATAATGCAACTTATTTTTCTATCAACTTCATGGAAATATGGTGTGAAAGTAACGTTAACAGCCACGTTTTTAAATAAAAATTTTAAATAACATAATATCCTATAAAAATAATATCTCTGGGTGTGAATACTGTAACTAGAATCATTATGTCGTATTACACTGTTTATGAGAAATTTTATTTAAATATTTCCATATTCACTATGAAAAATGTTTAAAATGGTTGGGATTAATTGCTAGGGACAACTGTCAACAATTATAGAAGCATGCAGTTCTGTTCCTGAAAAAATAAAGTAAAATAAAATCACCTTTCTGCTAAATTCAGAAGACGACATATATAAACTATGATGATAATTTAAGTAAAAATCTCGCCTGAAATAATACTACTCACAGCTTCTTCCAAGATTTTGCGTTCATTTTGCTCAGTCCCATAAAAATTCTGTTCTAAAATTAACACAACTCCATAAAACTTCACTAAATTGTTTGCAATCAGTTAGTTTACATTTCGTTAGTATTTCATAATATATAACCAGAACAGTAGAACAGTTATATTTAAAGTTTTCCCTACAGGATATCGTTCAACTCTGATCGCAACATACTGGCTGTCAGTTGACTTCATTTGTATAACTTTGGAAACCTTAGTAGCGCCTTCACTAGCGGCACATCTGATCCACTTGATCCCGTAGCCCTAACGATAGACAGGAGGCTTCCATTGTTGACATCAGTGGGGCGAAAGTGCTTAACACTTCACTGGCTTCCATTGACTGCCCAACATCCGTATGGGAAAACAGCCACGCCTAGCTCGCAAGAGTTTCGCGCGAGCGGCTTGTGCCAACTTTAATAAAGCTTTTGCAGGAAACTGGTCGAAAAGTTTCGTCACGCAAGTATCCAACCATTTCATTTACATATCAATCACATATACACATGTTGCAATAACATACCAGACGTTTTTTCAAGGTGCACAATACGTGTTACGAAACATATGAAACAAAAATCATGGCATTTTTATTATCATTATCAAAAATATACTGAACGCAGTGGATCTATAGTAGACACACGAGTTCCGATGGGGGAAGGAAGCAAAGGGGATAAAAATTTAATTTTGTCTTAAAAATTACACGAAGTTTTTTTATACGATTACAACTGATATTGTTGACTGCTCACAAAACTGTACAAGCTTGTCAGGTGAATCGAAACCAAAATGAAAGCGACGTTATAATCTGTATGGAGTCAGACATTGACAACATTTATTATATCAGTGGATATAATAAATGGTTAGCGTCTTCGTAAGCATTATAATGCCAATGTGCCAACACAAACTACAAAAACCTGATGAAGCATTGCGACTAACAGCCAGGCTCGTAGCAAGGTTCGAACCCAGAGACCGGAAACGCCATCCATTCAGACAATCTGGTCCTTTTTTTTTTTTTTTCTTTCCGCTCTTTACTTGGAAAAGATTGGGTTCGATTATTGTCAGTGTGACAAACATTTCTTTGGAATAAGTGCTTTCCCCTCCCCCTGACTCATAATGACTTTTTTTTTTTTTTTTTTTTAATCCTCTCACATGAACAAACCGAGGAGTATAATGGATCACTCAAAGTGGCCTGGATAAAGATGTAACCCTGCATCTGTAGTGCCAAATTATCGACATGTTCTGGTGTTGGTGGAAAGAAGTTGGGATTAAATATTTTGGATCGATCGTTAATAGGAGAATAGTTACTTAAGCACTGTCCTAATCTCAATCAGGGCAGTATCTGAGAGTTACTTCAGGCCTACCACTTTGCACAATAACTAATCAGCTAAATAGCCATCTCATCTTCATCATTTAATCTCAGTTATCCCCGTCATTATAATCAATTAAGCTCAACATTGCTTTTTTGTTCCATATTATACATTTAATGTTAATGTATATTTCGTGTATGTTTTTCTTTCTTCAATTTTCATTCTTTCTTATACTTGCCAAGAAATTATATTCTTGTTTAATCCTTTATCCAAGTGTAAACAAACAAAATTGCGCGCGCATTCTCTTCATGACTCGAGGCTACTTGTGTATAGAAACTGATGACTTCATGTCAATTGCCTTAGTATCCCATAATGCAAAGTACACTTCTTTTCAGAAGTACATAATACTATGTATTATTGGAAGGGTCAGTACGCAGACTGGTTTCGACCTTTGGGGGTCTCATCAGTCGGAGCCAGACTCAGAAGAGATACCAAGGTTGAAGTAATGCAGACGTCATAGTTCTCAAATACAAACTGGACTTAATGAACACAATCCGCTTAATTTCGCACTACACAGACACAAATAATAAAACGCTGCTTAAAAATCGAAAATTCTTAAATGTACACAACAACATCGCTAAATAAAAACAATATCGATGAAGGAAGAAAAGTGTAATTGATGATCTGTTCCGATTCCGTTTAATTTATATACAGTTATAAAGCATTTCAAAAGTCTAGCTTTAACGATATTCTCCTATATAACAAACGTGGAGTAAAATCAATTTCACCGCGTTACTTGCCTCAATTCTGCACGTCAGTGTTTTAATATAACTTCAGTGATTGTCATTTCATCTGACACAGTGAAAGCCGTTAAGAAGCAAGCTGTGAAACAGTATACATCACATTTAAATTTATCATTTATTTATTTTTGTTCCCTAGAAACTGATCAGTGGTGCTCTGTTTTTCGATGTCCGCTTCCTATTTAGCTCAAGACTAAACTTGTACAGTTCCCTTTTCTACAGAACGTTCGAAGTATTATCAACGAATTCTCATATTACAGCAAAGAACTTTTTTTTTCCCTTTAGAAAACCATTAGATCTCAAAGAGAAAAGAAACTGCTGGTTATTATTAGAAAAGGGAAATTAGATACTATAATGCATAGAAAAATGTCAACAAAGGTTGCTTTATAGAAACAAATTGCTACTGTTAGCCATCTGTCAGAAGGGTATCGCACAGGCTCCATCTGAAACAAAATGGAACTATTTGTTCGCGTAGTATTCGATATCGGCTCAAATTCTACATAAAAAAAATCACTTATTGCCCTGCATGGTAATGGTAACAAAATATGCATCTGAATGGCTCGTCCATAAATTATGTTTGCTGTTATTCGAAGTTTTAGATCCTTCCCCTTCTGTTATAGTGTCATACACCAGTAAAATACACTGAGATGCCGACCTATTGTCACAAAATACTGATCCTTATTTCCCTCACCAAAGTGTTACGTCACTTTATGATCAAGCCCCCAAGTGATCTCGAAAATCAAAAGAAGCCCGCGACAAGGCAACATGCGTCCTCTTTTCACGCACAGGCACACAAAGCAAGAGAAAACTCGTTCTGTGTAACCCGATAGATATCCTAAAAACGAAATTTCTAACGCTCATGCACCCGGTGTGACATCTGGATTCATAATGGTTAGGTTCCCTGAGAAGTCATTCACACCGATGAGCGTAAATTGTTAATGGAAGTTGGAACAACTAACATGTCAAATTCGTGGATTTCCCCTCATCACATTTTCATCCGATTGGTTTTACATATCAAGCACATGAAGAGATCTTTGACAAGGGGGGGGGGGGGGGTGTTTGTTTTTACATAAGACTAAAAAAAAAAAATACTTGTCATAAAATATTTGGAATTGTTTAAATTAAAAAAAATGCATGTATTTATTTATTATCTATTTAGCGTCTATTATTTATTAGTTTTTTTTTTGATAGGGGAAAAAATCTCAGTTACCCCTCTGCGCACACTATCCCTGACTGTCCCCCCCCCCCCCCCACAACAACACTATATGAGGATTGGCAGTTCAGTTAGCAGTTCCTAAGGGACTCCAGGGAAGGAGTGAGTGTTGCTGTGGGGAGGGGGGGGGACAGTCAGGGATAGTGTGCGCAGAGGGGTAACTGAAATTCCCCACAGATGTAATAGGTTTGCATAGCTACTATGTCCGATTCAAATTTCATAATTTGAATTCATAAATTAATTTTCACACAGATGCCAGAGTTCGCCGACTTTTTGGTGCAAGTCAGTGGGTGGGAGGGAGGGAAGCCCTTTTCCCCGGAAGAAACTCGGATTTTTAATCCACTCACTGAGAAAAATTAACGACATGCAAATCAACATTAGTCAGGATTCTGATTATCGTCTCTCTCAATTAAACATGCCGTGGAAATGCACTCGACCGTGGAAATGGTGGAGACTGGCTGTCTGCCTACGTCCACAACATTAAGGTTAAAAGAGTTCCATTTGGACAATTAAAAGGCGCGTTAGCAAATTTATTATTTTTTCCCAAACATTTTCTCTTAAGTGTCTTAGTAAGTGTGTGTGTGGGGGGGGGGGGATACGTTTCAAGGAAAAGCTCGAATTTCTAGAGCTACAAAGTGCAGCTTTCTGCACTTTATACAAAAAGTGCAGAAATGCAAGAAAAAAAAAAATCGACCACAGAAATATTTCCTACCCACACTTTAGATTACACGTTCGCCTGCCCTATTTTTCCCCTCCCCAATTATGAAATTTTGAGCTACTACTAATACCTGTTATGGCAGCTCCTCGTGGGCTAAAGCTTCCAATGCAAGCATCGCTAATTTTAGCGCTGATTAAGTTAACATTTTCTAACTGGTTACGGTGGGGGACATCACAGCTGATGAAAGGGAATCTCTTAATTTATGCAACTTCGTTAGACTTGAACAGATTATTCATGCTGCTTAAATTATGCAGATAAGTCATTCAAAATGACGGCTTACTTTTTCCCTAGTTACTTTATAATCTTCAACTAATAAAAGAACAATCTCGAAACATCAGGAGACACCTAAAATTTTGGTGACTTCTTTCTTTCCAGTTACTAAGCAACAGATCAGTAGTGCGACTTCATCCCAGCGGAACCGCCAATTAGAATTCAAATTATAATAATACAAATTTAAAAATATATATATAATAAATGTCAAACATGCTTTTGTTCACATTCAGATTTGCATCGATGGAATGAAAAGCGAGAAACTGTTTCAGTGTATTGACGTAAAAGTACTTTTATTTTCAATGAGTATTCGAGAAAAAACAAAACAAAAAACTAACTGTTAACGAATACGTACATACTTTAAACACATTACGAAAGTTGTGCTGGCATAACGCAACATTCAAATTTGTTTCAAACAATTAAGAGTAGAGCTGATTGACAGGATGATGAAAAATTAATTTACTTGCTTCATATGTAAATGCTGAATCTCATATTAATAAATAATTGCCAGTCTAAATAAAGATGGAAATGGTAGTCTGAACCTTATTCGTATTTTCGTTATCGCACTCAGAGATGCGATGAAATTCTTGAATCTCCTTACAATGAATGAAACACTTCGCTTTAACGAAATTGTATTTCTAGGCGCCTTCCTTATACTGACGAAAAAACAGCACTATTCAACTTAATACTGGTGTGTGTGGGGGAGGGGGCACGTTCACTTGTATTCTGCTATAACACGAATATAATAAATGATAGGAACGAACGCGCCCCCCCCCACACACAAAACGAAGTATTTGAACGATCTCATGTAATTCCGATTTATGCTCAAAATTAAATTAGTTCACTTTGCAGCAACTACCAACTAACAATGAATAACCTTGAAACTGCTACTTGGCGAGTAGAGTACCTTGAGAGGCCGTTCTAACCTTGAAACGATGAAGCATGCACGTGAAATATTCTTTTAAAGCATCTGGTTACTTATACACGATACACTTTATAATTCTTCATACTTTTTTGGGGATTATATAAATTTGTCTATAAAAATCAGACGATGAGAGGAGAATATGGACATTTCCGCAATTTTTTTTTAAAAAGTAATCGTTATTGTTAACTGACATTTCCATGGACTTCCAGAACCAATTGCGAGAGGCCACTCCACAATCCGACTGATTCCATTTCATTAAATGCTTTTATCCTTCTATCTCTGAGGAAGGAGATTTGAATGTTCGTTATTAAGAAAGTTGGACTGAAGGCAATCGAGATTTAAAGAAAAGAAATAGAAAAGATGACAAAGGAAGGTGGCATTAGAAGACAAGAGACAAACCAATTTGACAGAATGAGAAAAACATGGTTTCAGCAAAAGTAGTTTATAAAAAAAGATATTCGAAGATTGGACATGGAGCATCATAATAGACACGAAAATAGTCTCAATGTGTACTTAATTGTTTAAGATAGTACAATGATGTTCAGAAAGTACACTGCTTGGAAAGAAGTCACGCAAACCCCAATGGGAACAAGTGCATTGTGCCAATGTAACGAGTCCCGTATTTGTCGCCGGTATAACGTGGAGGAATATGATGCTCCCAAGTCAGTGCAACTGCATCCGGGCGAAAAGGCTGCGAGAAGGGAACTGGCGGAGTTTGAAAGAAGCGTTGTGATAGAGCCATCACAAGTCAACAATCAGCGATACCATATTAGGATGGAGGCGAAGGGAGTAGACTGCAAGTGCTACCCACTGTGGACGACCCACCACACTCACCGAACGTGAAAGTACGGTGCAACGAAGGATAATAAGTAAAAACTGCCATTCGCCGGCCGACACGTTGAATGCATAGTTCTGGGAATTCACTGGAACACAAATCTGCACAACATTCAGAACGAAGACTCAAAACTTGGGTTTCCATGGTAGGGCCGCAATATGTAAGCCTCATTACCCGAACCAACATGCAGCATTGTCTTCAGTGGTGCAAAGAGCGTGTACAGTGCAACGAATCACGCTAAGAGCAGATGGACGGTTTGGCGACTGCTCGGTGTATCTCTTACTAGACTGCGTAACCCAAACTATGAAATTCGGAGGTGGCGGTGTGATGCTATCCTATTTTTTTTCTGATTTGGCCTCGGACCACTGTTTGTGGTGCCATGAACATTGAACTCAGATGGGTATCTGAACATTCTGGACAATGCAACACTTCCTACTTTTAGGATTTCTACAGAACTGACCATTGTCTCTTTCAGCAAAAGACAATGCACCGCGTCATAAAGCTGCTGTTGTAACTGCGTGGTCTGTGTAGATATGAACTCACCGCACTTGACTGGCCTCCACAGAGCCTGGATCTCAACCCTACTGAACATCTGTTGGATAAACTGGAGCGTCGGGTGAGATCAAGGGACGTCCGTCCCACAACAGTCCTGGATCTCGTTACATGCCTACATGAAGAATGGTCCAAAATTCCCGCTGATCCGTATCTACGCTTGTGAAAAATATGCCGTGGGATTGCTGCATTCATCGCAGCGAAAGGAGGTCTTCCATTTCATTAAAATGGACGCAGTGGTTGTTTGTTCCTCACACACCATGGTGTCCATTAACTTCTTTCTAAGCAGTGTATATGAAATGTGTAGAATTGTTTGCCAAGCCATAAACTTGAATTTTCACCGCACTCTTCTACAAACAACGTTTCCCTAACTTTTTCTTGTCACTAAACACTTCGCATCTCAGTGTATTTACGGACCACTTACATTCTTTTGAGGTTATTTCGTTTTTGAATAAATATATATATTTTAACATTTAATGCTCAAATATATTTTGATTTTGAAAACAAAATCAAAATATACGTATAAAAGTTAGAAGTTGAAAATTAAAGCTGTATCTTTTTTTTTTTTTTTTAACATGTCATTAGTTCTAGCATACTTCTGGATGTAGAGCCCGTCAAAAGTGTTCCGAGGTCTATTTGATTGATTAGTTTATACCAGTACATAATAACCTAACTGAATGTTTAAAATGATATAGAAGTAGTGTAGCTACAAACATGCAAAAGTAATGTTTATTATTTTTTATAATCATTAATTTCAAAATATCATGACGGGCTTTCATATATAAATTTGTTCATGTTTATCTCTTTTTTTTTTTTTAAATTTCATTTGCTGTCATTCCCATTTATCAAGTTTTTAAATTTCATCTTCAAAATTAAGTTTTAAAAAAGGCATTTTTTCAAACATGTTATTAAATCTAAAAGTATATCTAATGAATAAATATAATAACTGAAGTGTGGCACGCGTGAATTAACAGTTGTCATCTCTTAATTTGCATAATGCAGAGCAATCGAAATTATTCGCAAAATTGCCGTTCTTAATAATTAAAAAAAAAACTCAAAATAATGTGATTGAAACGATTAGGAATTGGGTACTAGTTAGCATGTAATTAATGGAAGCTGACTAGCTAATTACTTAACATCTGTCGCAATTTGAATACTAATGTACCACACGATTTTTTCAAATGCCTTCACAAAATCCAGAAATATCATAACTGCATTTTACCCATCTACCAGAAGTGCTACCGTATAATTACTTTTACGTGGTAAATGATTTTAATCACAGAGTGCAATGAAAATGATTTACCACTTTTTTTTAACGAAACTGCTTAAAATGTCGGCCTGAAGTCGAAAGAAATACGATCGTGTTGCAAAATTTTTTTCAAGCCAAGTTTTTCCAGTTTATGTTTTTTTCCAACTTTTTTCCTAAATGAAACTGACATGAAAAAAAATAATAATAATAAAAGACAATAATAATAATAATGATCTTATTATTATTGTCTTTTATTATTAATCCGCTTATTGTGATCGCGGCTAATTTTATCAATCGGCTATTGTTATCAAAACCAGTCGGTCCCAAAACACACTATTTAAAATGAATTAAAAATAATCCGTCTATTATAATCAGTTCCGGTTATTGTTATCAAAATCCCCGAATGTTTAGCCCTTTATTTAGTCGCGAATTTTCGTTTAGTTTATCGAATAAACGTTTAGTCTGAGAATTCTAAGAAATAAGGGTTAATCAGGAGAAAATCTGACAAAGAACATTTGTTGAAATCTTACTTTTTTTTTTTTTTTTTTTGTTAATCTTACTCTTCCGTAAATCTTATATCTTCCAGGCAAATGCGGGAGGGGAGTAAATACAATTTAACTGTGATTTTTCGAGTTTATTTTCGCTCTCTTTCAGTGAGTGAATTTGACTTTGTGCTCGTTAAAACATTATGGCAGAAGTAAGTAAAAAAAAAAAACGTAAAGATTTATCTTTTCAAGAAAAGCATAGAATTTTGGAGTACTACGATAAGTTGTCCAAAATGAGTCAGCGTAGTGTGGCTGTGAATTAAAAATTTCACAACTCTTGTGTAAGATCTTAATAATAATAAAAATATAAAACATTGAAACTTCAGCTCTTACTAATGAAAACATGGATGGGAAGAGAGCCCAATCTGGTAAGGATACTCAAGCTGAATCAGCATTAAAAATTTGGTTTAGTAATGTTCATGAAAAGAATACCGAGTGGCCAAAAATTATTGCTGAATATTCTCCAGAGGATATTTTACAATGCAGACGAAACAGGACTATTTTCATGCAATGCCTGAGCATACTCATTTGTTCAAAAATGAAAATACAAAAGGATTTAAATCTTCAAAAGAGCGAGTGACAGTTCTTTGTTGTGCTAATATGAAAGGTGAGAAACGAGAGCTCCTAGTGATTGGAAAAAGTAAAAATCCTCGTTGTTTAAAAGGTGTCAAAAGTTTGTCCGTTGACTACTGTTCTAGTGCAAATGTTTGGATGACTAATGACATTTTCAACAATTGGGTAGTTAAGTGGGATCTTAAATTAAAGATAGACAACTGCACTATACACACAAACAATTTATCGTTCAAGTATATCCAAGTAATTTTCTTGCCTTCGAACATGACATCGTTAATTCAACCATGTGTCCAAGGATCATACGCTTTAAGGAGCAAAATTTCACTCCTTAAATACGAATAAGACAAAACATCCAGAGAGCATGTTCTGGGTAACGGTTTCGAGCTATTTCAGGGTCAGATCCACGGCTAATTCTGGCATGGATCTGACCCATCATAATGCGATGATTTATTGTAATCTAATTCAGAAGCTCGTCTGTTCGATTTACTTTTTCTGCCTAACCCGTAGATTAGATTTACTAACAGTTACAAAAATACCGATTACTTTATTGCAACTTACTAGTCCACCTATTTGACAAGACCACGCGTCCATGGCCCAGTTTTTAAATGCAAAGTGTGACATACATAAGATAAACTGACAGATGAGGGTAAGCACGCGCACACGGCTTCTTTAGTAACATAATTAAATACGAAACAAAACAAAACGAGATTGAACAGTTCAAGCAATATAAATGTATGCAAACTATGTTCGGGTCACATTATAGGAGATCGCACAATGGATTGCGTGTGTAATATCGTGTGCACTGACCCAGAAAGTAGATTTAAAATAGGAACAGCACAATATCGGTATCTTTCTGGTCTCAAACATCTACTACTGAATCAACAATCTTTATCTATTATTGTACTGCATCTCTGAGATAGACCTTGTAATTCAGTCAACTAAAACATTTTCAAAACCGGATCCTTTAGAGTCCATAATTGCATAAACCTAAGCTACCAAATATATTTTATTAATATATGGTACAAAAAAAATCACTTTCCTTATTTTCCTGTCGGTGATACTTTTGTGTTCTTGGATCAGTTTGAAGGAGATGGGATTGGTAAAATGTTATCTGAGATAACTTCATTTCACCCCTTCATTTTTTTAACTAGACAAAACTAAAAGTATATAAAATTAATCCTTGGCTCCGTGGAGGAACCCGCATAATAATTTGAATGCTAAACCAACGCGAGGAAGCAACACTCAAAGGTCACTGCATTACGTCTATCAGCTAAGTATGTTCTTGTGTTAGTTTTGCAAGACGAGGAGAAATCCTGCTACTTCCATATGAGAAGTCACCTTCCGATGATCCCCCTTTATGCAAGTATTATTTATAATACTTGCATAAGGTTTTTTTTTTGTGTGTGTGCATTTTTCTCTGTACTCCGTGAGGCCCCCTACCGACTTACCAACAACTTTAGTTGTTGGTAAGTCGGTAGGTGGCCAGGAGTGCTTTGAGTCCACTTCTTTCTAACCTTGCAGACAATTTCAAGCATCTTCCTGGCTTAATTTTTTTTCTTTAGATTGTGTCAAGGAATGTCCAAGGATTTAGCTTTTGTTTACAAACTTTTTTTCACCAATAATTTGTACATTTGAGTCTACAGTTCACATCTAAAAGCTCGACTCTGATTACTTTTAAAACCTTTGTACATTTTTTTTTCTTTTCAGTATTATATTTAGTTTTATCCCGTTTAAAACTAAACGATCACTTCGTATTTCAAACGATCTGTATCGTTTGAAATACGAAGTGATCGTTTAGTTTGTGCTGAACTGTAGTGAAAATATCATTATCAACAATGTCGTTTTTGTCTTCCCTCCATGTGGATAATATGCACATATACATATCATTAAGTTGAATACTGTAATGACCTAATAATGTCCTAAAACATTCAGAAAGTATTTACCATTAATACTTCTGCTCGCTTCTTTATGTCTATCAACTGCAGGTATTCCCTAACAAGTTGGTTTTGCGAGACGAAAAACCTTTACACCTCCGTATGAGGTAACTCACTTTCAGTTGAAAAGCTTTGTAAAAGTTCATTGCGTTGTAGACGGAATTCGAATACCGGTCTTTCCAATTAAAATGCATCGTTGTTATCAATTGGGCTACGAAGGTGCTGTTGTAAAGTATCTCGCAAACCGCTCCAAATGAAATCTAGAATGCAACAAAACATATGCCCTGATAATCTGAACCAGTTAAATGGATGATTAGTCACAGATCTTTGGCACAGGATAAGGCGAGATTCATCTAAGTACACAAAAGCATCCGCATAAGGAATCATAGCGAAAGTGCGCCTCTGTAGATTGGTTAAAAAAATACTCTTTGATCGGGGGAAAAAAAAAAAATCTAGATTCTTGTCACGATGCCAGGAATAATTAAATGAGCCTTTTCAAACGAAAAGCAAGTTAGCCAGTCTCATGTGGGGTCAACAGGTTTTCCACTCTCTCAGAAATCGGATTTTTTTTTCCCCTCCCTCGAAATAGGTAAACCGGATAGAGAACACACGCAGTTAACAGGCGAAAATATATTTGCGAGGTATATTAACGTAGTAGGTAACTTCTCACAATGAATCCCAGGACTCCATAATTATTGCATCCAAATTTAGATTTATGGGAGCCCTATAGGTATTATGTCATTTCAAGTTGAACAAATCACACTTTTTGTGATTATTATTATTCAGTGTTCGTGAAGTACTCGGGTCAGCGAGAAGACTAATCTTGATAAAAGAATATCATTCAGTATTTCGTTATAAATAATTCGCTGTAGAACGTTTAAATATTCTCTTTCCTTTTGCTGCTCTATGATGAAGAAATAATGTTCCTTCCTTCCTTACACCCCTAAGTAATATTTCCCATCTTTAATGTCCTCCCCTTGTAATTCTATTATACACTTATTCGTCACTGCTAACAAATCATTAACAGTGCTTTATTAAAATCCGAATACCAACACAAAAAGGACATCGATTTCTGTTTGGTACCAATGCGACTGATGCAAAGTAGTAATACCATATTAACAATGATTCTATTTCTAGATAAGGGAAGAAGAAGGGGAAAAAAACTAGTAGTTTTCCAATTATTTTTTATTAATGTTCCAAATACCGAACATTATTTTGACTAATGTTCGGTATTTAGAAATAAATATATAATATAAGCTGAATGTGAATACATATCAAGAGATGAAACGAATGCATCGCCATTTCTACCAATGCACAATACCTGCCTGTCAGGTCGGTATCATATTCAAAATGCGGCCAAACGAATTCTTTGACTACCACAAGAATTGCGTAATCATCAGGCGTTAACTAATTTTCTAAACGACTGCCATCGTCCCTGAACCAGCACAGATAACTAAAGCATTTAGTATACTTACGTGCATGAATTGCGTGACAAGACCTCGTTAAAATCTAGCATCTTGGCAAACTGTGTTCACATAGCAATGACACCCTTCCCCTTGACAGAAAATACTCTAGAAGACCCCCGATAACTTTTGAACACGTGTGACAGTTAGTGCACGTGCCAGTGTAGTAGACGAGGGAGAGAGTGACGAACAGCAAGGCAAAAAAAAACAGCCACGGAAACTAACAGTCGCATTGTTTACATACCACACGGTACCAGGCCGTAACTAGAACGGAGAACAGGAGGTGTAAAAGGAGAGTAAATCTGTACGCAGGATGACAAACGCGGTTTCGTTTACGTCACAGACAAACCGCTCCAATCAAAATAACATAGTTAGAATTCCAAAATATATATTGGAATTTAGACTTTGAAATGACATCGTATTTACAATTGTGTTAAATTACGAAATGAGAATTTAAAAATGCAAATTAAGAAACGTGATTGATGCAATCAACGTATTTTAAATCAATATTTAAAATCAATATTACACCAAAAAAGGTTATCACGTGTAAGGTGAAGAAAATCCCTAAATTAGGATTATAGTGAAATTATTAAAGTTTTTCCCATTACTTTTTTTTTTAAAAATTACCTCGCTTGTCAATGACAGGATCAGCTCAGAAAAAAAAATTAATAATATACGCTAATGGGTTAAAACAGATTTATCCTAAATAAATGAATCCAACTAATTATGAAAAATTTACCTCTACAGCTAAAACAAGTTGAAATTAAAAAAAGTATTAACATTGTACGGAACCCAAAAATGAAACTTTTTTTTTCTCGTTTTCTTCCCCTCTATTTTTATAGCCACAGTAAACCAAAATCAAAATACGCATGCGTTAAAATTCCAACAGCATTCCTTGTAAAGTCACAATTGGTTAATTCTTAGAACTACCTGTTGTCACTAATATAAGAGGGATCACATAGGCAAGTGATCTGCCTACGGATGATCCTGGACGTCCCGTGGTTCTCCAGGAATGCCCAGATCCACCGGGACATAGTATCCCCCACATCTCTTCACTACTACCTCTAGCAGAACAATACTTCACGAAGGTGTCCACGCATCCAAACCGATAAATACAGCAAGCCGGAAACTACGACGGTAATGACCACTGGAAACATAAAAGACCAAAAGCCATCCTAACACCCATGGACGACACATAACCACTTCTGCCCCCTCAGGGCAGCTAAAATAGCTCACAAATCTCTCCCATCACTGTTTCCAAAAGAGACAACAGGGAATATAAAAAGCGTCAAGCTTCACCCTCTGCGCCAATAGCGCAGCTCTACCCCATGATCAACAGAAAAAGTAAATTCAATATTCAGAACAAACTGCTCATATACAAGATGGTAATACGCCCAGTCATCCACTTACGCAACTCCTGCATGGAGTCCTACTTCGAAAACAAATATTCAAAAGCTGCAGAGAATACAGAACAAATGTTTGAGAATGAATTTGGATGCTCGGTGGTTTATCAGAAATTCAGAGACGTCAACATACCCTACATCACATCTCTCCTTCACGACCTAGCTGAAAAGTTCTTCATCAAGACAATTAATCATCCGAACCCACTGATCAAGCAAGCTTCAGACTATAATGAAGCAGATTTCTGCAAATACAAGAGACCCAAATCAATTCTATGCTCAGCTGAACACAGTTAATCTCACTGCCCTTTCAGGGCGAGCTTAAAGCTCAATAATTCTCCACCCAAAGAACTTTCCTTTTCAGATGGAGGGGAATATGAAAAGCATTTATGCTTCACCCATCAAAACAGTATCGTTCTGCCTCTGCGCCATTAATGTCCTGCGTTCAAGTGCTCTGGCCTACACCGTGTGGTGGCCGGGATAAGAATAGCCCCACCGTAGCCTATGCATGTCGTACGAGGCAACTAAAATGGGTACTCAGGGAGGGTAATGGATGGCAATGCTGTAGCCAATGAAGTTTTAACTGAGACTCGGCTATTGCAGTTACCCTCCTGCTATGATCAGAGCTTATAGCCTATATTACCCCATCCATACAGTTTTTTCTACAGATAACGGGGAATATGAAAGCATTCTTGCTTCGCCCATCTAGCAAAAAAAAAAGTGATCTGGCCACAGGTTTCTGGTGAGATTTTTACAGGGTAATTCACCATTCACCCCCCCCCCCATTTTATTTGGGCTTGGGATGGACTATAGCTGACGAACTATACAGCAGTGCATTTATAGTTAACTCAATTTATATTAGCCTATTACAAAACACGTTAGTATATGTATTCCAAATACAGAATTTTATCGGACTATCAAAAATATTAAGCAAAGATCAAGAATATTTGCTAGTATATACTGCATGCACACACACAGAGAGAAAAGTGAATACTATGCGATACAAAGGATAATACATTTTACAATACCAATAGGAGAAATTAGAATACAAAGATAAACGTTTGTTCAAATTTAAATGCAACTTTGAAACTTGTTCTAAGTAGGATATATATTGGATACGTATATTTACACGGCTGAAATGAAAGTTTTTTTTTTAAATATAAAATATGAATTATGCCAATACCGCAAATGCTTCTAGAAAGCCAGAAAAAACTGTTCCTGTTGAAAGCGTGCACGTAAAATATTCTATTTTAATACCAAAGACTACAGTTTTTTTTTTTTTTTTTTTTGTTGTTGTTCTTTTTTTTTTTTTCGGAGTATAATTACGCATCTAATAAGAGAAACAAAGTCATTAACCGACGAACAAGTATAATCACTTGAGCTGCATGCCAAAACGACATCCGCCTCATTAGTTTGCGTTAAATAAAGCAATCAACCTTTGCATTAGCCGTCTATTTTAAGAAACAATGCGAACCAATGAAAGCGTCAAAAGTTAATATTTTGATTATACAAGTTACGACAATAGAAAGATTGCTATTAAGTGCGTAGGGTGGGATAGATGTACAATCTTAGAATCGTATATAGCTTAGAAGTAGTAACGATTCTTCAGCAGAAATTCCTAGAGCTGACAAAATTTAGTTATATGAAAGCAATTCTAGTGATAAAAATTCTTCATTACGCCGTGTTTCCCCCCCCCCTCCATATCAATATAGGGATTTATTTTTATTTTTTTTCATTGATAGCAGACTGAGTAATGTCCCTCTGGCCACGGCAGTTCGGTTTCAATTTTAAGTACCACGAGCAGGGACAGTCTGGACTTGTAGAACATTCTGTAAGTCCAGACTGTTCCAACTCATGGAACTTAATGCAACCTCCAAAGCAAAGGGTTCTCGTCTGTTCGCGCTTTTTTTTTAATTATTAAGACTTCAGTAATAATTATCATATATTTGTGCTTTTGTTCCTATTATTTTCATACAGATGATATCTTGATAAGATAGGCGAAAACCTTATTAAATAAATTTTTAGGTAAGTAACAGTTTTATTAATTTTTGAGATGACCACTGACTTTTTAATTAAAAAAAAAAACAAAACATGCTTTATTTGCCGCTTCCTTGTCCGTACGTACTTGAAATAATTCATGACCCCAAACAGTGTAAATAATAAAATATTCGTGTAGACAACGAACGAGCCATTTTGAATTGTTAGAAAAGATCAGTATAATGACCAATGATTTTCAGTCAAGCCAGCTGTTTGTTTTTTTTTTTGACACGAAGTACAGTTATACAATGTATTCAGTAGAATGACTAACTGGGTCCAGATATAAAAAAAAAAAAAAAAAAAATGCCGGATGTACTTATTAAAAAAAAGATAAATGGATTACCGGTGCAAACCATCCAAAACAATGTTTCGCATGACCAAGTCTGTCAAACATTCCAGAGCAAGTTTTTTGTTTTGTTTCTTTTGCACAAAATGCAACTATCAACCTGAAAGAACAGTGAAGGAATGCGTGAAATGATCTAGTTAAGTTGGATTCCACTCAGTAAATAGATCAACATTCGCAAGTAAGGTGGTTTTGCTGGTCAAATAGATAATATACTAGAAGTAAGAGACTGTGGATTCGAATCCCACTGTGGGCACAGACAGATATATATATATATATATATATATATATATTGTGTGTGTGTATACATATACATACATTGATCCCATACACGAAAGACCTATAAGCACATCAGTGCCGTGTGTTTGGTGTGCAGATGAGGACTCAGGAGTTCATTGATTACTGTTATTAAGAAATGTAGGTTGTAGTTCTTTGGTAATACTTCACGAAGAAGGCTGTTCCAGAGGGCAGAGGTAGATGGAATAAGGCAGAGGAGAAGCAGGTTCAGTGTGTTTGCAGTTGAATCTGTAAGAGAGACATCATTCATGAGCCTAATAGCTCGACTCTGGACAACGTGAACAGTCTGTTAGATGTTTGTTAATGCCTTCAGGCGGTGGATGAATTTCATCAAGGTCAGGTAAAATCCTTAAGGTCCAGAGCACAGTTTACGAATTTTACCCAACCCTTGGCCTGCTCACTGCGCTAATGTATAGGTTTACAACTGCCATTGGTAGAATTCACAAAAGAGCACATAATAGCATGACAGGAAGTATGTCCACTGGACTGTCAACTGCAATCGATTAGAATTTATCGCGCAATCCAAGCAAGTTAACTAAATTAAGATATTATATCAAAAAAGCCAGCCTGGTTGGTCGAGTGGTTAGCGTATCCGCTCTCCAACCAACAGGCTATGGGTTCGAATCTCGCCGTAGACATGGATGCATGTGTATGTGATGGATGGAAGATGAATTTCATCGCCTGGTGTGAGGCCACCGCCTCACTTCTTGGAGTCCTGGAGTGGCTTGTAGATGTTCCACGTTTTATCTTTAGAACAGGATTTCCGGTCTACATAAGAAACAATTTAATAAAGATTTTTTAGCCGGGTACCACCTACAACTGTAATAATTGTTACCAATGTAACTGTTGGTTTATAATCTATCATAGGTGGAAGTCGTATAAAAAAAAGTCCCCAAACACCTTTGTTAGGATCCATTACTTCTAATAACAATGCTCTATTCAAAGTTGTTTTGGGTACTGAGTATGAGATGGCTGTGCAAGTCCTTGTCGACTAACTTAAGGGAAGAAAATTATGCATGTTAAATAAACAACACTTGAGATTCAATGAAACAGAATCGAGCATTAGATTTATCAAACATATATTAAAATACAACTGCATTTTTAAACGCAATCTTCGGAAAATTCCTCAAAATTATGTTTTATTATTCAGGAAAAACTTAGTTTTACTAGACCTTGGAAGGGGGGGGGGGGCTTCATACTATACTGAAAGGTGCTATGCATACTACAACTATCCTTTTCGGAAACTCCAACCATAACCTTGTCTATGCTTATATTTCAGATAATCTCAGTGTCGCATCCTTGGGCACTAGAACGAGTACCAAAATGGCATGAATTGCGTGATTTTTACATTTTTTTTCCATACGGTTTCTACTCTCCTGATCCAAACAGCTTTTCCAATAGAATAAATGAAATAATCATTGATGGAATAAGGGCCTTCATTCCTCACCCAATACAACTCTCCTGACTACAGACCAAGGCCTAACAAATGTGCCAAAAACAGTACATAATGATCTATACACCTCACAAACGGCAAATCCAGAACTCCCAACTCCAATTTCATGCTTACCTTACCATCTGTAACATCGGTTACTACAAAAAAAAAAAAAAAAGTAATCCATCTGTAAGTTCATTGGACATCATCAGATGCCATATGGTCACTCTGTTGTTTGGTAATGTGCCACACCAATCCTCGCCAAGTTGTCTTCTTGTATGTTTTTCTGGAGGCTTCAACTCTATTAAGACATACCATCCATCCAGCTCATTGAGAGTCTGCTTCCTCTTTTTTCAGGGCCTTTACCTTCTATTACTGTTTTTAGAAATCTCTTTTCATTCTTTTAATATGTCCAAAGTATTTGACCTTTTTTTTTTTTTGTCAATGCACTTAAGGAGTCTTAAAGTTCTACCGAAACTTTCTAGCACCCATCCATTTGTCCACCTTTCAGTATACGATATCCTCAGTTTCCTGTAACACCACTTCTCAAAAGCAGCCATCCTTTTTCTATTACACTTCTTTAGGTTGCAAGTTTCACATTCATAAGTCGCTATTAAAAAAAAATAATAATAATAAATAACCAGAGGGCAGATTCAGACAATTCACTTCCAGTTTAAATGACAATCGATAGTTCTGGTCCCTCGCTAAGCTAAGGGATGCAACTCTTGTATTTCTATGCTTCCACCTCTCTCTCTCATCCAGAGGACACCTTGGTAATCAGTCCCTTTCCTTCAACTCTTGTATATACATGGCAAGAGTTCCGACTAAGATTCCTCTTCCTTACTACAACTTAGACATCGAGCCTTGTATGGGATAAGGATATCCCATCCTTTGGAATCCACAAAACTCTGTCCTCTTCCATTCAAGACAGCTTCTTGCATGTAACTCCTAACAAAATATAAATCACAAAACCCACCTAATCTTAAAATACTGGTATCACATTTGAGGTAGTGTACAAAAAATATATATCTAGCTTAATACTATACTGAAAGGTGCTATGTAGCCTTCTGGAAACGTTTCTGGTGGCAGAGAAAAAATGTTTGTTATAAATATGCTTCTAGTTGCAGATTTAGAAAAACCTTTTGTAGGGATCCGGTTCCGATATACTTGATCTTTGGAACATGCTAGTAGGATCTGTAACTCCGCAATTTTAGGATTAAGAGATGACTGCAGTATATACCGCCATCTCGTGGTCCTAATTCTATATGCTTTCAGTCATTAAAAGATACGAGATCACGTATCGGTAGTATTAAGTTTTTTTTTTTTTCGTTCTAATTATATTTCTATTAACAACATGATAGTTCGCATTGGCTTGACGAAATTTAATGAACTTTGGTATGTAAGACCGCTATAAAATTTGCCATATGGTTTCGAGTGGACTATTTTAATGGCAAAATTACGCACACAGAATAATTTGCAATATATTCAAAATGCTTAGTTACCTGCGTCCTACGGAACCATTTAAGAATGCTGCTGGTCAGTAGTGTTGATCACAATGGAAAAACAAAAGGATTTTGAGGAGTTCGATGATAAGGGGCTCAAATTGTGGGTTGCCTGGCTGATGCCACGATTTTGAAAACAGCAGAGCTGAGTGATTTCTCAAAAGGTGAGATATCCTGGATGTTTAATCAGTGGAAATCCACATTGCCTGTCTAAGAGGCGTAACTGTGGTCCTAAGACAGCCTGTCAGGAACGAGATCGCCATCGTCTGAGAAGATTTGTACAGACAAACAGAACTTCCTGTGTGCAGCAATTAACCGAAGCATTTAATGAAGGCTGTTTTCCTGACCCATATCTCACCGAACTATGGGCAGGGAACTGAAGAGGATCATTGGTACTGGCAGTCGCATGCCTATACGTAAAAATGAAAGTTTCTAATTCAGTGGCAGGGTGTGAAAGGGAGAGCCACCCCATGCATCGGTAGGCTGGATCTTTCCTCCTGGAAACTAGGGCTCTTCTTCCAGCAAAACAAGCAATATATTTAAATGGATTTACTGGGTGTGATCTTTCCGGACATAACAGAATATAATTTTACACAAGTCAAAAAGAAATTTCCCGCCTTAAAACTCAGTGACGTCCTTAAGAGAAGCATTCTCCACAGTTCAGGACCTATTTTTAACAATCTCAAATCCCTAATACTTTTAATTTTACGATGTCGTTCATTTTAAGAGTACCTCAATTATGCATCATTTCCAATAACAGAGTATAATGGGGAAAAATATTAACAGTTTCCTGCAATAACATTAGTTGGTAAATAAGAGTGAAACATACGTGATGCAGTTGTAACCTTGGGCTTTTTATAAAATACCTGTCGTCATTCTTAATTATAGCTTTTCTATCCGTTTGCCTCATTACATAGGCGTTGTCAGCAAAAACTTCCTATCAGAAAGTACACGTCAGCTGAATAGGCAGTGTTGCTTACTGAAGAGCACATAGGGTGTTGTCAGTAACGAAAACATGAAAATCATTTGTCAGAAGTGAATGTCAAACTCGGATCAGTCGCAATTACTTTCTTGAATATGCTTACAAGCCGCGCCTATACCTTTTCAAGTCGATTTTTATAATTCCAAATTTTTTGGTATACGAAAGAAGTCTTAACCAGCTAACAGTTAAATTTAACTATTTCGACTTGCAATAACATCTTTATACTCTTTTTTTTTTTTTTTTTTTAATTAGCATCCACAAAAGCATGACTTCTTCAATCATTTATAATTCGATTCTCTAATGATGCTTCTAAATGTTATTGCTATTTTACGAGGGTGGTCTGAAAAGTTCTCGGCCTAACAAGGAAAAAAAGACTTTATAATTTCAAAATTATTTTTATTTTTCAACATAATCTCCCTTAAGACTAATACATTGATTCCAGCGCCATTATCCCGTCCTCAGTAAGATCTGCAAAATACTCCTCTACAGCTGCAATCACCTCTTGATTCGAAGAGTTTTAGTTTTGGGAAGAGATAGAAGTCAGAGGGTGCCAAATCTGGGGAATAGGGTGGATGTTCCAACAATTCATAGCATAGTGCAGATCCCTTAATTTTCCCATTGCCAAAACACCTGTGGGCAGGTGAATTGTCCTGATGAAAGATGATTTTTTTTTCTTCTGCAAACCGGTTCTTTTCTCACGAATTTCTTCGTCTAGTCTCGTTAAAAGATCGGAATAATATTCCCCGGTTATTGTTTTACCCTTTTCAAGATAATTAATAATCAAAATGCCTTTAGCATCCCAAAACACCGATGCCATGACCTTTCCTGTTGATGGAACCGACTCTGTTTTCTTTGGTGTTGAACAACCGGCTTCTGTCCACTGTTTTGACTGCTGTGTAATGGCGAATCCAAGTCTCATCCATAGTAATAAATCGAAGCACAAAATCAGTTTTATTCTTGTTAAAATGCTCCAAGCACTGTTCAGCGATTTTCATGGGAGAATGTTTTTAATCTGCTATGAGCAAGTGCAGAACCCAACTCGAAAAAAGCTTTTTCATTTGTAATTCTTCATGCAAAATATATCCTACGTGTTCTTTTGAAATGCCTATAGTCTCAGCAATTACAAGCACTTTGACTCGCCGGTCATCCAATACCATATTGTGCACTTAATCAATGAATCATCTTCAAGACTGGTACAGCCACGTATAAACTCGGCAGCCCATTTCTTAATTGTCGAAAACGAAAGAGAAGAGTGCCCATAAACTTTTATGAACTTCGAATGAATTTCTTTTGGCGTTAAACCTTCTTTTACAAAGAAATTTATAACTGCACAATACTCAATTTTATCCATTTCAAGGGATACAGACAACACTTTTGCTTCAGACAGCTGCATAAAACAAACTACTTGGTAGAATGACTTGCAATTTCACATGGATGCTTATGACAGATGTACCAACTTAGAAAAAAAAAAAAAAAATCGTGCCGATAGTGTTGTCATCGATGGTCGAGGCCAAGAACATTTCAGATCATCTTCGTATTTAAATATATTCTAACTATTGATCTTGTTAGGTTAAGGAGATAATAAATCCCGTATTATTTTACAGCCGGGTACTAAACTCGGAGATCGAAATCTAAGAGTTTCATGCCGAAGAGCTATCGGCGAGTCCAGATGGATTTCGATCTCCGAGTTTCGTACTCGGCTGTAAAATAATACGGGATTTATTATCTCCTTAACTTTATATCGCCGGAAAAATAGCCTCTTGGCTCTTTATTGTTGATCTTGTTTTTATGTTATTTTGGTTTGTGATGGTTTTCTTAAAGGTGCTTGCGCAAACTTTGTGGGTAACGTTTCTGCATCTATAATTCCAGAAAAAAAGAGAAAGATCAACTTTAGAACTCGGTGTTTCAGATAGCGATATATCAGATGGGATTTAAGGAATGTGATAAATTGGCAATGTCTATTGCACTTTCATTCCGACGTCTTGAAATCGTCGACAGCTATGAACCCGATTAACGGTGACAACTATGGGCAGAGAGAGAAATGACCTACCAATAGGGCTAAAGAGTTCAGTCTGCTCTCTGAGAAATGAAGGATTTATTTTAATATCCTTGATGCGGCTGAAGGGTATCCAAACAGTTTCTATTATTTTGCTAATTTCCTGAGTCATATTGTTTACTTGGATGTTTTGTAGAAAATTCTTTGAGTATTTCAAGAATGTTACTGCATGCTTGGAAAGCGTAATCATTCATCTGGTTTTGTCTGAATGTTAGAACGTTCTTTATTTTTATTATTATTTAATGTTTTAACATTGCTGACCAATCTTGTGTGACGTGGTTTTCACGTCTGTTGGATTCCGAGCGATAATGCTAATGTTATCAGCAATCTGAAAACCCCGAGAGATAAAATCGTGTACAGCTTTCCTTTTTTGGAAATTGCTTCCAAAAGAAGCGCGATTATTCAGAAAGAGATTATCGTTTGGATGAATTTCTTGTGCCACCATTCAAGCTGGCTAAATTAATGTCACTTAATTGGACTTTTGTAGCTGCTTTACAGCAGTGTGATGAAAATGAATAGAGACCTGTTTCTTAGAAGGAATCCTTGGCTACTAGCGTTCTCGCCTCCTCCTTTGATGCCTTCGAAAATCTCGTTTAAGTTGTTACGATCGCTTAAAGTTAAGAGATCGTAAAACAAATACGGACTGCTTTCTTTTTATATGCCACTCACCTAGATGAGTTAAGCAGCAACAAAACTTGCATGGTAACGAATGCGTACTTTTATTGCTTTCGGCGTGAAACCGAGGGGGGGGGGTTAAGATAAAAGTGGGCTACTTATCATTCTACATGTCGTGTTAATTTGTAGTAAGGCCGGTCGGTCTATGTATGAGTTTCAAGGATAGCAACAGTGATCTGAATAGAACTAAAACAGCATATAAAGACTGTTGCTTCTGTTTAACCAATGCATCTGGAATTTCTATTAGAAACATCAGAAGCACATTCAAACTTAGATTAAGACTAGTGTGTCAGTTCTTAGATCTTTGAGAACCTGCTCCACCACTATCAGAGGATACGAATAGATAGTGAATCTACTGCTTCCGGTGTGAAAAGGAAGAAGTCACTGGCATCGATGAAAGCACTTAAAAGTCAATAATTTTCATCTGATAAAACAGAAAAAATTAAATTGAATTTGCACATTTATTTCTGTTTGCAAAAACAGAAACAAATCCCTAGGAGTTTGTGGCTCAAAAAAGCTTAAACACACACACACACACACACTTCGGCTGCAAAGGCAGACCGAAATGAGAAGACTTCAAGGCGGCTTGAAAATACGTCCACGGTTCACGGAAGTAAAGTGGTGCAAGTCTACCGCTAACCACAAAAGATGGCAGTTTTGCAAATCCTCGTATACCCAGCAGTAGCAACGATGGAACATTATGCCAAGAAAGTATGGAAAAAAAATTTAAATTCAGAAGACAGAATATTATACCATACTTCTCTTTTGCCACTATTGTCTATTTAAACCGATTAAACTGGATCCGTGAAAAACTTGAGTACATAATCGTGATTTTAAAGTAGCAAAACTTAAGTCATTTGTTGGATCTCGAATTAGGGAAGTATTAAAGTCGATTTTGAAAAGTCTCACAAACAACTTGAAACCAAGAAACAAAAGTGTTGTCGAGAGTGACAAAGGCTGAAAATGCATAAAAAATTTACAACACACCAATGATAAATATTGATTTCATTCCTGGAAACTTGGATGCCCATTGATTTGGATTTCAGCTGAAAGAACTAAGGTTCAAACCAGTTTTAACTTGTGGATCTGAGAGCTAAGAAGCAAAACACTTAATCATAGAGACCAAGGAACTTGACATCATTCGATGTCAAATTCCTTTATGATATCATTTTGAATATGAGACTGTGAGCAGAGCTTATCGGTTCACATTAACAAGAATAGGAGAGAAAAGGTCAAAAGTTACTTTTATTTGTATTTTATTTTTTATTTTTTTACCAGGATGTAAGGGAAAAGAACCAGGAGAAGACAAATATCTCTATGGATTGATACAGTATGAAGTGCCTTATCAGTGCCAAATTAATCTGGTATAGATTAATTTGGAGGAAAACTGTCGATAGGAATTCAGCCATGGTGTAATTTTTCATGTAGTACTATCATAATATAATTTACACCTCACCCCGCACGACGGTACATATCAGGAATTCTATAACGATGACAACTAGGACTATGAGACTAGTGTATTATGTCTTTAAATTGTGCGTGTTCCCGGAGGGATGAAAAATCCTTCCATTAGTATGAGACCAGCTGTGTCACCTTCATGTGAAAAGTCCTGATAAAAGGTCTTCGCGTCCTAGACGGGATGGATTCGAATCCAGGTCCTCCCAGCAAAAGGGAGGGGGGGGAGTAAATAATAAGACAGGTAAAAGACTCATCAGGAAGACATCACGGTAATGAAGGAATAATAAAACTTGGCCACACACATTTTGGCATACGTGTAGCAGAGACCTGAAACGGAGAGGAAAAGTTCATTTTTAAATTCATGGTATTTCTTGAAAATCCCTTCAACGTGTAAGGATCGAACAAATTTTAACTGTAACATCACTTTCCGAAAAAAAGTTTTGCATCTTTCTAATTTTTCTTTTACTTTATAAAAATAAATAATAACAGATTTCACTTCAGGAACGCAATACTCTAGAATAGTTGCATTTCTTCAAGCTGTCGGTATTATCTATCCAGAAAGAACCTAAACTTTCTGGAATTCTGTCATTAGGTATTTATTTTTTTATCCAACAAAATTTCTAGCATTTGGTATGCGTCATCTTTGACTCCAGTGATGTGAAAAGGACAACTTCTTTTTTTTTCTAATTCAAGACATACGTGAAAAAATAAAAAAAAGTTTGTATAGCTAAAGAAATTTAATTTCTTGATTAGTATAAGGATGTAGGAGATTAGATCATATAAGGAAGATATTAGAAAAATTCTGAATGCTATACACCGTAGATCGAATAGCGAAAATGCATAGAAACTTAGAGAAAAAGCATGTTTCAAGGATGGAGGATGACCAAGGGAGACGTTCAATACTACCAGGACCGACGGAAGCGGGCGTGCAGAGCATGCGAGCGCCGCTACGAAGGGGGGCGCCGCCGCAGGAGCACGGTTCATAAGTTCATTTTTAAGAAACAAAATTTTTATCATAAAAACAAAAAATTCTTAGAATGATCAATATTAAAATAAATAAGGCCGGATACACCGAAAAAAAATTAAAAAAAAAAGTATATTGCCGCCTCTTTGATCAGCCGGCTGTTTACAATTTTGCAGCGAGAGGGCTAAATGCTTGCCTGCAGAATGTTGTGTCTACTGCAGTCTATCTAAAGTGAAACGGTGAACAGTTTTTATACGCAGTAACGAATTTTCGTACAAAGCATTTGTTGCTAGTTGACCAGTGATATGGTACGCATCTCAGTAGGCTACTGACAGTAGTGCAGTACGGACTATTATTTCGTCTCTGTCTCGTGTTGTGTAATAATTTCTTGTAGGTATAAAATAGAAATAAAATCAAAAATTAAAAAAAAAAAGTTATCCGGTGCACGTCATGCTGCAAAAGAAGATATTAAGAAACAAACTGGGGCTCTTAATAAATTTGTTAAAATATTAAAATATTCTGATGCAGATTGTAACCAACTCGATACATCAGAAATCCGAGTTGAAGAACCGTGCACATCATCCAGTTTTCATGAATGAATTATTGAACAAGATAACAAGACGCAGGATTCAAGTTAGGACATTTAAGTTAAAACAGTTAGGAGAAGATTTAGTTGTAGTTGACCACGAAACTAACACATTGTTAGGTCTGTAAATTTAGAAGATTCAGGTGAATGGGGAAATACTGATGAAAAATTACGAGTTGTTTTAATTGAAATAGGGCCTGTTCAAAAGAAAAATATAATATATACCAGAGATACATATGGTCGTAAATTTGGCGACGTATTATAATAGAAAAATGGAAAACGGGGAGCTCGTGCCAAGAACATGACTCATTTATTTCGAAACTTTAAATTCTGTTTTTTTTTTTATTTTGTTGCAAACTTTTCGCACCTACTGAATCAAGTAGTCTTGTAGAAGGTTATAACGATTGGAGAAATGTAAGTACAACTTTGATAGACATGAGACTAGTTTAACTCACATGAAAAGTTTCTTAAAATGGAAGGAACTTGATAAAAATTTAAAAAACAGAACTACTATTGATTGTCAGACTCAAAGCATGTATGAAATGGAAAAGAAACATTGGACGAGTGTTTTAGAACGCTTGATTGAAATGATAAAATTCCTTGGTAGCCAAAATTTAGCTTTTCGCGGATCATCTGATAAATTATATGAAAGGAATAACGGCAATTTTTTAAAATTAGTCGAACTGTTTGCGAAGTTTGATCCCGTTATGGAAAATCATGTTGAAAGGGCCCTACAACGAAACAATAGAGTACACTATTTGAGTAAAGACAGTCAAAATGAAATATTGGAAACTTTAAGTAACGCAATCAGGAATAGAATTTTATTATCAATTCGAAAATCTAAATATTATTCCATAATTTTAAACTGCACACCTAATGCAAGTAAAACAGAACAAATGACCATTATTATTCGCTTTGTTTCCTGTGACAATGGAATTGTCAAGATCAGGAAAACTTTTTAGGTTTTGCAGATATATCAGATTCCACAGTTATGTGCAACAATAATGGAACATTCCCATTGAAGAAATTCAAGGTCAAGGGTATGACAATGGGGCAAATATGAAAGGGAAAAAATATGGGCTCCAAAAATTTGCTTTTGAACAAAAATCCTCGAGCTTTTTCTTAAAAAGTGTGTGCTGCTCATACTCTAAATTTAATCATCAACGATGCAGCCAAAGTGAATGCAGATACAATTAGTTTATTTGCAATTATTCAAGAAATATACAATTTCTTTTCATTCTCTTACAAACGTTGGGCAATCCTTTTAAAATTCATAAAAAATTAACATTGAAACAGCCATCAGAAACGCGATGGGAAAGTAAAATTAATGCAATCCACCTTCTACGATATCAGTTAGGAGAAATTTACGATGCACGTTTTGAAAATTTAAATAATGAAAATTTTAATAAAGAAACTCAGCATGAAGCACAAACATTATGTGCTAAAATAAATTACTACAAATTTATTTGCTCTCTTATAACTGGGCATGATTTACTTAACAGAATAAACCCTGTGAGTAAAATGCTTCAAGACAAAAATATGAACATTACACTTGCTTAAGAATCTATCGAAAACTTAAAAATATTCTTACAAGAGTATCGATCAGATACAAATTTTAAAGAAGTTCTAAAAACGGCAAAAGAACTGAGGGAAGATGTGGATGGAGAACAAGAATTTAAAATTGGTACGGAAGTTCGACGACGATAGAAGACACGACAATTTGACTACGAGCATCACGACGAAACGCCACAATAGCCAGAAGATAAATTTAGAGTGAATGTGTTTTATACACTTCTAGATGTTGCAATGTGTTCGTTAATAGAACGTTTTGAACAGCCAAAAACATATTTTGATAATTTCAATTTCTTGTATAGGTTACTACAAATTAATAACGAAGTTTTACGAAAAAATTATAACGATTTAGAAATTCTCTTGAAGGACGGCAACAATAAAGACGTAAATGCAATAGAACTATATGACGAATTATGTGCTTTCCGGGATATTTTTCGGAAGGATAATTTAAATATTCAAAAGCCTTTCGATATTCTTAATTTTATTGTGTCCAATAATTTATCTTTCCCTAACTTTTCAATTGCTTTAAGAATACTATTAACATTAACTGTTAGTATAGCGAGTGGTGAACGTTCCTTTTCCAAGTTGAAATTGATTAAAATCTACTTAATAACAAGTATGTCACAAAAAAAAGCTTGTTAGTTTGGCGTTAATAGCTATTGAAAATGATATATGTGCGGAATTAGACGTTAACACCATTATTTCTAATTTTGTGAATATGAAATCAAAACCCCTAAAATTTTAATTAAAAAAATTTCAAGTATAATTATGTAATTTAATTTATTTTGTTATTCTGTAAAGATATCATTTTTTGAATACTTATATTAAATGTTCTAATTATTTCTGAATTCTTTTCTTATTTTCTCATCTATCTTGAGTTTCTTTTATTTTCCTAAAAGATAGTTCCACTTATAAAAAATATTAAACAATTTTTACAAGTTACTAAAAATTTAGTAACTTCTAAAATGCAAGAATTTTTTAAACTTTAGTTCAAATAAATTTTAACTTTAATTAAAATTCATTTTAATTTTGTGAGCGATTCGGGTCGGTGAGAAGGCTATAATCCTTGTATCATTATATTCAACGATTAAAGTGAAGTGGCTTTATCAAAATTTGCTTTAACTTTTGAGAATTTTTTGAATATTCGGATTTTTAACGATTATCCTGCCTAATCAACACCGCCGGTTCGTTACATTTAGTGAACCAACGTGTAGCTGTTCTGTCAAAATTTATTTAAGAAATTTCAAATAATTTAAAAATTTATTATAGTAAAAGAACCACACACGCCCGGATCGTTACAGGGGCGCTTAGATAGAAATTGCATGCGGGCGGCAGAGACCCTAGCGCCGGCTCTGAATACTACTGTCGTATATGAAAGCGAATCCGCCGTAAAAGACAGAAACGAAAGGTGGAGGAATCAATTGTGAAGTACCAAGAGGCGTTTTGCTTATCCGTGATTGATGAAATGACTAAAATCGTTTATGGATTACTTTCACTCCGAGATTTAATGAAGGCTCTGACCAAGGAACAAAATCGTTCGCCTTCTTCATTCCGATATCTAAAGCTGGCGAGAGCGAATTCACTGTCAGTAATGAACTTGGGATTAAACATCGTTAACAAAATAAGCGAGGCTTGTGTACAGGCAGATGGAGGTTCAAGCATGTATTAAACAATTATTTCAAATATTCCCAAGCCTTCCTATTAACCAACTAGATCGCTTAGAAGCTGTTAAATAAAATTTAAAACAAAAATTCAACGAATAAATAAGGAAACCTAATTATGAGTGTAAATTTCGTATTATTAGGCCTAGTATTTTTTTCTTCTTCTAAAAACATCAAAATTACATGCTTTTGTATACAACAGAGCTTTTCTAAAAGGCAATGGAATAAAAATAGGTCTAGTCGGATTACAATGGCAACGTACTCAAATAATATATGTATTTACATACCTTTAACCGATAACGTACCACTGCCATCCATTTTGTCTGAGCCCTACGCAACAAGTACATAAATAACACAAATATGTACATCTTAAATCCAAAATTATTTGCAATTCCTTACAGATGTGATCTTCCAAGCCAGAAACACTGCCTGAAGTAAACAGTTAAAATTGTGCAATTCGTTCTGCTAGTTATGAAGCACAAATACTTCCTGCTGCAAACTCAGCCGTGAAAAACAACAAAAAAGTACTGATACATACGGTATCAATTATTGTCCAATAGGCGTTCTCTCTAGCATCTACTTAACGTCTGCTTACAAAACTTCTGTGCAAACCGGCTATACCAAGGCTATACCACTGTCTCTTTTCCCTTTGTGCAACAAATACTTAGTACTACGTTGTATTTGTTAATGATGTAGGAAGTAAAACCAGATTCTAAAAAAATCAATCCACAGGAATGTCTTTACAGCTCCAAGAAAAACAAAAGCACTGATATAATGAGTTAAGTTATTACTGGCGTTTGAAAACCCAGCAGTGCTAAAAGAATCGACGAGGTTCAAGATGTCTTCCATTAAACGACTACCAAACGACAAAGTTCTTTAAAAACATTGATGAAATGTACATTTTCTTCCTTCCAGTTTAGAATATTGAAAGAGCTGCTAAAATTAAATCTAAACGTTCTGTTTGCTATTTCCAATTTATACGAATACAGAATTTAGGAATGTAAAAATGGAGTTGCAAAAAAAAAAAAAAAAAAAAAAAAACACTGGCGACGGAGAAACAAATACTGAGAGATGGGAGCGTTGGCACTGATGCTTTAAGAATAAACATGGGATACAACTGCAATGACAAAAGATTCCAATGATTAGCCTCTTTCTGGCTCTTATCTCGATGCCGTCAGGGCAGTAGTAATCATGCGTTTTACGGTCATGGCCCAATTTCGCGATTACATATATGCATGTCACGATTACAGTTTGAAAGTAAACATTTGTGCATGGTCTACGTAAATATAAAAATTAATTTTTATACTCACTGGTTTTTTTTTTTTTTAACTTTCATAGCGTAAGATAATGAAAATTAACTGAAAATATATTTTCAGTTAATTAATCAAAAAGTGGAACGTTAGAGAAACAAATATGCTGCGATCAGTATTATCTGTATATTATTACAGAGAACAAGAATTGGAGATCAAATTTGGCAATATTATAACAGCAGCTGTTCTAAAGATTATATGGAATTAGTAACCCATGCATGTCTCAAACAATACATTTACACTAGAGAATTCAATGGTAGTATATCATGTATCGATCACGCAATTTGCTACGATTGTAAGCAGAAGCAAAATTCGAGCACAGTTCTAAATCAATCTCTCACGGAGAATACTTCTTTACCAAACTGACTGGAGAGTATTGAAATGTGATCTAAATATTGGCACCTGGGAACTGATAAAGACTGAAACAAATAATGATAATTCGTATTATAAATGGATCAAAATATTAAATAAAGGACGAGACTAACTTACATTAAAAAAAAAATTAAAAAAAAAAACGAAATCAATGAGAGCTTAAAATACTATAGAATCAAATATATTTTAAATAAAAAAAAAAAAGTAACGAAGGAATATTACTACCATGAATTCCTAAAATTCCAAGGCAATTTTAGATAACAGTGGAAGTTTGTGAATAAGTTAAGTGTAAAGATATGCGTCAGCCAACTCTTATCGCATTTAAAGATAGGAGTGCAGTAAATGAAAAGAGATTAGATGACGAATTCAATTATTATTTTGTCCCGGTCAGTGACAAATCTATGGAATGTTTAAAACCACCCAAGTTAATCACACTGTAAAAGAACCGATAATTCTACGCATCGCTTCTCCATGTGAAAATGAATCACCAAGACTAAAAACTTCAGGATACAATGCAATAGTGTCTAGGCGTGTGCCAGATGTACATCATTAATGTGACACTTACTGTACATTTTAAAATTATCACTGATGGTTGGCATGTTTCCATCTGATATTAAAGAGCCAGTCGTAATACCGGCTTATAAAAAAAAAAAAATGAAATAAAAATAAAACTCTTAGATCAATGTCTCCTTATACAAATTAGACTATTGAAAATTGGAAAAATCTTTTCCAATAATCAATCAACTTAAGTTTAGATAGAAATTTAGCACCGGACAAGTTCTGCCAAATTTTACAAATATAGCGTGGAATAAACTCACTTTTTACATCAATACCTTTGACACAGTACTCCGCGAAATTTTCATAATTCAAGATGTCGTCCATTAAACGTCTACCAAACGACAAAGTTCTTTAATAACATTGGTGAAATGTACGTTTTCTTCCTTCTAATTTAGAATATTAAAAGCATTGCGAAAATTGGCGCGAAAAATCCGAAACTACTAAAAATAAGGCAGTAGCTATACTTTTCTACAGGAATATGTTTAAAAACAAATCTTATTCGTTGTATATAAAGGATTTCTTGAACTAAAACGCTCTCGCTGACACTGACTTAAATTTCTTTTGGGATACAACTGAAAAAAATTCAACTATGGGTAAATTGCTGATTTGGAAGGAACAAAATGGTTCTACTTAAATAATCATGTCTAAACAAACACGAAAGATTTTTTATATGATCGGAATTACAGAGCATATTCAAATTGTTACTAACTGGAAATTTAGGGTGAAAAAATTATTGTAATTTAAATTGGAAACAGTATTGTGAATTTTTTTTCGCCTAATGTAAGTTTACAAAAATAATTTCCCATACGTAAAAAATAATATATAATATTAAAAAAAAAACTGCGGAAAAAGCGATCATTAAAACAACGCAAGTTTTTTTAATATTTTTATTTAGTTATTTAAAAAATATTTAATTTTTTACATATCTGCATTAAAAACTGAAGGATAAATATTTTTAAAAGCGTTGTTATCCCCATGTCTTTTTTTTTTTTTTTTTAGTTACATCTCTCTTCAGAAGGCAATACAAGTATCGTGAAGTCACCCATGGCATTCTTAAGTTACAGATGTTATTCAGACTATTCTTGATAATTGATATGAACCAGTAAAAATCGCCCAAATTACCCTTGAACAGTGTGGCATGCAGTGTTTGTTCAGTCAGGTGGGTATACTGAGAAATTCATTCCTAGTGCAGTCATATGCGTGACGTATTTTAGTCTATGACGCATAAGAGGATTAACGTCATCATTCTAGTTCGTCTACTTCAAGCTGAAGGCAACCCACTCTTTTCTCAGATTATCAAGTTCAAACAATAGTTTCTCAAGTCCAAAAATGACTATGCTAAAGTAATATTCGCAAGTAATGGCGATTTAAAAAAAGAGTAACAAGTATGATAAACACTAACTTTTCATGGTATACAAGCACGTCTTTGTTTTGAAGCAGCGTGTAGACATCCTGTTATTTTAATGGCCTCCGGAGTTAAAAAGCTGAAGTATTCCGCGTATATGCGTCTTCATAAAAGAAATAAATAAATAAAATTAGATTTAAATACCAGTGTTTTGCGGACATCAATGTATTTAAAAATAAAGGGAAAAAATGGACTATTGCAAATCTAATTATATCGCAAAGCGATTAAAATAACCAGTTCCATTGTGTGTGTGCGCGCGCGCTTCAATGACATCATTGAATCAAATATTTGACTCCTAAACATTTGGCTTGCTATTATATTGACAACCATTATATTTTATTAAACTCCATTCGGTCAATAAGGAGTCATATGTTAGAATACGCAAGTTCGCGTTCAGCCCGATTAATTGAACAATTTAGACGGCTCAACAATTTTTTTGTAAGAATTTGCGAAGTACTAAATTGGAAAAATTCAGCCAGCCAGAGTTCCAGAATGATTTGTACACAACAGATACACAACGCAAGCATATTTCCTTAAGTTTATATGCTAAACAAATCGCTATGTTTTAGTAAACATCGGCATCTATTACATATATTTAAATAACAAACGAATACCGAAAATTAAAATCGGTCTAGCAATGAAAGCACTTAAATGAAACGCTATCCGGTAGATTTTTTTTTTTTTTTGTCGATTATACTTAAAATACTTCGAGCGCCGAGCATACTTTCAGCTATCAACAAGTATCCTGATGATACGCACTGGCTGCTAGTTAAAATTATGGTCCAAAACATAGTTTAAGTCGATGAATTGTTGGGTATGTCCAAAAGAATCAATGCAAATAGTAGCATAACATTAAATGGATTCCAAGATCTATGAAATCGTAATCCCCCCCCCCCCCACCAGTAAAATATAGTTGAAGGCCACTCATCGAAATTCTTCCCTTGAGTGAAGTGGTGCAATGACGTCCTACCCCCCCCCCCCCCACTTTTTCACTTGTGCTACATTCCGCATAAAAAGCTAGCACGTCAAACAACAACTAGGCTCATTCAAAAACAACTTTTAATAAATTTAGTTTAATCCTTTATCCAAGTGTGAACAAACAAAGTTTGCGCCTGAAAATATCTTCAGGACTGAATATGGTGTTGTGCTACCCCACTGGGGTAAAGTAGGTACTACTGATCCCAGTAATGTAGTACAACACCAGGAAACTCGTAGCAAAGGTGGACCAAGCTAACCACCTTCCTATCCCAGTATCTCCCATAATGCAAAACACATCTCCTTGCAGATATGTATAATGTTATGCATTAAGGGATGGCCACTACCCAGACTAGTTTCGACCTTTATTGAGGTCGAAACTTTTATTCAGGCTTATGCAAAACCAAGATTTTAATTTACATGCACCAATTCCTTTTACAAGTTGAATGCGCTGAAATGAATATTTTCGTAATTTATCTCACACAATGAGCATTCTAAAAAATAAAGTACGCTCAAGTAACACACAGAATCCATCCCAAAATATAGTTTATAAACAAAATATACAAGCCCCAAGATTATAAAAATAGAGAATATTTCAAATCCATCATTATTTCATAACCAAATAAGTGAATATGAACAAGTTTAACACACAAGGGACAGCAGTGGCGCACCCAGGGAGGGGGCCCTGGCCTCCCCCCCAAAAGAAAAAGGATATAAACACTAGAAAATTTTTCAAAAAATCTTTTCCTAATTAAAATTGATTTTTTTTTTAATTTATGTCGTGTCTTCTATTTCTATACTATTTGTCATGGATTGGCGATCAATGCAGATGCTGAGTCATAGGTAGTATGCAATGCGTAGTGTGTATTCGTAAATCGTCTACTCAACTCGCCTCCCCCAAGATTAAATCTTGAGTGCTTGGGCCCCCCCTCTAAGACTAAATCCTGAGTGCGCCACTGAGGGACAAGTCTTTATATACATTTTGCCGAGATTAAAAAAAAAAAAAAAGGAGGGGTGGGGATGTTATAGGATCAGTGCCAATATTATGAGGGATAAGACTAGGGGGATGAATTTAAATGGACTGGTACCCTCAGTTGCAGAAGCTCAATTTCATTAAGCATCTTTAGGATGTAGCGGAAGATGTTCAAGAAATATAGGTTTTGATTTCGTGTGTTCTGAGGCCAGTCTGTCTATTTTGTAGAATGAAAAACAATTAAATAAAACTTTGAGTTGCAAGGAAACATTCTTAACATATACGGTTTTCTAGTTAACTCAAGTTATTCCGACTGAGAGGCGAATAAAAAGTAAAATAAAAAAACAAAAGAGTAAATTAAATTCTAGTACGCCATTAATTTTGGCAAGTGCCACCTTAGTAATGTAGTAGGAAGAACCCTAATATATTATCGTTCTTTATCAACAAAATAGTATGATACTGATTTTATATGGTTGGGATCATCTACAGCGTCCTAAATATTTTTACAAACATTCAAGACAACACGGTGCTCAGAATTCAAATTCAGTCTGTTGTAAGTGAGTTAAAAAAAAAAAAAACGTTACATGACCGCATACCTACAGCTTATCTATCTCAAAGATCGGCACGTCCCATAAAGTTAGTCTATTACATTTATCATTGTACTTCTACCACGAAACAAGGAAAATCCGAAGCAAGTACAACATACATTTGTGTTAAAAGAATAAAAAGGTTTTAAATGTCGGTGTAACATGATTCTCGTTATTTCGCTATACTGACAGCTTCCGGCAGATTTCACGCACAACACCACCTGCAAATTAGATCGGAAAAATTTTGAAATGCATAAATGACTTCCTAAACAGCAAGGTCATTCTGATTATTAAAGCTTGATGGCCTAAACGCCGCTTTTTTAAATGAGGTATACGATATAGCACGCGATTATGTGAATAGCTAAGTGTTTTTTTTTTATTATTATTTTGTTTGTTTCAGTGCGATGCTCTCGATCTATAGAGTAAGAAAGTTTTTCAGTTAATCCGTTAATAAAAAAAATAATAATAAATAAATAAAATAAAAAAAAAACGAATTTAACCCAAACAGTTCCGGTTGCCTGTTATTGGGGGAAGTCTACTGATTAAATTTATATGGAAATTTTTGCAGCCGTTTGTCGTTTCTTTTGTACACCGCACAGGTAACTCCCGTTTTACGAGGGGCAAGCGTTCCAAGAAATACGTGTAAAATGGAGCCAATCCAACCTGGTCACTGCAAACATTTACAATCCACCAACTACCATCATCACCTACACCAAAGCCATCTACTGACCACAACCACCACTAGTATTTTTGTCTGTAAAATTGCGTGTGTTCTCAAGGACGATTTGTCTGTATGCGGGATGAAAAAACCTGAGTTTCCGGGAGAAAGGCAAAAACGTAGAATCTCATAAAATTAAGAGACCTGCCATATAGCCGACCAATTAGAAATAAAAACATTAACAGAAAGTAGCAATGAAACCTTGGGTGGATATCCATGATCATCATCATGCATATCGAGGATTTAGGCCTAGCGTGGCCTTAGACGTCATCGTTGAATCGTTTAAGAGGACGTCCTGGTATTCTTTTCCCTAATGGTTTGTACTTTAAGGCTTGTTTTGGTAATCTTTCTACAAATATATCCATGATATGTTTGTAAAATACAAAGTTATACCACATTTGGGAAGGGAAGGTCCATGACCTTCCCTTCCCAAAATAAAATACGAGGTATGTTCCATAAAGTTCCAGATATGTACATGGACATGTTGTAACGCGAAGAAACAATCCCGAAGTCATTACATTCCTCAGTGCTTTGGAATTTTTGTGAAGACCTAATGATTTTGCATTCCCCAAAAAGGAATAGATTGAAGTGTTTCATTCCTTATTTATTTATTTATTTTTGAAAATCGGTAAATAGTTGATCTCCCCCTTTCTTCTTTCTCAAGTACCTGTTCAATGGTATCTACAGGTGAAGAAAATACTGGAGTGTTATCGCTAAAAATTATACGCATTCACAGACTATATTTCGCTTTATGACAGTTACCACACTGGCGTAATTGTTCTATGACACTGCTCTAAGCGGAGAGGTCTACAAGTACTGTCAGAGATTACAGATTATGCATGTAGCTGCTTAATCTGGGACTAAAGATATAACTACAATCTATAAATATTACTTGCGTTCACGTTGATGTTCTGATATGAACCTATATCTTAAGTCAGCATCTCTGCTGCCTTATCGTGCTTTATGAAAAACTGGGTCACTTTTCTTTTTTGGATCACGGTCAAGAATGCGTGTCTGATTGTGGGTCAAGAGATAAAAAGGCCGTTCTCGATGAAATGTGGTTCATCCTTTATGTTAAATATGGAACCGTACAAAGTAGTCCTGCTAAAAGATTGCGGGTTCATTCTCTAAAGCCAGTAAAAACAAAATGAGATGAACAGTTATCGTTAAAAAAAAAAAAAAAAAAATCAAGTAATTTGCCATTAAGAAGCAAGTTCTCTGTAAATCGAAGTCTGAACTACATAGTTAAAAATAATAATAATACACACAAATGTAACATACGTCAACTTGGATAAATGCCGACATCTTTAATCCATAAATTAGAACTCGATACACTGAACTTTTAAGTAGGGTTCAATGAGCTTGTAGTAGGTTATACATCAAGGTAACGAATGATATATTTATGATAACTTTTAATGAAGGAATGCCGCTTGTCTGGTAGGATACCTTAAGGCACAGTAAAACAGCAAGAGTGAGGTACAATACAGCAAGGCAACTCATATTCCTCTATTTGATAAGTTTACAAATAACTCCGATTCCAGATTTACCAGCTGTGACAAGTAGTTTTATTCAACAGAATAAGATTTGGAAAAATCTCGTAAATCTTCCTCCGTAAAAATTATTTTGAAATCTGTAATATCTTTATTTTGATATACACATAGCATTAAAAAAAAAAAAAAAAAAAAACAGTCTGTAAGGTGCTTTAGTGGTTTTAATTCTTAAAGGTTAGTAAATTATAATACAATTTTTAAAAATCATTGAGTGTAAATTAAATGAAAGAGGGCGTTGTATTAAACTTATTTGAAGGTGTTTATGTAATAACTCTTCGTAGAAAAGCAAACGAGCATCAGTGTCTCATACATGTAATTGTCAGTTCTATCAGTAAAATAATAAACGTTAGCGCTTGGTTTTGTTTACAATCTGCTGCTGTCTAAAATTGATGAGAAACTTTTTAATTTCTGATATGTTACTCTCGGTAATTTAGAAATACATATATTTCCAGACTAAAATAAGTATAAACTTTAATTTAGTTGTGTAGTAGATACGAAATTTAGATAACTATTTAGGGTCAATATCGAAATTCAGAAACCAACTAATATCTAATATCTAGAAACATGCGAATTAAATAATTCGCATGTTTCTAGATATTAAATTAGACGTTAGTATCAAGTTTCTCATTGTAACTTGCACACGATAAGCTGTATACATACACATGTATAAAATCATTTTTTTTTGGGAGAGAATTAGTGTAATCAAAGTGTGCAAAGATCCAACGAAGTTCACAATACGCAGTAACTAAATTATGGCAAACAATTATATTCTTTTTATGTACCTTGTTTTCTGGTGGAATGATCAGGATAACTAGAACTATTTTTCATGCTCGCAGAAATCGAGTGTATCGCGTGCTTAAGGCATCCTTTCCAAAAAAAAAAAAAAAAAAAAACTTTCGCCTGAAATCGGCTAAATGAAAAGAATTCGAAGGTTTTTCTAAACTAATGATGCTCAATATTCTTCTCAGAGCGTTAAGAGAGGTCACATGAAGGGAAAAAACGACTGAGTGAAGCCTTAAATACTGATTTAGATATTTTATTCCAAAGTGCTTTAAATATACTTTCGATTATTAGATATTTTTAATAATATATATATATATATATATTATTATTATTATTATTATTAAAAATATCTAATAATTGAAAGTGTTATATATATATATATATATATATATTATAATTATTAAAAATATCTAATCATTGAAAGTGTATTAAGTCAGTTAAATTTAAACATAGGCGGTCAACAAGTGAGCACACAAATCTGATTTCAGATGCAACTAATATAAGGTTGCATTTATTATTATTATAATAGCTAACGAAGTACAGTATTGTAAAACGTATGAGCCGATAATGATTAGCTCGAGAACAATGTATATGTATCTTTATGGCATTCTGCCATGACCAGAACTTGGCTAACAATGAGACGGCTGGTTTTTATTTCTCTTTGTTTGTAAAGTATCGTTAAAACAAGTTCTTGGAGTGGGGAGAGGGTTTGTCTACAAATATTAGTATTTGTCAGCCACAAAGAGTTACATTTTACTAATTAACTTCGATTTTTTACTAATAACAATTGAAGTTAATAATAAATATCTGTTATTATTTTTGTGAAAACTGAAAATGTCAAAAATGAAAAATTCGCATAATAATATTTTAATAAATTATTTTGCATAACGAATGAGAAATGGTGCACTGTAATTGATGATTTACAAGTTCAGTCATCTGGAAGAATTATATTTATGAACCTCGTTATCAATAAAGTATATTCAAGAATGTGGGTTTTGGTTACACACATTGTACAGTTCCTTCTAATTTATTTCCATTTTCTGTTCTTTATTCTGAAGTGTTTTCTTTAACTATCAATCTCTATATTACATATTATTAATTTTTTTTCAACAGACGGAATTTTAAAATCGGTATTCAAAGACGAAGATTTGACGTGTGCGGGATTAGATGTTGCTAAGACATAACTTAACGCCGTGAGGTATCATTCCTTCAATCTCCTTAAATTACTAATGAAATTAGGAATTAAGTGGCGAAGAGGTTCTGAGAAAGGTGACCAAGATGGTATTAAGCATACGATATACATTGTACGAGGATGTATATCGTGGGTTTATGACGGAAGCGAGGATATGATAAAACCGTATGATGGTCAAGGATGGTTTTATAGAACAGCATGGGAATTTTTTTTTTTCCCCATTCCACAAGGGATCAGATCACTCTTGGAATCTGAATAAGAAGTATATGGTTAGCTGAGCACTATATTTTATTTCTTGGAGAATGGTGAACGAGTCGCAGGAGATGGTTGTGAGTGCATATCAGTGAATTGGTTATAAGAAGTATGATCACTTCTTATAAAGAAGTGTGAATAACATGGACCTCTCACAATGGCTTGTTATGATCATGCAGTCTAGGGCCGACGGTGCAAGACGTGCATTTGCACGGGGCGACAAAATTAGCATAAAGTATACGAAAAATAAGGGGGTGAGGCGGCCCTGATACAATCTGAATATGGATCGAGCGAGAGAGAATGTTGACTATTCCAGGACAACATTTTTTTTTTTTTTTTTTTTTTTTTTAACTGTGGAGTAAATAACAAATCGAATGGCGTATTAATTTTACGGAAGGATGCACATCGTAATCTAATTTAGTATGATTTGCGTATACACACTTGCGAATATTTATCTACACAGTAGAACACAACGTTTTATACGAATCACAAAATTATATGTTATATGATTTTAATGAAGGGCTAGAAATGATTCATTTTACTACCCAGGTGATGCAAATAAACCCGCTTAGAAATATAAAAGTGAATGAATATTAAACATATGCACTCCTGGGTTTTTAACTCTCGAAGTGTGTGTGTGGGGGGGAAACAGTATGTATGCATGGACGAGATCTTTATCAGATACATACCGACATAAGAATACGGCAATATAGAACATTTTTTTACGCTTTTCAACTTAAAATGAGTTATTCGGTCTCATATGAAGATAGAATTTTTCTTCCACAAAACGGGCAAACCTGCCAAAGAACACACTCAACAGATAAAAATACATTTCTCGTGGTAATAACACGAAAGTTCATGGGATGAACGGTGTCCGGGATGAGTTCCTGGACTCCACGAAGCATCCATGTAATAAATTTACCAAATTTGCATACAAAAGGCGTCAAGATAAAGAAATGGATCATATAACGTATTTTGTAGACATCAGACAGTGCCAAATGCACTTGCATAAAGTGATAATTATTAGTTCACTATATACGAATATCTAACAATAAGATCACATACAAATACAATTTATTCAATTATCACTACGTAACAATTCCAAGAAATCACCGCAAGATGGCACACCACGCTCCACTCATCATCTCATGGGCTTTATAATGGGGTGTTGATTTCCAGCCTTACGCGAAAAACAGGAGTACTAAAAAAATGAAAACCTCAGAGATAAATTAAAAAATGCATAACTAAATGCTTGATAAAGAAAAAAAAAAATACGGGATTGTAGGGAAGGGTGTAAACTGATTTCTGTGATATAGACAGCAAGCAATTCAAACATCTTGAACGAATAACGTATGGAATATGTATAGAATAGCAAGTATATTATACTTGACCAGAAGTTATATTCTTGTTTCAGTTCTTTATCCAAGAACGTGTAATTCTGTATACAGAAGCTGTGAACTTCATGTCAGTTGCCTCAGTATCTCACAATGCAAAAGCATTATCGGAGGGATCATTATCCAGGCCGATTTTGCCTTTTGAGGTGTCATCAATAGGAGCTGTATCCAGGGAGAGACCAAGGTTAAATCAATGCAGAAAGTTATGTTTTTTATTACGCAAGTAGTAAAATGGCGTATCACTATATTATTAAATGTTGATACACAACTTTACTACTAGTCTACCTAAGCGTTAGCCAATAAAGTTTGCACCGATTTTCACAACTAGCGAATATGCATGCCTGCCTTGGGTAAATAAATAAAACATGGTTTCATTTCTTGTCAAGCACAACATACTTCGTAACCCAGCATATAAAAAAAAAAAAAAAAAAAACACTTCCCAACTATCTTTGATACTGGATATTTAACGTGATGATACAATATTTTACTCCTTGTACATAGAAAGTATGATTTCTGAATTAACCCTGGTATCTTCCTAGCTCTAGCTCTTACTGATGAGGCCTGAATAAAAGTCAAAATCAGTCTGGGTAGTGCCCCTCCCTATGTTTTTGCATTATGGGATACTGAGGCTACTGATGTACAGGGCAGTGAACACACTATGCAAACACAAAACAAGTCGCTTCAGTTTCAGAATTAAATATGTTCCAAAAATTCAGGACATCCTTTCGTGATCCTGGTAAGTTTAATGAGCTTCCCGTCTCCCATTGGCGACACATAATATCACAAAACATTTTACAAAAAGACACAAGAGCCTTAAGTAGTACTTAAGGCTCTTGTTCCTCTTTCTCTGTGATATGTGGAGAGAGGAATGCACTTGATAATTTTTAAAATCGAGTCATTTCAGGAATCACTTAATTTCACTCTTGGAGTGCAAGTTCTTTTAAAAAGAGAACAAGTCCGCCTTTGTCACTCGCTTCCTAATGACGTCTATACTTAAAACATCGGTCAATGCCCGTTCATGAATAAACCACAAACAACGCTTGATGTATATTCGGGAAGATGTAAGCGAATTTAGCAATAAAACTTTTACATTTGAACCTGAAGGCATGAATGAGTCGAACTGTAATATCTAAATATAACAAAATGACATGCATTAATGACTGTGACGGACATCTGTTGAATTCAATGGTCATAAAAAAAAAGTAACTCGAATTCATGAAATTAGGTCAGGGTTTCCATTAGCGCAATCCTCATTTTAGGATTCACAATCACGCACACTGCTTGAACCCGCAGTCTTTTGGCTGGAGAGCGGATATGCTAACCACTCAGCCAACCAGGCCAGCAAAAAAATAATAATTTAATAATTATTATTGTTTAAATTATTATTATTACATAACACCTCCAGGAATCCAAAGCCTCATCGAGGGAGGGTACCTACTCTACAACTCTCCATCTCCACCACCACTCCACAACCACCTTCATCACTTACACCAATGCCATCTACCACCACCACCACTAGTATTTTCACAGACAATCACAAACATCATGCCCATGGTAGGATTCGAACCCGTAGCCTTTTGGCTGGAGAGCGAATACGCTAATCACGCAGCTAACCAGGCCAATAAATAGCAAATATTTTGCTATGCACTATGGGAAAGGTCACTACCACCCAGACCAGTTGACCTTTCCTGAGGTCTCATTAGTAGGAACCAGACTTAGAAGAGATACCAAGATTGAATTAATGCAGAAGTCATATATTTCCCATATATATATATATATATATATATATATATATATATATATATATATATATATATATATATATATATACACACACACACACACACACACACACACAGTATATATATATATAAAGTAGTGAAGAAAAATATCACCCTATTATTAAAATAGAATGTTCGTTGGTTAGAAATTAAATGATCTAGATTATTTTAATAATAAGGTGATACATGTTTTCACTACTTGTATGACCTCTGCATTAATTCAATCATGGCATTTCTTCTGAGTCTGGTTCCCACTGATGAGATCTCAATAAAGGTGATGAGACCCTGGCAAACTTTGTTTGCTTACACCTGGATAAAGAATCAAACAATAATATAATTTCTTGGAAAGTTTAATTTCTAACCAAGTGGAAATACTTTCAAAAAAAATATCTGCGAGTTCCTCGACAGTGAATGGATTCAAGAATCATACCTATGACAGGATTTGTGTGTATGATGGTTGATTTGGGTCTCCGGACTCCATGGAGATGCCGTAAATAATAATAAGTGAAGCTTATGCACTTTCAGATGAAGAGATCTGGTGGTTTATAGGGAGTTGAAATTCAGATGCCATATTGCAAAAGTGAACAAAACATATCCAAGGATCACTTAGATATTAAACAGTGACAAGCAAGAAAAGGTTATTATCCTTTATATATATGATTTTGATATGATCAAATCTGGATTACTATATACAGTTATCACCTGGATTGCTTGGGAAGTTGGTTCAAAATTGAATGACAAAAATTATGATTGGTCTGTAGAGTACTCTCTATAGGTTACAAAGTTCAGCAGACAAGCAGGTAAAGATGGGATATGATAAATTATGTATTAATTTACTAAAAAAAGGTTTATACCAAGGATTCCCAAACTGTGAGGTGTACCTCCCTTGGGGAGGTACAGTTTTACTAGTTTCAAGTAACATGGCAGTGGAGGAGACAAAAACATTGCTTTCATTTAGGGTCGGCTTGTCGAAATCATATACTGTACTTACAAATCAAATTAATTTGAATTTGATTGGTAGGTGATGCTGATAAGGATGATCTTATTGAACTACAGAACAAATCTTTGCAAAGGAACTATCATTAATAGAAATTCTGATAAATTCTGGTGTTCTCAAATGGTTGCATATCCAGTTTTGGCAAGTAATGCTCTTTTAACTTTAATTCCATTTGCTATAGCCTATCTATGTGAATCTGGAACTTCAATAGTAGTCAGTGTGAAGACAAAGTTTAGAAATCAACTGGATGCCAGATATAATATTTGCCTAGGCAGTAAAATCGAGGAACAAAAAAAAAAATTTGTTTCATTTGAACATTTAGGAGAGGCCCGATAGAAAAATGTTTGGAAACCCCTACTGTCTAGTAGCTAGTAGATTACAAAAGAAAATTTTCGATACACTGGAGAGGAGAAAACAAGAGATCATCCCTGTACCTTATGTAAAAGTGTAGTTATCAAGGTCATTAGATCATATTTTTTTTTTTTTTTTACATGAAGAGTATTGAATGAGTGATAGAAGGTATGACAGAAAACAACTTTAAGGAGAGGTATGAGAAGCATTGTAGGTGGTATGGATCTTCCTTATTCCATGTATTACAAAAAAAAAGGAAAATAACAACAGACTTTGTGTGGAAGGAATCAGTAGACAGAGAGTGCTGGTTATGGACTGGGTGGTGATGATGACATTTCAAGATGTATGCTCGTAGATGCCACCCCAGCAATCTACAAAACTGTACACCTTCTGCTTTACATAGTTCAGCCATCATGCTATATCAAAAATTTGCAGGAAAGGCAGAGTGATTTAAGGAAGATGGATATTTGAAACAACTTTGGCTATACATCTTTATGTCAGTTTGGCTAAACAGCTATTTTGGGCCTATCTAGATCCTTATTAGTAAAGAGGTAAAATTCCCAACATGGTAAAATCTAACTTCCATTTTAAAGTATGTTGTACTTTTTTTTTCTTTTATCAATCCCATTCACAAAAGGTTGGATACACAGGACATTTTTAGTACTGAATAGAATACGGGCCTAGACTATCTGGAAACCTCAGTATAGAGACAAAACATGCAATATTTTTCAAACTACATGAGTACAGGAAGAATGGTCCAAAATTCCCATTGAGTGCTATTGTACAAATGTGGAAAGTATGCCCCATAGATTGCTACAGTCATTGCAGTGAAAGGAGGTCCTACATCTTATTATGGTGGGCACCATGGCTGTTTGTTCCTCACACGTCCTCTTAAATGATTCATGACTTCTAAGGCCTGAACAGGCCATGCTAGGCCTAAATCCTTGATATGCATGATGATGATGACGACTTCAGGCTTTCAACAAGTATAGTGGTGGTTTTCCACCAGGGAATGAAAATTGTCTATTACTAAAGTAGCCAACTCTTGTGGCAGAAAATGTCTGCCTGGGATGCCAAAAATTCTGAATCTTATGTTCTGGTTTTCCCTTTCAGTCATTTCCGACCATAGGTGACTTTGTAGGCATTGTCCACAAAGTATTCCTGGTGAGATTTTTAAAGGATAGTTCACCATTGCTTTCCCCAATCCCCCAATTTTATCCGGGCTCGGAACCGGCATATGGCTGGGACATATTCATGCTTGTAATACCTTTGTGTTCATGGGGCTTGTTTGCCTGTTCTGAGGGAACAAAAAACCTGAGTTTCTAGGTGAAAAAATCCCCCTACCTCTGTATGAGACTGGCTAACTCACCTTAAGTCGAAACAGACCAGATAAAGGTTCTTCACGTCATTGACGGGAATCGAACCCAGGTCTTTCCGACCAAAGGGCTTCGTCTATACTGACTGAGCTACAGGAGACTGAATCTTATGAACAAGATATTATAATAAAAAAAAAAGGAAAACGAATTTGGTAAACTAAAACCTATAATAAAGCTGTTAAAGTATTAATTTCTAGTTTGAGCCATTGTTGCAATTGCCTTTAGTTAATACATTCCAGTTGCCAAGAAATTATATTCTTGTTTAATTCTTTATCCAAGCATAAGCAAACAAAGTTTGTGCATGAAGTACCTTCACAACTAGGCTACTTATATACAGAGGCTAATGATTTCCCATCAATTGCCTTAATATCCCATAATGCAAAGCACACCTTTCAATTGTGCATAATACTCTATTAAAGAAGGATCACTATCCAGACTGGTTTTGACCTTTATTGACATAAAAAATGTAATAGGACATTTGCTATTATCTTAGAGTAGAATAAAGGTGCGAGAAAGCCTGATGGTATTGAGAAAAGAGAGAAGCTTTAGCTCCTTTATATCGGAGAACTAATAGGATGGAACCATATGAAAAATCTCCCATAATAAAAACAGATAATTTTATCTTCCACCTGTTGATTTTGAATAATGTAGTTAAAGTTCATCATTTAACCAAAAATTTTATATCTCCTACAATTTATATTTCCATAAATATAAAAATTGTTGGACTAAACAATACAATATTGTAAAGAATTTGGATGTCATCTGCTTCAAATACACAGGATAAGAGGGTAACTACAGAATGCATGTTCTACTGTTTCCAATCTATATCAGATGTCACAGATTGGATATCTGATGTTCAAGTATCTCTAATTTGATAGTGATTACTGGAAGAAAGCCATATACAATTCTTCAAGCAAGATCCCTCCTATCTTGCTTATGAATCTTGGGGTATCCTTAGAACCAGAGGGTCCTTGTTAGTACTCAATTGTGGTGGTTCATCACAGAAGAGATTAAAGATTTCCTAATACCAAGTTCTGTTGTTATTAATAGAAAGAATGTCAATGCCAGGATGCTGTAGCAGTCAGAAACAATCTTGGCTCTTGCACCAATGCAATCAGTTATTCCAAATAGGGAGATAATCTGTGTGTTAAAGCTCAAGCAAGAGAAGAAACTCATGTGTTAGAGGCTTAATGGGAGTGAAACAGCACTAAGAATGGATTAAAGATACTTAATTTTTCCCAACATTTCGTCACAGTCGCAGAGACATCGTAAGGAAGTACAATATCAGATTTGTAAAGCATGGATGAAGGCAACACAAAAATAAGTGAAACACAGACGAAAGACTAGAGTCCTAACTAGGTGAGGTGCTCTCTATGGGCACCTGTTGGCAGCCTAGAATGTAACCTGGGATCTTGAAGTATTAGTATTTTCCATATTTTAGGAAGTTTTATGCAACCATATTTATTCAAATTGTGTTTTTTTTTTTTTTGAAATAGAAGCCCTGAAGAAATATCACTTAGTGCTTTGTCAATCACCAGAAAAAAAAAAGTCGATCACTGGAATGACTTTTGGTGCTAATGCAAAACAGAACTTTAAAAGGCACATATTTAATTCTTGAGTAGTAAGAGGACGTCCTGAAATATTAATGACCGTCTTTGGGATCTCCAGTGGATGAAAGAGAAGGTTGTAATGACTAATTACAATATTAAACAGGAATTGCATGCAAAAAAGAGGCTATGGAAGAGATACAAGGAGACAGGTGAAGAGAAGATGCATGAAGAATATAAGACACAGGCCAGAAGAGTGACTAGTGTGGTAAGGAAAGCGAAACTGGAATATGAGAGGAGATTGGCCCTAAGATCCAAAGAAAATCCTAGAGAATTTTTTAGCTATGTGGCCAGTAGGAGGAGAAATGACTGTGGAAGAATGATATTGTGGGATAAAAATGGGAATAGAGTGACTGATGCAGAGGACATAGTGGAATTGTTCAATGAACACTTTATTGGAGTATTTCATCCTGGAGGAGTTGGTTTTAATGCTAGAGGGATAGGGCTGGTTCGAGGTTTAGAGGTACAAGAGGGTGTGTTTCAGATACTGAGTACTCTGGATGTCAGTAAAGCTTTGGGACTGGATGGCATTTCACCACGAGTTTTGAGAGAATGTGCTAGGAAACTGAGAGTGCCTTTAACCTGGCTTTTCAATGAAAGTCTGGCTTTGGCAAAGATGCCCAGGGAATGGAAGGAAGGTAAGATAGTGCCATTGCATAAGGGTGGTAACAGACTGGAAGCATCTAATTATAGGCCAGTCTGTGTGTCATCAGTAGTTGTTAAGATCTTGGAGAAAGTAGTGAGGGGCCGTATACAGCATTGGGCAGATGAGGGTAATGTTATCTGTGAGAGTCAACATGGATTTGTGAAAGGGCGCTCTTGTTTTAGCAATATGCTAGCCTTTTATAATAAAGTTACAAGAACATTAGATGAGGGAAAGGCATATACTGCAATTTTCTTAGACTTAGCGAAGGCATTTTAAAGGGTGCCACATGATAAGCTGATATTTAAGTTGCAGCACATGGGTCTGGATGTCAGATTGGTCAACTGGATTCAGGATTGGCTGTCTGATAGGTATCAGAGAGTTGTGTATGGTGGAGCAGTTTCAAGGAGGCAGAGGGTAACAAATGGGGTCCCACGGGGTTCAGTACTAGGACCTATATTGTTTAACCTTTATATCAATGACATTGCCAGTGGATTGCAAGGGGATATTCAGTTGTTTGCAGATGATGCGAAGCTGGGAAGGATTATTAGTAATAGTGCAGATGTGGTAGCCCTGCAAGAGGATTTAAATAAGCTAGATAGATGGGCAAATGAATGGGGGTCAGTTTAATGCAGCAAAATGTAAGGTCTTGAGGTTTGGGAAACATCGATGGGATGCTGCATACTCTATGGGAGGAGTTATACTGGAGACAAGAGATCTGGGGTTGATGTTTGATAGAAACCTGAAGTTTAGGGGACATCTTGGAAAGGTGGTGAAGGTAACACAGAGGATTGCTGCAATAATGAGAAGGACACTGACCTGCAGAGATAAGAGGGTTATCATTCCGTTGTATAAGTCTCTGATCAGACCACACTTGGACTATTGTTCTCAGATTTGGTCCCCAGGATTTGAAAGGGATAAATTAACTGTGGAAAGGATACAAAGACAGATGACAAAGATGGTTTCAGGACTGTACAAGGATAGTTATGAGGATCAGTTGAGGGAATGTGGACCGCAGAGTTTGGTGGATAGAAGAAGGAGAGGTGATATGATTGAGACTTTTAAACTGTTGAGAGGTGGTTACAGGGTTGACACTGGGGAGTTCTTTTGCTTGGTTGAACAGTGGGAAGGAGTGATGACAAGAGGCCATCCCTGGAAGTTATGAAAGGAAACTGTGAGCAAAAGGGTAAGGAGTGGTTTCTTTGCGTGGAGCGTAGTTGAACCGTGGAATGCATTGCCTGATGGAGTGGTGGAAGCGAGAACGGTCAATGAGTTTAAAGATTGGTATGATAGACTTTGTGTTTCTTAGGGGGGGGGGCACCCTCGATGAGTCTTGACAGACTTTATGTTCTTAGGAAGGACCTCCCACGATGAGTCTTTTGACTCCATGGAGGCCTGAATAATAATAATAATAATAAAATAATTAAATTTTTGTATCAGCTTTTTCCACATAGCAGCAAATAAAGGCAAACTACTTAAATCCGTTGGCTTACAAGTGTCCTTCCATCCTATCAATAAGATATCAACTTTTCTAGGCTCAGCTAAAAGATAAATTTCTGTCTTTAGCCAACTCTGAAGTGAATAAAATTCCTTGCCAGTGTGGATTATCATATTTTGGCCAAACAAGAACATCTGCAGCCACTTGTATCATGATAAACATTGAGACTACATTAAGTTCCATGAGCCAGAACAGTCAGGACTTGCAGCGCGCAATATCATGACCAGACACAGTTCTTTTGGAAGAAAATTAAGGTTCTCCATAAAAGTAATAATTTATTGGAATATTTATACAAAGAGAACTTCAAGACTTTGCTACATTGACCGAATCTAAATAGAAATGAAAAACTTTTAAATTATCCCTCTCATGGGAAATAGTTCTTCATATATTCCAGAACTTATATTTTTTATTATCATTAATATACACACACCAAGTACACACAATTCGTATGTCATTGTTGAATATACCAGTTTCTGTTCTTGTTTAATTTGAAGTCATACTGAAGAATGCCCTTGATACTAGGAAAAAAAATTTTTAATTAATAAACACCCACTCATGTTTGTAGAATCCACATCACTTTACATAAATAGTTTTTAGTAGTAAACAGTCATTTTCATTAGTTTATCATTAGATATTTTGCTATATTGCATCATCTATCATGGGTTTTCTGTATAATATAATAGTTGCTGCTACTGAGTCAGAATTTTTTATGCTAAAGACAGCAAGAGCTAGTTTTCGCATTTTCATACTGAGATCACACTATGGCTAGTTATGTGCAGTTAATACCTTGCAGAAAAAGTGATTCATGCTTTGAATAGAGAAGGCTATTCTTCTCATGAAATAGCTAAAAGGGCATCATGTAGTCAATCTACTGTGGTACGACTGATGTCGAAAGTGAAGGTAATTGGATCTGCTGAAAGAAAGCCACTATTTATACCATGCCAAGATCAAGTTCTAAGGCAGCTCTGCCTAAGAAATCTCTGTACATCATCCAGAGAACTGAAACAGAAGTTGCAGTTGGCTCTGTAACCCTCAAGAGAAGACTCACTAGACAGGGACTAACAGCCAGGCACCCCAAAGAAGAAGCTCCAAAAAATTGAGATTGGCCTGGTTAAATTGGTGCAAAGATCATGCCAAATGGACCCCCCCTCCCCGATCAGCAGAAGAGAGTAATTTTTTTCTAATGAGAAACATTTTAACTTGCAGGGTGCCAACAGCACACAGACAGTTCTAAGATGATCAGGGGAAAAATTCAACCCTGACTGTCTGGCATCAACAGTCAAATTCTTGTTGATGCCAGTCAGATGATCTGGGGGTGCGTATCATATCATGGTGTTGGTTGTTTGCATTTCACAAAAGGTTTAGCGAATGCACAAGTGTACCAAAAAATATTAGAATTGCTGCCTACTATCAAAGACCACTTTATTATAACGACGAACTGCATCTTTCAGGATAACTCTGCTGGTTGTCATAGTGTAAAAAATGCTGTTATAACCATTAAATGTACCATATGAATTGAGTTTAGTATTTAAAAAAGCTTTAGTTATTGTTGCAGGTTAATAAGTAGCTCAATGAACACTTCATTCAGTGACTACCATGGCCAGGAAACAGTCCAGATCTCAACCCCATTCATACTATGTGGTGGACATCTTCACCATCCACACGAGTGATAGTTCTTTCTTCACAGAATTTGGTGAACTATCTATTGAAGAAAGCAGTTGAAGGGCTATCTGCTAAGTGCTGCTGAATTCTTATTTTAAAATTTCTTTCTTCTGCTTCTTTCTGACCTGAAATTTTTTGACTTGATTATACTATAAATTAAAAATGCCAAGAAATTATATCATCTTCATCATCAAATTCCTGAACATATACCCTGAAAGGGTGTACAGGATAAGATTGTACTACATGAAAAATTTACATCATTACTAACTTCCTACCTACAATTTGCCACATGACGCATGACTTGGATCCCAAAAAAGAGAGAAAAATTAGAATAGCCAGAGCAACAACTATTTTAAAAGCCATGAACAAAGTATGGAAGAGCCAAGCTATAAAGACGCAAACTAAACTGTGCATTGTAGAAACCTATATCTTCAGCAGCATGCTCTATGGATGTGAGGCCTGGGTACTCCTGAGAGAATCTGAAAGGAGGATATTAGCATTTGAGAGGAAGTACTATTAGAAATATCTTGAGAATAAGCTAGATCGAGAAAGTGAACAATGAGAAAATCTACAGATGAATACAACCAAAAGAAAACCTGATCCAGAAAATAATCAAAAGGAAACTATGTCTAGAAAATTTTTTAACTTGGGTTTTGTTATGTCTCTGTATTTTGTATTTCCGTTTCTTTATTAAAGTACATATTTAAGTATGATCCAAATTGATCCAGTCTTCTCTATATCCTTTTACCTTCATTTTATATCTTTCTCCTTAATATATAACCTGGTTTGGCTACTAGGGATATTTCCTCTTCAGAAACTGGCAAATTTATATTTTAACTGCACCAGCCAGCTTCCTATAACAAGAATATAATTCAGGCTCATAGAAATATTCCTAGGTTTCAGGCATATACGTTAATCTAGAATTCACACGCAAGTATATAGATCTCGGTACCTTGCAGTCATGTGTCCTAAGATCTAATCACAATTATATAATTATTTAAACTCCTTCCCGCTATTTGGTTCTATTTTCACAAGTGGTAGTTTGACACCTCAAATTCAGGCAAGACTCAGGTTCAAGTAACAAAACATGTTTATTAATGCTAAAAGACAGGTACATTAAATCTTGTATTAAGTTATCAAAACTTCTGAATTGCTAGCTAAGTGAATGTCTTATGCTAAGCTATACAAACTGTCCAATACTAGTCTAACCTTCTTACATAAACTTACATGCAAAATCATGTAATACAAATGGATAATTAAACAATGTCACACTCAAGTCGAGTTCCATCCTTCATTCACATTTACTTTAAATAGATATTTCACAACTCAATTCTCTCTTAGTTAAATTTACTCAATTAACAAAGGATTTTCACTACTTCAATCATATACAAGTTAGAGATTTATCCTATACAATTCTTTGTCTACTAGAATTGGCTGTATTAATTATTCTATCCTGTCAAAGTTCTCTAAAATGTCCTCAGTCTTGCTTTATCAAGATACAAATTCTACCTTCAAACAATCTCAAGATATAAAACAAAAGGATCTTAACTTTACCAAGTCCCTCCGAAGGTCTATTAGCTGCCACGTGTTGCTCCGGTCATCCTTCGTCTTGGCTGGTTCTGAGTCAGGTCTCGTGACTGAGTTGTTCCATTCTCTGCTACCAGACACAAATCAAGAAATGGCTGGAACCACGAGCCTTCTCTGCTCGCTTGGGTGGGTCATTCAGCGTTTGGCATGAGCTGTTGATTCTCGTACGGGTCTCCGCGGAATACCTCTCAGCGCAAGTCATGAATACGGCCAGCTGTCCGTCGACATAGCACCCTCGGCTTGTCCTATCTCCGATCACTCATTGAGAGTCCTCGATTTCCAAAATCCCAGAAGAAACAGAAAAAAAGCCTAGAGCTTGGCACGTATTGCCTTAAACATTCTTTCTCAGCGCCCTCTTTTTCTGTATTGTTTTTTCGCATGATCCATAACTTACATCACCCTTAGGTTGATCCCTTGCTTTCCCTCCTTGCTATTAGGTGTTGTTTTCGAGATAATGCGCTTACATCAGCCTTCCCCCTAAGATGCAGCCTTCAGTGTTACAACAGACACTTGCGGCTTAATAATACAAAGTTAAGCCATTATTCCTTTACATGAAATGCTAATCTGACATAATTCCAATACATTACGCATACTGATATACACTTTCACATACAACAACTTAGGTGTTTCTCACCTTCCACTGGTAAGCAGGTATTATGCAAATTTCTTTGTTATTTTGTAAGGCTTACATGTTAGATCCTGAATGAATAACTTGTCAAGAAGTTCTCCATTCAATATCTAACAGTATATTATGTATTCAAGATACCAAGTAATTTTATATAAACTTGGTTTTAATCCTATTTCCTAAGTAAGCAAACAGACAAGAAAGTCAAGTTTGCACCTGAGTTGCACTACTTGCAGGCACAAACTTAACTTTGTCTGTTTGCTTACTTGGGAAATAGGATTAAAACTAAGTGAAACCATGTCTCTTTGGCCATATATGTAGAATGAGCGATGAGAGGAAAATAAAAATGCTGCTGTTTGGGATGATTGAAGGAAAAAACAAAAAAGAAAGACCAAACAGAGAATGGGGCGATAACATTGTCAAATGGTGCAGAAACTCTATACACAAACTGAGTCATCTTGCACAAAATAGAATGCAATGGAAGAATCATATCAAGTTGGTATCGGACACCTACGGGCATTGGACCCATGGTTGCTGATGATGGTCTACAATTTTCCTCCAAATCAGTCTGTTAACTGTCAAGACTCCAACCTTATCAGATTTTATACTTCTATCTTCTCAGGCACTTTTTATTGTATCAATCCACCTATATCTTGGTTTTCCTCTAGGTCTTTTTCTGCTAACTGGACAGAAAACACTTATTTTACTAATCTTTCCTCTCCCATTCTGTTTAAGTGACCATATAACCTGAGATTAGTTCTGCTAACACATTCCTGGATGCTAACAATGTCAAGTTCTGTCCTAATATCCTCATTTTTAATATGATATTGATGCCATCTGTTCATGCCCATAATCTTTCTCAGGACTCTCATATCTGCGGTCTCTAGTCTTTGGTCAAGTGCTTTACTTCTGACCCAGCTCTCAGATCCATAAATTAAAATTGGTTTGAACACTGTATTATATAATTTAGTATTTTGTATTTTGAACACTGTATTAGCTAATTTAGTATTTTGACTAACTTCTCTCTTATTCCATACAAATTTATTCAGTTGACTTCCTACCATACCAGCTTTGCTTATTCTGTTGTCTATTTCCAAGAAATTATATTCTTGATTTAATCCTTTATCCAAGTGTAAGCAAACAATGTTTATGTGTGAAGTATCATCATGATTGGGCTACTTGTATATAGAGACTAGTAACTTCACATCAATTGCCTTAATATCCCATCCAATAATGCAATTTGTTTAAATTTTTTATTTGTTGTTCTGCTTCTTTCCACTTTTAAGTTTTTTTCACTTTGTTATATTATAAATTAAAAGATGCCAAGATGTAGAAATTATATTCTTGGTTAGTCCTTTATCTAAGTGAAGTCATTTAGCTTCTATATACATGTGGTCCAGTCGTGAAGATATTTCACATGTAAACATTATTTGGTTACACTTGCATAAAGGATTAAACCAAGAATATATACTTTATTGGCAGCTTTATTTGCCACTTCTATGTTGACATTTCTGATAATATTACTACATTCTATACCATCGTATTGGTTTGCTAGGAATACTTCTCTTTATACAGGTCTTTTAACTTTTTCCTTTTGAGGAAAGCATGTTCCTTTCCTCATTCAATTGTATTTGTGTATGTATTTGACCTTTATTGAGATCTTATCAGTGGAATCCAGCTCCAGGAAGATGCCAAGCTTGAATTAATGCAAGTCATTTCTCATATACAAGTAATAAAAAGGTTATTGGTTAATTACCTTATTATTAAAATATTCTGGATCAGAGATAACTGTAGAAAAAAAAATTTTTTTTTTCTTCACTTGGATACAAAGTAAATTATAGTTCCTGAGAAATTATATTCTTGTTTAATCCAAGCGTAAGTAAAGATAGTTTGCACATGAAGTATCTTCATGACTAGGTTACTTGCATATAGAGGCTGATAACTTCACATCAATTGCCTTAGTATCCCATAAGAAAATAGAAAATCATGTCAGTTGATGCAAAGTGGTGGCAAAAATGACACAATTTCTCATGAATGACATGCAATTTTGCATGTCATAATAGTGAAATGCTATTCTGGAGACAAGGTAGGTCTCCAAAATAGCAATGTCACAATTATAACCTTTTTTCCCTTCCATCAATGGATTCAAATGCCAAATCAAAACTATATATAATATGCTTTATTTAAATAATGCATATATGCTAAAAGAAAGGAAATAGCTACTGGATAGAACTTTATTATTAATTACTGAATGACAAAGAATTCATATGAGACTAAGCTGAATAGCCAAGTGACTAGGGTGTGCATGTGTACGCAAATATGCATTTTAGAGAATGCAAAAATATAACATCGTGGTTTGTGAATTTCTAAAGTTGGTGACCCTGTTACTGCCCACATATGTTCATATACATCCACAGCAACTGGAATACTAACTGATGTAAGATCAGGAAACCAAAAGGATTTTTGTGAACAGGTTTTTATTTTTCCTCTCTCTCCTGGAAATCTTTATAAATTTTTTTTGGAATTTCAGTAAATTAATGAATTTATTAAGAAAATCATGTTGGAAATTAATAAATCCTTAATTCTACCATAGTGTATACTTGCTTTTTCTGCACACTAGGATGTAAGTATCTCTTATATATACTGTGAAAATTGGTAGAAATTGATAAATATTCTTTTTAATAAAAAAAAAAAATTACCCATTCATCACAAGATAATGAGACAAGGTATTTAAAAACACAAGATCTCTGAAGATGATTACAATTTAAAAATCAGCTATCAGCTAATGCCTTTCATCCCTTATAAGGAGTAGGCAAAGCCATTTCAGCCCTGTCTAACTTCTGGAAACTGAGTGGGAAGTTCAGCCTCCACTGGTAGTCAATCAGAGACAGCTGGTCCAAGACTATTACTAATTTTTAAGTGGCACCCCAGTGAAGACATGGCTAACAAGTGTCAGCATCTCGTGGTCTCTAACCCTAACAATATTTTTAATGTATGAAACAGTGTGGGGTTCTACAGTTGATTTATTTGAGTTTACAGAACGAAAAACCAGTTTCCAGGAGATCAAATTTGCTTGCCCATGCCGGAGATCAACTAACTCGGGAACCAGTCGAAGACGTTCCTCTAGCTGGCAACTAGAACTGAACTTACAAAACGCCCTTTCTTCCAGTGCTGAGGAGTGCACATCCGAGACCATGTAAAAAAATCCTAGCCCACCCACAGTACAAATGCACTATAGGTTTACAAAACCTTTGGTAGGTTAGAGCAACATAAAAAATAAGATAAATTAACACACAGTCCAGTCAAAACATGATGATTAAACCCATTATTTCACAACTGGTAATTTCACCCTAAAGCTGGCACTTGTATCACAGTTAAAGCCAGCATACATGATACTGCAAGTGTCATATACTGTTCATTTGAAGATGCTGATCAACATGGATTAAGGAGTGTGATCTGACAGCCATTGAAAACAACATGATTGTAGGATATTGGCTGAAGGATGGGAATATCCAGGAAATTGCTAATATTGCACACTATTTCCAGAGTGCTGTAATTAATGTGTTCCATTCCAGGAGCAGAAAGATGCTAGGCAAAACAGTTGCTGATGTCAATAATAGGCATCCACATTCATTGATGATTGTGATAAATGCAAGTTGTCTTGGCACAACTGTGAAAGGCAAAAAACTGCAATAGCTGACCATGGACAAATGGTGGCATTTCCAGACCACAATTTAATGTACCATCCTCCATATGAGCCTCCAATGTAGGTGCCCAGCCAAGGCACCTATGCTTGTGTCAACTAAGAATCATCACTGGACCACTGAAGACTTGTAAAAAGTTGCCTTTTGAAAAAGCTAATTTCCAGTTAAACCATGCAATTGGCAAGTGGAGGGTTATGCAAAAACCTGAATAGAAAGCTCAGCAGCCATGATGACACCTCAGATAATGTACCATGCCACATTACTGGCACTTCTCAAGAGCAGTTTGTTGATTGAAGTGTCATCATGGCCACTGCATATGAATTCCATAAAACATCTCAAGAGAGATCTCGCTTGAATTCTACACCTCAAATACTCACCGATCTACAGAAGCAATCTTGACAATGTTGTAGAGCATACATCTTACACCATTTGAAGATTTTATTGAGCTTATATCATAGCACGTAGAAGCTATTCTAGCAGCATGGCATTCGTAATACTTTGAACTGCTGTGTATATCTGATTTAACAATTGGCACTGAAATTTTCATGTACATAATTATAGGATTTACAATTTATTATGCCACAAAAGAAAAATTCTTGGCAACTCAAGTGAAGATTATATGATTTCTTCCTATCTGCTGGTGGTATTACATGTTATATCATATGTGCATGTCAGGTTTTGTAATTTGAAATTTTGGCAGTAATTATGAATTATGTCAAAATGTTCCTGCGTATGAAGATATCTGCATGCTTCTTGGAGAGAATAAATTTCCAAGAGTAAGTTAATTTATGAAAAAGCGGTAAATGATGGCATGGCTTGTCTTCTGAAATGTTACATAGGTAGTGTGAATAAATTCAAGGAAAGGTATTATCAATTGTGTGGGTAATATGTGACCTTCCTCAGACTCCCTGAAGATATTTGTTAATAACAATAATATAAATAGGATATTTATATGACTTTACCACATTTAAATTTATGTCATTCTCACCATGATGGCTAATATGTAATATTGCTCCAGATGCAATACAGTGATTGACAGAAGTTGATGCAGGAGCAGGGAGATGCTTTCATCCTCCTCTGGGAGAAATTTTACTATATTTCTTTTAATAATAATAAAAAAAAAATTGCTAACAATATCAGAATCTTATCTAAGCCATAGAATGATAGTATTAAAATGAAAGATACAGCCCCATTTATCCCTTCATGTTTTTTGTGGGTCACTGGACCTAAGTAAATAATGCTAGCTTTAAGCACTTTGAAGACAACAAATAAATAAATAAAAGTGATTAATGACAAAATGAAAAGGTATGGAATCAAGCCACTTTAGCAGAGAAAAATATTTTAATTTAAAATGATCAGAGTCTTCAACTACTCTAAGACAAAACTAATCACAAAATGTCCGCTTTATAAGTGATTTGTTGTTAATCTGATAATTCATTTAAAATAAGTGTCATTAGTGACCTGATGTATTATATACACTACAACTTAAAAGTTCAAGCTAGAATAAATTTCCCCAGTAGCGGAATCCATACAAAACTATATCTTTTATTATAGTTAATATCAAAATAAATGGATAAAACAAACTCCCTTTTCCTCATAAAGGAATACTGGCACTGCATCCAGTTAACATGCTGCATTTAATCGTTTGACATTTCTATAGACTACTTGCAACATCGAAGATATAAAGCACAATTCAAACGAACTCATTTATGTACAGTTAGCGGTTATTTGTCCGTGTTGTCGACGTGATCATAATATTCATTAAATGATAGTGGTACATGCATGGTGAACTCATTTTACTCCCGTAAATTAAAAAAATAATAATCTAGGGGGACAACAATTGTTCAAGGAATATAACAGAAAAGTTCTACATATGCGTTACAACACTTTTAAGTGTATTCCGTAGATAGGTAACAAAAAGATACAAGTTCTAGTGAACAGCTAAGTAGATTTGTAATACTTATAAATCTACTTTAAATCAAATAGTAATATTCCCTTCTCAATGTGCTTTTCAAGACCTACACGACCAATTCGAAACTTGTCATAACATTCAACTTACTAGGCGCCCCCTATCCAAGACATCAAAAGTATCGCGTACGAGTATTCCTTCATATGTTACTTAGTCTCTAAGAGCAGTAATTCTTTACTGTAATCTCTTCAAAATTTGCAAATATTTCTTTTCACATAAATAGTATTCATTCATTTCTATACAATAACATACAATGACTACCACCCATGTCGCAATAACATGTACATATTAAGTCAAAAACTGGTATCGATAAATTTAATGCGAAAGTCCATAACTAAATAAGATAGATGATAAAGTTCTTTACAGGTAACATATACCTTCTATTACTTTTTTCCCCAATATTTGAGGCTTAAAATATATGAATAAAAATATTATACACACTTACCTCTACAATAAGTAACCTGAACAATCCGTGTCTTTTCACATTACCTTAGACGCCATTTTTACCTTACGTCGTTACGTGTTTAACCTTACGGCTCGTATCCGGGTTCTACAGGTGAGGCGGTGCAACGTCCTTCGATGTCTACCAACGGCAGGTAGGACTGACAAGTTAGAGCAACGAGGTCTAAGTCGGCGTTGCCGCACAAACACCAATAATAATCATAAAAAAAAATAGTAGAAACTGAAACAGTAGTGCCACGCTAATAAAAAACACAGTAGTAGACAATATCGACAAAAACGAATAATGTGAAAAGAAATATATCAAGTTCTTAAAATAACCACGTACGAAACTTGAAACTCATGTCTAACTCTGATGATAGGATAATAACATGCAGAGAACAATACGTGAATATAATATAAAAATAAACGTCCTTTTCTTCTAGTATAAACGTTATAATATGATCGAACTAATTTCACATCACATATTCACGACATAAGGGAATTAGTTATTAAAGATTCAAAAATCACCAAAACTATGTCGGCCATAAAAGGGAACTGCAATTCTTTTTAGAATATCAAAAGATCCTTTTTTCTTTTTCTTTTTCTTTTTTTTTTTTTTTTTTGCTATGCTTATTTAGATGTGTAAAAAGGGAAAATAAATTTAAACTGAAATGAAAAATTCTCTTTCCCAAAAGAAGTACACTAAGAGATGTGAATTTTTATGCTAGCATATTATAATATGATCGAAACTAGAAACTGATGTCCAAATAATCTAATATGCTCAAATTCATTACAGTACCTTCACGTGGATACACAGAGGAAGATTTCTTAAGTGAGCTAACTCTAATACGATTAGTAGTACAGTATATAATATGGCAGTGAAAGAGAAATTGTTGTCAAACAGCTTATTTGTTAATATAGAAATGCAATTAGTGAACTCTTGTTGTAAGATTCATCATCAGTCCTTTTCAGCCCAACTGGACGTTGGCCTCCTCCAAAATGCTCCAATCAGTCCTATTGCTTGGATAAGAGCACAATACTTGGGTCAGACTTTCCATTAATCTTTCCATTTTCCTCTGGATAGTCCTCAACTTGTTGATCAATTTTGGAGTCAAAGTCCACTTTTCACTTCATATGTAATGACCAGAAATACACAGTTGTCAAATATTTTTCTTTTGAGGCAGATTGGAATATTTCCTTCTAGGTCTTCATAGTGTTTTCCAAAGGAAAGCAACCGAGTTGAATTATATGTATAATTTCTTCTCATAGCCTCCTTCTCCTGTGATCTTTTGTCCTTGGTGAAAAGGGGGTTACTATATCAGTGACATAGTATACTTTTTGTATACTAAAATTATACTTTTAATATACTTTTGTATACTAAAAGCTTACAAAGAAAAATTTTCCTGTGTGAAAAAGAAAATCAATGCCATAGCAGAATGAAAGCAATGAGGGAAGGACAAAGATTTAGAGAGCATATACCAAAAAGCTTTGTAGAAATGCAACTGGCATAAATTTCCTTGCACTGCATTTTTGTTTCGTGTGTTTACCTACTGACAAGCAGGTATGATGAGATTGTTATTGCACTGAGAGATGGCAGCACTTCTTTGCCATTCTCTTCATTGGTTGCTGCATATAATTAGTGATAGTTTTGGGCCACCTACTAGTGAAGATTAAACTGTGCATTCAGTTCAGGTTAAAAGGCCTCACCTACTCCCTGTAAAGGAATAAAATGCATTAGCTGAGTTAATAATAAATAATAAACTAATGCTTTTTATTCCCTTATAGGAAGTAGGCAAGGCATTTAAACCCTATCTAGCTTTTTGAGACTGAGTAGACAGTTCGATCTCCACCAGTAGCAATCAGAGATAGATGGCCCATGTCTGTCACTAATTAGAGGCGCGAACAAGTGCTGCCATCTCTTGGTACCTAACCCTAACCCTAACAAGATATGCTACTTTATGTTGGAGGTTTAATGGATTTTTTACAACACTCAAAAAGAATTAAAATAGAATTTAATACTTCCTATATTTCGTCCTAGTCACTAGGACATCTACGGGGATTACAAAGACAATTAATGTAACATGCACACAAAAACTTACAATACTAAGCCCAACCACGTGGGTGACACTAAAGTCCTATCTAGGTGGAGCGCCCTCTAAGGGCAGTTGTAGGTGGCCTGGAATGTAAGGTGGGACCTCTGGTGATGACCGTTTCCCAAATCTTCGGAAGCTTAATACAACCGTATTTGTTAAGATTTGGTTGGTTTTTGAGAGCTGCTGCTTCTAAGAAAAGTCTCTCTTTCTTGAATTTGCTGTGGTGGAGCATGGTGGTTTTCTTCCATGATACTCTGTGAGTAGTGTCCAAAACATGGTCAGCCAAGCCTGAATGGCCATAGTTGTGTTTAACGATGTACGACTTGTGTTCCTCTAGGCGGATGGATGCTGATCTGCCTGTCTGTCCAAAGTACGCAAGCTTACAGGAACAGGGTACTTTGTAAACTCCAGGCTGAGAGAGAGGAGGGAGCTGATCTTTCGTAGAACGGATAAGGGTAGCCAGTTTGCGGTAGGGCTTATATGCTGTGTGTAGGTTATACCGGTCCTAGTGACTACGACGAAATATAGGAAGTATTAAATTCTATTTTAATTCTTTTTGAGTGTTGTAAAAAATCCATTAAACCTCCAACATAATGTCCTCACAGCACTTAAGCCTCTACACAAGATATGCTACTGTCTGAAGAAATGTGGATTCTACGATCGATCTTCTTGAGTTTATGGGATGAAAAACCCAAGCTTCCAAGGAAAAAAAAACTCGCTTGGCAGAGATCGACTAACTCGGGAACTGGTCGAAGAAAGGCTTAGAAAAAGTTCCTTTAGTCAGTGACTAGGCTCACTATAAGTCTATCTTTGTGGCCAAGTGCCACTTCCACTAAGCAACACAGCCCTTATTAGCTGATTTTTGTTTTATAAATGAATGAGAAAGTATATAGTGTATGATTATTGTATTACCTTTACTTTATACATTAAAGAACTATGCATCTGTAATACCCGTATTTTCCAATATAATTTTTTAAGAAAAGTTTATAAAAAAATCGTCAAACGCATTTATTCTTCAAAAAGAGTAGAAGAAATTCTCTTGGTTGTAACGATTTGGAAATCAATAAACAGCCAGACTCAATTTTAGTCATCACTAATAGTTAAGAGCCTCTGTAGCTCAATCGGCATAGACGAAGCCCTTTGGTTAGAGAGACCTCGGTTCAATTCCCGTCTATGACGTGAGAAACTTTTATCTGGTCACTCTAAAGGTGACTTTGGAGGTAGAGGTTTTTCTCCCGGAAACTCTGGTTTTTGGTCCATCAGAACAGGCAAACTGGTCCTCGTGTACAGGGGAGGCATAGGGCTAACCATCTTATCCTTGATTATGGTTGCGGTTACAACAATATATTCCTCTACACTGTAATAGGTAGAAGAGGGGAGGATTAAAAAAGAAAGAACTAATCAAGGCTTGTGTAACTCAATGGAAGTGATGTGTGCATCCTCTGCGCTAGGCCACCCAAAAATAAACTTAGTTCAAATCTAGTCGCTGGCTGGAGTAACTTTTTCTAAGCCTTTCTTTGACCAGTTCCCGAGTTAGTTGATCCCTGGCACGGATAATCGGGCTTTTCCTCCCGGAAACTCGGATTTTTCTTCCCGTAAACTCAAGAAAACCAACTGTAGAACCTACAGTCGGTTTTATTGAGTTTATTTCAGGCAGTAACATATCCTCTTAGGATTAGGTACCAAGAGATGGCAACTCAATGAGATAACCAATGAGGATACCAGCAAAAGTCGCCGCCTGTAATTAGTGATAGATCACGGCCAGCTATCTCTGATTGGCTACCGGTAGAGACTGAACTCCACACTCAGTCTTCAAAAGCTAGATGACCCTCGCCTGCTCCCTATAAGAGAATAAAAGTCTTTAGCTATCACTAATAGTTCACTTCATAATTAATGATGATTTGATGAATTCACGATGGAAAGTATATTAAGCAACTACTGCAATCTTTCTACAAACCTAACTTGTACTACTGTGTAAAACTGCTTGGTTCCACAGCAAGCTAGCTATGTTTACTCGATTTTGGGGGTAAAATTTCTTGGATTAAAAATCATACTTTCCCTTGGAAAAGTCAACTAAAAAAAAATAAAGCTAGAAATGGTTCACATAGTCAACAAGTAGAACTGAACGCAGTTTACCATCTAGCATAATAGTACTTAGGTTCCATGGAGAAGCATAGGCCTAAATAAATAAAAAACGTTTTCTATTAAATTCATAACAATAAAAGAAATTCATCTATTTCCTTACAACCATGTCTATATTTGCAGAACCTTTAGATTTGTCACTGGTTAGCTGAGCAGACAGTGTCTCTACTCTACAATCAATAAGTTTGAGGGATCGAATCAGAATGCAGGTATAGGTATTTAGGAATGTCTTTAAAATGAGGTGAATTTTATCTCCAGATTTGGGATTACCAACCTGCATAACGGAACCTTGCAATGTAGTAAAAGTGCCTTATATAATCTGGGAATTCTACTATAGTCACTATAGTAGAATTCCCAGATTATTTAACACGGCCATTCAAGAATAATGAATATGTAACTTGGTATCAGAAAAATATTTCTCTAATATATAGCCGATGAATCTGAAACCTAAATTATAGGTAATAGCTAAAATTATATGTAAAATAAGGAAGAAAAATATGTCTTTGGGGATTATTCGATATCTGCCATGTTACTTTAGTGGAATGATCACAGTTCAAGCCTGTTTAGGATTTCATAATGGCTTTCCAAGTGTAAAAGAGTTTGAGCCATAATTAATAGAATAATTTTTCTTCCCAGAAACATGGTTTATTTTTCATTCTGCAAGACAGACTGTTATATAAAGAATTTAAGTAACTCATAATAGACTACATGATGCTGATAGGTTTATATCAATTATGTATAGATGTATATCATTGTTGTATGTTGATAGGTTTAACCGCTCTTTCCTAGCTATTTATTGGGCATGCCAGACTATTGGGTTCAACATATTTAGGGTATACGATGAAATAAGAGCCTACTTAGCTCATTCGGTATAGATAAAGCCTTCATTGGAAAGATCGTTCAAATTCCGTCTAGGACCAAAAGAACCTTTATCAGCGGTTTTCAACTGAAAAAATAAGTGTACTGGTCTCATACGGTGGTCACAGGAATTTTTCCCGAAATCGACTTTCTTAATACCACAAACAGACAAAATGAAATCGTGAACACACAGATCAACATACCAGAAATACTTTCCTAGTAATGTACCATCATCCACCAACCATTAGGTTGAAAAGAGAAGAAGATAATGATAATGTGACTGGATTGAAAAAAAAAAAAAAATCAGCTAACGCCTTTTTATTCCCGTATATAGGGAGTAGGCGAGGCCGTTTTTTAGCCCTATCTAACTTTTGGAGACTCAATGGACAGTTCAATCTCCACTGGTAGTCAATCAGAGATAGCTGGCCCAAGGCTATCACCAATTAATCGGCACGCAGTGAAGAACGCGGCTAGTAAGTGCCGCAATCTGGTGGTCCCTGACCCTAACACAATATTTTTAATCTCTGAAAATAGTGTGGGTTCGACGGCCGATTTTCTTGAGTTTATGGGAGAAAAACCCGCTAGCCCGTGCCAGAGATCGACTAACTCTGGAACCGATCGAGAAAAGGCTTACAAAAAGTTCCTCTAGTCGGAGACTAGATCGAACCCTTTCGTCGGGCGGTCAAGCGCTGTATATCACTTCTACTATTTTATTTTCTCAAAAGCATCTATGTACATTCGGACGAACTCTTTACATATATACAATAAGTACATAGCATGCTTTTTTCAGTTAACAATTTTCATTTACAACATGATAACATGCCCAATATCTATTTTCATCTAGAGTCCTGTGCAATTTTTTGGGCAATTATTTTGCCATTTAACATCCATTGAAATATTACAATATTTTTACTCTGAAAATTATAAGATATATACTTCTTATGTAAATAGATATATTCATTACTATAAAATATTTCTACACTTATATATACATATTTACATTATGTGTTTAGTTTTCTATTCCATTATTTTTCCTTTCAGAGTGAATTGTATTGGCTTGTTTTCATGTTTTTTCTTTATGGTGGGTTTATATTTCTATTATTTGTATGTTTTCTTCATATTCATTAGAGATAAGGCCTGTCTTCCGCCATTGGTGTTTTGTTATCTTTTTTCTGTTTATTGTGTCTGTTATTTGTTTAATTTAGTTGTTTGTTAAGTTTGTGCATTATATCTGGGCCTGTATATCTTCCATAAATTCTGTCACATCTGTATGTCCAGATGGAGTACATTGTAGTTAGAATTATAATTGCTTCGGTTATTGTTATGTTTCCGTCCTTTAGCCAGAATAGTGTGTGTTCTGTGACCGGTTCTTTGTGTTTTATGAATTTCTGAACAGTGTTCCATATTGGAGAGGTGTGGGGGCAGTACAACATTATGTGATATAGTGTTTCTGGTTCAGGGTAGTACTTTTGTTTTACCTTCTTCTCCTATATGAGTACCCGCTATGCCGGGATGTCCCGATATCGCTCGTATCACCGGATCTAAGGTAAGAGCGAATAGGATCATAGATAAGTTGTCTCCCTGTCTGACCGAGCAGTCAATTTTAACAGGTGCAGACAGTTTCTTGTTGATTATGAGTCGTGACTGTGCAGTGTTGTATATGTTTGACTTTAAGTTTTGAAATTTCTTCCCGAAACCTGCAGCTTTAATGACTTCTTTCAGGTAGTGGTGACTAACTGAGTCAAAGGCTTTTTCTATGTCCAGACTTACCAACAGGCATGGTTGTTGTGTTGCCTGGTAGTGTTCGTATATACATCTAACTGTCAGAATATTATCTTCTATTTTTCTGTTTTTCACGCCGCAGGTTTTGAATTCTGATATTATTTTATGTATGTTTATTTGAATTCGTTGTGATATGATTTTGGATAAGATTTTATAGTCTGTGTTCAGGATTGTAATGCCTCTCCATTGTGAGTTTGCGTTGTTTGTGGTGTCTTTATTTTTTGGTATCGGTGTTATGTAACCGAGGTTGAAATATTCTGGGATGCTTTCCGAATTCTGTATTTCGTTCAGCATTTTCACAAATAGTGTCTCAAACAGGGGGTAGTAAGCTTTATAAAATTCCGCAGAGATTTGTGTAGTGACAGGGACTTTATAGTATTTTTGCATTCAGTTTTTGTAATGGGTGAATCTATAATTTCAGCTTCTGACTTTGTTAATCTCGGTAAGGTTTTTAATAAATTTTGTGTTTCTGTTTTGTCATTTGTTTTTGGGAGAAGGTACTTGTGTATTGTGAGTGGAAGAATCGGAGGAAATTTGCATCTCCCTCGACCTCTGTCCCCTCATGTTTTATTTTATGAATGGTGTTTTTTTTTTTTTTTTTGTTTTCTCTGCTCTTCAAAGAGCCAAGCTGCTTTGGACTTCCCTTCATCATGTTCCATTGTTCTGATTTTTGCATGTATCCAGGCCACTTCAGTCTCTTTTATTTTCTATTCGTTTCAATTTTGCTTTAAGAGCGTTGATAGATATTTTATTTTCTGGGAGGGTTCTGTCTGTGTTGTATTGTCGTGTTAGTTCTTTGATTACGCTTCTTTTTTCTTGGTTTGTTGTATATTTCTTGTTTTCCTATTTGTATAGCAGCCTTTGTTAAATGTAATTCTACTGAGCTACACAGGCTATTCTGGAATGAACATTAAAATTAATATATATTACATTAATATATATATGGATATTATAAGGAAAGAATAACGAAAATAGAGATAAACCGCTTGAAGTTAAATTATCAGTTATATTAGATATATTCATTGTATTGACAAGAAACTATAGATGGAGCCAAAGTATACTTTTATAAACATTTGTAGAAGATTCATGCCGATGTGTGTGTATGTGTGTGTGTGTGTGTGTGTGTGTGTGTGTGTGTGTGTGTGTGTGTGTGTGTGTGTGTGTGTGTGTGTGTGTGTGTGTGTGTGTGTGTGTGTGTGTGTGTGTGTGTGTGTGTGTGTGTGTGTGTGTGTGTGTGTGTGTGTGTGTGTGTGTGTGTGTGTGTGTGCGCGCGTGCGTGAAGTGATCATAGCCACCATAATCAAATTCCTGATATATACGTTTCATGGGAGCGTAGATGATGTTATAAGATTACCCGAACAGTTTTTACATCACTAATTTCCTATCAACAATTTTTCTTCACATTGACCTGCAGTTCGCATAATTTTCATTTTAGTTTTTTCCTGCCATTGTGGCAACAAATACTTGTTTTGCTAACATGTCATTTCTCAAAAAAAAAAAAAAAAAATCAGCTAACGCCTTTTAATTCCCGTATACGGGAGTAGGCGAGGCCATTTAGCCCTATCTACTTCTGGAGACTGAGTGGGCAGTTCAATCTCCACTGGTACCCAATCAGAGACAGATGGCCCAAAGCTATCACTAATTAAGCGGTACGCAGTGAAGAGAGACGGCTCAAATGTGCCGCCATCTCGTGGTCCCTAACCCTAACACAATATATTTAATGTCTGAAATAATGTGGGGGTCTACGGTCGATTTTCTTGAGTTTTTCTCATCCTGTTTAAATGACCCACCTTCGATTAGCTCTGTTCTTCCCACATTTCTAAATGCTAATAATGTAAAGTTCCTTCTCAGTACCAAAATTTTAAATACGACTCAGCCACTGATGCTGTATGTTCAATATCTTAATGTTTTTCAGAACTTTCATATCTGTCGTCTCCCATCGTTGTACATGCACTTTATATTCAACCTAGCTCACAGATTCGTAAATTAAAATCGCTAGACACACATATACTATACAGCGCTAGATTAGTGCTGCATTGATTATTTTAACTCATATTCTATACAGATTTATTAACGAGACAATCCGTGTATATCACTTTTTCTAATTATGCCATGAATTTCAATATTTAATTGAAAAAAAAAAAATGTGGGTTCTCAATTCCGGATGAAGTGATATATGTTTCTGCTAATTTCTATAGATTTAGTCTTTTAATTGTTGAGTTTCACATGAAATTTATAATAGCAGTTGTTCAATTTAGTTAATAATCCTGTAGACTTGTACTGGATTTATTTAAGAGTATAGCGTCATTTGTATAAAGTAAAAGCTGAATTTAATCTATCCATTTTTGATATCAGACCTAACGTTACTTTGCACCACTGTTTTCATCATTTATATTATTATTATTAGTACTATTTCGACCTTTTCAAGGAGTCCAGAGACTCATCGAGGGAGGGCTCCTACTCTACAACTCTCTGTCGCCACTACTCAATCCACCCACTACAACCAACCGCAACTACCTTCATGATCTACACACCAACACCATCCGCCGACCACCACCACCACCACCACCACTAGTATTTTCACAGACAATCACAATCATCCATGTCCACGGAGGGATTCGAACCCGCAACCGTTTGGCTGGCTAGCGGATGTGCTAACCACTCGACCAACCATGACGGCTCACATTGATCAGATCACATATATGGATCAGATAGTGAAAGAATGTGGCATTAGGTCTGATATCAAACTGTATGTATTCAACTCAGCCATTTAATTTATGCAAATAATGTGAACATTTGTCTCAAACCTAATTAAACAGCAATCGATCTTCGTATATCTTCTTCAGTTCTAAATGCTGACTCAAATATAGACTATATTTATTGTTTGATAAAAAGTCTCATTGACAATATATAACAGTAGCGTTTTGAATGGCTTTATACTGGTCTAACAACCTGTATTTCATCAGAACTAAGCTTATTCTCCACCTTTACATTCCACAATTTTTCTTAGTCTTTTTTTTTCAAGTACGTTTGCATAAATCTCTCCAGAAGAGTAAGAAGATAAGTAAACTTAGGATAAGTTTTGCTTTCTTGTTATAGATGAGGAGAATGAGAGCTCTATTACAACAATCGAAAATTTGACCATCCCATCATGACTTCTGAATTATACGGTATGGCGCAAAAAAGAAAGTGCTGAACTTCGACATCCCCTTCAGTATACGCTATGAAATATGCCGTTTGACTGCATGCACATTAATAGAAGAGCATATGTAGAGTCTACATCAGTAGAAATGGTCTGACATCGGAGGAAAAGACGTTTATGAAAATTGAGCATTATTTTCGTTCATACGGAGTTGGTAGAGAAAATGGTCCAAGACATTGGATATTCCACCATAACCCGACTTCAAACCTGGATGAACTAAGAGATAAAATTACACGATATGTCCAGTAGATGTCCCAACCCCTGTTCTCCGACACGACAGAAAACCTTCGCATGCTCTCCGAAACCTGTCTTGAAAGACAAGGTGCCCATTTCGAGCCCGTAATCTACCGTTGTTAATGCTTTATTCGACCAAGATTCCACCAATAGTTGTAGATGTACACATCATCATGATCATGGGTAAACAAATGATGATACGTACATCTACATTTTCAAGCTGCTCTCAATGATATGTCCTTTAGAGTATCCAATTAAACCTGTAAAGTTTGTGCTTTTCTTTTCAATAAAATATTCTGTTTCATCTTGTTGAAAATAAAATTATCAACACTTCCTGTTTTAAAATCCTTGTATACTTTGATATCATGGACAAGGATGAAGATATTGCTGTAATCGCTATCAGCAATATCTTAGTCAATGAGACTTTTCTTATATTTTCTCAATATAAATTTTTGTCGATCTTTGTAAATGGAAGATGGCGTGGGTAAAAAGTAGTAACAGTCCTGAACAGAAATTCAGCAGTTACTTCTCATTATTATTAGCTTTTGTCATTTTCCTATACCTTTCTATATGTCCCTAATATTTCCTACTGTACGATTTACATCTCCAACTACTGGGATCATCTTTTCCTTTTTCTTCATATCACTAGGGGCTGTCCATGGAAACTGAGCAGGAGTGTAGTTAACAAGAGTGTTAGAACTAGGTTTTTTTTACTTGGAGAGTGGTGAACGAGTGGAATAAGCTGCCGGAGTTTGTTGTGTAAATAGTTCTTGGTATGATGTTTAGCGCCTCCTGGATGAGTCTAGGGGACTCCTAAGAGTTTCCAGTAATAATAATAATAATAATAATAATAATAATAATAATAATAATAATAATAATTTTTTTTTAAAACATTTTATTATGTCTCAGTATAGGTTACATACAATAATAATATTTACAGTATTTACAATAAGGATTATACAGAATTTTTTTTATGTCTCAGATGAATTGCATACATAGTTGCTGTAGTAATTATATATATATATATAATATTTATAACGCATTACAAGTGTGTATAACAGATACTTGCAAGTTAGTAATTTTCTTCCTCGAAGCTTAGCAGAGCTTATCTGAGGAAGATAATAGATGACAGAGGGTGGTGGTTTCATGGTTGTGTTCCTATACTGGTCACAAGCCAGGTGTTGATTTTACTGTTTGTTGGTACGTGCTTGAAAGACTTCGACTGCTATTACAGTTTAACTTTATTTTTTTTGTGCAAATAGGGTTGGATTTAGACATGGTGTGTTTGTTTCTTTGTGTTCTTGTAGTGATAGTTTTTGAGAGGGGGGGTTGTCATAGGTTTGTGTGTGTGTGTGTATGTGTGGTGGGGGAGAGAGAAACAGGAATTGCTCTAATTTTCATTCTCGCTATATTATTTATATAGTGCCTGTTTCAGCTCTCTGTATGTTCCTAGGTTTCTGTTGTCGAACGGCAGTTTGTTTATCATGTCAGGTACATAGAAGTTTCGGGTGGCTTTGCCGTGGTGATTGTTGTACTTATATGTTATGTAGTTTGTTGACTGCGCTCTTGTTATTTGATATGTTGTTCTGGTTACTCTATATGTTGGGCTGTAGTAGTGTTTTAACATGACTGTGTAGTGGCGTAAGTGTTTCACCTTAAATATTTTGTGTTTTGTCCGTGCTTCCTGCATAAGAGTGGGTTGTTCCCGGAATATCAGTTTTATCATTTTATCTTGCAACCATTGTAGCCTGTTAAGTCTGTAGTCTGCGCAGAATGCGTATGATGTGATTGCATATCTTAAAATGTTTTCACATAATGCTTTATAGATTAGTATTTTTATGTGGGTTGGGGCAATGTCTTTTAATCTGTATAGTTTGCTTGCTATTATCCTAAGCTTGGTATGTAGGTAGTTTGTATGGCTATTCCAACTTTGTATGGCTATTCCAACAATAATAATAATAATAATAACAATAATAATAATAATGATAATTTTTTTTTTAAACATTTTATTGTCTCAGATAAATTATATACATAGATACAACAATAGTTTTATATACACGTATATATATATATATATACATAATATTTATAATACATTGCAATTGTGAATAACAAATACTGGCGAGTTATTAATATTTTTAAATTATAATAATTTTTTTTTATTTTTTTAAATAAATAAATAAGCGATATTTGTTCACTGCTAAAATATTTACACATACATATATACAATAGTTATCTTGAGTATAATAGTAATAATTTTTTTTTATTTAAAAAAAAAAAACAATTTATTATGTCTCAGTATAAGTTACATACAATAATAATATTTACAGCAATTACTATAAGGATTATACAGAATTTTTGATTTTAGAATATACATAATAATAATATTAGTAATAATAATAATAATAATTTATTTATTTTATTCATTTATTTATTTATTTATTTATTTTTTGTCTCAGATGAATTGCATACATAGTTGCTGTAGTAATTATATATATATATAATATTTATAACGCATTACAAGTGTGTATAACAGATTCTTGCAAGTTAGTAATTTTTTTCCTCGAAGCTTAGCAGAGCTTATCTGAGGAAGATAAGAGATGACAGAGGGTAGTGGTTTCATGGTTGTGTTCCTATACTGGTCACAAGCCAGGTGTTGATTTTACTGTTTGTTGGTACGTGCTTGAAAGACTTCGACTGCTATTACAGTTTAATTTTTTTTATTTATTTATTTATTTATTTATTTTTTTTTTGTGCAAATAGGGTTGGATTTAGACGTGGTGTGTTTGTTTCTTTGTGTTCTTGTAGTGATAGTTTTTGAGAGAGGGGGGTTGTCATAGGTTTGTGTGTGTGTGTGTGTGTGTGTGTGTGTGTGTGTGTGTGTGTGTGTGTGTGTGTGTGTGTGTGTGTGTGTGTGTGTGTGTGTGTGTGTGTGTGTGTGCGTGTGTGGTGGGGGAGAGAGAGAGACAGGAATTGCTCTAATTTTCATTCTCGCTATAATATTTATATAGTGCCTGTTTCAGCTCTCTGTATGTTCCTAGGTTTCTGTTGTTGAACGGCAGTTTGTTTATCATGTCAGGTACGTAGTAGTTTCGGGTGGCTTTGCCATGGTGACTGTTGTACTTATATGTTATGTAGTTTGTTGACTGTGCTCTTGTTATTTGATATGTTGTTCTGGTTACTCTATGTGTTGGGCTGTAGTAGTGTTTCAACATGACTGTGTAGTGGCGTAAGTGTTTCACCTTAAATATTTTGTGTTTTGTCCGTGCTTCTGCATAAGAGTGGGTTGTTCCCAGAATATCAGTTTTACCATTTTATCTTGCGACCATTGTAGCCTGTTAAGTCTGTAGGCTGTGCAGAATGCGTATGATGTGATTGCATATCTTAAAATGTTTTCACATAATACTTTATAGATTAGTATTTTTATGTGGGTTGGGGCAATGTCTTTTAATCTGTATAGTTTGCTTGCTATTATCCTAAGCTTGGTATGTAGGTAGTTTGTATGGCTATTCTAACTTTGATCAGCATCGAAGTGAAGTCCAAGATAGCGTGTTGTTTTCACCTGTGTGATGGTTGTGATTTTAGGTTCTGCACTTTGTGTATAGGAGGATGAATGTTTGATAGTGAGATATTTAGTTTCTATGGGCAGGGTTTGGGGGTTTTTGAATATCATTAGCTTTGTTTTTCCAGGGTTTATATATATGCCGTTTTCGGTTAACCAGTTAGTGATTTGATTGATGTCGTGTTGCATATTTTTGTAAGCGATATTTGCATTGTTGTGAATGGATACTATGGCCGTGTCATCTGCATACTGGAAGATTTTACTTTTTAGGGGGAGTTGGCGTATGTCGTGTGTGTATATGTTAAATAGAATAGGAGATAGGACAGCTCCTTGCGGTACTCCACAGGTTGCATGTACCTCTCTGCTGTGTGCTGATCCTATACGTGTGATGTGCTTTCTGTTTTTAGTGTATGCTTTAAACCACTGGAGCAGACGACCTCCAATTCCGATATGTGTAAGTTTCGTTAACAAGGTTTTATGTGTTAGTGTGTCAAATGCTTTTGTTAGGTCAATGAAGACCACTAATGTTATTCTGTTTTTATCCAATGCAGCGTTTATTAGATCTGTGAAATCTTCCAGGAGTGTTGCCGTTCCTTTATTTTTTTGAAAGCCATATTGTGTTTTGGGTATGATTTGAAATTTTTCAACATATGTGGAGAGTTTCTGATGTACAATGCGCTCCATGATTTGGTTGAATACAGGCAGCGTGGTGATGGGTCTGTAATTACTTATTATGTTTCTTTTTCCCTGTTTGTGTATGGGTGTGATTAATGCAGTCTTCAGTGTTTCAGGTATGTGTCCCATTTCGAAGATTTTATTTAACAGTTTTTGTATAACTGGAAGTAGGTCGGTTGAGTGTTTCTTGATGTCTTTTGGTCTGATTCCGTCTATCCCCGGTCCTTTGTTAGGATTAATTTGTTGAATTGCCAGTGATAGTTCTTCTTTTGTTACTGTGGGGAACCACATCGACTGTGTTGTTCGTGGACCTAGTGGAGAATGTTCGTTTGTGTGAAGAAAGGTTGTTTCTTGTAGCTTTTGGACAGAGTTCACGAAGTGCTGATTAAAGTTGTTTGCCAACTGTTTGAGGGATTTGGGGTCGCAGGCAAAGCTGTGTTTTATTGTTTCTGAGGCAGTGGTTCTGTGTATGTTGTCCAGCATTTCATTAATCAGGTGCCAGGTTTCCTTTATGTCATTCTGTGCTGTTGTTAATTTGTTGCTGTAATAGTTTCTTTTTGCCGTTCTAATCTGGGTTGTTAGGAGATTCCGTTTTCTTTTGTATTCAGCTTTTAAAGCGATATTGTTTGGCAACTTCTTAAGTTGTTTCCATAGGGCATATTTTCTTTGTATGTCTGTTAGTATGTTGTCTGTTATCCATGGATTTTGTTTCGTTTGGGGGCGTATTTTTATTTTTGTTAATGCTTTGTTGTATATTTTGTTAAATGCAAGTTTAAGATTATTATATACAGCTTCAGTTGAGTCTAGAGATGCTATCTGCATCCAGTCTGTTTTTCTGATTTCATCGTTCACTATTGCTTCGTTTACAATGCTATGATACTGTTTTGTAGTCTCAGTGATTTTTATGGGTTCTGGTTGAGAGTGTAGCTGCAATGCTGTGAAATAATGGTCTGCTAGTTTGCATGTTATGACGGCTGCTGTGTGGCTGTTTGGAGGGGCCCTTATATTTATATGATCAATGCAGGTTGAGGTTGTTGTGTTTCCGACTATCTCTTCTCGTGTATACGACTGTATGGATGGGGTTATGTTATATGCCGATAATAGGTCTATGTATTGTTCTGTGTTGTTATTTATGTTCCTAATGTTTATATTAATGTCTCCTATTATTATCAAGTATTTTGAGGTGCCTACTTTCGTGGCTGAAAGCCATCTGTTTAGTTCTAGGAATTTTGTGGTGCTTAAGTTGGGTGGTCTGTATATTGCGTTTAATATCAGGGAGTTTTCTTGTTTAATGTTTTTAATTTCGATGCATATGTTTTCTGCGTATTCTAATTTATAGTTTATTTCTGTTACTTCTAGTTTATGTTTGGTAAATAGTATTATACCACCGCCTCGTTTTATTTGTCTGCAGTGTTTGTGTTGTTGGAAGTGTGGCATTTGGTAGGAGGTTGCCTCTTCGTTTGTCGTAGATACTTCACTCAGTATTAAAATGTCTATTTCGTCTATAATAATAATAATAATAATAATAATAATAATAATAATAATAATAATAATAATAATAATAATAATAATAATAAATTACTTTATTAAGGAAAGATCAATCAACTCTACTATGAAAAAAAGTTCTAGACAATAACCAGAACGAAGCTTCTCTTTCTTCTGCATTTCTTGTGCCAAGGAAAAAGCTGTATTTTTTAGATTGCAAAATAATGAATAAGAAAGTGAAATTAAAGAAGACATCCCGCCTAGATCTGTCACTGGCTATGAACTGCGAACATCATATCTGTTAAATATATGCATTCTTCAGATATGAATTCTTTGAGATTACGTAATTTTTATGTGAACCTTAAGAACAATTTCAAGTTGCTCTCAACCTTGGAATTTTCAAGGCGTTTTAGCCTCCATGAAACAATGAAGACATTAATAAAGATCCAGTGGCGGGATTCAAATCCAAATCCCGTTGCTACTCTGTATTATGTGCGCTATCCACTCGGCCAGCACACCTGATATAGAATAGAAATACGAGCTTTGAGCTGACCAAATAACAGATAATTGCAAGGTAATGAATAATTTGTTGATTCTATATATATATATATTAAATGTGAATATTATGATCAATGTTCCCCTTTTAAAACTATACGTTTCAAGTGATGAATGAAATTCAAATTCCTGTAAGTTCCGAAACACTTGAACAACCTAAAGTTTCAATTTCACGATTTGTTTGATGGAAAAAACATACATCTAGGAATAATAAATAACAAAACGAAAAACTATGATATTTATTCCTCAAAGGAAGTAGGCAAGGCTCTTTTAGCCATAACTTTTGGAATCGGTGAGTAGTTGGTTGCAGTTATCCCTGAAATATAACTAAGCCGATGGTTACCAATGAATTTTGAAGGCAATGGAATGACAGTAAGGAACGCAGCTATAGCCATCTCGTGATTCAAATGCTAACTGGCATATTATTGTCTGAAATAATACTTAACTAATTTTAAATTATTAAAGCAATATATTTGTCTCGGTTGCCAAGACTTTCTTGTTAGACAGAGAAATAAGAATATATATATGCATGCAGAACAGCAAAAGAAGTATAAACAGACTCAGGGAAGATAGAGAAGAAAGGATGGGTGGTTGTGTGCTGCTGATGACAGCAGATGAATTGCAACCAAAAGGAATAGGAAACAGGACAGGTGGGAGTGTGGCTGTTCATTTGAATTAATCTGGTGTGAGATTGAGACACTAAGATAAAATATACACTAGTTGTTGTTACAGACCAGGGAGTTCCACAGATTTGGAAGACATGCATCGCCAAATTAAGACAATGAGTAGAGGTCGAGTGGTTATCATGGGGACTTCAATTGTGGAGATATAGACTGAAAGAAACAAAGATCACATGGTAAGAAGAAAATAGAATTTATACACATGCTGAGATATAATTACTTAAGGCAGCATGTGATGGAGGGGAATAGGAGTGAGAGGGTATTAGATCTGGTCATAAGATCAGAAGAGCTATCCATAACCAAGGTGACAACATTCTGCAATTGGGGAAACTGACCATGCAGTCTTGAATTGGGAGATTGTAAAACATGAGGAATATTCTCTCAAGAAGGGCTATTTGTGGAACTACAAGGCATGTGATTATGACATGCTTAGGAAAAAGCTTAAATCTGTACCATGGCATAAAACACTGCAGGGTAAAGATGTTAGTAGAGCATAAGAGATAGTTAAGGGTCATCTAGAAGAAGCAATATTAACTTGTACACCTAGGATAAAGAGGGTTAATCGGGTAGGAGTTAGATGGATGTAGTCAGAGTTGGAGTTAGATCATTAAGCACAAGCTGCAGAAGAAAGTCTTGTGGAGGGTATTATAAAGAGAAAGGTGATCAGCAAACTCATGAACAGTACAAAGCTCAAGCAAGAAAGGTGACGAGCATGGCAGGAAAGGCAAAATAGCATTATAAGAAGGATTTCGCTGAGCAGGCCAAAGGAAATCTCAAAGAGCTCTTTTGTTATTTGACAAGTAAAAGGAAGAATAACTATGTAAGATTACCCTTAATGAGTGATGTTGGTCACGAGGAGATGGAAACGGATAAAATTGTTGAGTTATTGAATGACCAATTTGCAAGGGTATATCTATTCTAGTGAGGTTACTGCTTTAACCTATGTGATAGACACTAACGTGGGAACAGAGGTGGATGAATTGGAGGTTCTTAGGATATTGCAGAATCTCAAAGTAAATACAGCTGTGAGATTAGATGGGATATGATTAGATAGGATGCCAGCTAAGGTTGGTCGATTGGTAGAGCCTCTGCTACTAATGGCTCTCGCAAAACGTTAAGCAAGTTTGAGCGGAGTTACTAGTTGGGAAGAGTTAACTGATCGATGCTCTTGGCACACTCTCCCTCGATGAGTCGTTGGACTCCCTAGAGGTGTGTCTAATAATAATAATAATAATAATAATAATAATAATTTTTTTGTTTCATCCTCAGCTTTTGCTCTTTTGGTATGCAACCAAACTTCACTGAAATGATGAAATGATATAGGCTGTGATATAGGAGCTTATTTGTTTCCTTTATAGGCTACTGTTGGTTGTGATCGTTTCAATTACAGCCTTTGCGGTTAAGAGGAGCTGTTTTAGCTTTCATTTTTGTAAAGCTTTTAATGGTGGTAATCTTATAGGTCATTTATGGAATTCATTTATGGAATAATAATAATAATAATAATAATAATAATAATAATAATAATAATAATAATAATAATAATAATAATAATAATAATAATAATAATAATAATAATAATAATAATAATAATAATTCCCCCCTCCCCCCGAAGGAACACGGCTTTGTCGTGGCAGAGGGACTTGCATGCTTCAGTGATGTTGAGAGCTATTCTGGCTGTTGCATAGCTGCCAGCAGGGCTACCCTTGTCAGGCAAGTCTCAACTGAGGAGCCAGACTAACAGTGTTCCATCCCCCATCTTAATGGTGAAAAGGAAGAAGAGATCCATACCGGATCAGTCGACGCCCGGGTCATCAAGGACTGCGTCAGATGTTGGGGATCCTGGGCATCAGGCGATGAGTGGGCTACAGGACCCAGCTCTCCTTGCAGGGTAATCAGGGCAGGAAGTTGAAAAGCGACTGGAAGAAAACAAACGTAAAAATGGAGTGTAAAAGAAAACAGACAAATTATGATATGTTTTTACAGATCAACACCAGAAAAATGAGGTTTCAGGAAAGCGTATGCATTTAATTTGGAAACAAAAATTCTCAGAATCTGGAATAACAGAACAAAGACTTATGGACCAAAAGAATTTCATTTTCCGTAACAGAATAGTTACTGAACTTGAGCTGCAAGAGTTATAATAAACCAACAACTCCAGTAACAGAAGTTCTCAAGCTAGAAAAGTGATGAAGAGAACTTGAGAAGTTCTTGAGAACTTCTCAAGAACTTCTTGAGAAGTTCTCAAGCTAGAAAATTAAAAAACTGGAGTGCACCTGCAAATACGAACTACATGGATTTTGGTTAAAACATCTAACCAGTCTACATGATCCAATGGCAGAACAATTTAATTATTTGTTGAAGTCTGGCTCAGTGGAAGACCGGATAATATCTGGGCGCACTTTTCTCTTCATGAAAGATAAGGATAAGGATGCAGACCCAAGTAACTATCGTCAAATAACATGCCTACCAACTATGATTAAGCTATTCACTGCAATCATAGCAAATTCCATATACCCCTACTTATCAGATAATCAGATTTATCCCATTGAACAAAAAGGCAATTTTCAAAAATATAGAGGAACAAAAGACCAGATCCTTATTAATGAAATGATTCTCAGAAATTCAAAAAGAAGAAAAACTAATTTAGACATGGCATGGATAGATTACAAGAAAGCATTCGATTCCCTCTCACACTCCTGGATCCTAACATCGTTAAAAATATTTGGAATTAGCAAAAACATATGTTTGTTTCTGGCTACTGCAATGAAATCATGGAAAACAACATTAACAGTAAATAACGAAGGATTTGGAGATATCAGCATTAAACGTGGAATTTTCCAAGGTGATTCCTTCTCACCATTGCTCTTCAACATTTCTTTGATACCTTTGTCTATGATTCTGAAGAAAACAAAAATTAGATATGAAATTCCTAAATGTAATATTAAAATTTCCCATCTGTTGTATATGGATGACTTGAAGCTGTATGGAAAATCGGCCCAGCAAATAGATTCTTTATTGGACATAATTCGCATTTTCAGTCAGGACATCAAAATGGAATTTAATGCGCAATTTTATCTATTAAACAAGGAAAAATTAATGACACTAGCCATTTTAATTTTGATCAAGAGAAATATAAAAGCAGTTTCAGCTGACGAACACTATAAATACCTAGGAATATTAGAAGCCAATGATATTCTCCACTCGAAAGTTGAACAACAGGCAGCATTAGAATACATCAAAAGAGTTAGAAATATTCTGAAAACAAAACTAAACGGATTAAACACAATTAGAGCAATGAATTCTTGGGCTATACCAGTGATCCAATCAGCTGGCATAATAAATTGGACAAAAGAAAACCTGGACAAACTAGACCGCAAAACTAGAAAACTAATGACTATGCATCATGCATTACATCCACGAAGTGATGTTGACCGGTTGTACCTACTGAGGAGAATAGGTGGACGGGGTCTGCTGCAAGTGAGACAGACTGTGGAAGAAGAAGAAATTAGTTTAAGAAATTACATCGACAATAGCTCTGAGCCAATGCTTCAAGCAATTACACAAGAGGCCCTTTTAAAACCAACAGGAAACAAATCCGATTACAAAAAGGAACAACAAAATATCCGATATGTGCGCTGGAAAAATAAACCCTTGCATGGCCAATTTCTTAGAGATACTGAGGACAAAATTGACGTGAACAAGACGTGGCAATGGCTACAACACAGATACATTAAAAAAGAAACAAAAGGATTTATTCTAGCAGCTCAAGAACAGGCATTACAAACTGATGCAATCAAAGCAAAAATTTTCGACATCGATAATAACAGCAAATGCAGAATATGCGATCAGAAAGATGAGACTGTAGAACATCTAATCAATTCCTGGCAAAATAGCTCAAACTGACTATAAATACCGCCATTATCAAGTGGCCAAAATAGTTCATTGACATGTATGCAAAAAATGGCTTTCCTACTTCTGATAACTGGTGGCAGCATAAAATAGAGACTGTATTGGAAAACGAAACAGCAAAAATTCTCTGGGACTTTCGAATACAAACTGATCGGCATTTGGAACACAATAGATCTGACATCACAATTATCGAACATCGACAGGTTTGGATTATCGATATTGCAGTACCCAGTGATAACAACATCAACAACAAAGAACTGGAAAAAATTACTAAATATCGAGACCTGGCAATCGAAGTTGGCCGACTGTGGCTTAAACACACCAAAGTCATTCCAATAGTTATCGGTACGCTTGGTGCAACGTCAAAGAAGCTGTCCAACTATTTACAGCAATTAAAAATCAATGAAGTGACCACCATATGACCTACAAAAAACAGCATTACTTGGAACAGTCCATCTTTTACGACGCTACCTGACGGACTATTCTTAGATTCTTGGGTATAATCTGAATTGTTCTGAATGATATTTTGTTGACTGTGTATCAATTATGTGAATAATAATAATAATAATAATAATAATAATAATAATAATAATAATAATAATAATAATAATAATAATAATAATAATAATAATAATAATAATAATAATAATAATAATAATAATAATAATATATTATTATTATTATTATTTTCAACCTTTCAATCAGAATCTTTTGTACCAAGCAAGAAAGGAAAAAACAGAAAAAAATTATCAATTTTTATGGATCAAAGACGGCAAAATATTCTTGAGAAAGTCACAGACTTCAAAGTCTATACAAATAAAAAGCTCGGAAGATATAGACAGGTTGCCAGAGTGAAACAAAAGACACCAACTTCGTTCAATAAGAAGATCTCAACACAACAAAAATGAATGTGAACCATCAGATAGATGTAATTACACCACAATACATCAGTAATTGTACTTTCGAATCGCTTGATGCATGAAAACAACACACAGTACAAGGGAGAGGTCTCTCAATCTTGCATATTAACATCAGAAGCATCCGAAAACATTGGTTATTATTACAGGCTTATCTGAGGAATTACACTGATATTATTGATATATTGATTCTTACAGAAGTATCCATAACTAATGACGAAGCGACTGCTTTCCAAATTCCAGGCTTCCAACAACATAGATCATGCCGCCAAACAAGAAGAGGGGGTGGAATACTAATATTTATGAAACAAAAATTAATAGCAAAAGAAATGGCTTATCAGTTTGAGCATGCTGAAACCCTCTGCCTCGAAATCATTAATAGCACGAATACACAGCATCCCATAATACTAAATGCTATTTACAGGCCACCAAACCTAAACATGATAAAATTCTTACAAGAACTCAATTACTGGCTTTCAAGCCAAGAAATATGCTCAACCGAACACCTAATGATAATTGGCGACGTAAACATAAATATTGCAAACGAAAACCAGAACAACACTGTACAATACCTAGACACACTATCCATGTACAATCTAATACCAACAATAACATCATGTACTAGAGAAGAAACATTCGGAAATATTATCACTGCCTCCTGTCTAGACCATATAAACGTCCGAGCATCACCAAATAGTTACACTGCATCAGTCATAAAGTGCAAAGTAGCAGACCATTACTTCACCGCTCTAAACCTGCACACCAAGACAATACCCATGCAATGTCCCACAGAAGAAAAACGACAGAAAACAATAATAGACGAAGAAATAGTCAACCACGAAATAAGAAAAACAGCCTGGGAACACATCAGATTCAGCAGATATCTTATACAACAACATTAAACTCACACTGGAGGAAATATATAAGAAAGCTACAAAGAAAGTCCGAATTCGATCAAAAACAACACAAAATCCTTGGATAACACAAAACTTAATCCTAGAAATACACAGAAAGGACGCTTTATGGAAAGAATTAAAGCGATATCCAAATAACAGAACTTTAAAAACTGAATATAAGATAACAAGAAATCACCTTACAACACAAATCAGAAATGCAAAAAGAAGCTACTACAGAGACAAACTAACCTCCGCACAAAACAACATGAAACAAACTTGGCATCCGATCAATGAGATGCTAGATTCTGTTCCCAACACCACCGCCTCCGAAACCATAAAACACAGCTTCATGAAAGACACAAAACCTGTCCAACAACTAGCAAATGACTTTAACCAATACTTTGCAGACTCCATCCAAGAACTTCACAGAAATATTCCCCCAATCACAAAACGAGACCCTCCACTTGGACCGCGATCAAAACAGACATTATGGTTTCCAACCATAAAAGAAGCAGAACTCCTCTCAGCAATATATCAAATCAAACCAAACAAAGGCCCAGGAATAGATGGTATCAGATCTAAAGATATAAAGCAACATGCAACTAGTTTAAGTCCTATCCTACTAAAACTAATAAATAAAATATTTAAAACAGGACAGATACCAAGTATGCTAAAGACCGCCATATTTACACCCATATACAAACAAGGAAAAAGAAATTTAATCAGCAATTACAGACCCATGGCAACATTACCAATTATCAATCAAATTATGGAGCGGATCATACTGAAGAAACTCACAGCATACACTGAGATCTTTAATATTATCCCCACAATATGGTTTTCAGAAAAATAAGGGAACAACATCTCTCTTGGAAGACTTTACAGACGTAATTAATACCGCCTTAGACAAAAACAAAATAGCCATGGTAGTCTTTATAGATCTAACCAAAGCATTCGATACACTTACACATCAAACCTTGTTAGAAAAGCTGAGGCATGTTGGAATAGACGGGCCTCTTCACAGGTGGTTTACAAACTACCTCCAAAATAGAAAGCATATCACACGTATCGGATCAAACCGAAGCAGAGAGCTACCAGTAACTTGTGGAGTGTGCCACAGGGAGCTGTACTCTCCCCAACTCTATTCAACATTTACACCACGATATTAATCAGTTACCACTCAAAGGTAAAATATTCCAGTACGCAGACGATACAGCAATAATATCTATCCATAATAACGCAAGCATAGCCCAAACAAATATGCAACATGATATAAATCTGATCATAGACTGGCTCACGGAAAACTCCATACACCTAAACTCAGAAAAGACAAAATTAATGATATTCAGAAATCCACTGACTCGACCAGTTGATAACAAATATATAACCATCCAACATCCACTTTCCAACACAAAAAACACACAGAACAGCAAAACCACTACAATCACTCAGGTTGAAACAATACGATACCTTGGAATTTACCTCGATGCAGATATGAACTGGAATAGCCATATAAAACAACTACACAACAAACTCCGAACAATAAGTGGCAAACTCTACAGATTAAAAGACATAGTTCCCATACGCCTAAAAACACTAATATTCAAAGCACTATGCCAAAATATACTAAGATACGCTATAACAACGTATGCTTTCTGTGCACCCTACAAATTAAATAGACTAATGTCGCTACAGTACAAAATGACAAAACTGATCTTTTGGGAACAAAGAGAAAATCACGACCTTATAACCATTGCAATGGCAGAACACAAAATACTGACAGCAAAACATTTATGTCACTATGCAGCCTTGCTAAAACATTATTTCGATGCCAACTACAGGACAGTTAGAAATACATACCGTATAACAAGACCTCAGACTACTAATTATATCACATATAAATACAATAATCACTACGAAAAGGTCACGCGAAACTTCTACATCCCAGATATGATAAATAAATTACCTTTTGAATACAGAAACCTTACAAACTACAATAGCCTGAAAAGAGCTCTAAGGACATACTACGAACAAGAAACACGCACCCAAAATACCATACAAACTTAATGAAACACAATATATTCGCTCAGGCTTCCAGTTCAGCGACGCATCAGTACATTCCAATTTATTGTGTGTGTGTGTGCGTGCGTGTGAGTGCGCGCGCGCGAATTTCTCAATCATAGATTCCGTAGCATCCTAACACAGCAAAAAAAAAAAAAAAATCAATACATAATAACCAACTGGTGTCATCCTCAGATAAGCTTACATTTAAGCTTCGAGGATGAAAGGGAAAAAAAATTAGTTCTCATCCAAGATGTATCATATGTAACCAAATGCATGTGATGTACGTATCACAAGAAAACCAATGTATGTATTATATGTAAACCAATGTACGTAATGTAAATATCACATGTAAACAAATGTAAGTAATGTATCATATGTAAACAAATGAATGTAATGTATATGATAACTGTAACAAATGTATGCAATGTAAAAAAAAAAAATTATTTTAAAAGTAAATCATGAGTTTACACCGTATGTTTGTGAAAATAAGGACACATAATATTCAGATTGCATATGTGTAAATACTGTTGTATAATCACATCTTTTCAAACTTGAAAAAAAAATAGTAAACCACAACATGTAATATTATACAACTTATGTAACTCTGAACAATATAATTGTAAATTATTATTATGATTGTTATATATAAAAAAAAAAAACTGTTATCAACATTACTATTTAAATCTCATTATATGTATATATATATATATATATATATATATATATATATATATATATATATATATATATATATATATGTACTTAAAATAAACGATCCTGTAACATTATATGAGAATTTTCAACCAAAGTTCACAGAAATATTACAAAAAGCAACAAAACCTACACAAGCGAGGGCGACAAACAGACAACAATCCATGGTTAAATGACGACATACTAAATACTATTACTGTCAAAGAATATCTATGGAAAAAACTTAAAAAGTCACTCAGTAACACACATTTACAAACCTTATACAAACACACAAGAAATAAACTAACAACAAATATTCGTAGAGCAAAAAGACGCTACTACTTCCAAAAATTCATGGAATATAACGACAACATTAAGCAAAGATGGGCTACAACAACGAATTTGTAACCCGAAAAAAGAAAACTTCAGCACAAGATTTTATTGAAAAAAGCTTCGGTCAGAACACAAACCAAGAGGAACTAGCAGACTCATTCAACCATGCTTTCACAAACAACATCGCACAACTCAAAAAAGACAAACTACCAACGATCAACAAAAAACTACCGACACAAAGTCAACAACAAACGATGTATTTTCCACCCATAACAAAACAGGAACTGAAAGAAGCTCTCCTGCAACTAAAACCAAAGACCACTCCAGGAACAGACAAAATAAGACTCACAGACCTTATAACCCACTTTGAACAAATAAATCCCATACTTTTGAAACTCGTGAACATAATATTCGACACAGGCATTATTCCACAACAACTAAAAACTGCAGTAATTACGCCAATATACAAACACGGCAAAAGAAACGATACTCAGAACTACAGACCAATAGCTATACTACCAGTTATCTCAAAAATTCTAGAAAAAATAACACACACACCAGAATACAGAACTATTTACAGAAGTACAACATCATCTCACAAAACGAATACGGCTTTCAAAAAACAAAAATCACAATTTTTTTAAGTTAAGGGATATTACATCCCATATTGTTCATAGCCGAATAACAAACTCAAAGAATTTCATGCCGAATATAGTAAATACATAAAGTTCGGCGAGTCCAAGCGTAAGCAAACACCTGGATAGTGTTACAACTTTCCCTTTAGGGAGTGCAACACTGAGGCAACTCATGGTAAAGGTGGAGCAAGCTCCGATCACTATTCTTGATATTTCCCCATAATGTGAAACTCAGCTTCTAGGAGATGTATTACTGTTCTACATTATGAGTGAGAGAAGGTTTCAACCTTTATTGACCCAGACCGGTTTCAACCTTTATGTATAGGTGAAGCGGGCTCTAAAAATATAAGACGATCCCGAAAAATCGCCCAACTCAGCGTTGTTCCACTCGATGACAGGTTCACCCCGTCACCGAGAAGAACTTCTCAGCATTGACTCTACCCAGTGGCAGGCTCACCCCACCACCAAGCAGAGCCATAATCTCATCTCAACGGTGGCCCCACTCAGAGATAGGCAAAACCTACCTCTAAGTGGAGCCTCTCAAAGCCAGATCCGCCCCGCACCGGTTTCCACCCTCATTGGGGGTCTCATCAGTGAGTAGGTAGACCTAGAAATACCAAGTTTGAACTTTGAACTTAATTGGTTGATGGACTGAGTCCTTGACTCTTTATCCCTTCATCTCGATTTTAGATTGTGGGTGATGAGATTATTGTGGGTAATTTACCCGCTCATTGTGAGCATTGAGGCTGTGGCGCAATTCTACCAAATATCTGGGAATTCATCTTGATAGACGTCTAAACTTCAAGTCACATATGGATAGTGTTGCCACTAAGGCAAGTCAGACTATAGCACAGCTATATCCACTTTTGAACAGGAACAGCTTCCTAAGCATAAGCAACAAAATCCTCCTTTTCAAATCGGTAATCAGACCGCAACTAACTTACGCCTCTCCAACCTGGAGTCACACGACTAAAAGCAACATCAACAGACTTCAGATAATACAGAATAAATGCCTAAGAATGGCATTTAATGCCCCATGGTTCATCAGAAACATCCAGTTACATCAAGAAGCCAATCTTCCAGATATTAAGACCTACATGACAAGCATTGCAGAGAAATTCTTCACAATCACGGATAATCACCCAAATCAGCTAGTTCGACAGGCAGCGGACTACAAGCCCTCAGATCGTTTCAAACATAAAAAACCGAAATCCTCCATCGCAAGAGAAATACCAAGTTTGTAGCAAACAGAACTTACATATACCCTACTATGAGAATTGCCAAGAAGGTGTCCTAATAAATTATTAATTATACGAAGAGCAAAAGGCTTCAATTCGGCGACATACACTTATTTAAGTTAAGGGATATTACATCCCATATTGTTTCATAGCCGAATAAGAAAATCAAAGAGTGTCATGGCGAATATAGTAAATATATAAAGTTCGGCGAGTCCAAGCGTATGTAAATACCTGGATAGTGTTACAACTGACCCTTTAGGGAGTGCAACACTGAGGCAACTCGTGGTAAGGGTGGCAAGCCCCGATCACTATTATTGATATTTCCCCATAATGTGAAACTCAGCTCCTAGGAGCTGTATTACTGTTCTACATCCAGGTATTTGCTTACGCTTGGACTCGCCGAACTTTATATATTTACTATATTCGGCATGAAACTCTTTGAGTTTCTTATTTGGCTATGAAACAATATGGGATGTAATATCCCTTAACTTAAATAAGTGTATGTCTCCGAATTGAAGCTTTTGGCTCTTCATATAATTAATAAAAAGCACCATTACTTTATTAGAAGACATCGCCGACACAATAAAAAAAGCTCTCGACAAAAACAAGTACCCCGTCCTTATACTGCTGAACCTAACCAAAACATTTGTCACACTTGAACATGACATACTACTCACCAAACTATACTCAATAGGTATAAGAGGAACACTGCATACATAGTTCAAGAACTACCTCTCAAACAGAACAGAAGTAACAAAAATAGGTACATGTCACAGTCGGAGTATACAAGTAAAACACGGTGTACCTCAAGGTGCCATATTATCACCCACTCTATTCAACATATACAATAACGATGTTCATAACATATCCATAAGAAGTCAAATATTTCAATACGCAGATGACACTGCACTACTAGCAATCCACACAGACATTAACACAGCTCTCTGCAAAGCACAACAAGACCTAAACGAAATCATAACATACTTCCACCAAAACGCAATTCTAATCAACGGCACCAAAAGACAGATGTTGATAATACACAACCTAAGAATCATGCGCCCAGCATCACTATCGATACATTGTCACACATACCGCTGCATTAACAACAAAAATACCTGCCAATGTTCCGAAATCAAACCTGTAACACACGCAAAATACCTCGGTCTCTATATAGATTCCCACCTTTAATGGACAAAAGATATTTTTGTCCAAGTTAAAGACATTATTCCACCCAACATAAAAAGAAAACTCCTATATCACGGTATCTGTGAATCCCTACTCAGATACGGAATAACAGTCTATGCAAATACATCAAATAGCCACCTAACAAAATTAGAAACACTACACAGGAAAATCGTGTCAACAGTGATCTGGACACCTTACACGCAACAACCAATATCCACATGGCGATACACAGAATTCTTAGCATTAAAAACCTGAAACACTACATGACATTAACAAGGAATTACTTCAACATCACCTATCGAAACAACAGAGACACATTCGTATAACACGGCCTACAACAACTCTCTACATCCCCACACCCTTCAACAATTCATACGGTTCTTTTGTGAGATCACATCAGATACCCACGCAATTCAACAACCTATCAAGAAAGTTAAAACACGTAGATAACTACAGAACATTAAAAAACGAACTCTGGAAAATATAACAACAAAGTTAAGAAACCATTAACACTAATATACACATCACAAATCACTAGCATCCAATGCCTACATCCCATACATAAACAGTAGCAACAACACAAATAGTGAAGGCTAAATCCCACTCTCTTCATAAAAGCTAACCCAAGCTTCGAAGTAGGTGGGATTAGCTCGCCTCACTCAACCACACGTAATCCTTATAAGCAAATGCAGAAATTTGTATGTATAATCACTCTTTCTCAAACTTAAAAAAAAAATAAATAAATAAAATTAAAAATTAAAAATTATACAAAAAATTCTGTATAATCTTCATTGTTAATATTAGAAGAACACATGTTGTAAATACATAATATAAAGGCAAAAATGTATTATTAAAAATTTTAATTGAAATCCAATGTAGGAATTGCAGCACTTAGTGCTGAACTCAGTAAAATTATAAGGCACAATGTCACACAAGATGTTTATTGTATGCATAAATATTTTAGTAATCAATAAAATAAATACATATGATTAAAAAATTATTAAATAATAATATTATTATTAAAATAATATTTTAATTTTTTTTAAATTTTATTTATTTTTTTATTATTATTATTTTTTATTGATTTCTAAAATATTTACACAATTACAATAATCATTAGTGACATTCCAACTTGTAATATTTACAAAATTCAGCACTAAATGCTGCATAAGTGATTCAGTTTCTACATTGCATTTCAATTAGAATTTTGATAATACTTTTTTGCATCTATATTTACAACACCTGTTCTTCTAATATTAACAATGAAGATTGCATGGAATTTTTGAATATTAATAATAATAATAATAATAATAATAATAATAATAATAATAATAATAAGATTTTTTTTTTTTTTTTTTTTTTTTGCAAAGGCAAAGTTTATAATTCTCATCACAAATTATTTACAAATATATAACTGAAGTATTACAATCACATTTTCTGTTTACTACAAGTATTCATTACATTATGTTAAGTAAATAATATTAGATAAATACCACTACTGGGATGTAATGTTTCAACTGCATCCTCAAAGCTTTGTAATTAGCTTATCTGAGGATTAACATTAACATTAATATTTCTGGCTAGATGGGTGAAGCAAAATTGCTTTACATATTCCTCTTTGTCTTGTAATGGAAGAACTTTGAATGGAGGGTTTGTGAGCTATATGCTCGCCCATTGAAGGCAGTGAAGTTAGTTGTGTTCAGCTGAACTTAAGATAGATTTTGGTCTTTTAAATTTGTAGATTTCTTCTTCATTATATTGCGAGGCTTCCTTGATTAACGGGTTTGGATGGTTACTTGTCTTGGTAAAGAACTTCTCAGCTAGATTTATGAGAAAGGAAGAGATATAAGGGATATTAACTTCTCTATGGATCTGGGTATTTCTTATAAACCAAGGGGCATCCAGAATCATCCTCATGCACTTATTCTGTAATCTGTGAAGTTTTAGAATGTTTGAATTTGTGGTGTGGCTCCATGCTGGGGATGCGTAAGTGATAACCGGTCGAATTACCATCTTGTAAATTGTTAATTTTGTTTGCGTGTCCAGTTTGCTTTGTCTGTTGATCATAGGGTAGAGCTGTGCTAAGACATTGGATGTCTTTGAGGTAATGCAACTAATGTTTGCTGAATAGGAGTTTACTATCAAGAATCACTCCAAGATATTTAACTTCAGTCTGCCATGGAATCTTTACTCCCAATAAATAAATATCCTCCATGGTATGGATTTTCTTTCTAGTAAACAATAACGGAAAGAAACCAACAGACTGATGAGTGGTTGTGTGCCAAAACTACACACGTAGATAATGAACCTTCTAACAAATCTTTATTAATGCAATGTTTTTATCCGCATACTCCACAAACTTCATTGTTGCCAGTGGAGTTAGGTAGTTTTCAGGGTTGCCATAGCAACGCTTCAAAAAACTTCCTAACTGCATTATAAAGGATTGTTTTTAACTTTAAGCGAAATTTTTTTTTCTCCAATTTCCATGGGAGAGAATTGAATTATAAAATGTATCTACCACCAGCAAGGTTCTTAGAGGAGATAATTACCTAAAACTATTTCATCGTAGGAATACAAAATTCCAACTAAAAAGCTCTTCTGTGTGACGGGTCCACAAAGATGGAATATATGCAGAATGGGGAAATGGAATACGTGGCAGGATTGTTCGTAGAATTTTCATCATCTAAGTTGGAGAACAGAAGTAAGGATCAATTTAATTAAAAATAGTTGAGGGACATTAGGATGCATTAATTTACTAGATAGTCATTCATATTAATTAGAAAAATGCCGAACGTTTATGTAAATATGTGGATATGATGGAGAATTAGATTTCGTTTTCTTAAAATGGATAAATGTAAAAGTGTGCTTTATCCTAAAAAAACCTTTGGGCCTGAAAAAAAATATTTTTTTTTTTTAAAAAAAAATTTATATGAAAAAAAATTAATATGACTTTCAGTTTTAAGAGCCAATAAAATAATATAATATACTTTTTTGAAAAAACAACAACGACAATAAAAATTGTTAATTTTAAGAGCCAATATTGCCTCCTCACTGATATTTTAGTATTTAACTTATATTTACAAGTTTTTGGTGTTCTAAATTCCTCATTCTTGTTTGCGTAAATTATTTATTAGAAGGAATTGTATTAGTATTTTTTGCTAAAATATTATATATATTTAATTTTTGATAATATATTGTTATTATTATGTTATATTTATTAATATAATTATTATACTATTTGTGAAAAGTATTGCAGTTTCTACTCAATACGAGTGTTACAATTGTTCAACGTTTTCAGTTGTATTGGATAATACAGGTGTAGAATAAAATCCGATATAACCGGTAAGAATAGAAAGTGCCCTATTATTCTTATTTTTGTACATTATGTTATTTTAATATAATAAAATATTAAAACATGCCTTTAGACATCTTGGATGTTCTTTATCACATGAAGATGTAAAAGATATACGCATTAAATATGAAATTTTGGTAATATAAATGGCTAATAAACATTTTAAGCCATTTTAATAGAGAATATGGTATAAAAACATACTAGAATCGCACTCTCTAATATCGTATTCACCAACATTGTTATGTTGTAACAAAACATGGACTACTTTTTTTTTTTTTTTTTAAGTGAAACGAATTCGAACAACAGAAATGAAATTCCCAAGAAAAACAGCTTGATATTGTATAGCGCCACAGAACAAATGAGGAAATATTACCATCAGTCAATGAAAGAAAATGCGCTGGTGCATTGTCATGGTGTTAAGATTCCGTTGTTGACATTTGATATTGTTTAGTTGGGGGGGGGGTGGGGGGGGGGGGGGGTGGGGGGGGGGGGGGGTGGGGGGGGGGGGGGGTGGGGGGGGGGGGGGGTGGGGGGGGGGGGGGGTGGGGGGGGGGGGGGGTGGGGGGGGGGGGGGGTGGGGGGGGGGGGGGGTGGGGGGGGGGGGGGGTGGGGGGGGGGGGGGGTGGGGGGGGGGGGGGGTGGGGGGGGGGGGGGGTGGGGGGGGGGGGGGGTGGGGGGGGGGGGGGGTGGGGGGGGGGGGGGGTGGGGGGGGGGGGGGGTGGGGGGGGGGGGGGGTGGGGGGGGGGGGGGGTGGGGGGGGGGGGGGGTGGGGGGGGGGGGGGGTGGGGGGGGGGGGGGGTGGGGGGGGGGGGGGGTGGGGGGGGGGGGGGGTGGGGGGGGGGGGGGGTGGGGGGGGGGGGGGGTGGGGGGGGGGGGGGGTGGGGGGGGGGGGGGGTGGGGGGGGGGGGGGGTGGGGGGGGGGGGGGGTGGGGGGGGGGGGGGGTGGGGGGGGATTTCTCCATCCTTGACTTAACACATTTCCAAATATTGTCATGGCAAAACTTCTGAATGAGGCCAAATTCGAAGAAGTTTACTTTGAATTCCTCGGACTGGGAAAGCTGCTGAGTGAAAATTGGCCAGGAAAAGTCAAGCTCTTTGACACATTCCCCCCCACAGCTGTCACAGAGGATAATATGGTTGACATGATTGAAGAGCCCACAACTCAGACGCAATCAGATTTAGCACACTCCACAAGTGTGGAAGATGCTACATCCCAAGACAGTAATTATCATTCCTTGGAAACTGATACAGAGTTCCAATTGGTGAAAAAGAAGAGGAAAATCTCTACCAGTGTGGAAGAACCCAAAACAACAGGGATAGAAGTACTCAATGGTCCTAAAGAAAAGATACCACCAGTCATATTAAGGGATAAAGAAAAATGGATCCCTTTCACATCAGCCCTAAGAGAACAAAATATCTCATTCTCATGGGCTAAAAATACAGATGAAGGAGTTAAAATACAACCCTCTACTGTCTCGGATTACAGACAGATGACCAGATTTATGGACAATGCTAGCGTCCCATACCACACCTTCACTTTACCTAGCGAAAAGAACCTGAAAGTTCTTCTACGTGGGATAGCTGAAGGTATCACTCCTGAAGAAGTGTCCACTGATCTCTCCAGACAGGGCCTGTCCCCAGTTAAAGTGAGCAGAATGCTCAGAGCAGACAAAAGACCAATGCCTTTGGTGCTGGTAGAAATAAACAACACACAAAAGCAGATCTATGAACTGACTGTAGTATGCGGTCTCAAAATTACAACTGAGCCTCTAAGGAAAAGAGCATCTGCAGGTCAGTGTCATAGATGCCAACGATTTGGACATGCTCAAAAATTATGTAAGGCAGCCTACAGGTGCTTGAAGTGCGGCGAGGGACACCAGACCATCTCTTGCACCAAACCTCGCACAACTCCAGCATGCTGTGCAAACTGCAGAGGACCTCACCCCGCCAACTATAAGGGATGCCTTTCCAATCCAAAAAACCGAGGAACAATAAAAGTCAATCTTTCTCCGCCACGTAACAATGTTTCAAGCATCCAAACAAATTGTCTTCCAGTCCGAAACACCTTGCCTTCTACCTCACAAGAAGGAACAACCAGGGACAAAACATATGCTGAAGCTGCAAGAACTAAGCCTCCTACATCTCCCGAGCTAGAATGCTCCAGCATAACATCTGTCTTAACAGCCTCACTTGCCACTATGCTGCAAGAATTCAGCAAGACATGCCCATCAACATCTTCCAGAAAAAGATTCCTGCAAACCACTCAAAACATTATAACAGCCATCTGTCATGAATAATAAATTCAAACCAAAAGCTCTTAAGATAATAGCATGGAACGCTAATGGACTAATGAACAAGATATTGGAACTAAAAGAATTTTCAACTCGTCTCAGTGCAGATATCATCTTGATTGGTGAAACACACCTAAGATCAGCTAATAACCCAAAAAACCGTGGATATACTATGTACAGAAACGATAGAATTGGCACAAGAGGCGGAGGCACAGCCATATATATTAAGAGTTATTTAAATCATAACACAATAGACAAGCCCAAAACATTAAACCTGGAGGTGACTGGTGTGGAGGTGCATACCTTCAATGCCGGGAGTCTCAAGATCTATGCTGCATATAACCCTCCAAGCATTCCTCTGCTGACAACAGATCTGGACTCCATACTTAGTCCAAATGACTCCATAATAATAGCAGGAGATTTCAACTCAAAACACACATCTTGGTACAGCTCATCTACTAATACCAAAGGTCACACACTTTTCAACTATGCAATGCTCAACTCTATTGTAGTGACCGGCCCTACTGAGCCCACCCATTTCAGCCCTTCGGGTGGCTCGGATGTGCTGGACATTGTCATCTTTAAAAATTTAAGACACCAATTCAAATTGGATTCAGTCAACGAATTATCTTCTGACCACAGTCCAATAGTGCTTAATCTAGGTTCATCAGATCAATTCTCTCCTCTGCACACATTCATACCATGGGACAAGTTAGCCAAGGTTCTTCCTGATCATATTGGTCCGGTACCCAATATCAGTAAAAAGGAAGAGATTGACACAGCAATAAATAACTTAACTATACAAATTCAGAAAGCAATTGAATCAGTCAGACAATCCACTGCCTTCAATCCAACTAACCGAATCCCTGAAGAAATCATGGATCTAATCAGAGCAAAAAATAGAGCCAGGAAGAGATACCACAATACCAGAGCCCCACAAGATAAAAAAGTATTGAACAATCTAAACAGGCAGGTCCGAGAAGCTCTTCAAAATCACAGAAACCAACAATGGGAAACCAAATTGACCAACATTAACATTGATGATCATTCTGTATGGAAATTCTTAAAAGCAATCCGCACCAAAAAACAACTCATACCCCCTATCCAAACCAAAAAAGGAACAGTTCACAAAGATGAAGAGAAAGCCGAGGCAATAGTAGATAATCTAGAATCTCAGTGCAACCCATCGTATACTAATTTAAATATCAACCTTATATACAAGATTCATCGTCATGTTAGGTCAACCTTAAGACAGAACAATGTCAACTCAGAACTTATCACTCCTACTAATCCAACAGAAATGATAAATATCATCTCCCATCTAAACAATAAAAAAGCCCCAGGACCGGATGGCATAACTAATAGAATAATAAAACTACTTCCAAGAAAGGCCATAGTCCATCTCGTCAACATTACAAATGCCATCTTTAGATTCCAGCATTTCCCTTCTACATGGAAAACAGCCACAATCATGCCACTAAAGAAGCCAGGAAAAAATGCTCACCTACCTGAAAGCTACAGACCCATAAGCCTATTATCCTGCCTCGGAAAGATAAAAGAGAAAGTGATCCTCTCAAGATTCCAAACAGAAACAGATAAGTTAGGAATTTTGCCTAATGAACAGTTCGGCTTCCGTAGGGCCCATAGTACATCCCAACAAGTGCACCGGCTGGTAGAAATCATTACTAAAGGTTTCAACTGGAAACTCAATACAGTTGCCATCTTCATCGACGCAGAGAAGGCGTTTGATAAAGTATGGCATCAAGGTCTTCTCTACAAACTGATAAAATTTAATTTTCCAGTCAGGCTAATAAAGGTAATACATTCTTACCTGAAAGACAGATACATGCAGGTCAGGGTAGGCGAAACGGTTTCGACCAGACGCAAGATCTCGGCAGGCGTACCTCAAGGATCTCTTCTGGCACCTCTACTGTTTTCAATATATGTAGCAGACATCCCTCTGAACCCAAGAACAACATTCACTGCATTATATGCTGATGATACTGCACTGATGGCAAGATCACTGAGCCCAAAACTGGCAACTAAAAGATTACAAAATAGCATACACACCTTAGAAAAATGGATGGCAGACTGGAGGATCCAAGTTAACCCCCAGAAAAGCTCAGCCATACTGTTCACTAGAAAGAAAATTCACACCATGGAGGATATTTATTTATTGGGAGTAAAGATTCCATGGCAGACTGAAGTTAAATATCTTGGAGTGATTCTTGATAGTAAACTCCTATTCAGCAAACATATTAGTTACATTACCTCTAAGACATCCAACGTCTTAGCACAGCTCTTCCCTATGATCAACAGAAAAAGTAAACTGGATATGCAAACAAAATTAACAATCTACAAGATGGCAATTAGACCGGTTATCACTTACGCATCCCCAGCTTGGAGCCACACCGCAAATTCAAACATTCTAAAACTTCAGAGATTACAGAATAAGAGCCTGAGGATGATTCTGGATGCCCCCTGGTACATAAGAAACACCCAGATCCATAGAGAAGTTAATATCCCTTATATCTCTTCCCTTCTCAAAAATCTAGCTGAGAAGTTCTTTACCAAGACAAGTAACCACCCAAACCCTTTAATCAAGGAAGCCTCGGAATATAATGAAGAAGAAATCAACAAATATAAAAGACCAAAGTCTATCTTAAGTTCAGCTGAACACAACTAACTTCACTGCCCTCAATGGGCGAGCATAAAGCTCACAAACATTCCATTTAAAGTCCTACCATTACAAGACAAAGGGGAATATGAAAAGCAATTTTGCTTCACCCATCTAGCCAGAAATGTTAATGTTAATGTGTCATTTTATCTGGAGGTGGGGAATCAATCGACCGTGAGATGCGGTTGATCGATTTTATTTTATATGAGATGCCCATATATAGGGTAACGGATGGCAATGCTGAACCAATGAAGTTTAACTGAGGTTCGGCTGTTGCTGTTATCCTGGGTAAATGAGTTCGCTCTCTTAGGTTTTGCCCTAAGGGAGCACTTTGAGTCTCCAGGGAAAGTGTTCTCCGGCACGGCCCGCTGAAGGGTACTTGCCGGTGAATTATTTTCTTCGGAATGAGCGGTTCTACTCGGTACTCGAGTTTCACTGAGTAGAACCAACGCTGAGATTTGGACGGTCTTTCGCCCACGAATAAGTGGCCTAGAGATCGTCCGATATTTTTGAGATATCACCTTTACTTACACATACGGTGATTTATTTTATATATGAGATGAGATGCCCATATAGGGTAACGGATGGCAATGCTGAACCAATGAAGTTTAACTGAGATTCGGCTGTTGCTGTTATCCTGGGTTAATGAGTTCGCTCTCTTAGGTTTTGTCCTAAGGGAGCACTTTGAGTCTCCGGGGAAAGTGTTCTCCGGCACGGCCCGCTGAGGGGTACTTGCCGGTGAATTATTTTCCTCGGAATATGAGCGGTTCTGCTCAGTGGTCGGGGAGCCCATCACTGAGTGGAACCAACGCTGAGATTAGGACGGTCTTTCGCCCACTATGGAGTGGCCTAGAGATCGTCCGTATTTTTGAGATTTCACCTTTACTTACATAGTCGGTGATTGATTTTATATGAGATGAGATGCCCATATAGGGTAACGGATGGCAATGCTGAACCAATGAAGTTTAACTGAGATTCGGCTGTTGCTGTTATCCTGGGTTAATGAGTTCGCTCTCTTAGGTTTTGCCCTAAGGGAGCACTTTGAGTCTCCGGGGAGAGTGTTCTCCGGCACGGCCCGCTGAGGGGCTTTGTCGGTGAATTATTTTCCTCGGAATTTGAGCGGTTCTGCTCAGTGGTCGGGGAGCCCGTCACTGAGTGGAACCAACGCTGAGATTAGGACGGTCTTTCGCCCACTATGGAGTGGCCTAGAGATCGTCCGTATTTTTGAGATTTCACCTTTACTTACATAGTTGGTGATTGATTTTCAATCCAATACCCTTGGAGGGTAATGGATAGCAATGCTGTAGCCAATGAAGTTCTAACTGAGGCTCGGCTATTGCTGTTACCCTCCTGCCATGATCAGAGCTTTAATTAATTAATAATTTCATTTTATCTCTCACGACTCCAAACCTCAGTAAATGACCTAAACATCCTCCCTAAAGAACAGTTTGGATTTCGACAACACCATAGTACTACCCAGCAAATCCACAGAATTGTGGAATATATCACCACCAGCTACAACTGGCGCCAGTGCACAGGAGCAGTATTCCTAGACCTATCTAAAGCATTTGACAAAATCTGGCATTTTGGACTCCTGCACAAACTTATCTCAGCCGTATCTCACTAAAAATTGTTCATCTAATACGTTCATATCTTCAGAATAGATCAATGCAAGTTAAAATTAACGGTTCTACATCGTCCCAGCGCCATATCTTTGCTGGAGTGCTGCAGGGATCTCTACTGGCTCCATTGCTGTTTTCTGTATACATGTCAGACATCCCACACAATCCGATGACTTCCATTTTAGCACTGTATGCGGACGATACGGCAATACTAACCAGATCTCTCAGACCCCACTTCGTTACCAGAAAGCTTCAAGAAAATCTTCTAAAGCTGGAGGGTTGGTTCTCCAAGTGGAGATTGGAAGTCAACCCCCTGAAAAGCTCAGCGGTTCTCTTCTCAAAAAGGCCAATGTCTCCTGCAGGAGATGTATTACTATTCAATACTAAAATTCCCTGGCAGAAAGAAACAAATTACCTGGGTGTGATTCTCGACAAAAAGCTATCTTTCAACCAACATATCAAGTCTGCATGTGCAAAAGCATCTAAAGCCATAGCTCAGATCTACCCGCTAATTAATAGAAATAGCAAACTCAGCAACAGAATCAAATTGCAGCTATACCAGATGACGATTCGTCCTATAATCACCTATGCCTCTCCAGCCTGGAGCCGCACCTCTAATGCTAACATTATTAAAATACAGCGAGTGCAGAATAAGTGCTTGAGAATGATTTTGAACGCCCCGTGGTATGTTAGAAACAGCCAACTCCACAGAGACACAAATATTCCCTATATTCTCTCTTATCTACAATCCTTAGCTTCCAAATTTTTTCTAAAGACGTCCACACATCCCAACGATTTGGTTCAACAAGCTACAGCATACGATCCAACGGACATATTCAAATATAGAAGACCAAAAACTATATTAGCCTCCTATAGCGATACATAATCTCCATGCCCATTCAGGGCGAGCAAACTGCTCGTAAATTTTACCCTCACTGTAACCACGACAGATAGCGGGGAATATCAAAAGCATTTTGCTTCACCCTTAAAGAATAAATGTCAATTGTCAATTTCATTTTATATTTATATATATAAAAAAAAAAAATTTCATTTTATATTTTATATATGGAAATTTTATATATTGAAATATGGTAAAGAGATGAAATTACCGTGAGATGCGGTGATTAATACTCTTGGAGGGTAATGGATGGCAATGCTGTAGCCACTGAAGTTCTCACGTAAGCTAGGTATTGCTGTTACGTTCCTGCTATGATCAGAGCTTTAATTTAATATAACAACTTATCCCTACACTGTCATCTACAAATAACGGGTAAGTCTTAAAGGACTTCAGATGACATACTAGTATACATGTATGCAGTACATGTACACTAGTGTTCGAAAGCTAAGGACGAACCTGGGAACTGGATTACATTATTCGTGGTTGTAGTGGAGAATGTTTCCTACACCTTATGGACAGAGTTCACAAAGTGCTGATTAAAGTTTTTTGCCAACTGGTTGAGGGGTTTGGACTCCCAAGCAAAGTGGTGGTTTCTCTGTCTTTATGCCCAAGTTTTCTTTATGCCTTTAATAATAATAATAGCAAGTAGTGGAAGAAAAATAAATACACGGTATATATGTAGATTTACATGACTGATGTTTATTGATTTAATTGTTAAATAAGACAATATATTTAATTTTGTTTTATAAACCCAGATTCAATTTTGTTTTATAAACCCAGATTCAACTAACAGATAAAAATATTATAAAAATAAAATGGTATTAAAACAAATAAAATGGTAAAATAAACAGCAAGTAATCCAATATTCGACGTACAGTTGTGAGTTTGAAATCTCTGTGTTTTAAATGTTATTATATTCTTTATTTATGTTGTTGAAAATGTCAATAAGTCTCAGCTAATGTTAGCATAGTTTAAGATAAGCGCAATGGAACAAATATATATTTCGTCTCTTAAGGTGACATGTTCTCCCCCCCCTCCCCCAAGAAAAAAAAGAATGCAATATCTATATTCTGTCAGAATATTCTGTTTATTTCGATATGTTGTTTAGCTATCAGCTATCTAAATCTTACAGCTCCACCTGCCTGTGAAAACAATGGAAGTGAACGTTTCCATTGCTCATAAAAACGTTACCATAGTAACGCGCATGTGTCACCGTTTTGGTTGTAGTAAACGAGATATTGTTCACAGGCTCTTATTTATTCACAATAGTAGCAAAAAAAAGATCCTCCAGTCTGCTATCCACTTTTCTAAAGTGTGTATGCTAGTTTGTAGTCTTTTAGTTGCCAGTTTTGGGCTCAGTGATCTTGCCATCAGTGCAGTATCATCTGCATATAATGCAGGGAATGTTGTTCTTGGGTTCAGAGGGATGTCTGCTACATAGATTGAAAACAAGAGAGGTGCCAGAAGAGATCCCTGAGGTACGCCTGCCAAGATCCTGCGTCTGGTCGAAACTGTTTCGCCGACCCTGACCTGCATATATCTGTCTTTCAGGTAAGAATGTATTATTTTTATTAACTTGATTGGAAAGTTAAATTTTATCAGTTTGTAGAGAAGGCCTTGATGCCATACTTTATCAAACGCCTTCTCTGCGTCGATGAAGATGGCAGCTGTATTGAGTTTCCAGTTGAAACCTTTAGAAATGATTTCTACCAGCCGGTGCACTTGTTGAGCTGTACTATGGGCCTTATGGAAGCCGAACTGTTCATTAGGCAAAATTCCTAACTTATCTGCTTCTGCTTGGAATCTTGATCACTTTCTCTGTCACCTTTCCGAGGCTGGGCAATAGGCTTATGGGTCTGTAGCTTTCGGGAAGGTGAGCATTTTTTCCTGACTTCTTCAATGGCATGATGGTAGCTGTTTTCCATGTAGTAGGGAAATGCTGGAATCTAAAGATGGCATTTGTAATGTTGACGAGATGGACTATGGCCTTTCTTGGGAGTAGTTTTACTATTCTGTTAGTTATACCATCCGGTCCTGGAGCTTTTTTACTGTTTAGATGGGAGGTGATATTTATCATTTCTGCCGGATTTGTAGGAGTGATATGTCCGGAGTTAACAGTGTACTATCTTAAGGTTGTCCTAACATGACGATGAATCTTGTACATAAGGTTGATATTTAGATTTGTATAAGATGGATTGCACTGAGATTCCAGGTTATCTACTAGTGCTTCGGCTTTCTCTTCATCTTTGTGAATTGTCCCTTTCTTGGTTTGTATAGGGGTATGAGTTGCTTTTTGGTGCAGATTGCTCTTAAGAATTTCCATACAGAATGATCTTCAGTATTGATGTTAGCTAATTTGGTTTCCCATTGATGGTTTCTGTGTTTTTGAAGAGCTTCTCGGACCTGCCTGTTTAGATTGTTCAATACTGTTTTATCTTGTGGGGCTCTGGCATTGTGGTATCTCTTCCTGGCTCTATTCTTTGCTCTGAGTAGATCCATGATTTCTTCAGGGATACGGTTGGTTGGGTGGAAGACAGTGGATTGTCTGACTGATTCTATTGCTTTCTGAATTTGTATGGTTAAGTTATTTATTGCTCTGCTAATCTCTTCCTTTTTACTGATATTGGGTACCGGACCAATATGATTGGGAAGAACCTTGGCTAACTTGTCCCATGGTATGAATGTGTGCAGGGGAGAGAATTGATCTGATGAACCTAGATTAAGTACTATAGGACTGTGGTCAGAAGATAATTCGTTGACTGAATCCAATTTGAATTGGTGTCTTAAATTTTTAAAGATGACAATGTTCAGCACATCCGAGCCACCAGAAGGGCTGAAGTGGGTGGGCTCGGTAGGGCCGGCCACAACAACAGAGTTGAGCATTGCATAGTTGAAAAGTGTTTGCCTTTGGTGTTAGTTGATGAGCTGTACCAAGCTGTGTGTTTTGCGTTGAAATCTCCTGCTATTATTATGGAGTCATTTGGACCAAGTATGGAGTCCAGATCTGTTGTCAGCAGAGGAATGCTTGGAGGGTTATAAGCAGCATAGATCTTGAGACGCCCAGCATTGAAGGTATTTACCTCCAGACCGGTCACCTCCAGGTTTACTATTTTGGGCTTGTCTATTGTATTATGATTCAAATAACTCTTAATATATATGGCTGTGCCTCCACCTCTTGTGCCAATTCTGTCGTTTCTATACATGGTGTATTCACGGATTTTTGGGTTATTAGCTGGTCTTAGGTGTGTTTCACCAATCAAGATGATATCAGCACTGAGATGAGTTGAAAATTCATGAAGTTCCAAAATCTTGTTCATTAATCCATTTGCATTCCATACGATTATCTTAAGAGCTTTTGGTTTGAATTTATTATTCATTACAGATAGCTGTTATAATGTTTTGAGTGCCTTGCAGGAATCTCTTTCTGGAAGATGTTGAGGGACATGTCTTGCTGAATTCTTGCAGCATAGTGGCAAGTTAGGCTGTTAAAACGGATGTTATTTTGGAGCTTTCTAGCTCGAGAGATGTAGGAGGCTTAGTTCTTGCAGCCTCAGCATATATTTAGAAGGCAAGGTGTTTCGGACTGGAGGACGATTTGTTTGGTTGCTTAAAACGTTGTTACGTGGTGGAGCAAGATTGACTTTTGTTGGTCCTAGATTTTTTGGATTGGAAAGGCATCCCTTGTAGTTGGCAAGGTGTGGTCCTCTGCAGTTTGCACAGCATGCTGGAGTTGTGCGTGGTTTGGTGAATGTGATGGTCTGGTGTCCCTCGCCGCACTTCAAGCACCTGAAGGCTGCCTTACATAATTTTTTTGGGCATGTCCAAACCTTTGGCATCTATGACACTGACCTGCAGATGCTGTTTTCCTAATAGGCTCAGTTGAAATTTTGAGACCGCATACTACAGTCAGTTCATACATCTGCTTTTGTGTGTTGTTTATTTCTACCAGCACCAAATGCATTGGTCTTTTATCTGATCTGAGCATTCTGCTCACTTTAACTGGGGACAGGCCCTGTCTGGAGAGATCAGTGGTCACATCTTCAGGAGTGATACCTTCAGCTATCCCACGTAGAACTACCTTCAGGTTCTTTTGGCTGGGTAAAGTGAAGGTGTGATATGGGACGTTAGCATTGTCCATAAATCTGGTCATCTGTCTGTAATCCGAGACAGTAGTGGGTTGTATTTTAACGCCCTCATCTGATTTTTTAGCCCATGAGAATGAGATGTTTTGTTCTCTGAGGGCTGATGAGACAGGGATCCATTTTTCCTTATCCCTTAATATGACTGGTGGTATCTTTTATTTAGGACCATTGAGTGTTTCTATCCCTGTTGTTTTGGGTTCTTCCACATTGGTGGATATTTTTCTCTTTTTTTTTGACCAATTGGAACTCTGTATCAGTTTCCAAGATATGATGTCTGCTGTCTTGGGATGTAGCATCCTCCATACTTGGGGAGTGTGCAAAATCTGATTGTGTCAAAGTTATGGGCTCTTCACTTATGTCATCCATGGTGACTGCTGTGTGTGTGTGTGGGGGGGGGGGGAATGTGTCAAAGAGCTTGACTTTTCCTGACCAATTATCACTCAGCAGCCTTTCCTAGTCTGAGGAATTCCTTGTATACTTCCTCGAATTTGGCTTCATTCAGAAGTTTTGCCATGACAATAATTTAGAAATGTGTTAAGACACAGATGGAGCAAGAGTAGAGATTGCTCAGGTGTTCCGAGCAGGTAAAGATAATCCTGTGGACTCTTGAGGGTCTACTAGAAAATCCCGTAGACACACTAAAGTATCTACCAGCAATAAAATGTCAAGATATAAAACAATGGCGATACTGGCGGCAGTAGGCCTAGCGTACCGCCTTTGTGAATTCAATTGACTTACCTGGATAAACCACTATGGAAAATTATAAAGTGTCTGTTTATGGCAGCAAGCAATTAACAGCCATTACTAATGAATAAGCATAAATCGCTAAAAACATATCAGTCAAATTCACAATTCACCATCAATAATACACGACACGAAACACTAACACGCGAGCCGCCACTACTCACAACTTTTATGACTTTTCATTTATCTGAGGATGACACTGGTTATATATATATATATAACCAGTGGTTTGTGGTGGCTTGTGGCTTGTGTGGCTTGTGGCCAAACAGGTGGCTTGTGTATATATATATATACACACACACACTGTATATTATTGATTTGGTTGCTGTGTTGGAAGTAGGCAGGTGTTTGGGAGGTAAAAGGAATGATCTGAAAGGTCTGATTAAAGTGAAATTGCCGATATATCCTGTGTTATTGCATCTGTCTTGATGGTTCACATGCTTTTTTTTATTGGCCTTTGAGCTAATTGGGAGGCTTTTTTTTTTTTTTTCACTGTGGCAGCCTTTCTATGTCTTCTGAGCTTTTAATTTGTATCGGCTTTGAAGTTTGTGACTTCCTTATGAATATCGTGGCATCTCTGGTCCATTAATAATAATAATAATAATATATCAGCTAGAGTTTTGCGATAATGTGCAAGGGAACTGGCAAGGCCTTCGACTAAGCTGTTTAATTTAAATTTCAGCTCTGGTAGAGTTCCAAGGGAATGGAAGGAGGGTAGAATTATTCCTTTGCATAAGGGAGGTTATAAGACTAGAGTAGCAAATTGCATACCAATTGGTATCTCAGGCGTGGTGGTAAAAGTACTGGAAGAATTAGTAAAAAAGAGATTTCAAAAATGGGTAGATAAAAATATGATACTGTATGAGAGCCAACATGGCTTTGGGAAGGGTTGGTCATGCCTTAGTAATTTACTAACTTTTTATCATAGAGTAACAGCTGAGTTGGATAAAGGAAATCGATACACGATGACAGAATACCACATGGAACACTATTACACAAATTAGAACAATTGGGGATCGGGATGACACTGGTTAAGTGGATAAGAGGGTGGCTTGTGAACAGTTATCAAAAAGTGGTATATGAAGGTGCAGAAGCGAGGCAAAAACAGGTGACTAGTGGTGTTCCACAAGGTTTAATGCTGGGACCATTTAATTTGTACATAAATGATATAGGAAATAACCTGAAAGGAAATATAGGCTGTGAATATTGGCGAAAGTTAATGATTGTCAGTCTAACGTAGAAAAATGTAAAGTTATGCATTTTGGGATAGATTTACAAGCGGTATCACATTGATTGCACTGTGCTCCAGTCAATAGATGATGGTAGAGATTAAGAGGTACTGTTTGACAGAGAGTGAAAGATTAGAGGACATTGCTAAGATTGCTAGGGTAGCACATACGCTTACTTTGCTATTGAAGAACACAAGAACAAGTAGAGATAAGACAGTTGTTATTCCTCTTTATAAGGCCTTTATATGCCTAAATCTGAATTACTGTGCTCAAGTCTCCTGGGTTTCTTGGGGATAAGGAAGTGGTGGACAGGATTCAGAGGCTAGTGACCAAGATGGCGAGTGGCCTGTGGAATGTTCCCTGTGAGGAGAGTTTGAAGATGTGTGGAGTGAAGAAATTGGTTGATAGGAGAAAAAGAGGGGATATGATAGAAACATTTAAGTACTTAAAGGATTTTATAGGATAGATGCAGGGGGAATGTTTCAGTATTTGGCTAGAGGGACCAGAACAATGGGTCATCCCTGGAAGTTTAATAAAGGTGTGGTCAGTAGGGATGTGAGGACTAGATTTAGTGCTCGGAGAGTGGGCATTGAGTGGAATGGGTTGCCACAAGTCAGTTGTGAGTGCTTTGACTGTTAATGGGTTCAAGAAGAGGTATAATAGATTGTATGGATAGATTGGGTTTCTTGCGATGAGTCTTTGGATTGAATCGAGGTGCCTGTATAATAATAATAATAATGTGCATGGCAGATTTAGGTACACTGGATGGGAATTTGTTTAGTTTTTAGTTGGTGGGAAAAAATACATTCCTTTGTATTTTCCCTCTTTGGAGGCATGTGTCGCTAAAACCAATAAACAAATGAGACCAAATTTTATATTGAGACTTTTGAATGCACGGGGAGATGATTTCCGCGAAAAAGAGATTTAGTACCAAAAGTCGCCGATAGGAGAAATTTTGGCGCTGGCGGAGCCGAAAGCAGTAAACTATTTGCAGTAAACTATTTGCAGTAAACGCAGGTTTACTGTGTGTACGTGACAGCAGTGCCACAAATACTACTTAAAAAGGGATTGGGAACGTTCAGGCAGTTATTCGAATGACTGACGAATTATGCTCAATATGCGTCCCACCTTGCCTCAGCATGCTTTACTTGTTAAGTTGTTTTACCTTAAACAGTGCAACGCCGTAGCGGCCCTTCGGGAATTTAGAAGGCTTCATAACCTGCGTACAGGTCCTATGTCAGCTGTCACACTGAGAGCGACGACACAGGGATCTGTACTGGTCCAAGCGCTCGTCATAGCTCGCAAACTTCATATGGCTTATGGTACATTATTTCCTGTGAGTTCAATCACTACATTAATTTCTGTCTCTCTCACAAGTTGTTGTTTTAGTATAATAATTATTATTAGATTGTAACGCGCCACATATCCAGCAGCTGGAATGAATGGTGCGGCTGTCGCTTACACCGTCGAAATGTTATTATTCCATTTTATTTGTCTTTTATGTAATTATCCGCTTGTTTTCGGTCCGACAGCCCCAAAATGTCCCCTATCGGCTACTTTTGGTACTAAATCTTTTTTTTTTTTTTTTCACGGAAATCATCTCATGCTTTCAAAAGTCTCAATATGAAATTTGGTCTCATTCCGTTTATTGGTTTTAGCTACAGATAAAATAACTTTCGCTCCAAAGGGAAAGTTATTTTATGGCCACCTTGTATTTATGATAAAAAAATACTAATTATTAAAGAAGAAATAAAATATTTGATTTATATGTAACTTTGTAATGAGAAACTTCACTTGCTGAGTAACCTATTTTTTTTGCATCAGGTTTTATGTATGAAATTCCTCACGATGACCTTTTAGAGGATTTGTGGTAGCATATGGCAGAATAATTATGACTTTTTTCGCCCACTGACGGAAAATCCTCTTTTATCATTCATTTAAATTAGGATAATTTGATCGCTTTAAATTGTGCTTCAAGGGTGTGAATATTCTTTAAATATAACAGCTCCTTTTCTTTTCTCCTTCCTTTTCTGTCAATGAGAAATATAATGGTCTAATCTTTTGTGATAATGCGAATGGATTCAGAATCATATCACATCGAACTTGTTCATATTTCAAAATTTAGTTTTCCTCACGCAAGCACAATTGCTGCAGTACTCTTAATAATCTTAAACATTGCTGATAGAAAACCATGTGAAAAAATAAGGAGAAATTAAATCGAAAGAAAACTAAATATTTCTGTAAAATTACAGAAACTTTTATGGCCTAATCAAGTATGCGTAGTAAAAGGAAGAAATATAACAGACACCACAGCACATCTTAGATGTATACACGAATACTATCAATTGACCAACAGATCATTCATATTACTAAGTCTAGACATCGAAAGAGCTTTTGGCACAGTGAGCCATGGATACATCTTTGAAGTAATAAAAGAAATAGAATTTGGAGCAAACTTCAAAAAGTGGTTAAAAATATTTTATGAAAATCCAGAAACTGTATAATCATAAATAAAAAAACTCTCTGCACCGATCCAAATCAACTGTTCCGACATGGATCACCTTGTAATGACAAGGTGACTCTCTCTATAGCCCTTTTTTGTATTAGCACTTGAACCATTAATTAGAGCACTAAACACAAATAAAGAAGTTCAAGGAACAAATATTCATGGAGAAAGGTAAGTAAAATTGTTAGCTTATGCCGATGACATAACACTTACTCTAGAAAATGAAAAATCCATGGAGGAGACAATGAGAACATTGGACTCCTTTGCAAAGGCCTCACCTCTTAGGGTGAACGTGGCGAAGTCTTGCTGTTTGGTGGTCGGCGACTAGAAACAGGAACCTAAAATACCGATGGAAATGTTGAGAAAAAACTACTTGCCAGTATTAGGAATAAACATTGGAGGCCCAGACACATATGTAGATCAATGGTATAGTTATTATTTGACACCTCCAGGGAGTCCAAAGACTCGTCGAGGGAGAGTGTCAATAGCATAGAACGATTGGCTCCTTTCCAACTACTAAACGCGCTCAAACTTACTTAACTGAGCCATTAGTAGCAGAGGCTCTACCAATCGACCAACCTTAAGTCATATTAAAAAAAAAAAATTTAGTAATATGCGAAATAGACACCTTTCTGTGAGAGCCAAAGCTAGGATTTGCAATAGGTACTTAGCCTCTTGACTATGGAACAAAATACATAACATTCCATACAATGGGCACATAAAATTCATAGGCTATTTGCGATATGCACATGGGTTTCACAATATAAACCGAAATAGAAGCTGGAGATCTCGGTCTAGTTATTATACACCTAAAACAGTGATAATCAGAGCTATAACTGTAGTAAAAGCATATTAAAAATCACACTACAATATGCAATTGCTTTTCTACAAAAGTGTCTTCCTGACAAAGTCATCAGCTCTATTCCTTCGATGAAAATAAGATCCCCAAGAATTTCACTGAAATGGCTGAAGGATACCGGTTTATAGAAGAAAATTACAGTATTGAGACGCTACTACATACCAAATGAAGAGCAATATATGCAAATGCTGTCTTGAACCATTTTTCCAATACCTCAGCATCGAGAACGAAAAAGAGGAAAGATCAAAATAAGCTCAATTTTAAACAATGTATTTCATCTTCCAGTAAGTCCCTCCATCTGGTTACCTCTGCCTCTCTTTGCCAACTTTTAGTCTTATGACTTGTCACCTGAATTCATTGTTTAATGTTTTGTTCTTGCTCTAGACATAAAATGGAAATCCCACAGAATGCCCACTTTTATGCAATGGTTAGTATTTGCATATATCCCCCCCCCCCGCCTTCTAGGTTACTTTAATTTTTCTCTTTGTTCCTTAATTTATGGAAATCTATGTAGTTTTTTTATGATAAACATTATTAGGTCTAAATAATACCAGTACTCAAAAAAGCAATCTAAATGACCTAGAAATTTATGTTTCACTCATACATGAGAGGTTGATACTAAAAAAGAATACTTCTATACTGAACTCAACCATATGTAACATCCTTCTGCTCAAACACCAAGCAGATTCGACAGAAGCACTGTCGAACATGTCTATCGCCTTAGAAGGTTATAGAAGGAGAAAGATATAAAAACCTTTCAGTCTTAAATATAACAGATTTCTCAAAAACTTCAATTCAATCAACAGAAAAAGGATGTTTGAAATTCTCATTTATGGCATAGAATTAAAAATTATTTATTATTATCCTTATGTTCTCAGACTCACAGGAAATGGGTATAGGAAGAATGAGTATGTAAATAGTTGAAGATTTAGTAGGCCAAACCCATGTCATCATCTGCAAAGTAGTTACGTTGCAGATAATGTGCTGTTCATTAACATTCAGACTGCCCAAAATCACCTAGCCAATTTATGCAAAAATGCAGTATTCATTGAGCTGGCAGAGAACAGCAGTAAAACTAAGATCATAAAAAAATGGAACAGAAAAAACATTAAGCTAATCTTGAAGAAGTAAAAGATTTTTAGGTTCTTACATTGATACTCTAACTGGCATGGAAAAGAAAACACAAAGCTCTTCAGTTAAATAAAAGACTAACTGATGTCTGGAAATTCAAAATTATCACCATAAATACCAATATTTGTCTGTACAAAATCACTCACCAAGCTACATTTGCATATGCTTCTCAGACTATCACTACTCAATGTACAGCTAATATCAAGAGCTTTGGGATAATGTGTTCATTATTATTATTGTAACACCTCCAAGGACTCACTGCAGGAGGGCACTCCACTCTTCACAGATCTATTTCCTCTACCTCTTAATTCTCTACCGATACATGACGACACTACTATCATCACCCACTAACATAACAGTATCTTTTGTCTGTAAATTGCATGTGTTCTCATTGAATTGTCTGAATGCGGGATGAAAAATCTGAGTTTCCAGGAGAAAAACCCTGCTGCCTTTGTATGAGATTGGCTAACTCGCCTTCAATTGAAAACTCCTATATGAAGATTCAACTCATGAAGATGAGAACCGAACCCAGGTCTTTTCCAATCGAAGGGAACAATGTTTCGTTATTCTTCCAGTTGCACTACGAAGACGTGTTTGATCAATATTATGATATACATGAAAAGTTCAGATTCCTATTACTGTCATTCTTGAAGAAAGTCAGTAAATATTTTCCATAGATTCAATTCAGAAATGTCCAATGAGGTGGTTTGGATGCCAACTTAGACATTCAACCTCGCCTATGTTCAGTGCTCGTGATTGATCAACTAATTGACTCAGAGGAAGGATGCTGGATACTTAAGTAAAATTCTTTTTTGAAGATGACATTCATGAGCCATCTGACATTTATCAGTGGGCACATAAGAGAGCAACTTGGCTCGCTTTCATTTAATACGGAGTTGTTATATGCATGTTTCTACATATATATTTCTCTATTCATACTTTATTCGAATAAACTATGATGTTGATGGTAAAAACCAACTCACAAAGCCAAGTGGTTAAGTTGTATTTTACGGACATTTTTTAAAAGAAAATAAGGTATTTCCATTTGTTTTTTTAAAAATAAATGGAAATACTTTATTTTAAAAAAAGATGGAGCTGAACTGCATTTATTTTTTTTTTCATTTCGTTTATGAGTGCTTAAATATTGTACTCAATATAACTTATAACTTTTTGTGTCTTACTATTCACTCATCAAATCACTATTCAATAATGAAATAATACAATTTATGGTTTTTAAATAAATTTATTTCATGATAATTTTTTTACACAAATTTATAAGATATTCAACTGACAATAACATTTATACATTGATGTGTTTTGCAGTTATACATTATTTGTACATGTATATTTATATACATACAAATATAAAAAAATCAATCAGCTGATGTATATCACAATTTTTTAAATATTATCACATTATGTTATGTTATTGCACTTGTGAATTCTTATATATTACTGCATTATTAGAAAAATAAAGGCACAGAATACATTTGTAGGACAGACCATGCAGAACAAATCAGAATGGTTTGTTTGCATTTCAACACAATGCACATATCATGATTCCATGAATACTATGCTATGATACAATCTTGCTGGATAGAATAGAAACAAAAAAAAAGGTATTTTTTGAATAACTACTTTAGATTTTTTTTGTATAATGCAAGTTATGCAGATTTTAAATACTTCATTCCAACCACGAATAAATGTTTCTGTATTTATTATATATTAGTTTGTTATAATATAAATAAACTACCATATAGTAATTAACAGTTTACTTTATACATTTTTTAATATGGAGATTTTCTTAAAAACAGAATTATACAATAAATTCATGGCATTTTATTAGTATACTATATTACATGTAGTACCAATAAAGCAGTACCTAGTTTTAACATAAACAGCAATAATAAATTTCGTCTTTTATTTACTTCATAATTTACAAAACACAACAATTGTAAAATAAATTTTTTTTTGCATGTGAACACATGAAGGAGTTTTCAGAAAGCAAATGATTTTTTAGTGTAGCTAATCATAAATATTGCTGGTTTTCTCTCAGCTTGGATTTTTTTTTTTTAAATGACTAGAAAAAAGTAATTTATGGAATTCTCTATTATACTGTGGCACAGTATCTTAAAGATGAATAAAATAACTAACAAAACTGATTAGCTTTGCTAATTGTTATCAAAATGATATCTTGAGTAGCTATTTCTGAGAAGTAAATTAAACATCATTGTTTAAATATTATTTAAATTTTTAAATTAAAAAAATGATTAAAATATGCACTAATTTATTACATAATTTATAGGATACTGAGCATTATTTTTTGAAAATATTTTAGAATTCTTGCTTGCAGAAAGAACTAAATATCTGGTTAGCTATAGTCACTTAATGATACTCAAGATAAAAATATTACTTATCTGTGAGCTTTATTACGATCTACTCTCACTAGGAAACCCATATGGACCAAAGGAATACCCTGGGGAACTTTCTGGGATTCTTTAGTAATTTATTATATTGATCAAGTTCATTTAATTATTGTATAGTCAAGGTTGAAAGTATTTTGAAATAAATTTTCGTTTTATTTTAGCTTTAGAATCACTCTACTCATATACTAATGTACTATAGGTTGATCAACCAACCTCTCGTGTATGGGCTCAACTTAAAAAAAAAAAACTTAATGGTCACGGCTTGATAACAGAGAAGAGAACTCCCATCTAGCCTGCAGAGAAGTGACTTGGGCTTCTGATCCATCATCCAATACTTGTCTTCCTATGGCAAATCCCTTGTTAAGTATCCACATTCATTATTTGGTGGATAATGAATGAGGATGGGAAGGCAATTTGGCACTAAACTAAACAAATCACATTTTGTACCGACTTTAACCGAACATATATGATGGCATAATATAATGAAATGTCATTATGGTTGGGCCTTTGTCTGGTTAAACAAAACCTGACTATTTTTGTCTGGGAATAAGACCAAATACTGAAAAGAACATTGAAATTAAGAACAAAAACCTTTTATAAATCAATGGAAAAAATGTGAAGAAAACAGTGATTAAATTAAAAATGCCAAGAAATTATATTCTTGTTTAATCCTTTATCCCAGTATTTATAACTTAAAACAACTTTCTACAAAAAACACTGATTAATTCAGTGAGAAGCATCTGATAGAGGTGATAGAAAATTTAGAACTTTGTAGTGGATTCAAGAAGTTAAAGGCAATCCTGGAAAGGAAGTATCACAAGTTCCTGAAAGTAAGTCAGCATGTACACTTGAGAGACTGGAAAATTAAGCATGAAAACTAAGTTACATGTAAAAGGAGCTGAACAAATGTCATGGAAAGACTTTGAAAAGAATACAAAAGTAAATATTAAGGATGAAAAAAAATGTTCTGGAAGAAAGAACACGCAAGGAAACAAACGTGATATAAAAACTGAAAGATAAGGATATTCTAGATATGGATTAATTACTCTGAAGGACTGTTAACTGAGATAAGCAGTGGCGTAGCTAGGGGGGGAGGGGGAGGGAGTGCGGCACTTTGAACCTTTTTGATCTTTTGTAGTTAATTCTAAAATGCAGTCTCGGAAACTCTTTCCCAAATATTGTAATACTATTGCCACTTTTCCTCACAATTTCCTGGAAAACTGTGTATGAAAACTAAGTTACGTGTAAAAGGAGCTGAACAAATGTCATGGAAAGACTTTGAAAAGAATACAAAAGTAAATATTAAGGACGAAGAAAAATGTTCTGGAAGAAAGAACTCACAAGGAAACAAACGTGATATAAAAACTGAATTACCTACATTACTATGAAATAGACTTCACCAATGTCATCGATGATTTTACTATCAGAAAAGCAAGAAAAATAACATTTTAGAATTTTTTAATTCAAAAATAAACTAAAATAACATTTTAGTTTATTTTTGAAGTAAAATTAAAGTTTTACTTCAAAAATAAACATAGTGTCTTAATTTATTTCCCTATACGTTGTTTTGACTTTTTGTAATATTTTTGCTGTGTATTGAGAGGGGCGGCAAAAGCTCTAGCTACACCACTGAGTGAGAGCACCATATTAGAAAATATTCAAAAGAAATGCAGTTATTTCAATGTTGAAGGTAGAACAGGGAGCCAGCTGAATAAATTTATATATGAAATAAATGTGAAATTAGTTAAAAAAAATACTAAACCAGTGTTCTAATTTTTACACTTGTGGTGTGGTCACTTAAAAAGAACAGGGAGAGGAAAAATGAGTATGCAGTGCCAGTATGAACTAAGTGAACTGACACAGTTTATAGCATCTCAGAAGGCCAAACTGTACCATCCTCTGATATATATTCTCTTGAGGGCACATATCAGAAAATGCTGCTATTGATGATGAGTTTAGCTTAATTCTATTATTCCCAAATGTCTCCTAACACATAATTAGGTTTAATTCAATCTGCAGCAGATTTTAAAAAAGCCAACCTAATTTAAATCAATAGTTATGTTAAATTTCCCAAGATTTGGAGAACAATAATTCTTAGATCTTCCGCCTCACATCCAAGGCTAGTTACCAGTACCCACTGAGGGGCGTCCCTCTTATGACTTTCGGTTTCTAGTCTAACATCCTTTGCTTATTGTATGTGTATTTTATTACAATTTTTATATTGTATCCACAAGCTGACATGAAATACTGCAACTATTAAATCTATGTTTAATTTATTTCTCTGTGCTGTCTAAATTCCATTAAACCTAATGAGCTTAAACCAGCACCTAAGCCTTAATATGTCTCCTGAAAGTCAATATAAATCAATAAAACAGTTACTAATGGCATTCACATCCATAATACTAGTCCACCTGAAGAAAGACTATTGTAAGTTCTGTTTGCCAGCTAGAGGAACTTTTTTTTTAAAGCCTTTGACTGTCCCTGAGTTAGTTGATCTCTAGTATGGGCCTAAAGGTTTTCCCAGCCTGGAAACTCAAGAAAATTGATCGTAAAATGCAGACTATTTCAGACAATAATATATCAAGTTAGGGATCATCAGATGATAGCAGTTGTCTGCTTAAGTCTCTTCCCACCAGATGCCAATCGAAATCACTGATATAGTCTTGGGCCAGCTTTCTGCGATTGGATGCCCGCTGGTCTCCAAAAGTTAGTTAGGGATAAATGGCCTCACCCTTGCTTTGGAGAATAAAAGGCATTAGCATATTTATATTTATTATCACACTCAGTACTCTGTCTTCTATAGTTATTTCTCATCTTTCATGAAAAAATATATTTTAGAATATAAGCTAATTTTCAAACTGAAAAATAAATTATTAGCATGTTGGGATTAACAGCGCAGTGGCTTTTGTCAGGTTTGGTATATACATTAAACTGCAAAAATCTAATAGCAATGATCTGGGTTTCAATTTTATTATTACCTAAAATTTTGAATAATAGCTATATACACTTGAAAATGTTTAAAAAGTATATGTGGCAAAGTTAAATATCATGCATAGGAACATATATATATATATATATATATATGTACAGAAAATTCATTAAAAAACAGGCTTATCAAAACTAAAACTTTTAAACAAATATATAAAAATATATACTACAATAATTTTTCTCGTTTCAAGTGGAAAAAATCCTATTCTAAAAAGGTGTTTTGTTTCTACTAGATAAATTCCATAATGAAAAAATAAATAGTTTAAATAAGCAAAGGAGGACTATTTTGTAGCACTTGTAAGTTTAGTCTGGACATTAAATAAGCTGTATGATAAGGAAAGCTGAATCCAAATGACATTAATACGATAATATATTAATTTAAATTACTGAAAATATCTGACAAACCTGCCAATTTTCTTATGGTAGTTCAGGCTGAACTCAATGCTACTGGATATATATTTAAGAGTTCTGAGAATTTTTTTTTGAAACAATTTCTTTAACATAAAAAGGAAACCAACAGAATATAAGGCATTACCAATGAATTATTTACTAATGATAGCATTTCCTTGATTGTAATTATAAAAACAATGCCCAACATTTTTTGTATATAAAAAAAATAACTTGATCTAAACAAAGAAGAAAAGTGCATTAAAATACTTTCAAATATTCAAAATAATGCTATTCCTTCTTAACTCAGGAAAAACTCTTCAATCCAATGGATTTCTATTTACAAATCATATTGTACATAAAAAATATTTGAAGTTTATTTAAAAAGAAAAAAAAAAAAAAAAAAAGAAAGATTTAGAAAGAAATGGAATGCAGTTTTCCCAGTTTTGTTGATACCAAAGAAGAGAAATATTGATGAATTATTAATCGACCCCCCTCCCCAAGCACTGGCATGCCAATCATATTAAAACGTTCAAACAGAGAAAAGAAAATTCTGTTCATTATTTTAAAATCAATGTATGTTCAAGGAGAGGAATTAACTAGAACAAGAATAATTTTTGAAGCATATGAAGAAAGTTTTACATTAAATAAGTTTAAATCTCATTAAAAGCGCTTAAGTTTTTGCTGTAATTAAAAATATAATCAATAAAACCAGTCTATAATTTAAAAAGTTAAATGCTATCTGACTGACTCCCAAATAAATTCCTAAATTCAAATTCAGGGGTAAAGAGTAAATACTTTTATGGCTGACCCCCTCCTGTATTTAAAGTAAAGTACTAGCATTATGAAGAATTTAACATCAATTTTTGAGTTTTATATTTGATTAAGTTAATTTGCATCAAAATTTTTTTTAATGATGATTGTGTAATATATTTAAAATTGCATGATGTCATCACATTTTAAAATATGTAGATAAAAAAGTATAACTGAAGTGCATAAATTTTAAATAATTAATAACACACACATGTATTTACAAAACCAAGGTATGCTTTTGAACATATGCCTTTCTGTAATGCATACGCAGTGATAAGATATTGCAAATGTACATAGAAACATTTTAACAAAAGCTAACCATGATATTTATGCAATGTTTTTGTTTCATCTTTTCTATCTTTAAAAAGCAGTAAACAGGGTGACATAAAACGATTTCTGACTTCCTGCAACAAGTTTTCAGTGAGGCTTTTTTTAAAAAAATTTTTTTTTTAGGTGTTCTTCTGAGCATGTTCTTTGGACCTGCTAAGCTCTAGACATCCCCTGCATTGCAGGATTTCACATCATAGTAGTTTCATCACTAGGAAAATATGAAGTGCAAAAGAGAATCCTTCTTTCAATTAATAGAAAAAGGATTTCTACATATGAAATAATTTAATCTTTGTCTCTTTGAAGCTTATTTCTTCAATTCATGTTGATGCAACCATTTCTCACAAAATTTTTTTACATGGACTTGATTAGTTCGTTCTGCAGCAGCTAAGATGTTTTGAATGTCTGATGCTGATTCTAATTTTGCTGCTTGCATGAAAGCAAGTTTCAATTTTCCACACTTTATGTAGGCCTTCATCTAAGATTAAAAATAATAATCACATTATACTGGATGCATTATGAGAATATTTATCAAATTACTAGTTTATAAAGTGAATTTTGATTTAGTGAGCTCTTTCATTTAATAATATTATTATAATTTCTAATGTGTATATCAAATAATCTATGGAACATAAATAAATACAGTAAATATACTAAATAGTATAACTCAATTAAAATACAGTATATTTTAACACTATTTTTCATTTAATTTCAGTTTTAAGAAAATAATTGCATATCTTTCCTATAACTTGATCAAGGATGGTTGTTGCAATTTGGCTGTGGAAAAAATTAAGATAACATAAATATATGATATAATACAACCTAAATTACACAGTTTCATAACTTTTTTTTTTTTTTTTTTAATCTCATACATGAGATGTTTGAAGGACCTATAAGCACATCAGTGTCTTGTATGGGGTGCAGTTGAGGATTGCAAGAGAAGTTTATTGACATTTTCTTGAAGAACTGCAGGTTGTACTTCTTTGGGAATACTTCAGAATGAAGGCTGTTCTAAGATAGTGATGGATGGAAAAGAGGAAGAGGAGAAGCAGGTTTGCCATGTTTACAGTTGTACTGAAAAGGGATGTTAGTCACCTGCTGCATTTGCTTTAACTGGTTCAACAAAGAGTGGAGGAATGACTATTGCTAGTCCAGTGGAGCAGTAGCTATTCGATTTCCTGTAGAAGAGACAGTGTAGAAACACTTCAATCTCTATCTCACAGATGCAGTGTTTCTGCACTGTACATCTGGGATCATCTGTGCACCTTTTTAAAACTGCCCAAGAAAACCTTGAAACTATCCTTTGAACAGCTTCAAGAATTTTTAGGGAGTAGAAAGGGGGATGGTAAATCCCGTTATGTTTTAATAGCCAGGTACGAAACTCGGATTGAAATCCATAGAGTTTCATGCCGAAAAAACTATCGGCAGGCCCAAGTGTAAATGATCACTTGGGTAGTACAACACCCAGGTATTTATATTTACACTTGGGCCTGCTGATAGTTTTTTCGGCATGAAACTTTATGGATTTCGATCCGAGTTTCATACCTGGCTATTAAAACATAAAGGGATTTACCATCCCCCTTTCTATTAACATATTCGCCAGTAAAATAGCCTTTCAGCTTATTAAATTAGTAATTTTTAGGGAGGTTTTAAGTGTACCACCCCAAACATGTGATGTATTCTAAGGATGGGCAGATTTTGGATTTGTAGTTAGTAGCTGGGTAAGTGTAAAATATCATCATGAGAGGAAGAGAATGCCTAGTTTTCCTGGATGCTGAGGAAACTATTGAAGAGAGTAAGAGTAGTGAGCTGAGATCCCTTTTGCAAGAGAAAGGCAAGTATGTGTGTGGGTGGTAGAGTGTATTTTTTATTTTTTGCTTTCTTTGTTATGCATCTAATCCTATTATCGGCTCCAATAATAAATTACTTTCCCCTCCACTCTGAGTGATTTAAATGTTGTCAACATATAAATAAAATATTGAAATAAGCTACGACTCAAGCGTGCACACAGATTCACATCCTAGGATCTCACACAGAACTTTTCCTCTTAATTAACCTAAACCTATTAACACATTAAGAGACTGAGTCCTGGTTGAGCTGTGTAGAACCTCTCTTTCAACAGAACTCAACCATACACACAATATACTTTCCTATCCAATGGATACAGTTCTTACAGAATTAAAAAAATAATCAATCCCCCTCCCCCAAATTCTCGGCCATTCCTTCTGAAAGGGATGGCCAAGGATTGGAGGAAGGATTGATAGAAGATTGGCAGAAAATATGGCCACACAGAAACTTACTACCCTTATCCATTCTACCAAAGATCAGTGCTTGGAGTATATAAAGTACTCCTGTTCCTGGAAGTTGGCATACTTTAAACAGGTAGATTAGCCACTATCTGTTTAGATCAGGGGTCTCAAACTCAAACGCAGCGCAGGGCAAGTCAATTAGATGTATATCAGATACAGGGCATATTCAGTATTATTCTATAATCCAAAACATAAACTAAAAAAAGAAAGACTCTAACAAAGACCCTTTTGCTGCCAGGTCTTTGATTTACGTAAACAGTTACACCACCTTTTAAATTTATAACCATTTTTATTTTTAAATTTTAAAAATATAACAAGTTTAGAAAACATAAGTTCAATTACATTTTATTCATACTTTAAGAAAATTATTTAAATACATAATGACTTACAAAAATAAAGATTTTTGTCTACAAGTCCTTTTTTTAATTTGATTTTGATCCTGAAACCTGACATCTTTTCCTCTGTAACTTGTGGGCCAGATACGAAGCCTTCCGAATACTCGGCTGTATTTGGCCTGCAGGCTGCCAGTTTGTGACCCCTGGTTTGGACGAACACAAAACTTAAATCTGCAATCAACAGCTTTGGTCAATCTGGACTTGCAGACCATGTATTGAATACCATTCACAGGATCTTCTGGGAAAAAACCCACCATGCTCCATCATGGTAAATTTAAACAAGAAAGAATGTTTTTGGAATCTGTAGTGGCATTCAGAAATCAACCAAATTTACATAAATATGGTTGCAAGAAACTTTCCAAAATTTGGTAAGCATTAATCCTCAGAGATCCCAATTTACAACCAATGCCTTCTACAAATGTCCAAAGAGGATGCACCATCTAGATAGGACTTTAATCATTTTCACATGTTCAGTGACTGAGATGAAATACTGGAACTATTAAAATAGTTTTAAATCCTTTCTTACTGTTGTTAATACTCAGTTTAACTTACAACATGACATCCTATCAGCACTTAAGCCTTAACACATGGAAGCATAAGTATTATATCGACACGGAAGCATGTAATGACACATAATGATAGACACATTTTGTATCGACACAGAAGCATGTAAGAGTGAGAATTCTAAATAAACTTCCTTTCTTTTGACTGAATTAAATCCTATATGGATTGACTACATGAACTTCACTTATCTTTTATAAAAGGATAATCTCTCTCTCTCTCTCTCTCAGCCTTCCATTTCTAACTTGTTTCTAAATTCTGCTCAGTCTTCATATACCGAAGACACAGAAACTCCACAATTCTCCTCCTGTTGTGTTCTGTTCCTTCTGAACAGTTGAATGTTTTGCGACATCCATTAACTTATATTTTTACTTCCATGTATGCTTGGAAATACAGTAGAGTAACTTCTGCTACAGTCCACCATTGTGTATCACCATTTCTGTTTTCAGCACTGTGCTTGGAAACAACAATAAAGTTCTTTTTTATAGTGAAGGAAAGTTTACTTTAATTATAATTTCTTTATGAAACAAGCAGCATTAGTAATTCTGCTTTCTCATTTCACAATAAATGATTGTGAAATGAGAAATCATTTATGCATTGAAGTATGTTCATTTAATTGTTCAGACAATAGTAACAAAGGTGACTTTACTTCTCTCATAAGTAATACAAACAGCACCAATATTTCATAACTTGATAGTGCATACAAAATTAGAATTATCATCATCAATCATCATCATCATCATCAAATTCCTGTCATGTACCCTCAAGGGGTGTACAGGATATGACAGTACTACATGAAAAAATTACATCATTACTAACTTCCTATCTACAATTTTCCTCCAAATCAGTCTGTTACTTGTCAAGACTCCAACATTATCAGATCTTATATTTCTATCGTCTAAGGCACTTTGTACCATATTAATCCACCTATATCTTGGTCTTCCTCTGGGTCGTTTTCCTGCCAACCTGGCAGAGAACACTTGTTTTGCTAATCTTTCCTCTCCCATTCTATTTAAGTGACCATACCATCTGAGATTAGCTCTGCTAACGCATTCCTGGATGCTGACAATGTCAAGTTCTTTCCTAATATCCTCATTTTTAATATGATATTGCCATTGATGCCATCTGTTCACGCCTCTAATCTTTCTCAGGACTCTCATATCTGCGGTCTCTAGTCTTTGGTCAAGTGTTTTACTTCTGACCCAGCTCTCAGATCCATAAGTTAAAATTGGTTTGAACACAGTCTTGTATACAGCTAATTTAGTGTTCCGACTAATTTCTTTCTTATTCCATATGAATTTATTCAATTGACTTC